>NW_026693153.1:10646240-11927481 GCF_021218885.2 Marmota monax
TCAAATTAACCACACAATGGAGGGCAACAGTGAGAGGAGGAGGATTTATTTGAGTGTGAAGAATAGAAACAGAACTCTTGCAGAGACAAGAGGGGACCCAATAGGGGTTGCCCCAGTGTGCGCTAGTCTAGGAGGTTATACAGCACTTGGGTCAACACTATTGATCCAAATTTATGCTAATCAGGGTTTGAAAAAAATACTAATGCTATTGGTTAGCTCTTGAGTCTGAACTTCCATTCAGGTTTGTTCCCCTTCCATTTTCTTGCTGTTGGTAGGGAAACAAGAGGTTGAAGTCCGTTGAGCCATCCATGGGCTTTGTGTGAGCTATGCGCATTTGAGCATATGAGGGGACTGGTCTGGTGTTGTGCGCTGATTGGGCTATGAGATGCAAAAGTGCCTTTCCTCTCCCTCTGCCTGTGACCCCACACAGCACCTGAGATGGGTGTGTCTTCCCAAGGTATCCACAAAACATCATCAAACAAGACTCCACCCTTTGAAATCCTACCCCTTGCCTTATTTGGGTGGAATATTCTATCAAATGTCTTCTCCCCAATAAATAGGGGGGTTTGGGTGTGCTCACTGTTGCTCTTTCCAGTGCTGCCCAGCTTGGAGCTGACCCCTGAGGTCTCAGTGCCATCCCTGACCCTGGAAAAAAAGGTATTTTGTGTTTGTGTGGTCTTTTAGTTGCCAGCCCAATTCACACAGACTGACCCTGATTCTGTCACCCATGTGGGACATGGGCGACAGTGTACAGAGGGTGCATACTGCAAAGAGAAGGGGTGGAGCAGGCATATATACACCTGAGCAGGACTGGTCATCACAGTGTGACAGATTGGTGCCCTGGTTTGCCTCTGCAGTGGGCTTACCATGCCTCATGCCCACCAAGCCTCAGGCATAGCCCACCAGGGCTCCCTCTCCTGACCAGGGCTTGGTTTCACTAATACCCCAGGTGATCTCAGATATTTGCTGTGAGAAGCTAAAAAGAATGGATGACATGTGTCAATTGCACAAAGGACATTCTCAACTAGATGCTCAAGAGAAGCTCAAAATGAATTCCACTCTGATCCTAGTGCTTTTGTTTTTTACATTGGTGATATAATGGGATATTTCTTTAAATTTTCTGATGGCAATAAATTGTAAAGACAGTGGGTTGAAAACTGCAGTTCAAAGGAAAGCTGATACAGATATTTTAAAATATACACCAAGAGTAAACACCCAACTTATGCAAAACGAAACACCTTCAAAACCAAGATATTAAATAAAGATGTCTGAACTGTAATATTCTAAACCTGAACAGAGCAATGTTTCTGGTATTATTTTCTTTGGAATTCTTCCTCTCTATATTGAAAGTGGAAGGTAGGTCTTAAATAATAAAGACTTTCAAGAGGGAAAAGTTAAAACCAGTTCAGGTACAATAAATTCTGAAAGGTCATAATACATATCACTGTATATAATTAAGTATTTGGAGAGTGTTAGCAAAAAGTTTAAATTTAGGGTGCATTTTAATCTAAATATAATCTTAGCCTATTTATAAGGGCACAATTTAAAATGTAGTGCTAAAGAAACAATTAGAGGTTAGGGAGGGAAGCCACACTTTGTGGGAATCTAAATTGCCAGACATAATCATCTGGAAAGCAGCATCACTTTTTATTTCTATTTTTTGTCATTATATAAAAGACAGCTCCAACCCTTGTCCTCCCACACTGATTACAAAAGGGCAGCTAGCACCTATTTTTGTTTTAGCAGACACAATCTTGGTTCTCAAAAGTGTAGTCCTATTAATTTATCCTGAGGTCTGGGGTAAAGTTCCCCATTATTCTGCATGAGACTGATAGCACTCCTGGTTCTGTCATGCTTTGATTAAGATCTTTTGATTCAGATTTCCTATGATACCACTACTATTTCCTATGATACACACACAGGAAATTAAATCGGTTTGTTGGAGAGATGTCTGCACTCCCATGTCCTTTACAGCATTATTCAAAACAGCCAAAACAGGGAAAGCATCTAAGTGTCCATCAATGAATGAATGGATTGGAAAATGTGATATAAGTACACAATGTGATAATATTCAGGTTTACAGAAACAGGAAGTTCTGTCTTTTGTAGCAATATGGATGAACTAGAGGATATTATGTGAAATAAGCCAGGCAGAGAATGACAAATCCTGCCTGATCTCCCATATATGTGGGATCTAAAAAAGTCAAACTCGTAGAATTAAGAGTAGAAATGTGATACCAGAAGCTGGGATTAGAGGTGAGGCTGATGGCAAAAGGAGAGACATTGATCAACAGGTACAAATTTATACTTAGATAGGAAGAATAATTCTGGTGTTCTATTAGACAGAATGATGACTATTGTAAAACATAATGCACTATATATTTTAAAATAGCTCAGAGGATTTAAGATGCTCTCCAGACAAGGAAATGATAAATATCTGAGGTAATAAATATGCTAATAATCCTAGATTGATCATTTCACAATGTATAAATGTATTGAAACATCATATTGTACCTCATAATATGTAAATTTTTCAACTAAAAAGAGATTTTTAGAGATGACATTTTCATGCCCAAGACCTCAGGCTTGCAGTAGTGGCCCTGCTAGAATCTTATCTTCCTTTGAGGAAGAAATTGCAGGATAGATGGGAGGGTGACCCTCACCAGAGAATCTTAAGGAGGGCAGATACTTCCTCTGCTCCCTTCTTCGCAGTTGTTAATACAGGCACATGATATAAGAGTATTCACTAGAATGTTCCAGTCCAGGACTTTTAATCTGGAGTGAGTGATGATAAGAAGCACAGACAGAATTAATTTCAGCAGTGATGATAAGAACAGAAGCAGTGCTGACAGCATCTGGTACTAAACTGCTCTCATAAAGAAATGCAGATTATTACACCATGATACTAGCTGTTACTTAACGTTATTAGAAAGACCAAAACGGTTTGCAAATATGTACTTTTGGTATAACAGGCAAGGTATGTTGTAGAAAAAAAGAAAACCAGTTCAATGAGCTTAAAACTATATATGTTGATTTCTCCCTCAAATGACTCTCTTCTGTGGCTGAGAAGTGCTTACTCAGAAACCACAGGTGAATAAGAACCCACGAACTTGATCACTGCTGGTTACCAAGGAAGACAGAAACTGAGGATCTAGAGAGTGTTACACTGGCATTCAATGCAACATACACATTGCTTCTGATCTACACTCCTTGGCCAAACAAGTCACATGGCCTTATCCAACCACAAAGACAGCTAGGAAATTCAATCCTTCCATATGTTTGGAAATCAAGATGCTAGAAACACTGAATAAAAATTATTAATCACTGCCACAATTTTTGCTTTTACTTTTAAAGTTCTCGGTTTCCTTGAAACTTTGAAACATAGATGAATTTTGATTGCCAAAGTGAGGCCAAGAGAAGTACTTCTCCATCTATCTCTCCTAAATACTCACTCTAATGACTCCACTTTATCACATTCAAATTTCTGTTCTACCTTATAACTCTTTCCCCCTAACCAAAGTTCAGTTTCATCTCTACTTTAAATTTGTACATTTCCTGCCTCCTTCAATATTTTACCTTCACCCATAAGTCACATGTGAGTTGGAGAATTCACACTGCCGTCCTATATACAGGCAGACAATAATTCATGTTCCTACTCTTCTCTCTACCAATAGTTCTACTCCCATTTTCACTTAGATCTTGAAAACTTTATTGCTGTCCCTCTTGCTTACCAAGATGGGTCCAAGGTTCAGAATAGCAAAGGTGCTTTAAACACCCTATGAGAGTGAGTGGTCTGGATCACTGATACACTTGCTGAGCTAATAAAGATGAAAGCAATAGCAACTCTATGGAGGCTCCTCTGACCTCACAGAAATTAAGAGTTAAGGGCTGAGAAACAATTCTAAACAAATTAATCAGAGATAGAAAAGATATCCCCATTCATCTCCAACAGATGAGTGTGTACTATGCTCACAAAGGCAAATAATCCGATTTTCTGGAAGGGCAAATAAAGGAAATTATTCTTGCTCCTCACAAAATACAAACAGATAGTACAACTTTAGTTTTAGCCAGGTGGTTGGACCCAGACAGGAGATTAACCCTAGTCCATGAGCTCTGAGCTACTTCCCAATTATTACTCTGAATTGAACACTTTTTAAGAGTTGGTGAAAAAAACCTTTCGAGTTCATTCTTTCAATACTCACTTGTCACTTTTATATTCACTGCAATTTCTTCCATGAAAAATGGCAACAGTGTCCTAAATGGTCTTCCATTATCAATTCCTGTCACCACCTGCAATCACTGTTCATTCTGGGGACAGAATAATCACTTGGAAAAAGAACCTGGAATATTTTATTCGTATCCTCCCCTCCTAAAATCTGTCAATAGATTTTCTGCTTTGCTAACAAATACATAGTAAGTGCTTCCAACAAGCCACCCAACAATTAGAGCCAAGAGCTGAACAACCAATTTTTAATTATGCTGACAAGATTTATTAGAAATCTTTGTAATTTTTTTCTTTTTCTTTTTCTTTTTTTTTTTTTTTGACAGGAGGTGGTGAGTTCCTACTCTGCTGGGTCAAATCCTGGGGCTCAAGCAATCCTCCCCCCACCTCAGCCTCCCGAGCAGCCAGGACTCAGGACTAGAGGTGTGTTCTGCTGGTATTTCAGAAATCTTTCTTTCCTCATTCTTTGTCTATCACAATTATTTTTTAACTGATATTTTTTAACCCCGCCCGAATCTATTCTCCAAAGCACATTTTTATCTTTCAGAGAAAGCATTCTATGATACTCATTTCATTTTATACTTATTTATTTCTTAAAATCTAATCATTTTAGGGGTTTAGAAGGTTATCAGGGACAGAACTCAGGGTCACTTTACCACCACTGGGCTACATCACCAGCACTTTTGCTGAGGGTCTTACCAAGTTACTGAGACTGGCTTTGAACATGCAATTTTTAGGCCTTAGCCTCCTGAAATGTTGGAATTACAGGTGTATGCCACTGCACCCGGCAAAAATCTAACGGTTTAACAATAGTTCTCAGCTAAAATTCTTCTAAAACCCCTGAGTCTCTGGGGGATATTAAATATTAAGTGCACAAATCAAATTTTTTAAATTTCCAATTTACAGTCTTTATATCAACACACACACACACACACACACACACACACAAATTTACTCAAAACCTTTTCCCTTTAAATGGGAAACCATAGGGATGCAAACCAATTTCAGTGAAGACAAAGTGAGCACTCCATCAGTCTGTTCCAATTGGGTGACACTGTCCATTCTCAGTAACATAGTATTAAAATATCTACCCACAGATGCCCACTAATTAAAATAGGAAGCAATGTAACTAATGGGTAGTTATATTTAAAAGCTTAAATGTAGTAAAGATAGTATGTAATTAACCACTTATTTGGGGGGGAGTACTTTCAACACCACTTTGAGTTATTTGGAGGTAAGTACTTAAAACCTAATTTATTTCATCATTGATATGCAGAATATGAACATCATAAAGATGAAACAGAAATTTAATATAAATTTCACAAATTACAAATATCAAAATATTAAAAATTTGTTATACTTTATAAAGTAGAAACATTTTAACTGATAAACTATACATTTGAAATACTGAAAAATCAGTTATTCCTTAATTTAACAGCATATAAACTCAAGAAAAAATAAAACATTTCCTTATATTTTAACTTTAAATTTGTTATACTTTAAAAATATACAATAATCAAAATGCCTTTATTGAAATCTATCACATTCCAACAAAAAAATGAGCTGTTATTTATATGTATTAGAGATATTTGTCATAGTAAGAAGGGTCAAAAGTACAACATGGTTGAAACATGTTGACCTGAAAGCTCAGGATGGCCTCATTTTTCTCTGGTGACGCCCATCCAATGACACCACCAAATTGATTTCACTTTCCGTGACATGCCAAGCTCCTTCTCTCTCTTTTCTTTGAGCAGTTATTCCATCCTTTGGGAAAGCCTTTCCCTGCTGACTCTCCCTCATCAAAACCAATGTTATTCAAGACCCCGTGCAGCATCAGCTCCTATGAAAAGCCTCCATGAACTCCTCCAGGCAGAATAAGTTACACCACACTTCCTCTTCCTCCAGGAAATCCTGTGCTTATTCTTACTACAGAGTCATTACCATACTGAATTATAATAACTAGTGTATATATTTTTCTACTCTGTGCTCTTGGAATTTAAGCCTTTCAGTTAGAGAAGCCGTTTCCATCTGTTAGGACATAACTTGAGTATGCAGGACACACTTCTATCCGTTGTATGACAGCTGCTATGAAAAGTCACCTCTAACTCCTAACCTTAGAATCAATCAATTCTTGGACTCCCCATCTTATTGTCCAGTTTAGAGGCCCTCACACAGTGCCTTCTTTTTATGCTTTTGTCCTAGATTGTCTGGCATAAGTTTCTTAATCGCTCTGTGCCTCTACCTTTTCCTAATTTATACAAAGGAACATCATAATGGTATCTACCCCTTAGGTAAAAAGGAGGGCAGAATCTATGCAAAACTGCAGGCTACCATTTCCCTTTGTGCCAAGTTTAAACATGGTGGTAAGGTCCAGACTATGGGCAGCACAGAATGAGGCACATTGTTAGAGGCAGAGCTAAAGTGCACCTGGTCAAGTACAACCTCAGTGACCACTGCACTCAGCTAGCCTGCCTGCCCTTCTGCCTCCCAATTGTATTTCCTCCTTTTTGACTCAAGAGGGAGGCAGGATAGCTCTTGTTTAATGCTAACATGAGTCACAGTTTCTGGAATTCAATTAATGTTTGTTCAGTAAATGTGGAGTGAATGATTAAATGACTTGATTGACAATGTGTGAAGATGTTCTAGCAATGCTGTGAAACTAAATGAAATACAACAATTGTGTAGTACTTCATAATTTTCAAAACATTTTGACAAACAACATTCCATTGCTGCAACTCTGTAAAACAGAACCTCCAAGGATTATCAGCCCTTCACAAAGGTGGTAACTATGGTTGGTTGGAAGAGATTAAAATATTTGCCCAAGGCCACAAAAAGACCAGCCTAATTAGCCTGTCCAGTGCCTGTCTGGGATAAAGGTTATTGCTTCTTAAAGCCTCTTCATATGTTTTCCTTGATTTCAATGAATTAGCAAAACTTAGGTTGAATATTAATGAGCTATATGATTTTGTTGGATAGTTATTTATGTACTAGTACCATGTCTGAGAAAACAAATTTTTGGTCAATTGAGGGAATGAGAGAATGGAATACTTGATAATCCTGTTTATGAAAAAAAAAAATCAGAGATGAAAGTTGTTTGTCAAGTCCTGCGTAACTCAAACACTGACAAAGTTTTATGTTAATATAGTCTTTAGGTTACATTTTAGAGTTTGTTTCTACATAATTAACCTTTATCATAAAAAAAGAGATGCTTTTATACGAATACTATGAGATACAATCACTAGAACTTATTTCTCCTTTGTGGAAATTAATAGAATTTCTGGCAATATTTTTTGTATAATTTTCCTTTTCAAAATCATTTGGTATCTTCAATCAGAAATGACATCACAAGCTTTATCCCATCACATTTCTTAGGGAACTCAAATTAAAAGCCAATAAGTAAGCTATCCAAAGACACTTGGTAGTTTTTGGCAAAATGAATTAATTTCACTGAAATTTTATTTTCTATCTTATGTGATAACTGATAATTCATGTACATGAATTCATGTAATTCAGTATTCTTGTAGAGATTCTAGTATTCATTATGCCAAGAAAAGCTAAGTGACTGTGTACAAGTCACTTAATATTTTTTGGTTTTATTTGAGTCAATGTTATGTCAAAGTGTTCTGCTAATGACCTCTGGCTACTCATCTACATTTAAATTCCATTTTATAGACCAAATTGCCCAAAGCAATCCATCAGTCAATAACAATCCAAGGAAAGCAATTCTTCACTTAAAAAAGTCAAAATCAGTCATTTTCATCTTTCCATGACAGTAGAATTCAAAAAAGTCAACTTTAAAAAATCCACATAAATATAATTTTATCTAATGTAATTAAATATTAACATTTTAAAGTTGAACAAAACATTTTGATTACTTTTCCAGTACAAATATAAACATTTCTCACTTGACATAATTTTTTACTATAGGAAATAGAACACATCTTAGAAATAATATATAAGTATATTTCTGGTAAGATAGATGCAAAGAGATAATGCTGTAATAATTGAAAGAGTAGTTTGGCATTAGGTCTTCATAAGGGCAACACAGGGTTATGCCATGTGTCAATAAATTCTGATTTCCAGTTTGTCTTCCTGAACTATTTTTTTTCTTTGATTAACCTCAAAATAATATTCTTTGAAGTCTAGTTACTTAGTTTCAGATAATATTTTTAGATTAATTTCATTCTTTTCTGCCTGCGAAGCACTAATAAAAGACTTAAGACTACATGAAGCATCATCAAAAAACAAAAACAGGTAATGTGGTCATCTTATATTAGAAGTTGAGAAATGAAAATCAGCTAGATTTTCAGCTTCAAGTTCACCAAAAAGAAAAATGCAATCAGAGCACCTTACATTAAGGCCAACATGGTGGGGTGGGAGAGGAGTACATAAAAATGCTGCTCAACAAACATTGCATATGGTAACTATTTATCATTAAATCATCAATAAATAAATCAGTATACCACTTTGACATTTTTGGAATTCTTCTGTATCCTAGTAAAACTTTCAAAACTTTCAAAACTTTAATATTAAGTTTAATATTAAGTTTAAATATTAAGTTTTGAAACTTAATATTTCAAAACTTTCCCTTCACATCACTGACTGAAATAACTAGGAATAGTTCTGAAGTGACTAACAACAAAAGTTAATTACTAAGATCAACCAAGGGGCTACTACATGCTTATGGCTAGATTTTAATAATAAGAAGAATGATGTTCAAAATCCATTACAAATCATATTTAGAAAGGTAGATCTGGGCTGGACCCCAATATAGGTAATTTTTCAAACATGCCTAAATTATCTTGAAGCACAGTCAGTATTGAGAAACCCTGGCTTCTCAGGATAGAACAGTTAGCATAGCACACAAGGTTCCTTATGTCTTGACCTGTCTAGGTTTCTTCCAGCATCTTCTGCTTCACCTGTGAGCCTCTCAGTATTCTCAATTACTTACCAGTCACCCTCCACAATTCTATCATGTATGTTCTCCCCATGCCCATCTGTTGATACTCCTTCTAGATTAGTACCCTCTAGTCACCTAATATATAGCTACTCAAGTTTCAAGTCTCATCTCAAGCATCACTTCCCATAGACTCTCATGATGCCTATAAGTAAATATGGCCACCCCTTCCTTTGAACCTTCTGGTAACTTGTGCATACTTTATCACCATACCTACAACACTCGTCTCTATCAACTCAATTGTCTCCTGTTAGATAGTAATAGGAATTCATGGAGGGCTACAATTAAGTTTACTCACATATGCATTCCTAATATAGACCCAAGATAATATACTTAAAGTGTTGGTGGAGTTTGTAAATTTCAAAGGTAGGATCTAGCATTTATTCCAAATATATGAGTAACTTACCAGCTTATGAACTTGAGCAAATTATTCAAACTGTCTATGTCTTAGATTTTTCAGCTGTAGAACTGAAATAAATATGACCTATTTCTGAGTTCAGATGTGAAGACTGAATGAAATAATGCACTAATTGCTTAAAACTAATAATTTGATTACCATTGGATATTATATGACTTTGCTTGTTATTGTGTAGTCAGACACCTGTACACATATTCCATCTATAAACCCCCAAAACAAAAGTAAATAGTGTTTTTTTCCCTTTCTTTTTCTTTTTGCTATCTTATAGATAATTATGGCAAGGCCAAAATATAAAGCCAATTTCCAAGAACCGCATTCTTCGTGAGACACAGAAATGGGATTCAGTCCTAGGCTTATTTGATTATGTAGCTCTGAACAAGGGTTTAAAGAAAAAAAAGAAGGGAAATAAAATTAAGTATTTTTCGGACCAAACTTTTAACAGTAAGCTATTTTATAAATCCCTACTACTTTTATTGAATGTGAAGAGAAATATCATTAACTCATTTTTAGTCACTTATAGAGATAGAAAGAAAAAAAATCATTTTAAATCTAGAAATCAAGATTTTTAGCCATCCTTGGCATTTCAGAGATCTCCAGCTCTTCATTAGCATTTCCAATATGCATAGTTGAGGTATCACTATAATTGTTAAGTAATTCTTTCTTCTAATTCCCCTTTCTCACTTTGGCTTTCATTTATTCTTGAACAAAAATACTTAGGTTATCCATGACTTTCTCTTTATTCCACAACAGTCTGTTTTATCTAAAAAAGAGCTATGGGCAGAAGGCCTCGCAAAATGCTTCTCCAGTATGGTCTCTGTGTAAGGAAAACACTGCTTCACTTCCACATTTTTTCCTATTTAATGCTTTAGTATTCAAAGTCTAGAATTATGCAAAATTTATGTCCTCTGCAAACTTAAGGAGATGCAAATGGCCATCTACCAAAAATGAACAGAGACCTTCCTCAGGATATTCTCTCTTCCTCCAGAGATGTAAGGGAAATAGCTATTTTCTGATGTTCAAATAAACTCATATTAAGTTATACAAATTTATAACTGATAAATTCTCAGATCATTATTTTTTCTAACCATATTTAGTCACAGTTTGTTTTTGTTGTAAGTCAATTCATGAATCTTAGAATAAAATAGGTCAAGCATTCCTAATCTGAAAATTCAAAATGTGAAACTTTCTGAACATTGACATGATGTCACAAGTGGAAAATATCACACATGATCTTAAGCAATGGGTCAGAGTGAAAAAAAAAATGCAGGCATTCTAAAAGTACTTTACAAATTACCTTTGGGCTATGTGCATAAGATAAATATGAAACAAATGGAGCTTTTTAGATTTAGATTTGAATCCTATTCACAAAATATCTCATTGTGCATAAGCAAATATTCCAAAATCCATAAAAAACCCCACAGAATTTAGAATACTTTGGTTCCAAGCATTTCAGATAAGGATACTCAACCTATAGTCAAGGCCCATTACTTATAATACCCTTATAAAAAGCAATTTCACAAACGCTAGGGGCTGGGGGAGAATCTCAGCCTGGTTTAGCTTTTTTTCTTCTTTTTTTATTGGTTGCTCAAAACATTACAATGATCTTGACATATCATATATCATACATTTGATTCAAATGGGGTGTGAATTCTTATTTTTCCCACGTGTACAGATTGCAGGATCACATTGGTTATACAGCCATGTTCATACATACAGCAATACTAGTGTCTGTTGTGTTCTGCTGCCTTTCCTATCCCCTCTCTCCTCCCCTCCCATTATCTCTCTCTACCCCATCAACTGTAACTAATTTCTCTTTCCCCCCCCCCTTTCCCCTCACATCCTCTTTCTTAAACTAAATCTCTTACCCATCCTAGGAGATCATGTGTTTACCCAATTCTCTTACATTTAGACAGAAAAGTGTATTCAATAAGAATGCAAGTTTTGGAGTCATAATATCTTATCCAACCCTTCCTCTGTGTTTTACATTCCTGTGGTTGCCTTGAGACATACCAAAAAATGAGTGGTCTAGAATGACAAAAATCTATCATTTCAAAGTACTATAGGCTTGAAGGTTGAGATCAGGTATTGACAGATCTGGTTCGTTCTGAAGACTCTGAACCTGCTTTGTGTCTCTTTCCTTCTTCAGGTAGGTAACCGGCCATCTGTGGTGTCCTTGGCTTGGAGCTGCTTAATCCCAATACATACCTACATCTTTACATGACATCCTCTTGGAATGCATATCTGTATCCAAATTTCTCTTTTTTATTAGGTGTCTACTATACTTCAGTATGACTTTTTTTTCCTAATTACACTGCAATAATCCTATTCTAAATATGATCATATTTTGAACTCTTAAGGGTTATGACTTCCAACATACTGATTTTGGAGGTACACTTTCAACCCATAAGACTATGATTAGTAAACGTTAACCTTGGTTCAGGTTATTTATTTTGCATCCTGATATCCTCACCTATAACATGCATATGATAATAATAAAATCTACTTTAAATGTTGTTGTAAGGGTTACATAAGGACTTAGACTGAAGTACTTAGAATGGTGCCCGGCAATGAGTAAGCACTCAGAAACATTGCTAATATTCTATTGAGTATAGAAGCAAAATTATGCCTAACTCTCATGGGCTGAACCAAGAAATTCTATAGGTTCTTAGGTAGACAAAATCATATTGTCTCCTTCTTGAATTTTTAAGAGAAGTTTTAAAATTCTAGAAGAAATTATTTTAAGGATCATATTACATGATAATCGATAAGATAGATGCTGGGTTTTGACCATCCATTATTCATTCCATTTGTCATATTCTACTGGTGACAGCATTTTTTAAGGAATTCCTCATTCGACATAGTGACCAATCATGATAAGATTGTTAATCAAGGATCCCTACTCTTTCCATGATGCTCGGGGCATGACCCTATCAAGGAACATTAGGTTTTCTCTTGCAGGACTAAGATTTTGAGATGAGAAATACAAGAACAAGAAGAAATTGGCTGAATATAATTCAGCCAACAATATGAGTGACTAATTCCTGATACCTCAATCCCAGGTGTTGACTACCCTTTCCAGGGCTGGTTCTCTAGGATTCACTTCAGTTTTGAGGATTATCCAGTATCATATAAGTAATTTTTTTCTTATGTTAGCTAGCTTCATGGCACATTGCTTGTTTAAAAAAAAAAAAAAACTGAATGGTCAGAAATGGGATATTCAAACCATCTGCATCTAAATCATGTAGGATGCCTGTTAAAAATGAAGAATCCTAAATACTATCTCAGACACATTTATATGCAATCCTTTGGAATGGGCCTCAAGACTATCTAACTGAAGCCAGTTTTACAGCAATCTTTATAGAAACTAAATTGTTTTAGTCAGCTTTTTTGCTGCTGTGACTGAAAGAACCCAACCAGAACAATTTTAGAGGATAAAAAGTTTATCCAGGGGCTCACAGTTTCAGAAGTCTCCATCTAGAGAAGGCTGACTCCATTCCTCAGGGCTCAAGGTGAGGCAGAATGTCATGCAGTAAGAGGGTGGCAGAGAGAAGCAAGATGAGCAGGAAGCACAGAGAAAGATGCCAGGCATCAGATACAAATATATACCCCAGAGCCACACCCCGCAATTCCCTACCTTCTCCAGCCACAACCCACCTGCCTCCAGTTAACACTCAGTTAATCCCATCTGGGATCAATTCACTAATTAGTTTAAGGTGCTCACAAGCTAACAATTTTCCCTCTGAACCTTCTTGCATTTTCTCACACATGAGCTTTTGGGGGACACCTCACATGGAAACCATAACATAAGACTTGTTGGTTGTTAAGTTATATCCAAATTGGGGGAAAATCAAAAGGAAACCAAAATCAAAAGAAAATTAAATGGAAAATCAAAATGGTCATATAGAGTGGGGCCAGGGACTAATTCAAATTGTGTGGCTTCTCATTAAGTATGTATGTTTTTATTATTGTTCATTAATCAAGACAGCATATAAAATGCCTACTAGATTTAATATTATGGGACAAATTTTAACAAGCAGACAATAAACAGAGAAGAAAAGACATGTAATAAATGGCCTTATAACCACAAAAAGAATATATAAATATAAAAATGAGATTTAAAGGGTAAATATTACTTAAAGCCATAACTATTAATTTCTGATTTTAAAAAATGTCCAATGAATACATAATCCAAGAAATGAAATTCTTTATAAATATTTTTGAAATAAGTTTTTATTTCTTTTAAACAGATTACCATTATTTAAATGGAATGTAAGTTCTATGTTTTTAAATATTTAAATGCATAATAAGAATAATAGTACTTAAATTTAGTATCATTGCATTTTAAAATCCTAGAAGTTGTTTGAAATTCTTTGCCCTATTTAGAAAGTGCACAGATCTAACTTTCTTAAAAATACCTTTCTTTTTTTATTTTGTGATCACTAATTTGTCCAATTAGCTTTACCAAATAACTTAACATCCATATAAATTCCATTAGTAAAGTAAGTACAGTCACTTATTGTACTTAACTAACTTGGGTGAATTTAAAAAAAAAGTTCTAGAATTAAATTTAAATGTACAATTCAAAAAATTTTGTCTCTTATTTTTCCTAGTATGTCAAATCCTCCATTGTCTGGAGATACATTTTTAAATGTCCATTTATTGGGAGGGGCTAATAACTATAAAACATGTTCATGTTTTTCCAGAGATACACCTTCCATAAACCCATAGACCATGCCATCCATTTATTTTGTACTTAAATTAGAACTGATTATTCCCTAATATTTATAGCATCAAGCAAGTTATATTTGCCAAACTTTAATGTAATATGACCCCAATTACATTATAAAAAGCAAAATAGTGCACATTCTTTATAGTTCTTTTCATGGTAGCGATAAAATGAGATACTTAGGATTATGTGAATCACTGCATTCCAGTGAGAAAAGAATTTAAGTTTACACAGTGTTTGAGATGGTGTGTTGTGTGTGTGTCCATGTCCATATATGCAGACATACAGTACTAGTGGAGTCTAACAATATGTAATCTATTTAAAAATACTGTTTACATTTTTTAAAACATTCCATAGCTCAAAACACAAAATTTACTTCAAATGTGTTCCCTTTTCCTATGTATGGTACTGTTTAGCATGTAAAAAGGATTTCAGTCTTTAAATCAGAATGTTGCAAAGAACAAGGTGACAGGGAGCAGACATTACTTCCGTGTGTACTTCAGATGGGAAGATACCTCTTCGTTCTGAATTTTTTTTCCAAAATTATCAACACTGTATCAACTATGTTCTAGATTTTTCCACTCAAGGATGGAGAACATTAGAAGAGTGTAAAAGGCAGGACTGTAGGGGTTGAAAATCAGTACTCTCCTGTAGTAAAGGCACATGCACCTCATTCTGTGCTAGCCTCATTTGGTGTGGCAAATACTCCTTGGCCTGCCGTTCCCTCTGCTCTCTCTCACCTATGACTAGGCAGTGCCACTGGCCTATTCATTTCTCAGCCATGGCAGTTAATTAAGGAGATAGTGGATGAAGGGCTATGAGTGTGAAGAAAAGACAAACAGACATACATAGAGTTTGGCCAGGTGGGTAGCCAAACTGATGGAGTTTGACTGACCACAGGTACCTCAGAATGTTTATTGTATAGATCTTGTTATCAAAAGGTTATTTGTGGGAAAGTTTTAACAAAGCGGGCAATCTGAAGGATGCAGGACTGGTAAGACCTTAGGGTCATCTTGTTATGCTCAGAATCCTCTATCCCTGGGAGTTGGTGCCTAAACTCAAGGAACCAACTAATAACTCTGACCCTTTGCACAGAATTTCCTCAGGCCAGCATCACCATAGCAAGTGGGCCATCTTGATCTGCATTTTTTTGCACAGGTAATTCCCTGCGCAAACACAGCCATGGGAGTCAGAAAGACCATGATTCAAATCACCACTCTCCACAAGGGAGGAGTCAGCCATTGTTGTTCATCTGAATATTAGGTAAGTGGATTTGTGTTGCTTTAGACTTAAATTGGAAGGTAAGAAACCCCACTTAAGAATAACTTCCAAGCCCAGTGTAATGACACACACCTATAATTCCAGCAACCTAGGAAGCTGAGGCAAGAGGATTCACAAGTTTGAGGCCAGGTTCAGGAATTTAGCAAGGCCCTCAAAAATTTAATGTGACTCTGTTTCAAAATAAAAAAAAAATAAATAAATAGTGTTGTAGCTCAGAGGTGAAGCCACCCTAGATTCAATCACCAGTACCAAAATAAATAAATAAATAATAAAAGTACAAGTTACATTAATTGTAATTCTGCAACTGCCCTCTTGCCAAGGAGCTTATTATTAGTACACAAACTACTTTTACAGTGATTGTAAATGGAAGTTTTGCCTGCCAGTTACCTATTGATCAATGTGTGCATGAGACTTCAGGGGTAAGTATCACATGAGAAAAAAACGCTGAGTAAAGAAACTTGAGATCCAAGCAATAATAAAATAATTGAAAGACTGTTTGGAATGAATGTGAAATATGTAACTAGTATATAAAGAATTTAACATAATAAAAGAAAAATAATCATTGCAATTTATGAACTAACAAATATAAAAAGAGCAAATTCATATCAAATATTTTCTACCTTTGCACTGGACTCGAACACATTCATGTTTTCGATCAGAAGCTGAGAGCAACTGTAAAAATAGGGTAATCTCAGACTAGGACAATAAATACAACATTGAAAAAAGTTTTAAGGGAAAAATGGGGGTTTGTTTCCCTTAGTTTTACAGGTACCATTTAGGTCCCCTGGATTCCAGTATCACATCAAGAGACCTTCTAACTAAGCTGGCAGTGCTTTTGGAGAATGGGATAGGGCATATATAAAAACAATAAGGATTTAAAGTATCAAAACTCTGAAAATAGGGGCTGAGGCTGTAGCTCAGTATCAGAGTTCTTGCCTATCATATGTGAGGCACTGGGTTCAATTCTTAGCACCACATAAAAATAAATAAAGGCATGCTGTCCATCTTCAACTACAAAAAAATTTAAAAATTAAAAAACTCTGAAAATATTTTCAATTCAGAAGAGTCTAGTTATCAGTCAGATTCTGACAGGCTAAGTAAATAATGTACTATGATAAAATACTTTAAACATTTATGATTTATACTACAGTAGAGAATTGAAATAATAATTTTATGGCACAGCAATAAATAACCATATTCCAGGAATTAGGTAATGATTAAAGGGAAAAAAATATCAACCAATTTTATAATACAATTATTTAGTTCCATAATTTAGAAATAATGCCTATACTAAGGTGTTGTAATAAGAATTAACCTAATATCTATACCCAGGTGGACTAGAATAAGCCCAATCAACCTGCCTGCAAACACATTCAGGCAGAGTGATCAGTAATCCATTAGTTATATCAGCAGATCCATAATTTTTTTCAGCTAACTATTTAAGTTATATCAGGTTTATCAAAAAATGTATGATTATTTCAGTTGTTTCAGAAAAACTATATCCTTGTTTTTAGGAGAAATGGGGAAGGCCATAAAAGGTTGGGTTAGAAAAGAGGAATAATATTATAATTTTGAAACAAGATTGATAGTTCTCAGTACTTTTTGACATTCTAAATGTACAAATCTAAATGTCAACAGCTAATCATGGGTAATCTGCTATTAGTTTTTCTGTTTAAAAATACCAAGTTTTGGCAGCAATTTCTACTTCCATGTGCTATTAAAGGCACATTTCTGAAATATAACATAGTCAACCTATCAAAGAGTAATTTAAATAATTTCTAAAGACAAATATTAAATAAAGCCAGTAATTTCAAAGTTATGAAACACTAGTAAAAAATTCATACAGTTAAGAAATATAAAATTAGGATAAAATAAAAATATAATATGATTGGGGATAGCAAGTAACAATTTGCAGGACCATTTCAAATTATATTTAATGTAAAGCTCATAGATATGTTCATCTAAATATAAAATAATCAATAGACTGGACCACAATACAATCTATTAAAATTTAATTTTGTGATTTTCTACTTTTAAAGGTGGCCCTATCAAATATATTTTTAAAGAGTAAGATAAAGCAATAATCAACAAAAAATACCTCACAATTAAATGTTGTATGTTCAAAGACATTAATTTTTTGTATATTTATCTTTCATCTTTAAATGCAGAATAAGTATTAAGCTTTAAATACAGAAAAATTATTTCAAGGTTATTTAAGACTAAGGTCTCCAAAGGAGTTAGTCATCTAAATTCTCTTATTATTTTCAGATATCCACAACAATAAATCCTCATAAACATAAGACTCATTCTCATTTCCTATGTTTAATGTAAGATTCTTACTTGTTTCTGAAATTTGTATTACTTTACTTCATTTTATCTTTGCTATTTTGTTAGTATTTTGAGTTCAGGCATTTCTCTTCAATTTTATAACACTATCCTTGCAGTGGGGGCAGATCTTATTTTCAGTAATTACACAAAGCCATGTCCAATTTATGGACATGACCAATACATTAAGTGGATATTTATTCTCAATGTCTCCATGTACTAATTCCTAGCTCATTGAGAACAGTACTTTTCATCTGTTTAAACATCAGTTCAAATCCACAGAGAAGCAAAATACATACATGTTGATATATAAACTAAAGTTGTAACTATTCACTGAAATATAAATAGCTGCATTAGCTCAACCTTTAAAGCTCAGAACTTAGGGGCTGTAGTCCCCTTGGGTCCAGCACAGTGGAGAAATGTAGTGCCAACACGTTTTATTTTAAAATTGAATGAATATATAATTATTGTTGAATCAGTTTGGAAATTCTAACAAAGTATAGAAATTATAGAGATTAAGCTGAAGTATTTATAGCTGAGCAACAAAAGATAAAATGAACAAATAAAAAACTCAAAGGTTGTTTATATACTGCAATGAAGAATTATTTGAGAACCTTATAACTGAAGTATGTTAAAAATTTTATTTGATTTAAGACTTTGTAGCATTTCATAAAAAAGAATTTAGTCTTAATAATGCTACTAAAACTTTGGAATTCTAATATTTTAAAATAAATCCTTAAAATTTAATTACATATTTCCTGTTAATGGAATTCTTGAAAAATCTAAAAGGCAATGCATCCATAAGTAGATTCCTTGTAATAAACTCATGAAGATTATAAAGGTTATTATATGTGTAATTTTTACTAAAAAATACTAACAAAGTGTTATTTTAATAAACTGTGTGAACCACATTTTCTCTAATTTTTAAATTAAAATCATTATAGTACAAATCTATAAGACCATAAGGTATTATACTACATGTACCTGTTTCATATAGTATTATAAAAATAGTCATAAAATTGAGTATGTTAGATTTTACTTGTTTTGAAGTCAAGTCATGTTAAGCAATATGCTACACCATCATATATAATTCCCAAGGGTTTCTGGGTTTTAGATAAAAATGAAAAACTCTTACCAACTGTTCCTTCATTAAAGTAAGCATATAAAAGGGTCAACATAATAGTGAATTTCTCTCAATAAAGTATTCTAGATTCTTAAATCTTTGTTTTTGTTAAGGCATTATACCAATGACTAATAAGTGGATTAATACAAAGATTTTCATTTTATTTTAGAAATTAGTACAATTCTCTTATGATACTGTGCAATGGAATATAACAGTTGGCTCAATTATTTGTCATCACACTTTATAGAAACTACTGAATGTTTTCACATGCATTCACAATATTGTTTAAAATATTTTTTAGCTGTTGATAGACTCATTTTATTCATTTATATGCAGTGTTGAGAATTGAACCCAGTGCCTCACACATGCCAGGCAAGCACTCTACCACTGAGCCACAGCCTCAGCCCCAAAACAAGTATTATTTAAGTAACTTTAACCCAAGAAAGAGACAGTGAAAGCAAAAAATTTTCAATATTGGATAAAATGGTGTTTTAATAAAGTTTGTTATCAACATACACTTCTATACTTGCAGAGATCAAAGGACCTAGAGCAGACTATTTTATTCAGTATGTATCTCCAGGGAAAATTCTTAACCAACAGGCTCATTTTAAAAATAGTGTCCTGATTTAGCTTTTTTCCTATCTTTATTTTTATTTGATTTTTGGTATGTTTATTGCTACTTAGCTACTGCATTATATGTAAAAATCTACGTCAATTATGTGAGATATTAATTCTTAAAATAATGTATTTATTGAACTCTATAGTTAAATTTGCCAAACATTTAATTTCAATTACCTTTACCAATATTAAATTATCATATCACTATTAAAAAAGTCTCACTTTAAAAGTAAAAATTAAAGTGCCATTAAGACATAGCTCAACTCAAATGTAGACACAATCATTTTAGTTATTCTAAGATCATTCTTACTTAGAATGCATATTAACACAATACCTCTTTATTTCCTAGTTCAAAATATTTCTCTTTATGATCTTGCTTAAAGTATAACTAAGTAGGTAAATTTCTATATGCTATTTTTTTAAAAAAATCATGGGTAGAGGGGAGGGGAGAGGTGGGGAGGGGGGAGGGTGGATGATGGGAAAGGCAGCGGAGCACAACAGACACTAGTATGGCAATTTGTAAATCAATGGATGTGTAACTGATGTGAATCTGCAATCTGTGTATGGGGTGAAGGTGGGAGTTCATAACCCACTTGAATCAAAGTGTGGAATATGATATGTCAAGAAATTTGTAATGTTTTGAACAATCCACAATAAAAAAATAAAAAAAAAATCATGGGTATTTTTAATATTAAAAGCAAATGATTTTTCTTATTCTAGATGCTATGCCCTAGTTACTAAGAATTTGTGTCCCTTTGCAATATTCATGTACCACAAAACACAAGTATCACTGTATAGTATAGTCACCTAATGAACACATAGTTACCCCACTGCTATATCATTAGTAAATTAACATAATAAATAAGTTATAAGTATTTACATTTAATACTTACTTTTTTCAGATCCAGATATCCACAAAATTACCAAAACTGCAAGAGTAAAATAAAAATTCTACCTCCTAACATCCATTTCCTAAGGCCATATTATCTCATCTCTCATATGATCAAACAATATGACTTCTACACATGAAATTTTTTAAATAAAATAGGAATAGGAATAAAGATTTTCAATTATATCCACTAAGTACAGTTCACCAAACAGGCCAATATCCAGAGGCCTCTGCAGTACCTGAAAATGCAGATGAATATATTTTTGAGGATATGGGTTGACAGCACATACTTTCATCCCAATTCCTGCTCCAAAGTTCAGTTACAACATAAGCTCACTGGTATCTGAAATTGGAAACTTTTATCTTCAACATGAATTCAAGTTTTTAATAATTAACCCCCTTTAAATAAACACAGCAGAATAGGCCAGTCTAATTTGCCTTCAACAAAACTTCATTTTACTTGTCAGCCTATGAAAAGTCATTACTGCATGAAATATTTATTTTGGTACATATATTTGTAAAATGCATACTTGTATATTTTCTAGTCATATAATTAAACAAAAATCTACATATCCATACATACAGTTAACAAGATTCTTATAAAGCAATTTTAAAATAAAGCAAATACCGCATATTTTTTTGCTCCCTTTTCTTCCAATCTCATTTACTGTAAAACTCCTCACCTTACAAAAAATAAGTATTGATAAAAGATTCATAACAATAACAGAACAGACTAAGACACTAGTGAAGACTGTATGAGATAATCATCATTGTAGCCTTCAATAGCTAGCATATTGCCTAATATTTATTTTCTTTCTTTGTAAATTTTATAGTTACTATGGACACAATATCTTTATTTTGTTTATTTATTTTTATGTGGTGCTGAGGATGAACTCAGTGCCTCACATGTGCAAGGAAAGTGCTCTGCCCCTGAGCCACAATCCCAACCTTAATATTTATTTTTTTTAACTTTGAGAAAAATGCAATAAAATTATAGATTCTTTCAAATAAATGGTACACAAACATTCTACACCATGAGTCTTGGTTATTAGTCCATATCACTCTGTATTATCACATAGCAAATATGTTTTTAAAGATTTTCTACCTAATTAAAAATTTGATTTTCAGGTGGACAAAAAAAAATACATACTGGAAATGCTACACTGGGTCTTATGTTCTAAGAGGGAAAGTTCTCCTTGAGCCTCTACCAAGTACACCAGCCACCACATAGCAGAACTTCAATCGATGTTTTTAAAAATGAATATTTTCACTTACTTTTAACATATCTGTCAGTGAAAACTGAAATCGTATATTCCATAAATAGCCATATGATTGAAAGAGATTATTAAATTTTTCCACATCATCTGAAACATTAAAGTAAAATGTGAAGTTTACTAAATTTTAATAAATCTTTTAAAATATTAAGAAATGTTTAAATGAAGTATCTCCAAATAATGAATTTTGTAATATATACTAACTATATATGAGTGTTAAGTGAGGAATTTTATGCTTCTATATATTTAATAGTTATATTCATATGATATTATAAAAGTCAACTTAAAGTAATGAGTAAATAACTTCTCAGGAAAAAATTTAATTGCATGAAATTTCTATTGTTTAGTTTGAAGTCTAAAAACTTTTCCCCTCATTCCTACCACCAGAAATATCGTGTATACTTCAATTTCATTCTTTAGGTTTCATAAGCTTTCTGAACATCTATTTGTTTCTTTTCATTTAAAACAAATGCAGAGAGAAGATAAATGGAAACTATCTGAAAACACATCTGTTTTATATCTGATATTTGAATTTTTGTTTACAATAATAGCAATTTGATCAAAACAGAAATGAATAAAACTGGTACATTTGTAAACCCTCAACTATCACTCTTATTAGAAAAAAACTAGATGGATCATTACATTGCCTTGTGAAAATGTCCCTAATTATACCAACATCCACTCTGACAAAAATAACTGTATATGGAAAGCTGCGAAGTCTGAAAAGCATCAACAAATTGTACTTGTTGATCCAAGATGAATGTACATTATGCATAATGGTAGACGTAGCAAATTTGTACTATTAAGGTTATGTTTTAAATGACAATCAGCTTGGGCTGAATAAAGTAGGAAATGGACTGCATCCTTGCTATGTAGTTTTGTTCTACCCCATTCCTCTTATCTGGTCAAATATCAATAATTATATAGTAAACTTCATTTTAAAGGCAGGCAATGGAGCATTTATTTGAGCTCCTTGAAAAAAAAATAGTAAGAATGCTGAATATCTAGATTTATTTCTCTCTAGGGAGAAGATCATCTCATACATGCTAGCTCCAAGATATATCTCAGGCTTACCTACCTGCTCTTCAGTTTTATTACCACAGCTCTAGGACAGGCCACCATTAACAACTCTCTGAACAACTCTGTTGGGCTCCTAATTCTGCTCTTGCCTGCTTTCAGTCATGTCTGTGCTTACTTTCTATAATATTCTTAATATTAGTGAAATGGCTCATTTTACTCATTTTGTTAAAAATCTCCCAATCACTTCACCTTTCACCTGGTATAATGTAAGAAGGTTTACTCCTTAACTAGTGCTCTTTTTTCTATTCCATGGAATCTGGGTTATTGACCATCTTTCAAATCTCACTTCTTGCTTGCCCAGTAAATTCCAGTTACACTGGACTTGATTTTTCAAATACATTAAGCTTATTTCTCTTCCAGGCCATTGCTGTGGCAGTGCCATCCACTTTTAATGCACATTTTCCTGCTCTGCTTAATTAATTATTTCTCTTCCCTGAGAATGAGGCTTAAATGTCACCCCCACGTACACACAGACCTAACTGTCCTGTTTTACACAGTATGTCTTTCCTGTTATTTTCTATCTCAGCACTTTTGTTGATTCTGCCATAGAATTTCTACAACCTTTATTGTTTTATTTACTTACCAAGCTTCATGAGGATATAAAACACACCTGCCTGTCCCATACCTTTTCTCCATGATCTAAATTTTAGATTCTAGGGAACAATATTCAATAAAATAAAAATTAATGTTTTCAATTTTTAAGTGATGAGGTATATAAATATCATGAATTTAAAAGAACATGAGATGCATAAGCAATTTAACCCCTATGTAAGTATGGTTTGATAACATGGTTGACAATGTACATTGGATAAAGTCAACCTATTTTGATTATTTAGCTATATATATTGATCTCCACCATATTTATACTACCAAGAAGTGTTGAGTCAGGGTATAATAAAAAGACTTCTAGCTCTGTTGTGTGAAGCAGAATCTAATCTTTCATGGTGACAACTGAAACATAGTGTTAGGAGAATCATATAAGGCATATAAGGTATATAAGGCAGGAAGAGGATGGAGAAAAGGAAGTGATATTGAGATTGTGTGACAGAGAAATAGCTTGGTATATTAAAAAAAACTATAATGTCTTTTATATTTAAAAAAAGTTTATACTAACAGTGATTAGTGAAAACAAAATACTTTCTACTCCATTATTTTTCTAATATTTATTTTGTAATGACAGTAACCCAAAAGTAAAAAAAAAGTTAACCATTTTGTTCTCTTGTACAATTAAAAACATTTTCTCTTCCTTAAAAATTTAAAAGTGCTTGATGTATGTGTAGTTTCTATTACATTCTTTTAAGTTATTTCTGGTTTGAAACACAGATCTTTAATGAACACTGTATAACTTTTTGTGCAAGCAAACTATTTTAGATATAACCTCATTTCAAACCCAGAAAAACCAACATTTAGATGGTCATTGCTGAATCTGCATAAAAATGATGTTTAATGTTTCAGGATACTAATCATAATGACCATACAATGACATTTTAACTTTAAATGAATAATAAAATTACATTCTTGGTTGCATTGATATTTATATATCGATAAAATATTTATTTTAAATATTCAAGAGTTTAAAAATATTTTTAGTATTTAAAGTTCAAATATTCTTAAAATTTTTCCTTAATTCTACATTTATAAAAAATAAGAATATTCCATCTTACAGTTTTCAACACTGTTTATAGTTAGTCAACTAATTTTAAGCCATGAACTTTGTTAAGCAGATTTTTTTGCTTAGATATGTTAACTTTTATTTACATATAATTTAGTTGCTTTTGCAGTCACAATTCATCTAAGTCAATAAATTCAATAAAACTAATTGGTCACATTACCATTGTAGTTATTTTGTTTGTCACTGAATCATCTGGGGGGGGGGTGAATTCAAACAATACCAGTAATAAAATAAGTACTAGATTCATGTACCCAAATCGTACTTTGACTTAATGAATTATTTGTGTATGTAACTGGCTATTTGTATAAACACTAGCCACACCCTGAGAGGCATATCAACTCATTTAGGCAATAAAATACTCTTTGCAAAGGGAAATAATCTTTGAATAAATGGACCCCTAGTGGCTACTAACCATTGTAATTGACATAGATGGTTAACTTATACATGAAGCAAGACTTTATTTGATATTCACCAGTACAGAAACAAAAGGTTATCATCTAGAGAAGATAAAATCAGATTTTTAGATAAAAATTTAAAACACTGAATTAATGTTGTGGTTTAAATATAGGAGAAATCAATGGAATAAGAGGGATTTGAATAGAAAGCATGTTTTCATTTATTCAGATGAAGTAATCTACTTTCTCATTGAATCAAGGAGGTCTGGGTAATAGAGTCAAACTGCTTTGTTTTATCTTAATAGTAGAAAACTTTACAGTTAGTTAAAAGACAAGATCAGTCCTTCCTAGAGCCAAGTCACTGATTTATTTACTTATCAAGTAAATAATGTAGTAATACATTGTTTGGCCTTGTCATTATTTGACCCTGCCTATGTATGGAAAACCAGGAATGGGAATGAATCCATTCTTTCCTGTCATATAGGATTTTTATATAATTTGCTAGAAAAAATACACAGTTAAAATTTTACTTTGTGAAAGTCCTTTATCAAGAAGGAAAGTTATATAAAAGTGGAATTTTACCCTCCATAAAATAACAAGTTTCAAAAGTTTAATGAAAATTATTAGGGATATAAACAGCATCTTCTCAAAATAAACAAATATTAATTATATTATTGATATTTTTATGTGTATAAGAAAATAAACATATTTTACATTAGTCTTTCCATACTGCATACTTACAATAA
This sequence comes from Marmota monax, assembly GCF_021218885.2. Lineage (NCBI taxonomy): Eukaryota > Metazoa > Chordata > Mammalia > Rodentia > Sciuridae > Marmota > Marmota monax. Next base: position 10,671,966 of record NW_026693153.1, read on the forward strand.
TTATGTATTTTTCTATGGGTTTTGATGTACAAGGGCTGATGCTTTGATTTATCTAATGACACTACAAATTAAGAAAATATGCCTAAAAAGTTCACAAGTTTAACATTTACAAGGTTGGTATCTATGAACCATTTGTGTTATTTGTGGTAGTTTCAGTATCTAAACATTATCTAAAATTATTATCAGGCAAATTTCTAACCACTATAAGTTTAGGCTCTATAGAGCATAAACAACCATTTGTGATGATAAAAAATCTGAATCATAACTTCTCTATATAATTTTTTTGAAGAATTATCCTAAATTTTCCCTAACTTAACCAGTAGATACTATTTTACCCATGTATATTCTTATGCATAACCTGTACTTTTAATATATGAATACAAATTCAAATTAAGAGCTTTAGTAGACACTCTTTAATGATCCTATTTATCTGATAAAAAAAGACTGGGAAATACTAATTTTCCAATATTAAGTTCAGCTAAAACATGAATTACATGTTTGGTATTTATTTTAGGTGAAACATTGTTAAATGGTATGGAGAAGTCATTAAAATAGCTAAGCAAATTAAAACTACTGCAAAAGGCTACCATTACTAGACTTTTAAATTTAATGTAACTATCTGAAAGGTCATACCTTAACATGATACATTTTTGTAAAATGGGTGTGAAAATTCATAATACGTGTTTTATTTATATTAGTAACCCCAGGGACTAGGGTGGTTGCTGATGTATTATAGGTACTAAATAAATTTTTTTTAAAAAAACTATTTAGGAAAATTCTTACACAGGAATAACTGCTAAAAACTTGTGGTAAACTTAATTCTCAAGGCGTACATCTCTAGCCTCCAGAGATACTAACATAAAGTATAATGTTTTACTTTCCAGTTATTATTATGAATTGTAATGCAAACAACAACAACAAAAAAAGTAGATATATAAAGGCAAAAAAGAAAGAAAAAGAAAAAGAATAGCATTACCTAAGGTTAGGTAAAAAGAAGTGAAAGGAGGGGAAGGCAGGGGATGTGGGGATAAGAAAGATAGTAGAATGAAACAGACATTATTACTTTATGTATATATGTGACTGTATCACCAATATGATTCTACAATATGTATACTCAGAAAAATGAGAAATTTTATACCATCTATGTATGATATATCAAAGTATATAAGTGCATAGTACTATCATGTATAATTAATTGAAATAAAAATTAATTAAAAATTGTTCTCTCTCCTAATAAAAATGGTCAAGTAAATAATTATATGTTAGTTTTAACAATCTTCTAATTTCACAGAGGTAAAATAAATGCTCCTTTGGTATTTAATACCAATAGTCCTTGAAAACAAATGAGTGATGTGGCGTGAAATTATACCCCATCATAGGAGAGTATGGCACTATGATGTCGCTTATTATGTGACATATCTTCAAAGTTATGAAAGTTATTAGGGTTTCCAAGTTCACATATGAATTTGTGATTATATTCTGTCAGATAAAAACTATAATTAGGAAAACATGGCAAAGCACCAATTATGTAAATGAGAACTGAGTATTGATTCCAAGTGATTATTTTATTTCTAAATAAAGTATATTGTTCATATATTTTTATGACAAAAGTAAGGCTTCCTTGTTTTACTTGCCTTCTGTCTTAATCTTCTTCCCTTTACACAAAAGTACACACTCTCGATTCATCTGATTTCCATTTTTATATCTGCAAATTATTTCCAGACCCTTACACACACATGCACACATATATGTCTCATCTGTGAAATTGCAGTTACAATTGTCCACAGTTGTTTTACAGTTGAAGTCTTTAGGAGAGGTGACATATTGGTGGTCATCACAGTGCCAGTGAGAGCATCCAGCCAGGTACATGATGGAAAACTTTTATGGTTGTTGGATACCTAGTCTAAAGGAATTTACAATATGCATATGATATTACTATAGACCTTATATATTCAGAAATCCAAGGAAATGTATTTTATAAAGATTGTTTAAATAGAAGGAAAGAAAATGCTCATTGATTTACACCGTGTTGCACATACTAGTCACCTTTACTTTGTCACTGTACCCACCAAAACAAATTCCTACGAAATATCTGACAGAAACTTGACGTTATGAATAGGATATTCAAAACTTGGAGATTCACACTTCACGCTTATCTACTCCCTGCTCGCAAAAATAGAAACCCCACCACAGATCTGTTTCTATCTGCTCCAGGAAGAAATTTGAACAGGGTTCTGGGGCTAAGGCTAGGTGAGGGCAACACTGAGTGACTGGGGTGGGGGTGGGGGTAAAAGGCTGACAATTAGTCACTAGGTACAGCGGGAGCAAGCAAGCTGCCTTTCAAGTAGGCATGTAGGAGAATCCACACATTACCCTGTTTTGAGCGACAACCAAGAGTCAGAAGTCCCCATTAAATCTGTGCCGCGGAGCCTGACCTCCGGTGGAGACTGCGCAGCCAGGAGCAGTCCCACAGATGCCAGCAAAGGGACCCACGTGCTGCTGATGTTCACGCATCTGTTTAAAGAAATCTGGAAGCAGAAGGGCTCACAGCTCCTGGGGCCACCAGCCCTAGGCGGCATAGAAAGGACGCTCCGGTTAAGGAAAATCCTTGACCCCCTCGTGTGGCAAACCCAGAGAAACTGACCCCAGGACGAAGTTACCTGCAGAAGGCCACCTGCCTTAGTCCTCAAAGCACCTTCCTGCTCCCGTCCCCTCTTGCTCCTCCACCCCGTCCCTTACCTTGGTTGTTGGAGACGTGACTGCAGTCGCCCGGCCAAGCTGTCAGCAGTGGCAAGAAGAAACCAAATTGCAAAAGAAATTCCTGGACTTCGCAGCCCCCCATGGTTCTCCCTGGCTCTCTTTTTTCCCTTAAAAAGAAGTGGTAGCAGCTCAACCAGGTGTTCAGGATAGGGTGGGGGTCCTGGTCCACGTCTTCTTCCTCCTCCTCCTCCTCCACCTCCACCCGGCCCGCAGGGGGTGTCCTGGGGCGCCCCCCGCGTGAGACCCCGGGAGCAGGGCACGAGGGTCCAGGCTGCCCAGGGGCGAGTGCAGCTGCTTCGGAGGAGGACACTGCCTGCGGCGCCGGGGAGCTCCTGGCGGCTGGAGGCGAGGGGAATTGCATCCACCACCGTGTCCCTCTCGCTCGAGGACTATTCACTTGGGCCCCGGAGAGCGTGCGCGCAGGAGCGAGCTAGGGCTGTGGTTTGGGGGAGGGGAGCGAGGGGCGGGGGAGGGCGCCTCACCGCGGGGATGAAGGGAGGGACCACCAGGTGCTAGGGGCAGTTCGGGCGGCCAGAGCGCCTCTCCGGACTGAAGTGGGCACTTGCAGAGACCAAAGTAAGGTAGGCTTCGCAGCTGTGAAGAGGTGCGGGGACAGCGAGAACTTTCCTCCGGCCGGTGCGGGAGAACCTGGCGAAGGAGGCGTCTTCAAGCAGCCGCGAGTGGTCCGGGGGAGCTGCGGACTGAGCCCTCAGCCCCTTGCTTGAGTGGCGTCGACAGAGGTTCGCAGCACAGACGTTTCCACCTCGGCCGCATCTGCGCCGCGCCCGGGTCGTGGCAGCAGTTTTCTGAGCATCTCAGAGGCCGCGCGCTTAGTCCCCCAAGCACTTAACCACCCATTTCGCGACAGCAGCGCAGACCGTTTTATGACTACTCGGATGGCGATATTGCCTTCCCCTTACTTCTCCACATTATCGCCGCTGGAGGGGGTGCGTGTAGTGGGTTAGCGCTACCGGTCCCGGGCAGTGCTTGGCGACACCAGTAGCCGCCCAAACTTGTCCACTAGGGCGATCGACTAAGCTTTGTGGCAGGCTTTTGGCTTGGAGTCCTTGGAAAGCGAAAGGAGGGAGGAAGCAGTAGAGGGAGTCACATCTGGCTGGAAACGGGAGAGAGCTTGGCACCAGGGCTCGCGGAGGTCGGCGCATCGCCGTGTGGCGGTGACTTCGCGCTGGAGGTCACCAGCATCATCTCAGCCTTTGCGCTGGGATTCCGGGGTCCTTAAGCTCCCGCGACTTGGCAGCGTCGGACTGTGAGCTCTGAGCCTTTCAAAGGCCACGTCCGCCGCGGTGCCCAAAGAGTGGCTGGCGTATGGCTTTCCCCACGCAAAACGCCCCCTCTGAGCCCCTGCTCTCTCCTAGGGTTCGAGTCGCTCCTAGCCGAGGCGCAGGCTACTTGGTGGGACCTCCGGGGGCCGGAGCTATGCGGCGTATTTGTGTGGAGAGATCTTGGCGTCTTGGGTCCCCAAGCTCTCGCCCCGAGGCCGAGGTGGCGCGGAGGGCAGAGCTGGAGCTAGAGCGCTGCTGAGCTTGGCCAAGCCCGGCGATCCCTAGCCTGGCAGCAGCGACTCGGATACTGCCAGTTCGGCGCTAGAGGGAGTCAGTCGACAACAAAAATTCCTCCACCTGCTAGGTGGTGGAAGCGGCTAAACAGGCAAAGAAGAAAGGAGGAATGCTTTCAAGCTAAACTGAACGCGTTTGTTAAGGACGCGCCATGGAAACCGTAACTCTGGTGTGGGAATTTTTGTAATACTCAATTTTGTTATTATTATTATCGTCAGTTTATTTTTTTTAAGGGGATATGGGCTATCACAGTGGAGTGAGGTGGAAAAATTCGCCTCAAAATTCATCAGAATTGTTTTGAAGCAACGTTGATGGCAATGGGGAGAAAAAGTGAACTGAAAAGAGAAAGCAGCGATTATTATAAAGGGTAGATGACATTTTTCAACTGGGCAGGGCGTACTGGAGGGAAATGACACGGTGGCAGAATTCCGGAAAGTAGATGATTAAGTAGCAAAGGTCAGCATTTGACTCTTAGAGAATTTTGGAGATAAAAACACCCTCCCTTTTTATGCATTTCAGCTCTATGATGTTTATCACATATCATAGTTAAAAGAGTTTCCGTTAATACCTTATAGTCGATAGGAGGGAAAAGTAGTAAAGATGCCTCACGTCTAAAATTTTGCTGCGTGGAGAGAAATGTGAAATGCAAGTGATTTCCAGAATGTGAGGAAGGTTTCCTATTGGTGACTGTACTTCCACGCTCATTATGAATTCATACCCAGCTGCTCTTTTAAGGTGTCCATGCCAATTTAAATGTATGCAAATCATTTATAAATGGATAACCCTGTGTGTAGTTTATATATTAGTACTTGAAAGAGTAAAATCTGATTTTGCTATTCATTTTACTGCTGTTGCTGATATTGACTGCCCACATGGTTGTTTGCGAACTCAATTTGCAATTTACAAATTCAGTTGTAAAATAGAAATCCACAATATGACCAATGTGCTATAAATAATTACGTCTAAAACCTAGAAAAGGTTCACAATTCATTATACCAACGTTTTCATTCAAAATAACGTTTCTTTTCATTTACTGTCAACTATTTCCATGACCTTTTAAATTTTCATTTTTAAAAGTTGAATTACAGTGAATAATTTTATATGCTTCATTGCTAACTAAAAACATCTTATTAAAGGCACTTCTTAAAAATGACTTCCATATACTACATTAAACTGAAGGAAAGCATAATAGCATTATCTTAGGAATGTAAAGCCTGTATATCTATTTCTGACCTTTTATTTTTTCAAATCAAAGGCTTGGGAGGAAATATTTCGAGTGGAAAAGAACCAAAATAATCTCTAACAAAACTAGTTTAAAATGAAAATTTAAAATCAAGTGTTGATCTTGGCTTGATTTTGAAAAATACATTTTAATATAGAACATCAAAAAGTAATATTTAAAATTAGTCTAGAAGGAAATGGTTCTCATAGAAGGAAGGAAAGTGGGGGATAAAGAAAAGCTAAAGTTTATTTCTAGGACTCAGGCTTATTTACAAATCATGGCATGATGTCTGAAACAAACTGTTACATCAAAGTAACAACAGCTTGATTAATTTGAATTTATTCCCCTCCCCCATTGTGGCTACAATTCACATACTCTACACAATTTGTTTAAATAAGCCATAGTTAAGCTTGACATAATCTGTATTACCTGGTCAGATAATTAATAGTCATGTTTTCATATGGGTTTTTTAAAAAAATAATTACAAGATTTTTCTCAATATTAAAGCTTTAGATATGTTTAGATAATCTTTATTGCACACCTAGAAGATAAGGACCTCTAGGTAAAAACATATCAAAAATGAATTGAGATATAATTATCATTACCTTTGACAATAACAAAAGTCCATGAGTTTAACATGACAATAAATTTCAAAATATGATTGTAAAAATGATTACTATAACAATTTGACCATTTGTGTTACAAACACACACACAAATACGTATATGCATATTCTTTCTAAAATATTAGGCTCTTTTTATGTGCAAGGGGAAGAGTTGAGAGTTAACTACTTTGTATTAGTAAAAAATAATTTATTTTATAAAGCAATCATTTTCTTTAAAATATAGGCACAGTTGTTTCTTTTGTGAGTTAGAAGCAATTGCACTTAACAAAAATGTACTTCCTTTTTAATTTTCTAGCAGTGTTGATATATTTGCTGACATGTGACAGTTTCAAAATTATAAGCCACTCAATGAACCAGATGCAATATGCATGTAGATTTGTCTGCACTTGTCTGTTTGAATCATACCCATATTCAGAAAAGCATTCATGTCTCATTTTTCAGAGCTATATTATTCAGAATTCCCTTATATTCTCTCAGACCATTGTTCTTCATGATATTTGTGGTCTGAATTTGGGTAACTAATGATTAATTTTTTAATTCAATAAAAGATATATGATACTAAAAACTAGTCTAATTTTCACCTACAGGAGAAACAGTATTCACAATATTTGCTTTATAAACTGATGAAAAGAACAGAGCTTAACATGAAATTAATTCCTTTGAGGAAAAAAAGGATTATAATGTTAATATTCAGCATGTTTAAAAGATTGAGAAAGTCTCAAATATATCATTCTGGTAGAAGAATAAATTAATTCATTTACAGTAGTAATTTACATTCTAAGGTCAAGATAGAAGAGACAAATAAAAAGAGTGTTGATCCTCAAATATTTCAAAACATCAATTCTTACAAGATTCAGTTTGTACTTTAAACACACAATTGTGTCTTTGTATTAATAGAACATTTAGAGACATGCTACAGACATGTTACCTTCATGCCTTCAACTTTAAAATACAAATCGAGTAAAAGATCAACATATCTATTTTAGCATCCAACATCTAAAGTTAAAAAAAAATGTCACTCAGTCATGTATATTTAATTTGAGGCTCTTTGCTTTTAGAAACCATTTTTTGGGGAAAACACACACATTGTTTCCTTCTGAAATTAGGCTTTGATGTTTAGAAATAGTTAATGTTTCTCCTCCCCCTCCTCCTGCCCTGCTTTTATTTTTGAAAAAAAAAAAAAATCCCAAACAGCGCCGGGTGTTTTATTTTATTGTTATCACATTAGATCTAAAAATCTTACAGAAATAAATGTAGCATAAAGTAACCCAAAACATACTACAGTTGCTACTGCAATAACTGTATTCAAATCTTGTGTGGCATATTATAGTCAAAGAAAAATAAGTGTGTGTATATAAACAAAATCATATACATATCACACTTATGTATTACACATGTGTATATCTGTAATTCATTGAAAACATTGTCTCTACTACTTTTCTACTTCACCATTTACCAAACACGAGTTTCATTTGCATTTATTTGTGCCCAGTACTTTGGGGAATGTACAAAGATTATTTGTATTTGGATCCTATCTCTCAGACGTTTATATTACATTGCTGAATACAGACATATGGATTATGCCTATATAAATCACTTTGTGTGGTCTCAAGTATCTACATAAAGGAAGGGAATCATACCCTAAACTTCTAAGGCATGGATCCCTACTGTTACTCCTTTTATTTGATTTAAACATACTCTTGTTATAGATTAGTTCATCCTTGACAGCTAGTCAATGAACTTGTATCAACATTAAATACAATATTAAGTCTTATGTACAATGGTCAGATAATTCAACTAAACTCAACTAGTGTTTTTAATGAAATTGATTTAATAGTCAGTGACTATCAGAATATTCACAAAAGTAATTTACCTAAATTATGCAGAGAAGTTTTAAAAATAATATATTTACATTAATTTCAATTTTATAAGGAACATGACATTCAGCTTATCTTTCATTCCCCAGAATAGTCAGCTATGTCAAAACAACTTTGTTTTCATTGAATAATAATAGATATCATTAAAGAGCATATTCTAAATATCAAATAAATAACCACTAGTGAAAGAAGAAAAACTACTTTAAAAAAATCTGTGTAATGAAATGTCTGATTGTTTCCTTCATAATAAATATCACAGGAATAATACTATTAATTTATATTCAGCTATTCAAAATAGAAATGTAATAAAAATATACCAATATGTTGTTTTGTATTGTTTATACTTTAAGATACTTTACAACCTACTTCAAGAAAAGGAAAAGCAAATTTTACACAAATAACACTGGCATATGCCAAATGCTAAAATGTTAAATTTGAATAACAATTATCAACTATGGATTTCAGCTACTTTGATACCAATAATGCAGAACATGTTCTTTTGCTATAATCAAACTGAGATAGATGAAAAGTGAATCTTAATATCTCTCATATACTGGACTTGGTGGGTAATAAAGTTCTTTAATAAAAATGTTTCTTATTATATTTATTTACTTTGCAGTAAGGTACCATGCTTACATTTTTGAGCTTGTGAAATTTTTGTTGTGTAAACATAAAAAAAATTAAAAAGACTTTATTTCAACTGAGTTATAATAACACAATAAAAATTTAATATGCCCAGCATACGGATATAATTTTAATCATAGTTATTTATTTTCCTATTGCTATTAAAGAGTTTTCATTCAAATACAAATATTTGTCAATATTATCTTATAGTCATTAGATAACTATAAATTTTATAGGACTCACTCAATCATCTGACAATGAGCATACAATTCTTCATTTTCTTGCCTAACTTTAATACACATATTCAATTTTCCCAAGGACCTTGAAGTGTCTTCAAAGAACAGTGAAGGTTTCTTCTACATCTACAAAAATTATTTCAAAAATAATAAAATATTTCATAATTATGTTTAATTTTTGGTCAAATTTACCATCACTATTATTTTTTCCATAATGGAAATTTAATACTTGCATATTTCAATAGCAAGAGTACCTAATTGCCCTAGTTTTCTTTGTCAAAGATTATTAAATACTTTTATTTCTATCATTTGAGTCAATATAACTTTATAAATTGTTACATATGAATAATTTAGATTATATACATGTTAGGACTAAGCTGAGTTTTTATGAAAATGGTTCTGGCTATTCAGGGAACTGAATGAAGTCCACTGTGAGTCCCTGTGAGACTTCTGTAGTATTTCACTGTTAAATTCTATTCATGATCCATAGTATTAGCAGTATACTGAAGTCCATAGTATTTGGAATTAAGTTGTATGGTTTTAGTTGAAAATAAAATTTCCAAATCAATGGAAAAAACACTAGACTGACTTCCACTGGTATTAATTTATATCTAATGATGTCTATATTTATTTGATCATGAATTATTTTATATCATGGCTTCAACTATATGAGTAATAGGACGTATAGTCATGATTATTTTTGAATGTTTTGTCCAATGGGGAAAGTTCCTTGCTCTTTGAGAATATGTACAATTTTCAAACAAAATATTGAAGTTCTGTATTATGTATCTTAAACAAATGCAATATATTAACACTGCCAAATAGCACTCTTTGGAATGTTAGAGATAATATGTATCTCTGCTGTGGAATAGAGTACCCACTAGCTTCATGAATTTTTGAGTGTTTGACTGGATCTAATGTGTCTCAAAACTAAACTTTTGGGACTTAACATCTATAGTATTGCTGCCACCTCAATGTACTTAGCAGCTCAATTCACAATAGCTAAAATGTGGAAGCAACCTAGATGCCCTTGAATAGATGAATGGATAAAGAAACTGTGGTATATACACAATGGAATATTAGTCATCATTAAAAGAGAATAAAATTATGGGATTTGCAGGTAAATTAATGGAGTTGGAGAATATCATGCTAAGCCAAGTAAGCCAAACCCCCAAAAACCAAAGGCCGAATGTTCTAATAAGTGGATGCTGATCCAAAACCGAGAGGATGGAGGCTTGGGAAAAATGGAGGAACTTTGATTGGGCAAAGAGGAGGGAAGATAGGGAGGGTACAGGGGGTCAGGAAAGATGGTGGAATGAGGTAGACATCATTACCCTAAGTACAGGTATGACTGCACATATGGTGTGATGTTATATTGTGTATAACCATAGAAATGTAAAATTGTGCTGCAATTGTATACAATGAATCAAAAGGCATTCTCCTCTCATATATACCTAATTAAAATAAATAAATATATTTTTTTAAAAATAAGTACTCACTACATATTAGAAAGAAAAAAACCTAAACTTTTGGTTTTAGATATTTTTAATAAATTTAAAATTACATGGCTACTTTTTGCCACTGCATTGGATTTTACATCACTGCTTTTCAATACCTCCATGTTGATAATGGGGAAAAATAATAGAGGGATTTGAAACTCATGCAAGCATTAAAATTGGATATGTTATGACCTTCTCTAAAAATAGCTAATTCTCAATGTAGTAATTCTGTCATGTACAGTCAAGTTTCACACAGTTATATTTATCATAAAACAAAATAAAGCTTTTGTTCACTTCCAATAATAATTGTTACTATATGTGTTTACATGGTCTTCAAAGCTTGCTTGAAATGATGTGCTATTTGCATATTGCTGTGAGTTGGTCAGAACACGTGAAAAGATGTCACTCTGATAGAAGCTCAATGTCTTTAAGAATTATGTCAATTATGAATACATTAGTTACTAATGTGCCTACTTTTGAAGGCTACTTTAGAATTTTTAAATGGTTCATGAGCCACCGTTCCCCTGCACTTCAAATTATGTCTAGTGTGTTGCTCCAAGTCCCAACAAATTACAGAGATGGGAGGAACAAAATAATGGTATTATTTTTTCCAAAATTAATGACCTCCCTTGAGATTTGTCAAAGAGGTAGCAAGATTTTCCATTCAGAAGCTAGACCTTGCCTTTGTTTATTGTTTCACTTTATTTTTGGTTTTGGTTTACTTTTTCCCCTTTTGACTTTTAGGTTTACATCATAATTATTGTCAGAGCCAGGGGTAGTGGTAAACGCCTATAATCCCAGAGGCTCTGAAGGCTGAGACAGAAGGATTGAGAGTTCAAAGCCAGCCTCAGCAATTTAGGTGCTAAGCAACTCAGTGAGACACTGTCTCTAAATATAATCAAAATAAGACTGGGGATGTGGCTCAGTCAGTTGAATAGTTCAGTCCCAGTACAAAAACCAAAAAACAAAACACACACACATACACATTGTCAGGAACACTTTAAAATATCCACAGATATTTTAAAATATGAAAGTGATGTGAAAACCAGAGAAACCGTTTACCACTATTTCATTTATGTTGTCCTGAAGTTTGTCATTTGATGGTAACCTTCATTTGTCATAAACATCAAATTAAAAAAGAAAACTAAATCTAATTTGGCTTCATCTTCTAAAGAAATCTTGAAACATGATTAAAAAGTATTAATTTGTATATTACTTAGGAAACAATTACATAGATTTACTATGTGACAGACAGTGTTCCAAGTACAAATATTAATTTCAGATACTAATTATAAATACTGATTAACAATATGAATTCAATTGATGCTCAAAAAAAAAAAAAAACACTTGGGAATAGTTACTATTATTATTCTCATTTTCTAGACTATAAAATTGAAACCCAGAACTAGCCTAAATTTACCCAGGCAGTAGGTGGTAAGGCAGGGATGTTAACCCACCCAATTGCATCCCAGAGGTTCTGCTTGTCATTGCTGTGTGCCTGAATGTTCACCCAAATTTATGTAAGTGTGTGCTTATATAGTTTGCATGAATCTGTAGGCTTATCTATATAATTTATCTAGTTAAATAAAATTAAACTCATATCATCAAGTACTTTCAATTAATCCCTTTCCTATTTATGAGCAAGTTCCCAAATGAACTCATTTTTCTTTCTCAGTGTCTACACTTAGGTGACTTTTGCAGGATATTCTGTTTTTTGTTTTTTTTTTTATAAAACAATTCTCTTAAGGAGAAGTTTTCTCCCAAAGTTCTAGCTCAACCCTACTCAGCTATTATGTTTTATGTTCCATCTGGAGCCCTTTTTTAAACCATTGAGTACTTGATGAATAAAGCAAACAAAGGCTTGCTCACATATAACTTACATCATAGAGTTAACATGTATGAAGTACTTAATCACAACTCATACTGTTTTAAGTCCATTACACAGGTTAGCTCATTTAATATTCATAGGCCTGTGAGGTAGGTACTCTTATCATACCCATTTTACAAATGATGAAGACGGAGATACAGGTTACCTGCCAATAAAAGGCGGAGCAATGATTCTTAAAATTTAGAGAGTTCTGTCTTCTTGTTGTAATGTAAGCAAGGGAATAATCAGAAGATAAGGAGGTTTGGGCCTTCATTCTGGAGTAATGGAGGATGGGATTGTGGCTCAGTGGTAAAGTGCTCACCTAGCACATGTGAGGCACTGGGTTCAATTCTCAGTACCACATAAAAATAAATTAAATAAAGGTATTGTGTCCATCTACAACTAAATAATAATAATAATAATAATAATAATAATAACAATAATAATAATAATAATAAAATGATTCTATGTAGAATGGGGACAGAAATGAAGAAGTAGATGAATTTACAATGATTTTGAAGGTAGTTAAGACTTCCTAATGATTTGAATTATGGTTCATGCTAACTTGTTAGTGGCTAATAATGGCTCACCTATCTAATTATATATATATAACAATTTACCTTTTTGAGAAGCCTACTGAAACCATTAGTTAAGTATCCTGAGGAAGATTTTGAAGCAATATCACTATGGAAGTCATTTTGTCTATTTTCAAATCAGAACTCTAGAAATCAGCCTTAAATTTTTTTTTCCATAAATCAACTCAGACCATTCAGCACCTTAAATTTAAAAAGCATCAATTTATTCTTACTTATTCTGAAATCAAAGCATAATAAATTTGCAAGTCACCATATAGTTTAGAATGTAGCTTTTACTTTTATAAAGTCAGATAAAATAATGCTGAACCGTATGCAAATTAGTCATGTTATGAGAGTCATAAAAACATATTTACCATTTATTATTGTATTTATTTAGATCCAGCATCAACTCCCTTACTGAAAGAATGATTATTTCCAAAGTCATATATGAGTTTGTCATGTGTTAAACAACTAGGCAAAAATTAAGTCATCCACGTTTGGTATACTTAAGGCAATACCAAAAATGAGATACTGAAATCCTCATTGAAAATTTGCCCCAGCCACTCAGCCAGAGAGAACAATTGGATTACATTGAAATGCTGACCTTCTATGCAGGAATGTGAAGATTTTCTCACAAATGTCCTATGTGTGGCTGAGAGACTTTTAAAAAATAAAAACTCTAGAATGAAGTACTTAGAAGTGTTGTTCTCTCCTGTCATTTTGAGAATAATGTGTTTATACCAAAAATCTGAAGGATGTTTGAGTAGGTTTACATTTTTTAAATATATTTGTATTTGTAGATGGACACAATACCTTTATTTTATTTATTTATTTTTATGTGATGCTGAGGATGGAACACAGTGCCTCATGCATCCCAGGCAAGTAAGTACTCTACCACTGAGCCATAACCCCAGCCCCCTAGGTTCACATTTTTTGTTGAAAATTTGGAACATATTTCTGTCTTTCAGTTACTTCTTTAAATTTTAAAAGATCATAACAATACCAAAGAATATGTAATAAATTGAAAATAAAAATAACTATTGTACTAGTCTAACATGATTACTGTGTTTGCTTTAGTGGAGTACACTTCAGACATCTGAACTACCCCCATCCCAAAAAATATGCACTCTGATGTGGTTGAAACTATATTATGCATTTAAACTTACATGGCATTTCAACTTCTCCACAAAGTCCTTAACTTTTTGGTTTATTTGTATATAGATTTTCTATGCTGTGAATTAAGTAAAAGGATATAAAAGTCATAAAGAAAGGTATTGCTACCTGAGCACAATGATGGAAAATAACATTAGTCAAATATGCTTTTGATAGGTCTCAAGATTTCAGAAAACTGTTCAATATTATCAACATATGTAAATTAGCATCAATATAGAATTTTAAAATGTTACTTTTTAAGTTTATATTATCTGATTGGGAAAAAAGAGAATACTTTTTTCTTAAAGAGTTTCATTGTACAGCTCTGAGGAATTGGAGGATGATTCCCTGAATTGTAAATGCTAGGCAAAAATGCAAAGTAATTTAGGCTAATTTATTTCTTTTACCCCATTTAAAAATATTTCCTTTGTACAGCATACCTTTTTTCAGATATAATTAATGGAACAATTAAATTGTGTTTGTTTTTGCCTTTTAAAAAAGTAAGGTTTATTTTATGATGAAATGAAAGCAATAGGAGCCATACCATTTTAGACAACAGTATTTCATCAATGGCATACAACAGAATGATAGCAATGGCAATGATATACACTTGAAAATATGAGACTTGGAGAATAAACTTCCACAAATCACAAAGGTATTAAATACCTCAGCATTTCCTCATACTATTTATACTGAATTTCACTTTTGGCTAACAACAAATGTTTTCTGAATAATTGTACTTATCATTACTTATTCTTGTGGGTTTTAAAATTGTTTATAATGTAGCAGCATAAAACAATCATTTTATTATACTCTTGGACTCAGTAGGGTAGGAATTCATACCAAGTGTAACAAGGAACAGGTATTGTCTCTTTTTCAATGACCAAAGCCTCAGCTCACAAAACTCAAAGGCTGTGGATGACTCCAGGGATTTTCTGGCACATGTCTGGTAGCTAGAGGCTGGCTGGGCCTTAGTGGGACTGTCAATCAAATTTCAACCCTTGGCCAGGTTTCCTGAGGGAACATAGGCCCTATATCTCAATGAGAAGAAGAGTATTATACACTAAGAAGACCAAGTGTGGTGGAAGTTCCTTTTGTGTCCATCTGGAAAATATAACCTATCAGGCCTGAATAAGATATATAGTCTATGAACATAAGATAGGGATATGGGCAGTAGGAGAAGCCTGAACCTCAATTTGTTGGGCAAAGAATGAGTGAGACATATCAAAGAGAATATTTCATCAGGTCATCTTGAGTTCAATCTCATAGAGCAGAGGAACCACAGCAATGAAAAATGGGGAAGTGCACACCAGTTTGTAGGGTATGTAAACTTAATTACAATGGTCCATTTGGAATAAAGAGGCATTTTCACAGTTTGAGGGAACTAACTATATGAGAAACATTGCCAGAGATGAAAATCTGAAAAATTTATAATAGTAGCTTATGATAAAGAAAAATGTTGTTATTAATTCACTGCCAGAACCAGAATTAGAAAAACTACCAGTGCAATTAAAAGTATTCCTCTCCTGGGCTGGGGTTGTAGCTCAGTGGTAGAGTGATTGCCTAGCATGTGTGAGACACTAGGTTTAATCCTCAGTACTACATATAAATACATAAATAAATTAATTAAATGAAGGTCCATTGAAAACTAAAAAAAAAAAAAAAACTATCCTCTCCTTTGAATTTCTTCCCTCTTTAGGAAGACCAAACCACTGCTAAAGTTCAAAGTCGTGAATATGAAGATGGTAGAAATCAACTACATAGCTAACTTATTAAAGCAGGTAGCCTCCCTCAAGGTTAAACAAGAAAGTAAAATTGAAAGAGGAAAGGACTTTTTTTTTAGGAAATCATTACTTTGTTGTTTTTTTTTAATTTATTTTTTTTATTGGTTGTTCAAAACATTATAAAGCTCTTGACATATCATATTTCATACATTAGATTCAAGTTGGTTATGAACTCCCAATTTTACCCCAAATACAGATTGCAGAATCACATCGGTTACACATCCACATTTTTACATAATGCCCTATTAGTAACTGTTGTATTCTGCTACCTTTCCTATCCTCTACTATCCCCCCTCCCTCCCCGAAATCATTGCTTTGAATGAGTTAGTGTTTAACTAGTATTTTGATGGATCTTTCTTAAAAATTGAGTCTGTGATGATCAGTTTAAATGACTGTCACTTGTCTGAAACAGAATGTTTGTGGGGTGTGCCCAAATTTATACCCAATGTTGAGGGAGATTCCCTGTATCACTTAAATAAAAAAAGGACTTGAGGAAATAAAAATAGACTTCTTGTTTGGATAACATCCCAGGGATCATGAGTTTTCCACTCTAATCATATGTGGCTTACTTTGCTCTGCTCTGTATATCAGTCTTCCAGAAAACCATCCACATTTCTGTGGAGCTAGTGGCCTGACTCTTGTATTACTGTTAAATTACACACTTTTGTTACTTTTTTTTAATAGGAGAGAGGTAAATCTTGCATTCTTGGTTGAACCTAAATTCCAGACGAAGGAATACCCAGAGTAAGACTGGTATTAACTATTGAACACCGTATTTGTCAAATCATTTTTGTTCCAAGTTGTTAAATTTTCTTCTTCACAAATGGAATTTCTATTATCATTCCTTCTGGTTTGCTGTTGAAATCCTTACCTCTCTATTATAGTTTAGATATGAGGTGTCCCTCAAAAGTTCATGTGTGACACAATGCAAGAAAGTTTAGAGTTAAATGTTAGAGTTATAAGAGTCTTAACCTAACTAGTGTGTTAATCCTCTGATAGTGGTAACCAAAGGCAGGTTAGGTATGGCTGGTGGAGGTAGATTCCTAGAGTCATGCCTTTGGGGTATATGTTATGTCCTTGTTGAATAGAGTGCTGGGCAGGTGTGTGCTTCCCCCCACCCACCTTTGCTTCCTAGTGCAGTGTTCTGAGCTGCTTTCCTCTTCCACATCCTTCCTCCATGTTCTTCCTCACCTCCAGCCCACAGCAATGGAATTGGCCATCTACAACTGAGACCTCTGAAGCCAAAAGTGCCAAATAAACTTTTCCTCCTCTAAAATTGTTCTTGTCAAGTTTTATGTTAAAAAACTGACAACAAAACACTCTCTGTATCTTTCTAAGTTAAATAATTCTTTGTAGGACAACAGTAACTTATTCAAGATGGTAACTGGTTTGTATGCATTCAAGATTCATTTAGGAAATAGTGAATGGGCTTTGATAAGTCTATGAAACCACAATTGAGGCTATTTGACTTAGGTACTGCTGTTCAGAATTATAGGTTTGACAGAATCAGAATTTGCCCTGTTGAAGAACTAGGTCAATATTCCTCAGGTGGTAACCTGACAGTAACAGAAGCATTAGAAGCCTATACAAACCAACCTAAAAGTTATCACCTTCTGGGGATTCACTCAAGTGGTTTACAAAATGAAATTTCCTGACTGCTGAAGTGAGTCATTTGACATTTCTGATAATGCTTTAAATTCAACAGTGAACAACAAAATATGTATTAATATTATTCTAATAAAATAAAATATTATCTGAATAGTTCCATAAACAAATTGTAATTGCAGTACTAATTTGCATTTTAAGGGTAGATAAATTGTTGATAATTGGCAGGAGGGGAAGGTATTAGCATTCACATATAAGAATACCTGTAGAAGTGTGACACAGTATACACACTGAAAATATTCCTGCAGGATAGCTTTAAAAGATTGCTTATGAAAAAACATTTTCCTATAGAGAGACTTTTGCTTTTCTTAATAACTGATAAAACCCTTGGACCAAAATAATTTCTACCACAAAATATTGTGATTTTATTCATCAATGGTTGAAGATAAAATCATTAATATGGACATTAGATCTTCAAGATAACTAGGCAAAGGAAATATAGATAAAATGTAGAAACAACCGAGGATATTACTGCTTGCTGGGAATGGAGTTATAATGTGCCTTATAATGGAGTTGTTCTTAAAAGACTAATGGAAGAAAAACTCTCTGGGCTACAATAACCCAATTTTTCATCATGTTTTTTCTAGCTCTATAGTAGAGAAGGAATTCAAATAAAGTTAATATGGCAAAAAAATAGTCATATATGCAAAAGAGTTGTTAACCTGAATTACATATCTCCAATAAAGATTTTATGTCCACTAATAATTACTTTGACAATCTTGTTTTATTGGGAAATAACTGATCAAGAATGAAAATGACAAAGTAGTTAAGAAAAATGTACTAACAAAGAAAACGATTTCATTCCCACTGTACAAAAAAAAAAGCAAAATTGAAATTCTTCAAAGTAAAAAACATATAACAATTTAATCTTCTCAATATTAAGTGTAAACTCATATTTTCTGGGTTCTATAGAGAGAAACTTTTGAGTAGGGATGCACCATAATTGTAATTTTATTTACATACTTGAATAGATCTAAAATTACTTATTGAAGAATATTTTGGTTTGATGTGTCTCTTGGAGCCCATATCCATGTAATTGTGGAATGAATTTTCATCTATGTATATAACATCTTCTGGTACAAAATATCCAAAGATTGCTAAAAATCAGCTGACCTTGGTATTTATTTGAACTAATAGAAGGTAGTGAAAGTGATAATCTGGGTACATCAATCAAAGTAGCTTTTCAGTTTCTACCAAAATGTTAGGATTCTGCCTCTTCAAACATGGTCATCAAGAAAGCCAAGCCAGGGCTGGAGTTGTGGCTCAGTGGTGGAGCACTTGCCTCACAAGTGTGAGGCACCGGATTCGATCCTAGCACCACATAAAATCAAATAAAGGCATTGAGTCCATATACAATTAAAAGAAAGAAAGTAAGAGAGAGAGAGAGAGAGAGAGAGAGAGAGAGAGAGAGAGAGAGAGAGAGAGCCAAGCCATATAGAATGGCTATTATACTTGCATTGGTCAACAGCTCCTGCTGAGCTCAAAACTAAGTTAGCACTGTTAGATACATGAGTGAGCCATAGCATTTGTTCAGTCAGATGATGTGAGGCGATTCAGTTCCTAGCCACATGAGAGACCCTGAGAGCAAATTACCTCCTAGAGCCCAGTCAACTCAGTAGAAACAAGTAATAATAAACTCTTGTTTTAACAAAGTAAAACACATTTGTTTTTTTTCCTTTTTTGGTGATTTGTTATATAGAAATAGAAAAACTGGAACAATTCTTTCCTTCCTTCCTTCCTTCCTTCCTTCCTTCCTTCCTTCCTTCCTTCCCTCCCTCCCTCCCTTCCTTCCTTCCTTCTTTCTTTCAATCTTTCTTCCCCCCCTCCCTCCCTCCCTCCATATCTCTCTCTCTCTCTCTCTCTCTCTCTCTCTCTTTCTATCAGGGATTGAACCCAGGGGGACTTTACCACTGAGCTACTTCCCCAGCCCTTTTTATTTATTTATTTATTTTATTTCAAGACAGGGTATCCTTAAGTTGCTTAGGGCCTGGTTAAATTGCTGAGGGTGGCCTTGAATTTGTGATGCTCCTGCCTCAGCCCCCCTGAGTTACTGGGATTACAGGCATGCACCACCACTCCGCGCTTAGAACAATTCTCCCTCCCCTCCCCCCCCAATAGTTCTTGGAGATTGTAGATGGACAGAATGCCTTCTTTACTTTATTTATTTATTTTTATGTGGTGCTAAGGATTGAACCCAGTGCCTCATACATGCTAAGCAGGTGCTCTGCCACTGAGCTACAGCCCCAGCTCTGGAAAAATTCTTAATGACTATTGTTTGGTATATAAAACATGTGACTTTTTTCTTCAAAATGCTAACAAACTGATAAAAATATGAAATAGTCTTTTTGGTCAAATATAGCATACATAGAAGGTTTAAAACTAGTCAGTTGTAAACAGATCCTGCTGCTTTCCTAACTTTAGACATCACAGGCACAAACACCAAACATATGTCTTTAACTTTATGAATATTTTAAGAAGAAAATAAAATTGCATTTATTATAAATTATTTCTTGTCATAAATAAAGAACTCATATTGAACTAGATATTAGCAGATCACTAGCTATTATGTTAGTACATACCTTTTAAAATGCTAATCTATTTTATGAAACATAGGAAGAATGATTTTCATTGTTTTTCAAATGTCTGGACAAATAGACTTGTTCATCCTTACAACTTAAAACACACCTATGATCAATGATCCTGAAGAAATATATACATTCTACTACATTTTGAATATTTTCACCCCATTTGAGGATATGTTTATGGACCACAGAAAAAAATTCCAAGAGAATAGTATTGTCACTTTAAGGTGAGGTCTCCACAGTTTCATTGTTTAAAATTATGTACCCTAGGGCTGGGTTTGTGGCTCAGCATGTGTGAGGCCCTGGGTTCTATCCTTAACACCACATAAGAATAAATAAATAAATAAAATAAAGATATTGTGTCCAACTACATCTTAAAATAAATATAAAATATTACGTACTCTAAATTTTTGAAAAAGGGAATCTTAAACCTTTTCTAATTTCCATTTTTTCTTCTTTTTAAATTCTTCCTTTGTTTGTCTTCTTTTCATTCCTCCATTCCTGTTTTCCTGGTTTGTCGTATTTTACAAAGATGATAGAAATAACACCAATTACTGGAATTCAGGGGCCTTGGTTTCTAATCTAAATTCTTCAAGTAACTAGATATGTAATCTTGGTCAGGTCACTTACAATCTTGAATCCTAAATTAATTCCCCCCTAATTTTGGGGGATTAAAACAGATTATTTTTCTATCCCTTGATGGTTTAAAATTATACAATTCAAAAACATGTATAAAACAAGGCAATTACAAGGTAAACATCAGAAGTTAATTTGGAGAGGATATAAAAGCATATCAGGTTCATAGTATGAGTTACATACGGAAATTAACTAAAGTCAGAACAAGAAGGCAAATTACTTTAGGCTAACTAGTTCTCATAATACAATACAAGAAAGCATAAAATTTCTCTATGGAAATACTTTTCTTCATTGACTTTTAGGAGAAATAAACATGATTCTTGTGTTTAAGGGATATTGGATAATATAATTGACACTCTATTTGGTTATAGTATTTAAAGTAAGGCTTCTCTGTATTCTCATAGCACCAGGATCATACCACAATGCATGAAAATCCAACTTGAGCATTTATTGTACATTTATATATTTTTAAATCTATATGTCCATTTGTCTAATTAAAATTTCTTAGGGGTAAGTGACTTTTCTTTTTTTTTAATTATTAGGCCCTGCAGAGTGTATGGGGGCATTATATAAGCCTTCAATACATTTTTATATAATTAAGGAATATAGAATCAATCTTCAAATAAATATTTTCATGTCATTGCATGAATGGTAACAAAATCATATAATTAAGTTACAATTTAGAAAAGATATGTCTGTTTAACTCCGATAATATAGTCAAGTCAGCAGTTTTATGTTGCCCTAAATTAGTACATGTATAAAGATTCTGGCACAATACAAGGAAGAAAAATGTCTCTTAAAGGGCAGTTTTCCATTGATGATTGTTTCATGTGAGTTTATGATAAGTGCCAGTTTCAGTAGACCCAGTATTTTAATAATACTAGTTATTAAAATATCATTTTTTTACATTGTTGACTATTAACTGTGATTTGAAAGTAGATATTGAAGTGGTAGCATTAACATCTTACATGCCAATTTAGGGGTTTAACATGTATTTTTTTTCTTATGTGAAAGTCTTTCTTTATCAGGTTGTATCAAAAGGAGTTTTGAAAAAGAATTTCCACTGGAAACTCGCTTAAAACCTTCCCAAGCACTGAAACAAATACTGGATTAAGACAAGTTTGTGTCAGTAGTAGAAAATTAAGGTTCAGTGTCATCAATTGGACACTGCTTGTTAAGCCATGCCTTCTGTGGAAAACCTGATTATGATATAGTCTACTGAGCCATGAGCTGAAAGCCTTTCTAGGCCTCTCCCACCTTCAGTCACAGACAGCTGAGGCACAGATGATATACTTCACAACTTAAGTCTAAGAATGTTGGAAAAAATGTAGATTTTTGACAAAGATATTGAAGATGTCATGCAAATATTTCAAATAGTGCTTAACCAATCCTTTCAGCTAGCTTTTAGGAAGAAATGCTATATACTAATATAATCTTCCAATTCTAGATTTCCTATGGATGAAATATTGGCAGAATTCTTACATTTAAGTTTTTAAAAATTATTTTCAGTTAATGGATTCTTGGAATATAGATATAAAGCTTAGAAGCTGCCAAATTGGTTCTAGACATCTGCTGGCTCTCTGAGCTCATTAGTGGAGTAAACAACTCTCTTATAGATAATGGGTATAGAACATCTAACCAGGCAGATTTGTCAGCAAGTTTCTTAATGCTGAAGAAAAGTATTCCAGAATCTGACTTTTAAGAACAACCAAAATTATTACAGTTACTTTTATACTTTGCCCTAATTGCTCAAAAGCTGGATACAAATAATAAAGTGAATCTTACACATAGAAAAGTTATAAAGTATTACCACAGACAGAACTAGCAAAATATGAATTGAATTTTAGAAGTTTACTCTGTGTTAATCATTGTTCTGCATTCAGGAAAAAGAGCTCCAATGTCGCTAAATTTTGTAAACAATAAACCCACAGGATAATAAAATAATTTAAAAAATAATCTGAATTTTTATGTGGCAGCAGGGCAGCCCTAACCAAGAAGAATAATGCTTTAGAATGTTTGATATTCTAGTGAAGAAAAATATGAAGTCCTCATAATGTATTTGTGAAAGGGTTCATTGGATGCCCAAAGTGAAGAAAATGATGTTACATGAATAGTGAGATTGGGATCAAGAGAAGTGAAGATCAACAACAGGCTGAAATTCATTAAGGAAAAGGTTTTTGAATAAGCCTCAATGAGTAGGGAAAGTGAACACTATCAATAATGCTAGTGCTTTAACTTGCATAGAGTAAGCATTCACTGTAGTTGGGGTAATCCAGTGAAAAGTGAACAGAATGGTCCTATAAATTGTGATGCCTGAATGGTTAAACTGTCGACAAAGTTCAAAATGCTTGTGGTTATTATTTACATCTGTCATGTTATTTAATATTTTGTTTCAAATTTTATCTCAGTTAATACTGGAGCCATGTTGTTTATCCTTACAGGTCTGTGTCAAATAGTATGACATATTGTGCTCAGCTATAATTCAGTACTTCAGTTATTCCTTAATTGGTAGGTAGATATGTAAATGCAGAGCAATTTCTAAGAGGTTCGAGAATCCTTGGCAGGTTACTAAAGATGGCTATGATATCTGTTTTTCTAAGTTACCAAATATACATCTTATTCCTTAAAATCAGGTGCAACAAATTTAGCATTTTCTTATAACTCTCACTTTAATTTCAATTTTCTTTATTGTCAGAAACATCATATCATCATTTCTTTCAGAGATTTCACATCTCTTCCTATAGGATAATGGCTCTGTTTGTAAATATTTTGTTTTTATTGTTGGTGATGATTGTGATGGTATTAGGAATATCTAATCTCAGAGTTGAGGCTAGGGGCAGCTTTCTGACTGTTGTCTGTTCACACCAGCTAGAAGCTTATGTTTCTCTAAATTGTCCAAACATCCCAGTTTCAGCTAATCTATCTTAAATGTATTTCAGAGAGAGCATTAATCTGCAGGATATATAAATAACACAAAAAACTTAACACCCAAAAACCAAGTAGCCCAATCAAGAAATAAGCAAGGAAACTGAATAGACACTTCCCATAAGAAGAAATATGAGTGGTCAACAAATATATAAACAAATGCTAAACATCTCTAGGGGCTAGAGAAATGCAAATTAAAACTACACTGAGATTTCATCTCACTCCAGTTGGAATGGCAATTAAAAAGAATACAAGTAACAATAAATGGCGGTGAGAGTGTGGGGGAAAAGGTACACACTTGTGTTACTGGTGGGCCTGCAAATTGGTAGAACCACTCTGGAAAGTATTATGAAGATTCCTCAGAAAACTTGGAATGGAATCACCATTTGATCCAGCTATCTCACTCTTCTCTTCTTATAAACAAAGAATATAATCAGCATACTATAGTGATACAGCCACATTACTGTTCATAGCAGCTCAATTCACAATAGCTAAGCTATGGAACCAACCTATGTGCCCTTCAATAGATGAATGGATAAAGAAAATGTGGTAGATATACACAATAGAATATTACTCAGCAATAAAGAAGAATGAAATTATGGTATTTGCAGGTAAATGGATGGAACTGGAGACTATCATGCTAAGTGAAATAAAGCCAATCCCAAAAATCAAAGACTAAATGCTCTCTGATATGCAAATAATGACTCACAATAGATAGATGGGGGAGGTTCACCTTATTGGACAGGGGGGATTGGGGGTTAAGGGCAGTTGGGTACAAGAAAGACAGCAGAATGAATTGGACATAACTTTCCTGTATTCATATATGAATACATGACCAGTGTAGTTCCATTTCATATACAACCATATGTATGGGAAGTTATACTCCAGGTATGTATGAAAAGTCAAAATACATTCTACTGTCATGTATATTTAAAAAGAAAAAAATAAAATTTCATGTAATATAAAAAGAAAAGAAACACAGGCAAAGTAGTAGACAGCTTGCCTAGCATATGTGCAACTCTGGGTTTGGTCCCAGTAACCTTACTAAAAGAAAAAAAAAACTGGAAAACAGCATTATTAGAGATTTTAATATTGAAAGGCTTAAATATAAAACAAATTATTTAACTCTTTTCCTTTTGAAGGACATTTTGGTGATTTTTGTTTAATTTTTATTAACCAGTAATCTTATGGTAAATGTACATTTTCCCTTTTATAAGAAAAGTAGTTGGATGGTACAATTGTAAGACTTCCCATATAATTACATTCTACATAATTCCAATTACATTCCATATAAACAATTTATTCATTCTTTATGAACAGGAAGATATACACATTTGGAATCAAATATGTAGAAAATATATTTATTTCCTCTCCATCCCCTTTTGAATTCAATAAAGCAAATTCCTTAGTTCCTTTAGTGCTATTTTGAACAAAATAGCAAGTGATGAACTGCAGAAAATTTTTGTAATGTCTTTACAAATTTGTACTACTATGTTCCTTTTCTTACAAAAATTTAAAAACTGTATTAAAAGCTTGGTGCTGGACAAGGAAGGTGGTGCACACCTGTAATCCCAGGAGTTCAGGAGGTTGAGGCAGGAGAACCACAACTTCAAAGCTAGCCTCAGCAACTTAGCAAACCCTAAGCAACTTAGTGAGACTCTGTTACAAAATAAAAGTAGAAAGGGCTGGGGATGTGGTTCAGTGGTTAAGTACCCAGGTTTCAATTCCTGCTCCAAGAAAAAAAAAAGGTTATAATTTAATAAACAACCTATTTTACCATTTTATTTTATATTATCCATCTTTTACCAAACATTAACTAGATTTTAGCTGTTTTTCTTCTTGACTTTTCCATTGTTGCCATGCATGTCTCAGAAACATATGGTTTTAATGCTACTTGTTATCTTGAACTTATGCTCTAAAGTGGTGATATGACTCCTTTCGTAGTGATACGGTATTTCTCACCTCTTCTTCTTTCTGTCTTCCCTCTCCAAATCTTCAAGCATTATTATAACCGTATTTTATCTCCTCTGTAAAATAAACCTCAATGATACCCTTAAATATTCTTTGTAGATTATTATTTATTATTTCATTAATGGGAAAATACATATCTTGTTCCTTTGCCCCTCCTTCCCCTTTCATCTCTGCCCCTTCCACTTTATATTCTTCTATATCTATAATTTTATATTTTCAATTAATCTTCTGTAGTTGTCCATAGTATAATTTATATCTTAATGAAATTATAACCAATATGCTCAATAAACTCTCCACTTAGAGTACAATAGCAAATCATTTTTCTTTTCCATTAACATATAATTTTATTGTTCAGATGTTAAATTTATTTTATTTTCATATTAATTTTACAGAAATACAGTTCAGACACATTCAATGAACACATTTGAATTGTACAATTCAACAAGTTTTAGTATGTACTCAGATCTACAATCATCACTACAACCAATTTGAGACCAATTTTGTTAACTAAAATCAAATAGTAGTTACTATTCATTTCTTCCTCACTCCCTGTTTCTGGGAAACATATAATCTACTTATTGTCTATGTAAATTGCCTATTCTTTTAAAAAAAGTTTTGTAGTTGTAAATGAACTGCATGTCTTTATTTTATTTGCTTATATTTGTATGTGGTGCTAAGGATTGAACCCAGTGCCTCATATGTGCTGGGCAAGTGCTCTGCCATTGAGCCCCAGCCTCAGCCCCTATCATTTTTTATTTTGACATAATATCTAATAAGAATGCCTATCTCAAATTCATAAAGATTTATTCTCTTCCCTCCATTGAAGAAGAAAAGTCTAGCTGATGTATTGGGAATGTTGGGAACTATTGCCATCTTAACTACATTAAGACTTATGATCCATGAACAGAAGGCATCTTTTCATATATGTCGATTTTAATTTTCATTCAACAATTTTTGTACTTTTCATGGTATAAGATGCAAACTTGTTAAATTTACTCATAAATATTTTATTATTTTTGATGCTATCATAAATGAAACACTTAAAAAGAAATTCAGTTGATTTTTGCATATTGGTCTTATACTCT
Source organism: Marmota monax (assembly GCF_021218885.2). NCBI lineage: Eukaryota > Metazoa > Chordata > Mammalia > Rodentia > Sciuridae > Marmota > Marmota monax. Next base: position 10,698,628 of record NW_026693153.1, read on the forward strand.
ATAAACTTGCTGAATATTCAAATTGGTCCTAATAATTTTGTTTAAGACCTTTGGAATTTTTTAATATATAATATAAGCAAAGAGATGATTTTAATTCTCCTTTTCAATTCTGGGTACTTTTTATTTCATTTCCTGGCCTTCCTTTCCTGATTAGAAACTCTAATATGAGGTGGATAGAAATAGAGATGTAACATCCTTGTTTTGTTCCTGATGTCAGACCAAAAAACAACATTATTTTCTAACATTAAATATGAAGCAGCCATGGCTTTTTTGTGGCTTCTCATATGATGTTGAGAAATTTTCTTCTATTCCTACTTTAATGAGTGGCTTTTATCATGAAATAGTGAAGTACTTTGTCAAATAATTTTTCTGTATCTATTGAAAAGGTCATGTGGTTTTTGTCCTCCCTCCATTAAAATTATATATTAGATAAATTATTTTTCTAGATTTAAGCCAATGTGGTATTCCTAGGATAGATGTCACTCATAATGGTATATAATATTTTACATAAATATAGACAGATCAATAGAGAAAAAATAGTCCATAAATATAACTCATATGGTCAATCAAATTTTGGGAAGGGTATCAAGGTAAATTAATGGGGTAATGATCATTTTTTAAAAATGGTGCTAAAACAACTGGATACTTTTATGGAAATAAATTAAGCTAGTCCTCAATTTTACTCATATATATGCAAAAATTAACTCAATAGATTCTAGATATGAAAAAAATTTAAACCTATAAAACTTGAAGATTATTGTGAATATTTGTTATCTAGGAAAATATTAAAGATTTTAAAAAGTAAAAAAAAATGCAGGATGCAATTATCACTACCATGAAGAAGAAAAACACTCAATAATTTAGACATCATAAAGTAAAACAACTTTCTGTTCTTTGAAAATTATCCTTAAGGAATGAAAAAGCAAGCCAAAAAATGAGAGAAAATATTTTTAATCATATATATGGGCAAAGGAATTGAATCCAGAATATATGAAGAGTTTAGTAATAAGATAATTTAATAAAATATGAAAAATACCATTTGAACATACGCTGTTCAAAGCTTGTTGTGAAAAATAAGCCCAAAATGATTTTAATAATCTTTTTTTATTAGTTACACATGACAGTATAATGATCTTGACAATTCATACATTTGAATCAAATGGGGTATAATTTCTCATTTTTCTGATTGTACGGGTTGCAGAATCAAAAATTTATTGTTTTTGCTTTCAAAAAGTAATGGACTTGGACTTGTTTGAGTTGAAAGCTGAGTTACAGTTTTTATACATTTTTCAGTCTCTGATCATCACATACAATGTCTCCTAACACATATGGTTTGGGGAATAGAGGAAGAAAAAAAAGTAAGGCACAGGAGGTTGTAGTTGCTTCATTCTCTTGATTGCATCCTTTCCCTGCCTTTGAAGCAACTGTATGTAGGCTTCAAAAATGGAGATCTGATGATCTTGTTGGAAATAGCAGTCTCATGTCTAAATGTTGAGAGACCTCACAAAGCAGCCAAGGTCAGTACAATTCAGTCTGAGATTGGAAAGTATCTCCAATCCCAAGGGTAGCAGGCTAAATGAATTTCCCACAGATTCAATTGTGGGTTGAAGGAGACATCAACAACTTGATTTTATCTTCGATCACATTTTAAGTGGCAGTCTGAATAGTATGAGAGAAAATGGCTAAAAGAAATTGTAGTTGTAATGGTGGAAGTCCAAAGCAAAGGAAGGAATTGTCTTCCAACAGCTGGAAAAGATCCATAACACATTAAGGATATTCGAAGGAAGAGATCCCGAGATATGTAGGATCTCTGTAACTCTCATGAAAGTTCCCTCAAAGGGAAAACTCAACTTTAAATACCTGCCACAACTACAGAAAATGTACACCAGATCTGTTCCACTCAGCTGAGAAGGTTTTTGTGGAAGCTAACTCCAGACCTTGTTTTAAATTTCACCCCAGCACAGAGAAACAACTAACATCACAGAGATGATTTTTAAATAGAAAATACTTTACTGAAATTATTTTCTTATGGCCCCAAAGGAGTGTCAGTTTGGGAGACATACTGGTGATGACTGCTAAAGGTGAAATATTAAATCTACTTTAATAAGCACATCCTATTTATATATTACCCAGATCCAGGAATGTGTATACTGTGTTAGTCAGCTTTTTATTGCTATGACAAAATACACGAGAAAACCAACTTACACAGGAAAGGTTTATTTTGGTTCATGGTTTCAGAGGTATCAATCCATGGTCGCTTGGCCCCATCAACAGGGCCTTTAGTGAGAGAACAGCATGACAATGAGCATGTGGTAGAGCAGAGCTTCTCATGTCATGGTGGCTGTTAAGCACAGAAAGAGAGAGAGAGAGGAAAGGCCAGGGACAATATATATCCTTCAACTCACCCCCTTCTCCAAAGTTACTTACTTTTTTAAGTTAGGCAACACTTCCTAAAGTTTCCACTATCTCCCAACAGTGCCACTACCTGGGGCCCAAGCCTTCAAAACATGGGCCTTTGGGGGAAATTCCAGAATCAACAATTCTATCTAAGGAAATTGAAATTCTTTTCAAAATTCAAATTTCCCACATCTGCAACTGTTTCCTTATGTTGACTTCTGGATTATGATAAGAGATGTTCTATTTGACAAATTGTGCTCATTTTATTTTTTGTTTTGACCTAGACTTATATAATTTTTATGAGGTATCCCTTACCTGATTTCAATTGAAATAAGATTGTGAATAATATCTTAAGCAAAATGGTTAAATCTAAAATTTCATTTAAAAATGAAACAACATACCTATCAATTTAGCTTTAAGGAAGACACTATTGGGATAAAAAGAAAACTGTGGGAGAAGAAAAAAGAGGTTATTTAATCACATCAGAATCCCAAAGATTTAGAAACTTCTTTCTGACCTTCCCATAGTTTAGAATTGCCCTTCTTGTTGTCAGTTTAGAAATAGCTGTCAATTTTTTTTTCTAGTTATATGCCAGTCTTTCTCTTCTTTTTTTTTTTTTTTATTTTTTGAGAGCAGGGTGGACACTGGAGATTGAACTAAGGGGCACTCAACCACTGAGCCACCTCCTCAGTCCTATTTTATACTTTATTTAGAGACAAGGTCTCACTGAATTGCTTGGCATCTCCTTGTTGCTAAGGCTGGCTTTGACTTCTTGATCCTCCTGTCTCAGCCTCTTCAACCACTAGGATTACAGGCATACACCACCATGCCTGGCGTTTCTATTCATATTTAAACTTTATTTTATGTGAAATGTGTAGTAAAACCTGGCTTAGACTAATCTGAACATGAACCTTTGCTTAGTTACTAATTAAACATGGAACTTAAAGAATTTTATTATTTTCTGAGTTGTATTTTCTCTAAAGCACAAATGATAAAATCTTTAAGCTCATTGATTTAATTAAATGAATTAATAGATAAAGTAACAAGCACAGATGAGGTGCTCAAGAAACACATTCCTCTACTATGTAACTGAACTTTCCAAGTTGGAAAATACAATCTTATTTACAAATCATAAAATTAATTTAATACAAAATTAATGTGTATGAATTCACATATTTTAGTGAATTAATATTGCAAGTAATGAATGACAAAGGATTCCGTAATTTCTAAATACCAATTTTAATAAGTTTTAAATGTGTTAATGTATCTTCCATGTACTAAGAAAAATTTTAACTTTTCATTTGTATTACAACATTTACATCAGATGCCACTAGAGGGACTTGTATTATCAGAAGTGTCTTTCAGAAGCATCAGTAGGAAATGTTAAGAGAAAAATGTATTAGTGTAAAAATGCCCCATAGTGATGTCTGGATTTGGGATTTCACTATCTAATGAAAAATATAAACTATTTTCCTGTGTTCATCCTCCTTACTTATATATACTTTAATTCACAATAATTTAGTGTTTTGTGAATTGTTAATAAGAATTATATTTTACACTTAATTTTTACCATGTATTTTTAAATTTGTTCTTATTAGTTACACATGACACTAGAATGCATTTTGATACATCATGAATAAATGGAGTATAATTTTTCATTCTTCTGGTTGTACATGATATAGAATCACAACTATATGTACATAGGGAATAATGTCAGATTCATTCTATTATCCTTCCTACCCCAATAAACCTCCCCCTTTTCTCTCCCTGCTGCCTAATCCAGAATAACTCTATTGTTCCCCTCCCGACCTTGTTGTGAATTAGCATCTGCATATCAGAGAAAACATTCAGCCTTTGGTTTTGGGGGATTGGCTTATTTTGCATATCATGATATTCTCCAGCTCCATCCATTTACTGGCAAATACCATAATTTCATTCTTCTTTAAGGCTGAGTAATATTGTGTATATATACCACATTTTCTTTAGCCATTCATCTGTTGAAAGACCTAGGTTGGTTCCATAGTTTAGCTATTGTGAGTTAACTGCTATAAACATTGATGTAGCTGCATCATTGTAGTATGCTGGGTTTAAGTTCTTTGGGTATAAACCGAGGAGTGGAATAGCTAGGCCAAATGATGGTTCCATTCCAAGTTTTTTTGGGAATCTCCATATTGCTTTCCAGAGTGTTTGCATCAATTTGCAACCCCACCAGCAAAGTATGAATGTAAATTTTTCCTCATAGACTTGCCAACATTTATTATTGCTTGAATTCCTGATAATTGCCATTCTGATTGGAGTAAGATGAAATCTTACAGTAGTTTTGATTTTTAATTCTCTCATTCCTAGAGATATTGAACATTTTTTTTTTCATTTCTGTGAAGTGTCTGTTCAGTTCCTTAGCCCATTTATTGACTGGGTTGTTTGTTTTTTTAGTGTTAAGTTTTTTTGAGTTTTTTATATTTCTTGGACACTTAATTTTAAGACATTAAAACTAGTAATTTGGATATGGCACAGAAGCATATGAAAAAAAAAAGCCAAAATAAGGGAGACTACATTAAACTAAAAGGTTTCTGAACAATAATGGAAACAACATAAAAAATAAAAATGAAAGTCGTGAAATAGGAGAAAATATTTACAAACTTGTAGCTTATAAGAGGCTAATGTTTAAAATATATTAGGGACTCATACAACTCAATAGAAAAAAGCAAATAACCCCATTAAATAATGGACAAAAACCTGAATAGGAATTTTTCCAAAAAATTATAAAAAGGTGTCTGACATCACTACTCAGAGATATAAAAAATCAAAACCACAATAAGATATCTGCTCACTTTTCTTTGCATGAGTATTATCAAAATGATGAATGATAAGTGTTCACTACATATAATGTGAAGAGAAGAGAAAACTTATATTTTGTAGAGAATAATGTAAATTGGTACAACTACTATGAATAACAGTATGCACATTCCTTAAAAATTAAAAATAGAACTGCCAATGTGATCCAGGAATCCTACTACCAGGCATATATTCAAAGGATATGCAATTGATATGAAAGAGATATCACTACTCCCATGTTAATTACGGCATTATTCACAATAGCCAAGGAATCATCATAAATGTTCATTAGTGATGAATGAATGAAGAAAATGTGTGTATATGTAATATGAAACTATTGAGCCTTAAAAAAAGAGCAATCCTGGCCTTTAACACACAAATGACTTGAGAACACTATGCTAAGTGAAATAAGCCAGATACAGAAAGACAACTAAGGCTTGATATCATATGTGGAATCTAAAAATTTCAAACTCATAAAAGAGACCAGAAGGGTAATTACCAGTGATTAGGGGTTAGGGGAAATGAGGAGATGTGATTCAGAGGTTGGTTTTAGTTATAAAATGGGTAGGTTCTAGAGAGTACAGTATGGTGACTAATAAATTATAATATGTACTTGGAATTTTCTAAGAGAGCAGATCTCAAGTATTCTACACATGTAACTGGGAGGTGATGGATGTGTTAATTGGCTTTCTTCTGGCAGTAATTGTACACTTTATGTGTATGCATTCATCATAACTCATGTTGTATACCTTAAATAGATACAATTTTCATTTGACTTCATTAAATATAGAAAAATAATGCCTTAAGAAAAAATCCTTTCATATTTTGTTTTATATTAAGTCCTATTGTTAAGAAGGGACTCTCTATAAAGTGTTTTAGGTAGTTCTGCCTTGTTTTGTCACTTTGAAGGCACTCTATTTTCAAACTCTTCACTTCTTTGCACAGTTGCTTAAGGAAGAATCAATCAGTTGTTTTCAAGATTATATTTATAATGCATGGCATTCCCAGTAATACTTTAACCTCAAGGTGGTATCTAATACAATTTATTTCATATTTATTAAGCATTCACTATATTGAAGGAACTCTTTGCTGGTTATAAAGATGAGATGCATGTGATATGGTTTAGTTATTGAAAGAAATGAAATTTTCCTAAGTATATTTCTTGGAATAGCAAGAAGAAAGATATGACACACACAAGTTAGGATAAATACATGTCTAATTGTGAAGCTACCAATTAGAACGTAGTGGCCCTAGTACAGGGGATCCACAGGGTGAATAACTCGGGACCATAGTAGGGAATAGAGGAAGCTCTTACTATGCAGTAAGGATAGATTCCTATGGAGAGGATCGCCTGGAGAGCCCCAGTGACCTTAGGTCAAGGGACATAGTCAGCTTAAGATGACCTGAAGTGAAAGTATCCAGGAGGATGAATATCTCACTTCTCTTTTTCACACTCATCTGCCAGGGCTCCCCATTTGTGAGAACAGTGATAGAATGTCAGCCCTCAGGGCACAGTTCAGAGTAGGTAACTTTGAAGACAAAAATCATAGAGACACATAGAAAATGTCAGCAAAAGAATAAAACCAAACTGCTGTGTGAAACCATATTCTGAGCTCTAAGAATAGGTATAAGTAACTTTCTTTTGGAATTTAGGGAAAAAAACAATTATGCATTGGGAGACAAAAATTTGAAGGAGGTGATGGCATTGCATATGAGATAGCTGAACAGAAAAGTATACATTGTTAAAAATAAGCAGAAATGATACAAGTAGTGTAGTTGGATTGGCTGGTAAAATATTTTGAAGTGCAAGAAATGTTAGGCTTATCTACATGTTTTCTTTTTCTTTATAAAAGTTTGTTCTAATTAGTCATACATGACATTAGGATGCATTTTTATACGTCATACAGAAATGGAATATAACTTTTCATTCTTTTGGTTGTATATGATGTACAGTTATACCAGTCATGTAATCATACATGTTTTCTACCAAAAAAATGTGAATATCTGTATGTTTGTATGTGTTTTACTTTTACAAGGTAGTTAAAATGGGAGAATTAAAATTACTTTATTATTATGGATTCATTTTTTCTTTTTTATTCTTAATAATTTCTTTTTCAGTTCATGATTTTGAGGTAAAGAGAGAAAGGACATTATATAAGATATGAGGCCTTCAGGAAGAACATTTGACAGTCTTTTAAATTTCATTCATATTAATTCACTATCTCAAAGCAATAGATGTACCTAGTTTAATATGTCAAAAAGCACCAAAGGAAACCAGTAAAAACACAGCATCTGTAGTCATGCTTCCCTACAATGTGCTATTCCCTAGAAGTACATATTTTCTACTTTTAAAGAATTTCTCAAGCTATTTACTTCCATATGTTTACACTGTAAAAAACTGTATCTTTAATTTACAATCTGACATTTATATACATGCAAATTACAAATTACATAAAATGAATCATATCATGCATGCTGCTTTGGTTTTGATATTATCCTTCTTTTTTTTGTACCTGTTTTCCTTTCTAAAAATTCTACTTCCCCTGACATTTTCCATTTGATCCAAGAAAATATATTTTACTCTCATTGACTCCTGGACCCATGACCAAACTCTAATCCATGCTAATAATTGAATACTTACTTTTCCTTCTCCTGACTCATAACTGTGTATATTGTGTGTGTATATATATATATATATATATATATATATATATATATATATATACACACACACACACACATATATATGGAATTTGTCACGTTTTGATTTAAAAAAAACTGATTTTATTAAAGACTTGGATCTGCATATGAGATAGCTGAACAGAAACTTTCTGTTTTCACTCAACACCTGTTGGAATTAAATGAGTTGGAATTGTGATTCTTTTTAATGGTTTCATAATGTTGCATGTCTGACATTTGCCATCTTTTGGTTACCCATTCTTTTATTGAGAGACATTGATTTTTTTGCAAGTTTCCGTCACCATAGAAAATATCATATGTCTCTATACATATATTCTTACACTGTTGTGATTTTATATCTATAAAATAGTCTATATCTAAATAATACAGATAGTTCTTAGACTGGATTATTGTTAACTTTTTGGTGGTAAATCTACTGATACCTTTGTTAGGTTTTTATTACAGGTATCTTCAGCATAATCAAATATCATTTTGTCATAATTGTTGTAATCATCTATTTCTTTCTTCTCTTTGTTGGTGAAATGAATTACCTGCAAATTTAAGATATTGGAAATACCGTTATAAACAGCTCTTGTCAGTCACAATTCTTTTTGCAAATAGCAGAACCACTTCCATAGAGTTTAAGCAGAAAATAAACTTACAGCAGTATATCAGCAGTTCAATAAATCTTCAGTAAAGTCCAGAGCTTTTCAGACTGAATGCACAAACTTCATCAACATTCTTCTGACAGCTGCAAGTATGTAGTTGGGCACAGACATGGAAGAAAAAGAACAAAGTTCTGGTGACATGGAAGAGAGGAACTTACTCCCAGGACTTTGTGCACTTTAAACTAGAACTTGCAATCTCCCTTCCTTTCTCCCCTAGCAACATGGATTGCATACATTGATCTCTTCTCTTATGAATCAAAAACTCCTGCAGGTGGATGCAAGGGAGGCCAGTAGATAAATTCTACTTTGGAAAAGTTTTGGTATATACAGTGTGAGAAATAACCAAAGTAGAAGACAAATGTACTGGCTGCCTTCAATATAACAATGATCTGTGGAAGGCTTAGAATAATATTTTTTATATAAATTACTCTACGTAAAGTTAAATACTATCTTACTTAGTATTTTTCACATATATTTTCTAGGATTATTAGCAGTTTTATTTTGGTAGTCTTTTAATTTTGTTTCAGAATTAAAATTATAGAATTTAAAATTAATGTGATGTTGGCTTCTTTTTAAAATAATATTGGTATTATATGTTGTAGAAGGTTAGGGGTAGATGCTTTCAAAACATAGGTTGGAATTTTTGTATGTCTACTGTACTTAAAACTCCTTAAGAATTATTGGTATATTTTTGTTCAAATGATTTTGTCTCCAACAGTCTGATTTTATTGTGGATATTTTCTGATTTTGGCCTGTTTGGATGCTGGACATTCTTCAGTGTGATGTTGTTTCGCAAAAATCTCTGTTTATATATTTCTTATCAAATATTTAAACCAATATTTTCAGGCAGCATCTTAACAAGGTAATGATTTAAGTAGTTTTGAGTACTTCCTCAAATCTTTTAGCCATTAGAGATTTTTTATTAGAGACTGTCAGGTTTTATTAGAAAGTTATGTATAAAATTATTTTTAACAGGCTAATGTTTTTCTACCACTGTACATGTTTGCAAAGTTATTTCCATGATAATTTTTCACTGTGCCCATTCAATTTAAGCCCTTTCCTCATACTGCCTTGTAGAACAAATTAAATGAAGAAACAAATTCATGAATGTCTTTTAATGGAAATAAAGGATTTACTCCTTGGATTTTAGCACTCAGAGCTGAAACAGATTGAGTAGGAAAATATTATGTTTATTGCATACTAAGATTTTAATACAAGTATCAGTGTATTATAACTAGATTTTGTTTATACTCATTTATAATTTAGAAATAATTTTGTATTATTTATTTGTCAGAGACAGTAAAAATTGCAAAAGAAATTATTTGCATACAAAATTTTCCTACTAACCTGAATTAAGAAGATCAATTAATTCTCAATGGCATAAGTATTTTTGTGAAGAATATAGTACAAAATAAATTAGACATTTAATTACTCCTAAAGATACTAGAATGTCTATTACTAAAAATATTTAATATTCTGAAAAATAGTAAAATTTAAAAAACGACTGCTGAATTCTCAGTGAAGATACTAAATATGAACTGTCACAGCGAAAGGGACCCTAAAGAAACAAGATAACTGATCATAGTCTGGCATCATGAATGTGATTTTAAGACAGAAAGTCATTAGTCAAGAATTAAGAAAATATGAATAATGTATAAACTTTAGTCAATAATAATTTCTCAATATAGGTTTTGTAATTATAAAAAATGTACCATAAAGTATAAAATTGTAAAAATTGTAAAAGGGGGGATGGGAGTATAAGAGAACTAGCTGTAACAAACTCACAATTTTCAGATAAAAATAATTTTTTTTATTATTAGTTGTTCAAAACATTACAAAGCTCTTGACATATCATATTTCATACATTTGATTCAAGTGGGTTATGAACTCCCATTTTTACCCCGTATACAGATTGCAGAATCACATCGGTTACACATACATGTTTTTACATACTGCCATACTAGTGTATGTTGTATTCTGCTGCCCTTCCTATCCTCTACTATCCCCCTCCCCTTCACTCCCATCATCTCTCTCTACCCCATCTACTGTAATTCATTTCTCTCTTGTTTTTTTCCCCTTTCCCCTCACATCCTCTTATATGTAATTTTGTATAACAATGAGGGTCTCCTTCCATTTCCATGCAATTTCCCTTCTCTCTCCCTTTTACTCCCACCTCTCATCCCTGTTTAATGGTAATCTTCTACTCATGCTCTTCCTCCCTGCTGTGTTCTTACTTGCTCTCCTTATATCATTTGGCATTTGTTTTTTAGGGATTGGCTAGCTTCACTTAGCATAATCTGCTCTAATGCCATCCATTTCCCTTCAAATGCCATGATTTTGTCATTTTTTAGCGCTGAGTAATATTCCATTGTGTATAAATGCCACATTTTTTTTATCCATTCATCTATTGAAGGGCATCTAGGTTGGTTCCACAGTCTTGCTATTGTGAATTGTGCTGCTATGAACATCGATGTAGCTGTATCCCTATAATACACTCTTTTAAGTTCTTTGGGGAATAGTCCGAGAAGGAGAATAGCTGGGTCAAATGGTGGTTCCATTCCCAGCTTTCCAAGGAATCTCCATACTGCTTTCCAAATTGGCTCCACCAATTTGCAATCCCACCAGCAATGTACAAGTGTACCCTTTTCCCCACATCCTCACCAGCACTTGTTGTTGTTTGACTTCATAATGGCTGCCATTCTTACTGGAGTGAGATGATATCTTAGAGTGGTTTTAATTTGCATTTCTCTGACTACTAGAGATGGTGAGCATTTTTTCGTGTACTTGTTGATTGATTGTATGTCCTCCTCTGAGAAGTGTCTGTTCAGGTCCTAGGGATAACAGGAACTTACCTCAACATTGTAAATGCTATCTATGCTAAGCCTCAGGCTAGCATCATTCTGAATAGAGAAAAATTGAAGGCATTCCCTCTAAAATCTGGAACAAGACAGGGATGCCCTCTCTCACCACTTCTATTCAATATAGTTCTAGAAACACTGGCCAGAGCAATTAGAGAGATGAAAGAAATTAAAGGCATAAAGATAGGAAAAGAAGAACTTAAATTATCACTATTTGCGGATGACATGATCCTATACCTAGCAGACCCAAAAGGTTCTACAAAGAAACTACTAGATATAATAAATGAATTCAGCAAAGTGGCAGGATATAAAATCAACACACATAAATCAAAGGCATTCCTGTATATCAGGGACAAATCTTCTGAAATGGAAATGAGGAAAACCACCCCATTAACAATATCCTCAAAAAATAAAATAAAATACTTGGGAATCAACCTAACAAAAGAGGTGAAAGATTTATACAATGAAAACTACAGAACCCTAAAGAGAGAAATAGAAGAAGATCTTAGAAGATGGAAAAATATACCCTGTTCACGGATAGGCAGAACTAACATCATCAAAATGGCAATATTACCCAAAGTTATCTATAGGTTTAATGCAATGCCAATCAAAATCCCAAAGGCATTTCTTATAGGAATAGAAAAATAAAATTTTTAAAATAAAATTTTTAAAATAAAAATTGTCCACCTGTGGATTTTAATAATATATATTTTCCCAATACACTCAAAGACCTTATAAACTTTTGGTAATTGCATTTATATTTTTAAGATTTAAAACCTAACAGGAAAAGCTAAAATTTTAAGGTACTGAATCATTTCAAATTTGAGAAATCTGGTGGAAAGTCACTTTACCATTGCTTTTCTAGAAGAAAATTAATAAAATCACTAAAATTATGCAAACATTAGAGTTTTGGGAGTATTATTATGAGATCAGTACAACAAACTCTTAGACATATATTTGAATTTAAGAGGGTTCCTTTAGAACATAAATTTGAATATGAGAATGGCTCTCTAATATTTGTATACATAGCAAGTTAAAAATTAGGGAATTTTTCTGTATGTTCATTTCTGTCTTTTAATCAGTTAACTATAAAATGTTACTACATGGAATTGAAAATTGATCACTTAAATAGTTACAATTAGACAATAAAATAAACATTTGACTATAAATGTTTATAGGAGTTATATCTGATCAATGAATGCTGAGGTGCTTAATGAAACATCTGAATAGTTCACAAGAATAAGAATAGCCCTTTGAGACAAAGCATAACTCTAATTGTCCCACAATCATCTGTCTTTGGGTTTACATATGTTTATCCATTGTTTAGATTGGTTATGTTCTTTTTTATATCATTATATTGGGCAATGAAATTTCAAATATCAATAATCTCAGAAAATTCACAAAGAGCTGAATCCATTTGTAGGCATTAAATTGAAAAATCGTTAAATATATAATATCTGTCATATATTGAATATTTACTTGTTATCATATATCATACTAAGTATTTTATATCTAAGATGTATTTAATACTTTGAACTTCCCCATGAAATGGTGGATATCACTAAACCCATTTTAGAGTTAATGAGATTTGTAGCTTTTGGGGTCACAGTAATCAGGAGTCATAGATTTACAGTAGGAATCTGAGGAGCAGGGAGGAGGCTATAGGCAGCAAAAGACAGACTCTCTCCCCACATCATAAGAGTACTAACAAGAATTTCAACTATGTCTAAGCTTGAGGGTTTGTCTTTGACAAATAGATTCCAACGTGCGCATTTGACATTGACAGTTGTACGCTTCCATATGAATAGTAGTCAGTTTTGTGTGCCGTAATGCACACAAAACTAAGGAATGTTATATTCCAACAGTTTTCACTGTTACACATGAATAAAAATATATTTTAAAGTATATAAATAATTATTAAAATATGCTAAAAAGCACTATGTTACATACAGATGATTGATGAAAACTGATTTTGGCTTTCTTTATGCAATACTCTTGTTACCATAAATGCAGAAAGACTTGTTAATCAACTTACATTAACCTACATCCCAGTGGTAAAGCTCATGGACCTTCTTCCTCTTCTTCTATTTCCTCTCTTTACAGTCTCTCATATCTCAGTCTGTTGCAGGCTGCTATAAGGAAATACTATAGACTAGGTGGTGTAAACAATCAACATTTATTTCTCACAATTCCAAGATCAAGATGCTGGCAGATTCTGTACTTGGTGAGGGATCTCTTCTTTGCTTGTAGACAGTTGTCTTCTTGGATTGTCCTCGTATGGCAGAAACAGCCCCATTTTCTTGTAAGACCACTAGATCCATCACTGGAGGTACCAAACTCAGGGCCTCACATATCTTAAATATCTCTTAAAGGCCCTGACTCAAAATAAATTCACATCAGGAGTTAAGACTTTGGCATATGACTTTTGTAGAGACACATTCACACCTCTCGCTACTCTAATTCTATTTTTCTCCTTCCTCTTCATCTTCCAAGTCTTCTTCCTCAAGACCTGGTTTCATTGTATGGTTGTTACATTTCCTAAAATGGGTATAAGCATGTAATTAACTCCAATGCTAATACTCAATAGTAAGGTTTATGTAATTCACTTTTTAAACTTATTTCCAAAATTTTGTAAAAGTTTCTGTATTATAAATATTAACATGCTCATCTAGGCTTAAAGAAAGAGACTCAATAATAACAATGATTCAAGTTTCAATAGAAAAATTCATGCAAGAATATATTTTCCAAAACACTATTGAATCATATAACCAAGAAAAAAAGGCTATTTCTTCTAATTGTGCATCTAAACTACTTATTTAGCTGATTCATTTAATCATAAAGAAAACTTTGTATGCAATTAATTTCCATGAAAGAAACTTTATTGTCTTGGGCTTTTCCAACTGTACCAAACAATGGAGCCAATAAAATAACACAAAGATACAATCAGTTCAAATATTCATCCTTTTTAGTAGAAAATAACATTATGAAAGATTGAATGTTTGAATGGATCAAATGCTTTTAAGTTTGCCAAAAATATCACAATTAACTTCATATTGTTTTATTTAAATGTAACCACTAAGTCTACCTTTCTGTTGTTTATATTGAACACACACACACATACACACACACACACACACGTTTGCATTTCTATTCAGCTAAATAAGTAGTTTAGATGCACAATTAGAAGAAATAGGTTTTTTCCTTGGTTATATGATTCAATAGTGCTTTGGAAAATGTATTGTTGCATAAATTTTTCTACTGAAACTTGAATCATTGTTATTAGTGAGTCTCTTTCTTCAAGTCTAGATGAGCATATTAATATTGATAATAAAGGAACTTTTACAAAATTTGGAAATAAGTTAACTACATAAAATTATATATATAATATATGTTATATTTATATATATAAACATTTCTCAAGGGCATACGAATATAATGACAAGGCACCCATTATGAGGACATTTTATTTACAACAGCAATTTTCTAGTTAGTTTTATTCTTATTTGAAACAATTTATTTCATTGGGAAAGTTTGCATTTCTATTTTGCTACAGTAAATATAAATAACAAATCAGCCAAACAACTTTCTTTACCTTGGAGATAAAACATTAAATATAAGGAATTAATATATAGCAAATATAATTAATATATAGCAAATACATTTGTTCAGCAATAATAGCTTTCTAAAAACCTGTTTTCAAGGCAATTTAACAATTGACTTCTTAAAAATTGAAACATTTTTTATATATGTTATTTAAATGCTTTGTCATCTATAATTAATTTTCTATGAAATCAAAATTGCTGTTGTAAAATTCAAAATTATTAAATATGTAAGCAATCAGACTCTTTTGAACACAGACATAATTAGATTAGCTTGCCACTTTACCATCTCTTAGGAAATAAATTAACTATTTCATAAGAGCAAAAATTCTTGAAAAAAACAACCAAAACAAAACAACTCTATAAATTCCTCAGACATATACATTGCAAACATGTTTTACAATAGGATTTTATAATATGTTTGAAAAGAAAATATCTACATGAGGCAAGTTCTGTTATAATTAAAGATAGTTTCTCCCATTAAGAAACAGTATGATATTGAATGAATCACTGAAATTCTTTTTTATTTCCTTAAGCTGACTTGCAAAGTGCTTTACTTTAATATCTTCTAGTCCCCTTCTGACATTAAACCTCTCAAATTCTAGCTGCTATAGTTACTAAAAGAAGATATCAAAAGCAAAGTGCTTAATGAGAGGATTTCCCTTTTATTTTCTAAAAATATTGTATAATTAACTGCAAATTTTACCACAATTTGATTATTGTTTTAAATTGTATAATGCAAATATTTATTTTTATGTTTTAATTCAATTGTAAGAAATGAGAATTATTGCCGCAGTCTGGCTGCAGCAAAATAACCGGGGGGTGACGAACAACTTGTGTACTTTGATACAGCAGGAGTGGGAGCCGTTTATTGTAGGACAGGAGGGGTATATATACATTACACACAGCTTATCTTAATTAACATAAACTAGATATAGCAGTCAACCAATAAGGAATCTGCACACTTAATGGCTCGCTGGCGTTACTTCACAAACCACTCCCTCTGGCAAAATGCCAGGCGCCATCCAGACTTGTTTACAGACTCTAACAAATTATTGTGCATTTTAATTATGTTTTAAAATTGTCTTCAGTCTCTTAAAATGAAAAATATTGAATTTAAAGTTAGATACTCTATAATACTCAATCAAAACATACTGAGACATGTAATTAATATAATTAAGGTATCATATATAATTTCAATAAAGAGTGGAGATTTTACACTTAATTTGGATTTGTTGCAGTTTACTACCTTTTATCTTTCATTATATGCAATTAATCAGAAAATATTCTGAATTAGTCTTTTTTCATTTTTATTGAATTATCTATATAACTCTATTAGTTTTTTTTGAAGTTGTTAATAGGATGAACTTTGTTTTTTTTTGTTGTCCTTTTCATTGTTTTATAACTGAAAACATTGTCCTAATTCTATATCCTATTTTTAACTTAAGCACATAATGTTGATATTTGTAATTAAGTAGGAAAATATTAGTAGACTTATTAATAACTTTAGATCAATGGACAATATTTTATTAATGCAATGAAGTGACTGAACACTGTGGTCAGCAAAAGAATGTCTCTCCAAAGGGGGACATTTTTATAACTTAAAATCAGAGTGGCTTGAATATGTTATGCGGCATTAAATTGTCATTAAATTGAGGATCATTTGATGTGGGGATCATTCTGGATTATTTGGGTGGGCTCCCTTGTCTTCACAAGTGTTATAAGAAGGGAACAAGAGGAACAAATTGTGATCTTACACCAAGAGCTTGGATTAAGCTTTTTCAAGCTGAAGGAATGAGCCAGGAACTCAGGAATGCAGGAGACCTTTAAAAACTGAAAGAGACATTCTCCTCTCGAGGCTCCAGAAGGAACATGACTATGAATTTAAATTTCCATTCTCTAAAACTGTTAGAAGAAGAAGAAGAAAAAATGTGTGTGGATTTAAATAATAACTTTGTGGTTAGTTGTCATTGCAGCAATAGAAAACTAATAAATGTAACAGCCTCTTCAGTGTGTTTGTTGTGACTTTGTTATTCCCCAGATTTATTTTCAATCTTTTGGATTTAATACCTAACAAAAGCCTGTATTTCTATTAGGAAACACAATATTGCTATTTGACATTATTAAACAAAAAGAAGTAAGATAATTATATCCCTAATATAATGTTATAAACTTATTTTCTCACAAAATAATGTTTCATGCAAATAATATGCATCATGTAAATCCTACTTCACAGAGAAATCTAACTTATTTTATTGTGTAATATTTTGTAGTATGAAATTCTCCATAGTTTATCCAAATACGAATATGCATCCTAAAAACCAAACATATTTTAAAAGAGCTACTAAAATTAATGTATTGATTTTAAGGACTTTATCATTTTCTTATATGTTCAAGATTTCTATTTATTGACAAAATTTGATAATTGCACTTTGCTTGCAAATAAGCCGTTTCAGTTCAATTTTTTCTTGTTTTGAGAAGGATCTATAATAGTCGTCCCAAAGTTAACATAAGTTCTTTTTTTTTTCCTCTGGCAATATGTCTTTTTGCCTTCTAGATACCTGCACACATGAGCACAAGTTTGTATTTGTTTATGTTTTTATAAAAACACAATTCATTTGGCTCTTTCCCTTCTCTAGTCAGTGTATAAGCAGGTTATTTATTGACAATTTAAAAGAAAAATTCTTTAATTTATGCAATTTTTTCCATTTGTTATTTTCAATGTTATTATTATTTACTTTCTTACTTTTGGAGTCACTTTTCCCTTTTCCATTTATTTTAGGGCCTTTCTTCATGACTTCCAGTAACTACACGTGCATATTTCAGGCATCTGTGTGGAGAGAGAGAAAGCACATCTCCAATCCTGTTGGCTATTATTCAGTGGCCTGCTAGACACTATACACGAGATAAATGTGGAGGTATCTGTTGTTTAGCATGGGATCACCAGGCTCTTCCATCTGTTGGGCACAACAGAAATTGCTAGGTTTTATTATGACACATTATTGCCATGAATAAAATTGAATTTCTATTACTAAGGAAAGAACATGAAAAGGGTTTTGGGTTGTTCTCAACAGTTTCTACTGCATCTCACTCACCTGGATGTGACACTTACAATGTTTTTATTTATTTTTTATTCCTTTTAGCTACAAGGTCCTGGATTTTGTTCAAATTTATCTTTAGGTTTTTCTCTTATACTCTGTTGCATTTTTAAGGAAAGTTATTTTAGGATATCTTACTTCATGGCACTTTCACAATTTTGTAGTCCTAATAACATTATCCATTTATAGTCAATTACATAAATTGCAAGAGTCATTACCACTATTTCCCATTATAATCTTTGTCATTTGTAATAACTTAAGTTCTGATTTTCAGTTATTATATTTTTATGATTATTTTCCTCAGAACACATGGGTGATGCATGCTATGAATATATGTCTAATATCATTCCCTTTCTCTGACAGGAGGAAAGTAAGTTCAATCTATTATTTTTGTCCCAGTAGATAATATTTGACTGTCAGGTTTTAATATTATAAATACATCAGATGCTAGTTTATCTTTCTAATGAAAGTTACTTATTCTTTTAGAAGTTTATAAGACTTTCTATTTACTGTTGGAATTCAACAATTTTAGCAGGATATATGTAATTAAATGACCTTTTTTATTAATCTTCTCTGAGATTCAGGTACCTTGTCAATCTTCAGGCACACAGCTTTCTTCAAATAAAAGAAGTTTTCTGTATTTGTTTAAATATTATTTCTCCTGTTTCACTTCCTTTATTTGAGAATCCTTTTTATACATATGGAAATTCTCTCACCTCTGTTCTCAAAAACTCATCTTTTCACTAGTGTTTACCATCATTTATGCTGTCTTTACATGCTTTGTAATTCTTTCAATAGATCTTCCTGGTTGACTTACTTTGAACCATGACCACTTTTAAAAAGTTCAATCATAAATTTAAGCTGAAAATGTTATATTCTTGCTGCTTTTGTTCCAAAAATTGTTTTATATTTGATGTACTTGATAAATCATATTACTTAGCTTATTTATCTCATCCAACACTTTTATCACTTCTACTTTTTGTGAGACAGCTCTTTGCTTCTCTCTGTTTTTAAGTCTGTTGATTTTCTTTGCTTGTTCATGGTGGCAAACACAGAGACATCACAAGCAGAATAATCCTTACTGGCACATATTAGCTCCCACAAGAAATAGTAGCAACTCAGCCCACCAGGGTAGATAAATTAAAGTTCCTCCAGGTTCGTTAAGCGTCTCACCCTAGACATCAGGACAGATGGAATCTTTCCTTTAGGACATGCAAAATTCTATATTGGTTTAATCATATTAGAGAAGTTCAGAATAATCTTGTTTGGTCAAGGCTTCAAGGTCAAATCACATAACTTGATCTCTGATGCACAGTATCCATTCACTCCAATTCTGGTAAGAAATCACGTTTTTTTGCTTACTTGTTACTCGTTCATTTCTGTTGGTGTATACTGCCACACCATTTTCCTATGTCAAACAGAAAATGCCTTTTTCATTTTCAAGGCCTTGTACTTGGAATAAGCTGACTTACAACAGCTTTCATGAGAAGGTATTTGCCTGAAATAATAGTGGTTTGCACATTCTATTCTAGGTGGTTTTACTGGTTCACTCAAACGATGGTCACCAAGCTGAATATAGTCTGCTTAGGCACAGGACAATTAGGGAATGAGAAATTTAATTCTACTTTGACCTTATATTTGAGAGGAAACATGTTGGATCATTGCAAGTCCTTTTCTTTTCACACATTGCTTTGTAAGGCAGCACAGAGGAAAAAAGCCTTGAGAAATGGGAGCTGTTTCCTGAGGAACAGGTTGCTGAAACCTGTGCTATCTGTGAATTGTTCATCTGTAAAAGACAACAAATGACCTTTTTTTTCTAAAGAGTTTAAAAAATATTTTGGAAATATAGTAAATAATGAATCTTCCCAATCTGAATGAACTTGCATAAAGCAAACCTAAGTGTGTGTGTGTGTGTGTGTGTGTGTGTAAAATAGAACATTAAATTACCTCAGGAGCATCTCTTAACCTTGCCTAGAGTCAGCCAGTAATGTGCAAGGGAGATCCGACAGTCTGATATGATATATTATTTTTGTCATTCTTTAATCCTGTGTGAATGATATATGTTTTTGGCCTGCATTTTTTAGTTCAAGTTTTTGTGAGACATATCAATATTGTATACACAGTTTACACAGTTTGTTTATTCTTATTAATGTACAAGATTACACTGTGAATATACCAAAATCTATATTTTATTTTGTGCTGATAAGCATTTGGATAATTTCCTTTGGAAACCATTATTTATAGCAATGGTACAAATAAAATAGTGCATGTTTTAGTGAACATATCATTCATTTATGCTGATGTATACTTCCATATCATTTTTCCATATCAAAGGATAGACACACATTGAACTCTGGTAAACACTGACAATTTTTTGTAATAGTTGTAAGAATATACTTTCATACCAGCATGCATGAAAGTCTATTTCTTCCACATATTTGTCAACACTGGTATTTTAATTAAAACTTTTTTAAATGTCAAATTTTCTGTTGGTTGCAACCTCTCCTTTTTAAATTAAAAAACTTCTTGTTTTATTAGCTTTCTCTCCTTGCCTATTATTTTATGTAACAGAGGAAATTGAGAGGGAAGATTCTCATTCATGTCAAACTCAAGCCTTTTTCTTGAAAATTACAGGTATTCCATTCCTTTCAATTTAATTATATAGATGTATATATGTACACATACATACATACAAACATACAGAGAATACACACCTGTATGTGTATTAATGTATATGTGCATTTGTATATACATACATATATAGATTTGTCCTGTCATTTCAAAGTAGCACAGTCTATGTTCATATTTTGCTTTAGTTCTTCATTAAAGTGAACTTTATTATGTACATTTAAGGAATACAACCAAATGGTATAGTATACTTATTGAGTAAAATCGACACCACAGGGAACAAATTAATTATCCATCATCTCATATAGTTATCTCCCCCAATCCCAGCAACAAGAACAGCTATAGGTCTTATTTAGCAAAAATTATCCACAAAGTACACTGTTATTAACTATTGTCTTTGTTATGATTTAGATGTGAGGTGTGCCCCAAAAACTCGTGTTTGAGACAATGGAGGAAAGTTTAGAGGAAAGATGATCAGGCCATGAGAGCCTTAATCCAATCAATGAACTGATCCCATGATGGGATTAACCGGGTATGGCTCAAGGCAGGTAGGGTGTGGCTGGGGGAGGTGGCTAATAGTGGGTGTGCCTTTACCCTTATCTTGTATGTGGTGTGTGGATTTTCTCTCTCTGCCTCTGATCATCATGTGAGCTGCTTCCCTCAACCACACACTTCCACCATGATGCTCAGCCTCACCTTGAGGCCTGAGGAATGGAGCCCACTGCAAATAGACTGACCCCTCAGAATCCGAGAGCCCCCATATAAACTATACTTCCTTTAAAAGTTTTTGTGGGGTCTTTTAGTCACAGCAGCAAAACGCTGACTAAAACAGTCTTCAGGTTGTACATTCCATTTTTCCAGTTATTCCTCCTACATATTTCACTTTTTAATCCTTTGACCTACATCTTCCCAGTCTTAAGCCAAAAGAATCAATTGTCTTATGGCTTTGCATGATCAGTTGATAAAGTGAGGTTGTTTCATCTGTCAAATATTAACCCTATCCTATATCTTGCAGTCTAGGCCACAACTACTCCACATGGATTATAGTCTGTTCCAGAGGCTTCTTCTTCAGAAGAAAGAAATGTTTTCCTTCCCAGAAACGACATTAAGGGTCTTCTTAGTTGCACTGGGATCTGCTGATAAACCAAAACCACTCAGGAACCTCACTCCCACCACTCTCTGGAACTGAGAATCGAGACCTTCTCATTCAAACATGGTGGCTAGGGACTAAAGAAGAGTAAATTTGTCAACAGGAAATTTGACTGTTAGTGGTGGGCAAGAAGAAAAGCATATATCCAGGAAGAGCCCACATTCTATCCCTGAATATTGTTTGTATTGTAAATATTATTTTCAACAGTTAAAAATGAAATTAATTGATGATGATTTTAAATGCACTTTCAGACTCCTGGCTAGAGATTCCATTCCCATTTTGTGTTCATTATTTATTATAAACGCCTTTTCTATCATTCAAACTGAATTAATATTTCACAGTGTAAAGTGCCAGAAAAATGCACCACTTCAAAATAAACACCCATATGTGCATTTCTAGAGTGACTGTCATGTTGGCACTCAAATACAGGGGTGGTTTCCTAGTAAGTGTCTTAAGAATCTTGATTTCTCAAATTATGCATACATATAAAACAAGACAGCATAAATAATCTTGCCTAAAATACAACTAGACAGTCTAACAAAAATTAGTCTATAGGTATGAAAGTGATTAGGTAAGGTCCCTACTTCTCATAGGAACAACATTTATAGAGATAGTAATTAGTTTGTGAAGAGGGGAATAAGAAGACTATCAGTCTTAGCCAAAACTATGAAATTATATATGCTAAATTAATATCTCAATTTCTTCTTCTTCCTCTCTTCTTTTATTTCCCTCCCTCTTCCTCTCCTTCCCTCCCTCCCTTCCTTCCTCTCTCTCATTTCTTTCTTCATTCCTTCTTTCCTCCCTCCTCCCTTGCTTTCTTTTTTCTTTCTCTTTCTTTCTTTTTTTTTTTTTTTTTTTTTGTTGGTACTGGGGTTTGAACTCAGGGGCTTCTGACCACTAAGCCCGATTTTGAATTTTATTTAGAGACAGGGTCTCACTGAGTTGCTTAGCGCCTCAGTGAAAGCCTGTTTTTGCTGAAGCTGGCTTTGAACTCTTGATCCTCCTGGCTCAGCCTCCTGAGCTGCTGGGATTACAGGCGTGCACCACTGCACCTGGATAACTGTTCCATTTCTAAAGTAGGTACTATTCAGTACCATTCATCTATTGTCAACTACATTGTTGCTTGACTAGCTATTTCAAAACTCAGAGGATTTGAATAATAATCATTTGATTTTACATCTATGGGTCGGTGACCTGGCTGGAACTCATTTGCTCTATGCTTTGCTAGTTCAGTTCCAAGCTGTGTGTAGGGCTCATGTCTGTTCCATGAATACCTAATTCTTCTGAGACCAATAGAACCTGGGATAAATAGAAGAGGAGTAAATTGAGTCATTTAATGCCTCTTTTAGGTGAGATCACAAATCTCTGTTTGTTAGAGAAAATCTTTTGCTCATTGAATAGGGATCAAGCCAAAACTTCACAAGGGGGAGATGCCTTCAAGGGTGATACTCATGTTTTCCTCTGACTCACTTTTAATTGTTTCTATTACAATAAGTAGGTTCAATCTTCATAAAGCCTAAAGAAGAAGGAACTGCTTCATTTTAATAACATATACTACAATAACTCAAATAACATGTTTAAAAATATGGATTAGGGATAATGGGATTAAGTTTTCAATACATTAAATTTGTGAAGACACACTCAAACCATAGTAGATACTTTTAAAAAAAGTAATTGACACCTACATCCAATAGGAGTTTCCCTTCTCTGCCTGTTGCCTCAGCCAGAACCATGCTGCAAGTTCAAACAATACACTGCTGAACATCACTTCAAAACAAGGAACTATTCATATGGCAAAGGGCACATGAAAGTGGAATCCAATAATTTCACAAAATGCTACATCATTGTCATCCAGAATCTGCCATCCTGATGGAGAATTGTAGTGATATTTTTAAAGGTTCCAGTAAGTGTTATTCTGTGCATGATACCCTATAGACTTAGGGTGTAAACTTTCAAAATATAGATCATACTTTGAATTATTGGCTACTACCTGGTTCTAGATTCCTCTAGCTTGAATTTGAGACTAATGCTCAGTTAGCCTTGCTCCAAGGAGAGGAGAAGACAAGAATTAATTCTGCAGCAAGTTCTCAGGATATGGAACTATATAAATAAACCTTTACATAAACTATGTATTCTACTACTCAAATATGCAACTCACTTCTTGTAGAAGGCTAGTTATTCCAGGATCACTTGTAGCAGCTATAAATAATAATATGAAGGACAATTTACTAGTATTAACTGATGGCCTGGTAACAGTGATAGTATCTTCCATATAGGACTTGATAAGTGGAGGAAGCAAGAGATAACTGAAAACTTGTCACCACATCAGCTGTGTTTTTCTTCTAAACCTCAGTTTGTTTTGTTCAAAAAAAGAAGGAAAAAACTTCAATTTACTTGTGATAAGCTTGAAGATTAAACTAACTAGTGTTTATAAAGTCCTAAATAAAGTGCTTGCCCTAAAACAGGTATTCATTACATTTTATTTCTTTCTATGTTTACATATTCATAATTAAAACAACTGTTATTTTTAGAGAAATGCTGCCTTTGCTTTATTTGATAATACTGAAATAATATTTAGAAGAGGGGAAGAGAGTAAAATGTTTTATTGAACTCTGTTGCTAATGAAGATATGAGGTTATTTAACAAAACTTTTAAAACTTTTTTAAAAAATTCACACATTATTTCTCTCTACTATGAGTTTGTTTTTTTTTTAATTACACTTCTTTAAAATATACTAGATGTATTACAAGTACCTCTACATGATTATAATTAAATATCTTTGCTCTCTATAATGAGCCAGTATAAAATCATTGAAAAGTCATTGTGGTCACGTTTTACAATCTCTATTCTAGGAAAAGGCAATTTCAACAAAATGCAATATTTTTTTAGGCAAGTCTGTGCTCTCCTTTCCTTCCAATAACGTGCAGATATTTTAGTCTTGGAGTTAGGTTGCCAAGCAATATATACTCTCTGGAAGTTTTGACTTGATGTTCTATTTTCTGCTATATAATGTTCAGAGTTAACATTGCTCCCATAGATAATGTGAAATTCTGATCTAATAAGTGTTTTAATACAAGGCAGAAGTTCGGATGTGACTTCATAGCACTCTTCATGTAATAATTATATTGATAAAAATTCACATGCAGCCTATACAAATGCATACATCATTATTTTACCTAAGCCAGATGCTATAAATTAATTATAAGTAATGGTATTTATTATTTGGTTGGAAAATGGATCAAGAGCTCCAATCAGGCTTGTGTTACATTGCATTCATGAAAATCAACAGTATTTTTTTTTTTTTTTGGTACTAGGGATTGAACTCAGGGGCTCTCAGCAACTGAGCCACATCACCATCCCTATTTTGTATTTTTTTAGAGACAGAGTTTCACTGAGTTGCTTAGCATCTCGCTTTGGCTTAGGCTGGCTTTGAACTCTTGATCCTCCTGTCTCATCCTCCAGAGCTGATGGTATTATAGGTATGCACAACTGTGCCTGGCTTCAACAGGAAATTCTGAGAGGAAATATACAACAGCTGGTTGCCTTCATGTGATCTGCCATTGGGAATGTATTATTTATTTGGACAAGGAAATTAGAAGCAATGACAATTTACACCAGGATAACTTTATAAGTATATCTTATTGACAACATTTACCATTATATAATATTTTCTAATTTCATAGACCTATTGGTTTTGCCTGAATGACTGCTAGTACTATATTGCCTCGATATTAAGTCATTAGCAGATATTCAAATACTTATTTCTTGGTATTGGGTATTGAATCCAGACATTTTGCATATGCAAGAAGTACTTGGCCAGGTACTGTGGCACATGCCTGCAATTCCAGCTACTTGGAAGGCTGAGGCAGGAGGATCTCAAGTTCTGGGCCACCTGGGCAATGTTTGCCAATGTTTGCCCAGGTGGCCCAGAACTTGTGGTCTTCCTGCCTCAGCCTTCGAAGCATCTGGAATTGCAGGCATGTGCCATTGCACTTGGCCAACCACTTCTTGAAAGATAAATTTGATTAACCATCAGTATTTATAGGGGACTGGTTTTATGAACTCCACAGATAACCGACATCTGGGGATTTTCAAGTATTTTATATGATTATGCATAGTATTTGCATATAAACCATAATCACCCTCCCATATACTTTAAATCATCTCCAAGTTACTAATAATACCTAATTCAATGTACGTACATAATACATAAAAGTTGTCTACTGTATTGTTTAAAGAATGATAACAAGCAAAAATGTTCTACATATTTAGCACAGACACAATATTTCAACATATGTATAATTGATTGAACCTTCAAATGAGTAATCCATGAAAACAGAGAGCCAACTAAATTATAGTGATGATTTACATTGATATTTATATTAGTAAAATTCTTTATTAAAAGAATGGCATGAGAAACAAGTTGGCATGATATTAAGATGTGCTTATATAGAAATATAAACCATGTATTCTATGCCTAATTAATAAGGATAAGTGTCCCACAACTTTATGATACAATGGGCCCAGATTAAAAGCACAGAGTAATAATTACATCAGCACAGATGGTGCACAAAGCTGTTAGTTGAGCCCAAGGCTAGCACATACGGTTGTGCAGCGTGGTAACAGTGTAAAGGAACCTGGCTGAGGGCACTAGCAAGGACTGACATTTAGCCCACTTCTCACCAGTGGCCTTGTCTTTCTGGGGAATGTCATGTACTCAAAAGTGAGTGGCATTGAAGTCATTCTAGTTATCTGTATGTAGTGGACAGATATCTTGTGCCCCTTAAGGTTTGTTTGGGTTATAGCAGGATAAGTCAACATTAGGATTTATTCCCTTTTTGCACAGTGCTGGGTTTGGCAGAAAATCAGGTAAAAATTTCATCCTAAATGACTCCTTTCACATTATGCAAGAGAATTCTCCTGCAGTTGATCCTTCCCAAATGAGACATGCATAGAATGATATTGATTTATGTAGATGAAAACATTTATGTGGCCCCTTGAGGAGTATTTTTTATTTGACTTAAAGCTTTTGCTCCAGGTCATGGAGACACATTTTTTTCTATTTTCATCTATTTCCTAAAAGCTAAGCAACAATTTAAAATCTGCTTCTTGAACAAGAGAGTAATTATTTTTAATGGGAAGGACCTTGTTTCAGCAGGAATTATACACAATTCTGGGAGATAAGTAAAGATTATGAGGAAAAATGTGCTTAAAAAACAATTATTTTATAAATTGTGTCCTTAACTGAGATACCTGAAAAATATCAATTTTGTTACCTGTGGATCAGGAATTGTTTATTTTTATGTTTTCTTAACAGGATAAAGAGTAGGATGATAAGGCCATGTAATGAGGTTATGTGCATGTGGGAGAAAAGTTTTAAGTGTTTGGTTTGACTTGTAGATAATTTCAACAAGAAATCAAC
Organism: Marmota monax; assembly: GCF_021218885.2. NCBI lineage: Eukaryota > Metazoa > Chordata > Mammalia > Rodentia > Sciuridae > Marmota > Marmota monax. Next base: position 10,725,962 of record NW_026693153.1, read on the forward strand.
TTATTCTAAAACAAACAGACAAAAAATTCCCACAACATTTCCCTTATGTTAGACTGGTTATCATACTAATACATGTATGTTAATTTTAGTAATAATATGGGGTAAAGTAGTGCTATGGTTTAGATATAAAGTGTCCCCAAAAATATCATTGTGAGAAATTCAAGAAAGCTTAGAGGTCAAATGATTATGAGAGCCTTAACCTAATCAGTGCATTAATCCTCTAACTGAGAATTAGTGGTGACTGTAAGCAGGTAGGGTGTAGTTGGTGGAGATGGGTCATATGGCGGTGCTTTGGGGGTACATATTTTGTGAGCTGAGCATATTCTTTCTCTGATTTCTGGTGTCATGATCTGAGTTGCTTTCCTCCAGTACCACCCTTCTGCCATGATATTTATGATATTCACCTCTATCCCTAAGGAATGGAGTGGGTCATCTATGGACTGAAAATTCTAAAATTGTGAGCCACAAAATAAAGTTTTTCTTCTCTAAATGTTCCCCCACCCCAGGTCTTTTAGTTATAGCAGTGGAAATAGTAACTGAAACAAGAAGTAAATTTGGAATTTCAAATCCCCAAGACAGAATGAAGAACACAGGAAGCACACATGGAGGTAAAAATGCTGTATTGTGGGACACCATTTCTATAAGTACAAAATTTTGGATGAATTGCTGTAACTAAAGATGAATATGGCAGTTCATACAACTATTACAGCCCCTCTAAATTCTAATGTGCATGAATTGACTTTGGGAACTCATAGGACTCAGAATCAAAGAGCTTGACCTCTTACAACTTATAATCTAAAGCATATAACTGTACTCGAATAGATAGTAGAAACAGATAAAAATAATTCAGGTTGTGGACTTTCCTTTTGAAGTTAACATAGCACAATATACTTCTAATTATGTCACTGTCAGTTGATGTTTTATATTGACTTTTTTCCTTATAAAATACTGGGTTCTATTCTTAGCACCACATAAAAATAAATAAATCCAATAATGGTATCACATCCATCTATAACTAAAATACATTAAAAAAATACTACCATACTCACATAAAGGTGTAATTTTACTTGACATATACTTTCTTATTTCTTTTGGGACAAAAACTATAGAAAAATTATTTTCCTTTATAATTTCCTCTCTTTTGTAACTGACAATTTTTATTTTTGTCTTTGTTTTATTTAAATAAATTTTTATTTAAACAAATATTACATTATTCTTTCCAGGAAAGGCCAAACAATAAATGGTTTAGTCAAAATTAACTGCTGATGGAATATTTAGGACGTAGTTACTGACCTGATCAGAGAACCCTCATATTCCTCATTTTCTCCCAGTTCATCCTCATTTTATCTTTATTTCCTTCCTATCTCCCTGGCAATATGCTTTTTCTAATCTTGATAACAAATTCAACAAATGGAAACTATTACTAAACTTTTTGCTGTAGTAGATCACCACAGAGGAATGCAAAGTTCTATTTCTGTGGATCCTTGATTTTCATCATCTTCTTTTGTATCTTTTCACATTTTTATCTCACATGTTTGCATAAATGAAGGTGACCTGAATGAAGATCAAGATCAAGAGGATTAGAAAAAGAAAGAAGCAAGATTTTGTAGCTGAAATATCCCATAATGCTTAGGACAGCTGCCCAGAACAAAGAATCACAAGGACCCAAATGGCAATAATGCTCAGATTGAGGAATCCTAGACAAGAACATCTCTTGGATTTGCTACTATAGCTAATGAAGCTCAATCTTTATTTACACAAAGAAGAAAAATCTCCATATATGGAACTGCCCACATTCTAAGTGTTTTCTTGTGAAGCATCTACTCATAATGACAGCCCTATTTGATAAGGGACACATATTTCCACTGACTCAGGACATATCTGTGAAATTATGGCTTTACCATCCTTTCTAGATATCTCACCCTCTTTCTTATATTTAACCATTATTACAAGATTTTAGAATCATTAACTAAAAGATACACTTTTAGAAAGTCAGTAATTCTATATAACTCTTAAAACACACTCCTAATGCTGGACCATATTATCTTCATGGGCAGAAAGAAGGTGGTGTGTGAGGATATGAAGGTGAAGATGCTCCCTTATCCTGAAGAAATAAAATAAAAATACATTGGGGCTGCACAAGTTAGAAAGGGGTAAAGGCCAGCTACTTTATCTCTGTGTCAATAAAGAAGAGGAATATTTTCAATAGCCAATAATTAGTTTTGCATTGTAGTTTCCCTGTCTCTTCTCTGCTTCATGGAAGCTTGAGTCACTGCCCCTGTTGGCTTTTGTTCCAGAAAAAGGAAACTCTGAAGAGGGATCAAAAATATGTATGAACTAGATTGAATAAACTGGATATGGAGACAAGGACCTTCTTTACCTGATGTCTGTTTTCCCTATCTCTGAAATTAAAACTTGGTGGGTTTAATATTCTTCCTTGAAATTTGATAAAAGAAAAGGAAATCCTACATCTATTCACATTTAATGAGTTCCAAAAATTCGCTCTGCTTCACTTGTTTCCCATAAAAGGCAACCAAGCGTTACTTTTCAAAAGCTTAAATATTTTCATAAGAAATTGAGAAACTGGATAAAATTCAGATCCTACACATTAAAATTCTAAGTATCATTAAGTTTAATCCACTTGTTTATACCATAGCAGAATATATCCTTTTAACCTTTGATGTGATCATTATTTCTAAAATGATTCTTTTTCTGTATTTGAGTACATAAAATGGCTCAAATACTGTTGAGTGCTGGCTCCTAAAACAATATCAACATAGTGTTTGACAACTTTGGGTTTTACTACTTGTCACAATAACTGAGAAGACCACCTTTGAACTTTGGATGAATGAGATTAATTTTTATTGAGAATCTGCAGTTTTATTTAATGTCAGTTTTAAATGTGGCAGAGAGAAAGATAAATTAGGATTGCATAAGAAGCAAGGTATATAAGATTTTAGAATTTGTAGAAACAGCAATACAAGCCTTTGGGGCCCAGAGGTTCAAACAGTCTTAGGATACAAACTGTTAACACTTTTATTGAAGAATTGATGGGTATTTCATAAATCTGCTAATAACAAAGTTGCTTGCTTTAGCAAATGTCTTTTGGAATAGTAAAACCATGGTAATGAAGGTAATAGGATAGTAAAACCATTTTATTTCAGAAAATAAGCTGTGTCCCAGATTAGACTGTCTTGATTCTCAATGTCCCATCATTTCAAATTGTACCCATCATTTCTTTACAATTATTTCATTATTTTTTCCTATTGTGATTGAATCAGTGTTATTGTTGAAGTCATAACATCACTAATGACTATATTGTATGGGGCCTGAAGTTTATTCAGTTTTGGAAGCTCTATCATAAAAAAGAAATATAAAATTATGGAAAATAAGTTCATTATTTTGAATGGTGATTACTAGATATACTTTCAAGGCAAATTTACTTCTGAATATAATTATATTATGATAGCTAGATTTGTCCCCCTGGGCTTAAACTTTGCAAGTATAGCATCAAGACTTATGACTGGGGAGAATGGAGAATGAAACAACAGGACATATAGTAGTCTTCGAAGAATAATTTAAGGGAGGACAAGGAAGTAGAGTTCTGAAGCAACTTAGAATGAACTTGTTCCAGTGTCAGAAACAAAAGAAGATACAAAACAGGCAAATGTGAAAAGACTGTAGTCTCTTGTAGGTCAGTGTGGGCAATCACAATTAGAAAATCATTTAAGAAGGTGGAGACAGTAAGTTTGGTGTTTAGGTCGTCAAACTGAGTTGTGGAGCTTCAGAAGAGGAATCAGAAGTTCCTTTTAGGGCACTGTTTCTTAGTGGTCTTCATACACCATTGTGAAGATGCCCTTGATTCTAAGTCTGGGTCAAACTCTAGTTTTGCTATCTCCATTAGGCTTCATAGCAAATAATCAATAAGCTTCATCTCCTGTGATCTTAAAGTATGTTCCAAAAATTTCAGCCTTTTTCATACCACCTTTAGGATTTCAACCATTTACAAATATTTTCTATTATACCATTTAGTTTTGGTTAAATTTACTTATTTTTATCACAAATATGTTTAGAAAATTTGCATAAAATACTGTTACTATAAATAGAAAGCAAATATGCATAAAATAAAAATGAGACTAAAATTAAAATTAAATATTTGAGCTAAGTGCTGTTGCTTAACAAAGGATTATTATCAAAGTCTGCTTTGTCTTCCATAAGAGATGAGCAAGTATTTGCTTCCATAAGAGATAAGCAAGTATTTATGAATTATAAAAAGCATCAGAACATCACATTGACATCGTCTTTCACTTAATCAGAAGATTGAAAGGTGCTTGGGTAACTTTTCACTGTTTCAGTGTCATTTGGTGCATGTCAATCTTATGCATATCTTTTATTGCAGAAAACAGTTTTATAATGGGTTGTAAATCAAGTGGTAATATTATTAAGCAAAAATAACATGGTAAGATTTTAACCTCTTTCTAAAATAATGCATTTCCTTTCAAGATTGTAGCCCACATGGCTGCTAAATACATGATAGTATTCCATGGGCTAACAAAATGAATGTATTTAAATGATAGAAGAAACAAGCTTTCAAGAGCACCAATTCCATTCTAAAGCCCATACCTTTACTCAAAAGTTGATCCCTCCATCTCTGTAGAATCTAGGCTCTTAAAAGCAGAAACTCTCTTTTTCACAATTTTACTTCAAATAAGTTGCAACATTTTAGTTCTTACAACATTTTAGATATCAATAATTGAATAAATGAGGGAGGTAAAAACAAAAAATGACCATCATTTTGACTGAAATATAAATTCACTATGGCCAAATAGAAAAAAAAAGCTTTTTGTTCCTACTGAACTCCTAATGCCAAGGAATATTAAACAACTACTTAATTATCACTAAATTAATGTCCACTTTCAGCACCTATGAACTTATGGAAGACTTGTCCTTAAAAACCATATATTATACTGCCTAAGGTTAGAGTGTTTCTAAAGAAGTTGGTAAATAAGTATAGCATGATTTTATTTTTACGCAATGTTTGTAACATATTTTTAATTTGAATGAAAAAATAAAAGTGAAGGGTATGCAGTTTAGACCTTCAGAAGAGATCTTCCATCAAAAATCATGTGCTCTCAGACATCTAACACCTTAGTTTTCTTAGTCTTATTGCACAACAGCCAAGCTTTGGTCAAGATTTCTCTTTCTTGTCTCATGATTACATGGTTCAGCATCCGAATTGAGAGTTCTTCACTTCATTTGAGTTGCTTGGTTCTAAAATTTGCCTGCTCCCTTTTGATTGTGACATGGAGGTTTAATGCTCCTCACTCTTCATGTAGCCTCAAAGTATGGTGCACTTTCTGACACTCCATATGCTAGAATTTGCTAATCTTCAATGCTTTCATGTTATAAAAGCCTGTGGGGGCCCCTGGCCCATACTGAAGCAATGCCTCCTAGGGGCTTTTGGTTGAAGATTGCAACACAGGCAGAGTTAAGCCTTCTGGGTACTATACACATATCTAATTACTCCTTGTGGCTGACCTTTATTAGTAAGTTATCAATTACTGTGTTTTTTACTTGATTCTAATCTCCTTGATGTTTCCTGGTGTATAGAAAAATGTAATGGGAGGTTAACAGTGGACTTCAGGATGTGTTTACTTCCTAATCCCATCCTCAGAGACATCCCTTTGTAGATTTGATTACTGACATTTACAACAAACTTTGAACTCTTGTAATCTCAGATAAAAGAATTTAACATTAGCTTCTGACTACTGAGAATAAATTTTTTAAAGGCTTTCTTTCCTTGTAGAACATAACTACAAAGTTTTAGAAGTTTCCTTAAGACAAAAAAAAATCTTGTTTCTATAGAAAAAGAGGAAAACATTAGGAGGATTCAGTGTTGGGAAAAAACATTCTTTATCAGTCTCCCATTAATGCATTTTTTTCCTAAAACCTTTCATTTGGTTTTTGTAAGTTTCTTGTACATTCTTAGCATATACTCTTGATTATATATTTAGTGATTTTTGGTTTTGTTTTATGCATGGGAGGAAAATGAGTTTATTAACAAATTCACATGAACTATAGGTATATATAATATGAACATAATTCACATACAACTTGGGGAAATTCATAGTGTTTTAGTTTAGAGAATCCATTTGGGTAAGTGGAAAGTGGTTGGAGAGGTTAGAAGGATTTTGAGTGGAAAGGAATGTGTATGATCTCCATAGGACCAAAAGTGCAAGACAGTATGATGGGATTAGATCTCTATGTCAAGGTCAGTAATGACACTATTGATGACCATGCTGGCAGGCTCACATGCTAACAGTTTTATGGAAAGTTAAAATAAAATTATTGGATGAAATTGTTGAGATACAAATGAGCTCAAATTTCTAGTTCAATACTAGTCTCTATAAAGTTATATTTTGCTGTGCTGGTGTCTGTTACTGGTAGTGTCAGATAGAAACTAAGGAGTAGAAATTCCAGAATTTCTGCACCATAGAAACTTACATATGTTCATATGGTTGGGGCAACTGGAGCACTGGTCTTGAGGCTGTGTTTACATGGCAAGCATGCTCTTTTCACTTATATTCCACATTGCTTGGGTACATATGTGTTTTGGGGTTCCTATGAATCATATGGGAAAAGCTAAACCCTTGTTTATTACTCTTGGTTGCTAACCCTGTGGAGCTACTCAATGAGTCAATGAGAAAAGCATTCGCTGACAACTAAATTTAACACTCAACCTAGTTCCTGTTGTTGTAAATACTATCAGTTCTTGCTTTGTAAAGTTCTAGCATGAGCAAATTTCATTCACCATGATTTAGTTAACTATCACTATACTATCCAAAACATAGTTTTATTTACAGTTTTGCCATATTATAGAAACGGTGCATAAATGCATGTAGTACAAACTCCATTGCTACTTTTCCAACCCACAAATCACTACTGACTATGAGGCTTTGTGACCAGTCATGTTACTTCTTTCAAGATCTGTCAGTGATTGATCACTCACTGTGTTTATTCATTTCACACACACAAAGCAAAGCTACATTTTTACTGCCACTTTGTCCCCATAATAAGTTTAGGAGACAATATATGAAGATAGATAATCAAAGGAAGAAATTGGCCAACAAATCTGAAGACAAAGCAGATAACCAGAAAGTAATAGTGCTGGAAGAAAAATTAGAATCTAATGTAAGTGGAGTTCTGGAAGAAGTAGCTTGAGAGACCAAAGAGAAGTTAAGTGAAGACACACTTATTGATGTCAATGACAGCAGTGGTTGTAGTGGAAAGAACAAAGAGGAAGAGACAATGGCAAAATATTTCCCATTAAAGGAACTTCAGAGATATTTCATATCATTGAAAGAGAAGAGGATACGATGTTGGAAGATTATCAAAACTTAAAAAGGGTATGATAGTTTTCCAAAACATAGAGAAATACTCCACGATGTAAGTTATATGATGAGAAGAAGGCAAACACTGTTTAAATTACTCATAACATGAACACATTTTATGAAAAAACAAATTAAAACCAATCCCCCCAAACTCACTCTCTTGATTTTCTAATGTTTTAAATCCCAATATTTAAATAAATTTTGAATTATTAAAATATTAACATCCTTGGCTATAAATACTGAGGACCATTCCCTTAATATTTATAGCCAGTGTGAAAGAATTGCTAATGTTTTACCAAACATTTTTGAAAGTCATGTAACCATTGTAGTGTTTTCCATTTTTAATAAGATTTTTTTTACACATTTGAGTAAACAAATTAATTTTTATGATATTGTACTCTGGTGTAAGTCAAGAACTGCTATTACATTTTAAAATGTATAATGTTTAAATATTGATGAATATCATGTTTTTCTTATATTACAAATTAATTTTTTGCCTCCAAATCAAATATTAATAACTAGTGCTGAGTTGGAGATTGACAGAAAAGTATCTGGAAGAAAACCTGTTATAAATACCCCTATGTGTAACAAGTAGTGAAACAAATTACTATGTGCTTTACCTTAGAGAACACATTAAACAACATAATTATGTTCTTTTTTTTCCTCACTAGATCTCAGTCCATTTTGGTAGAATAATTTACTTTTCTTTAAGCACTGTTTGAAATTATTGGTGATCTTTCATAAACTAGGGCAACAAATGTATGCACTTATTAATATTTTTCCATTTGTACTATACCACAGCTCTAATGGCAAAACATAATAGAGGGATGAATACAACACACAGCACCCTTTGCTTCCCTTTGAAGATTTATCCTATCTTTCTGCTTTTACAAATACCACTGTTCTTTATACCATTGCTGCAGCTTCTCTGTCTGAAATGCTGCCTAATTCTATGCTCTCTGTCTCTCTCTTCAGATGATTTTGATAGAAATACTGAAACTGATATAAAAAAATTCTAAACAGAAAAAAAATCAAAACTCCTTCAAGAATAAACACTTGAATTCTGTTCATTCTTTTCCTAAGTTGGTTTGAATATTCAATAAAGCAAGGATTTTTCCAAGTGTGAACCTTCCTCACTATGAAACCCTGAATCATTCTATAAAAAGGAGAAAGGAACTGAGATTCTGAGATTCCCAACTTAACCCTGTTTATTAGTGCTAGATAGTGCTTATCATTCCCAGTAATTCTGGACCTCATTTTCATGATGGGAACACAGGAAACTAGAATTATGGTAGGGATTCTGTAAGTAGAGCAGCCTGCCTATGGAAGGTAAATAACCTCCCTCCCTCCTCAGAGTTCCTGGCCATTGGACCCAGGCTTATCATAGAAACAATGGAAGCCTTTCAGCAAGTTTTCCCCATGTCTTGCGTCTTAGTGGGCTTTGTCAGAGTTAGTGAAACTTTAGGGTATTCCTGGGTGTATGCAATAAAAGGAAGTTGAACTTTTAATCATGTATGCATTAGAATTTTACTGAGCATTATGTTTGCACAGAACCTTTGAATCTTATTCAATGCTCTTAGGTGTGCATGAAATGCTTAAATAACTAATTAATCTGCTAGGATAGGGCTACACATAAAATATGAAACACCTAGTTAAATTTGAATTTCAGATTAAAAAAATAAGAAATTTTAAGTTTAAACATGTTTCATGAAATATTTAATTATCCTTATATTAAGTCTTTGACCTTATTTTCACCAAGTCCTAGATTATATGTGTAAAGCAGATTGATATGTTCTATAACTTACTCTGATTTGTTGACCTGCTCCTTTGAAAACACAAAGAAATGATAGGTGGGGAATTTGAGGTTAAATAAATACATAGGGTTTCCTGGACTGTCTGTCTCTCTACATAATGCTTATTATAAAACACATTCTTAATAAATTAAAAATGTAAATTTTCTTAAAATGAAACGGTGAGCAGTTCAGTTTATTTTAAAAGTTAATTAACATTTTAAAGTTTATTCCACCATATTTAATATCTACTTCTAAGATTATGAATGCTACTTCAATTCCTGTAATTTTTCTTTGATTTTACTCCTTATACTATCCTTTACTTCACTGATACATCAAGAGTACATTCTAAACGCTTCTGACATTTCTTCTACTGTGTTGTCAGTGGATTCTGTCATTGAAGCATCTTGGTTTGTTTGGGGCACTTTATTCCAGTGTTTTTTCAGGTTGTTTGTGTTTTCCCGTCTAGCAGTATGGATCTAAAACAGCACAAATTCTACCCTGCAGACCTGTAGTGTCCCTGAAGATTTCCAGCACCTTGCCTTCAAGGGGGGAGAACAACCTCAACAGCACCCAATGCAAATGACACACAGCCCCAAACCCACTAGATCCTATCAAGACTTCCACAGTTTTCTCTCAACACACAGAAACAGCAAGTTCAATTACTGTCCACACTATACACAGCAAATTTACTAAGGGGGTTTACAATTCCAACTGTTGGACAAAAAGAGAACAGAAGTGGTGCAGGACATGATGTTCATGAGGGAGGAGGAAAGAAGCCAGAAGAAAAGATCTATAAAAGAGTGGAAGAGGAATTGAAGGAGACTGACAGTGGGAGAAAAGATAGAGAATCCAAGAAAACAGACAAGCTAGAGGAAAAACATGTACAATAAAAAATTAAAAATATAAAAATACACAACAAAACTGAAAAATACCATACATATACCATAGTGGTCAACAAACTGGTGCATGAAAAATATTAGTCCCAAAAATAGTTAGAGATGCTAGAGAAGAGGAAAAAAATATTTTAAAACAAAAACAAAACAAAAAAATTAACTCAATGAATAACTAAACAACTGTTTGCTTCAGAGTTCAAAGTTTTCTAGGTCCTGTCTGTGATTCTTCACGGGATTGCCAGGCCCAGACTGACCCTCCAAGACCCAGTCACTCTGGGTTTCAGATATGCAGACTGGACCTCAGCAGTTCCAAGATATTAGTGCTGTTCTAATTTGTAGAGATCATCAGGGATGCTCTCACAGGGAGGAGAGACCCTGAATAGAAGCTGCAGGTTGGCTGTCACTAGCACTCTCAACAGGAAGGCTCCAGGAGCAGCCAACGCTGCAGGCATTCTCACACTGGACCTCCAGGTTCCAGCCCATGTCCCCAAACAGGCGGCTGTGTCCCATGATGGCGGTGCTGGCAAACCCAGCTGGCCCCCTACATCCCCAGGTGCTGGCCAGCATCGCAAGATGGAGGTAGCTGAGTAACCAAACCTGCAGGCTCTCTGGCAGTGGAGCTCTGGGTGGAAGCAGCAGGTCCACAGCACCAGTTAGCGGAAGCAGCACTGGTGGTAGAGGCTCCTGGAGAAAAGACCTCCCTGTGCCAGCAACACCTTCACAGAGAAAAGACCAAATCCTGGGGAGGGCGGCAGTGGCATCCACGGCAGCAGCCATAATGTCACTTCAAAAAATTAAAATTTTTTGATTCTCAAAATTTAATTAAATTTACATTTAAACACATCATTTTTACCACACCAACTTTCAAAATGATTCAAAGTACATTTTCATCATATCATGTCCACAGAATGGGAATTAAACATTTCAGACCATCAAAACGAGAAAGACAAAAGCCATCATGTGGCACACTCTTATGAGCCCAGCCATTTGGGAAAGTGAGGCAGACAAATAACAAGTTTTAAGCCTGCTTGGGTCCACTTAAAGGAGTGCTCACCTAGCACATGCAAGGCGCTGGGTTTGACCCTCAGCACCACAAAAAATAAATAAATAAAATAAAGGTGTACAACTACAACTAAAAACAATGTTAAAAAAATTTTTAAAAAAGATCCTGTGTCAAAATAAGAAGAAAGAAAGGAAGGAAGGGAGAGAGGGAGGGAGGGTAGAAGGAAGGAAGGAGGAAAAAGAATGGGGGTGGGAGAAGAAAAAAGAGGAAGGAAGGAAGGAAGGAAGGAAGGAAAGAAGAGATGGAAGGAGGGATTAGGAGGGAGGGAAGATGGTACTGTAGCTCAGTGGTAGTGGTAGAGTAGTTGCCTAACATGTACACCATCCTGTGTGCAATCCCAGTACCACAAAAGAAAAAAGAAAGTAAAGCAAAACAGTATCTACCTTTTTTGCTTTTTTTTTTAACTTCCACATTACCTCAAATTGTGTTCTCTCTGAAATAAATGTCACCTAGTTCTCAAAATAGAGAGTAAGAAAAACCTCAAGATGTGCTTGTTTATTTATGTCCAACCATCTTGGAGAACATTTGGATTATTTAAAAAGAAGACACATATAATAATGTTCATCACATTCCACCATCCTTGCTAATCCCCTGCCCCCTCCCTTTCCCTCCCACCCCTCTTCCTTATCTAGAATTCATCTATTCCTACCATGCTAGCTCTCCCTACCCCACTATGAGTCAGCCTCCTTATTCAGAGAAAAAATTCAACATTTGTTTTTAGGGATTGGCTAACTTCACTTAGCATATCTTCTTCAAGGCCATCTCATTTACCTGCAAATGCCATGATTTTATTCTCTTTTAATGCTGAGTAAAATTCCATTGTGTATATATGCCACATTTTTTTTTATCCATTAATCCACTGAAAGGCATCTAGGTTGGCTCCACAGTTTAGCTATTGTGAGTTGTGCTGCTATAAACATTGATGTGGCTATGTCCCTGTAGTATGCTGTTTTTGAGTCCTTTGGCTATAGTCTGAGGAGAGGGATAGCTGGGTCAAATGGTGGTTCCATTCCCAGATTTCAAAGAAATCTCCATACTGCTTTCCATATTGGTTGCACCAATTTGCAGTCCCACCAGCAATGTATAAGTATACCTTTTCCTCACATCCTTGCCAACACTTATTGTTGTTTGTCTTCATAATAGCTGCCATTCTGACTGGAGTGAGATGATATCTTAGTTTTGATTTGCATTTCTCTGATTGCTAGAGATGATGAACATTTTTTCATATTATGATGGATTGTATATCCTCTTCAGAGAAGTATCTGTTCAGGTTCTTGGCACATTTGTTGATTGGGTTATTTGTTTTTTCAGTGCTTAACTTTTTGAGTTCTTTATTCAGAGATTAGTGCTCTATCTGATGTGTGATTGGGTGTCAACATACTTTATATACAAACAGAGATATGAAAAATTGTGTTATATATGTGTAATAAAAATTGTAATGCAAAAAAAACACACAAAGTACATGTATAAAGACATGAATAGGCATGGACCTACTGTATATACAAATATATGAAAAAATGTGCTCTATGTGTAATAAGAATTGTAATGCATTCTGCTGTTGTCTATTAAAAATGAAATTGATTAAAAAGTAAAAAAAATAAAAAAAATAAAAATAACATGATCTACATAAAAAAGAAGGCACATATATAGTAAATAAAATTTAGAAATACAAATAATACCAGCATTATAGGGGTAAATGAAAAGATGAGGTAGGTGTCAAGATAATGTGTGTATGTGTATACACATATACATACCAGAAATTATTCAAAATATGATATAAGCAAGACAGCAAGGAGTTACGTTTTCTCTTTTAATATGTTGCTTAAAACATAAATATATTACTTTTTTTTCTTATGAATCACATTCTGTTTGAAATCCTATGGAAAGAAAGCAAAAAGACACGACAATGGGATCAGGGTGGCAGGCAAGAATAGGAAGTGACATTTCTTTGAGTATATACTTTTGAATAGTTCTAACCCTTGGAACCAAGTAATGCTTCACATAAAAACACCCACCCAGACAATTAGAACCAACCAGGATGTTAAGGGAGCCAAAGAAAAACATAAACACTAAAAAATGCCTAACTCTATTTAAAAAAAAACAAAAAACTGGAGTATATGGAAAAGAAAACTAAATTAATTAAAAATTTCAAACAGTACTTTGAACACTGCAAACATAAGTATACACAAAAACTTCCACAAAAATACTGTTTGTCTTATATATCCATATACACATATATCCATATACTTATATGTAGCTTCAAAAATAAATTATCTATTGAAATTTAATCAATTAGATATGAGACTTATATTTTCATAAATGTCAAATATAATTCTACAATAAATAAAAAATATATGAGTTCTTTTGAATTACTAAAGTATTGCTTTTCTAAAGTACACTGTGAAATTCAGACAGCTGACTAGGGAGTGGGTATATGGGCATAGAGAATGAGAAGCTAACATTATCTTAAGTGCTCCTTAATAAACTACTAGCGGTAGTTTTTGAATAAAAATGACATTTTATAATCATAAATTTTAGGAAGTATTGTCACTTAGAATTTAATTAAAAAAGAAATCATTTTTAAATTCGTTCTATATAATATTTGGATGAATTTACTTTTGTTGTAAGTGTCACCGTCAGGTCAAAACCATATACTTTTTTCCTACCATTCTTCACAGTACAATATTATAGGTCACTGAATTTCCACAAAGACTTGTTTGTCAGCTCTGTTTTTGGAAATTTTTGGTACTTTTACTACTTAAAGATTAGCTTTTCTGTATTCTTCTGATCTTGCTATATCCCTGTTAAATTACTTAATTTATTTTTCTGGCCTAATTTCTCAGCTTCTTAAAAGTGTTGTGACAGATTGCTTGTTGCCTGTCAATGTCCAGCCTTCCATTTTGCCATAGTAAACCTTAACTGGTTATATGGTTGTCCAAATGAAATAATTCATTTCTTATACTGCCATGTATTTGACTAAGTTCTCATCAGTAGAAAAGAACAGAATTATCATAAGGGATAATTGGGTCTTTTCCTTAAAAGATATAAGCATGCATTTCTTAATTCTTTTCACTTTTTTTTTCTTTTACTGCCTGGTAATAATGAAATGAGTTGCTTGCTTGTGCTGGAGCCTGGGAGTTCCATGTGGAGGGTGATGGTGTCATTCTGCGATGCCTGAACCACTCAGTGCTGGACTTCAGCATAAAAAGAAAGTACATTTTTATCTAATTGAAATAACTAGTACTTCAACTCTGTTGAAAGGAGCTAACCCAATATTGTACTACATGTACCAAGTATTTAAATTTCATTTTATTTCAGTACTTAGGTAGAATCTTATGAGCATATATTCTGGGAATTCTTGGGGTCTGAGGTCTGCAAGAAGGAAATTATTTTTCAGTATGTACCTTCTTTTCTTATTTTTATTCTGGTTGTAATGATAAAAAAATTATCAGGTAAATAAACATTGCTGTCTCTATGGTAATTGCTATTTAGTGTAGCTTCTTGGGGTTTTACAATGCCCCCTTCTTCCTTTGATAAACACAAATGGGTTATATGATGGCAGCTACCTCTGTTTAAATGTGATCCATCTCCTAATTTACAACAGAATTACCCAGTAGAGAACTTCTGTCACAACCTCCTTCAGTGTCTTCCCTGGTAATTTGAAATTTTGAACACAGTATTTGAAACAGAGTGATATTAAAGCTTGGCTTGTGCATAGTTTCTTGGAATGATGAACTACCTTTGTCATCTCCCACTAAATTCACTTCTTTCAGTGAACTTGCAACCAAACGAAAATTTACATACTCAGGATCTAATTCTATGTTTTAGATGTGTAGGAAATTTATCTTTCTTCGCATAGAGTGTCTTTAACAGAAGTAACCCAAGTCTAAGGACGCTCAGATTTCACCTCAATAGGAAAAGGCTAGCTAAAGGAGTTTTGAAGTAGCTTTTACATTGTACTGTACTCCTTCATCTTAAAGAGAGCTGTCTTTTGTAATTGTTCTTTGTTTCTCTTCTGAATTCTTTATAAACTGTCTTCTACTTTACGCATCTAACATGATTTTTAAAAAATAAGCACTGATGTTTCATTGAAAATAGTACGAAAGAAGAGATAATTTTAACTTTCAGAACAAGTGTCACAGTGTCAAATATAACATACAAATTAGACTATAAAATAATATATGCAAATGAACACATGTGAAGGATAGAAACACAAATATATTCACCTTATGTTGGTAGATGTTTGAAAATAGTAAATCAAATATCTGTCACTTAAGTGGGACTACTTTACATATTTTTCCTGTAACAAAATGGTGAGGGAAATATTTTATGATTTCACATGAAATTTTTCTTTTAATTTTGGGACTGCATAAGTTTCAAGTGTTGCGTTTAGTGTGAGAAAGTGTGTGATGTACAAGGATTCCAGAGGTAAAAGCACTATTGCCCATTAGCCAAAGATACGTTGTGCTATTTTGGATGAAAAGAGGGCTTCCTATTTTATATTGTCTAATATTTCACTTAAAAATGTGATACATTCTCAATTAACTGCAACTTTAATTTTAATTTTGAATGTGTATAAATTTTTAATTTTATGTGGTATGGAATTTTAAATAACAGTAAATATACATATTTTTATTCAAAAATGATGGTGATACAGATGAGCAGAATAATCAGTTTGTTTCAACTGGTCATTGTATTTCTAAATCTTCTTTTGTATAAATTATAGAAACAAATAGCTCTTAGACTTGTATTTTTCTAATTTATACATATTTGTTTTATCTAATTCTTAAATTCTCTATGTTAAGTAGTGTAGTTTTAATTATTTAAAAGCAGAGAAAATTTTGCTGGGTGATGTGATGCGTCCCTGTAATCCCAGTGGCTAGGGAGGCTGAAGCAGGAGGATTGCAAGTTCAAAGCCACCTCAGCAACTTAGTGAGACCCTGTCTCAAAATTTAAAAAAAAGGGGGGCAAAAAATAAAAAAGTAATGTGACTCTGTAGCTAAGTACCCCTGGATTCAATCTCTGGCTAAAATAAAATAAAATCAGAAAAAAAACTTTTAATAGAAGAGGGAACTAGAGTTTAGACAATTTATGTAACTCATAACAACCAGAGCCACACAATTAGAAAATGACAAAATACAAGAATTCTTGCTCCATTGACTACAGGCTAGTTTTGATATATACTCCATAGGATTTTATATGGATTGTTTTATTTCTTTGTCTTCCACGGTTATGGTTTGAATATGATTTATCTCCCTCAAAATTCATGTTGAAATGTGATTTTCATAGTATCTGTCTTGGGAAAGAGGGCTTTAATAGATGATTAGGTTGATAAAAGTAATGATTGCCTTTTTGTGTGAGTTTTTGTTCTCATGAGACTGGATTTGTTACCATAAAAACAGATTGTTTTAAAGCCTATATTTTGTCTATTTAGCACATGCTCACTTATTCTTCAACTTTCTTGCTATGCTAAGAAGTAACATAAGCCTTTCCAAGAAACAGTATAGATGCCAGAACCATGTTTTAGGACTTCAAGCCTCCAAAGTCATGAGCCAAACTAAATCTCTTTTCTTTATAAATCACCAAACTTTAGGTATTTTTGTTATAGCAATAGAAAATGGTCTAAGATACCCATACTGAGTTCAGAAAAAGAATTTCTGTTATACAGTCATTTTTATCCATGGCAAAGTAAAACATTTGGTACTTTAGCTGCTCATAAAGCTATGATAAAGTGATTATGTATATTAATGAATGAACCTTTTTTTTGTAAAAATCAGAGTGGCTGATTTTTTTCCAGAAATATCCCTTATATTGTTTTTAGATATTTTACATTCTATTAAGAGTGACAAATGTTAAACTCACTTATTTAGTTTTTAAGCCATTTACAGTATAGTAATTATAATGATATTTTTAAACTCCGTAAAATAATTGTGTTCTATATTCTGAAAGTTAACAAGACTGAAAACCTCTCCCCTCTGTATAAGTTCTAATGAGTACAAAATATAAACATGTGTTGTGATTGTTAAATTTCCATCATAGAGGATCCAAGAGAGCTGAAGAGAGGTGCTAAGTGTTCACTTCCTCTACAGAGAACCATTATTGGAGAGGAATGATTGCACTTCAAGGACAGTAATTAAAGGAGAGCACTAGAACTCAGCAAGGCAATGGCTGAAACTCTATAGCATGGACACTTAAGGCGGCAGAATGTGAGAGGAACCAAGTGCACTGTCACTCAACCTTGGCTCCTTGGCTGGGTGGGACTCTATATTCTTGAGGAAAATAAGCAGAAAATCTTCAGCAGCCTCCATTTTTAATGCAAAACTGCAGGCTAAGAACAGGCTTTGAACACAGTTTAGGAAGCTTTCTGGAGTCCATGTGACTGATTTTTTTTTTTTTTTCAGAGAATGAACTCAGATTGGGACCTTCAACCCCCAGTCTGCAAGCTGTTATAGTTTGATGCCATCTTACAGAATGGAGCCATTGTTAGTGTCCAACTTCACCTTGGGAAAAAAAAATCTCCCTGTATTTCCTTATCCCTGGTCTTACAAACATCCTAGCACAGTAGCACAAAATTGATGCTACCTCGGGAACCCAATTAGACCAAGCCATATAACTCTGGCTCTGGTATCCAAGCCAATACAGCACCCTGCATTCACCAGCATCAGGGCTGCCACAGCTGGAAGCCCGAACCCCGCAAGGCCTGTGGATTTAAATATTAGGTGTCCCCCAAAATTTCATGTGTGATACAATGCAAGGTTTGGAGGAGAAATGATTGGATAAGGATATCCTTAACACAATCAGTGAATTCATCCTCTGGTGGGATTAACTGAGTGGTAACTGAAGGCAGGTAGGGTGTGGCTAGAAAAGGTGGGTCAGTGGGGGCATGCATTTGGGCTGTAGATTTTGTAACCTGTGAGTACAGTCTCTCTTTCTGCTTCCTGATCACCATGTGAGCCACTCCCCTTTGCCACACTCTTCTGCTATGATGTTCTGCCTCACCTTGAGACCTGAGGAATGGAGCTGCCTAAGGACAGAGACTTCTGAAACAGTGAGCACCAAATAAACTTTTCCTCCACTATAATTTTTCTGGCTGGATTCTTTAGTTACAGTAGTGAAAAAGCTAACTAAAACACACCCATCTGAAGTTCAAATATCCAACAACAGCTGCTACTACCACCATTGACACTTGCTTTCACAGGATCTGAGGCCATCGACATATGGTGGCCAATGTCAACTACAAAGTTGCATGATTATGTCCACAAACACTTGAAATCTAGACCATTTATGTATTCTCAATGACATTGATCACAGCTGGTGATGTCACAGATAGGCCCACTCAGAACCCAAGCCAAAACCCTTACCCAATTGACATGCTGGCCCATCTAAGTGAAGGAAACTTTTCCTTAAAAAGCCACTCCATAAAGTTGGAAGAGGCACCTCTTTAATCATATGTGTAGACCTCAATATAGGGACAAGTGAAAAACTGGGTGGTAACTATAGGAAGATGGGACATAATCAGAGGAAGTTAGTCATGAAGATGTGCCTTTGGGTATTTTAGTATGTTTCTATCTCCTCATGTTTTCTAAGCTCTAATGAACTAAGTAGCCTTGAATGTCACGCCCTGCAACCATGTTGTTTGGCCTCACCTTGGGCTCAGAACAAAGGAGTCAACCATCTACAGACTTAACCTCTGAACTCTGAGCCCCAAATAAACTTTTCCTCCTTTAAGCTGTTCCTTCTATATGTTTTGGTGATATAATAAAAGACTGATGAACATGAATAGTTTTAAGAGGGTATTTTTGTAGCAATTAATGACTATACCATAAAACCCACAAATATTGAAAATAAGTGAACCTCAAAGAACTAGAAAATCAAGGTTAAGCCCAAATTTAATAAAGGGAAAAATTAGTAAGAATTGGAATAGAAGTAAATAAAATTGAGAATAAAAAACACAAAGTTCCATATTTATTACTGCATCATTGTCAAAATCCAAGGTGTCCATTGATGAAAGAATGCATAAAGAAAATTTGATCTATACACAATCAATATTATTTTGCCACAAAAATGAATGAAATTCTGTCATTTGAAGCAACATGGGTAGAACCATAGGACATCATGTTAAGTGAATTAAGACAAATGCTGCACATTCTCAGTCATTTATGGAATCTAAAAAAGTTCAATTCATAAAACAACAACAACAACAACAACAAAAACAATTAGAGTACTGGCCATTGAAGACTGGAAGGGTAAGGAGAGAATGGGACAGAATGAATTTAGATAATGGGCACCAAGATACATTTAACAGGAATTAAGTATAATGTTCTACTTCGTAGCAGAGTAACTATACTACAATTTATGATATATGTCAAAATAACTATAAGAGTCCAAAGCTTCTCAACAAATAAAAATTTTAAATGTTTGAGTAGATAGAAATAATAATTACCTTAATTTCATTATTACATGTTTTATAAATGTATTATTTTTGCAGTATCACATAACTATGTATAAATATTATGTCAATTAAAAATTTTAAATGATACTGTATGAGTAGATAGAAGAAAAGAAGTTCCAGAGGCTAGAAGTGTGTGGAGTCTGATGGGGAAAGGTTGATTGATCAGTATGAAATTAGATAAACAATCTCTGATGTTCTATTACACAGTAGGATGTTTGATAAAGCTTTGTCAGGAAAAATAATAAATGTCTGAGGTGATAGATATGTTAATTTTCCAGATGTGATTATTACATGATGTAAGAAAACACTCCATAAATTTGAGTGATTATTATAGGTCAGTAAAAATAATTTAAAACATTTATTGATTAAAGAGAATTAAAAACAACTCAACTATCAATACAGGATGATTTCATGGTGTTGGTACAGATGAAATTCTTATAAAATAAAACATATGTCCACTTACTGTAATAAGAGAAGGTGAAGAAACAGTGTGAAGAACATTTTATATTTAGGAACACCATACTTGCTTGTAAAATGTTCAGATGATTTAGATTTAGATAAGCAGTCTAAATTTATGAAGTTGTATATATTTTAATGATCAAAAGCATTTTTATGTTTTTATTAGTACGTTAGAATTATACAAAAAAGTGAGATTCATTTTGATATAATCATGCAATCATGGAAAATAATCGCTCCACTTCAGTCCCCAGAGGTTCTCTTTTCCCTTCTCTCCACCCTCTCCCTCTTTCTCTTCGTTTGCTTTACTGATCTTCCTCTATTAATTTGTATTTTTTGTAATTATTGTTTTATGCACATATATAGAAAGTCAAGGGTTGGATGTTTTCTCTCATTGGCGAAGCTAAACCAAAATAAGGGGGTGGGGGAAGCGGGAGGGAATTTCAGGAAAATAAAAGATCAGTGGAGCATAGGAAAGGGACTGAGGGGAAGGGAAGAGACAGGAAAGAGGGGTATGTGGAATGAAACTTACAAAATTATGCTATGTCCATATATGTCTATACCATAGTGAATTTCACTTTTATGTGTATCTAAAAATAAGTTCTTAACTGTTTCTCTCAAATTGAATATATCGAATCCCAAGCTTCTCAACTGCAAGGGATTACAGAAGGTGCATTTATGAATTGTACTAGGTAATTACAACGTCTAGCTACATGATTGCTATAAGAATGCCACTAAAGCATCCTTTAAGTATGTACTTGGCCTATGCTTCTATAGCTACCAGCTCTGAAAAATTACACGATTATAAGTATGTTCTGAGTACTATCTCTCACGTTGCTACTACCAACATCAGTCCTTTATCCACTAACTGCTTTTGGCCAGATACATACCACACTGCTCCCAAATGAAAAGCTTCACTCTATGGTTTTGTTCTGCTCAGTGTCAATTAGGCTGGAGATAATTTGTTTTTGCCCTTGTGCCAGATGTGAAATGGGCATACTAACTAGTTATCTCCCTTTTCCAATTTCCAGTTCTCTTAAGTCAGTCCAATGTGGGAAACACTCCTGTTTTTCTCTGGGAGTAAAGAGAAACTCCAGAGTTCCTTGCCAATCACTGTTACTTTGTAATTGTATTTACAACTGCATCAATCAGAGATACAGTTCAATCATTAGCTTTTATCCTTTTACTCTGGTACAAAACTTTTGCAGGATTGAAAAAGTTCTAAACATGGCAAATGTTTCGGTAATGATGGAAAGTTGAGCAATATTTTAACTGAAGATATATATCTCAATACTGTGGGATAGGATGTATGTGGTCTGTCCGTTTTAATACTGGGGATATTATAAGTGAATTTTCATATTTTCTTTTTTTTTCTTTTTGTCCCCTCCAACTTGACAGGAATGGACCCTTTGTGAATAGGTCTTGGTGAGAGAGGACTTGTTTTATTATGTCAAACATATAATCTCTTCTGTTGGAAGGGAGTATGAGTACAGTTCAAGTCTCTTTTGAGGTTTCAGTAGTGCTAGGGACCTTTCTGGAAATGAAGGGATGTCGGAAGGCATTTGTACATGGAAAGAGTATTTTCTGGCCCTTTTCCTCATGTGCTTTCTTAACACTCATTTCAGATTTATTTTCACAAGTGGTCAGAAAATTGTCCTTTTTCCTGTCTGGATGAATGACCTCACATTCTTATTTTATGTTTACTAATAGACTTAAGGGTGGAGGGACAGGCATTTTCCAATCATTCCACAAACATAATATTTTAAAGAAATAGCTTGCTGGCCTAGGTTTTTATTACATTTCAAGCATATCCACAGTACCCACTTATAATGGGCACTGAATATTAAATTAATGAAAAAAAATGAATGAATGGGTTAGAGCTAAGAGAGGAAATTACATGATTAAAATTTTATTGGTTTCTTGTGGTAAACTAGTGTTATACTCCATTAGATAAACACACCAGGTTGTGTTCAAGAACCATGAAATCCATCCGACCTTTGAAATTCTGAACATCAATTATTAAACTCCCCTCTCTCCACATACCTTAGTTATCAATTTCCCTTGTGTTGACAAAAGGTTTGTTTAGGTGTGTTGTTACTCTCTATTGGACTAGATTCACACTTAGTTTCCCTCAGCAAGCATTTCTTTCTGTCTCTGTCTCTCATTCTGTCATTAATCTAATCTGTTCTTATTTGCTTTTCAGTAATCTATTTAATCTATGTATCATAGTGAGAGACACAGCATCTGATAAAAGCAGAAATCTTGGAGCCAAAATGCTGCCAGTTCAGTTTTTTAGCTTTGCCACTTGCTAGCTGTTTAGAATTTGGCAATATCTCTGAGCCCACTTTTCCTCAAAAGTAAAATAAGGATAACAATAATAACACACATTATAGAATAGCTAAATTAGTTCATGTGTACAAACCCTTAGAATAGGATTTAAAATCACAAACAATGTTGGCTGTTTATCTTTTCAGTTATCTGATATCATTCATTATAAATATTTATTTCCATTTAATTTCTGAGATTTAGGAAGATTTTAGAAATTCTAGAATTGCTTTCACTTCTCTTAGAAATTATAATAAACATCATAATAATATTAAATATGTGTCAGACCTGTGTAAAGATCTGATTCTTATTCCTCAAACACATGAGTTAGAAACTGTTATTTATATTTTCCTAAGGAATCTGATGCATTTATAACTAAATTTATGTTTCTGAAATTTAGGCATAGATCTGGCTTACTAAGAAACTCACATAAGCATATTAATATGTACTTACTATAATATATCATATGATTAATTAACAATCTTACAATAGAAATAACATAAAGATAAGTTCTATATTATAAGGCAGATTGTAATATAACCTGTAACTCTTTCCAATGTTATGGTTTGATAGTCACAAAGCTTAATGCCTACTATAAATCAGTTATGCAATATTTTCAAAATACAAATGCACAGAACACATTTTATAAAAAAGTTGGATAAATATATTTTCCCTTTTTTGGGGGGGATACTGGGGATTGAACTCAGGGACACTTGACCACTGAGCCACATCATTATCCCTTTTTTTTTGTATTTTATTTAGAGACTGTCTCACTGAGTTGCTTAGCATCTAACTTTTGCTGAGGCTGGCTTTGAACTCATGATCCTCCTGCTTCAGCCTACTGAGGTGCTGAGATTACATGCACCACTGCACCCGGCTGTTCCTTCCGAATCATATTATACTAACATACACTTTCTTATGTAAGCATTTCTATTAGGATATAAACTATGACTAAATTTTATTGATTTAACTATGTGTAGGTCTATTATCTATATATTTATGTGCTTATCTATTTATCAATGGAATTACTCTTGCTATATTTGAGTATTAATATGATACATAGACAGATACTTTATTTTTAAAGCTTTTTTTTACCTTGTTTGTTTAATTGATTGATTTGTTGGTGTATTTATAAACCAGTGCCTCACACATGCTAAGCAAGTGCTCTACCATTGTACTACAACCCCAGCCCCTAGACAAAAACTTTAAAAATTTTTCTCACTCATTTGTTTTTGCATTTGTACTTTAGTAATATGCTTACAAATTATAAGATATATAGTATTCATCTAAGAATTTTTATGCTAAAAATAATAACCAAATAAATCTCAAAAACTTTTCAGGCTTATATATAACATTATCATATTTAAGGTTTTAAGAATTACTCTAAAAATAAATCTATCCTTTTTTTTCAAACAAAAACTTGTGTGTGTGTGTGTGTGTGTGTGTGTGTGTGTGTGTGTTTTACTGGGGATTAAACCCAGAGCCACGCATATGCTAGGCACTCTACCACTGAGCACATCCTCAGTCCTTTCCAACACTTTTGATGTCAAGAATGTTTTAGAATTTCACAATAAATAGCCTATGGAAAACTTAGGAAATTTTGGTTCAGATATTTGCTATTGGAAATTAATGGGGGCAACTGCTAATGTCTCATTGGGGGGTTCTTCTTCTGGATTAGGTGGGTGTAAGACACCTGGAAACTTAAAAGTCTAAAATAATTAGTGAGAACAAAACACAAATAGTCAGAAATATATTTCCAAAAAGTGGAGACATAATAGGTCTAGTCCACATGGGGGTTGGCAATTGGCAAAGGAAAGATGGCTCTGGTGGTTTATTTAAGGAGGTACATCAAAGGCAGGGATAAGATTTCAAGGGTGTAGTCTTGCTGCCTGATGTCTTGTGGTCAGTGGGTTGATTGGCATCTTGTCAGGTCACACCCATCTCAGGTGCTGTGTGGGACATGGTAGAGAAGGATAGAAATTCACACTGTCCCTGGGCAACTGACCAGAGAAAATGTCCACTGGTCATTTCCAGACACCAGATGTTTCTATCCACTAGGTTTCCACGCAACCCATGGACAGTTTGTGTTAGAAAATATATTATTATCATGAATTGACTTTAGTATTATTGCTTTGTGAAGTGCCTGAACTCAAATAAAGTCACAATTTTGATTTATAAAGATGCAATTAAATTTGCATATTGAATTTTGCTCTTTGGTATGTGAAATTGTAATAAAGTAAGAGATGTTAACACCAAGTTCAAAAAAAATTCACAGGGAAATCATTCTTTTCTGAGTATAAAATGACGAATTATTAAGGTATAGGTGAAAATTATGTTAATGTAAAAGCATAAGTCATTGACATTTTGGCTACTCCAAGAGCAGTCACTATGTTTAGAATTGATAAGTAGAGCATTTTAAGATAAAATTAATACTTTCATGAAGCTGAATTTATGGAAGATTTTGTGCATTAAAGAGATCTTATAAGTGCTGTTTCCCAGATACTGATTTTCTTTTATATCAGAGTTAACTTACAAATGCAAAAAAATAAGGTTTTTTTAATACCAATGTTCTTAAGCTACTAGCCCTCCCTTATTTATTTATAATTTTCCCTCAATTAGGGGAATCTTCATAAGAGAACACATAGTATTCTTAAACATAAGCACCTTTGTGTCTGTCTGACCCATAACTGTGTTGGAACACAGCCTGTTTCAGGATGTACGTGAGTCAAACAAAACAAGTGAAAATTTTGACTGTGGAAGCTGAGGCTTAAACTTCAAAATAATTGTAAATATGATCACATTTCATTCTGTGACTTTAATTATCATCTATGAGCATATTATTTAAAAGTTTGGGTTGCTATCAGGGTTTCTCTCCTCAGATCCAGCTGTGTGTTCACCATCTTCACTGAAAGTATATAAACTTTCACAAACTTGATATGTCCAGAACAGAACTATTTATTTTCCCCACCAAACCCGTTTCTCCTGTAGTATTTCCTACCTCAACACATGATTAGTGTGTTTCTCTCATATCTCACCATTAATCCATTGGCATACCTTGTCTACATCACTTTCACGATAAAACCAGAATAACACCAGTTAGCACCATGAACTCTCCACCAATCCTACTACATGTCACCAACTTTTTTTTCCCCTGAATTGTTACAGTATTCAAAATTTGCCATTTGGCTTACAAAAATCTTGATGTTGTGTGAATAAAAGTCTATAAACATTTCTAAGAGCTACATCAAATGATACTTTTGAAGGAATCATGCATAGATACAGCAATCACTATTAGTACTATGTGAAAATATCACAAGCTGTGGGTTTTATTGCATCATATAATTCTACATTAAGCAGAACTCAGAAAAATTCAGAATACTTGGATTTGGGGCAAGTTCATTTAGATATCAGTGAAGTGTTAAATGAAGAGATATATTTAACCTCCCACAAAGTGGTATTTTCTAACAGCACTAAAGCACACTCTCTGCCTAAGGACAGCAATCACCAAATAACTGTAAGCCCAGAACTCGGGAGTTGAGTAGGTTTGGGGCAGTCTAAGTCTCTGCTTCAAACAAGACAAATGGAAACAAAAGCACAGAAATAATAGAAGTAGCAAAAGTTACAATTTAAGTAGAGAAAATATGTTATTCTATTCTTGTCCAAAACATTGTACTTTCATACTTTTCAATACAGGTTAAGATGTGAGTAGGAGAGAGAGAGGGAGATACAATGCTGAAATTAGCTGCTAGTAGATTCAGATATGATAAATCCACAAAAGCTTTGGATTTGGTTAGGGTCTCATGGGACAGAATTGATATTGAAAGCTATCAAATTTTGAAGTAAATATGTCAGCTTTATTTAAAATAATGTGGTGTAATAGACTGCCCCAAATTTTGGTGGTATAACAATAAACCCAATTCATTGCCTTAAGGAGAGAAATTTCAGAAGGCTCCATGGTTTCAGGTTGACTGAGACTTGAGTTATGCCCTATTTGGTTTCTTCCATTTCTTTATCCTGCTTGCTACACTTCATGATGATTTTTCCTAGATATACTATCTTGGTAAATCTCTTACACCTTAATTCTTAACTCCCAGCCTGCTACTAGCAGAAACAGACCCAGGAAGCGCCACTTTAATTTTTGTAGAGGTGAAAGCCACACCACATTTTATTTGATCTATGGCCCAGCTGCCTTCATTGAACATGCCCTTGACTTGCTTAGTCCCCAGTGTTTATATTAAATTGAATGTCTTATTGAAGTTGGAAACACCTTCATTTTCGAACCCAGTAAGTTCCAGATTTTTCTGGACTTTCTATATTCTTTCTGAATTTTGTTTTTAAACTAGCTACTTTCTCCCTGAGCTTGTTCATTTTTTTAAATGTATTTATCAAATGCAGCAAATGAGATCTGGATCATGCTTTCAAAGTTACTTTTTCTGATTAACCACTTTCCAAAGTTCACAAGTTCATTACGTATGTCTCCTACTTTTTATGTTAGTGTTAATTTTAACAAGTGTTTGACTAAAACACATATGTCTATTTTTCCAGCCTCCATTAATAATTTTTAATTTGAGTTTTCAGCCTTCTATGACAAATATTTTGTTTTCTACTGGCCTCACAGTCAATACTATATATTTTTAAAAAATGTGTGACAATATTCTACTTCTGGGTACCTAATTTCATCACTGACACCTTCATTTCTGATATTGCCTTGTGGGAAACCACTACCAAACTCATCATGATGATGGCAGAAGCCCCAGAAAGCAAGCTCCATGCATTTCAGCTCTCAGCTCAAATCACATCCACTAACATGTCATCAGCTAAGCAAGTCATATGGTAACATCACATTCTTGAGGTGGGAAATATATATTGTCTCTTGAAAGAGGACATCTTGTCACATGACAAACAGCATGGATAAAAAGGCAAGACATGGGAAAAATTATTTAGTTCATCATAGCAGGCTGCTTTGCTAAATTATCTTCAAGAAGGAATCATAGAAGCTGGAAGATTACCCAGTCCTTTAGGCTCCAGAACTTGCTCAACAGGATTATTGTAAACTGGTCCAATTCTCAGGACATCCTGAGTATGATTATTCTATTTATGGAGGACAGTGAAAAAAAGGCAAAACCCAGAAAGCAAAACTGGAAGCTTCCATATTGACTGATCAAAGGTTTCACTATATTCCCAGGGCAGAGAGTTCTTCATTCCAATTAAAATATGTGTGGTGGACAGTGAAATCTGTATATTCCATTCAATTTTTCCCATTACCAAGCATGAGCTACTCACAATAGTTATAACCATGAGATAGTCCAAATGATGCAATGAAATAAATCTGCATTTAACCAACTACTACTATTCCCAAAAGGTGCTCTTGAAGAGGAACTGATAAAGAAAATAGAGTATCCCTGTGGACTCTGGATTTAAGTATAGGGTTATAGATGTTCAAAACTTTGAGCTCTCTCCTCTTGTAGAGAAGGCAGATTAGTTTTATAATAGTTGTTATTTATAAAGGCTAATATATCTTCCTATGAATTCTGTATACCTTAGTATATTCAAAACTTCTCATAGGTTGATGAGTTATTTCCAAAGTTGTGTAGACACAATTGGATTGCAAAACATCTAATAACATCTAACAGCAAGTTGGGAAATGTGGTGCACGCCTGTAATTTCAGCTATTTGGGAGGTTGAGGCAGGGGGATTGAAAGATTGAGCCCAGTCTTAGGAATTTAGTGAGATCAAAGTAAAATATTAAAAGGAATGTGGATGAAGCTTATTGGTAGAGTGATGCTGCATTCAAGCCCAGGTATCACAAAAAGATAGGAGATATATATTTATCAACATCCATTCTACTTTACACTAATAAATTAGCTATGTGATTAGGTAGAATTAATCCCACATTCAAGTTCAAGTTTGAGTTGTTATTGATTTAAATCAATTAAGCTAATACCACCCACCTAGTAACAGTGCTAATTTCAGAATAGATGTAATCTAAATGGTCAAAGTAAATGTCAAGAGTTGTTCAAAGGTTATGGGAAGCAATGCATTCTCTTCTTGGAAGGAAATGAGGGAACTTTTAAATCCTAATTGTTGCTGAAGTTCAAAACAAAGAACTTGTTAATATGAGGAGCACAGGGTAAAATTATCAGAGTGAATTTGAAGTTTGTCTTGGACCAAACTATCTGAAACCTGACCTCCAGGTTCATGGAAAGCAGACAGACTAATGAGATTACCACTTTTTAAATGTGAAGGAAAATATCTTAATAGTGATGTTGTATTTAAATATATCTGATTCTCTATATCTGGAAACCTTTATTGGAGTTCCATTTTGAAAATTAATAATTAAAATGGTGATCATTTAGTTCCTAGATTCAAAGCCATGTCTTTTTATTTAGAAAAAGAATAATTTAAAGCTTTTATTTATTTTTTGGTTGATACTTCCTCTCATCCTCTTTCTTTCTGTTCCTTTCTTTATTTTCCCTTTTCATTTCAGAACAGATCAAAACAACACACATATGTGGCAACATGAATGAAACTATGAACTGCTTTCATGAATTATTAAATTGAAATTTTCTCTATTTGTGCATTAGTTTAGGGCAATAAAGAAATAATACTGAGAAAAGGAAAACATTATCCTGTATTGGATAGTCACATATAATCATAAAAATAAAACCTGACTCAATGTTTTAAGATCTTAAATTGGCTAAAAACTCAAGGGGAAGTCTGAGTGGCATTAGTGGTATGGTGACATATTGATATGAAAAGAGGAAGTAAATAGCAAATTCAGGGAATACTGCAGATGACCAAGAATTGAAAGATAAAAAATGTCAGGGAAGTGTTGAAGAGAACTTTTCTCTTCATTACACATAAGTCAGACACTCTTCTGGGCTGCTAAATCAGGGCCAAATGGTAGCTAACTCAAGACATACATTATTAAGTGCGATTTGTTATCAGAAACGATGGGCTAAGCCAGGTACAGTGGTGAATGACTGTAATACCTGTGACTTAGGAGGCTGAGGCAGGAGGATCTCAAATTCAAGGCCAGCCTCTGCAATTCAGTGAGACCCTGTCTCATAATAAAAAGTAAAATGGCTGG
This sequence comes from Marmota monax, assembly GCF_021218885.2. Lineage (NCBI taxonomy): Eukaryota > Metazoa > Chordata > Mammalia > Rodentia > Sciuridae > Marmota > Marmota monax. Next base: position 10,755,425 of record NW_026693153.1, read on the forward strand.
GAATGTAGCTCAGTAGTAAAGCTCCCCTAAGTTTATTTCCTAATTGCCCACCCCCTACTTAAATAAAAAAGAAAAGATAGGATTGTCTAGTCCATGTGGATAACTAACAGAAGTTTGTGGTGTCATTTGATGTGGTACTAGTTAGTCATTATATGAAATACTAAGGGCTCAATCTGAGCAGTGTCAATTCTTTAAGTGTATTGCATGTCCTGCTGTGCATTCTATAGCAGACATTTCTGATTCAAAATTTCCTATTGATAACACCATTTTCTGATTCACAAATCATTAATGCAATACTCAACTGTACTAGTTACAGCTTACATAATTTTCTGAGGCAAATTATCTTAATTAAATTTGGAATATGTTTTAATAAATTATGCATTATCTTAGATTTATTTATTTTATGAGATTTCTCTAGCTATTGAAGAAGATTTTCATGAACAGAAACAATTTAACCATATCCAATCTAACCACAAGTTTTTTCAAGTTAACTAATTTTAGAATAAAATAAGCTGTGGTTATTTTGTGGTATAAACATTCTTACATTTGTCATGGCATTATCTAAAGTCTAATTTTTCATTCTGACACTTAATCTATATGTATATGTTACTCTAGGGACCAATCAGTGATGTAATTCTTAATCACAGTGCTAAATGTGAAGTTGGATTACTTTCATGCTACAAGATCCTATTCAATGCTTTCAAATAGCCTTCAATCATGACAGAATTCATAGGAAGCACAAAGACTAATAAGGTTATCAATTATTCAGCCTGAAGAAAAATCTTCTCAATGTCCATATTGTTTTATCTAAACAGCAGCATTCTAAAAATTTGTGCTTCTCCACTTTTAAATACGTTTTGTAAGACTTACAATATGACAATTATAAGAGTAAAAACTATTACTTAGTGTCCTATATTCAAAATCACAGGTCAAAAGTTTTGAGTATGTAAAAATAAGACTTAATATTTTTAAGGAAACTACCTAATTTTAGTCAATTATGGATAAACTTGGTCATTTTAGACTTATATGGTCAGTTCTGTACATTTTCTTTCAGGTTCCTATATCCAGATCACAAGATCTATTGGTCTAAATAACTTTACGACATTACGCTGGTGAGAAATTTAATTATTATTCATATGTTTACAACTCCAGTTAGTGAAATGCTGTGTTCATCACCAGCCTTGAATATATGGTCCAGGTTGTCTCTATATGTGTCATAACTATGAGATTTCTTTGGATGGTAGACACTTTTTTCCTTTAAACCTACTTCCTTTATCTTCTTCCAGAAATCAGAGATATTTGTTTAATAAAAGTGCCACCTGGATGTTTGGTAGGAGAGCACTTCTTCTCGCCTGTCCACAACATTCCCAATAGCCTTTCAAGGAGACTCTTTGCTTTGCTCTGCTATCCTCTGTGATAACCTGGGAATCACAGGAAAACTGCTTCCTCCCAAGGGGTCCAAAATGGGAAGCAGGCACTAGCTCTCTTCAATGTCAGCTTCCCCCAAATATTAGCTGATCACTAATACTTTGTGTGCCTTTCAACTTCTCCCTACCCCTGCCTCAATGTGAAAAACTTTCGCTCAGGTAATATATACTGGTACAGGATGCATTCTTCCAAACCTTACTGAGTGGCATTGGGGCTGTGGCCTTTAATACTTTGTGCTAAGGTACAAAAACTTGATGACTTTGCTTGGTCTACTATTCAGAGTCTCCTTTAGACAACTGATACCCGGGCAGAATCTGGGGATAAGGAATTGTCACGATAAAGGTATAAATACTTTGCAAACAGACACAGTCTCAGGCTGGGGTTGTTGCTCAGTGGTAGAGTGCTTGCCTCACATGTGTGAGATACTGGGTTCAATTCTCATCACTGCATATAAATAAATTAATCAATTAAATACAGGTCCATCAACAACACACACACACACACACACACACACACATTTATATATATAACCCAGTCCCTAGTGCTTCCTGTGTGCTAGACAATGTGCTAAAGCCTTTGGTATTCATTCTCTCATTTACTCTTCATTACCATAGTATGTGATTTAGTGTGCACAGTAATTAGGATTCCCTTTTTGCTTCCTCTGTTAGGCTTATCATTACAAATGCAGAAAGGTTTAACTTATTCATCTTTAGATCTCAGAAGCCTTGTCCCAGGTCTGGCATTTAAGAAATGCTAAATATATTTTAAATGAACAAAAGCTATCAAGTTAGTTCCCAAGACTAAAAATTGAATGTTAATGTGAACAGAGCTTAGGAACAATGCTTAAGAACAAGGATTAGGTCATATTTGTTCTCACTTAGAATAGGAAGGGAAAGGTTAGTTTTATTTGGAGAAAAGACAAACAGATAAGTTGTTTTATTCTATGCTACAATAGTATACAACTCTTAATGAGTTCCAGTTTGATGTTTACACATTTTAATGATTTTACTATATGTGTGTATTGTTTATAGCACTGGATATAAAGTATATCAATATTTAACAAAATTCTATTTAGGTACAGGAAAACTGTAACTAAAATCAACTATTAGAGAGCACTTCCAGATACTTGGTAATATGTAAATGTAATTGAGTCTATGTCCTGTCCTTAAATTTCAGAGTGTCTTCTGATTTACTCAAAGCAGAACTGTATACTGTAGTAAGAAAAACCCATTACTACTTCATTCTAAATAGGTTAATAAGAAATGGTATTTCTGCAGAATTCTGAAAGTATTAGACATGAGATCTGCAAGTGAGTTTTAAGAACACATAATCCAGCATGATCTGAAGCATCTAGAAGGAGTGACTGGGAACTCCTCTAAATTCACATTGCCATTTCATGACAAACTAGGACTAATGCCAGCACTCCTGGCTTTTACTAGGACCCATTCTTCTATAACAGTAGTTTGGAAACATTTTCCACCTAAGGATGAGATCACATTTAAAGATTAACATGGTTAAAATAGCTTCAGTTAAAAGGAAGTGTTTTAGGGATTTTTTTAGGGATGGAGAGATTAAAAGAGCCTTGTGATTTCCCCGAAAACACTTATGAAAAAATCTAACTTTGAAAACTCCAACTCTTTCCTATAGTGATTCTTCATGAGGAAGAATAAAATGGTAAGTATTAAATAGAATTCACTGGAACAAATAGATAATATAGGCCAAATTAACTGATGTTTCCATTAATTTCAATCACAAAATATATCTAGAACTACTTATTGGTAAAAGGAAATGAATAAAGATTTTTAAAAAACCTCCTAATTTTCTACTAATACTATAACTAATAATGGAGTTCATTATCACCACATTAGCAATTCTCAATAAAAAAATGTTTTCTGCATTTTTTTTCTTCCACTGATTGCTTTAATCATGGCAAGATAGGATTTACACTGAGAAAGATTTAATTCATCAGTGAGAATTTTTGATACTTAGATACATGAACACTATTCCATCTCTATGCATCCAGAAGTTCACAGTTATTTCTGAAGGAAAATAGCATTGTATGTAATGGTATGTGTGCCTGCATGTGTGTTTATACATGGGTATTTTATTACAAATAGTATTGTTTGGTAACACCTTTAGAAGTAGGGGTGAGTAGGGTAATCAGGTGAACCTAAGAATGTACAATTATTTATTAGACCTTAACTCAGATCTGCCATAAAAATAGATGTCTTAATGAAATGAATGTTAACTGCAATATTAATGGTAGTTGATTATAGCAAAAGAAAAAAAAAAAACATTGGGGATTTTAACATTCATATAAGTAAGCTTGTCCTTACTCTTTCATGGTTTCTGCCATTAGCGTTAGCTTTGAAGCTGAATTTATGAAGTTAAATGTCCCTTGTACTGCAAGGATTGTGGGGAGAAAAATAAGTGACAGAAAAAAAAACAAATATCCATTAAGCAATGGTCTTACTTTTATGCTCATTCACATTTTGGATCCTTAGGAGAGATGGCATTTTGGATCTTCTGCCCAACAAATCCTGCCCCAATTAAGTCTGAGAAGTATCTGCACCAATATTTTTGCATTTGGACCTGTTTTTCTTATTGGTATGCTGGTACTTTCCACTTTTGAAGGGTCATAATTATTAATGTTGGACTCATTTCCTGCTTTTTGAATGTGATTTTGAAATTTAGTGACAGATTCACCAAATTTTAGATAACTCGTCCTTAGCTAGAAATGTCTTTCCTTACCTGGAGTGCCAACATCACACTCCTCTCTGACTATGGAGAGTCATAAGAAAGAGATAAAAAGTAAGTGGTGAGATCACCCAACATGCTCCCTTCTTATTGAATGTGTATTCGCCCTAAAGCTCTTTGTCAAAGATTTGAAAAATAAAAAGCAGATTTTCCTTAGCAAATAGATTCTTCTGATTTTCATTCAAATTTTTTTTTAAAATTCCCAAAGCAAAGGCAGCATAGTTCTCTTGATAGGTGACAAGGGGAAACCCTGGAAATGTATTTCTATTCCAATTGAAAGATACAAACAAATTTGCAACATCAGGGTGTGAGATACATGCATTCTTTTGTCTGGCATTTATTTAAAATAAAATGTGAGCATCATGATTTAAATTTTGGCTCAATTTTTCTAAAATTCTTTCTTTCCTGGGGCTGGGGCTGTAACTCAGTGGCAGAGCACTTGCCTAGTATCCATGAGGCACTGTGTTCGATCCTCAGCACCACATAAAAAATAAACAAATAAAATAAAGGCATTCTGTCTATCTACAACTACAAAAAAATATACATTCTTTCTTTTGTTCCACATTATATATGTTTTAAAATTAGCAAAATACTCATATTCTTACGAGTATGTATTTTATATTATATAATAAATTATTATGTAAATACAACTAGCATGTGTATACATACATGTAATTTGAAGATGTATTTTGATCTATGATTATTTCCTGGTTAACTTCATATGCTTTCTGTCTGACTTTGAAAGCATCCAGGCATATGTGTGTGTGTGTAGAGCCACCTTTTCAATCTTACTTTGGGCTGACTAATTCTTTGCTATAGATTTGAAGAAGGACCATGTGAATTGTAGGATGGTTAGCAGCATACCTGTCCTCTACCCAGCAGATACCAGTAGGAACAGTCCCTTCCTTCAACAGCCAGTGTGACAAACAAAAATAGCTCTAGACATTGCTAAATGTTCCCTGGGAGAAAAAAAATTTCCCTGATTGATGACAATAGTAGTACCACATCTGTTATACTTTGGGAGTTCTCCAAGTTCTTTTCCTTTATCTCCTGTGACATACAGTGTAAAGAAAGGTCTCAGAAAACCGCTGAAAGATATTGATGTGCTGGAGTTTTCTAGTATACTTGTTACTTACAAATTTTAATTGTTCATTGCCAGTATATAAGAAAGCCATTGGATTTGGCATATAAATCTTGTATCTTGTAAAATCATTTCTAAGTTCTAGGAGATTTTGTTGTTTTGTTGTGATTTTCTTTATAAACAAATAACTTTATTTCTTTCATATATATATATATATATATATATATATATATATATATATATATCCTTTTCCCTTTTGTCTTATTGCACAAGCTAGATTTCCTGTACAATGTTTAAAAAGTAGTGGTGAGAGTAATCATTTTTATGTTGTTCTAATCTTAGGGGAATGCAACCAGTTTCTCACCATTAAGAATGCTGCTAGCAGTAGAAGTTTTGTCTGTACCCTTAAACAAGCTGAGGAAATAATTCCACCTTACTCCTAGTTTGCTGGAAGGTTTTTCAATTATGAATGTTAGCCTTTGTTACTCTTTTTTTTTCTGCATGTGGTCTTTTGATTTTTTTTCTTTTAGTATGTTGATATGATAAATTATATTAATTGATTTTCAAATATTGAACTAGCTGTGTATTTGGTCATTGCATATAATTCCTTTTTTTACATTATTGGATTCTATTTGCTAATTTTTGGCTTAGCATCTGTCTTCATAAGATATACTGGGATCTATAGAGAATATGGTGCATTATAGGAAGACTGCCCTTCCTCAGCCCTAGATGTACAAATTGGAAAGTCTGCTTCTCAGAGAGGTGGGTAATTAAGGGAACTCACTGAAACATAATATTGAACTGTAAAAGAAGCCATAGAGGCATAGAAAAATCAGAAACTTGAATATAACATAAGAAATAAAATGTCAGAAATGCCCCAGCTTTGAGGATGCTGGGCAGCAGGTGCATTCATGCATTGTTGGTAGGATTGCAAATAGGTACAACCACTCTGGAAAATAGTTTGGAGTTTCCTCAGAAAACTTGGAATGGAACCACAATTTGACCCATTTATCTCACTCCTTGGTCTATATCCAAAGAACTTAAAATGAGCATACTATAGTGGTGTGGCCATATCTATGTTTATAGCTGCTCCATTCACAATAGCTAAGTTACATAACCAACCTAGGTATCCTTCAACAGATGAATGGATAAAGAAACTGTAGTATATATACACAATGGAATACTACTCATCCATAAAGAAGATTGAAATTATGGCATTTGAAGGTAAATGGATGGAACTAGAGACTATCATGCTAAGTGAAATAAGCCAATCCCCCCAAACCAAAGGCCAAATATTCTCTCTGATACACAGATGCTAACACACATTGGCAGGGGTTGGTGGTAGGGAAAAAGAGAAGTACTTTGAATTAGACAAAGGGGAATGAAGGGAAGGAAGGAGAGATGGGAATAGGAAAGATGGTAAAATGAATCAAAAAAAATATCTTTCCTATGTTCACATATGAATGCATGACCAATATAACTCCACATCATGTTCAAACACAAGAATGGGAAGTTATACTCCATGTATGTATAATATGTCAGAATACATTCTATTGCCATAAAATACTAAAAATAAAAAAGAAAAATAAATAAATATGCAAGCTTAACCCCCACTGGTGGCATGAGTGGACGTTGGAGCATAGCCAAATAAGGCCATAGGGTAGCTTGAAGTTAAAGAAACTGAAAAATAAAGGTAAACTGATTTGGGTAAACCTGGGCAGTAGAGAGAAAGGCTGGTTTAATGGACACACATTTGGTAGGGAAAGTGACTCAGAGTAAGCAAACCCCCAAATCACTTGCCTCAGTACAGGAAGTATTTCATGTGTATGGAAAACCCTCACAGGTACGGAAAGCCACTTCTATCTGGTGCAGGAAACATCTATAAGAATTATTCAGCTGCAAACAGAGACAGATGATCAGAAACTTATAAAGGAAGTTACCAATTGCTGATTAAACAAAATCCTAGAATGAGAGAGACTGAAATAGATACAAAACTATACCTGGACCATACAGCCTTCCAATACCAGAGAAGTTTTCCTTTTTGCTGGTGCCACAAATGAACTATTGGGGAGACAACTTTAGCAGCCACAGAGGAGCATCTGCACTCCTGGTCAGTTACCGGGTATATCATATTATAGGAGTGAAGGTGAAGCCTGTGGAGATTAAGTCACTATGCCTTAAAAGTGGATTTTAGTAGAGGCTCTAGAGTTCCAAGTGTCCTACAGAGATTGGCATCTCCCTAACAATAGGAGGTGTGGACTAAATCTCATTTGAGAAATCTGTACCACCCCTACTACAATTTGTCAGCACCAAATTGTGCTATTCTACTGGTTACATAAGATCTTTCACTGCTGTGACTAAAAGAGCAAACCAGAACAATTGTAGAGGAAGAAAAGTTTATTTGAGGGCTCATGGTTTCAGAGGTCTTAGTTCATAGAAAGATGGTTTCATTCCTTGGGGCTCCCCAAGGTGAGGCTGAACATCATGGTGGGAAAGTGTGGTGGAGGAAACTAGCTCACATCACCATCAGGAAGATAGACAGAGTCTCCACTTGCCAGATACAAATATAAACCCCAAAGCCCCCATTCCCACCTCCTCCAGCCACATGCTGTCACTTCAGCTACCACCGAGTTTATCCCTATCAGGAGATTGATTCACTGATTGTGTTAAGACTCTTAGGATGCAATCATTTCTCCTGTGAACCTTCTTGCATTGTCTCACACGTGATCTTTTGGGGAAGACCACATCCAAACTATAACACCCACCCTTAACTGGAAACCTAGAAGCTGAGATGTACTACAACTAGCTTTTCCCCTTGCCACAACGGCTGGCAGCTAAGTGAGGATCACAAAGGCATTGAACATAACAACCCTCAGCCAAAGACCCAAAGCTAAACATAAACATGATCAATGAAAATCCATACTTGTAAAACAGTTTTAACCACCTCAGCAGAAATAAGCCCTTTATTTATCAGTAAGATTTTTATTTTTTTCTCTTTTCCCTTATTTCTTTTTTTCTTGTCTGTACTCCCAGTTTTTAATTTATTTTTATTCTTATTATTTTAAATTTTAATGTTAAATGTTTTTCAAACATAATTTCATCATATTATATTACTTTTTTTTCTACTATGCATAATTTGTGCGTGTGTGTGTGTGTTCAAAACACATGTATATTCATATAATTTTACTTTCACATTAGTTGCTTTCTTCTGCACTTGTTTATTATCCAGCCTTGATTTGACTTAGGTGGGGTTCAATTATACATGGTTTTTGACTTGTTTTGATATTATGGTTGCTGGTTTATTCCTGCCTTGCTTCTGGACCCTCTTACCTCTCTTTCTTCACTCTCACTCCCCTCTAACCCAAATTTCCCCATTCTGACTTCCTCTCTCTATTACTTTCAGATACTTTTCATTACATTTATGTTACAGCCAACATCTGCTCCCTACCTCCTGCCTCTCTTCTCACCAGATTTATAATATTTTAAACTTTCTCTCCCCTTCCCACACTATTTTTCTTTTTTACTCAAGAAACTACAAGGATTGGGAAGATTGCAGATTAAAGGAAGGAACCACTTTCTAGTAGTTCCTCAGCATTAGCATCAGCATCAGCAGGAAGACGGCTCCTCAGTGAAGTGGCAACAAAGGATACTAACTGAAACATAATACTGAAATGTAAGACAAACCATAGAGTACTGAAACTCAGAAACTTCGAAAAGACTATAAGAAATAATACATTACAGATGCACCAGTGTGGCTGTCAGACACTGCCACAGCCACTGAGGGGAAAGAAGGACAGAGGGAGAATTAAAAGTGATTTTTTTTCTGGATTGGGGGAATCTTCATATTAGAGAGGGAGGATGATCTTAGTGAACACAGAGTTGATAGGGTAAGGGGTTCAGTGAGAACTGAAAACTACTGGCCCAGAAAATGACTGTGGATGGAGCCCTGGAACTATCTCTAAGCACTGCACACAGACAGCAGAGACAAATTTGGATCACATAAAGGAAGTAGCTAGCAGTTGCATTGAATGGCCCACAGACTGTGCTTGAATCAGAATAACTGAAATAGCCACAAATAAAATTATAGAAGACTCACATAGGCTCTGAATATCAAGGGGAGAAATCTTCCTTTGTTGCTGATGCCCCTTAAAGGCTATTAGGAGGACACCAATTGTGGCCATCCAGGAGCATATCAGAAATGAATACAGTAATAATCAAAAAGTCTCTTCTGTTATGGAATGTGTATTACCTTGGAAGAATACACACAATGAACCCATAAATATATGTATGTGGAAATGATTAGAAAGTAAAAAGTGAGTAAAATTAGTGTTTAATTATTTGGGGTTTTGTCATCAAGCAACAAATGATTAAACCATGGAAAGATTATACTATCTCTAATCTAGTTACTCCTAAATAGTTCTCCTTATTAATATTAAACAACAACACAATATTTATTGAGTACTTAAAACATGCCAGTGCTTAAGCATTTTGCATGAGTTCAATTCTCAAAAAAATTTTCAGGTAGGTAAAAGCAGTTACACTTTTTTGATTTCAAAGTTCTTGATTTCAGTGACTATGTATTGGACCTCTTCTCATAATGTTCTGTGTTGGTAATGATCAATGGTCATTCATATGTACTGGAGGAAAAATTCTATTGTTTAATTAATCTGAATGGAATCAGAATTGTGTGGGAATATTATTAAAACTTAAATATATTAAATCGTAATGTTGAGTATGATGTGTTAAATAACACTGTCCTAGTAAATGACATTCAAAGGAATCTATGTTATTTCTAAATATCTATTTCATTAGGTGGAATAACTCTGAGTTAGATCTGTTCAGTTAAATTTTGTTGACCAGCTGAAACCCAATGTTAGTATATCAAAATTTCTGTTTTCAAAAGGAAATAAAAACTGTCTGAAGATAAATCTTATATACTCTGCTATATAATTTAGCCAAGTAGGTTTGGAATTAAGAATTTCAGCAACAATGGAGCTACAGTTTCCCATTGTGTTACTCCAGAAACATCCTTCCTTAGTTTAATGTGGGGAGAGTACACCTTCCAGTTAGATGGTATTATCTTTAAGGGTCATATATAGGATGGATTTAATTTTTTAAATCATGAATAGTTACAGACATAGAAAAGATAAAAATCATTTTCCCTAAGAGTTATATTTCTTAAATTTCAGAATTAATGGATTCAGATTGTATATTTTTAACTTCGTCAGAATGAAAGAAGTTGAGTTAGATAGCAGTGTATTTAAAATTATGTCTTCAGAAAGTATTTGTTTGCATGTAGAAACTTTGGGTTTTGGCTGATCAACAGAGTTTAACAGAACATGTCTAACTCAGAGCTCATAACTGACCGATGTTGTCCAATAAATGCATGTTAGGTATGCTGTTTTCTAAACAGTTTCCTGCTAAAACAGCTAATGTAAATTAAAATCTCTCTCTTCTGTTATGATGCAGCAACAGTGAGTGGACAACAACACATTTCTGTTGCAACAATTTTGGGAAATAGGAAGTAATGTGAACTTTATCATACTGTAAAGAATGAGTGGGGTTGCCAAGTAGAGGGCATCATAAAAATTCAGACCTAAAATCTTATAACCAGACTATTATTTTTTCTAATTCATTCAGCTGTTGAGAATGCAGCACTGAGATTTAACCCTGGTGCTCTGGCTTTCTACCAGAATGAATAGCAAGTCCTTGATGCTGAGGCCAAAAAGATATTATCTCCATGACATTTTAGTTGCATATTTTTGGGGAAGAATGCTTAAGTAAATAAATTTGCAGCCAACTATAGGTGGAAAAACTGTCTTTCTTGGGTCCTATCTAGAACAACTTTTTTGTCCACAGAAAAATGTTTTCCTTCTATTTTACCTAATGATGTTGAAAAATATGTGTATATTTTAACAAATGTCTATAAGTAACTTCTTGCTTAGAAAATCATCGTCTAACAAATAAAATGAACAGTGTAGGATGAGCTTCTTATAAACTTAGGATGACTTTTATTTATTTACACTTTACCTAATTCAATAGCAAGAAGCATACAACTGACACACATTCCCACACAAAAGCATTATAATTTGAAATTATGAGTGTAGTATTTTAAATAAGGAAAATAAAATATGCTTGTTTGATACCATGGATACTAATTTTAAAATCGTAAGAAGTGAGCCTTACAGAGAATAACAGATAAAGGTTGCACAGGGCTGTTTTCTTGGCTTCTTGTTTATTGTTACTTCCACCAGAACAGGAATGTTTGTTGCATGTGTTTTTCTCCCTCATCAGTGCCTGAGTGAAGCATACAGGTGCTTGTGTATTGCTTTCTCCTTCTCTCTTTAATCCATATTACTTCTTTTATCCACAACTTAGTATCATATTTTTCAGAAAGAAAAGGCTGGATAGTCTAGCGGTCCTTGGGCCTATACACTCAGACTAACTAGATGTAAAAGAAAAGAAAATCACTTTTGGAATCATCTCTAGGTGGTAGAGATGACGATCCTTATGTCTCTATGTTTGATAGCTATGATTATAACTCATCTTTTCTGGTTTGGGGTGCTATACATCTATATCTGAATATGTTAACCAATCTTCCTCTTCCAGTTAGGAATATGTAAGCTTGTGTTAATGGGAGAAACTTGACTATAGGTGATTGACATTATTTATATATTTTAAAAATCTGTTTTAGAAACAAAAAGATATCAAAAAATTGGCTGTTCCTTTTAACCTCATTCACTTACTTATAATGCTTACATTTCATTACATTATACAGACAGACAATAAATCATTAGTTGTTGTTCTTCTTACTATTTATTTAACTGTGCTTTTCCATTTTTGCTTCATTTATCTACATGACTGTACTAGTATTCAATGTTGGTTCTCAAAACTAATAGCATCATGTCTCATTGCAGGAGCTCTTTTACTCCAGGGTAATTTTAAACAATACTTCTCTCTATAACTTGGTTAATCTAAATGAGTTACGCTATGATGGAGGTAGTCAATTATCTTTCCAGAAATTTAAACACATTTCTCATAGAATATATAAAATGCTTGCTGGATCTATTATGAAAACCTAAGCATTTCATAGACTGAGGCAAGGTCAAAATTAATAATTAGTTATGTTTGGTACCCATCTATGTGACACTGAAGCCACATATCTAGATTTGAATATATTTAGGGCAACCAAAAAATCTACCTCCATGTAATTTTTGTATCATTTCTATATTGTACAAATTCTGAGATATATTTTTGCAGAAACATTCAAGCTGAGAGAAGACTTAATGGTAATATGATTGTACTACTTCCCGTCACTTCCTAACTTCAATACCTCTTAAAGAGGTAAATATAGAATTTCTTCATAACCTGTGTCACCTATAATGACCAAGGCATTGAATGTAACCCAATGGTTACCTAATGCAAGAATGTTCTTAATATATCCCAGAAAGAACCATTCAGATGCTATTATTTTAAAAAGTGCAGAAACAGAGAACTTCCTTTCCCAATGTGGCCTCTTCCATTGTTCTGGTTGTTTCAGACCTCATAATACTTAAATGCCCATAAAGTTCAACTATTTCATAATCTCTTAAAATTTAAAAATATTTTGCATGTTAATGCATATCCACACAGTTAGAAATAAATTTTGTTAAGAAATTAATCAGATGTTAGCAAGGGAGTTAATTAAAATAAAGTCTCCATTACTAAATAAGTTTGGGAAGCACATATGTATCTGACACCCAATAATTAATATGGCACATTAATATAAAAAAGGCTTTGAAAATTCCTATGGATTTGAAGACTAAATTCATTTAATCCAAGATTCTAAAATGCACCTGACAAAAAAAAAATTAAAGAAAGAATAACTCTGAACATTTGGTAGGGGAGGTACTCATAACTTTGGGAAATGCTGCTAAGCATCAAAACTTACATGGTTACTGGGTCTGCCCTCTCCAGGCACCGGTATTTTGAATTCAGCTGTCAGTTCTAATTGACTCACTCAGAAATATTCTAAACAGACTATGTGAAGAAATTGCTTAAATTGGAAATGTATATATTAAAAAATGACTGAGAATGATTGGTAATTTAAAGTAGATGGAGAACAATATGTAATTTTGTATTTTCTTACTAGAACATTTGGACAAGGTACCAAGAATATAACTAAATTAAAAATAACCCTCAGTAAGGAGTTCATGAAATCCATATCTAGCTATAACTAAATGAATTATTTTTGCCGCATCCAGTCTATTTTCATTTCTTTCATAGTCTCTAGACTATTTGCCTAGCAATGTGAAAGCAAATGTCCAACACAACTTTTGCTGTCACTTTTGATTTTCTTAGAAAATTCAGTTAGATGAAAAATACCTCATTTCTGTTAAATGCAATAATCTGTTTGATCAAAGCATTCACCATGTATTCCTTATCTATTTACTTTTGTGAAGTCCCTATTCTTCTGTCCTCATAGGCTTGTAAAATTTTTTTAACCTAAATAGTTATAGGATTTTTGTTTTCTATATACTTAGTAATAATTTAGTGGAAAACATTGCAATGTGGTGCTTTTCAACAATTTGCCTCTTCACAAACAAGTTATTATGCTTTTAGTTGACATATGATTTATGATAATTACATTTTAAATTTATGTATGGAATGTTTATAATACAGTAAATATGTCCATCATTTTTCTTAATAATACAATTTTCAGATATACTTTAGCCCTTCTCTTACTGTTTCACAAACACATCTGCTTTTCTCCCCAACCAGAAAGGGCTAAGATCATAGATTTATTTGGTATTTATATTTCAAATGGATTTCTTTGCAATTTTCTATAATGCATGAATTTACTGAGCATTGTACAAAATTGCATATTTTATACAAACAGAATATACAAATGTATTTTTCTTCAACTTGCCATAAGCATAATATATTTGTGAGTTTTGCATTATAAAACTCTAGTTCATTGACTTTTATTACTATATAGTATTAAGTTGTATGCATATGCTAAAATCTATTTAACTGTACTCCTCTGGACATAGTGTTTCATTAAGCTTTTACTTAGTTCTTTTATTTTTAACTTGTTTGAATATATACTGTTGCTATTTACAAATGATGCTGCTCTAACACTGTGGTATGTATCTCCTGGTGTTTATCTGTATTGAGTGAAATTGTAAGATTATAAAGTATGTATTCAAATATGCAATGTATGTTAAAACTTTCAACATTATTGTTAAATTATTCTTCTATGTGATTGTATTTGATATTTCAAATCTAATATTTGTAATTATCTGAGGGAAAGGGTTCTTAGGAGACTCCTTCCCCACTTGGGCATACATGGAGAATGAATGACCTAACTAGAATAACTTGTAAGAACCCAATGATTTCAATCAGAGATATTTAAAAATAACTTAATGATATGTTTTTGCTGAAAATCATAGAATTCTTATGTATAAGATGATATTTGTAGAATATATTTAATCTATATTTTTCATATGAAAGATGTAGACATTTGTGGGTTTATGGATTAGGGATGGTCAAATCATTAATCATGTAGTTGAGGGAGGATAAAATAATGGAGACTGAAAACCAAAATGGTTCTTTTCAAGATAAATTTTTAACTATATTAGTAAAAACTAAACTGTTAATTCAAAACCAAAACATAACCTAATTTGGGAGAAATATAACATTTTGGAGACTGTGTCTTGCAGTTTCAGGTTCCTTTACTAAGAATTCCATCTGTACCTGGTGCATGGCTGTGTTGCATCTTAGTCTTGAGTTGGGTAAAATCTACCATTCATTTTAGTCTGTTTTGACTATTCAGTCTTTGATGTTAACACAAATCTTTTTCTGTATTTTTTTATTTCTTCCATTTTCTGCTCATGATATCTTACTCTTTCTGGTGTATTATGCAATGTTTATTGTGAAATCAGAATTGGTTAATATTCATGTGTAAGAAACTGCATATCCATAATTTAAAACTTTAAAAAACAAAATTTGGAATAATATATAGGTCTATATAAAATAATATATATTACCTTAGTAAATTTGCAAAATATTTTAACAAGAAATGATATGGTCCTGAAGTTGTAGCTCAGTGGAAGAGCACTCGTCTAGCATGTGTGAGGCACTGGGTTTGATCCTCTGTACCACATCAAAATAAATAAATAAAATAAAGGTATTGTGTTGCTTTACAACTAAAAATATATAAAAAAATACGTGAATCTTACAACTTTAAGGAATTAAGTCATAATAAGTCATAATATTTTTAATAAGTCATAGAATAATCTTTTAGGGATTAACTAGCAATCAAATATATTATGTACAGATTCTGAGTAACAAATCATAAAATCAAGACTCAAATAGATAACAGGGTTTCCACTTATTTATCAGTAAAACATAACAAAGCCAAATAATATTTATAGGAAGATTAAAAAAAAGAGTAGTGAACAATGAAAGATTCTCCATTTGCCATCCAGTTAAGATTACCAAACATGCAAAGCAGCACATAATCAGCTCAAATTAACTGAAGCCAATCCAAAAATGACAGATATTAGAATTCACAAAGACATTTAAATTTAACATCAATGTGTTTCCTATGTTTAAAGAATTGTGTCCAATTTGTAGAGGTGAAAACTATGATATATGAGATAATAATGATTAGGTAGAATGACAGATATGACTTGGTGTCAGACAGACAAGATAGAAAGACTTTTAATTTTTTTCAGGTGCTGGAGATTTAACCTAGTGTTTTGCACATGTTAGGCAAGCACACTCCCACTAAACTATACCTGCAGCCCAGGAAACTAAAATTTAAAAATGAAGAGCATTAGTAAGCCATAGGACAACTTTTATTGTCCTAATAGGTGTATAAAAGTAAAAGAAGACGGAGAGAAGTAGGGAAAGAAAAATATTTAAAGATATAACTCATAAATGTTTCCCAAAGTGATAGGAAGTATAAATTCACAAATCTGAAAAACTCAATGAACTCAATTAAAAAATAAAATAAAAAGAATTGAACTACACAGGCATACTACTATCACCAAATGGCATGCTTAAAACCCGCGATTGATAGGAACAACCTTAAAAGTAGACAAAGTCATGTGTCATAAACAGAAAATAATAATAAAATGACAGAAACTTTTTATGTGGTGGTTTAAGATTTTCTAATCTCCTAATTTTTAAAAAAATATTTTAATGCATTAAGTTTTACTTTATTTTGTGAAGTCCTATGGCTTTTGACAAATAAACACGGTTAGTGTCTGCTCTTATGGCATTATATAAGACAATTTTATGACCCTAAAAAATCCCTCTTTTTTCCTTAGTCAGAACCTGCCCTAATCCCTATTGCACCTTTCAGAATCACTGTCATTTCATCATCTCCATGATTTTGTCTGTTCCAGAATGTCATATAATTGAAATTATGTAATATATAGCCCTTTCAGCCTTGGATCTTTCATTTATTAAGATTAATTTAAGAAAAGTGCAGTGGTGAACACCTGTAATCCCAGTGGGTTGGGGATGTGGCTCAATGGTTAAGCACCCCTGGGTTCAAAACCTGGTACAAAAAAAAAAAGATGGATTTAAGAATCAGCTATGGTATTATATGGATTGATAGCTACTTACTTGATATTGCTTAGCAGTGGAACCCATATGGATACATCAAGTTTGTTTACCAATTGATTTGTTGAATGTCACTTTGATTATTTGCAGATACTGATGATTATGAATACAGATTCATTTACTTATAGGTTTTGGTTCAGGCATACATTTTCAAATCAGTTAGGCAATTACCCAGGAATGCAATTGCCAGGTCAGATGACAAGACTGTAAGATGATAAGACTTTCAAAGTGCTTGCACTATCTGCATTTTCACCAATAATGATTACTAGTTTCTATGGCTTCACTCATTAGCAATTGATATTGTCTTTTGGGTTTTTTCCATACTAATAAATATGTAATGGTACACATGATTTAAATGTTCCTAATGCCAAGTAGTATTTACTATCTTTTCATATGCTTTTTTTTCTTTGCCACATGCATAGCTTCTTTTATGAGGTATCTATTCAGAGCCTTTGTACACTTTTAATTCAATTGTTGTTTCCTTACTGTTGATTTTGAAGTGTTCTTTGTATTTCTTAATACAATTACATTTTATAGATGTGTTTTGCAAATATTTTATCTAAGTCCTTAGCTTCCCTTTTCATTTTTTAATATAAATTAAAAAATTTTTTGTAGTTGTAGATGGACAGAATGTTTGTATTATATTTGTTTATTTTTATGTGGTGCTAAGGATCAAACCCAGTGCCTCAGGTATGCTAGGCAAGCACTCTACCATAGATAGCACTTTTTGTATTTCACCCATAAACTCATCACCAAGCACAAGGTAATGCATGTTTTCTAGTACATGTTCTCCATGAAATTCTATAGTTTTGATTTTACGTTTAATTAAATGATTTATTTTATTTAACATTTGCTGTGCTGGAAATTGAACATAGGGCCTTGCATATTCTATCACTGAACTACATCCCCAGCCCTATGATCTACTTTAATGTAACTTTTGTGGGAAGTATATATTTATTTTTTCCAGATGAAATTTCATTTTTCCCTATATAATTTATTGCAAAGTCTATTATTTCCACTGTATGCATTTCATATCAATAAATTCCTTAAACAGTTCAAACTATCATCCAAAATAAATTAACTTCAATTCACCAAATTGTTGTATAATAGAGTATATCATATGGACAAAGTCAAAGTTAATAGGCAGATGATGAAAAGAAGATGTTTATATTATCCAAAACTGACAAAGGTCTAATAATTACAACCTAAATTAAATTCTTACAAATCAAGAAAAGAAGGGCAGAAAACCCAACAGAAAAATTGTCAACATTTATTTGCAGAAAATTCACGGAAGTGATATCTCAAACTATTAAATATAATATTGAATGTGTTCCTTAGAATAGCCATGAGATATCACTACACTAATTTTGAAGAAATTGAAGTTGGATAATGACAACTGTGTGGGGATACAACATTGTAATAATGCTATTGTTTGGGTCTTGAATGTTCTCCAAAGGTGCACAGATCAAAGCCTTGGGCCCTTGCAGTGGCACTTTTGGGAGGAAACAGAACCTTTAGGAGATGGGGCCTTATGGCAGGACCTTAGATGGTGGGGTTGTGCCCTCAACAGTTAGAGTGGGACTCAGCCCTTCCTCTTCTTTCAATTTTACTCCCTGGCTGATAGGTGAGTGGTTTTGCTCTGCCACACATTCCTGCCGTGAGGTGTTGCCCCTCTGAGGCCCAAAGCAGTAGGGCCAATTAGTCACAGATTGGAGCCTATGGAACTGTGAGCTAAAATAAATCTTCTATACAAGTTGATTAGAGAAAGGGATTTTCTTATAGTGATGGAATGCAAACTAATGCACCCTGTATTTCAAGTTGCATAGTGTTCTGGAGCAAAATCTGGAAACTACTAAGTAAAACTTACTGTGTGGACAGCTTAGGATAGGACTTTACAGTCCTATTCTTATATTATTTAAAGTAACTCTAACAATTGCAGTTTAAGTAAGTTAAAAGGTACTCTGGGTACCCTTCATTGGAAACTACCAATTAT
This sequence comes from Marmota monax, assembly GCF_021218885.2. Lineage (NCBI taxonomy): Eukaryota > Metazoa > Chordata > Mammalia > Rodentia > Sciuridae > Marmota > Marmota monax. Next base: position 10,774,297 of record NW_026693153.1, read on the forward strand.
GTTACTCTAATTGTGCAAAAGGCATGAGATAGCAACTTTAATGAAAACAGCAAAAGAAAAAGAGTGAGATGCATAATGTAGTGCCATCTATATCAGTTCAATATTGTACTCAAAATACAAAACATAGTTTGCAAGAACACATAGGAGCCAAGAGATACATGTTGCTTGGGTAGGGAAAGAAGGCACTGAGAGTGGAATATGAGAATCAAATGTAATGAACAACTAGAAAGTATTAGGAGGGGCAAGAAGGAATGAAAGTAGGTACACTCTAGAAAGCAGTGTATGTGGGGTGCCCAAATGCAAAGGCCTTGTGGTATTAATGTACCTTTTCAGGAATTCAGCCCCATGTTGTACTTTGAGATGTTCAGCACAATGGAACTGTGTAGGGGGTGGGGGATGCAAACTTGAAGATCATGGGAAAATAAACCATGCTCTTTGGCCCTGGCCCTCTTTCACTTTAGGAGTAGCAAATCATACTCTGGTATTTTGGATATTTTCCAACACGAAACTTAGTCCTTAAGATGAAAATTATTTGCTTAAGGATCATTGGTCTTTTCAAATATATATCATTCAATAGCTGTGCCAGAATTTGTCTTTGTACTAATTTAGCAGTTCAATTTTTTTGTTTGGAGAAAAGTGTTAACATACTTTAGGGCCACAGTGGAAAAGAGCATAGGCTTTTTACTAAGATTTATGTACAAGTTTCACATCCATTCAGTAACTTCTTGTGAAAAAAAGCCATATTTCAATGTTCTCAGATGGTTTCATTTTCAGTTAAGTGCTGTGAAAATAAATGAGAAGTTACCTGCTAAGACTGTACACCTCAATAAATGCTAATTCTCTTCATTTATTTCTTCTCAAGTTGGATGTACTCTCATAGACTGGTGACCATTATTTTAAACACTTCTATATTACTAGAGCTAATATTTTGCTATTTCAAGTTACAATGTGGCAAAATTAAAATTCAAATAAATATGTTAGTGGAGAAAAGCAATTAGAGTTTCTCATGGTCAATCATAACTCATCTTTTCAATTTAATTTTGTAATTTTCTAGGGCTAGGAATAAACTTATCTAAGATAAGTTTGTACTTTTTTCCTAGAGTCTGTCTAGTAGACTTCATTTTCAACATCTAAAAAAAATTTCATTACTAATAAATGTATGTATATTATATATGAATATATTTGATATATTTTAGCATGTTATATCTAAGCAGTTTCTATCTAATGAACATGTGGATAAGAAATAAAAATAAATTAATTCATTTTTGAATATGACCTTTTAAGTAAATTCCTAAATACCTTCCAAAGAGCTTTTATTATTTCCAGTTTTCTTATCAAGTGTTAGTATCTATTGTATTTATATTTATTATATTTCTATTTGTTAACTATTAATTTTTTAAATTAGTAGAGTTCATTTTTTATGAGTCTTAGATGTACAGAAAACTTGGTCAATGAGAACAGAGAGTTCCCATAAGTTCTCTTCCTCTGTACATAGTTTCCATTATTATTGCCATCTTATATTAGCATAGTTCATTTGTTACAATTAACATATCAATATTGATATGTTAATATTATTAGCAAAAGTCAACATTTTTTTTCAGGTTACATTAATTCTTATATAATCTTCATTTTAAATTTACAATCTCAATATTACATTGAGTTGTCATCTCTCCTTAAGGCTCCTCTTGGTGATGAATTTTTTTTAGACTTTCCCAGTTTTTGATGACAGTTTTGAGGAGTACTTGCCAGTATATTGGAAGACAGCATTCTATCAGAATTTATCTTACAGTTTTTTCATGGTTAGACTATAGAGCTAGCTAATTGAGCAGAGGAACACAGAGATAAATTGCCATTGTCACCACATCATATCAATGGTACCTTCTATCAGCATGATTTGTCACTGTCCATGTTGACCTTGATGACTTAGTATCTGGAGATATACATATTAGCATTCAAGATAAAGTAAAAAAAAAAAGGCCAAAAAAGAAGAGCAGTCTTTTGAGAATTTTAATCCTGTTTTCTCTGTTTATATCTCTTGGGTCACATTTTGCTCTTTTGGTTTTAATCCACATCACCTAGACTAGTCTCTGAGTCAAGTTTTCTTAACTTCAACAGTATCAATATTTTGGGTCACATAATTCTGTGTTGTGGAGGATCACCTTGTATATTGTAGAATTTTATCAACATTCCTGACCTCTACCCACTACATGCCAGTAGTACAGCCATTATACTCTGTCCCAGCTGTGACAATCAAATGTGTCTCTAGACATTGTTAAATGACCTGTGGAGAGCAAAATTAACCCAGTTGAGTATTATTACTCTGAAGTATTATCTGTTCTTATGGTTGGATGTGGTGTCACACAAAAGCTTATGTGTGAGACAATGCAAGAAGGTTTAAAGAAGAAATAATTGGGTTACAAGAGCCTTAAACGAATCAGTGAATTTATAACCTAATGAGATTAATTGAGTTGGTAACAGAAGGCAGATGGAATGTGGCTGGAGGAGGGTGTGGCTTTGGGGTATAAATTTGTATCTGGCAAATGGAGATCTCTCTCTACTTTCTTATCATCATGTGAGGCACTTCCCTCTGCCACATTCTTCCCCTATGTTGTTCTGACTTACTTGGAGACCTGCGGAATAAATTCAGCTGTAAATGGACTGAGACCTCTGAAACCATAAGCCCTCAAACTTTTCCTCCTCTACAATTGTTCTGGTTGGGTCTTTTAGTCACAGTGTCAAAAAAGCTGAGTAAAACATCTATCTTCTGAATCAGCATCTAACTTTTTCAATTACACATTGCATATATCTATTTTGTTGTCTTATGACCACAGCACTTTAAACATTCTTCTTCTCCAGGTGTTTTATTAAATTATTATAATGCAGAAAGACTATTATTACCCATGTACTTGACTCCTCTTTTTTGAGTAAATATGGGATCCTATTGATTAAGGGATAGACATTTCTTTTGTTGAGGCCATAAAATGTACCTAACAAAAACTGAAAGATTTAATCCATCTGTATAGATGCATAAGGTCTCTGGTCACATTTACAAGGTATAAAAATCATTCTGTATTAGGAGATCAGAGGAAAAATAGAAACTATTTTACATTTTTCTACTACTAGACTCACTATTGATTATAGCGTATCATATGGATTTTTATTGGTGAGTATTAATTTTACATAATATTGGGTTTCATTGTTGCATAATTAGTAGTGGTCTCAGTGTGACTTTTAAGACTATATATTATATATGAACCTATTCCAAACTGATTCACCAATCTTATAAGAGAGACAAAAGATAGGGTACTGGACAGAAATATGTTAAAACACAAAAGAGAGATAATTACTGTAGCTCATCTTGAAATTACACACTTCATTATTCAATGATAATATAAGCTATTTTTATTTATCTTTATTATTGAAGCTAAGATGGCAAAGAAATAAGCACATGCTTTTGACATTTAAATAAAGATGGAAAACAACTAAATAAAATCATGGAGAAGCTCTGAAATAAATTGTATTTAGAAATTCTGTCCCACATTTTTTAAAGTAGAGAACTGCTTCTAGGTTACTTTTCTTTGAAAGGCTGATTGTATCTATAATACTGGAGATAAGGGATGAAAATGAGATGTGTGGTCATTACATTTATCACTGAGATAATCAGCCTGGCCTGTAACTGAAGCAAATAACTGATTATAGTCACATGTGTGTTGGTGGGGGTGGTTACTAATAAATCAGTATTTTTTTTTGTGTGTGTGTATTTTTACCACTTTCATTTTTAGAAATTTGTCTCATGCCTCAAAAGTGTCACACTTACATGAAAGTTATTTAAAAAGAGTAACTAAACTTCTAGACAGCCTTATTAGCAGTATTGGTGTTGAAGACTGTATAATATATTTTAAGTTTATTCATTAACTTTAGGTAATTTTTTTTTACTTTTTAAAGAAAGCAATATTTTTATATATTCAAGTTTTAGGTAATAAACAAAAATTTAACATCAAATAAGTGGTTTTATTTGAAATTGTTGAATCAGTGCCTACAACTAAAATGATCTTAGTCAGGTCGCAAATCTGTCAGTAAAGAAAACCAAAAATAAACATGAAATTAGAGGCTCTTTGGTTCTAAGAAATTTATGATTGTACACAAATGACTACTTATTAGAGCAAGGTACTATATTTTCTCCATTATAAAATCACTGTATTTCTATTAGTTGCTAATTTCAACAGGATTTCTTATGTTATTTATTTTTGTTACAAATGAGAACTGCTATGATCTTTCTGTCTTCTGCAAACCTATGTATTATTTCTTAATCTTTAACCTACTATTCCCCAGACTAATTTTAGAATATAATGAACTATTTTAGTAATTTGTCACCTAATAATTTTATTATTCCACACGTGCATATATCATGCTAAGACTGTATCACCTACTTTCTTCTCTCTCCTCCTGCCATCCCATCTCTAGCCCCTCCCCCACTCCCATCCTCTTTTACCCTAATAAACTGATTTAGTCCTTCTACTTTCAAGTCATATTTTTAAAACTTTCCACATATTAGAGAAAGCATGTGATACTTGTCTTTCTGTGTCTTATTTCACATAACCTGATGCCATCCATCATTTCCTTGCAAACGACATGATTGTAATTTTCTTTGTGGCTGAATAATACTCTATTGTGACTCTCTACTGCATTAATCCACTTATCTGTGGATGGAAAACTAGGTTGATTTCATATCTTGGCTATTATAGATAGTGCCAAAATAAAAATAGGAAGGCAGACATCTCTTTGTATGTTGATTCAATGGTGCCTCTCTTATATGGTATTTTGCTAGTCAGCTTTTTATCATTGTGATTAAAATGCCTGACAGCATCTTAAAGGATAAAAAGTTTATTTTGTTTCATGGTTTCAGGTCTTGGTAGGCTGGTTCTATTGCTCAGTTTGCCATGAGTTGAGCAGATTTCCTCCCTCACACCCTTCCATCCTGATGTTCTGGCAAACAGGAAACAGAAAGAACAGGGAAGTTGTTGGGAACAAAATATAGTCCCCAGTGGCACAACTCAGTGACCTACTTCCTCCAACCATGCCCTGCCTGCCCACTGTTTCATCACTTGCTAAAATTATCACTTCTGCATCTTGCTACATTGGGGTTCAAGCCTTCAGCACACAAGTCTTTGGTGGATATTCCAGGTCCAGATCATAACAGGTACTAAACACTTTCATGAAGCTTCTCCTTCATGTCCTATTCACCTCCAAGGGCAACACTTCCCAGTACCATCACATTAGAGAGCACAAACTTTCATACCATAGAACACCAGGTGAATAAGTTAATTAGATTATGCAGATCAAAATTCTTAGCTTTACTGAACCTCTTGAAGATTAGTTTCCTACAAAATAAAACTTTATTTTATAGAAATTATGTAGTTTTATACACAATTCTTTAAACTTATTGTGGTTGAATAACTTGAGAATGAAAATGGAAAAAGAAACAGTACTGGTTATTTCTTCCTGATATCTATTATTTCTTTAATTCTTGTTCCTCTAGATAGATTGTATGTGTGTGTATATGTATGTATATGTATGAATTACTAAAAATTGAACCTAGGGGTACCACAACCACAATCATCCCCCTCCCCGTTTTTAATTTTTTGAGACAGAGTCTCACTAAATTGCTTAGGCTGACCATGAACTTATGATACTCCTGCCTCAGTCTCCAAGTCACTGAAATTACAGGTATGTGCCAGTGTTAGATAGGTCCTCTGCATTCAAACTTACAACAACTATACTCCCTCCACAATCTTAGTTTTAGTTAGCCAAGAGTTGACAACAGCACATCTGTGTCAAACACATATATTTAATTTTAGCAAACTACATACATATGATCAATTCACCAAAATGTAAAAGGTTCAAAGTTTTGTGTTATTGTTGAGTTATAATTTTCTTTTCCTTTTCTTAAAAATATTTAAATTTCTGTAAAAAATGTTTATAATTTTTTTAAAAAAACATAACATATATAGTATTAATTGACATTAGCAAATGAATAAATAAAATTATCTAAAGAACAGTGAAATGGCTGGGCACAGTGGTGCATGCCTGTAATCCCAGCAGCTCAGGAGACTGAGGCAGGAGAATCTTGAGTTTAAAACCAGCCTCAGCAATGTTGAGGCACCAAGCAACTCAGTGAGACCCAGTTTCTAGATAAAATACAAAATAGGGCTGGGATGTGGCTCAGTGGTTGAGTGCCCCTGAGTTCAATCCTCAGTAATCCCCACAAAAAGAATAACAGAATGTAATTTCCCCAAAACAATACAAATATATTTACAAGGAATATGGTAATATCTTCATAATAATTTAAAGGTTCATTCTTCCAGATTTTCTTAAATTACATGGAGCTGGGCAATGTGAATATAAACTCATTTAGAGGTTCAAACTTCAGTACAACAAATAGTCTAAAGTATTAGTTATGTAGGAAGCCTTCTGATACAGTCCAATACCTCTAAATGAGCCTGTGTTTGAACAACACCAAGTGATTGTAAAACTTCCTGCAATCCGAGGGTTTCTGCAGTCCCTCATAATAATGCTCATAATAATGTCTCTCAGTGTGATAGCATAGCCTTTGTCCTGGAATCACTCAGGTCACTCTGACTCCATCATGTCCATGGTGAAGCCAAGTTACCAGCTGGAGCAAATACTTACTTCAGGCCTTTGGGGATGGGTAGAAGAAATACTTCTCAAGACAAGCAATTCCAGAATATTTATTTGTAGGGTCTAGCCACTTCACTCAATGACTACCCCAGCCTGATTTTAAAACTTCCAGCCCTCCACACCTGCTGGGTCTTTGATAGTACAGGTGGCCTTAAAAATTTCTGAGATGACCTTGAGGCTGTTATTCCCACTGACCTGATTTGTAGTTTCTGGATCCCTATTATCACTCTTAATCTCCTTAGCATGCAATAGCTGGGCTGCACACTTAAGTGATTTTTCTTTGTTCTTTTCCAGGACAGGATGAGAAATTTCCAAAATTTTCCACTCTATTTCCCTTTTAATTATAAATTCTGTATTTAGGCCATTTTTTCCTGGTTAAAAGTAACAAAGCAAAAGCCTGAATGTTTTCTTGTATAGGACCTTCCTCTGTTAGGTCAACTAGTCCACCATTTTTTCTTTCTTTCTTTTTTTTGCAATTAAGTCCTTTTTTATTTTTCATTAAATTTTTTTGTAGTTGTAGATGGACAGAATGCCTTTATTTTATTTGTTTAATTTTATGCGGTGCTGAGGATCAAACCCAGTACCTCACACATTCTAGGCAAGTGCTCTGCCACTAAGCTACAGCCCCAGCCCTAATACACCATCACCTTCTACAAAGCTAGAGGGCATGGAGATATTACAGCCAAGTTCTGTGCTATTTCATAACAAGGATGAGATCTAACCCAATTTCTAATAGGATATTCCTCATTTCCATCTGCAACCTCATTAGCATGGTCTTTTCTGTTCAAGCTCCTATTAGCATTCTTGTCATAATGAACCAATCTTTAGAAGTTCTAGCTGCTGCCTAGTCTCCTAGTCCTCTCAGCCCTCACTAGAATCACTCTAAGTGCTCTGTTTGTTGGTTTCAAAACTTATTCTATACTCTGCTTCTTCACATTCTTCCAACCTCTGTCCATTCAGCAGTTCCTAAGCTGCTTTCATATTTTCAGGTATCATTATAGAAATAACCATACTCTTTAGTACCAATTTTCTTGGTTCCTTTTTTGCTGTTATAAACAAAATATCTGAAGCTGAATAATTAAAACAGATTCATTTAGTTTATAGTTCTGGAAGTTCAAGAGTATTGTGCCAGTGTTGGTTTTTCCTCGGGGTCTCATGGCAGATAACATCACATAAGGGGAGCATATGTGCCTGTGTGTGTGTGTGTGTGTGTGTGTGTGTGTGAGAGAGAGAGAGAGAGAGAGAGAGAGAGAGAGAGAGAGAAAGAGAGAGAGAGAGAGAGAGAGAGAGAGAGAGAGAGAGATTGAAATTGAAAAACAGATCACATGGGAAGATAAGACCAGAGAGTGGAAAGAGGCCGACTTGCATTTTTATAATGACCCATTGTTCTGGGAACTAATTCACTCTTTTGAGTTCTGACCATAGCAGAAACTATTCAGGAGTGGCTTCTATGACCTAATTGCCATTCACAAGACCTCAGCTTTTAAAGGTACCACCACCCCAACACTCCCACACTGGGAAGCAAGCTTTTAGCGCATAAAATTTTGGGGGACAAAACACATCAAAATTCTAACAGAAATGTAGGTATTTTTTTTCTTTCTCTCATTAATAAAATGAAACACTTCTGGATAAAAACCATAGTTCTGTCCCCAACACATTCATGGTTTTTGAATTTCTTCATTAGTCTTCATGGCCCGATCTGAAGTCTATTTGTAACTGTGGAACAAAAGCATTGGGAAAAATAAACCTGGATTATTGATGGTATTGTTAAATGACTGAATGAATGCTTGGAACAGCCTGTCTCTAAATTTCTTTTCATGCAAAAAACGGCACTTCTACATACCTTGTTGAAATCCCTGTTATTTTTGTTCACTTTTATGTCAAAACATTACAATTGGATTCACTTTTTTCAGAAACTATCAAAATAAAACTATCTCTGTGCACATTTGTTTACTTTGCTAAAACAGAATAATGATTTATACTAAATTCTAAGTAACTAATTTCCATGAATTAATGTCTTCCTTGAGGATTTCACTTTATATATATGTATATGTACATATATTACAGATATATGTAATAAGTATTCTATATGTATGTGTACATATTTATAGTAACATATATATTTAATATTTAGGTAACTACTATGTAGATAATAGGAAGTAAATATTAAAATATTATTAATGTAAGTTATTTTCTTTGAAAACACTGTTTCTTTTTCTTACTATTTTATATGCAAAATCGAAAAGGACATATGCTTTTCGTCTAGAAAGATTGATCATCATGAATGTAGGCATTACTTTTTAGAAGCTCCTGACATTAAACATTAAAATACTGAATAAGTCCTCAAATACTTGATTTAGCATTTATTATCTAGTATTTCTTCAACTATCAATATTATATTTTCTTTGTCTGTAGTGATATACAAATTATGTCTTTGTGAACAGTGTTTTTTACAATATAGGGCACGGTGGTCTCCTTTATTTCTGCCAGTCCTTGTCTGGATCAGGATGGATTTATACATGAAGTGAAGTATGAATTTGAATAACTTCGGTTCTTAATTCAAGATCCCAAAATATTTTCAAATATTATTTTTGAAAATTTTATTTTATATTATTTATGACATTTATTGTTTTCTAAAGGCTTTCATGTATACTGTGTGAGAACAATTTTCTTCATTTTGCAACCCATCAAAAGTGTTCTTTTTCTTAAATGATAATGTAAAATTTATTCCTCATATGATTCAAAGAATTGAAAATGGTAATGTAAAACTTATTATAAATCTACAGTAATCAAAACAGTGTGGCACCGGTATAATAATAAACCAACCATTAAAATACAAAGCCAAAGGGCTGGGGCTGTAGCTCAGTGGCAGAGTGCTTTGTTAGCTTGTGTGAGGCACTGGGTTAAATCTCTAGCACCAAGTAAAAGTAAATAAATAAAGGCATGCTGTTCACCTATAACTACAAAACAAACAAACAAACAAACAAAAAGAATTCAAAGTCCCCAAATAAACACTCTTATATGCAGTCAATTGATTTTGAACAAGGGTGCCAAGACCACTTTGGAGAATAAACTATTTTATGGCTCAGAAAACTGGATATCTACATACAAGTGATTAAAGTTGGACCCTGAATATTTGCCATATCCAAAAACTCAAAATGGATCAAAGGCCTAAATGTAAAAGCTAAAACTATGAAACTCTTAAGACAAAAACAGGAAAATCTTCATGATATTGGATTGCACAATGATTTCTTCAATGACACCAAAAGCACAGCCAATAGAAGAAAAAAAAATGATGCACTGACTTCATTCATCAAAATTAAACATTTTTGCACATTAAGGATACTGATCAAGAGAGTCAATAAAACCCACAGATTGGGAACATTACTATGTAAGTATAAAATTGAGATCCTGCTTTCTATTTGGGGTATATAGGTAGGAGTGAATCTACTAGATCACATGGTAAGTCTGTTTAATTTTTTGAGAAACCCCAAACTATTTTCCAGTGGGCTGCAACATTTTACATCCCCATCAGCAGTGAATAAGAGTTGCAGTTTTCTACAGTTTCTGCAACAGTTACTAATTTTTTTAAAATAGCAATCCTAATTGGTATACTTAACTATCCAAATGGCTGTATCCTCCAACTGTGGTTTTTACATTTCCTTAATGACTTTTGATGTTGAGCATCTTTTCATGTGCTAGTTGACTCCTTGTGTATCATCTGTAGACAAATGTGTATTCAGATCCTCAGCTCCGCCCACCACTACCACTGCCCTGGTGCCAGGGATCACACTTAGGGCCTTGTACATGTGAGGCAAGTACTCTTATCACTAAGCTACATGCCCAGTGCTTTATTACTACTACTACTACTACTACTACTACTACTACTACTACTACTACTACTACTTTTTGAAAGGGGGGGGGTCTCAATATATTGCCCAGTCTGACCTTGAACTCCTGGGCTCAATCAATTCTACCTCTGCCTCCTAAGAAGCAGAGACCACAGGTGCCCAGGCTCCTTTGGCATTTTAAATTCGGTTGTTTTGTTGTTGGGTTGTAGGAGTTCTTTATATATTCAAAAAGATTTTTATGAAGAAATCTTTTATAAAGCTTTGAAGACTTTCTCCTTTTGCTTTCATTTTTACTGTGACATACTGGTTTATGGATTTCTTTCTCTTTATTCTATTTTGAGGATAATTTAACTATCCTATTTTGGTGAGCTTATTAAATGTGTAGATTACTGTTTTTCACACACACACACAGAGCCAGTATTTCTGTAAGATTTGTTGTTGTTCATTTTATTTTTTTGATATATTGCTATCTCCTTTCCTTCAGATCTCATTACAGGTATGTTAGTGTGCTACACATTTTTTTGAGGCTCTCTACTCTTCTGTGGTTTGCATAATCTCCAATACTGTATCTTCAACTTAATTTTTATTTCTTTGCCCAGTTCATATTTGCTCTGTAGTCTTTTGAGTAGTTTCCTCCCCACCATTATTTGAACTTTCTATTGCCCTAATTTTCACTTGTTTTTTTAATAATTAATATTTCTTAGTGACATTCCCCATTTGATATAACATATTATCATACCTCCTTTACTACTTAATTTTTTTAATTATTGATGTACTTTGATTTTTTTTAAATTTTTTTTTTAATTTTTTATTGTTGGCTGTTCAAAACATTACATAGTTCTTGATATATCATATTTCACAATTTGATTCAAGTGGGTTATGAGCTCCCATTTTTACCCCATATACAGATTGCAGAATCACATCAGTTACACATCCATTGATTTACATATTGCCATACTAGTGTCTGTTGTGTTCTGCTGCCTTTCCTATCCTCTACTATCACCCCTCCCCTCCCCTCCCCTCCCCTCCCCTCCCCTCCCCTCTTCTCTCTCTGCCTCCTCTACTGACATTCATTTGTCCCCCTTGTATTATTTTTCCCTTTCCCCTCACTTCCTCTTGTATGTACTTTTGTATAACTCTGAGGGTCTCCTTCCATTTCCATGCAATTTCCCTTCTCTCTCCCTTTCCCTCCCACCTCTCATCCCTGTTTAATGTTAATCTTCTTCTCATGCTCTTCGACCCTACTCTGTTCTTAGTTACTCTCCTTATATCAAAGAAGACATTTGTTATTTATGTGTGGTGCTGAGGATAGAACCTAGTGCCTCACACATGCCAGGCAAGTGCTCTACTGCTGACCCATAACCCCAGTCCCTTCCTTTACTTCTTTAAGCATGCTTTCTTTCTTCTTTTTTTTCTTTTATTTCCTGTGAACATGTTTTTAATGGGTATTTTAAAGTCTTTTTCTAAATCTAACATCTAATCTCTCAAGGGCAGTTGCTATTTATTACTGTTTTTTCATTGATCATATTTTGTTTGAGTGCCTTATGTTTTTCATTTGGAACTGGACACTTCAATATATATATATATATATATATATATATATATATATATATATTTCATATTTTTCTTTCTTCCTCTGAAATTCTGTCAACATTTTATTTTTATGCTAATTATACTGAGGTATAATCATCTAAATGCATTATTTTAAGGTCAGATTTTTCTGAAAATGTATAAATATTAAACATGTTCTGTTAAATGTCCAAAAGAGGCTTCTTTTGAATAAATTAGAGCTACAAAAACTCAAAGCATTTAAAAAAAATTATTCATGAGAACAATATAATCTGATTTTCTTACAATTTTCTAGTTAGAAATTTATTTTTATGAATGAGTGTCAGCTATATTTTGGACTGCTCACATAAACAGAATTTTAAGCAATTCTGCTAAAGAGTGCAGTGTAAAAATAATTTTCTATACATTAGATTTTCTATTTTTGTAAAATTTCATTTGCAAACCAAATGAAACTGTTACATAAGAAATTTTCATTTTAAAAAGTGTGTAGTTTACTGTTTTTTTAAAAAAATCATTTTTAGTTGTATATGGACCCAATGTCTATTTGTTTTTATGTGGTGCTAGGATTGAACCCAGTGTCTTACAGTTGCCAAGCAAGTCCTCCACCACTGAGCCACAACTACAGCCTGCTTAGTTTATTTTTTATAAAGCATTTCACTTATGTAATCTTATACTTAACAATTATATAATACTATCACACTTTTTATTTATTGTTACTTTTTATTTAGCTTCTATGATTTATACAATGTAATTGAGCAAGTTGACAAAAAACAAAATTTGACAAAGATCAAGCTAGAATCCTGAGAAAAAACATTTCAGAATAGTATATATACTAATTCACAAACACACACACACACATGTATATATATGTACATATATAGTTTAAATCAGGTTGTTTTGTTGTTGGGATATAGGAGTTTTTTATATATTCAAAAAGAGTTTTATGAAGAAATGTTTTATAAAATTTTGAAGACTTTCTCCTTTTCTTTTGCTTTCATTTTTACTATGACATATTGGATTATGGATTTATGAATTTATTGGTTAAAAATATCTGTGAAAAGACAAGTATTTATATTTGTTAACTTAGATGTACACACACACACACACACAAGAGAGAGAGAGAGAGAGAGAGAGAGAGAGAGAGAGAGATTTTACTGCCTCAGTCTAAAGTCATTTGTTATTGTAGAGTCAAATGTCCATCAGCATGAACCAAATGTCTATGACAGCTTAAGAAAGATTTTACTTCCACCTTCTTTAATATTAAAGTCTCATGTTTGCACTGGAATTGATAAATACATCAGAAATATTTATTCCATTTTTAAGTCCAATAGAAGTTCTGTCAGTCACACTTTTAGAGACCAAATTAGTGGTTTTATTTTATAAAATTTCTTTCCAAAGTTATAAGTTTTAAAAAAATCAAAAACTATAGTAGGTCAGCTGAGAATCTAAGAGAGTAGGATGAATTTTATATCAAGTCTATGTCTAATGGAGGACTGTATTGAAGCAGTTCATTGAATAAGCACTTACTGTTGCCAGGTACTAGTCGAGGGTGCTTTCATTTATTAATAGCTACTCATTTTCATATACTTTGGAAATTTTATACAAGTCTGTGTTGTATTATTTCTGTGTACAAGGAATATTTGACTTATAATCCTATCTTCCTTCCTTTGCTACCTCAACATTTAAACCTAGCAGCAATATCCTGATACTACCATTGCATGGGATGAATTTTGGAAGAAAATGAGTTAAACAATGAGGAAGTTTTTTTTTTCTTTTTAGTCTCTGAAAAGATAAATTATGTAGCTCTTTCCATGTGCCAGACATTGTTATACTAGCTCCACATGTTAACTTATTTAATAAGCATAACCAGCCTCTTTATGTTGTAGGTTATGTTTAGCATCATTCAGATGATATTATGTGACTTTACAAGGATACACAGCTAATGAATAATGTAATTCATAGTCCCTGTACTGCATATGCTGGAGTCCATGGAACAAATGTTTCTATGATTCTAGAAGGATCTATAGTTTATGCCCATGGAAGCCCAGCTGATCTTTTCATTATTTCAACTTACTATTTGTATTTGGTAGTGAAATAGAAGGAACAGAGTTTATTTCCTTTCACAAATTGCAATGTGACTCCTTCTACAATAGTTTCTAAATAAAGAAGTAAATATGTTTAGACCATTAACTCATGAAAGGTATCATGGGAATCATGATTATTTCTCTGAATTTTATCAGTGTAGACACAAATGGATTTTTAGACTTCTTTTATTATTCAAGTTGGCAACCTTTAATGATGAAAATAGTGGGTTTTTTTTCACTCTGCACACTGTTTTAACCTTGATCTAAATCACCACCATGTTGACCTTGTATTCATGTTGTAATAACATCCTACTTGTCTCAACACCACCTGACGCCTGCCACAAACTCTTTTTAGACTACATTCATCTTTTCCAAGTAATCCTGACAGGAAGGTATCATTCCTGCTCAAAGCACCACAGTATGTTTGCATGTACTTGGGGTAAGAGTTTGTCCTTTCTTGTTTATCCTGTTTGTCACCCAATATCCCCCACCTGCTTGGCTTTCCTACTGTTCCCTTATGCTTACCAAGCCTGCTGAAAAGTTAGGTCATTTTTCTCCTTGCTCTTTAATTTGTCCAGGTGGCTCTCCAATATCTACATATCTCTTCCTTCTTTTCCCTCTAGTTTAACTATTGCAATGGTGGTGCCTTCTCTGGCTATCTTTGTTTTTAATATGCCTACCTTCCTGACCATAATTTCTATTGCCTTTTTGCTTTATTTTCCTTTAGAAAACATCAGTATCTGATATAATACCTATGTTACTTGTGTATCTTTCTTTCTCATATATAACATCTATTTTGTTCATAGCTGGAGGCTTGACATAGAAAACAAATTTGGCCATGCAGTAAGAGCTCAAAAAACTTTTTGCTGAGTGAGTAAAAAATGAATTGACAGTTAGGCACTGGACTGAACTTGGTTGACAAACTCTAAGACAAAGTATTTCAAAACAAATTGAAAAATATCAGTTCGACATGTTCTGGCCAAAAATTAGACTAATTTTTAAATTCTTGCTTAATTTTATCTTGTGATTGATTAGATATTATACAGATGTTTAAGTCACCTAAGGCCAGAAGAACACATAGGAACTATGAGAGATGCTCACCTCATACCATATATTAGCCTTTGGTCCCTTTCCTGCTTACTAAATCTGAAGAGAGTCTAAATTATAGACACTGCCATTAAGAAATTGAAATATGATCTCTTTTAGTCTATATAAATGTTTTTAAGGTCAGTTAACAGAATGATATGTGAGTAGTTATTTTTTATTTATTTGTTTTACTTAGTTACACATGACAGTACAGTGATCTTGACATATCATACATTTGAATTAGATGGAATATAATATCTCATTTTTCTGAGTATACAGGTTGCAGAATCACATTTGTCATGCAGTCACATATATACACACAGTAATAATAATGTCTGTTATATTCTGTACCTAATTTTCCCAATATATTCCCTCTCCTACCCAAAGAGATAATAACATAAAAGAAGCCAAAACAAAAAGTCGACTTTAATGTTTTCCACATGTGTCAAACTTTCATATGGCTTCACAACTTAAAATATGTCCTTCCTTCATCTGATTTTCCTCCCCTCCTATCTCCCATCCAACTTGCTGTCTTCTCTCTCTACTGTAGATACTATATTTGTCCTGTTCCCAAGAGCATCCTTAGCACCAGGGGCTGAAAGGTGCTAAATAATCAATATTTGGTGATTGACAAACTTCGATTAATCTTTCTTGCCTTAGGATGACTTGGGTTTTGAGGTCCTTTTTTTGTATGTGTTTTGGTCATGTTGTAGCAAATATTGGCAGACATATTTTTAAGCTCCTAAACTTTTGAGTACAGTCATTTTTTTTTAAAATAACAATTCTGCCTTTCTGCTTGTTGATCATTAAGTATTAGCTAAGGAAAAGAACAAAAGTTAAAAGCACATGAAAAATCCTGAAGTGCCAAATGGGAAAGAGAATATATTTTCCCTTATAACAAGGCTTAAAAATTATTTCAGATTGTGACAGGAAATTTATTAACAGGCTACTTAAAAATAACCACTGCAGTATGAGCATTATTATATAAAAATATCACCTTGTGTATGTGTGACTTTTCACAAAGTGACTGGTTATCTATAGGATGCAAACAAAAATGAAAAAAAGAAACAGTGGAACAAATAAAGCAAAATAGAGGAATAAAGTAAGAACAAAATTAAAGAACTAGAATTCATGAAAATCTTAGTGTGAAATAAAAAAAAACTTATGAGGTTTGAGACAAAGAACTAGATGGACAGTTTGACATAGGAAAACTGTGACAATGATTCATTTGTGAAGATTTTTTTTAAAAAAATCCTGTCCATATTTATTTTATTTAAAAACAAAAAGTGAAGTAGAACTAATAACATTTTCTTTTGACATAATTCTTTCTTTTTTTGAAATTGAACCTAGGGGTGCTTTACCATTGAGCTACATTCCCACTACTTTTAAAAAATCTTTTTGAGATAGGGTCTTGCTGAGTTGCTGAAAGTCTTGCTAAATTGCTGAGACTGGTTTTGAACTTGCCATTCTCCTGCCTCAGCCTCCTGGGTGCATGGCCCTTCAGGTATGTGCTACCATGCCAAGCTTTCTAACATAATTCTTGGCTATATGTTTTGAGAATAAAAGTTAAAAATTTAAAGATTTTACTCACAAAATAAAAAGAGAATATTTTTTGAGGCAAAGATTACTTATATGAACATCATGCTTTATTTCAGCAATATTCATAGTATGAACATGTAAAACTCAAATGTCAGCTCATTTACCACTGTGTATTATGTGTGTAATAGAAATTATTTAAAGCATAAAGAAATATTTTTTCATTGTGTAACTTTTCAATTACATTAATTTGTTCATTCCTAAATGTCATAGCTATAATTTTATATAATAATCTGAGCAAAAATAAATTCAAGTTCAGATATGCTTCACACAAATGTTTTGAACAATCAAAATCAAGTTTTCCTCCTTTTCCTTACCATCATTCTATTCAATACATTACTAAATAAATATTTAACTCACTTGGATGATGTGACCTAAGATTCTACACTATGGATCTAGGGTTTTTATTACATACATTTATGTGCTAAAACCTGGCTTAGGGACTACAGATATAAACAAAAATGAGGTATAGCCCTGGAGTTCTAATAGCTTGTTATTAAATGAAAACAATATGTAGATATCTAAATTGCAATATAATCTATTACTTACCAAACTATGGCCAAAGTCCAAGAGAACATAAAACACACCTCACGTGTATAAAATGGGAATTTCTTTGGAGAAAAAGTCACATTTGTTTTGTTCTTTAGTAATATTAGTAATTTTTCTATTATTCAGTGACAGGGGAAAAGAGACCCTCCTGAAGAAAGCACTATTCAAAACTACTAAGCATAGAAAGAAAGGATGACTGTGGAGTTTGCACAAGTACAGTGTGGACACATGTGAGGTAAGGTGAAGGATATGGTTGGAATAGGCCCTGAACATACCATGGCACAAACTTTGACAGGACCTGCTAGGGTTTGGATGTATGGGCTTGTTCCCCCAGGAAGGTATTATTGGGGGGTGATGGAATCTTTAGTAGGTGGGACCCGGTGGGAGGTCCTTAGGTTATTAGGGGCATGTTCTCCAGGGGACATTATGAGCCCCAGGCTCTTTCTCTTCCTCTTTTGCTTCTTGGCTCATGAGATTTTGCAGTTTTGTTCTTCCATGCATCCCCAAACGAGATTCCACATTTGCCAGAGGCTCAAAGAAATGGGACTACCTGAGCTTGGACTGCATCATTCAGAGTCATAATGTTAGGGTCTGTAAACGAGTCAAGATGGTGCCTGGCATTTTGCCAGAGGGAGTGGTTGGTGAAGTAACGCCAGCGAGCCATTAAGTGTGGAGATTCCTTATTGGTTGACTGCTGTATCTAGTTTATGTTAATTAAGATAAGCTGTGTGTAATGTATATATACCCCTCCTGTCCTACAATAAACGGCTCCCACTCCTGCTGTATCAATGTACACAAGTTGTTCCTCACCCCCCGGTTATTTTGCTGCAGCCGGACTGCAGCATCATAACCCCCAATAAACCTTTCCTCTGTATAGTTCATTGCCTCAGATATTTTATTACAGTGATGGAAAACTGACTAATACACAGACTAAGTGCCACATGTCAGGAGTTCAGCTGAGCTGGGCGTGAGGGTGCTGAACAGTAAGGCATTTGAGTAGTCATATAAAACAATACACCCCAAATAAAAAGTTAATCAAACCTTTAATAGCTGGCAGTAAGCAAAGAGCTAAAACCAAAGAAAGTGTAGATACCTCTAGTTGCATTTTGTTTCCCCATGGCAAATTGCACAAGTAGAGAGGTCAGGTGTTCAGGGAAGAGGCAAGGGAGGTATCACTGTTGTGTGAACCCCCAACAAAATGCTCTGGAAGTTTTAAAGTAAGGGAATGGTGAGGGAGAAGAAATTGGCATAGAAAAGTACTAAGCACTGAGTCAGAATGAGGAAGTATCTTCAAGGTTTTCCCTTCTTGTCCTCCACTGAATGAAGTGGACTGCGCTGAGACTTCTGAGAATATCCTCAGCCCAAGTCTTCAGATAGAGTTGTGGGAATAAAGGACAGTGGCTGAACTAGGAATGCAAATATACCCATGCTATGATCAACCAGGGATGTCTGAACTATTGACTGAAACTCCTTTCAGAGGTTGCAGTGTGCTAGCTGTGCACCATGCCTGGTTTGGAGATGACATCTTTCCCTGTGAGGCTATCCGTTAAAGCTTTTCTTATTATGATTATGCTAAGTGAAGTTAGCCAATCCCAAAAAAACAAATGCCGAATGTCTTCTCTGATATAAGGGGGGTGACTCAAAATGGGGTTGGGAGGGAGAGCAAGGGAGGAAGGTTACCTCTGGATAGGGAATAGGGGTGGGAGGGAAAGGGACGGAGAAGGGGAGTAGCATGGAGGGTGAAAGGAGACCCTCATCATTATACAAAATACATGTATGAAGATGTGGGGAAAAAAAAGCTTTTCTTATTGGTTATAGTTGGGCCTGAAAAAAATCATACAAAATGCTTTCACCAGAAGCTGCACCCCTCACCACAGTAAGAGCATATTATGATGTATATAGTGGGGAAGTATAAGCAATTTTGAAGCAAAGAGTGGCATGATTCGATAACTGTTTCAATAAAATAACCTATTACAATGTGAGGACAGATTGGAGCTATTGTAAGACAAGAAGAGTGGTTGGAAGACAGTGCTCGGTTATGCATTTGAAGACCCTTTGTCCTACTGAGAAGAGTCCACCAGGACACGTTGAAGTCACTAAATTCTGACTTGGGGATTTTAAGCCACCCCTGTTTCATTTCTTTTTTCTTTCTTTCTTTTCTTTATATATTTTTTGTAGTTGTAGATGGACAGCATGACTTTATTTATTTATTTTTTAATTTTTATGTGGTGCTAAGGATCAAACCCAGTGTCTCACATATACAAGGCAAGTGCTCTGCCACTGAGCTACAACCACAACCCCTCATTTCTTTTTTTTCATTAGAATTAAAGTGCTAAATTTGATTCTTTGCTCTTATTGTTGTAACTCTTCCTTTCCATTAATTAATGGTTGCAAAGTAGAATTAGGACCCAGTGTCATCATTTGTTTATCAACAATTCCTATTTGATAATGTTTCTTGGACCTTTCAGAGTTTTTTTTTTTTTTTTTTTTAATATGTAACATAGACAGTCTGTCAAATGTTTGCATAATTTCAGGACTCTGAGATACACCATAAGGCTGGCTTTCTAGATGCTTTTTCCTGCAGTTGAGATGATAAAAAGTATTTGGATCAGGATATTGTATTTATTTTGAAAAGTAACAATGTTCCAAATGCTACTAACTAATTCATCCTGAAACAATGAGTTTAATCATGAGTTGATATATGTACAAGTATTCATTTTTAAGAAATTATAAGTAGTAATAGTTTAAAAATGTATTCCATGTGACTTTGTAGTTACTATGGGAACTTGTATTCTAGAAAATCCCAGTATATGTATTAAAACCTGCAGTGGTTGCTAGTCAGCTATTGGAAAATTAGCACTATATTCTACTTTTATAAAGATCAATTTATTCATTAACTTTATGGTAAGCTGACATATATTTTCTCAACAGAAATATTTTCACTATCATCAATTAAAAATGTAAATCATTACTAGTTTGTTGGAGGCCATATATGAATTACAAGTTTGTTTGAGCCATCACAAGGCAAAGGGGACCCTTTTCTGGGAACGCTTGGTATGAATTCACCAGTTGCAGACTGCTCAGATTAAACTAACACCCTACTAGCTCACAGTCCTAGGTTCAAATCAGTCTCTGGTGGTTGGCATAGCCTCCCTAGCCCAGACAACTTGTTTTACCCATCTTTATCCTGTTTTCCTCAAGAAGCCTGCATTGATGTATTTCCCCTTAAATAAAGAATTTTGGCCTTTTTCCTTGTTCAGTTCATGTTCCTACAAGAGCTGACCCACCAGGCCCCTGATTTGAAAACTATTTTATGCCTAATGCCTTATATTCCTTATTGATTATTTTCATACTTTTTATTTTCCTAACAAGTTTACATTTCCATGTAGGAATTAGCAATTGGGTGCTGGTAATCCCAACAGTAGTTAATGTCAATAAAAATTACATAACTCATATTCCACCCAATTATCTATAAAATATTGTTAAAATATCTTTACATAAATAAGTCTAAAAACAGAAAATCTTCTATTTACAATCATTTTTTTTCTTTCTTCACTAGGAGAGAAAGAATGATTTTCTGATTGCAATATTATCAGGATGATGTTAAGACTGAATATGGCGAAATGCAGGATTCTGTTATATCAGTTTGCTTTTGCTGTATAACAACATATCCAAAGCTTAATGGTTTAAAGTAGTAATAATTTATCAGCTCATGGTTCTTTGGGAGTTTGGTTTGAGCTTAGCTGAGCTATTCCTCTTGGGTTCTTGCCTAATTTATCCATTACTTTGTTGGTTTCTTACCATTTGATCCAGTAATCTTGCTCCTTGATATTTGCTCAGAGGAACGGAAAGCTTATGTCCACACAAAGACATGTTCAGGGTTGTTTATAGAATCTTTATTTATAGTTGCCAAAACTTGGAAGTAATCAAGATGTCATTTAGTAAGAGAATGTGGTACATTTAGACAATGGAATCTTATATACTGCTAAAAACAAGAGTAATCAAGCTATGATAAGACAGGGAAAAAACTTACATGCATATTATTAAATGAAAAAAGCCATTCTGATTCCAACTATATGGGAGAGACAAGAAAAAAGATTAGTGGTTGTCAGTGATTATTGGGGAGAGAGGAATGAGAGGGAGGGACAATTTTAGAGAATGAAACGATTTTATGACATCATAATTGTGGATACCTTTGTCCAAACTTATGAAATATACAACACTAAGAATTAATGCTAATGTAAACTACAGGTTTTGGGTGATATGATGTTTCAATACAGGCTTATCAATTGTCACAAATATATTATTGTGGTGGGGGTGGTTAAAAATATCTGTGAAAAGACAAATTTTTAACAAATTTGAAAAGAAAAGCAGTGAAAAAGTACACTGAAACAGTATTAAAATTAAGAAGAGAAAAAAGATGTCAAACAAAATATTTTCAATTATTATACAAAATTTGAATTAAGACATTTCCCTTTCTCTTTTTTTTCTTCCCCCTCACACCATCTTATATCTAATTTTGTATAACAATGAGGGTCTCCTTCCATTTTCCCTGCAATTCCCCTTCTCTCTCCCATTCCCTCCCACCTCCCTTCCCTGTTTAATGTAATCTTCTTCTCATGCTTTTCCTCCCTGCTCTGTTTTGAGTCGCCCCCCTTATATCAAAGAAGACATTCGGAATTTGTTTTTTAGGGATTGGCTAACTTCACTTAGCATAACCTGCTCTAATGCCATCCATTTCCCTGCAAATGCCATGATTTTGTTATTTTTTAGTGCTGAGTAATATTCCATTGTGTATAAATGCCACATTTTTTTTTATCCATTCATCTATTGAAGGGCATCTAGGTTGGTTCCACAGTCTAGCTATTGTGAATTGTGCTGCTATGAACATTGATGAAGCTATATCCCTGTAGTATGTATGCTCTTTTTAGGTCTTTTGGGTATAGTCCAAGAAGGGGAATAGCTGGGTCAAATGGTGGTTCCATTCCCAGCTTTCCCAGGAATCTCCATATTGCTTTCCAAATTGGCTGCACCAATTTGCAGTTCCACCCAGCAATGTACAAGTGTACCCTTTTCCCCACATCCTTGACAGCACTTGTTATTGTTTGACTTCATAATGGCTGTCATTCTTACTGGAGTGAGATGGTATCTTAGAGTGGTTTTAATTTGGATTTCTCTGATTGCTAGAGATGGTGAACATTTTTTCATGTATTTGTTGATTGATTGTATATCCTCCTCTGAGAAGTTTCTGTTCAGATACTTGGCCCATTTGTTGATTGGGTTATTTGTTTTCTTGTTGTTTAATTTTTTGAGTTCTTTGTATACTCTGGAGATTAGGGCTCTATCTGAAGTGTGAGGGGTAAAAATTTTTTCCCAGGATGTAGTGTCCCTATTTACTTCTCTTATTATTTCTCTTGCTGAGAAAAAACTTTTTAGTTTGAATATGTCCCTTTGTTGATTCTTGATTTTAACTCTTTCATAAGAAAATATGCCAACCATTGGCATATTTAACCATTAAAATAGGTTAATTAACCTATTTTAGGTTATTTCAGATGTGAAAAATAGGTCTTAATTAACAAATTGAAGACATTAAACATAATAAAAACATACTCTTCAAAAAACAAGCTTATAAGGATACATATGTTTAGATTACTTTCAAGGAAATGTAACTCAGTGTAACACTATTTTAAAACATGGGAAAGTTGGAAAATCAGTTACTTTTCAAGCTAGGGTAATTTAAATAAATTAAAGATAACAAAATATAAAGATAACAAAAATCAAGGAAGTTATATCCCAAATTAATTAATATGCATAGATGTCCTCAAATTTATAACAGGAATTCTTTAGAAGACTATATCCTGAAGAAGTATGCGATTATCTGCTCCCCCAAGATCATATGTGAGACAACAAAAGTATTTCCAAAGGCAAAATGATTAGATTTTGAGAGATGTAACTTAATCAGTGGATTAATTTACTGATATGAATTAATTGGGTGCTAAAAGTAGGCAGATAGGGTATGGCTAGAAGAAGTGGGTCACTGGAGACGTGCCTTTGGGGATTTTATTTTGAACCTGGTGAGTGGAGCTGCTTTCTTCTGGAGGCCCTTTTGCCATGATGTTCTTCCTCACCTTGGGCCCAGAGTTATTCAGGTGAACATCTATGGAGTGAGATCACTGAAACTATAAGCACCAAATAAACTTTCCCTCTTCTACATTGTTCTTGAGGGGAATCTTGGTCACAGTAACCAAGATTAAAAACACTTACTAAAACAATGTAAATATGCTTTTCTCTATAGGAAAAAAGTAAAGTCAACTGATAGTAATATGATATAAAACACTTCAGCTAGTTGGCTAGAAACAAGATCAAAACAAGAGTATTAACACTGTGTTTATACAACAAGAGTAAGAAACAAAATAAGAGAATTAATAGCGCTCCTCTACAACAAGATTGATCAACTGGAAAATGTAATAGAATAGAGATCCCAAAGCAATTGAGGAAAAAATGATAAAATACCTAATAATGTACTTAATAAGAAATGTGGAAGACTTTTTGGGGAAAAATGTGAAATTCCACTAATGGATTAAAAGAGGCTTAAACGTATAGAAACTATTTAATTTAATAGATGCAAAACTTTGTATTTTATAGATGTCAATTATATTAGAAGGAAACCTGTAAAGTTACTTCTATTTTGAGCATAATCCCAGCAGTATTTTTTAAACTAATGGAGTCTCAAATACTTTTTCATTCAGAAACAGAAGTGTGATTATGTATTGGCCAGGTAAATTTTTAAGAAAAAAACAATGCAAGGTTAGGACTAGGAAGGGGTAGGATATGACTTTGTCCTCCAGCCATCAAAATAATTTATTTAAAAACTATTTTAATGAAAATAATACAATAGCAGAAATGAAGGAATAATTGAGCTGTGAAACATTACAGAAACATAAATAAATAAATATAAGCAGATGAACAGTTAATACATTAATAAAGATTGTTTTCAAATTGAGAGAAATAACACAAAATCTAACAAGTTAAATACTGACAATTCACAATCTGTTTAGAAAAATTCCAACAAGAATTAAAACTGAGATTGAAAATCTTCAAAGTTTTGATGGAAAATTTAGAATATTTTTAATACACTTATATTCTCTTCCAAAATTTTAAAGAATGAACAATGAATTCTGACCTTCAGTGGATTAATCCACTGATGAGGTTATAACTCTAATAATCATTTCAGCCTGAACATTCTTGCATTATCTCACACATGAGCTTTTGGGGGATACCTCTTACTTGAAACTCAACATACACACACAAACTTAAAAATTGAAGGGGCAACATAACGTAGAGAACAATCCATTTTGGCATCTGAATCAGTAACAGCTTCAGATAACATGCATCATTTGAATTAAGACTTAATATTAATTTTTATACTCTGTATCAACATAAGTATAATAACAGATACATAAAATTATGTTTATGTCAGGTCTGAAAATTATTCATAGAGGCTGAATGTCAAACTTCCCTATAAGAGACTGTATTATTAGGTATTAGTAGTGAATGAAATTCAATTTGATTCTTAATCTAATTTATCTAATAACTTAAAAACTATATATTTTCAATTTACCTTAATATTGCTGAGTAAAACACTAAGTCATTTATTCTGAAAAGATCTATTCTAATAAGCTATAGGTTTAAAGAATTTACTTGTGCATGTAAGTGAAAACAAATGCAATTGAAATGATCAGATGGTTTATGATATTATGTGGCTTTGATTATCAGCTTCAGAATATCCTGTTTATTTTAACTTCTAGAACTAATAACCTTTTCTTTAGCTTATTGAAAGCTGTATCCACAGTTTTGGATGGTAAGGACTCTGATTTACCTTGAATTCAGAAATTAAAAATGAAAACCAGATTCAACTTGACTTCATTTATTCTTGCTATTCCTGGTGATCTTATCCACACACAATTTTGGCATTTAGGATGAAGGTAAGAGAATTGTCTATTTCATTCCATTTAAATTTGACAGAAGATTAAAATGAGATATTAAAATTCTGAAATAAAAAATTTTAAGTATTACAGGCATGTGTCAATGCACCCAGCTGGCCTATATTTTAATATCATTATTTGCAATATGTCAGTCTCTGGCTCAGGAAAATTCCTATAGGCCTCTTTGGCATTCTGATTCTCTGTGTTACATGTATAGGTAAATGAGCTAAATTTGAAATTAATATTTTTGATGATGAAACAAGACATTTAATTTGCATGTATTATAACCTAAAATGTGCATTTAAACACTAGAAAAAATTCTAGAACACTTCTCAGTTCAATAAATTTACAAATATAAAATCTCGACATCACCAGACATAGTGTTTCAATGCCACTTTCTTGAAAGATTACCAGTTTGAGGGCTGGTTTCTGCCCACCTCTTTATGATTATATGTTTAGATTCAAGGATACTAATCAATAAAGTACATTAGTTTTAAATTTTATGTACCAAGACACATATAGCAATTATTATATAATTCCTTTAAACATGTCATAAATTTTACTTAGGTACTTACTGTAGCATACCTTTAGAAATTCAATCTGGTATCCTCATTTTCTGATGAGTTATCTAAAGTATGCAGAATTAAGCTCCATATTTGCACTGTAGAAAAGTACTTGTGCTTATATTACAACCTAGCCAGGCTAACTACATAGAATTTCATCTTACACCTTACCACATTTTATAGTTTGCATAAGAGGTATCCCCCAAAAGCTCATGTGTGAGATAATGCAAGAATGTTCAGGCTGAAATGATTATTAGAGTTATAACCTCATCAGTGGGTTAATCCACTTGAGTTGATTAACTGTGTTGTAGCTATATGCAGGTAATGTATGGCTGCAGGTCATTTAGGGTATGCATTTGGGGTTTATATTTTGCCCCTGGTGAGCAGGTCTCCCCCTCTGCGATGTGGCCATCATGAACTAAGCAGATGTTCTTCACCATGACTTTCTGCCATGATATTCTGCATCACCTCAGGCCCAGAACTATGGAGTTGGCCAACCATGGATTGATTCTATAAATCATGAGCCAAAGTAAATTTTTCTTCCTCTGAGTAATTGTTGTTAGGTCTTTGGGTCTTAACACTGAAAAACTGACTAAAACATACATTGTATTGTCTTTTATGTCATGCTTGAAAAGCTTGACTATTTGACTATTTAAATTTTGTTGCCAAAAAGCTCATGCATTCTGAGGATATTTTATACTATCATTTTTACTTAATTTGATATTGGTCTACTTTTTAGTTTTACAAATATTCCAGAAATTTATTTCAATGCCTCTTTAGTTCAACTGCATTTTCTACCAGATATTCTAGAGATCACTAAAACTTTGATATAATTGAGGAATATATAAATTTCATATAGTAATTTTACCTGCTGAATAATAAGTCATGCAGTAGAAATTTTATTTCACATCTAATATTTTTCATTTTGATGTTCATTTTAATGTATCCACTATGCACAGCATAAGCTAAGTTTTAAAATGATATTTGTAATGTCACTGTAAAATAAATGCAAAAAACCCCCTAATTTATAGACAGCAGATGATATATACCTTTAATAAACTTTGCAAAAGGCCTATCAATTGTATTTTCAAATGCTGAAATTAATCTGTAGAATAATGGGTCAAATTGACTTTTAAAACTTAAATTTTAAGGAACAGATTAATGTCATGTGGGCTTTTCCAAGATCAGAAAGGTATAATGGAGGTTGCCAGATAGGGAGAATAAGGTTTCACTCTAGACCTAATTTTAACTCTAAACTTAAAAGAATCTGTAGAGGAATCTGTGAGGTTATTGTTAGTGCTAGAGAAAAAGACAGCAATAAAGTACCTGGGGAGAAGCAGAAGAAAAATATACATTAGGATATTTTTTACTTTATTCCACTGAGTATAGGAAGGGTACAGAGAGTCAGCATGTTGTATGCACAACAACAGTCATACCACACCTGGATAAACAATCTATTTATCCTCTTGTGCTCTCTTAGGATGAGATTCTAAATGAAGAAAAATAGCAGAATAGAAGCATCAATGTGTTTAAGTCTCTGAGGACAGAGTCTGATATAGAAGCTGTTGTTGGCAAAGGGAGACATCTCATTGATCAAAGAGAAACACTGCTAAGTTTTATATAGTAATTTGCTGGGGGTGGGGAATAAAAACAAAAGAGAGGCAGAAGCCAACAAGTATGTTTTTGTCAACCTTGGACCTCCCCAGAGCAGAAGCAAGATAAACTTTCTCTTGTAATCGATACAATGGGATCACTAAAAAGGCAAGGAGATTAATCAGCTAACATCTGAGTAGCCCACTGAAATATGTTATAATGATCAGAGCTGGCTACATAATTGAGGGAGAAAAATTAAAATGCAAGTCTCTAAAAATCAGTAATAAAGTAATATTAAATGTATTTCCACAGTCTCTCAGTTGTTTTTTTATTTCCTATTTAATTTCTAAATAATGTATATATAAAATTATTAGCATAAATTTTAACATTATATTGTATAACGTCAATTTTAAATGCAAATATGAGAATATTTAATTCATATGCAGAATTATTGAAATTGTACAATTTGAATTGCATTATTGATACGTGTATATGTATTTTTCTCTTACCAGAAAAACGGAAATACTCTGCAGAGCTAATTGAACTGGTCTTTGTTTGGTTGTTTTCACTTCCTGATTTGCACAAATTTTATAAAATCCTTTCCTTTCAGCTTAAGCAAGGAAGGATTGAAAGAAAAAAGAGTTACATTTTGCCCCATCCATTCCCTTCTGTGTCATCATTTTTAGCGTAAGGAATTGACTGATAAAGGCAAGTAGCACACATTCAAAAAAACATGAAAATATTTTTTGTCATTTGTGTTTCTTTCTTTTGGGGAGGTATCGGGGATCAAACCTAGGACCTCACATTTGGTAGGCAAGTGCTCTGCCATTGAGAAAATATTTTTATTTCTATTTTGAGAAAAGGTCGTGTTATGCTACTGGGGCTGACCTCAAACTTGCAATTCTTGTGCCTCAGCCTCCCAAGTAACTGGAATTACAGAAGTGTACTATTGTGCTTGATGCAATGCTGCTGGGAAGTAACCAGAGGCTTGTCATTTGTGTTTCCTAGAATGCCATTTCTTTTCTACTTTTGAAGAAACTTCTCAGTGTAATGCAGAATGTAGCCTCTCTGGTGGTTGGTTATAAGCAAATTAAACTTAAACATTTGAGTCTCACTGAACTCAAATAGGTCCACTCATATTTTGTGCTTTAGTGACCTCAAATTCTATATGTGAGTAGGGTAGCAAGGAGCAATGAAATCTTTCCATTCATGAACATTTTTATTGTTCTCTTAAGATTACCTTCAAAATATAAGTTTAAAGATGAAATCATTAAGAATTGCAACATAGTGGTAAGAAAACATAAAATAAGCACAGGACCCTTCTCAGTATAGTGTCTCTTGTGACTTCACAGATTATATGCCTCTGAATCTAGCCCTCTTAAAGATAGAATAACATGACATAGGGTTACAATGTATTTTAGGGCTGGGTTTTTTATCCTAATTTACATTTCTTAATTTAAAATATTAAGTAGAGACCCACTACAGCACAAATATGCTAACGTTAATACAAATGTGAATATTAAATCAGATCAAATTTCTCTGAAATTAAAGTAAAAGAAAGTGGCACAGCTATAGTGAATTACTGGTATCACAAGAAGATATAAGGAGGAAAAGCCAGCAGCAGTGGATGGGCTTAGGAAATGAACTAGTGTCTAAGGCACAGAATATAAAGAATCATCCCTGGTCTGAAATGACACAGAGCATAACAGAGGCAAATCTAGTTGGTTATTATTACTGGGGGAAGCATGCAGAGAGAAAGAGATTTCTAGTGGATTTATTCGTCAAAAACAAATTCAGGGGGAGAAGAGGAGATATTAAGACAAAAAAGAGGTACCTATGACAAAAGGCTACTGGGAAATAATTGGGCACATTTCAGCCCTTTATCTGGAGAGTATTAGATCTATGGGCAGAATCACCATAACCAGATTGTCACCGGGTAGAGAATATGGTTAAGATCATAACTCACAAGAATGAGTGACATGATAGAGTGTGGAAAAGTCTCAATCAGCTCGTTGAACTAGGGGCTCTATAGAGCTTACTTTGAATGAAGCACATGTGGCTGGAGCCAAGTACACAGGGTGGTACTG
This sequence comes from Marmota monax, assembly GCF_021218885.2. NCBI lineage: Eukaryota > Metazoa > Chordata > Mammalia > Rodentia > Sciuridae > Marmota > Marmota monax. The sequence goes on from NW_026693153.1 coordinate 10,803,959, forward strand.
AGGTCAATTTTGTGGTAGTCAATCAGGAGCCCTGGTGTCATAGCTTTTATTTCTAGGGAGTATTTCTAAGTGATAAACCACAAGATCAAGCTGCCTTTAAAATTTGCTAAAACAGATGTTGCTGTACCCACATGAGTGTGTTGCATGTGCACCTTGCCAAAAGGATTGGAAGGGACAGGAGTAATAAAAAAAAGAAAAGAAAAGAAAAGATCAGGCATATCATTGAATATAGTAGTATTCTGTGACTAAATTATCCAGATAACTTCTTTATGCTTTTCTTCCCTTTTAGGAATAGACCTTAATTTAATTATATTAGATAGTAAATTGAATAAATGAAATGGAGAGATAATCAGTCCAATTTCTGATTCCACTAAACATCAATATTTGAGAAAATGAATATTATGCGTTAGAAGTTTCATAATGCATTAAAAATCTGCCTGGAAATCATTACATAAAACAAGTAGGGCTATTTGATAAACATTTTAATATGCACAGATACATACATTCTATAGAAACATGCTTAGCTCCTATAAGAAACTAAATTAGAGTTATAGCAAATTAGTAACAATACAGGAGAAAGTTCTTACCTTTTTAAAGGTCATCATTCAAATGAAGACATCTTTGCATTGTTATAAATATTTCCTTAAATTTGCTAATGTGAGACTCATATTAACTGCAAATAATAGTCTATCAAATTAAGCATTTTGTTTATATCTTATTTTATATAAAAATTGGATTTACAAATGAAGAAATTGAAGATAAGTCACATAATTTTCATAAAATAGGATTTGTTTGTGATTATAAAACCTAACAGATCATAATATGCTTCGCTTATTTTACCACATATAACTGTTTTTAAATACATGATATTTTTATCAATATAAAGTATATAGAAAGAACAGAAAATAGTTTCAGTGATGTAAAAAAGTTCCGTAAGGAAGTCTGGCCATCTGCCTTGTCTAGCTAAACAGGGGAGTGTTATAGCCATATTCAGGCAGAGTTCTGTGTAATATCACTAAAAATACTTAGTTCCCTCCCTTATGGCATATTAGCTTAGTAGGTGCTCTTATTAAAAAAAAATCTGTGTGGCAATAACCTGTTTATTGTTTGAGATAGAGGGTAACTATTTTATTGCAATTAATGGAGTGTTATGGGTCTGCAAATTTTTGTTTAGGACAACTGCCCAGTAATTTTCCTGAGTCAGCTTTTAATATAAACTAAGCACAAGATCTTTACCTATTTCTTTACCATTCATTTCAGGGGAAAGGCAGCCCGTTCTGATTGTTCAGATTAGAGAAAATTGGTGTTTTAGTAGGGGAAAAACCTTGACATAATTAAAGAGAACAGTTTTGAAGAAACATGTCCTGATATATTTCTCTTGATAAATACATCTCATTTCTGAGATATTGGTATTCAGATTCATACACATTTTCAAAACATGTTTTATTTTAACACACACTGCCATGGCCAAAGAAAAATCCAGATATCCCCAAATGTTAAGCATATTTAAGAATTGAAATTTTAATTTAATGTTTTTATAACTTCATCTTTAAGTAAATGATAAGAGATAACAGAGGGTATGTTAACAATTTCCTTGGAAGTTTGACAAAACCAACTGCAAAGGAATCATAATTTCTTAGTTATAGAATAAGTCAATGTGTGATAAAAGATAATTTATTTGACAATTTTATATGCCTTTCTATATACAGTACATATGTTGTACCATAATGAGATAAGTTGATTTTCTATATTATTTTGAGACATTTAGAAAGAGAAATTTTCTAAAAGAAATTAACTGGAAGTTGAATATTTACTGAGAGCATATATAGTGATCAATGCCATGATTATATAGGTATAATTTATATGGCAAAGAAACTGATACAAGGGAAAAAGGAATTTATAAGTTTATGAGCATTTTGATCAATATACTTGCCTTTACATTGTTTTGTAATCATTAATGGATCTGACCTAATCCTTGAAAACTATCCACTCAAATTTACTCTCAAGGTGAACTAGTCGGAAACTTAAGGACATAAAATTTTTAAACTAGGGATTTACAAGTAGATTTCCCTGAATATGTCTACAATCATGAAATACTTCAGGGAATTCTAAGTACCTCAAGATTGTTCTGAAAACAGCTAATTTTTAGACCCTCGAATCTTATACATTTTAATACACAGTAAGCTCTTATTTACACAGAATAGTGAATCAAAATTAGTTTGGTTATGGTATAATCCATATGTACCTTACAAATTTTCAGAATTAGAATACAGTGAAATATATTTGACATAAATTCTATGCTAATGTAATCTGCCATTTGACTACTGCTTCTCCAATGATACAGTATATACAGTATTACTCTAGAATGGAAATTTATTTTAATAGCAGAACCATGTAGCTTATTAGCTATATCTTTCCCTGAAAATTTCATTTCAAATTTGTGTTTTGCAACTTTGTTTAGATCATCAAATATATTGAGATTTTCCTAATCTACTTCTTTTTATATTCTTTATTGCCTATTCTTCATATATCTCTAAGAATATAATTCTTGACATATCTTTACTTCCTACATTATATATAAATTGTGTACATATGTATAAGCATCTATATATATAAAGATATGCACCTTTACTCAACTTTTGTCTTTCCATATTTGGTACTTCTGTCAATTAACTCAAATCCACCAATGTTAACTATCCAATTTATTGCTTTATTATTTTATTGATCTTTTCATATAACATTACTTTCTCCACATTTGTCTATTTCCATAGCCTATAAGTACTCTCAAACCAACCTCAACCCTACAAACAAAGGTATATCAAACTTTTCCATTATTATTGTTTATCTGTTTGCCTAAATGCTTACTAGTATTTCTAGATGATTGATTTCTTTGAAAGACATACCCCCATACACTTGAAATCAATCAACAATTCTTCAGCTCTCTTTTATGATTCACCCTTATTACTTTATTAAATCTATTTTCTTAGAGTTCAGCCATGACTACCTGTTGTCAAACCCAATAGATAATTTCAAATTGGAGGAGGACAACTAAGAAAAATTGGATGAAGCACCTGACTTCTTTAAACAAGTTTTGTATTAGGTAGAGGGTAACTTGCTATAGTATAAACAAACCTGAACATACATAATAGTTAAAACACAGAAGCTAATATGTGTTTCTTCTAAAGTCCATATGAATAATCTTATTTGGTACATGGCCCTCATCCAAGTGATGACCCAGAATTCATTCATTTCCTATCTTGTGGCTCTGCCACTTTAAACACATGGATTCAAGGTCTCTCTGCTCCTCTGTGTAAAGCTATTGGAAGTGTAAAAGGCTTTTCATATTGATGTTTAGTGGTATTCACTACTTCACTTATATTACATTGACTGGAACTTGGCCTTTGGCCACATTTAATTGCAAAAGAAGTTGGGAAATGAACTCTATCTGCATCTAGCAAGAAAAGAAAATGTGTTCAATGACGTGCACACTCTATTATACTATAGTTTTTCTCCTGAACTTTTACTTTCTTTCATCTTCCTCCTTAATTTTCCATTCTCTCATTATAAATGAAGAGTTCAATTGAGATCCCATCTGTGGATGATCTGAGCAACCTCTAACTATATCTTCAACAATGAGTAGCAAGATATTCTACTTCAAGAACAACTAGTTGGGCTGGGGATGTAGCTCAGTGGTGGAGCTCTCCTGGGTTTTGTGGAACTAGGTTTCTGTAGTACCCCACAACAAACAAATACAGAAACAGGCAAAAAAAAATCAAATAAACAGTGACTTATAAATTTTTCAAAATAGAGGTTGATAGTTTGGTTTAACTCTCAAGTTATCATAGATAGCTTGCATTGATTGAGGTATCCACAGGGCCCTTACACCCTATTAGGATCTATACCCTAGCCACTAAAGAGACATGCAGAGACTTTATTCCCAAACTCAGGTAATTTTAGACAGATAGCCTACTTCTAAGTGGTCCATTCTACCCACCCCTCTACCTCTACCCTCTTCATTCTATTAGCTCACATATATAACTTGTTATGTTAGATATCCTTACAGATCAACTCATGTAGTACATTTTAGCATTACTGATTTCTGATAAACAGAGAAACACAATTATGTTTATAATTCTATATCTTTATATATCTATATCATTATATCTCTACTTTTCTCTATCTAAATTTTACTGTGATATTAGTTCATTCTGAGCCACTTTTATTTCATTCATCACATATTTATTATAAACTACTTCTTTGCTTTGATGTAGGAAAGAAGCATGTGTCATATTAATATTTTTCTTAGTTTTAAATTATAACAAAATATTTTTTGATTCAATTATTCTATATTTTATGAATATTAGTAAAATTTAAAAAAATACATTTGAGTGACACTGTGCTTTGCAATAAAGCAAAAAGCAGAAATATATTAACTTAATGAACTTAATCATTGTAAATGTCAAACATTGCCTAAAACCAAACTTTAATGTTACATTGCTTGTCCAATTAAATTGTCTCCATTGATTTGTTCCTGGTAAGATTGACAAATCTTCATTTGTATTGTCTAAGAAGAAAAATATGTTCTTCAATTTTATTTCACTTACATTTTTGTGAAAATTAATAACATATTTCTATTCTGGGAAAGTAGAATTCATACTGAAGGTAATTTACTGTCCAAAATTTCTTTAAATAACCATTGCCACGAAATATCAGTTTTAGCATTTCAAGTGTGAGAAGTTGGAGAACATAAAAAGATCACATTCTCAATGATGAGTTCTATTGAAAAAGATTTTGAGTGGTTCCATTTCTATTGGATGGCAACTTTTTAAAAGTTTTCATTGTACACTCTGTTGCATCTGGTATTGCTCCCAAATTAATACTAAGAAAAGAATAAGTTTGGGGTAATAGAATGTTTCCTCAAGTATCAAGACTACAATATGATTTTTGAAAAATATTCTCATTGAGTCAAACCATCCTATAATTTTAGCATCACTGGAATTATGCAGACATTGAATTATATATTTTGAATTCAAAGTTAATGTGAATTTTTTTTATTCCTCCATTGAATTCAATTTAGTGGAAGATTTAGATATGGTACCAGGGGGGGTATGTTCATCTATTTCAAAGGTATTAATTTCTATGTGATTACATGATTCAATTTAGCTGTGCAAAATTCATGAGCAAAAACCAATTACATGATAGATAGAGTAATAAAACTTGCTTTACTTTGAAAAGTACAGAATTATTCCAGTATTGAATTGATATAATTATTATTAAAGCCTCCTTTTACTTTCAAAATGTTTCAATTTCAATAAGTTTTATGCTTATTATTAGATGATGCATTTATGGTCATCCTAATGACAAAAAAAGCCAATTTTAAAAAGCTATAATTATTATACATTATACACAACTTATAAGTTACTAAAATCAATGAACAATACACTTCATTTCTTTTAGAGAGAATTCAGCATATCATTTTAAAATGAATTATTGATACTTATGAACATACCTTGTCCACATGAATAATATATTTTAATTTTATATCATAAATTTTACCTGAATTATATCTTTTTTTATGTAGATAATATCAATAGTCCTATTTGCAGATAATGCAACAAAAACTATGAGAGTTTAAATGGTATTCTTAAAGCTATAAATTTGGCATATAGAACAGATATGTGAATCCACTATTACCTGCAGAATTAGAGAGCTTAATCATTTATAAAATAACTTCCCTTACAATCTAATTAAATATAATCATTATTTTTCTTTAGTATTAATAACATGTACAGTTTTGACATTAAATTTGGAAATGTCTTGTTCACTTTTTCCTAATAAGAATCAAATTTTTTTTGTTATCATATTCAACTTCTTTAGAAAAGAAGATTTAAATTTTTTTTGTCTTATTTTTAACATCAATGTTTTCTCTGTATGAGAATCCTATACTTTTTAATTCTGGAAAACCCTATTATTATTTCTTTAATTCCTTCATTCTCTCTAGTGCTTTCTAAAAACTCTGTTAGTCATATGTCTATCTTCCAGAGTTTCTTCTCATATATTTTCATTTCCTCATATCTCTGCATTACTTTCTTCATGGTTAGTTACTATTTTATATTTCTCTCTTTAACTATGTCTTTTGTCAATGAATAACCTATACATTTTGTATCTTGTTTTTTGTAATACCATTGTTATTTTATATAACCTGTTCTTTCTTTTATCTCTTTGAATCTGATCTCACACTGGGTTTTCTAGTTTGCGCTTTGGCTCTATAGTGTTTCCCAGTGACTTTATTGCTAAGTTCTTGGCCCTGACTCCTTGTGGTACTGATACTGTAGATACAGAGATTTTCTGAAATATAATAGGTTTACTCAGGCTCTTGGTTTTATATTAAAAAAAAAAGTTTCTTCTACACTAAACATCACATTAATACTCCAGACCTGAAGAATATTTCTCATACTGATATACCTTTGAATTACAACTTGCAATTACATAGGTAAAAAATTTCTCTATCCATTCATAATGTTTTTTTTTCTTTCTGCTTTTAAATTCAACAGTTTGTTATCTATTTATTTATTTGTAGTCTGGGGATTGAACTCAAGAGTCTCATGCATGCTAAGTGTGCTCTGTATCACTCAGCAGTATCCTCAGTCCTATGAATTTTTAAAAGCATTTCTCACTACTAATTTGTATTAGTGATATTGTTGGAATATGTGCATGTAGAGTGTGCAAATGTGTGTAATATATATATATATATATATATATATATATATATATATATATATTTGATATATGTGTGCATACTATTACTGCCCATGTTTGCTCATTCTATTTGCTCTGAAAGTTCACAAAATTTACGTTTTTCAGTCTGCATTTAAATGTAAGTTATTTCAGTTATTAAGTCTGACAAGTCATTTGGGAATGATCATTAGTTAGTTTATACATAATTCAGTCTTGGGGCTTAAAGAAAGGCAAGTCAAAACAAGTAAAGAAAGCATGTGATTTCAGATTATCAATGAAAGAGAATTTAGCAGAACATTTACAACTTGCTGTCAAGCAGAGCAAGAGAAGTCATTAAAAATTATCAAAAAGAGACTAAAAGCAAAGGGGATAGAGAGAGGAAGAAATTGTGTTACCAAATCAAAGGGACATAAAAATTGAAAGAAGGGGAGGTTGGTTTTCTTCTCATGGAACCATGAACTAGGCTAAGGACTTCTGTAAGGGAGTTGCTAGTGCTTCTTTGATGGTTGCTTATCTGCTTCTTTCTAAAAAAAAAAGATTACCATTTATTTTGAGAACATACTTAGAGTAAAATGCTGAGATAGAAGCTGTTTAATAAATTTTATTGAAGGTTTTTCATTTAACCAAATATTAGTTAGCTACCTATATGTCAGATATTATTCTAGGAGATTGGGAATGAAAGAGAAGTGTTGGTCCTCAATGGACTTACATACTATGTGGAGAGGCAAAAGTTGACCAGGTATAACAGAAATATAATGGATTGTTTCTTTATAAAGTGTCATTAATGTATAATATGATCATACTTTACAAACTCATGTGAAAGATAATGAAGGAAAAATTCATATAACAATGCATCTTTCTAAAGCTTTATAATGGAAGTTTTATCTTCAGAGGAGGCAATATTTGAGCAATGCTCTAAATGAAGTAAGGAAATTGATGTATTGTTATCATAAAAAGATTTAAAACAAGAATGCTTAATTATTTTTTATTGGTATTTAATTTTCTGATGTTTCAGTTTCCTCAAATTTTCCACAAGACAAATGTGATAGTGATAGAGGTTATTGTTTTATATTTTGTTTTAAATTTTTTTTCAATTGGTCTTAGAATGATTAGGTTGCTGAAACAAACCTCTCTAAATAACAGCTATTTGTTTCTCATAGATCTGGAGGTTGAGAAGTCCAAGATCAAGGCATATAGATTTGGTATCTGGGTGAGGATTTGCTTCTTGGTTCACATGTGGCTGTTTTCTTCTATGTTCTCATGTTGCACTTTCATCTAGCAGACTTTGATATTGTTTTGAATTTGGTGGATGTGATGCTCTGCCAATTTCTCATCTCAAGCCTTAAGAGACTTACAGGTTCCACTTTCTGTTTCTTAACACTTTCTCTCAGAGTCTTAAGCCACCATCTAAGAAGTCTCATAGCCCAGAAGGAGATAAAACAATAGGATTGATACTGCATGTGAAGGAATGAAGGCTCAGCTGAGCCCAGTGTTCTAGCTATCCCTGTCAAAATACCAGCTGATTTGGACACAGTAGGTGATTCTGGTTGATAGTATATGAAGCCATAGAATAACCAAACCAATTTCTACTTGCAATCTTTGCCCCCATGAAATATAATAAAATAATTACTGTTTTAAACTATTAATTTGTAAAGTACTTTGTTATACAGACATATGTAATTGGAATAAGAAAGGGTCCAAAAGAGGAGACTTTTGAAAGACATTTGTAAGATTAGGAGGGTGTAAGGACCTGTAGGTAAAAGAAAACACTTGATTTGTTAGGAGGGAACATAGCTCCTAATACACAGAAAAGAGAAGTCTTCCACAAAAGGGACCAACGAGTTACGTTGTTGAGTCATGAAATGGTAAGGCATAGGAACTGTTAATCAAAACTGAAGAGACACCCGAGTGTATTGCCATGAAACTGGAAGTTAACTTCAAATTTTGGAATTGGATGAGCAAGCAGTGTTTCAGGCTATCAGACAAGAGGAACCAAATAAGATGCCCTTTGGGGCTTTTGATAACATCACCATACCAAGAGGATTATTCAGTGGTAATTTTATGATAGGGCGTAGAGTAAAACAGACACGAAATTTGGTCTAAAATTACTGTGGCTTAACAGTTGGAGAATTGAAGAATGTTATGAGTAAGTGTATAAATTTAAATGTCAGGCAAACTTTAGAGGAAAAGTGCGTTGAATGTCCTAGTTTCCCTAATTCTAGAAAATACTGCATTGAACAGAATGTAATAAAAATATTTCTTTGTTAATGATAGAGACGTGAGAATTAGAATCCTGACAAACATCACGTACTCGTCTGGTTTTCCTCACAAAGCATCTTAAAGAGAAGTTGAAGATGATTTGGTCCGTGAGCTATAGAGGTCTAAAAAAGGTGGTACATCAGAATACTATGTTTTTGAAAGGGCCATTACAATGAAACTGGAGTTTTAGAGGAGCATTGATTCTCCACTTCCACTGGAAGTTGGGTCTCCCTGCAGCCGACCAAGTCCATTTTAGTGTGAGCAACTAAGCACATCCAGGGATGCCTGCCTGCATCAGCTCCCAGGGTCTCAGGTGGAAAAACCTGATCTTTCTCCACTACTATTAAGCGGTGGTTGCAGCTCTTAGCATTGCATCTCTAAGTCTTGCGCTGTGCCCTCTGGTGTTGCAACAGACCCCAGCAGCTCCCCGCCAATTTCTTTCCAGGTTCCTCTTAGCAATCCAAAGAATGAAATTTATGGACAAATATAAGGCAAGAGTGAAAGGATTAGAATTTACTCAAGTGTGAAAAATAGGGACACAACCATTACAAAGGCAAAAAGGGACTCAAAAACAGGTTGCCCTCTGAGTGGTTTATATAGCATGTAGGTCAACACTATTGGCCCAGATTTATGCTGATGAGGGTTTGGAAAAGTACCAACACTAATAATGGCTAGCCCTGCAGTCCCATTCAGGTCAACCCGATTCTGTTTCCTGCTGCTCTTGAAAGTGCGAGGTGATTGGATCATGGATGCTCAGTTTGGCTGCTGTGTTGTACCAAGCAGCACATTTTTCCCTAACCATGGAATCCCCAGCAGGGTGACATTTTGGCCCGCTCTGCTCACCTTGGTTCTAGCTTGCTGCACTTCAGGCCCAGGCTGGGTAGACGGGCTCTGTGTGGCCACCCAGGGCCTCTTTGTGTTCCACTGCCACTTCTCCTCAGGAGTAAGTGGGCTGGCTGTGCTGTTGGGGAGCCCGGTTAATAATATGTAAGTATCTTAATCACATAGGAGGATTTTTTTTTTGACCAATGCCTTTTTCCTACATTTCTCATCAGCGGTAAATCAACCCTCTTTCTTTTTTGACCTACAGTGCTGTCATAAGGATATTAAAACGTATTGGTTTACTGCCATGATACAGTATGGAATGCTCAGGAAGTTTTATTCCTACAACTTTAACAGTATTTCCTTACAGAAGCAATTAGAATGATATCGGTAATTTCTTGGAAGGGAATAAGGATGGGAAAGAAGCCTTAAATTGGACAAAATCCAGGTGGTTGATAAAAATTCTAAGATGACCCATTCAGTTACATCAATGGATCCAAAAAATGGAGCAGTCAAATTGCGATAGTAGTGGATAACTTAAGCTCAATATTTTAATTCCAATGTTAAAACCTGGAAGAATTCATGTATAAAATGGTATAGAAATTATAATAACTTAAGAAAAAGGTTGTACAAACCATTGCTCCAAAAGAAATTTGAAAAGGGAAATTTTAGAATCCCTTGCCTAGGGACCATATAATATAAGAAAGATACAACATAGGAAATTTCATCCATCTATACTCAGGTCTTTGGCGTTTGTGGCTGAGTCCTATAAGGTATACCATTTGATAGATGATTTTGGAGTAATCATATACCCAACACTGGGTTCTGCTGGAGATAGAACTTATATTTAGGCTGTATGTACTTGCTCGTCCTTAATGATGGTTAAAATATTGAAGCACTTAAGTACTGACTGCAAGGCATGTGACCCTGTTCACAGGGACTTTTCCTTTCCCAGAAGTTAGAGAATAAATTCCAGGGAGTTGGGAGGTATGGTGAACACCTGTAATCCCAGTTACTCCAGAAGCTAGGGTAGATGTATCACAAGTTTGAGTTTAAAAATTGAGTAAATTCTAAGCACCTCTAGGATCCTATTCTAGTTCTATGGCTTTTCCAGATCTCAGTCAGAACTTAAGCTTGTTAAATACTTTTATTATTTCCAGAATTCAGCATCTCTGGAAACTTATGCCAAACTCCTCTAGCTAGCCATCCTAGGAAGGATAAGAGTTGGAATCTATAATTCTATAATCTATGGAGTAGATATAATGGTTAATTTCAAGACGTTTTTTGAGGGGGCATGGAACAACATCATTTTGAGTTCATAATTGATAGCAAGATTGGTATTAAGAGGGTAATACATTCAGTTTTTATATTTAAGTAGAATAATTGCTTATTTCTTTTAATTGTAATATTTCTGTAATTGACAATTTACTTTCTGTTTAGTCATATTAAATAGAAATTCAAGTTGAGCAGAAAGGTATAAAAGAAAAAGCATGATTACTATAATTAAACCTCACTTTTATTCTGCTATCCTGGAATGCTATAATTTGAATTAGTGCAAAAAATGTATTGAATACATAATTTAACCTGTATTAGATTAAGATTTGTACGGTGAGACTGACTTATGCTGAATGCTGATTTAAAAGCTATCAATAATAAAGAAAAGGTTTGCTTAAATTATGTTGTTATAAAGTGCCTGGCAAGTTGTAAGAGAACCATTATAACTGTATAATAAGAGTGGTACTTGTTTAAATACAAATCTCCATTTGATTGAAACTAATGATGAAAACATTCATTCCTTGAAATCAGGTTTGTTCCAAACCAAAGAAACACTTAGCAATTGCTTGTGCTGACAGGTTGTTTACAAGTAATGAAAAAAATCCAATTTTCTTAAAGGAATAAAAATATATACAAGTATTTCTGAAGATAATCTTGTCATAAAAACTGACTTTCCTGGAAGATGAATATGCCTGTTCTTGCTTTTGATATATTTTTGTAGTTGGCTCACATCATCTTTCCCAGGTCTCATATTTTCGATTATGTTCATAATTCTGACCTTAAGTGAATAATATGTTTTAACCACAGGAGAGGGTTATAAAGTTATGATATTCTGAACTGAGAATATATTAGGTTTTTCTTCAAAATTTCAGGCAGGGAAAGATGTCAGAAGAGCAAACACTAGAGAGATTTTGCAATAAGATAAAATCACTAGAAAACTAATCTTTAATAAAGTTCACTCAGGAACTATTCTTTGGGGCCCGTTTATTTAAATTCCTTCAAAAAAGAAGTGATGACTTGACTTTTGTTTGACTATATAGGTAACCTTTGCTGGAATGTTGATGCAACCATAGAATGCACCATTGCATTTTATCAGGTTTCCAGTATGGCTACTAAAAATTTAAGTATGCATTAGAAGGGAGATAAAAAGAATGATCACCCCTCTCAAATTTATTATATGTAAGGAAATGTGCTAATTTTTAAATAAATCACCCTAAATTACTATTATAGTAAAATCATTGCTATGGGAAACACTGCATATAGGTTTCTCTTATTTTCCAAGATTGTGCATTTTGGAAGAATTATATTAAATATCTTTCAGAGTTGTATATTTTAGAAGAAAAATATCTTCACTTCTACCTCTCTTTGCCACCTAATAAAGATATAACTCTCTATTTTCAGTTATGTCTTATAATTTGAAACTCTTGATAGCAAGCTATTTTATTCCATTATCCTTAATATTTATTAAACTATGTTATGCACCTATTGAGATATGAAAATAGTAAATCATCTCTAGGTTTTTAAATCTTTCTTTCTATTTCTCTTTTTTCTTTCATGTTGAAGATTGAAGAATTGAATTCATGGCTTTGCACATGCTAAGCACATGCTCTACCACTGAGTAATATACTTGGATCTATTTTTTTAAAAGGCAGTATGTCCTCTCCCATGGAATTTACATAATAGTTGAGAATATAGACAATGAATAATTAAGCATTATAAAGTATGTTAATGTTAAGGGTTATAGAGCACATAAATCAGAGGAGAGTGAGAGTGAGTGTTGGGTGGCTATTTTAATCAAAACATATTGAGAAAACACATGTTCACTAAATGTACAAAAGTGATAGAGGAATATCTGCAGAGCATATTTCAAGCAGAAAGAAGAACAAGATAAATGACCCAGCAGATTCTCACACTAGCTATATGACAGTATGGCTGGAAAAATATTGAGTAAGCAAAGAAAATAGGACCAGAAAGGTAGTGCGAGTGTGGTTGTGATAAAATCAGCTGGGTCATAGGCAATTTTAAGAATTATAGATTTTAATCTACTGGAGATGGGAAACCAGTAGATGGCAGTAAGCAAAAGAAAGATGTGATTACTTTGAGTACTGGTTGTTAATTAAATCTAGAGGTAGATATAATGTCATTTAGGATACAATGTATCTATCTATGCTAGAATTTGATGGTATCTTTGCCATAGGATGAGTACATATTCTGCTTTTCCTAGAAGAATCCCAGTATAATTGATTTTCTGACAAATTATTATAATTCATAATTACCAAACGTACCATTTGGGATGACTTCATAGCAACCTTATATAGATTAGAAGTGTGGTGTTGAAGCTAGTAAGTGCTCATCATGATCTTTGTATATTTGGAAAATGTTAAAAAAGGGTATACTGATGGTTTGGTTAAAAGCTTGCATGACAGAGAAATGGATCAAAAAATGACCTGAGCAACTGCAATTATACATCTCCCTTTTTTAAGATGGCAAAAGTTATGTGAAAAGAAGGTTGAAAAAATTTTACACATCGTGAATTTTAGATGTTCATAAAGATGCTAAGTAAAAAGTAATACATATTAATTAAATTTAAGCATGAAGAGTCTAGTCAGAGATACACAATTGTCAATATTGTGTCATAAAGAAGAGAAAAGCCTTTTGGGGATTGATTGAATAGAGAAATAAAGGACAGTGATTGAAAATATAATGATATGTTTTTGAGGAGTATTGCTATAATAAGATATTAATAATACTTACCCTGCCAGGATTTTGTGATTGTTACATACTCTTAGATGTGTACCACAGTAGTGAAAAAATTATCAATACAGATATTGATTAAATCTTATGGCTAAGGGAAGCATTTTGACACATGTTTTAAAATTGGAATTTGGGGGAGGTGATAGAACGATTTGGGTGTAGTAATGAAGTACAAGGATGGGCTTTCTTTACAGATAATTTAACTTGAATGTGGTGAGCCGTTCTAGTAGACCGTGGCTGCCATTAGAAGATGGCGCCGGCTTCCACTGTGACCTGTGATAAACAACTCCTTATATGGAGAATTGGCACGCAATCCCTTCCCACCCTATGAGAGAGATCCACGTGGCAGCTTGGGATTGGTATGCGGGAGGCTTTATTAGGCTGTGCTTGGGCGCTCGGCGGGGGGTCACTAGAGCATGATACTTGAATCAAGGCCTGAATAAACTGCTGAAAGAAGAATCCTGTGTCGTGTTTTCCCTTGCCGGCGAGGGGTCGCAACACTTGAATTCATCCTTGGGGTTCATAAGAGAGAGTTAATTCTTGGTTGAGTGTGAGAGGAAAGGCGAGGGTAATAACAAAGTTGATAATGGAGGTAATTCTGGGGATGGAGGACTGTGAGTGATGGAAGGATGGTGACAAGTGAAAAGAGTTTTGGAGAGGTGGATTGGGAGTTAGAGTTGTATGCAAGTCTCTATGGAACATCCACTAGGCTAACAAGTATAATGAGAAAAGTTCCCAGGAACACAGAGCAAGTTGGATATGAGGCTGTGATAGTGGTTGAGGATGGCAGGAAAGGAAAGATGTTCTTAGGCAAAAGTGGATCTCTCATTTTCATCTTCTTTGCTGTTGCTGTAGAAGTAGAATCAGGTGCTGTGGGTCTTACTGAAAGCAAACAGAATCCTGGGCCCTTTCTGCTTTTCACTTGATTACTGAAAAGCAGAATCAGAGTAGAAACAGTGCATCAGAGTACATGTTTTTTAATTTACCCTGTAAGACAAAGACTGTGGGTTCTCAGTATTGCTGTGATTGTGGCAGCTGAGGCTGGATGCTGATGTGGGAGGCCATGGACGCTCATGTTTGTTGTAAAGAGCATGTCAGCATTCCAAAAGGCAAGCTGCTCCATCAAATGTCACTGGGTACATATATGTGGTATGATTGCTTCTTTATGTTTTTTTTTTTCCCAAACATCGTAGGATTAGGAAGATTATGAAGGTAGAGATGTCTGAAAATCCTTATTTCCAGAGCATTGTACATGCCAGGTAGTGTTTTTCAGGTTTTGGATGTGTATACTAAGTGAAAGAGGAAGAGGAGCTTCGTTCTATAGCAGGATTAAAATGCTATGATATGAGCATGTATAATTGGTATATGGCATTGTAGTATGCTGTACTGTATGAGGACAATGTTAATAGGCAGTATATGTTGGAAACTCTGAGAAGAGATTTTTTAAACAAACATTTTTAGGTACATTTAATATGTGGTGATCCATCTAAATACTGCTCTCTGTGTGAGGTTCAGATGTGGTATGAGTATGTTCCCCAAGGTTAGTGTGTTCCCCAAGGTTTGTGTGTTGAAAGCTTAGTCCTCAATGTGGTGATGTTCAGAGGTGGTGGGACCTTCAGAGGTGAGGTCTAGTGGTCTAGATCATTAGGTGTACTGCCCTTTAAAAGGATTAAGATAGTTCTCCCAGTGCCTTAAGTAAGTTCTGGCTAGAACTAGTTGATATCAAAAACCAACTGGGCTCTCTCTGTCTCTCAGGTCTTTTTCTGGCTTATTATCTGACCATGTAATCTTTTCCTATGGAAAAAGCATGGGCTGTGATGTTATCTGCCTTGTGACATAGCCACTCCTTACTGGAAATAAGGAGTGAAATCCCTATACCTATCAGTGCCTAGAAATGAGTGCCTATGAAATCAGTGCCTATGAAATCCCTATACCTATCAGTGCCTAGAAAACAGAATTTTATTAGTATTTTGAATAAATAAATGAATTAAAGTTAAAAGTGCCAGCTGTTTATTCACAAAAATGTAGAACACTTTAATAAACCTTATACTACTGTAAAAAAATGAGTTAAAGATGATTGTATTTCTCGTGTTTTCGATTTCTACATTAAAAATGAAAAGAAACTGACATCTAGAGTAATAGGCAAATAACAGAGATTATGCTGTACTAAATGTATATGTTTGGTTATTTTTTAATCATTGAAGATGTGTTAGCTGTAAGTTTTTACTACATTTTGTACATTTTTGTAAATGAATATTTGGCTTTGGGATAGAGAATCCCTTTCCAGGGACTGACAAAAGTAAAACTATACATTCATATTTATATAATTAGTTATTCAGATGCACTTTTAAAACTTTTGAATAATCTCAGAGACCTTAAACATTTAGATAAATAATCTTTGTCACAACCAACCTGAACCTAGACATTTCCAAAAGTTGGGCCATTTCCTTAAAAAACAAAAATAATTGAAGGAATAAATAAATATCTAAATAATAGAGAAGACTATGTATGACATGAGTAATAGGATTATGTGTCACTTAATGTTTCCTTTCCTGTGCTTATTTGTACACTCCAGATTTTTGAAAATCATCATGACATACATTATCTTTATAATAATAATAAATCTTCCCATGTATGAATTTGGTTTATTACTCCACTTCTTGGGTATTTTTATGCACATCTGTTATTTTTAAAAATTCTTTTATCTATAAAAATCAAAAATATAATTAGTTTATTCTATATAAATTTAATTAGATTTATTCTTGAAAGTCACATGAATTTCTGTTTCTAGAAACTGAGTTTTAAAAATTATATTTTAATTAGTTTCATTAAGCATAAAAAGTATTGACTTTATATATTTTAATTTTGCTTACTTATCTTTATCTTGTCTGTAGATTCTATTGAGTTTTCCATATGATAATCATTGAGAAAATTACTACACCATTTAAAATGTTCCTTTGCAATTCTTGTATGTTTTATTTCTTTTCTATTTCTACTCACCCAGATAAGACTTCTAGTAAATATCTTGTTAAATTGGGTCAATAATAGTGGGTAATTCTCTTTTGTTTTTTGCTTTAAGATAGTATTTTTTCAATTTTTACACTGGTATTTGCTGCAAATTGTTGACAGGTAACTTTTATTAAGTTAAATGTATTTTTATTTTAATTGTATTTAACTAGAAGTATCTGTCATAAATGAGTTTTAAATCTTATCTAATACCTTTTGACTATCATATTCTTTTTTTTTTTATTCATGTGGCAAAATTCGCTAAAAGATGTTCTTACATTCCTAAGTATAATCCAACCTGATCAAAGTGTGTATGTGTGCATGTGATTATTTAAATAAACTTGTGTGTACATATTATCGGTGTTCTGCTATTTTATTTAGGTTTTACATTTCTCTATAAAGATAATTGGTCCACAATTTCTTTTCTTTCAATACTCTACTAGGATTTGCCAGGAAAATAGAACCAGTATGGTATAGACTCACCATGAGAAATTGCTCACATGATAATGTAACCCACAGATCTCAGGATCTGCAGGGTGAGTTGGCAAGCCAGTTGCCCAGAAGAGTTGAAGATGTTGTTTTAGTTGGAAGACTAGCATGCTCAAGACCAAGGAAAAGCCTCTGTTTCAATTCAAGTCTAAAGGCAGGAAAAAGACAATGTTCCAATTCAGAAGCTGTGAGGAAAGAAGAATGCTCCTATACTTGGGGAGAGAAGCAGCCTTTTTGCTCCATTCAGGCTTTCAATAATTGATTAAGGCCCATCCACATTGGGGAGGGTATTTTTTTTTACTCACTTTGAAAATTTGAATGTTAAATTCACTTACAACCATCACAACAGAAACTCTCAGACTAATATTTAACAAGTATCTGGGAAATCTGTGATCCATTCAAATTATAAAACTAACCACTACAAATGACTATTTATTATTACTAATATATTAAACTAGATATATTGAAATATCTGGCATTTTCTTGTACTTTAACATATTCGATCAATTTTTTAAATTAGTTAGATTTTTTTTTTTCCCTGTGTCTCTCCACTGACAATGCAGACTAGGTGCAGGGCCTGGGCTCAGGTGCATGGAATAGGCTCCCTCTGCCTCTCCTTTTTATCCAGTGTTAAAACAGAGCCTATGGTAATGAATTAGTTAGATATCATCCCTTTCTCAAACTTTTAATAAATATCACCTCAAAAATATATTCTATAGTCATGGTGTTATCTTTGTGAATAGATTCCATAATAATCTTCAATTTTCTATAACTATTTTGAATATAATCATCTTTATAATTATATATTATCTTTAAATAATAGGTTTTATTTCATAGCTAAGTATTAATCATCTTGATGAACTAGCAAATTATTTTATTTGAAGTATCTATTATTTCTTTCTATTTCATTTGTTTCTGCTTTTAAGATTATTTTGTTTCTCCTCCAATTTTCTGTTGTTCTTGACTGTTTAGTATATTAATTTTATCTTTTTTCTAATATAAGTTTTGTGGCCATTCTGTTCTAAATGTCTGTTGCTATGTTTCTCAATTTTTATAGATTTTAATTTTCTTTGAGATTTGATTATTTAACTTTTTACATTATAACTGTTTAGCTTATTAATTTTATCTTTTTTCTAATATAAGTTTTATGGCTATTTTGTTCTAAATATCTCTTCCAATGTTTTTCAAATTTTATAGCTTTTAATTTTCATTTAAATTTGAGTATTTAATGTTGTAATGTGAGTAGTTAATGTGGCATTTTGCTGTAGTGTTCGTGCTGGGGATAGAACCTGGGAAATCATGCATGCTAAACAAGCTCCCTACCACTGAGCTGTACAGCAGCCTTTACCTATGACTTTTGTAATCATTTAAATCAGACAAGAAAAGTAGTTTCAGATTTCAAGCCATAATTCTCTCTTTCTGTTATGTGTACCACAGGTGGATGAACTGCTGAAATGGAGAAGCCATAACTTTGTATTTCTATCCAATAATAATGTTTCTGTTACTCAACAGGGATCACTGCTTCCCATTCTGTGTGGTGGTCGTCTAAGAACTTCTCTTTCCATCTTGTTACCAGAGAATTGGTATTTTTAAAACTGGTCACTGTTTTCAAATGTGAAACAGTTTCAGAATCACTAATTCTTCTATATATCAAGTCACATGGCCTATATTTCTTTATATTTATAATGTATTATCTTCATAATTTATGTAATATCTTTATAGTTTATACACAATATTTATAATTTCTTCATAATTTATGTAAGATGTTTATAGTTTACACATTATCTTTATAATTTTCACTAATTCTTGGTATTGTTACAAAAATAAAATAACAATTTGAAAGCTATAAATGGGTATGTTCTAGTTTATTGTCTATCACATACAGTAGGAGTTAAGAAATCATAAAATGGGGAAAAAGAAAAGTCATATTATTTTTCAGTAACTGTTTTTTTTTATGTTGGATACTTCACTTATATATGTGTCCCAAACTTTTTATTAACAAGTGCTATATTGTTTGGCCAATGTTGTTCAATATTCCTCTTATAACCCATACATACTAGATATGGTTACACTTTTATCCTTTAATATTTATATATTCATAAATATTTTAAAAAATATATTTTTTTTACTTGTAGTTGGACACAGTACCTTTATTTTATTTATTTATTTTTATGTAGTGCTGAGGATTGAACCCAGGGCCTCACACATTCTAGGCAGTTGCTGTGCCCACTGCACCACAACTCCAGCCCTCCTTTATTTTTTGTAGAAAAATCTCCAAGAGACTCAATGGGTATTCATTTTTCAATTCTGAACAGATCAAATGGCTCAAATTAATCAACAGTGAATGTGAGTATTCATTTATCTTCAACCTCTACAGCACTGGTTGTAATGTGATGTCAGAAGTTGAAAATTCTGAAAGGTCAGTTTCTAGTTGTTTAATTTCATATTTCAGATAATGCCTTATAAGAAAGACAGAAATTCTGAGTAATGAATGTATTTTTTTTCATCATTGACTCTGGCAAACTGTCTTGCAGGCACAAATGTTATTTTCCTTTTGTCTACGCTCTGATCTAACTTAATCATAGTCTTCTCTTCTGATGAACTCATTTCAACTCCAAAGGTTTCTGCTTGTGCTGTCACAGAGCCAATATTGTTTTCTGCTAAATTGTCATGTCCTGCAAAAGGCATTTCTGCTCATTTTCTAGAGTTGCTGTAACAAAATACCACAGATTGGGTGGGCTAAATAACAGAAATTTATTTTATTTCTATTCAGCTGCCTAAGTTTGAGGTCAAAATGTTGGTAATGTTGCTTTATTCTGAGTCCTTTCTCTACCTGTAGTTTGTCTATCTTTTCATTGTATCTTCACATTGTCTTCCCTTTATGCTTTCCTGAGTCTAAATTTCCTCTTAAAAAGACATAAGTAACATTGGATTGGAGCCTAGGCTAAGGACCTCATTTTAACTGAACTACCTCTTCAAAGGCCATATCTCCAAATCTGGTCACATCCTGAGATTCTGGATGTCAGGACTTTAGCATATACATTTTACAGAAACACAATTCAGTCTATAATATCTGTCTATCTCCAATTAGAGTCATATTAATTGTTCAATATTATTGAATTGTTCAATGTTTGCTAACTCTATTTGGATTATATCCTATTATTTTGTTATAAACATATGTACCTTTCATATTTATTTGGATTCTGAATAATGTATTCATCATTTTATAATAAAGAAAAATGCACTTAGTTCAGCATCCATTTAAATACACTATGATTAAGACTTTCAAGCCATAATTCTTTATCAGTATTTTAATAATTTAATTTTATATAATAATGCTCTGACTAGAAAGATATGGCTTCCTGTTAATGTTGGTTCATAAACAGACTTATTAAGTACTTGTTGGAGATACTCTGGAATGAATGGAAAGTGTGAATTGAAAATTGTTTTAGTCAGCTATTTTATCACT
This sequence comes from Marmota monax, assembly GCF_021218885.2. Lineage (NCBI taxonomy): Eukaryota > Metazoa > Chordata > Mammalia > Rodentia > Sciuridae > Marmota > Marmota monax. The sequence goes on from NW_026693153.1 coordinate 10,824,771, forward strand.
TTGACCAAAACCTGATGAGAAAAATCAGAGGAGAAAAAGTTTATTTGACTCTCATGGTTTCAGACATCTCAATTCATAAATAGCCAACTCCCATTACTCTGGGCCATTGTTCATGGCAGAAGAGTATGGTGGAGGAAAGTGGCTCAGGACAGCTACCAAGAAGTAGCGAGAGGCAGTCCCCATTGACCCACCTGCTGCAGTCATACCCTACCTGCCTATAGTTACCACCTGATTAATCCCTATCGTGGAATTAATGCAGTCGTTAAGTCAAGGCTCTAATAGCCCAATCATTTTACCTCTAAACTTTCTTTCCTTGTCTCACACATGAACTTTTGGGAGACAAATCATATCTAAACCATAACAGAAATTATTTGTTTTGGAAATTCTTTCTACATTCCAAAAAATAATTATCTCATTTATATTCTATTCTTATATTCCTAAGTTATTTTGTATGGAAAATGACTATTTTCCATTTTATGAAGATAGGCTAAATTTCTGGGTAAGCTCTGTAATGTATATCCATCAATATAACTATCCATGAAAATTATATATATATATATATATATATATATATATATATAGAGAGAGAGAGAGAGAGAGAGAGAGAGAGAGAGAAAGAGAGAATTTTTTAATATTTATTTTTTAGTTTTCAGTGGACACAACATCTTTATTTTATTTTTATGTGGTGCTCAGGATCAAACCTAGTGCCCCGCGCATGCCAGGCGAGCACACTACCACTTGAGCCACACATCCCCAGCCCTAAAATTATATTTTTAAAATATTGTGGACCTATTAATGGAAACACAGACACATTCTGAGCATATTGACACATACATGCAGTTATTTAAGTTTGCTTGAAACATGTGATTGAGCTACTGAACATATCATATGTCACGTATCATCCTAGGATTATATGTGAAACATACTTTTATTATATTAATATTCTATGTGGTTTATTGTACTAACTGGAATTATGAAGTGGTATGTTTCTAACTATATACTTGTGAAGGAAACATCTAGTGTGTGTGTGAGAGAGAGTGGAATTTTAGTTGAACAGATGGCTATTGTAAGTAAAAATTAAATAATAATATTTTTTCTAAGTTATTTGAGCTATTTTATACTACAATTTTTGGTTAAGTTCCCTCCAGAAAGCAAAAAAAAAAAAAAACATTTAGAAATATAGAACAATAAAACTGTGTAGAATCATCTTTTACATGAAAAACTATATGATTTGTTCATCCCTCATTCATTCAATTAGTTACTGGAAAAATTCTGTAGTCAATGTAGGTTAAATAAAATATTGTCTCATTAACTATTATTTTGCAAAGAAAGTATTTATACAATTCAATTTCTCTAAGTATCTTTTAAGACTAAACCCTTAGGAGGAGGGAAGATGGCGGCGAGGGGAGTGCATTACCCCCGTGTGCTGCTTCACTGTGTGGGAGTGTGACAAGTCAGGACGGCTGAAGGATATCTTGTTGGGAATTTCCAGCAATAGTGGGGTGCGCCGGAACCTGGAGGAAGGATTTCCATCGCATGAGGATCGGCTACGGGGACTCAAACGCGAGAGGTTTGTCGCACGGAGGGTAAAACTGCTTATTCAGCGAATCGCCCCGCGGCTGGAGTCTGCAAGGCGCGCTGGGATAGAGACGCAGGGTTACAGCGCTGCAGTTTCTGCCAGACGCGCAAGCACCGCACTCAGGGCTGAATTCTGGGTTCGAGACGGGGAAGGAAGCGGTCCATCTCGGTTCTCCACACCGGTCAGACCACAGAGGAGGCCAGCAGCCACCATGTTGGTAAACTGACGTCACCACACCTGTTTTTGACTGACCGCAGCTCATTCAGCCATAGAACAGGTAATTTCAGGCTGCAATTCGCCTGCGGCTTGCAGACAGATTGCTAGGGTTCAGCGCCTGGGGGCTTCTTAAAATCTGATCTTATCTGAGTGAACACGGAGCGCGGGGCGGCCGAGTCCCGGCTCCCGGAGCCGTCCCGGAACCGCCCTGGCTCCGGGCTGCGGAGCCTGCGGAGGCTGCTTCTTGGACCCTGCTAATATCAGAGCAAACACGAAACACCAAGAGGCCGAGTTCCGGCTCCCGGAACTGAGCCCGCGGGGACTGCTTCTTGGAGCTTACACTTGTAGGAGCTTACACCGAGCACAGAGCGGCCGAGTTCCGGCTCCCGGAACCGTCCCGGAACCGCCCTGGCTCAGGGCTGCGGAGCCCGCGGAGGCTGCTTCTTGGACCCTGCTACTATCAGAGCATACACCAAACACTAGGCGGCCGAATTCCGGCTCCCGGAACTGAGCCCGCGGGGGCTGCTTCTTGGAGCCTACACTTATAGGAGCTTACACCGAGCACGGAGCGGCCGAGTTCCGGCTCCCGGAACTTCCCTGGACCGGGGCTGGGAGCCCGCGGAAACTGTGTCTCGGTCCGGGTCCTGCTGAGGGCAGGTCAGGACTCACCCATTGCTTGGGTTGCCTGGCAAGGGGAACGAAATGCTGCCATTCGCATAGGATACCAACATGGCAGAGATCTGATGTCAGCAGAAAGCGGTGGAGGAGAGATCTTCATCAATACCAGCGGTGACATAAGCAGTTGGTCTCCTGGTAAGGGGGGTGAGGCTCAGTCACCCGAGTCTCCTCAATTTGTCCTCGAGCCAGAGGGAAGGAGCCGGGCCGCCGCCAGCCCCCGGAGCAGGCCCAGCGGCTCGCCAGCGTGGTGACCGCGTGACCCCAATTGGAGAGGGGGCGGAGCGGAGCCGCCACCCAAACCCGCCAGGTGGGCAGACCCACGACCCAGTAGTACATGGGCGTGGTAGGAGGGGCAGGGCAGAGCCGCCCTTCGCGCTTGCAAGGTAAACAGACCTGTGACAGCCTGGCGGGTCAGGCCCAGTGGCCTGCCAGTGTGGTACACACGTCACCCCAACTCGAGTAGGGGCAGAGCAGATCCTTATCCCACGCCCGGATCAGGCCCTGCCAGTGTGGTGGTCACGTGACCCCAATTGGAGTGGGGGTGGAGCGGAACCGCCACCCGTGCCCGCAGGGTGAGCAGACCAGTGATCAACCTGCAGATCAGGCCCAGGGGTCCGCAGGCGTGGTAGGAGGGGCAGGGCAGATCCGCCGCCCGCGCCTTCAAGGTAGGCAGACCTACAACAGACCTGCGGATCAGGCCCAGGAGCCTGCCGGCGGGGTACAAATACCACCCTAATTGGAGTAGTGACAGAGCAGAGTCGCCTCCCTTGCCAGGAACAGACCCAGCATCCTGCAGGCGGGGTAGTCACGACACCCCAATTGGAGTAGGGGCAAAGCAGAGCCTCCACTCGTGCCCGAAAGGTGGGCAGATCTGCGACCGACCAGCAGGACAGGCCCAGTGGCCTGCTGGTACGACAGACACGTCACCCCAATTGGAGTAGGGGCAGAACAGAGCCGCCACCAGCTCCCAGAACAGGCCCAGTGACCTGCCGGCGTGGTAGCCACGACACCCCAATTGGAATAAGGAGAGAGCAGAGCCGCCGCCCGCACCTGCAGGAAAGATACGCAAGCAGTATGAAAAGACAAGGAAAGAAAGGACCACAAGCAATGCAGGTCAACGCAACTTTAGAAGAGGTAACAGCTGCAGCAGATGGAATGTCAGATAAAGAATTCAGGATATACATGCTTCAGATGATCTGGAGTATCAAGGAAGACATTAAACAGCAAAATCAGACAATGAAAGATCACTTCGACAACGAATTACGCAAACAAATCCAGGAAGCAAAGGATCAACTATACAGGGAGATAGAGGTTATAAAAAACAAGCAATCAGAAATCCTAGAAATGCAGGAAGCAATAAACCAACTTAAAAACTCAATGGAGAATACTACCAACAGAGTAGAACACTTAGAAGATAGAACATCAGACAATGAAGACAAAGTATTTCAACTGGAAAAGAACATAGACAGCTCAGCAAGACTGTTAAGAAACCATGAGCAGAACATCCAAGAAATATGGGATAACATTAAGAGACCAAACTTAAGAGTCATTGGGATACAGGAAGGTACAGAGCTCCAAACCAAAGGAATGAGCAGTCTATTCCATGAAATAATACAAGAAAACTTCCCAGACTTGAAGAATGAGACAGAATCCCAAATCCTAGAAGCCTACAGGACGCCGAATGTGCAAAATCATAAGAGATCCACACCTAGACACATTATAATGAAGATGCCCAACATACAGAATAAGGAGAGAATTTTAAAAGCTACAAGAGAAAGGAAGCAGATTACATTTAGGGGCAAGCCAATCAGGATAACAGCTGATCTTTCAACACAGACTCTGAAAGCTAGAAGATCCTGGAATAACATATTTCAAACACTGAAAGATAATGGGTTCCAACCAAGAATTGTGTATCCAGCGAAATTAAGCTTCAGGATGGAGAATGAAATTAAAACCTTCCACGATAAACAAAAGTTTAAAGAATTCGCAGCTAGAAAACCATCTCTTCAAAACATCCTAGCCAAAGTATTACAGGAAGAGGAAATGGAAAATAACAATGAAAACCAACAGTGGGAGGTAGGACAGTAAAGGGGGGGGGGAAACAATCAAAGAGGAAAACAAACAATGTTTAGTAACAGAAATAAACAAATATGGCTGGAAGAACAACCCATATCTCAATAATAACCCTAAATGTTAATGGCTTAAACTCACCAATTAAGAGACACAGGCTAGTAGAATGGATCACAAAACAAGACCCAACAATATGCTGCCTACAGGAGACGCATTTGATAGGAAAAGACATACATAGGCTGAAGGTGAAAGGTTGGGAAAAATCATATCACTCATATGGACTTCGGAAACAAGCAGGCGTGTCCATACTCATATCAAATAAAATAGATTTCAAGCCAAAGTTAATCAAAAGAGATAAAGAGGGACACTACATACTGCTTAAGGGAACCATACACCAACAAGACATAACAATCATAAATATTTATGCCCCAAACAATGGTGCAGCTATGTTCGTCAAACAAACTCTTCTCAAGTTCAAGAGTCTAATAGACCACCACACCATAATCATGGGAGACTTCAACACACCTCTCTCGCCACTGGACAGATCTTCCAAACAAAAGTTGAATAAGGAAACTATAGAACTCAATAACACTATTAATAACCTAGACCTAATTGACATATATAGAGTATACCACCCAACATCAAGCAGTTACACTTTTTTCTCAGCAGCACATGGATCCTTCTCAAAAATAGATCATATATTATGTCACAGGGCAACTCTTAGACAATATAAAGGAGTAGAGATATTACCATGCATCTTATCTGATCATCATGGAATGAAACTGAAAATCAACGATAAAAGAAGGAAGGAAAAAGCATACATCAATTGGAGAATGAACAATAGGTTACTGAATGATCAATGGGTTATAGAAGACATCAAGGAGGAAATTAAAAAATTCTTAGAGATAAATGAAAACACAGACACAACATATCGGAATCTATGGGACACATTAAAAGCAGTTCTAAGAGGAAAATTCATTGCTTGGAGTTCATTCCTTAAAAAAAGAAAAAACCAACAAATAAATGATCTCATACTTCATCTCAAAATCCTTGAAAAAGAAGAGCAAAACAACAGCAAAAGAAGTAGAAGGCAAGAAATAATTAAAATCAGAGCTGAAATTAATGAAATCGAAACAAAAGAAACAATTGAAAAAATTGACAAAACTAAAAGTTGGTTCTTTGAAAAAATAAACAAAATCGACAGACCCTTAGCGATGCTAGTGAAGAGAAGAAGAGAGAGAACTCAAATTACTAGCATACGGGATGAAAAAGGCAATATCACAACAGACACTTCAGAAATACAGAAGATAATCAAAAACTATTTTGAATCCTTATACTCCAATAAATTAGAAGATAGTGAAGGCATAGATAAATTTCTTAAGTCATATGATCTGCCCAGATTGAGTCAGGAGGATATAGAAAACCTAAACAGACCAATATCAATTGAGGAGATAGAAGAAACCATCAAAAGACTACCAACTAAGAAAAGCCCAGGTCCCGATGGGTATACAGCAGAATTTTACAAAACCTTTAAAGAAGAACTAATACCAATACTTTTCAAGCTACTTCAGGAAATAGAAAAGGAGGGAGAACTTCCAAATTCATTCTATGAGGCCAACATCACCCTGATACCTAAACCAGACAAAGACACTTCAAAGAAAGAAAACTACAGACCAATATCTCTAATGAACCTAGATGCAAAAATCCTCAATAAAATTCTGGCGAATCGGATACAAAAACATATAAAAAAAATTGTACACCATGATCAAGTAGGATTCATCCCTGGGATGCAAGGCTGGTTCAATATACGGAAATCAATAAATGTTATTCACCACATCAATAGACTTAAAAATAAGAACCATATGATCATCTCGATAGATGCGGAAAAAGCATTTGACAAAGTACAGCATCCCTTTATGTTCAAAACTCTAGAAAAACTAGGGATAACAGGAACATACCTCAATATTGTAAAAGCAATCTATGCTAAGCCTCAGGCTAGCATTATTCTGAATGGAGGAAAACTGAAGGCATTCCCTCTAAAATCTGGAACAAGACAGGGATGCCCTCTCTCTCCACTTCTCTTCAACATAGTTCTCGAAACACTGGCCAGAGCAATTAGACAGACGAAAGAAATTAAAGGCATAAAAATAGGAAAAGAAGAAATTAAATTATCACTATTTGCAGATGATATGATTCTATATCTAGCAGACCCAAAAGGCTCTACAAAGAAACTATTAGAGCTAATAAATGAATTCAGCAAAGTGGCAGGATTTAAAATCAACACGCATAAATCAAAGGCATTCCTGTATATCAGCGACAAATCCTCTGAAATGGAAATGAGGACAACCACTCCATTCAAAATATCTTCAAAAAAAATAAAATACTTGGGAATCAACCTAACAAAAGAGGTGAAAGACTTATACAATGAAAACTACAGAACCCTAAAGAGAGAAATAGAAGAAGATCTTAGAAGATGGAAAAATATACCCTGTTCATGGATAGGCAGAACTAACATCATCAAAATGGCGATATTACCAAAAGTTCTCTATAGGTTTAATGCAATGCCAATCAAAATCCCAATGGCATTTCTTGTAGAAATAGAGAAAGCAATCATGAAATTCATATGGAAAAATAAAAGACCCAGAATAGCAAAAACAATGCTAAGCAAGAAGTGTGAATCAGGCGGTATAGCGATACCAGACTTCAAACTATACTACAGAGCAATAGTAACAAAAACAGCATGGTACTGGTACCAAAACAGGCGTGTGGACCAATGGTACAGAATAGAGGACACAGAAACCAATCCACAAAACTACAACTATCTTATATTTGATAAAGGGGCTAAAAGCATGCAATGGAGGAAGGATAGCATCTTCAACAAATGGTGCTGGGAAAACTGGAAATCCATATGCAACAAAATGAAACTGAATCCCTTTCTCTCGCCATGCACAAAAGTGAATTCAAAATGGATCAAGGAACTTGATATCAAATCAGAGACGCGCCGTCTGATAGAAGAAAAAGTTGGCTACGATCTACAGTCAGTGGGGTCGGGCTCCAAATTCCTCAATAGGACACCCATAGCACAAAAGTTAATAACTAGAATCAACAAATGGGACTTACTCAAACTAAGAAGTTTTTTCTCAGCAAAAGAAACAATAAGAGAGGTAAATAGGGAGCCTACATCCTGGGAACAAATCTTTACTCCTCACACTTCAGATAGAGCCCTAATATCCAGAGTATACAAAGAACTCAAAAAATTAGACAATAAGAGAACAAACAACCCAATCAACAAATGGGCCAAGGACCTGAACAGACACTTCACAGAGGAGGACATACAGTCAATCAACAAGTACATGAAAAAATGCTCAACATCTCTAGCTGTCAGAGAAATGCAAATCAAAACCACCCTAAGATACCATCTCACTCCAGTAAGATTGGCAGCCATTAGGAAGTCAAACAACAACAAGTGCTGGCGAGGATGTGGGGAAAAGGGTACACTTGTACATTGCTGGTGGGACTGCAGATTGGTGCAGCCAATTTGGAAAGCAGTATGGAGAGTTCTTGGAAAGCTGGGAATGGAGCCACCATTTGACCCAGCTATTCCCCTTCTTGGTCTATTCCCTAAAGACCTAAAAAGAGCATGCTACAGGGACACTGCTACATCGATGTTCATAGCAGCACAGTTCACAATAGCAAGACTGTGGAACCAACCTAGATGCCCTTCAATAGACGAATGGATAAAAAAAATGTGGCATTTATACACAATGGAGTATTACTCTGCATTAAAAAATGACAAAATCATAGAATTTACAGGGAAATGGATGGCATTAGAGCAGATTATGCTAAGTGAAGCTAGCCAATCCCTAAAAAACAAATGCCAAATGTCTTCTTTGATATAAGGAAAGTAACTAAGAACAGAGTAGGGACGAAGAACAGGAGAAGAAGATTAACATTTAACAGGGATGAGAGGTGGGAGGGAAAGGGAGAGAGAAGGTAAATTGCACGGTAATGGAAGGAGACCCTCAGGGTTATACAGTGGAGGGGGTAGAGAGAGAGGAGGGGAGGGGAGGGGAGAGGTGGGGAGGGGGGAGGGTGGATGATGGGAAAGGCAGCGGAGCACAACAGACACTAGTATGGCAATTTGTAAATCAATGGATGTGTAACTGATGTGAATCTGCAATCTGTGTATGGGGTGAAGGTGGGAGTTCATAACCCACTAGAATCAAAGTGTGGAATATGATATGTCAAGAAATTTGTAATGTTTTGAACAACCCACAATAAAAAATTAAAAAAAAAAAAAAAAAAAAAAAGACTAAACCCTTATTGGCTAAAGCATCATTATCACCAAAATCATATGTTCTCCGTTGGTGATGAGAATTAGCTTTTACTTGTGATGTTACAGATAAAAGACAGAACTATCATAGAATGGCTCATTTTCTGGCATTTCAAATAGTTCACTACTAATATATTTGAATTTATAATTTTGATATCTGGATGGTCATAAATAGATAATAATTGTGTACTCTTTCTTGTGAATCTAATTTACAAATAATGAGAATATATCTCAAAATTTATATCTTGAACCTGAGGAAACCTTATAAATACATGCTACATTATCAAAGATAACACTGAGGCATTTAAATTACTTACTCTTTTATGGTTAAATTCTGAATTAGGATCATTTTGAAATTGTAATTTGTGGGTAGAACAGATGCAAAAGACTTGATTGAAATTAAATTGTTCATAAAAGTAATCTCAGTTGTCAAGTGATTGCTCACCCACTGAAGAGATTTTTATTCATTGCAGTGGATTTAAGACCAAGTTAAAGTGCCTAAAGAAGTACTTTAAGTACATATTTTTAAAGCATGGATATATAGCCAGGTGATTTACTCTTCTTTTAAGTCCATTATTTACCTAAGAATGAAGGCCTTTATGAAATAAATATACATGCAAATTATAATTTCTTAGGAAATAAAGATTAAAAATCTTTGAAAGTTATCGTTATTAAGGATTCAGTCTAATAATCTTTTTAAAAACTTATGTAATACAATTTATTTTATATCTAAGAATTTTCCCAATTGTCATATTTACAATTAAATCATTTTATTATGCCAAAATAAATAAAGTTTAAACTCTGTAAGACATCCTAGGAATTTGGAAAGACAGATAAACTACTTACTGGGTTCTTTATTTGAGTCTGAGGTAATTTACGTATTATTTCATTTATCATCAAAACATTATGTGAAGAATATAAAGGTCTTAAATAATAGCCAGGACCCATTCTAGCACTTCTGATGTCCAAAGTCTTTAAGTTTTTTAAAAATATATTTTATAAAGTAAGACTAAGGAAGCACATTTTGTTAAGAAAGATATAATTTTTCTTCAGAAAGAAAAAATACACTTATAGTTTGAAATATGTTATCATGTTAACAGATTAAAAAGATGAAGCACATTTTTTTACTTTCTTCTTGTTTATACAAAAAAATTAGGATTATTAATTATTTATACACAAGTGAAGGAAAGATCATCCAATCTTGTTCACAGTTCCCATTCTTTCCACTCATTTCCCCTCATACTGTGTAATCAATTTAAGTAATTTCTGATTTATCTTCTCTCTCATTTTTTGTACTAGTGGGGAGACACAACACATTTTCTTAATTCCTATTTCTCATATGAAAGCATATGATACATATTAATTTATAATTTCTTTCTGAAAAAATATCCTAGAAGTCACTCTATATGTGGTAATAGAGATCTTTCTCATTATTTTTACTGATATATAGTATTCCATTGTGTGGATTCCACAGTTTATTCAATCACTTTTATAGATATGGGCTTTTAGATTGTTTCCAAAAGGTTGCAGATAAAAACAATGCTAGAATGAGTAGCTTTGTGTCTCCACATTTTTTGTCTTTTTAGATGCGAATTTTTGAGTAAATCCCTAAAATTTCATAATAAGGAAGTATATATGCAATTGGATTAGTTTATTATAAAATTTCTCTCCTGTAGTGTTTTTGTATTTGCCTCCCCACCAGCAATATGTGAGAGTATCAGGTTTCTCACAGCCTTTCCAACAGACTATTAAGTAATTCTTTTCCATTCTCATCAACCTCATAAATTAGTTGACCCAAAGCAACAGGGTGAAGTAATTATGGACTTAAGTCTCTAAAACTGTGAACCAAAGTAAACCTATTCTCTTGGTTAGTTGATTATCTCATGTATTTGTTGCTGAAATGGAAAGTTAACAAATGCATGGTGATTGGGGGGAGTGGGAGGGTGGGAGGGGTTTGCCACAATATTTTCTGTCATTTTAAAATAACCAATATTGATCATCTCTGGCTTTTGAATAACAGAAAATCTTTTTGTTTACCTTGAGATTAGGGAGGAATTCATATGTGTTTTCTTCTATTACTTGTTTGGTTCCCTTGTTATTTTTTTTTTATTTAGATCTGTGATCCATTTGTAGTTACATTTTTCAGTATGGTGCTGAAGTATGGATCTAATTTTGTCTTTCTCCAAATGTTTAGCCAATTTGTCCCTGCATCATTTATTAAAATGTTTTTTTTGTTGCCTTAGTAACTTGAAATACCATCTTTATCATATCCTATATGATAAATTTATGTGTACTCAGACGTATTTCTCACTTTTATTTCTGTTCCAAAGGTCTGTCCCAGTGCTATATAGTTTTGTCAATAGAGCACGCAGCATAATAGTTTTTTATATTGATCCAGTTTGTTCAATGCATCAATAGTTTGACTTTTTTTTATGCCCAATAGTACTTCCTAGTAAGAATATATTGTGTGTTACACATTAGATATAAGGTGTCCCCCCAAAACACTTGTGTACGACAATGCAAGAAAGTTTAGAGGTGAAATGAGTGAGTTGTGAGAGCCTTACCCTAATCTGTGCATTAATCCCATTAGATACTGATTAACCAAGTTGTTAGGCAGATATGGTGAGCTTGGAGGAGATGGGTTGCTGTTGATCATACCTTTGGGGTTTATATTGTGTCCTTGTTGAGAAAAGCCTCTCTCTGCTTCATGATACCATGTCCCCAGCTGTTTTCCTTAGGCACACACTTTAACAATTTATGATCTGGCTCATCTCTGGCCCTGAGGAATGGAGTGGATTGTCTAGTGGTTGAGACCTCTGAAATTGTGAGACTCAAACAAAATAAACTTGTCCTCCATAAAATAGTTCTTGTCAGGTCTTTTGATCACAGTAGTGAAAAAAGCTGACTAAAAAATATTGCTTACCTATTTTGATGGATTATTGAAGTGTTTCCAGGATTGGTTATGTTGTGAAGCTATTAGGAACATTCTTGTAAAAATCATTCTGTGGACATATATTTTAAAATCTGTTGGATACATATCTAGGAATAGAATGACTAATAATGTCTGATTATCTATCCTATGTTAGTAATTGTTTTTAAATTTTGTAAGAAACTTCTGGATTTTTGCCAGATACGGGTTACCATTTTATTGTCCCACTGATGATATATGATAATTCCTTTTATGCCACATCCTTGCCAATACTTGGTGATATGAAATTAATCTGCTTTTACTTCTTGTTTTTGCAATGTATTTGAGACCTTATTGTGGGGTTATTTTTCATTTCTCTCATAATAAATTATGCTGAACATTTTTCTAATGTTTATTGATAATTTATACGTCTGACTTAATCTACTATTAAAATATCTTTTCATTGTTGTGTATTTTGGTTTTTAAATATTGATGTATATAGGAATCTTTACATATCTTGGATGCCAACTTTTGATGGTTATATATTATGTGAACATTTTTTCTAGTCCTTGGATTTTCTTTCTTTTTTCTTAATGTTTTCTTCTGAAGTCATTACTTTGCGGCTTCCTTATGGACCCTTGCATAACAATGATAACTAAGATTTTCCTACATGTTTTTTTTTTTTTTCTAAAAGTATAGGTGGTTATCCTTTTTGTTGATATTTCTAAAAAAAAAATTTCTTTTCCTGTTACAGAATTGTTTTTTGTTCTTTTTAGTTAGACATTACAGTAGAATTTATTTGGACAAATCATACATACATGGAGTATAACTTCCCATTCTTTGGTTGTACATAATGTGGAGTTACACTGGTTATGTACTCATATATGAACATAGGAAATTAATGTCTAATTCATTCTACTGTTTATCAAATTCCATCCTCCTCCCTTCCCCCCACTTACTTCTCTCCATCCCCCCAACCTATTGTGAGTCAACATCATATTGGTTTTTTTGGTATTGGCTTTGTATGATAGTCTCCATTTCCATCCAGTTATGGGAAGAATGGCATAATTTGATTCTTCTTTATAGCTGAGTTATATTCCATTGTGTATATGTACCACATTTTCTTTATCCATTCATTTGTTGAAAGGTACCTACACTGGTTCCATAGCTTGGCTATTGTGAATTGACCTGCTATAAATAGTGATGTGGCTGTGTCACTGTAGTATGCTGATTTTAAGACCATTTTATATGCCAAGGAGTGGGATAGCTGGGTCAAACAGTGGTTCCATTCAAAGTTTTCTGAGGAATCTCCATACTGCTTTCCAGAGTAGTTGTACCAATTTGCAGTCCCATCAGCAATGCATGAGTGCGACTTTTCCCCTCCATCCTTGTCAACATTTATTGTTAATTGTATTCTTGATAAATGTCATTCTGACTGGAGTGAGATAAAATCTCAGTGTAGTTTTAACTTGCATTTCTCTAATTGCTAGAGATGTTGAACATTTGTTCATATATTTGTTGACCAATCATATTTCTTCTTCTGTGAAGTGTCTATTTATTTTCCTTGCCCATTTATTGATTGTATTACTCATTTTTTGGGTGTTAAGTTTTTTGAGTTCTTTATTTTAGTAGTGTCTATGGTGATATTTCCTTTTCCATCACAAATTTTAATAATTTGAGTTTTCTTTCTTTATCAGCTTGGCTAAGAGTTTATCAGTTTTATTTATTTTTTCAAAGAATCAATTTTTTATTTCATATATTTTTTATTTTCTTTTGTTTGCAATTTCATTGATTTCAACTCTGATTTTAATTTATTTCTTTCTCTAATTTTGGTGTTGATTTGTTCTTCTTTTTCCATGGCTTTGAGATGTAACATTAGTTATTTTGTTGACCTTCTGTACTTCAAATGAATAAACTCAATGCAATGAACTTCTCTATTAGCACTGCCTTCATAGTGTCTCAGAGATTTTGATATGTTGTATTGCTATTCTCATTTGCATCCCAAGTATTTTTTAACTCAATCCTGATTTCTTCTGCTGTCCACTTGTCATTCAGTATCACATTAATTAGTCTCCAGTTGTTAGAGTAGCTTCTATTCTTTATTTTACCATTGATTTCTAATTTTATTCCATTATGATCTAATAGAATACAAGGTATTATCTCTGTTCTTTTGTATTTTCTAAGAGTTGCTTTGTGGCCAAAGGTAGAGTCTATTTTAGAAAAGCATCTGTGAGATGTGAGAAGAAATTGTATTCAGTCATTGATGGATGAAATATTCTATATATTTCTAGTAAGTCTAAATTAAAAATTGTATTTTTCAGTTCTATAGCATGTTTATTTAATTTTTGTTTGGAGAATATACCCAGTCATGAGAGAAATGTGTTAAAATTATTGTGTTGTGGTCTGTTTGCTTCTTGATATTGAGAATTGCCCACGTCTTGTGTGGGGAGAGAATGGGTAACCATCAGAAGTGTAGGTCAGCTGAAAATAAAAGCAATGAAAGTATCATTAGAAAATAAAGATGGAAAACTTGGGAAATTAATTGAAGTAGGGGCTGTACAGGTGGATAGTTCTGATGGTTCTTATCCTAACAAAGAGAAATGCTTGTAAATGCTTTATTAACAAAAGCACACACCAAAGGAAACTTTTTCAGGAAAACAGAATTAGAATGGGGAAAACAGGTTGTTTGGTGCTTAGCAGGATATGCCTGTCTCTGGGAAGTTGTGTTTGAGCCTAGGGTTGTGAACTAAGGCAGGGTGCTAGTGTGAACTGGGCTTTCTTGAACTGGGGAATTTCACCTAAAAGTTCCCAGAAAAGCAGCCTCCCTGCCTTAATGGCTCAAACAAAATCTATATCTCATAAGTGGTTCATGGGTCGTTTGATGCACAGAGATGCTTCACTCTTTGGTGCATAAATATTTACGATTGCTGCCTTGTTGATATAATTCCCATAAGCAGTATGAAATGTAATTCTTTATCCTTTCTGATTAACTTTGGCATGAAGTTCACCTCATCTGATATGAGAATAGAAATCCTTGCTTGTTTATGAAATCAATGTGAATGGTATGGGTATTTTTGTGATCCTTTTACCTTCAGTCTGTAGATGTCTTTGCCTATGAGGTAAGTACAGCCTTTGAGAGACAGAATATTGTTTGGTTGTGTTTTTAATCCAATCTTTATATCTTTTGATGGACGAGTTTAGACCATTTACATTAAATGTTATTATTGAGATATGATTTTTATTCCCTGTCATTTTTATTTATTTTTGGTTTTTAATTTGAATTAGCTTCTCCTTTGATTGACTATTCTTTTATTGTCATTCCTCCCTTTGCTGATTTTCACTTTTATTTTTCATCTCTTCTTTTTTATTGATTTTATTTTTTTAAATACACTACAGAAGAATGCATTACAATTCTTATTATTCATATAGAGCACAATTTTTTCATATCTTTGTATGTAAATTATGCATTTCTTCTTCATGAAATATTTTATTGAGTATTTTTTGTAGGTTTTATAGTTGTGTATTACTTTAACTTTTGTTTAGCATGAAATGATATGTTTTTTTGTGATCCTTTTACCTTCAAATTATAATAGTTCAGGGCTTGATATATATTAGTTCAGGGATTGATAAGTATTATCCTAAGACATAGCTTTGAGGATCTAGTTTGACATCCCAAATTTCTATTATCCTAAGACATAGCTTTGAGAATCTAGTTTGATATCCCAAATTTCTTGGAAGTTCTGGTCTCTTAACATCTTTATTTTCAGGATTCTCTATTTTGTCTTCATGGCCAAAACTGTATCCTCCAAATGGTCCAGTTTGGGGTAATGATTTCCATTAAATTTTTAATTTGATTTATTGATTCCTTCATTTTGAGGATTTCTGCTTGATTTTGTTTTCAGAAATTCTATCTCTTTATTGAAATGATCTTTTGCTTCCTTTATTTTCTCTCTGATATTATTCCTTACATCATCCTTTATCTTGCAGATTTGTTTAACTATGTACATTCTAAACTTGTTCTCTGAAACTACTTTCATTGTCTTGGTAATGGTTTATGTAATCCGGTATTTTGGTTTGGGATATTTTTTTTTCTCTTGCTTTTTCATGTTGTTGTGTGTCTACCTACTAACAGTATGGATATGAGGCAGGAGAGTTTCTATCCTATAGATATATCATTTCCCTGAAGTTTACTAGTACCTCACCATTTATGGGGAGACAAATAATAACAATAATCATTGCAAACAATATATAGCATCAAACAAATATTTCCTGCTATAACATCTACAATGTTAATTGTCAGAATAAATAGAAATGATATAATCAGTTATTGTCTACAATAAAAACAGCAAGGTTGCAAAATGTTTTACAATTTCAAATGCTGGACAGGGAGAGAACAGAAATGATGAATGATGTGGTGATTATGAGGGAGGAGGTGAGAGGATGGAAGTAAAAAATAAAGGAAGAGTAAAAGAGAGAAAGAGATTCAAGACAAACAGATAAGTGGGAGAAAAAAGTACATAAAGTTAAAATTTTAAAAATTAAAAATAAAAAGAATACAAAACAAAACTAAAATATAATAATCAAACATCCTAGTCATCAATAAACTGATCTGTGAAAAATAATTGGTTTCAATAATTCTAGAAATTAGAAAAAAACACAAATATAAATATGTATAAGTATCTGTGAGCCATTAAGATCACAATTAAGCAGAGAAAAGAAGAAAGGAAAAAAAGATCTCAATGAAAAGAATTGTTTCTATTGTAGTTCAAAAGATTCTCAGCTTCCTTTCTTAGTAGTTAGGTGGGGTTGTGTGGTACGTGATACTTGCTCCACCCTCAGGGTAAGGTTGCTAGGGTGAGGGTGGTAGTCCTCTAGATGAAACTTTTGGAAGGGAGGGTTTATGCTTAGGTAGGCTCTAGGCTCTTTAATGGATACTGATTGCTCTGAAGATTCTGAATCAGCATACCTCCAGGACCCAACAATTTCGAGTCCATCCTGCAAGACCGCACCCCAGGGTCTCCACTGGGTTCCATTCATGTGGTGGAGGAGCCAATTCTTAGTCCACTATGTCAACTGCACATCCAAAGTTTCCTGGTCTTAAGTTCAGTCTCTAAACTCATTCTCTCCTGCCTCTGTCCTTTTAAATTCCCAGCCAGGGGCCTCTCTCCAAGCCAGTTCTACAAGCAGCCAAATTAAAGTTGGAGGAGGAGAGCCTGGTGGGTTTCCATGACTAGTTCTCTCCTGTGTGAAACTCTCTCCACATTTCATTTTCGCCTGGTCACTTAGGCATATTCTATGTTGTACAGTGAGTATTTGCCAGGCCTGTATTCTGTGTTCAAAACTTATCTTCATTTTGAGAAGGAACCTAGAATAGGTGTATTAAAGATTACTGATTTTTTTTTCCTTTGTAATACTGATACTTTTACATTTTTAATAAATATTTCACTTTTAAATTATTTTGCATATATTTTGGTAAATATTTAAATGACATATTTAATGAAAATAATTTAAATTAATTTTCATAGATAATACTACTAAATTCTCTTATAGTTAATATTCAAATATTGTTTTATAATACAGTAAAATATTTTCAGGATGATTTTAATAAAATATATGAAAATATTAATAGCAAAATTAACCCTATTTTTCCGTACTTAATAGTTTATAGACATTTAATCTATTAACAGATATTATTAACTGATAATACCTGTGATGATTATGAAAAAAATGAACATTACAGAAATAACTGAAAAGAGAAAAACTGATGTAATAACAAAAAAATCCCCATAAATGTCAAGAGCTAGAATTTTACTCATTTGTACATCAGATTAAAATCAATAAATATGGGACTGGGGTTGTGGCTCAGCGGTAGAGTGCTTTCCTTGCATGTGCAAGGTCCTGGGTTTGCTCCTCAGCACCACATAAAAATAAATAAAATAAAGGTATTTTGTCCAACTACAACTAAAAAATAAATATATATATATATATATAAAACCAATCAATAAATATATTTTATTCAATATTAACCTAGCGGAAGTTTGAAAATAGGCATAGGTTTTTATGTGCTTTAGAAATGGTAGGCTTATATGTTTTACTTAATACTGTAGTTTTGCCACTACAGTAGAAAATATAAACTACAACTTTTCAAATTTAGACTACTCTTCACTTTGTAATGCAGATACACCTTTGGTGTAGTATGTGTGTTCTCTGAACAATATACCCTAAATTTTAGAAGGAATCCTAGCTTACCATAAAAAAAAGTCTGAAAATATTGGCTCTTCCTATTGTTACAAAATCAGATTTGGGAGAAGGAAGACATTTTGGTGACGGGTCAATGGAGATGCCAGAAGTTGGTACTGTTGTCTCAGATGGGATGCAATGATGCTATTTCTGAGATTGTTAGAACTGGATCCACTTCTGTTGTTGGTTTCATCTGTTGCTACTAGGAGAATGCATTGCTAATGTGACTCATTAGGAACAGTAAGGCAATAATGTACACTGTTTTCTTCCTTTACTCTTCTAATCTGCTTGAGAATTCTTAATTCATAGAGTGTAACAGAGCCAACTATTCCTTTAACCAAATCTATTTATCCCTTTATAGAATTTGTACTTGCAGATATCATATTTTACATATAAATTCACATATATAATTTTGTCCACTTTTTCTTCAATATTATATAAGCCCCAACATGTTCTTTCTTTTACTCACTGCTCTTTCTTGACTAACTTGAAAAATAAGATGCATCTCTAAGTGTTTAATAAGCATTTGTAAAGTAATGAAGAATGCATTCCATGTAGCTTTCTTTGATGCCATTTCTAAATCCTGGAATCCATCCCTTGCTTATAACATTCCCTGTCTGTGTAGTCTTTGACCTGTTGCTGAATTTTCAGTTCCTATACTATCTTTTCCCATAATGGAAGATAAAGTTATTTTCCTTACCCTCAATTCACCTTCAGTAATGAGTTATTTAACTAACTTATCTATAAAGCCTATGTAAGAATGATTGAATAATGATTTTGTGTATATATGAACTATTATTTATAACATTGCTTAATTATAGTGTCTTACAGTTGATAAGATCATTAAAACAAAGATTTTTTTCCCCAGATTTTACTTTTTGATAAAAAAAATTTCAGTGACTTGGCCCTTTATGTTTTATATTACTGTAATAATCTCATAAAATTTTAAATAAATTTAAATAGATTGCATTCTTGTAATTTAATGAATGAACCCACTCGTTTCAGAAATCCAATGTGTAAAATCCTACAATTATAATTTTATTGTTTCTAATATTAGACATTTTCCCTAGATATATAATTTGTATTCTAATTAATAAATCATTTCCTCCCTCTGAAATACTCAAAACACACTTCTCCATTAATCATAAGATGTTTTGACAAGTTCATATTTTATGAGCTGAACTGAATCCACAGTGCACCAGGATCTATAAAGGAAGGCATTCTCTGTGGGGGCCCATATATTTCAAATAATGGTGGCATAATTTATTCTTTTCCACTGTGAGAAGATATCCTGGCACTACTACTAACCAATGTATAAAACACTGAAACAGGCAAGTTGACATTTTTACAAGAGTTCTATGATCCCATAATTTTTTTCCTTGGCAGTACTTCTGCTACAGATCTTTTAAAAGTCCATTTTTTTTTCTTTAAATAGTTGCTTCTCCTTAACCTATTACTATTATTGGAACATAAAAAAATGTATAAATATTTTTGTCCTTTTTCTGCAAGGTCTGTTGGGAGTTGGTAAATGGTAGTAGAGTTAATAATGTTGCAACATTTCTTGGTTGGAAAATGGTAAATAAAAACACTTTTTATCTATTTCTAAAACTTCTGTATTTATTGAGGTCAGAAGAAAATATTGAATCTAATTAATTTTTTTTCTTTTTTCCTTTGGGGTAAGGGGAATGAATACTATTATGTTTTAGTAAAATAAAGAATTATCAATGAGAAATATTTTAAAATTAAAAATATGCTAACACAATCACCTGTATGTTATCATGGCTTAAATTATACACTAGCATACTACAGAGAATACTTAAAAGTATTATGGTGTCACTTGCTGCTGGCTTCACACCTTCTCTTTCACCTTTGAGTGGTGTAGATTAGAGGATTTATTTCATCTCAAAATATGTATTACTGTCTAATAATAATAAGACATAGTCATTTGCATTTCCTGCCTTTGACAGATAAATATTTGATGAGGCTCATTATAAAGCAGATAAGCAAAATGGTATAATATTGAACAGAATAAAGAGCTATTAACTAAATAAATTCTGAATTAGTTAACATTTGTTTGATTGAGAGAAACAGGAACAGTTTTCCAGAGGGGTACTTGAGTTAGGATAGGCCTAGGAAAGGCAGAATTGTTGGCTGGATGCAGTGATGCAGGATGTGTAAATAGTGGGGTATTAAAGGAGGTAAGTATGGTAAAGGGGGTGATCGTTATAATGAGCTCTGGCAGAGATGATATCCAGCTGTGACAAGGTACAGTGTGAGTAGAGGGAAATGGATTTTATCTGATCCAATGTAGGAAATAATTTGTAAAGGAAACGTAATAACAAAAGCCATTTGACTAGGAAAATAAAACAGTGGTTCCATTAGACATCAGAGGACATGGAAAAATGATCTTAAATATGTTCAAAAAAGAGTTGGAAATTATAAATCTGGGATTTGGGAAGATAAGGAAATGATTTGTCAATTCCAACAAAGCTAATGTTTAAATTTAATAATTGTTGGGTAAAGATTTAAAGAGAAAATTTTAAGATTTTTTTTTAGTTATTCTTTATTCCCAAACTATTGTATCTCTTGTTTTATTTACTAAATTACTTTGTACTTTATTTACTGCACTTACCCTTGTTTGTTTTGTCCTACATTATTTGCAAATTCAATACACAATTCTATGTGTCTGAATGTCCCTTGGGGGACGAGTCATTTATTCAACTTTTTATTTCTTTGGTGCCTTTAGTAATGTTTTACACTTAAAAAGATGTGACAAATATTTATAGAGCAGAATTGAAAGACAAATTCAGCTCACCTTGAATTCACTAATAAAATCATCAAGGTGGAGGGAAGGACAGGGAAAGGTTGATCAATGGGCATCAAGTTATAGGAATAAGAAGTTTTGGTGTGCTGTTACTCAATAGAGTGACTATACATAATGATAATGTATTGTAAATTTCAATATAGCTAGAAGAAAGGAATTTGAATGCTTTCAGTATAAAAAATGATAAATGTTTGAGTAAATATATATGTCTATCCTAATTTCAATGTTGCTTTGTGAATACTTGGATTGAAACATCACATGGTGCCCAATAAATATACATTGCATTTTTTTACATAAAAATCTTCAAAATTTTAAAAAACCTTCAGTGTACCAATAATTTTATCTTGATTGTATCAGACCAACATTCAAATGTAAGATCACTTAAAAATTAAGTGAATGTAAATATGAGGATGTATAAAATAAATGTATAAACCTACTTTCTTTTTTTAAAAAAATATTTTTTAGTTGTAGTTGGACACAATACCTTTATTTTATTCATTTATATGGGTGCTCAGGATCAAACCCAGCACCTTGCATGTGCGAGGCAAGCAATCTACGGCTGAGCCCCAACCCCAGCCCCTAAACCTAGTTTCTTTATTTCTCATTAGCACTTTTTCCTTAACAAGTTTCATCATCTAACTTGTGCTGGTCAGCTCAGTCCATAGCCTAAGTATCAGAGGTTTTCTTGGATGGACTGCTTTGTACTGGAGGGGAACATTTCTTTCCTCCCATAGATGTGGCTGGGCCTACTGTGGAGCTCAGCTGTTGCTCCAATGGGGTTCAATTTTTTTTTACTTTAACTTCTCTTTTGCCTCTCAGAATACTGCTGAACCCATACTCACTTGTGTCTGGAGAATACTCAGCCTTGTTAGAAGCTGATCTTCATCAAAGTGATAGGCTGACATGAGAAAATGACAGGCAACATTTTTCTCACTACACCAAGTTGCATTCCCTTATCTTCCCTTCCCTTCCCTGCCAGCCTGTCTTCCTTTTCTTGTTTTCCTTTTGCTTTTCTTCTTTTATTCTTGGTTTTTGGGAACAGTTGTTTCCCAGTCTCTCCTACAGTTAAGTAAAATAATCTCATGATTGAATTGTGGGATCAAATTATAACTGGAAGTGACACAAGGCACATTTGGGCCATGGCAATTAAGAGTTAGTGCGGCTTCCTTAGACCTCTGCTCTTTCCCTAAAATCATAACCTTGAAGATGTTGTGATTCATAGGTTATAGCTGTAGGTTGGAGAACTACTTCCCAACTACATCAGGTTAATTTCTATGCTTATTCATTCCATGGCAAGTCAATCTTGACAAATATATGGGGAAGAATTTTTGTTTATCTTTGTATTGTTATTAGAGATATTTAAATGGGTTGTGTCCAAAGGTTGTAAGGAATTTAGTACAGTATCTTTTTTTTTTCAGCTTCTGATTCCTGTTTCTGGTCTGCTGTAGAACTAAGAGATAAGTCTTTTCAGGTCTAAGCCAAAATCAAATCTGTATGATAGACTTTGTGTTATATACAGCATGCCTCTTTATCTTAGAAGACTAGGCTCAACATTAAGTCAAGTTTGTTGTACCTGCAACCTCTTACCCTAGGAACTGTTTATATATACAACTGTCTAAAAGCTAATCAGACATTTTCAGAAATGCCTGCCCATCAGCAGATGGCTGAGCCTGCGAACCAATCATTATCCTACCATCACAAAAAAGAAGCTGATTTGCAGTCTTGAATAATTGTACATGAAATATATGAATGAATTGCATAATATGTTTTGAAGGTATTCCTAATTTCATGTGAAATCACAAATTGCATGTTAAAGTATTCATGGTTTCTTGGATGATATAACTTGAAAATGTTTTTCCATCATTCTATGAATCCTGGAGAATGGAAAATACTGCAAATGAAGTGAGACATGACATATCTGTCCCAGAGTTAGTTTACTAGCAGTTTCTTACATGTTAGTATTTAAGTTTGAGTGAGTTTCATGTTCCTAGATTTAAATCTTATAATTTTTCCTTTTTGGAGGGAATTGTATGATATATTGACTTTGATATTTTATAATCATCTATTAATATACCACATCGCTTCTTGTGAATAATCATTTGAAAAAAAATATTAATCAGAAAAGTTTCAGTAATTTTCTGATTAAAATAGTTTTCAGGTAATCAAAGCATTTTCTTTTCTCTTTGATTAGGAGGATTATGGTTTTCATCCTAATTGGAAATTTTGAACACTTGTCTTTAGAAGTTTTTGCTGGAGTAACATCTATTTTCCTTCCTCTCCTTTCCTCTAGTTACTTTGGATAATGGAATTCTACTCTGCTGTCCCTTTCTTGGCTTTTCCTCTTCCATTTGCTCCCACTATATGCTGTGTCTTATTCCATAGTAATATACTTCATACACATTTTATTTTCTAAAATAAATCTCTTGTTATTCTTTATATTCCTCATGTGTAAAGCAGTATCTGACAAATAAAAACCCTCACTACATTTGTTTTGGAAGGAATAAGTGGGTTATTATGCACATGAATGAAGATTCAAACACTGATTAGGGAAAATTGTGTCATCAGTGATTACTTCTCTATTTCTATATTTTACTGGAAAACAAAACATGGAGAATCTGAGATTAGATCAAACTCTTTGGATCAGCACTCACAGACCCACTCTGTTACAACATTAGATTAAACTTGGACAGGTCTAGAGAAGATTAAAGCCTGCATAAGTTCCAGTTAATTTGAATGCCTTTTTTCACATGCTGGTTTAGCAACCAGATTCCCATGGTCACAACTCAGAACTTATTTTTGCCAAAAACCTCTCCTGCTCTGAAATCAATATTGCACTCTTTGAACATAATCTCCTGTTTTTGCTGTTCTATCACTCTTTCAATGTCAACAGTCATCTCCTCAATTTCATCAAGATCTCTAATTCCCTTTTGTGTGTATTTCACTGCCACCTTCGTTTTCTTTTCTATTCAGCCAAGATCCCATCATCTATGACACTGATCAATCTCTTCCTGTTAAACACAGTGTCTATCCCTGTGTCTGCAAACTCTGGTCAACAAATGTGCTGTACCTTCCCTTTAAGGCAGTTCCTTTAAATTACTTGTGGATAAAATAATGCAACTGCATGCCTACAAGCAACTGAAATTTTGTTTTCTATTTTTCAATGAACTACTAACTCCATCCTCTATTGCCTTGGTTTTTAAATTGTTTGCATTCTTCATTCAAAGTTTTTATCTCATAATGTCCTCTTTACTTCCATTGTGTAAATATTCTTACTTATAATACCATTAGGCAAATATTTTCTTTTCTTTTCTTTTTGGAACTGGGGATTGAGCCCAGGGCCTCATGCTTTCCAGGCAAGCAGTCTACCACTGAGCCATATCCCCAGCCCTAGGCAAATATTTTCTACTACCAATAGCTTTTCTACATATTTACTCATTACTGTATATAATCAATAAAAGAAATGTCATTTTGCTGTAGTCAGAAGAAATATATCAGCCTTTATTTATGATGACATATCTTCTTGAATTATATCACATAGTTCTAGAGTATTCTGTGAAAGGAATTCTCCCTTTTATTTCTTAGTAACTAAATAATTAAATTCAATAATTAGAATGTGTGAATTTGTAATCCAAATATATGATTTACAGAGATAAAAATTCTTTTAGGCAATAGCCATAGGGAATACTTATATACGTGACTTATGAGTGAAGCCCTACTTCCAATCTAAATCCATACAGCACATAGATCAGGCTTTAGCACATTAGTTGGCTTCAGTATTGCCATAGATCAAAAAGACATGCCAGGGGCTTGGGTTGTGGCTCAGTGATAGAGCACTCGCCTAGCACATGCGAGGCGCTGGGTTTGATCCTCAGCACCACATAAAAATAAATAACGTAAAGGTTAAAAAAAAAAGAGAGAGACATTCCAAGATTATTTTTTTAAGTCTTCTTGTGAATTCAATCGAATTTTAAGTGAGAAGATATAGGAATTCACAATACGACATATAATTTGAAAGCATGAGTGAAAAGCTGGCCCAAAATGGAAATGTTTGGGAACAGAAAGGAGAAAAGAAAGAGAAACAGAAAATTTGTTCTTGATGACATAATATGAAGTTTGAGCTTTTTTTTTTTTGGGGGGGGGGTGCTGGTGATTGAACCCAGGGCCTTAGGGCATGCAAAGCAAGCACTCTATATCAACTGAGCTATATCCCTGGCACCAAGTTTGAGTGCTTTTGAAACCCTACTTAAACAATATTAATCTTTTGCCTATGTAATTTTGGCTCTATCATAGCAAAATAGTTCATTGATATAGTTTTTATTATCTAATGAATGCTTATCTATACTTGAGAGCAAGTACTATTATTATTTTGGTCAAACCTGTCTAATTATGAACATGTCAGTTTTATGTACCATAAATTTTTACTATTTAATATGTGCTAAATGTGTGTGTTTGTCCCCTTTAAATATTTTTAAAATGATTTACTAACTTCTTTCAAGCATTTGTTTACTAGATAAAATTTATATTCATTTGCTAGGTTTACGAAACCAATGAAAGAAATAATGAAATTAGATTAAACTAAGAAAAATTGAAGAAAATAAAAAATCTGAGTTATGAATTTTCCCCTGTCTACTTTTAAGATAACTTACAGAAAAACACATGATGTTTATAAAGCAATCATCCCTATCAACATTTGCACATTTTTAGGTTTTGATACCCATTGTAAACTGTGGTCCAAAAATATTAAATGGAGAATTACAAAAATGAACAATTTTTAAATCATGTGCAGTTCAGAGTATCATGATGATGTACTTCTCTATCATGAATCATCCCTTTTCCAGTATAAACATTCTGTATATACTACCTATTAGTCACTGAGTAGTTGTGTTATTCGATTGCTTGTATTCAAGTAACCTCTATATTGCTTAATAATGGCCACAAAGCACAAGGGTAATGTTATGGTTTGGGTTTGAGGTGTTTCCCCATAACTTATGTGTGGGATAATGCAGGAATGTTCAGAGATGAAATGATCAGATTATGAGAGCAATAACCTAATCAGAGGATTGATCCATTTGATGGTTTAATAATTTGAATGGATCAGGTGGTAACTGTAGGTAGTTAGGGAATGGCTGAAGGAAGAAGGTCACTGGGAGTATGCTAGATTATATTATCACATAATAATATGATATTTTTACATACAAATAGGTTAAAATACTTTTTGGAAATTCCAACTTTTTAAATCATTTTTCATACTTCTACATTCATATGATTTTTCTTGAGTTAAGTACAAGAAATATATTATTATAAATGGGAAACTTATTTTTTTATTATTTTACATATAATAACCAATTTTTCCTCCAAATTCCCAGTATTTCTCCTTTTATTTTCTCAGGATGAATGAACCTCAGTCATTTTTAAAGCAAATTTGTTAGAACATAAAAGAGAAAAGCATGGGGAAAAGAATATTTCATCATGAAATCTAGCCTTTACAATTTCTACATAAGGTACTAACTTGTTATGGAGAAAATTTATTAACTTCAAGTGAGTATGTATAAAGGAAATTTTTGTTATTAAAGAAATAAAACTCAGTTTGTTGTAACCTCATGTTTTCAATTTCTTAAGTTTCAGTCATAACTATCAACACAAAACAGGAAACTGAATTTCAACTTTATGTGACATAATCTAGCCATTCTTGTGGTTTTTTTTTTTTTAAATTAATGTTTACATGGTATTTTTCCCCATCCTTTTATTTCTTTTAAACAAATATTGGGACAATTTTACATTTACAGAAAATTTGAGGAACTAGTACAGAGATTTCTCATATGTCTGATGCCTAATTTTTCCCTATTGTTAATATTTTCCACAAATGGATATTTATTAAATTAATGAAGTGATTTTGATCCATCATCATTACATTTTGGTACATCATTTAGATTCACTTAGTTTTTAACTAATGTTCCTTGTTCTTTTCCATAAAGTAATTTAGGATATCACATTACATCTAGTTGTTTCTTTAAAGTCTTCTATACGTTTCTTTTGGCTGTGACAGTCTAGGACTTTTCCTGTGTTTTTTTTTTTTAATGATTTTGATAGTTTTGAGGACCACGTTGAGCTAAAAATGAGTATATACTGATGCCTGCAATTGTAATTCATTACCACATAGATTATTCCTTGTTAATCTATAAACTTTCACTTCAACAGTGACTATCTGACTTTCTTCATTCTTCATACATTATTCATTTGTTCAATGCTAGAATACATGTGTAACAACATAAGGATAATTCCCTGTGGGAATGATTTAATCAACTAGTGTACAAGACTTATTTACAGATTTACAGCTTCTTTTCCTTTTCATCTTACACTTTCTACTAGTTTCCAAAGTTATGCAGGTTAGCACATTCCCTCAGTTAACTTCCTACACCCATTCAGTGAGGTTGTGTCACATATGTAGTATAATTAGCTTATTGTGTCACACGCTGTATTGTAGCCCGGGATCCCTTCAACTTCCTAAAAAAATTGATCTTTGTGTTGTAAAATTCTGAGTTTTGACAAATAAATAATGTCATGAATTCACTATTAAATTATAACACAAAATAATTTCATACCCACAAATTCACCTGTGGTGGTATTTCACATAGTCAGCATCCTCCCAAATTTCTTGCAACTATGATTTAACATTCTATCTATAGTTTTGACTATTCTATAATTTACCATAAGTTGAATCATCATATATTGTCTTTCTGACTGGTTGTTTTCAGTTAAAATTACATGTTTAAGATTCGTCCATGTTTTTCATGGCTTGATAGATAATTTATTTTTTATTACTGAATAAATTTTCATTATATAGATATAATAATTTATTTATCCTCTCACCTAATAAAAGATGACATGGTTGCTTCCAGACTTTGGCAATTACGGATGATGTTTATATAAACAGTCATATTCAAATTTGTGTAGACATAAGTTTTCAACTTAATTGGGTAAATACCCAGGAAGACTATTGCCGAATCATTGGGAGAGACTAGATTTAGCCTTGTAAGAAACTGTGAAACTGTCTTCCTAATTGGCTGTATCATTTTGTATGCCTATCAGCAATGAATAAGATTTCCTGCTGCTCTACATCTTAGCAAACATTTGGTATCTTCAGGCTTCATTTTTTTTCTTTTGGCTATTCTAAAATTGCATAGTGGTATCACATTTCTTTACTTTGCAAATAACTGATGTCAAATGCGAAAGTTGTAAGATTACAAATGGAGTCACTTTTGTAAAGTCCTAAACAAAAAATAAATAATCAATAAACAAAGCTGATAAGTTATGAAGGAGGGAATGTCCAGTATGAAAGCTTAATGACAACAACTGATCAAAAAGTCATATGAGGGAACCATATTTTTGCATAAAGGCCACTAGAAAGTCACACAGAAATTTTCTTAAAGCCAATGATCAGTGTTTCAAAATGTGTAATCCTCTTCACCTTCAAAAGCTTCTCTTGCTTCAACCTCTTTTGAAGTGCTCATAAGTAAGTATGGCATGTGCTATGGGAGTGCTTTGCTACTCCCAAGTAAATGTTATTATTTTTTGGAAAAATTCTCTCTGATTGTTATTTAGGTTGTGTTCTGGGTGTCCTTCACAGGGAATCAGTGACTGCTGGAACCAGGCCTGGTGCAGAAATTTAGGCTCTCTGATTCCATGATGTCCATTTTTTTCTGCGCTGGTGTGTCTTGTCTCAGGTTGAGCACTCCTCCCTGCCCACCATTTTAGTAACGGATCCAATTGACTGTCTTTGGAATTTGATTTTGATAAACCAATAAAAGGAACTTACATCATTCTTTGAGACTATAAAATATTTCTGTCTTTGCTGGAAAGAGCATCATGGTATAAAGGCACTTTCCAAATTTGAGTCCTAAAATTCTTACAAAATGTACATTCTGTGTGGACATATACCTCTTCTATTAAATTTTCTTTTGCTTCTGTGCACCTAATGTATATATTTTTATATGCATGTTTGTTATGGCTTAGGTATGAGTTGTCCTCCAAAAGCCCATGTATAAGACAATATGAAAAGGTGAAATGATTAAATTAGAGGCGAAGCCTGATCAGTGTGTTAATCCACTGAGGGATTAATTAGTTGATAATTATAAACAGATAAGGTCTGACTGGAGGAAGTAGGTTACGGGGGAATTGATTTGGGGGTTTATATTTGGAAGCTCTCTCTGCTTCCTATTTGTCATTTCCTTAGCCACTTTCCTTTACTCCACACAAAATGCTGCCATGATGTTCTACCTCACATTGGGTTCAGAGCTGTGAAGTTGGCTGACTATGATTCCATGAGAGTTTCAGAGTAGAACCTCTGAAACCATGAGGCAAACAAAATTTTTCCTGCACTAAATTGTTCTAATCAGGTATATTGGTCACCACAATGCAAAAATTGACTAAAATAAGGCATGAATTTTTTTTTTTTAATTTTTTATTGTTGGCTGTTCAAAACATTACATAGTTCTTGATATATCATATTTCACAATTTGATTCAAGTGGGTTATGAGCTCCCATTTTTACCCCATATACAGATTGCAGAATCAAATCAGTTACACATCCATTGATTTACATATTGCCATACTAGTGTCTGTTGTATTCTGCTGCCTTTCCTATCCTCTACTATCCCCCCTCCCCTCCCCTCCCCTCCCCTCCCCTCCCCTCCCCTCTTCTCTCTCTGCTCCCTCTACTGACATTCGTTTGTCCCCCTTATATTATTTTTCCCCTTCCCCTCACTTCCTCTTGTATGTACTTTTGTATAACTCTGAGGGTCTCCTTCCATTTCCATGCATTTTCCCTTCTCTCTCCCTTTCCCTCCCACCTCTCATCCCTGTTTAATGTTAATCTTCTTCTCATGCTCTCCAACGGCATTTCTTGTAGAAATAGAGAAAGCAATCATGAAATTCATATGGAAAAACAAAAGACCCAGAATAGCAAAAACAATGCTAAGCAGGAAGTGTGAATCAGGTGGTATAGCGATACCAGACTTCAAACTATACTACAAGGCATGAATTTTTAATGAATGCACTTCATTTTGGTTTCATTTTGATTTGGTTAAGCTTCTCACCAGTTTCCAAAATGGATTTGTTTGTTGGCCTTTTTGTCCCTACTTGTTTCTGAAACTCTTCTGAGGGCAAAATAAACAGCTACATGATGAGCACTAGATAGCCAATTTGATTTTATACCTAGAAGACCCAAAAGGGTCTACAAAGAAACTACTAGAACTAATAAATGAATTCAGCAAAGTTGCAGGATATAAAATCAACATGCATAAATCGAAGGCATTTCTGTATATCAGTGACAAAACTTCTGAAATGGAAATGAGCAAAAACACCCCATCCACAATATCCTCAAAAATAAAATAAAATAAAATACTTGGGAATCAACCTAACAAAAGAGGTGAAAGATTTATACAATGAAAACTACAGAACCCTAAAGAGAGAAATAGAAGAAGATCTTAGAAGATGGAAAAATATACCCTGTTCATGGATAGGCAGAACTAACATCATCAAAATGGCGATATTACCAAAAGTTCTCTATAGGTTTAATGCAATGCCAATCAAAATCCCAACGGCATTTCTTGTAGACATAGATTTAGCAATCATGAAATTCATATGGAAAAATAAAAGACCCAGAATATCAAAAGCAACTCTAATCAGGAAGTGTGAATCAGGAGGCATAGCGATACCAGATTTCAAACTATACTACAGAGCAATAGTAACAAAAACAGCATGGTACTGGTACCAAAACAGGCGGGTGGACCAATGGTACAGAATAGAGGACACAGAGACTAATCCACAAAGTTAAAACTATCTTATATTTGATAAAGGGGCTAAAAGCATGCAATGGAGGAAGGATAGCATCTTCAACAAATGGTGCTGGGAAAACTGGAAATCCATATGCAACAAAATGAAACTGAATCCCCTTCTCTCACCATGCACAAAAGTTAACTCAAAATGGATCAAGGAGCTTGATATCACATCAGAGACTCTGCATCTGATAGAAGAAAAAGTTGGCTCCAATCTACATATTGTGGGGTCGGGCTCCAAATTCCTTAATAGGACACCCATAGCACAAGAGTTAATAACAAGAATCAACAAATGGGACTTACTTAAACTAAAAGGTTTTTTCTCAGCAAGAGAAACAATAAGAGAGGTAAATAGGGAGCCTACATCCTGGGAACAAATCTTTACTCCTCACACTTCAGATAAAGCCCTAATATCCAGAGTATACAAAGAACTCAAAAAATTAAACAATAAGATAACAAATAAGCCAATCAACAAATGTACCAAGGACCTGAACAGACACTTCTCAGAGGAGGACATACAATCAATCAACAAGTACATGAAAAAATTCTCACCATCTCTAGCAGTCAGAGAAATGCAAATCAAAACCACCCTAAGGTACCATCTCACTCCAGTAAGATTGGCAGCCATTATGAAGTCTAACAACAACAAGTGCTGGAGAGGATGTGGGGAAAAGGGTACACTTGTACATTGCTGGTGGGACTGCAAATTGGTGCAGCCAATTTGCAAAGCAGTATGGAGATTCCTTGGAAAGCTGGGAATGGAACCACCATTTGACCCAGCTATTGCCCTTCTCGGACTATTCCCTGAAGACCTTAAAAGAGCGTACTATAGGGATACTGCTACATTGATGTTCATAACAGCACAATTCACAATAGCTAGACTGTGGAACCAACATAGATGCCCTTCAATAGATGAATGGATAAAAAAAAATGTGGCATTTATATACAATGGAGTATCACTCTGCACTAAAAAATGACAAAATCATGGAATTTGCAGGGAAATGGATGGCACTAGAGCAGATTATGCTAAGTGAAGCTAGCCAATCCCTAAAAAACAAATGCCAAATGTCATCTTTGATATAAGGAGAGCAACTAAGAACAGAATAGGGAGGAAGAGCATGAGAAGAAGATCATCATTAAACAGGGTTGAGAGGGGGGAGGGAAAGAGAGAGAGAAGGGAAATTGCATGGTAAAGGAAGGAGACCCTCATTGTTATACAAAATTACATATAAGAGGATGTGAGGGGAAAGGGGAAAAAAAAACAAGAGAGAGAAATGAATTACAGTAGATGGGGTAGAGAGAGAAGATGGGAGGAGAGGGGAGGGGAGTGGAGGAAGGATAGTAGAGGATAGGAGAGGCAGCAGAATACAACAGACACTTGTATGGCAGTATGTAAAAAAGTGGATGTGGAACGGATGTGAATCTGCAATATGTATACGGGGTAAAAATGGGAGTTCATAATCTGCTTGAATCAAATGTATGAAATATGATATGTCAAGAGCTTTGTAATGTTTTGAACAACTAATAATAATAAAAAAAAAAGTGAAAAAAATAGAAATAAAGCCAGAAGGCCACCATCTATAAGACACTTTTCTCTCCAAATATAAATTCTCCCATGTGAAGATTGCCTGGTCAAGAGCACAGTAAGCACTAGGCACCTGCCTGGCACAAGCCAATTTCTGTGCAACTAGGAAAATTTTTAATGCAAGTTGGACAAACTAGAAAAAAGCCCATCTGCCAAGTAAATAAAGAATCCTGTGTTGGCACAGTTGTCAAAGCACAATACTTTGCCTGAACCATTACATTTCCCTGAGAAGGCTTTTTATTTTTTATTTTTTGCTCTTGAAAGACTGATAAGAAACAAAAAGATACCTTCAAATTATAAAGCATGCAAAGAATATCCATCTCAGGGACTTTAGTTGGTTATATTATGATTCACTTGTATACATGTTCTTTTTATTTTTTTCTTATCATTAGGAATAGAAAATTCTTAAACTGCATCATAGGATTAACGGTAAAGGATTTTTAATTATTTTATTTTTTAGCTCTCTGTCTCTGTATTTTATTTTCTGCATATTTTGAATCTGATTTTTTTCTTACATTAAGAAAAAGACAAATTGAAATGATAACAGGACAAAGCCTGCTCAAAAGTCTTTATTATGGCATTTCAGCCAAGGAAGGAAAAGAAAAACAATTTTCAACTTAATGGTTTTGCAGTTTACAGAAGATCCATGCAAGCTAGACACCTAAGTCACCCTTTGGGGAATGAAAATTAAGGTTTGCCTGGCAACAATGGCAGAGAGTGATGAAACAGTTAATTGAAAGATGAGCAATGCAAAAAGAAAGAATTAGATAAAAGTGCATAAAAGTTACTTCCTCAAAAAAACACTCTCTTAAAAAAATTTTTTAATGCTTTGCTCAAAATTTTGAGCTCAGAGTAATAATCAAAGATTTCTCTGCCTGCTATAAAAATTGCTTTATCTAACATATGGTCCAGGAAAAAGCAAAGAAAAAAATGTCAAAAACCTTATAAAAACCTTTCCACATTGTTCCCCAGTATTTTTCTTTTCTTTCACTCTCCACTGCCCCTGATCTCCTACCTCTCCTCTATTGCTCTCCCTTTGCTTTTTATGATGTAATCCCCCACCCAACTTTCTTTTCCTTCTTTTTCAATGGCTTCCATATATGAGTGAGAGAAAACATAGGTCCCTTGACTTTCTGAGTTTGAATTATTTTACTTAACCTAATGCTCTCAAGTTCCAACTATTTTCCTGAAAATGACAGAATTTTATTCTTAATGATCAAATATGAATACATCAACCAAATTATATTGTTATATCATGTGCATGTTATGAATTCATAGCAATGAATCCATTATGTATAATTATAATGATCCAATAAAAATATGAAAAAAAAAAACTTTCTAAAATATTTGTATCTTAGTGGGGCTGGGTATATAGTTGGTATAGTGTTACCTCCTATGTACAAGGCCCTGGATTCAATCTTCAACACCCCCACCCTGCAAAAAATATATTTGTATATTATATGTTGACATAATACTGTCTCAATACATGAGTTACTGAACCATGATTATGAAGAGTAAACTACTAAATAAATAAAACAATTAAAAGGTAAATAATATAGAGATCTGAACCAGGCATGGTGGCTTACATATGTAATCCCAGCAGCTCTGGAAGCCAAGAGGATCATGAGTTCAAAGCCAGCCTCAGCAACTGCAAGAGGGGCTAAGCATCTCAGTAAGACCCTGTCTCTAAATAAAATACAAAAATAGTGATGGGGAGTGGCTCAGTGGTCGAGTGCCTCTGAGTTTAACCCACGGTAACCCCACAAAAAAGAAACATGAATTAAAAGTGAATGTCAAATAAATTTAAAAAACAGGTAAAAAAACAAAATAATTCATGACTGATGCTATTTAATTCATTTAATTCTTAAAATATTTCTTAATTTAAACATGCGGATTTTATATCAGAAAGTCTATTCTTTGATCAGTATAAATGTCTTGGACAAAGGATGTAGATTGTTAGAGCTAAAAAAAGATCATGACCATATCTAATCACTATTACAGAGGAAATTGAGAGCTTGCTGCTGTGGCTGCTATTAATGTGAAGGTGATGATGGAGAATATAATGATGATAATTAAAATGACTGTTGATGAAACAAGAATTTAAAAGAAACTTCAGAAACAAAAAATTATAAGTTTTCTGCAGCAGAAAGAATGAAAACTCCATCAAGTCTACATGGAATCTATGAGCAGGAGCAACATTGATATAGAATCTCCACTTTCTGAAACGTTTAGTTACAGAAATCTGTGTTGTAAAGCTGAAGGCAGTGGGGGAAAACAAGGATGTGAAATTGCCTGGCCATTGGGCAAACTTGCTAAAGAAATTAAGATCTCTGAACTTCACCTCACTAGTCCTTCTGTAAGAATGTACCTTAGGGAAATAAGAAAGATAGGGGGAAAGGTTGAACTTTTAAAGTCTAAATAAAATTTCTTATGGAATACACTTGTTCATGGGAAGCTATAATAAAATCTGTATAGGACACTGATCTCAGTAAAGACATTTTACTCATTGCACACAGCCATCACATTCTAGAACTGAAAATCTCTTCTAAATATCCCTTTGCCAGCAATTTGGTGACAAATTGTTGCCCTTCATGTTGGCTCCAGCAGCATAGGTAATGAATTAGTACTTGAGGGGTCTACCAGCTTCAAAGAGGCAGAACTATACCACCTAACTATGGTAGTGATTAACTTGTTAATTTTCAGGAGCAGACATTCTAAATCGTAGCTCAAATTTTGAGACAAAAGTAAATGAACATTTTGTTATTTGAATAAATATCCATATGATTTTTGCTGAATGGTGAGGGAATATCTGTAAAGAGAGAGAGAGAGCGAGAGAGAGAGAGAGAGAGGCCTAAATTTTCTGCAATTTGAGCACATAAAGATTTAGTCACATCTTTTGGAATAGTGGATAAATGTGTCAATCAAGATTTTATTGTACTTAAGGCTATAAGTCAGAAAATCACAGTATAAGAAAAAGAAGTTAAATGCTAATAAGTGGTAAGTATTCAATCCATTTTTCTCTTGTTCTAAAATCTGTGATCTTCCCACCATTTCATCCTGTCTTTGAAGTGAGAGAACAGAAAATAACTTGTACAAATGAGATAACTTGAATTTTCAGAAAAGTTTAATACTACAGATGGAGTACTAGAAAGGAGTATGGAAGAAAGATTTAAGTCACTGGGGCTTTGCAGATGATGATGATGATGATAATGATGATGACGATGATAAAATACTAAAAATAAAGTATTTGATTTTTCAGTGTTTTTATAATCAAATGAAAGCCTAGCACCAATGTCACTTAGGAAAATGAAGTCTACATTCAAAGATTGGGATGGAAGATCTACTTAAAATGGAAGGGTTGGATATTCCAATTGTCTTTTGGAAATGTTTGTTATGATATAACCTGTATAGGAAATTTAAATTATATCAGTGTGTATGGTGTACCCAGTGTTTAATAATTATAACATATTTAATTTCTACAAGTACTTTGTATAAGATAACTGTTTTTTGTTTCTACTTCCTTGATTTTTCCATGCCCCCTAGCTGTTATACAATTATGCATTTCTCATCTTTTAAAATGTTATATGGAGTCCTAAATCTCCATGAAAAAGCTGTTCTTCACTTGTCTTCTTCCCTAATTTTCATTTCTTCTGCTCTCAAAATCTGATTTTTGATATGGTGAAGCTACTGCTAACTATATACCCTTCCTTTCCTAAAAATCACTTGCTTACTGATGACTAAGTCCTTATTTCTTTAGAGATATAGATTTACTCTACACTTTAATTATTTCTCTTTTATAGAATGGGATGAGTAGATAGGTTACCGATAGGATATATTTTCTCAATAGGCTTTCAACTCAGAGCTTGAGAACTCCATTAAACCAATGGGGAGAAATTTCAGAAATTTTGTCACCTGTAATTCCAATATAACCAACACCACTGCAGTCATGTTGAGGACCAGATATAAATATAATATTGAAGCAGATGAAAGAGATATCAAATATTTATGAAAACTGGCCTATGCAGTACCTAATGTTTAAATTCATCCAATTAGATTCAATTCATAAACAAAGGAGAATTAAACTAGAATTTATAGACTGGAGTCTGACCAACCATTTGAATTCAAGATCATGTAGCATAATATAACATACAAAAAAATAATCTCCCAACAATATTCTTGAAGTCTTGTGCTGGGTTCTTTTGATTTTGCAATTTATAATAGTTTACTAATATTGTTTAGTAAGAGACATATGTCAGACATTCAAGATGAGACTTAGGAAATCCATAGCCAAAAATAAAAGATGTGAGAATATCTCCTAATACCATATGTCCTAAATAATTTTGTGAAATGTTTATGTTAATATTATTTGGCAGTGACGTCCATGAAGGACTTTTGAATTTTATTTGGAGAAAAAAATCTAAAAAGATAGAGTCTCACAGTGCTCCTGTCACTACATCACCCTCCTTTTAGCAATTTTTTCAAGTCTTGATAATGACATACTCACTGATTAATGCCTCTCCCTTAGCATGAAAGCTCAGGTTTCACTAGGTTCCTCCCTGCATTCCTCTTGAGTAGGTAGTAGCTCATTAATTTTTATTTGTTGATTTTCTTATATTTATGGATAACTACTAAATGCAGGCATTGTGAGTGATTTTGCAAAAGAAAATGATGACTTACACAGTTTCCCTGACCTTAAGATAGTAAAGTATTTGAAGTATTTGGAAAGAAAGACATACTAACAGAACTATTCTTGCAAAAATATTAAGCAATAAGGATAATTTGTTTTCTTTCTGGTTTCCATTCCTACATGTAAATAGCTTGGAGGTTTGTAATGACCATTCTTACTAAAAAGGACAAACTTGACAAACTTAAAATCAGCAAATATTTTTTTGTTAAATAGAAGTTTCTAGGCAAACCACATTCCTTCCTCCGAAATCTGGAGAGACAAGAAAATTCATAGAGCTATAGTCAGTGTCTTGTTACCTGAAACAGAAGCTTGTAGAGTCGTTAACTAGTAATTTTCATCAATTTTTGGAGCATCAATATGGTTTAGTTTTAGAGTGAGAAAATCCTGTGGAACACAGTTATACATGGGGACCCAAACTTTCATGGATTTTACTTCTGGGACCAAACTAGCTTCTCCTAGTGATGATTTGAGAAAGATCCCCTCATGAATCTGGGAAGGCAATTGGAAAAGTAGTTATTATGAAATGATCCCAGAGTATTCTTATCTAAAGCTTGTTATTTAGGGAATAAAATAAGGGCACTTTTCACCCTCTAGTATGCTCTAGTTTTTCTGTAACATCTAAGGAGGAAGAAGGTAGACTACTGAATAAAAATTGTGAACATTGTATCCTTGGAGACATAGACCCCTTGAAAGACTGAGATGTAATCAGAAAATCATAGAACAAATCCCATTATCCATACCTCCCCCCACAACAGTACTCCCATATAATACAAAAAATTTATAGTTCAAAGAAGTATAAGACACAAACTTTCTCCAATGAAGTTTTCTTAGGGAAGCCCAAAGAAAAGAGATAAGACAGTTAAAAGAGGAATTTGATGCCTCTGCTACAGAAAACCATTAAAACTTTAGCCAGATTAACATACACCCTCACAAGAAAAGCCCATCAACCTCAGTTCCTATTAAATGACAACATATCTGGTTTCTAACAAAAAGTATAGGACTTGATAAAAGGCAAAACTAACTAAAATTGATTATATAAAGCAAGTAATAGAACCAGACTCAAAAGCAATACTGATGTTGCAATGATGGAACAAGGAATATTGAGATAACATGATAATATGACAAAAACTCTAAAAAAAGTAAACAATACAAAAGAACAGATAGGTGAAGTAAACAGACAGATGGAAACTCCCAGAAAGTATCAAAAGTATATTCTAGAGTCATAAGTACTGTGAGAGTAATTAAGAATTTGGTTTTCAACAGTATAGAATGAGTGGGACAAAAGTCAGTGAACATGAAAATAGGTTAGTAGAAGCTTCACAAAATGAAATGTCTAAAGAAAAAAGAAAGGGAGTGAAGACAGAACAGAATGTCTGTGAATGGTGGGAGTATTTCAGAAGTTACAGTATACATGTAATATTGATAATATTAGAGAAGAAAGAGAAAAAAAACAAAAGAAATATTTGAATAATGACCAAAATAAATTGTTGGAGATAAAGCTACAGTTCTAGGAAATACAAAGAACATCAAACATGATAAATATTAAACCCAAAACAAAACAAACAGCCCCCAAATAAAACTTCCAAACCCAAACCAAATCAAGTCAAAACAAAACAAAAGCTATAATTAGGCAATCCATAATAAAACTCCATAAAACTCAAAACCAAGAGAAAAAATCCGAGAAAAATGATTAGAATTTGGGTTGAGGCATGAAAATCAACTTTCCTATAAAGGAAATGTGGGCAAGAATTACAGTAGAGTTCCTGTTAGAAACCTGCAAGCAAGAAAAATTGGAATGAAATATGTGATAAAAAATGTACCAATCTAGAATTTAATATTCAATAAATTATCCAAGAAAAGTGAGTAAAGTACAGAGACTTTCTCAAACAGAACATGAGAGAAGTCATTATAGATAATTCCTATACAAAATAAAAAAGTAAATTATTTGGAAAAAGAGCTACAAAAGGAAAAATTTTGGAGAAGAAATAGAGGAAGGTAAAATGAAACGTTTTAGTTTTCTTAATTTTTTTTTTTTTTGGTACCAGGGGTTGAACTTAGAGTCACTCAACCACTGAGTCACATACCCAGTGCTATTTTGTATTTTATTTAGAGACAAGGTCTCACTGAATCACTTTTAACTCACAGTCTTCCTGCCTCAACCTCCTGAGTTGCTGGGATTACAGGCATGCTCCATTGCACCGGCAAAGTTTTCTTACTTTTAATTGACCTTAGAGACAATTCTTTAAAATAATAATAGTAAAAATATGTTGGGTTATGAGAGCATATGGATAAATGAATTGAGTGATAGGCATGGGAATGTGCTAAGTTAGCTTGAACTATATGTGAAGCAGTATAGTGTTATTTGAAGGTAGATATAGATTTGTTAATATGTAAATTAAGACATTTGGGACTTCTCCTTAAGACATTTTAAATAATATCATATTGTATGATATATCAAAGTATATAAGTGCATTCTACTGTCATATATAACTAATTAAAACAAATAAAAAAATAAAAAATGCATAATAGAAAAACTTAAAGAAGATAAAGACTTAATCATATAAAATGTTTAGATATATGAGAAAAGGCAAAAAAAGAAGAGAAAAACAAAAGACAAAATTTACAAACATAACGAAATATTACTACACTTATGTTAAGCATCACTTCAAAGATGGTGGCCTGAATACACCAAAGGCAAAGATTTTCAGAGAGAGAAACAAACAAATCAACAAACATAGATTTCCATGATGTCTAGAAGAAATGTCAGTTTATTTATATGAACTCAGGTTAAAAATAAAAGGATGGAGGCTGAGGTTATGGCTCTGTGGTAGAGCACTAGCCTAGCATGAGGGAGGCAATGGATTCGATTCTATGCACTGCATATAAATAAATAAACAAAATAAAAGCCCATCAACAACTAAAAAATAAAATAGAATATTAAAAAAGACTTCTATCCCTTTGACTTTTTCAAGTGACTCCTGAACCCCAATACCCTAAATATTTGTCCTTTCAATGCTGTCCCAAAGTTTCTTCAGGCTTTCTTTATTCCTCTTCATTAAAAAAAGGGACTAAGATATACAAAACTAATCAAAGAAAGCAGTGTCCCTGTTAATTTTAGACAAACCAAACATAAGAAAAATTATCATGAAGAAACTAAGCTATTATGTAATTATAAAGATTTTATTTCTCTGAGAGGATATAACAATCTTAAATTTGCATGCACCTAAAAACAGAACACTAAAATATTTGAAGCAAATACTTAAAAACTATAAAGACATCCAGTACTATGTTTAGAGATGTGAAATAAGATGTCTTTGAGTAATTGATAGACCAATAGACATGAACTCAGTAAGATTATAGTGTTCATCTATTCATCTGAGCAGAATTATAAATCAACTTGGTCTAATTAACATTTAGATATAGTCCATCTTACAAGAACAGAATATATATGCTTAACTCTCAAATATTTACCATGATAGTCCAGATTTCTGTCCATAAAATACAACTGAGACAAGTAAAAAATATAAAAAAATATAGAAAAGTATTTTGTCAGATAACAGTGGAATTAAACCAAAAAATAATTAACAGAGAAATGGTTATAAAATTCTCAACTATTTGGAAATAAATAAATCTACTTTGGAATTACACAGAAGTCAAAGAAGGTCAATTATTTTATGTTAAGGATGCAATGTATAATATATAAAGGGCTCTGCATGTGAATATATGAATACATATATGTATATATATTTATGTGTATATTATTATATATGTATACACACAGATACATAGACATACATGCAATGAAATAAATATTGGCTGAAGTCAATGAATCACCACACCTCTAATTACTAAAACTACTTATAAGGGCTGAGAAGCATAGTTTTCCTGATTACCAATTTTATTTCAGAATTTGTAAACAGAATTTCTCTCTGAATGGCAAAATTGAGAAATGTCGGCCTTAAAATAAATATACAGCTGAACTACAGAAGTGTATTTTTCAAATCCATGACTTGTGATCAGGTCTCTAACAATAGAGAAGGTATCTTATGAAGAGGTTTTATTAATGAAGTATTTCTTTAGAAATTTTGCTGAAAGTACAGTTATTGATATAACAACATTTTATGCAAGCACCATAATTCTTGTTAATAAATTTTTGAAGTAATATAATAAAATCCATACATTTTCATTCTTCCTGATGGAATAACAATATATTCACAATGGATACATTGTTAATCTAGTCAATATATAATTTGAGTGGTATTATTTTTTCAAGTATAATGACACAGAAATGATACACAATACATTAAATATGGAGAAGAAAAGACAATGAATTTAAACATTCACTTCTTCTAGGGCATAGTAATGACTCATAAGTTGCATTAAGAATTTTAAAGCTTAATTGACCTGCCGGGTAAAATTTTAAACAGGATGTGGAGCTCTGTCTGACTGAACAGATGACATTTAGGATTTGAAGGAGACCAAAGAATAAACCAGGCCAATGGTAAAGCAAGTACAAAGCCCTATGAATGGAACAATAACTTATTGAAAGAGCAGAAGTTAGGTTTCTCCAGTGTGGCAAGAGTGAAGCTAGCACAGTGGTGTGAGTTTTAGGAAACACAGACAAAGATCATCAAAGGGCTAGATAAGGTGTTGCTCGGGGAATGATTGTCTTCATAGCTTTTACTTTGAAATGGCAATTCTTTGGAGATTTTAAGCATGTGATTTCTTGCTCCAAATTTCATTTTGAAAGGAACAGTTTGGAAGATATAATGGAAATAACTTACAGGAAGGGGGCAGTGAAAACAGGAAGAACAAATAAATGGGAGATTATTGCTATAAACTAAGCAAGAGATTTGATTATGGCAAAAGCAGTTGAAAAAATGTGAGTGGTTAGATTCTGGACATTTTTTTGAAAGGTGAGTTGATATGATAGCTTGACGAATGAGGTACAGAATATAGGAGCAAGAAACAAGTCCAGGATGATTCAAAGATGTTTGTCTTGAATAATTGAAAGATGGAGTTGTTATGTGAGAATTAGAAGAACAAGGAGGCAGTACATTTTAAAGAAGCCTTATTTCTCAAATATAAACATACTACAATATCAGGCATTCAAGTGTAGCAATAAAGTCAGCATTTACATATGTAAATATGAAGCATTGTACAGTATACACTGGGTCACAGTTACATATTTTGAAGTTTTCAGACTACAAAAGTGTTTAAATTTACACGTTGTATAATTTAGGGTATACAATAGAAGAAAAATATATCACCAAC
This sequence comes from Marmota monax, assembly GCF_021218885.2. NCBI lineage: Eukaryota > Metazoa > Chordata > Mammalia > Rodentia > Sciuridae > Marmota > Marmota monax. Next base: position 10,867,000 of record NW_026693153.1, read on the forward strand.
TTTAAGAAGTTAGTGAAAAAAATATCACTAACTTTAAGAAATTAGTGAAAAGTGGGAAGAAGGATTTATTTAGTTCAGAACACCAATAAGAAGGCTGTCTGCAGGAAGACAAATATGGAAAATATTTCAAGTAGGGAATAATGATCAATGTTTATAAATGTTGTTAGTATCTAAAATAGTGATTGAGAATTGGTCATGAATTCAGCAATGAGATTATCAGTAACATAGATAAGAGGATCTTAGTGGAATTACAGGAATAAACTTTTAAATAGAAAGAGTTTAAGAGAATGGGAGAAGGAAACTGGAAGTGCATGATAAACCCGTGCTTCTTAATCTTGTAAATGCTTACATTTAACCTGGGAATCTTGTTAAAATATGGGTTCTGACTTAGTTGGTCTGTCATAGAGTCTCATATGATGCATTTCTGACAATTTCATAGATTATGTTGGTGCTGCTTGTTCAAGGACCACTCTTTGAGTAGCAATGGTACACTAAAAAGTCAATTAAGAAGAGTTCATGTAAATGGTCCAGAGAATAATGGCTCAATTAACAACAAGTTCTAAAGAGAAAAAAATTTTTTAAAGGAAGGGAAAAAAATTAAGTTTGCATGCCGTTTAAAACTGTAAAGATGTAGATATGAGACAGTCCTTGGAATTCTGTGTTTCAGTGTGTGATGGAGATGAGATCTGAGGTAGAAGAAGGTATGCTGGCTTTAGGGATCAGTAAATGTCTCAATTTGAAAAATAGGAAAAAATTCAGAAATGATACATATGTCGGAATATGGTTGAAGATGGAGACATTACTTTCTTTTCTTTTCTTTTCTTTCTTTCTTTCTTTCTTTCTTTTTCTTAGATAAGCCACACTTTATTCATTTCGTTCATGTACTAAATCTTGGTTACATCCAACTTTCTATATTATTTTTTGAATACTTGATGTTCTCAGTGAAAGAAGAAGTATAGGTAGTATAGACATGACTGTGTTTGAAGAGAAAGGAGAGTATAAAGTAATGCATAAAAGTCCAAGACAGGAAGTAGGTAAATGGATGAAACAAATGTATCCCAATTTCCAAGATTATTTGTGGCCCATTTGAAGTTTATATTGTGGTTTTAAAGTGGGATATATCAACATGGCTACTTTTTTCCAGTTGCACAATTATGTCATTATGAGTGGAGGACTGGGTAAAGTGAGTTAAATCAGGATGGGATTTTATTGCATGGCTACAACTCATAGCCTAATATTCTTAGAAGCTGTATTTTTTTATTTCTACATTTTAAATATAGCACAAGTGTAAATAAAGCTTGGCTATAGCAGTATGTGAAATTTAATTGGATAAGAAAACAAGGAGCTGGTTTGATAGTAGGGAAAAATTGTTTCTTGACTAGAGGTTTGTAAATCACTGTATCTGCAAATCCATGTGTTTGTAAGTACAACTCATAATTAACTATCCAAAGTTGTCGAGACATGCAAAAACAACAAAAACTAACAGTTTGAGGAGTTACTTGACACTTTTTTTGTTTTTCTTTCCATTGACAAGGATCTTACCCAGAACCTTGTACATACAAGGCACGCGTTCTACTTTTGAGCTATATGCCCAACCCCTACTTGCTCCAATAAGCAATTTGCTGACGTTAACTCATTTAAACACCAGAATAACTTTGTGGGCTTATTATACAAAAACCAAAGGCACAAAATGCAATTAATTTGCATGAGGGTAAATAACTTGTGACTAGTTGAACATGTACTAGAGCCCAATCTAAATATAGAGTCTAATTGTTTATGAATGAACTGTTTTATGCTTTAATATATTTTTTGGCTTTAAATTTTATATCTCACTGTTCCCTTTTTAAATATAAACTTAAATCATAATACTCGCACTATTCCATAAATACACTGTTTTGTTCAAAGAAACTCTCAAGAATTTTACTCTAAATCTATTGATTAAACATTTTCAGGGACAGAAAGAAAGATATTTCATAAATGGATTAGAAAAGTGAAGAAAAATTTGAATTTGATTACAATAGAGACTCTTCAAAAGCCTTTCCAGGTTTAAAAAGACCAATTTCTTGAAAAGGAAATAAAAATAAATCTTTGCTGATAACTTCAGATACTAGACCTACAGTATCAGGGGAAAATTGACTATAAATTGTGATTATCAAAGTATTAAACTTACTTAATGGACAACTATTTCAATTTTTATCCATAGGGAAATTTGAAGGAAATATAAATTATTTTTAGTTCTTTTCATTCTGTCTTTGGTTCAACAAATATTTTGCTAAATTTCTTTTTACCATACAGAAAGTAATCATTCATGATATTCCTTTAACCAATTGGTCGTCTATCCATTCAAGTAACTTCAGTATAATTATTATAATATTTGAGACAAAAATTCCCTCCTTATTGAAATTTAGGTCCAGCCCATTGCAGTTACAGACATGAGTACAATGCCTAACTCATGGACCTACCTAGAGAACCAATGAGAGCCCTCCAAGATACCTGAAGGAAGACATTACCACTAGCTCCTCAGGCAGCTGGACTGATATTCAAAACCAAAACAAAGTATACAATACCAAAGAAGACTCTCATCCCAGCATCAACTTCTTATGAGATTCAAACCTGGGCTCTATCAGACATGATAGACCTGGAATTGAATACCTTCAGTGCTGCAATGCTTGGAGCATGCACTGGCTTAGGGACCACATTAGACATTCTGCTCAGAATGCCTGTAGAAGAACAGTCATAGATAGAGATTGCAGAAACTAGAATAAACTTTATATTAGTAATGAATAGACATCAACATATAACTATCAGGATAAAGAACATCCAGGGAAATAAGTCTTGACAAAGTGAACAAAAGAAGACACCAATTACTCACTCCAAACAGATGGAGATGTGTGATTAGAAAGAAAAAGAATTCAAAACAGATATTTTTTAAATCTCAAAGAACTTCAAGAAATAATTTACAAAAAGTGACAAATTTAATACAGATTTAAATAATAAAAAGTAAAAAAGAAGTCATGGAGTTAAAAAGTGAAATGAACAAAATAAAAATGCAATGGATAGCATTAATAGCTGACTAGAACAAGAATGCAGAATTGGTCATATCAAAGAAAGGCTATTTGAAAATGTATAGTCAGAGGAGACAGAATGAAATGGAATAAAAAGAAAGGAGAAAATGTACTGCATTTATAGGGCAATACCAAAAGAGAATATAGTTGGGTCATTAGGGTTCAAGAAAATGTAGAGAAAGAAAAAGGGGCATATTTCAAGAAATAATAGAAAAATTCCTCAAATTGGAAAAATATATAAATACCTAGGTATAGGTAGCTCAAATATTATCAATTAAGACTCAATGAGAATAAAACTACTGTAAGACATGTTATAATAAAACTGTCAAAAGGCAAAAGGGGACACTGAAAGTGACAAGAAAAAGAAGTAAATAACATACAAAGGTGTTATGTGTTCCACAATATGTCTCCCCACATACTTCTAAGTAATTTTTTTTTCAGTACTGGGTATTGAACCCAGGGGCTTGCACGTGCTAGGCAAGTGCTCTACTACTGAGAGATAACTCTAGCTCTCACCCTCAGTAGAAATATTAAAGGCCAACATGGAGTGGAATGTTATATTCAAAGTGCTGAGGGAAAAATAATCTGCCAACCAAGAATACTACAGTACTTAGGAAAAGATAATAAACACCAGAAGAGTAGGAAAATATATAAATAAGCATTTCTATAAAGAAGATATCTTAATGATCAGTAAATATGTAAATAAATGCTCAAATTTACCCAAAATCAATAAATTGCACATGAGATAAATGATGAGGTACTATTTCTTTTTCACTTACTAGATTGTTTAATGTCATAAGCAATATCATAAATGAATTTAAAGATGAATGAATTCAACTAAATAACTTAATGTCCAAAGGAATGGCAGAAATAAATAAACATATTCTTTAACTGTAGATGTAAATTTTTGGAGAAATTTTGGAAATGAGGGTCTAAAAATATGATAGAATATACTGTATTTTATTTTTAACCTGAGAATCCCACTTGTATCATCTATTTCATAGACATATATGATCAAAACATAAGATTATGTAGGGAAAAATGGATGGTTGTTATAGCATTTTTTGATAGAGGCAAAATCTGGAAACAGTAAATATTTGTCCATTGACACATACTTGAATTAATTCTGATTTGCTCATTTGGATATTTTGCAGCCAATAATGGCTGCATTATATTGAGATGCAAATATTATATTTTTGTAGAGAAAAATTGGCAAAATTATATAGAGGCATATACATCTTGATTATACAATAGTACATAAGCAGAGTTGCTTAATTTTTAAATATTTAGACATATATCCATGTATATATACAAATACACATAGACAAAAAATTTGAAAGGTTTGTCACCAAAATATTAATGTGGATAACTCAGTAGGATGATATTGCAGGATTCATTAACTAACTTTCATAAACTTTTCATATTAGTTGAGTTGATTTGGTGCAAATAGATTGTATGCACACAAGTATAAAAAATAAGTTATTTAAAAAATAAAGCATAGCAAATAAACCTGATGTGTGCAAAAATAATTTTAATTGTACAGGACTGTATTCTTGGCCTTGCAGAAAAATGTAAGAGCAATTTTAAAAACTTGCAAAAATAAATGCTCTTTAGTTAGAAAAATAGAATTAAAGGGGACATGTCATAATTGATTTTTTAATGCTGAGGATCATCTTATATTGATATTTATGTTAACTCTAGTTTTAAAAAGCTGATTTTTAAATTTCATAGTTTATGTTAAAAGAATGAGAATAAATCTTTGAAAACAGACCTAAAATGATCTAGTCCCATACACAAAAACAGAGAGCTTATTTTTTATTATTTCTCCTCCCCTGTGTCTTCAGACTTAGGAGATAATATATCAGTCAAGCCAGGCAATCAATCAGCTGGTTATTCATGGCCCATAGCCAAGATACACCAAACATAGCTTAACAGTGGGTCTCATTTATTAGATAAAGGAGCATTTTTTTTCTTTTTAGTTTAAACAAAGAATGAAGTTCTCATCACACTTTGAGAGTTTAAGAAACATTATAAAATAAAACAAACAGGGAAAGTTGACATAAAAAAAAAGTTCAAATAGATATGGATAGGAATCAAGAGCTACTCTGTAGAGTTTATGTCCCAAACTTCAGCATTGAAAGTTTTTATTAGTTAATAGTAAAAACACTCCTGTAAAAGAAGTGCCTTGTGTGGTTCTAAGATATTTATAATAATACCCATAAAAATGAAGTTTATTGTTTTTTTAAGATATAATAAAAATGACTATATGAAGCAGTGTGAATATTATTCATATATTCATTTGTTAATTTTTTTATAAATATTTTAAACACTGGAGGATAATGAAAAATAATGTACTCCATAAAAGCATATCAAAATAAATTTATTTAAAAACATTTAAATGAGGTATATAAATTAATACTTTAATTTGCATCTAATATAAATTATTAATCAAAGAAAAAAATCTCACTTCTGAAAGAGAAGTGTGGTTAAATGTTTTAAAAATCTTAGACTATATAAACTATTTGCTTTTATAAATTCAGACAAGCAAGTTAGTTTCTCTTGGCAGAATCATCTTTTTAAATTTGGATGTAATGATAATGTTTTCTTTCTAGCTTAGGGGATTATTGTTCACAAAATGCACTCTTACAAAGTGTACAAATTCACTATTATGCTTAAGACATCATAGGATTGTGACTGTGATTACTGACTTTAGATCATTACAGCAACATTCACAATAACCAAGAGATGGAAACAACCTGTATCTATCACCTGATGAATGTGCTACATATTCACAATTTAAGTTAACTTGAGCAATTTTTTATCTTGGCCCTATTTTTCTTATAGGCTAAGATTATAAAAGAGTAGAATAGTTAATAAATATAGCAAATTAGAGAATCTGCTATGGTTTAAATCCCCCTCTCCCCAAAACTGATAATGAATTTTAATCCTCATTGTGTTATTAAGACTGTGGATACTTGATCCAGCTATGGTGTTTACAAGTGAAATCTTTGGCAGATAATCAAGGATAAATAAAGCCATAAGAGTGGGGCCCTAATCCAATGGACTGCAGCTTTATAAGAAGAGGAGAGATCTGAACTAGGATGCTGAGAGTCTTTTCCTGGCACAACCTTTTCCAGTTATCTCTCAACTCTGAGGAGATCCTCTCCCAGCAAGGAAAAAATTACCATAGTGGGTCACACTATCTTGAACTACTCACCACTTAGAACCATGACCTCTTTTGTCTTATAAATTACTCAGCATGTGGTATTAATTTATAGCAACAGAAAATAGGCTATGACAGATCCAATAAGAGACTTTCTTCTTTATTACCTTTACTTAATCTATCTTAAAATATTCATTTTTTAAAAATATTCTTAGGTGGAGAGTCATATCAAATCTCTGAAATTAAAAAAATAATCATACTTTTTTTTTTCCTTTTTGACTTAGAGGGATATTCGTGTGTGTGTGTGTGTGTGTGTGTGTGTGTGTGTTATCCATTTCATTTCATTCTCAGTTTTATAGTTTTATTATTTTTGCATTGCTATGTTGTATTTTCAAACAAATGGAAAAGTGGTAGTCTTTTATTTGTTTATTTTCACTGCATTGTAACAGAGAACTTCAAAATATCACATGGTGCCAGGTTTATCTTTATTCTCAACAACCTATGCCTTTTTTTGGGAAAAACATTTATATGTGGTGGGTTAAACAGATTTCAAACTTGAGGTGATGCTGGTACAGCCCTGTATAGAATTCACCTTAAAATGAAAGTAGTCATTTGATTAGTCTCTCATCTCTTAAACATTGAACCAGAGGAATCAAAATCACAGAAGTGATATATTTAATTCTGTTGAATATTTAACATAAAAGTTTCTATGCAACTGCAAAGAATATATATGAATGTATTTTGCTAATCTTTGTTATGAGTGCACATAATCCTCATATTGGTGTACTTTTAAAAATACACCATGCAAGTCTTAATTGCTGAGACTTCTAAGGTGGAATGATACAATGTGCTTTCCGAGGCTTTTAAGATACATTGATATGCATCTTATGAGTTAATATCCAGAATATATGAGGGACCTCAAATAACTCAATAACAACTCTTTAGATATCACCTGACACAATCTTAGGAGATATATCAAACTTTCAAGTATTTTGGTAAATAGGAAATTTACAAAAGGTTTAATTTAATCTACTAATAAAAGTCACCCAACTAGAACAAACTGAGTTAAAGTATTTGAATTAGGTATGAGTGCATACCTCTGTAGTCCCAGCTACTCAGAAGACTGAGGCGGTTCAAGGCTACCCTGGGTAACCTGGTAAGACCCTATCCTTAAAACAAAACAAAACAAACATGTTGATATTTTTAATATTACATATATACCTTTTTAAATTTTGCTTTACTTTTTGTATTTCATTGATATTAAGATTTTTAAAAATTAAATATTGGTGGCAAACATGCACCAAGTAGGTATATAAGCTACATTGTTTCAACAGCATGGGTTTGCATCACATATTGTCATATTTGGTAATTCTTGCAATATTTCAAACTTTTTCATTATTGTTTTATTTGTTAATGGTCATCTGTGATCAGTTATATTTTGTAAATTTCAATTTATTCTTTTAACTCATATATTAAAATATAAAAACTGTGTTTATTTAATGGAGTGCTATGTGATGTTTTGAATCATGAATACGTTGTGCAGTATATAAATCAAGTTGATCATATCTATCTTCTTATTATTTCTCTTTTTTATGATGAAAAAAATATAAACTAATATTTGGACTTTTTGAAATATATAGTCATTAATGTTGTCTATAATCATCCTATTGACAGTAGGCTAGAAATTTGTACTCCTATCTACTGTTCCTCAGTACCCACTAACCAATCTTTGCCCAGACCTTCCTTTCTCCTCTCCCAGCTTTTGTAAATCACCATTCTACTCTCAACTTCCATGAGACCTACTCTTTTAGATTCCATATGAGAACATGCAGCACCACATGTGCTTATCTGCCTGCATATCTTCACTTAACATAATTATTCCCAGTTCCATCTATGTTGTCATAAGTTGTAGTGTTTTGGGGTTGTTTTTGTAGCTGAGCAGTATTACATTGTGAATATGTACCACACTCATCAGGTGATAGATACAGGTGGTTTCCATCTCTTGGTTATTGTGAATGATGCTGCAATGAACATAGAACTGAAGGTATTTATTTGATATATTAATTTCACTTCCTTCGGAAATATACCCAGTTGTGGAATTGCTGGATAATATGGTAAATCTATTTTTAATTTTTTGAAGAACACCATATATTTTATGATGACTGTACTAACTTACATTCCCATCAACAACATGCAATCTTTCCCTTTCATCACATCCTCAGTGGCACTTGTTATATTTAGTCTTTTTGATAAGAGCCTTACTGGTTTAGGGGGCTGTCACATAACTCTGATGTATCTTTTTGTTTCCCTGATGCTGAACATTTTTTTTTCATATACCCACTGATCACTTATATATTTCATTTTGAGAACTGTCTTTTAAATTTTGACTGATTTTAAGTAGAGTTACTTGTTTTTCCATATTGAATTATTTGAAGTCCTCATACATTCTGGTTCAGGAGTTAATATCCAGAATATATGAGGGACCTCAAATAACTCAATAAAAAAGTATGGCTTATAAAAATTTCCTTCACTTTCTAGGTTGTCTTTTTTCCCTATTCATTGCTTCATTTTATGAACAGAAGCTTTTTATTTTGATATAACCCTATTTGTTCATTTTTTCTTTTGTTTCCTATGTTTTAGAGGTCATGTCCAAAATATACTTCACTATTCCAGGGTCCAGAAGCAGTTACCCTAGGTTTCTTTGATAGTTTCATAGTTTCACATGTCATATTTAAGTTGTCAATCTACTTTGAGTTGATTTTTGTAACTGGTGAGAAAGAGGTGTTTAATTTCACTTTCTGCATGTGGAGATCCAATTTTCCTGATGCTCTTTAAAAGAGGCTATCCTAACACCTTTATTGAAATTCAGTTGGCTGTAGATATTATTTCTAGCCTCTCTATTCTGTTGCTTTTTGGCCTATGTTTTGGTCTTTGTTTTCATGCAAACACCTTGCTGTTATGATTTTTACAGCTTTGTTATCTATCTACATACCTACTTAACTGTTATCTATTGCATGTGTGCGCCTGCGTTTGTGTGTGTGTGTGTGTGTGTGTGTGTGTGTGTGTGTTGCTGGGAATTGACCCAGGGACATGTGCATGCTAGCAAACCGCTCTACTACTGAGCATACCCTGCCCCCCCTCAAACCCATGGTATATTTTAATGTCTGGTAGTATAATATATGCTGCTTTTTTCTTTTTATTTGGGATTAATTTGGGAAATTTTCTGTGGTCCCAAAGAAATTTTAGGATTTTTTTTTGCCTAATTATGGGAATAATGCCATTAGTATTTTGATAGAGAGTACATTGAATCTGTAGATCACTTCAGGATATATGAACATTTTAACAATACTGAGTTTTCTAATTAATGAACATGAGATGTCTTTTTAGTTTTTGGGCCTGCTTCAATTTCTTTCCTAAATGCTTACTGATTTTGGATCTCTCACCTCTTCAGTTAAAATTAATACTAGATATTTTATTTTTGAAACACCATAGGAATTCCACGAGTACACTCTTAGAACTACTAAGAGTATGTTTTGAAGTTTCCCAATTTTTAAAAAAATCAACATAAAAGTCAGTAGTATTTTACACACAAATACTGAAATATTGGAAGTAAAGATTAGTGGAGTTTGATGTTACTTTTGTAATTGGTTTGGGACACTACAAACCATGTCTTTGTAGGATAGCCAACTTAATTGATAAATATTGTGTGTGTTATGACTCCCACTCCAAATATCTGTTCCCAATTTTACTTCTTCGGCCTTCCTATTCCCTGAATCATAACATGTTAAAATTAGGCCAATTAATATCCCACAGTGTTTTTTAAGTGTTCACTTGAAAGGAAGAGTCACCCATCTTTCACTTTAAATCAAAAGCCCACAATCATTAAGCTTAATGAGGAAGGCATATTGAAAGCATACAGAGGCCCAAAGCTAGGTCTCTTGTGCCAAAAGTTAGCCCAAGCTGTGAATACAAAGGAAAAGTTCTTGAAAATTTTTAAAAGAACTACAGCTCTATTACTTATTGGGAGAAAGTTTGCATGGTCTGTATAGTGTATACAGCTAAGATTAAGCCAAAACCTAATCCAAAGCATGGCCTTAAATCTTTTCAATTATATTCAGGCTGATAGAGTTGAGGAAGCTGCAGTAGCAAGTCTGAAGCTAGCACAGGTTTAAGGAAAGAAGTCATCTCCATAACATAAAAGTACAAGATGAAACAGCAAGTGCTGATGGAGAAGTTACAGCAGGTTATCCAGAAGATCTAACTCAGATAAGAGCTGAAAGTGGCTGCACTAACAACAGATTTATTATGCAGGTGAGATAGCCTTGCATTGTAGAGAAAAGTCCCTACCTGTCTTCAAAGCTTCAAAGGATAAGCTGACACTCTTTTTAGGGGCAATAAAGATGGTGAATTTAAGTTTAAGGCAGTCCTAATATGTCATTTTTAAAATTCTAGGGGACTTAACAATTATGGGAAATATTCTCTGCCTTTGCTTGATAAATGGAGCAATGAATCTTGGATGAAAAAACTTTGTATGCAACATTGTTTATTAACTATATTAAACACTTTGATAGAAATATATATATATATATATATATATATATATATATGTAATTTATATATATATATAAATATATATATGTAATTTTATATTTTTGTTGTTACAAAGTTGTTTATTAACTTATACATGTTAACAAGTGTTTACTTAATAAGTAAATAATCTTCTTAAATAATCAATGAGAAATATAAAATACAAAGACTATAGAATATTGATGGTTAAAATGAAAAATACTTAAACTCAGTTGTGTTATTATAAAGACTAAAAATTTATTTTGAGAAGTCAAACATTTCATTAGTCCATAGTTAGTAAAACTGATATATGTACTTTATTTCAGAATATTTTTGCTAACTCCCAGGCATATCTGTATATGCATTACTCACCAAATGTAAATACATGTATTTTTCAGCTCTTTGGTAATAATTGCTTTCATCAATTCAAGGTAGTTGTGATAAAATCTACTTGTTCTAATAGCACCTCTCTGAAAGAAGTCTGGGAATGGTAGATAAAAAGACAGATTTATTATATAACAGTACTTCAAGACGAGATTTAAACAAATTGCTTTAATTCATTATAGAGAAGATGATATGATATTTTTGGCTTCCACCTTAAAACTGAGTAACTGGATTACAGTGCTTGCAACAGAACATACATATTAGATGTTACCAAAGCCTGGACTCCAGATTTTCTTTTCTTCCTGAACTCATGGAATATTAAATCATAAGATTTACTGCAACGTGGTGGGGACATGTGACTGTTTCTGGCCAGTGGTCTATGGAAAAAATAGTAGGTGTCATCTGTAGGATTAATTATTGGACAGTAGGTGGAGGTTAGCAATATTCTCATTCAAAGCTGCAGCAAATGGCAATCATATTATTGAACCCAAATCAACTGGATTGTGGTAGCTATTTGAAACAATGTTACCTACCATTGCCCAAACTCTTGTGTTGCACATTAGATGTAGATTGGAGGCAGAACACAAAATAATAAAGATAATACTTTTGTTGATTTAAGACTGAAATTTTGGAGTGCTAAATTTTTATTCTGGCAGAAGATTAGCAAATCATGATAATTAAAGCTTAAGTCTTATTTTTTTAATTTAATCTCTGAAATCATAGGAAACAAATTTTGAATATAATATTACCTTATGTTCAGTTGGTTTCTGGTGATTAGTTTGTGAAATTAATTAAAATAAATATGTATCACTTATTCAACATATAGCTCTAAATGTAGCTGATGTACTATTTTGTAATAATGTTTAAATAACTGTCATAGAATTAGAGAACACATTTATTTGTTGACATCATAATCTACTCAGAGTTTTCTTCAACATTCTTACCTTAAGTAGGAATTCTTTGAACAATTCCAATAGCATCCTGTTTTCTTCATTTAGTGTTTTTTTGTTTGCTAATTTATAATAGACACTTAGAAAAACAGAAATCAAACTGAAACAAATTTCTCAAATATTGTGCTGTAGAATGAATATTTGTGCTCTTTTTTCAAAATTCATATGTTGAAATCTAAACCCCAAAGTAACAGCATTTTGAGATAGGAGTTTTGTGAGGGTATTAGGACAGTAATGAGGAGCACTGCCTAAAGGAATTAGTGCCTTTTTAAAAGAAGAGTCTGGAATTCTTCCCTTCTGCCATTGAGAACACTAGGAGATGCTTTATGAACCAAGAAGTAAACCATTATCAGACATGGAATCTGTTAACACCTTGATATTGAACTTTCCAGCCTTTAAATTGTAAGGAATAAGTTTCTGTTTTTTTTTTTTAATAAGCTACCACATTTATGGTACTCTGTTATAGCCACCTGAACAGACTAAGAAATGTTGCATGCTCCATAAATGAAAAAAAAATAACCCTTTTCAATTCAAAGCCCCAAATTTGATTTTAAAGTTTTGAATTTTAACATGTTTTATACAACTTCATTTTGAATATGAGTTGTTGCTTTGAAAATTAGATGTATAATTAAAACGGAATAGCAAAGAGGAACTCTCTTCTCTTTTGATGCAGTACAATAATCTTTCATGAATTGTTTAAGATACTATGTCAAGAAGTCTAGTATATTGTTGCAGGTAATCTGATTTGATTCTGTGAACATGAGGGAAAGATGAAAAGCATATTGTCCTATTCAATTTGTTTTTCAATTCATAGAATTGAGGTGTAACAAATGAATGGTATATTTAGAACTAAGGGCTGTGTTACTCTTCATTATAAAGTCCTTTATCCTTTCGAAATAGGATTCTGGAAAAGAAGGAATTCCTAATGTTAGTAGATGTCCATTAAATATAGTAAATTTACTGCTTTCTTGTACACCTAGGATGGTACTATTTATCTACAAATTGAGAAAATGGACAATACTTTTTGTGCATTTAGCAGATTTTTTCAAGAATCAGCCCACATTTTCTATAGAATGAAGTCCAAAATTCTTAAAATGCCACATAGAAGCTGACTCATTTACCTGACTGAACATCTTGTCCACATTTGTCTCCAGCCTCTGGTTTTAGCCTATAGAGAATTGTTTATAGTTTTCTCCACATATAGTGATAGATTCTCACTTTTACTACTGGCAACATTTTTGTCAGTTCCAAATAAAAGCTTAATTTATATTCATTTCTTCCCAGAAACCATCAATGATCTTCTTCCCCAGCAGGAGGCTAGCTCATCACCTGTCTGTTATTCTAGTTAAGGCTTGTTCAGAAAATGCCAGTCCAATCCCCAATCCTTTTAATTATTATTGTCCCATGTCTTTCAAGTGTTGAGGCATTTGTGTAAGCCAGTGCACCTTCAACTGTATTCTATCCTTTCTACCACAGGTAAGCATCTTAGTAATCGGGAAGCTATGCCATGCCAGAGGTTAGCACCATGCCAGGGGTTATCTCCACCTCACTTACATCAAAGATAAGGTCCTTGTTACCATTTGACAGATGAGTGATAAAATTTCTAAAGTTAATTTTGAAAGACTGTTCTGTAAATGCCACTTCAGGAAACTCTCTTAATTTTCAATCTACTCATTCCTCCCTCCCTCTAAAACATTTTTTTTAAATGATGATAAGGTAAGCATGTTAATTTGAAAGGCAATCCCAAGAAGCATAAGAGAGTGAGTTGGGAAGGTGAGACATGAAATTAGGAAAACGTGTTAATGAGAATTTCCCCAGTATTGTATACAGCATGGTATACTGGGAACACTCTAGGATAAATTGTATGGATCACACATCATAATTGTCTCACCAGAAAGAAAAAGCCTGGGGGCAATTACCAATAACAGCTTCTAATAGTTGAGGACTTCACCAGCATGAGTGTGTTAATTTCCCCCATTTAGTACCTTGAGTCTACATTGGTGAGTGAAGCAAACTCTCAGAGCATTGAAAAACCTTCAGACAAGGGGTTTCAGCCTACTGGATACTATGAACTATAGATACAGGTGAATTGAGGTGGACTGATTTGATTTGGGGCATGAACTAAGTGGTATTTACTCTATCACCTCAAGGTTTCTCACGTAATTTTGCACATGTGATATTACATAATATCACATCAGTGTTATATTTTCATGTTCCACTGAGAAATTTGAGAGAGAAAATTATATGATAATTTCTGTCTCATGCTGTTTGGTGCAACTGTCAACAACTCCTACTGATTTACTTTCCTAATTCTTTATTGAATTTGCCTTCTAGTCTTTCCTCAGGACCCTATACATGCCATCATTTTTTTTTAACCTGATTACTGTAAAACCTTCATTACAACTTTGCTTTCACTTGTTTTGCTTTCCTTTTATTCAACTTTCTTATATTTTTTATGGTGCTCTTCTAAAAGCTCAAGAATATCACTATTCCAGTGTTTAAATCCTTAAAATGATGTGTAAACTCCTCATATTCTACTTTAGTAACTGCAATTTATTAAATATGTATTTAAGACAAATTTCATGAACTTTACATAAATTGTCATTTGATCTTACCAACATTATAGTAAAATATGTCTGAGATAAAAAAAATCTGTCTTTAGAGGAAGAAAAAGTTATAAAAACTATTGCTCTTTTGGAATGTTTATATGTAAAATATTATCCTTTAGCAAGAATAGAATTCCACTACCATAAGTCACTCATATTTCTCTTGTTCTAGTCCCTGATTGTTACTTTAGGACCTTACAACATAACATTCTACAAAATATCCTCCAGCATTTCTGAGCAATCTTTAGGGGTAATTCATGCAAGTGAATGAAAATGATCCATCAGCTACTATGGGAGACAACAGCCTCTGTAGATGTTGCTGATGAATCGAAAAACCTCAAGGGGACTATCAGATGTGGCAATGTGTGGTGAAGCAACAAATTTCCTATTTTTGTTGTCTTTTACTGAAAAAAGTAGTAGTATTAATACGTTGGGGGGAATTTCAGCATTTTAATCTGAAAATCCAATTTTTAGAGTTTTAATTCACAGACCTTTATTTAGAAAATACATTAATTCTTTAGAGGCTGAGTTCTGTTCTTCTCAGCAACTCCAAGCCTTTTCAATGCTAAGTATGTTGCAACTTATGCCTTTCAATGTGCCTATCATGAGGCCTTGGAAGTTGGCAGTGATGTGCATCTGCGATCACACCTTCTTGTGAGGCTGTGACAGAATAGGAAACTTGAGGCCAGCCTGGGCAACACAGTGAGACCACATCTCAAGGGGGAATAAAAAGGTCTTGAGTTGGCAGTTCCAGCCCTTTATAAGATACAGTAGTACCTCCATCCTAGGGGACAATGTGAGTGAATTTCAATTGTATTCTTCACTGTAATATTTTAAAAATATTTTTATTAAAATTTAAAAATCAAAATTACAGGAACTTATATATTTCATGATTTTCATATTATCTTCTAATACATATGAATTTCTATAAATTGTATATTAATTTTGAAAGGTTAGGAGTAGTTTATAAGAATAAGCTAATTTAGTTCTTATGCATTTAAAATGTTTGTTCTGTCTGAATGCTTACTGCTCTTACAATACATAAAATAATATGTGAAAGAAGCATTACTCTGTGCTCATGTGTACCCTGGAAACGACACACTGTTTTTATGAAGGTATAAGAAATATTGGTACATGATTGACTGAAGATCAATTCAGATGATACAGATTCATGGCTGAACAATGACTTAATCTCTTCAATAGAAGCTGTCCACAGAAATCTACAAAACCATATTTGCCACATTTCTACCAGGAGTGTCATAGAATTTAGAGAGCTGAGATTGATCTCTTAGAAGTCAGGCTCTCTAGCACTGTTAATAGATTGTTACTTTTTAAAATTACCACATCCTACTATGGAATAAAAAAAGAGATGCTTCAAAAGGAAAACTTACAATGGTTCCTGGTCAGGGAGGTCATGGAGAGAATTTTTGTTTTAAAATATATAACCCTCAATACACTTTGCTTGCTAAGTTTCTATGAATTAACATTATTTTAGTTTCTATTCATAACTCATGTCTTTGATGTGATTTATTTTCAATTTATGACCTTGTTTGCTATAGAAATTGCTTTGAGTTACTTTCAATAAAGGAAAGGTCAGTAGATAAATAATGAGCTTAAAGTTACAATGAGATTTTTAACATTGAAAACTGAACCCACAAGAGAATGAAATATTGAAACTAGTCAGAGATACAACCATGTAATGGAAAATCTGCAAGCCTGGTAATGCCTAAGTAACTAAGGCATTCATAGACTGAATCTTGAAATTTGAGTTTAAAGATAGTAGAATTTAGCTTGTATGAATGCTTATATGTGATTTTTCTAATTAATCTCAGAAACATGTACCTGAGACATTGGAAAGCTGATAAGATCAGGGAGATGCTGCTAGTGAGATAGAGTGAGCACTGCAGAAAGCATCTGGATTCTATGTTAATTCTTCCCCAAATTTCCATCAAAATTATTAGGGATATTTCACTAATAATTTAATATGTGCTCATAGCTGGAGACATTGAAGAAATAGTGGATATGAGTGACGAGTTTTAGTTCACTCATTTTTTAAATGCATTAAACAAATGATGTTAATTTCTCATCTGCAAAGTGGCATTATTAATACAATCTCATGAGAAGTATTATGGGGATTCAACTAATTAAATGTGAAATGTCTGATATGTGTAAGGAGACTCAGTAAATCTTAAGTAAACTGAAACTATTAGCTAAAACTAAAAAAGAAAGAAAGAAAGAAAAAGAGCATTACTGCTTTATAAATAGTTTTGAATCATCCTTGACATGCTTGCTTTAACATAAGCACCAGGAATTTGCTCAGCAACACCTTTATTGTATCTTGGAATCCTAATGCTCTTCCAGGGCTTGCATCCCATCTTGTTACATCATTTCTTCAGAGCATATCCCACATTTACCCTTCTCTTAACTTATCCATAAACTTGGTCCCAGTGTATCTTCACTCATCCCATATGTAGAAGGTAAAAGATGCAAGAAGAAATGGATTTTGATTTAAGGAGAGAGTAAGATTTTGGATTATGTTAGGCATAGTTTTAGATTTGGGTAAAGGGAGAGTTCCAACCCACTTTGCACACTTTGACAAATAAGTATGCAAATAGTAAAGCAACAAAAACCTGTATTCCTATATTTGATCAGATTTATTAGACATATCAAGGTGTTGTATACCATTATGAACGTACCTTTCATAGTCAAATTTCTAAGAGGATCCTCATTGTTCCAAGTATAAATGACTTTCTCTCTCTGAGTGTAGTGGTAACAGTGACTTGATTCTAACCCCCCCAAAAAAAGTAATAATAATAATATATGGCAAGGATGATAGTATGTTACTTCCATGATTATTTTACAAAAAAAAATATGATTAGCATTTTGTTATCTGACTCTTTCTATTTCCTCCTTGGCTTGCACATTTTGAAGAAGGAGATTGCCATATAAGAGAGTGGCAAAGAACTGAGGAAAAGAACTGATGACAGCCGCTTGCCAGTTTCAGAAGACAAAAGGCCCTTAGTCTACCAGCCCATGTGGAACAGCATTCTGTCAACAAGCAAGTGAATTGGGGTCAACTCCTAGCCCCGTTGAATCTTGAGATGACTCTACCCACAAGAAACACTTTGGTTGAACAACTCTAAAGAAGACATACATATTTTTCAGAAGATTCATTTAAAATTATTGACAAGCTAGTTCGACTAGTGGAACCAGTTGCAAAAGTGAAACAACACTAATTAGCTGAAGGCTAATTGGGGTCTCTTGACTTGGGATAGCCTTTCCTTAATATATGCATATGGATTTTATCATCTGGCAAATAGCACAGTTAAAAAATGGTGATTCTATGTTAAAGAAGTCCTATTTTACAAAGCAATGATGTTCTTTATCTATATAGAGTGCACACAATTGGATTTTCATAAAATATGAATGATGCCTGATTTAAAAATTAATTTCAAAATCTTACTTTTTATCTTTGACAGTTTGTATATGATATGTTTATTCCATGCTGATTGGTAAATTAGTGAGACAAAAGTGACTGTCACAAGACGGTTTACTTTTTAAAATCAAAGAGACAAGAATTGAAATCTAGGCTCTTGAACTTATTAGTTGTGCCCCTTGGGCAAACTATTATTCTCTGATTCTGAATTTCTTTCATCTCAAAATGTATAGTAATACGACCTACCAAATAAACTTTCCAACTTACCAAATAAACTTTCCAACCATTGGTTTATAGAATTACTAAAAGGGGCCAAGATATAGTAAGTCTGAAGATATATGTTATATATTCTCAACAACAAAGAGAAACATTAGTTTATTAATAATAATGCTTTCAAAAATGATTAAATTAGACTTCATTAACATGGTTTAAAATATGGTATAATATAATTGTATATTATCGATGCAATAGGAATATTTAAATTTATTAAACAACTATTGTATGCAAAGTAATTTTGTGAATATTATTTCTGATTACAAACAAAGCTCATAAAACAAATTAGTAAAACAAAAATAATTACATAATTTTAAATTTAAAAAAAATCTCAAGCTTATAAAATGAATTGACTGAACCTACAAATATAGTAAATGACAGAGTTATATGAGAATCCAGGCATTTTCACCCCTACATTTCATTGTATCCATCAAAATATGCCACAGATTATAATAAATTTAAAATTTTAGACAAGCAGAACTTAGCAAGCATGCTGCTTTCACTACATAAAGACAGCAAAATGTCTAAACATTGTCAAGAAGTTTCCACAGTGATCAGTTGTAGAGAACTGATCAGTGATCAGTGATACTGATAATGGTATTACTAATGAAAATTTCTCTCCTCTTATCATTATCTGTACTGATCAAGAGATATGTTAATATATTTCCCAGTTTCACATCCTGAAATGAAATTGCTACATACCTAGCTTAGATTTCTGGACTATTTACTAATAAATGACACAATATTCTTGCATAAATGGGTATTTACTTAACAATTCAACTTTTTATGTTCATATGGTGAGTCAGTTTGATAATTGTACACTCACATATTGAAATGGGTGAAGTGGTTTGAAATGAGAGCTCACAAGTTGAAGTGGGTGAAGTGATTTGAAATGAGATGTTTGACAGAAAAAGTGAAATGTGGGTGGAAGCTGAGCACCTCTACCATACAGAAGTCAACTAATATGTACGTAACCAACTACTTGCTGCCCTGTGTACCATATCCTATTACTGAATACTAAACCTTAATAAAGTGGAAGGAGCAATAACTGCTTCACACACTTTGAAATGAAGGTAAATTTCAAAGACAAAACCCACAGATTTTTCTAAACTTTCTTATCTTCAGAAGAAATTATTATAATATCTGAATGGTATATCTATCTTGTACTCCATAAATACTTATGCACACGAGTTTTACATTTTTAACAATTATTATTACATTTCCAAACTAAGTATCTACTAAAAATTCAATCATTATCCAACCTGACATTGGGAAAGGAAATTCTTAATTGATTGAAAACAGTGTGGAAAATATCACTATAATCATAAGTTCTATTCTCATATGTGCACAAAATAAGAGAAAGTTATAGTTGTATATGTATATTTATATACATACACATATATAAACATGTGCATTGAACATATATTAATGGATTGTTTTTTCTGAAGGATAATTATTATCCTATTTCATTTGATGTAATTCTATTAACCAAAGTAAATTAAAGTTATTGAAAAATAGATTTTCCTATGTGAAAGCAATAACATATTTATTACTAACACAATAAAGATCAATGTTATTTTCAGTAACATGCTTTGTTGTAGACCATGGAGAATCTCAGTACATGTGAGTAGGAATTCTACCCTCGCTCAATAATGCATCATTTTGTAGGAAATTGTAGCTAGTTTTTTTGAGTTTTATCATATACTAAGCACTGTATTAAATGAGATGTTTGCCTCTATTTCCCATTAGTTATTACCTACTCCCTAATGTGCTTTTGCCAATGATTTATTGTTTGTAAGTAGCTTGACTAAACTATGCTCTGTTTACTTTCTTTGACAGTTATCTATTACTGTAGACTATCTCCCTTCATAGGTGGACAGGGAATGATGTGGTAGTAAATGGAAAGAATAATTTGGATTAACCCAGTGTTTGAATTCCAAAATGCTAAAGGCCATATGAGAGTGACTGTGTGATAATCAGTCATGGAATGAGAACTCTGCTGAAACAAAAGCCTTATGGAACACCAAAATTTAAGTCTGGTAAACTGCAATTTGTTTGCAAGTCTAACAGGAAAAAAAAAAAAGACAAAATCAGGAAAATGAAACATTAACCAAATACTGGTTGATGAATTTGGGTTGGATTAGAAATGGGTCAATAGCAAAAACAGAAATAAAGGAGATTTGGGAAGATAACTATAAATATTATCAGAGTGAGAAACATTCATTTATTTGTTAAGAATGCATTAATGAGTGGATTGGAATGGCTTGTGTGTACAAGGTTAGTAAAATGATCCCTGCCTTATAATTTTAATGAGCATAGCTTATAGGATGATATTTTAGTTTTACTCCATTTGTTAGAAATAGAAGCAACCAGATTCCCTTAGAGCTATAATGGATAATGGGGAAAGAATAACATTTAATGATATTATTTCATGACTTACTGATTATTTTATGGCCACAGTCATGTGAGTTATAAAGTTAAGCAAGCAAAAATGATGACAAATCTTAGATACTCAATAAAATATGTAGTTAATTTTTTTTTTTATAATTTGTATTTTTCCTTAAAGAGTACCTAAGCAAGCTACTACTGGCTCACCATATTTCAATACATGCACTGCCCGTTCTCTACCCTGTTGTTTACCTCAGGGACTGAAATTACATGGGCATTCCTGCCTTTGCCCTCTTATTAGCTTTGGCTAATAGAAAACACTGGCATCAAATTGGAGGTTAAGGGAATAAAAATTGGGTATATTCCCCTGATCCAATCTTTGCTGCCAGTTGTTGCATTCATTAAGGCTATGCATTGTGCAACATCCATATAACTCCATTTCTTCTTTTGCCCATTAGCCATAGATGTGGAAAAGAACTCTTATTATATATGTATTTCAGTGCTTCCTTCCTGATTCTTTCCAACAAGTACAAAATAAAACATTTATTCTTCAAGACATTTTCAAAACTCAGACATAAAGTAATTTTCCCATTCCTGAAATCTGGCCTTGTTTGGGGGCAATTGACAATCATGATCTGAAGAGAGCCTTTGAAAAGAAGAGTACTTTGAGGTTTTCTCTCTTTCTACTGGTGGGTACCTTGTAAATGCATGTGAATGAACTCAGGATAGCCTGTTAGAAGACAAGACGCACCAGAGAAAGTAACAGGTAGCCCTATGGGACAATCACCCATCCTGCAGAAAAACTAGAAACTGATGACAAATAACAAGCAAGCTAATAACAAATAACAAGTGAACCTGGTATACACCAGAGCAAAGTCCTGGTTGAATCCAGAACAAACTGCTAACCTGAAGAATGATTAGCTAAAAATAAACATTTGAGTTTTAAGGCCACTTTTAGAATAATCTATTATGAAACTAAAGCTAACTGATAATTAATAACATTCTCTACAAATGCATTCTGAATCATCATAACAATATAAAATGTGAAGAAAATCTAATTAACTTTGGGAAGACAAAAGTCATTTACAAATATGAATTTTCTTTTTTTTGGAGATTACAGGTTAAGGTTACTACATAAAAGTAAGGCTGTGCCTCTTGGAGCAATTTAAAATATCCATTCTCATTTTTTCATCTTTAAAATAAAGAAGTTGAATTCACATTATTATTATCATCTCTACTTATCCATGACAGTTTTATGGCAGAAGTTTATCATGGTTTCTGATTTTTTGTGATGGACTTCTACACCATAGTTCACAATTGAGAATATACTCAGAAAGGAGCAATGTCTCTGTGCTGCAGCCCTTACCTAGCATATAACTAAAGTGTCAAACCAAAACTTACAGTTATAATAGTTCTATATTACTTATATTTTCCTGCTAATAAAATAATATATTAACTTGAAAATTTGTATTGTCTTTTGATTCTAAATTCTTAGAATTTTGTAGCCTTGTGAAAATGTGGTAATGTCAGGGACAAAGGGGATAGGTAAAGTTAAAGCAGGGAGACATCAAGTACTTTTCAGAGTTTACTGAAGTCTTTGCTCTGGTAAGTCAGCTTCGTAGACAAAGTGTATTCCATTGATTACCTGCATTATTATCACCAGGGCATTGTACAAAATGTGGGTATCCAGAATTTTCTTCAAATTTATTATTTAGCATCTCTACGTGTTAGGAATTACCAAAATGTTTCAAGCCTCTGTGATACCTTTGAATCTTTTGGATTAATGGGACCTTAAATCCAGTGTATAGACTTATTAGGTATAATATGTGAGCTGATATATTTATAAATAATTACCAGTGACACAAAAATCCTACTATGAGAGGGGGCCATGGTTGTGGCTCAGTGGTAGAGTGCTTGCCTAGCATGTGTGAGGCTCTAAGTTTGATCCCTGGTACCACATAAAATACACAAATAAAATAAAGGTATTGTGTCCATCTACAATTAAAATTTTTTTTTTTAAAAAAACTACTATGAGAAGTATTGATTCAGGCAGCTTTTTATTAATTCCATTAATTGGTGACTCCTTAGTAACAAACTTAGTGAAGTGCCTCACTAAAGACTGTACTTAATTGATATTTGTCATTGAATTGACAAGTCACTTAAATATAATCTCTTTAAGTAAAGGCAAAATAATGTTATTTTCATATCTTAGCATGAAATTAAATAAATATATATTTCATATAGTTCATATGTATATATTAGTATAAAGGAACATTGAATTTTTATGTTTTCTGGTTGTCCTATAAAATGAAACAAAAGAAGGAAAAAGGATTATAAACTATAAAAGACTAAATACCAGTCTTATCAAATTATTAAGATTCTAAGAATTTCTAAGATGTTTGAAATAAACATTAATTTGTAAGATCAATTAAATTGTACTATGATGATGAAGGGAATATTTATATTTATCTCTCTCTTTCAACATTGCAGTGTGACATCTCTACTGAATATATACTCAGTGAGTTATAAATTCCTGGCTGACAAGAAAAAGTAGAAATAGCCATATTAGACATAATCACTATTCTGGGAAAATTTTCAATGCTACATAAATTTATAATTTGATTTAATCATATTATTTACATATTGTAATTCTTCCAACCTCATGATTTTAAAATGTGGCACATCTCCTCTTTTATTAAGAAATCGGGTATCCTTGTATCTCTAGGTACATATTTTTAATAACGCTTTTTTCTTGGTCTTAGGTTTTTAAGCTGCTTAAGTTAAAAAAATATCACAGGGATCAACTGGTTATTTACAAAAATGTATAATAGGTCATTTCTTGGATAAATAGCACCAAAAGCATTGGTGAGATCTCAGCTAATGAACTGCAAATCATATTTAATATGTAATTTAAAAAATCTAAATCTTAGAAAAAAAGAGGAGCCTATGAAAATTAATAAATTATATCAGTGTGTTCACCACCATAACTTTAGAGTTTCTGCCTTTAAGATTCAGATTTGATCCTGACTATATACATACTCATTTATTTTAACAATGCCTTTTTATGGTATCTTACAATTTATTGAATCTTATAATTTTCTTCCTCCTAGTGTGCTGTTAGCCAAATGCAGTTAAAGTATATATGAAAAAGCTAAATACATTAAAAAGCATATGATTAAATTTCAATTCTCTTGATGGTTATTTATATTATCTGGGGCATCCTTCTATCAGAAACTCCAGCAGGCAATGAGGGAGAAGTGATCAAAGATATGTCAGTAACAATGGCCAAGACTGCCTTTCATCAACAGCTTCATATGGCTACTTTGAATTTTCATTATAGAAGAGATAAAGTCAATAGCATAAATGAATAAAGTACATAAATGAGAAATGAGGTTGAATTCATCATTAAAGTTTTCTCGACCCCTCAAACAAAAATTTCAGTCAAGTTAACATATTACTGAGTTCTCAATATTACATAAATAATAAATGAATTGTATAGTCAATAATTTATGAGTTTTAGTTTTTACACATATTAAACATTACTTCATACCAAACACTAAGTGATATGAAATATTTTGAAGCTAAATTGTTATTTTAAAAACTAAACAAAGAGCTTCACTGGAATTTTTTAAATTACATTTGATGCTTTCTATGACAGTGTGACTTGAAAAATTACGTATTTTGTTCATTGACTTTCAGATTTAGAAACTGGAGTTGGGTCTATCAGGTATTGCTAGAATATGCTACACTAAAATAAAGAAATAAAAAATTTTGGTGTCATTGGCAGCATTGTGATCAATATCCCCAACAAGAACAACTTAGAAGATGAAAAGTTTTTTTTTTTTTTTTTTTTTTTTTGGGGGGGGGGCAGGTGCTCATGATTTCAGAGATCTCAGTCTACAGACAGTCAATGTCATTTCTCTGGATCCAAGTGAGGTAACAGGTATAGGGGAAGAACCCAGTAGAGGGAAGCTACTCAGCTCACACTGGGGTCAGGAAGTGGAGAGAGGAAGGAGGAAAGGGGTTTTAGAGAAAATGCACCATTCCTGTGCACATCCCCAGTGATCCACCTCCTCCAGCCATACTCCACCTGCCTAAAGCTACCATGTTTTTAGTCCATTTATACCAGGATAAAATGATTAGGTTATACACTCACAATCAAATCATTTTACTTCTGAATATACCTGAAGAAATACAGGAGCTTTGGGAGGGCACCTCATATTAAAACCGTAACAGTGGCATATATATCAAAGAGTTATTTATTTGCAAGTCAACTTTGTCTGTTTTGACTTTGTTTTGGAATGCAACCCAGGCTCAGATCTTCATGACATGGCCATGTATTTTGCTACCCCAATGAACAGAGGTTCCTGGCTCATTTCCTTCTCATAGCACAAGGTATAGGAGCAGAAGAGCTGGTGGAAACATTCAGTGCTACAAAAATGTATGCTTGGATGCAACAGATATCCATTCACTCACCTTTTGATGGCCAGAGCAAGGGAATCATGTAAAGGGAAGCAAATACTGAATTTAAAGGGATGAATTGCATAATATCGCTGTAGAGAAGAAAGTGTGAATAATTGAGGACAATAATACAATTTACATTCAGCGTTTCATAAATATGTTTCTGGTCCTCTTGTTTTTCATGTACTCATCATCTGCTCTGTCTACCCAAAGCATGTAAAGAAAAACACGGAAATCCTGGGAGGGATTTGATCTAGTTTTTAAATAAGAATCCATAAAGGAATTTTCTAAGAAAAATGAAGAGGTCGACCCAAGCGAGTTCTTGAATATGTTAAAGTGTAAATTTTCTAGGAATTTGGAGAAATAAAATTTTGTCTGCAGATGTAAGAAGTTGAGAAAGTGGTGATCAAAATTATTGTTTAAGATATGATACATTGTTAGGGTCTGTAAACAAGTCAGGATGGCGCCTGGCAAATGTTAGTCTGTAAACAAGTCTGGATGGCGCCTGGCATTTTGCCAGAGGGAGTGGTTTGTGAAGTAATGCCAGCGAGCCATTAAGTGTGGAGATTCCTTATTGGTTGACTGATGTATCTAGTTTATGCTAATTAAGATAAGCTGTGTGGAATGTATAAATACCTCTGTTGTCCTACAATAAACGGCTCCCTCTCCTGCTGTATCAATCTACACAAGTTGCTCATCACCCCCCTGGTTATTTTGCTGCAGCCGGACTGCGGCAATACATATTTATTGGCAGAAAAGAAATAAAGGATTTTTTAGGAACCAAAGATCCTTATAGAAACATTTTTTTAGGGTAGAACGGAGATAAGAAATAGACAAGATGAACTTGTAGCAATTTTTTTTTGCTACAAAATGATAAAGTGTGAAGAAGAGAGGAAGAAGAAGGAGAAAAAGGAAGAGAGAAAAAGAATATATTCAAGATGGGTATATGTGTGTGTGTGTGTATGTGTGTGTGTTTGTGTATGTGTGTATATAAACATACATGATGGAAGCCTTCTGAAAGAGGTCCTAATAGAAAAATGTGGAGCAATTTAAGACACAAGCTAAATAGTGGTATATTTGATTATAACCCAAAGTATATAGTAAACATCCATTAATCCTTACTAATATACATAAATTATTGAATAGATAAATATATGGAAAAAAGGAGATAGATTTTCCTTGTAGTAGAATTCCATACAACTAATGTAACTATTTTATGCTCAAGGAGATGAAATACTCCTTAATAATGGACTAAAGCATAGTGAATTATTTCACATTAGCAAAGTATTGAAAGGAGGAAGGAGAGTAGCTTTATAGTAGGAAAACTGTCAAACACTGTCTCAGCCAAGTTACCAAGATTTGTATATATTGATATGATATAATGAAAATGACATTTTACCTCTGTGGTCATCTTTCCGAAAACACATAATCTCGGGATAACCATTACTAAAACATCAGTTAAAAACCAAATGAGACACATCTTAAAAATATTTCAGTTGTAATCTACTTTGTTGTACTGAGCCCCTGTTGATGTAGTGATGAATTGTAGGGCAGGGAAAGCAGCTTCTAATGTTATGATGAAATTATTCTCTTGTAGGGCCTGTTTCTTGGCTTTGACCTTCAGACATAATTCACCAGTGGTAAAGCCTTTTTCAATATTTCCTTAGATGATATTGTAATGTTAGAGAATCTGGGTTTGTGGAAGACTCTTCAATGCATCCACCATGTGGAGTGGACAACTTTTTATAGAGAATGCTCTGGGTGTATTTTATCATGATTAATTTTTATCTCCCTCTGACATAACCAGGAATTCTTTTTCAGATCATGTGATAACCTAGTGGGGTTACTGACAGCAAAACTCAGGAGAAAACTGATCACTGGAATTTTCACTAATCACTGGAATTTTCTTATTGTCATTTTAGTCCACTCTCAGTCTGAAGTGATCCATCACAATTGCCATTCAACTATTCCAAATGGCTTATGGCTATACAGACTCACAGTAATCATGTAAGTAGCGATACTTTGCTATTATTTCAAAGTAGCGACTTGTTCTGACAGAGCAACTCTTAGATGGGTCCAAGTAATGGTGATTTTTTTCAGTCACTCACTTTTTTCTTGTTGTTAGGACAGGTATCACAACTTCCAAGTTGTTTACATGCCAGAGATGAAATCAAAATTCTGTCATTTTCCTATATCTGAAAAACTGTTAAAAAGTTATTTTGAAGCCATCTTAATTTCACCTTCTTCTTTGCAAGGCATTTTTTTTTCTGGATATTGTATTGTATCTTGATTTCACCTTAATATTTATCCTTTTCTTCTCTTTGATGTTGTTTTATTTTCATCACTCTTTAAGTTCTGGTTGAAGTCCTGGAGTTTTTCTTAATTTCTTTCTGCATGTAATATATCTCTTTATTCTGGCTGCTTTTCAGATTTTCTTTATCACTGTTCTCAGCAAACTGAAAATGAATTGTACTAGTGAGATTTTGTTTTTGTTTATTCTGCTAGAATTTTCTTGAGACTTGGGGATGTGCAGGTCTAAAATTTATGCAAATATAGAAACATTTCAATAATTTTTCAAGTTTAATTTTTCTGCTGTTTTTCACCTTTTGTTACTAGAATTAATTGTTATATTAGGTGGCTTGATATTGTCCCACAAGGCCACTGAACATGTGGCTCTTTCCCAGCCTTAGCTACACTAAACAAAGTTGATATAAACCATTTTGTACAAGTAACTTCATGGATATATGCATTTTAACTCTTTTTGATCAACCTAGAATTGAAATTACTGGGTAATGGGTAGGTAGAGGTTTAATCTTGAATATCAGCCAAGTAGTGGCACCATCTTACATAGCTACCCAACGTGTCTGAATCTTTTGCTGTTCCATATCTTGCCTATTCTTTGTGAAACCAAACTTCAAATTCTATCTACTTAAAGTAGATAGTAGCTAAAGTCTAGTAACTACAGGTCAGTACAGTTTCAATTTGAATTTCTCTAATAAGTTAATTTTCTTTTAATATTTTTGCTCATTAATATGCGAAATGTTTGTTCAAATTGGCCATTTGTATTGAATTGTTTATCTTTTTAATTATTGAGTTGCAGGAGTTGAAAATATATTCTGGATGAGAAGATTACTTTAAATTTAATAATATCTAATTTATCAAAATTTTGCTATTATTGTTTTTTAGTGACCTACCTAATAAAAGTGACTTTTTATTCCCTTGAGTTAAAATTATATGCCTCTATATTTTATTTTATGCAGTCATGGTCTTTTATGGAGCTATATGGGCCATTTTAAATTAAATCTAATATAAAGTATGAGGGAAAACTCAATGATTTTTTTTTCAATTAATATCAGTCATTCTAGTAGTTTTGTCGAAGAAAACTTTTCCATTGGATAAATTTATAAAATTTATACCTGTGTCAAAATAAAATGATGTATAAATCTGAGTTCAATTCTGGATTCTTGATCTTTATTCCAATAATACACTGACTTAATTATGGTAGCTTTGTATTATGTCTTAAAGTTTGGTGGTATAAGACTTCCAAATATGTTCTTTTTTTAAAGAATGCTATTTATAGATTATGTTCTTTGCATTTAATATACATTTTAGAATAAAATTTTAAATTTCTAAAAAAAATTTGCAGGGATTAAACTTGAATTGCTTTACAGTGCTGATAATTGACAGTTTAATAATGTTGAATTTATAAATATGTGTATCTACATTCTTAGGTCTTCTTTATTGGCCTTTGTGTAATTTTAGTTTAATTTAGAGACCTTGCACAACTTTCAAAAAATTCATTCCTAATTATTTTGGCTTGATGCTATTGTAAATGTATTTTTAAGAATATCTTCATTCACTCTTTTGTTGAGAGTACAGAGAAATGTAGTAGACTTTTTATTTTAATTATCTATGCAGAGGTTTTTCTTAATTCACTTAGTATTCCTCTGTATAATTCTCATACATGTGAGAATAATGCACACAAATATCTACCAAAATCACATGCAAGAATGTTCATTGGCTGAGACAGGAGGATCACAAGTTCAAAGCCAGCTTCAGCAAAGTCAAGGTACTAAGCAACTCAGTGAGAACCTGTCTCTAAATAAAAAAATAATAATAAATAAATAAATAAATATTAAAAAAATAGGGATGGAGTTGGAGATCAGTGGTAGAGTGTTACTGATCTCAACGCCTGGTACCAAAAAAATAAAAAATAAAAGTTCATAGCAGTAAAACTTTGTAACAGACAAAGCTTTTCAAAGGTTTGTCTGTTAAGGCAAAGACTAGGTAAATAAATTTTGATATGCTCAGTGAAATATGATACAGCTGTAGATATAAATGAACACACAACAACATGGATAAAATTCTATCTTGATCGTTCATGCAGTTATAGCAAAACACCTGAGACTGGGGAGTTTATAAAGAACATGAATTTATTTATCACAATTCTGGGAACTTGGAAGTCCAAGATAAAGTCACCATCAGGTTTCCTGTCTGCTGAAGGCCTAGCTTCTGCTTCCAATATAGTGATTTGAACGCTGCATCCTCTGAAGAGGGTGAACTCTGTGGCCTCCCCTGGTAGAAAGAAAGTAAAGGGCAGAAGGGCCCAGCTACCTCTCTCTTGGCCTTGTATAAGGTCTCTAATCCCATCATTAAGGAATCCACCTTCATGACTTAATCACTTCTGAAAGGCCCCAGGCTTATTACTAGTATGTTGGGGTACAAATTTCAACTCATGACTTTTGGGAACATATTCAGAACATAGCAACCTTCAAAAGTAATCAGACATAAGAATTCCTACAGTATAATTTCATTTTCATAAAATTAAAGAGGAGGTAAGAAAAAATCTATGATTTTAGAACTCAGAAAAATAATTGAAGTTTAAAGAGGAAGGAGGCAGCATTGTATATCAGAAGTTTCTGAGATATAGATAATGGTTTATTTCCTTACCTGTTTGGGAGTTTACTATATGTGTTTTCTCTGTTCGTATGCAGTGATATAAAATATAATACTTAAATATATTTATTTATTTATACTTTCAATGTAATACTGAAAAATAATTTAAAGGATCTGTATTTCAAGATATCCACTCCAGATACTTAGCTGTAGGCATAGCATGCAAGAGAATGAAATGAAATATAAATTAGTCTCAAAACTATGATGAAGGCTTTAAGTTGATATTAGTTGAATCTTTCTTGTTAGAAAGCTATTGCTATTGCCAAAACAAGAAAGCAATTCTGTATTAACAATGTTGTCAATAACAAATATCCAAAGATGATATCAAATGTTTCAGAGGAGGCACAGACTCAGAACATAAGAGAATGGTCTTTCTCCACCAAAGGGTAATAATCATAACAGATGGAAGTGATCCCCAATTTCATGGAATCTGTCAAGCCTGTTCTAAAGCAAACTTGAAAATCTTATAGAAGCAGTGGACAGTAGATCATTGGCAGCAGGGTACAGGTTGATATTTGGGTAACTTGATCATGTGTATAAACAACTCATTAATTATTACTACAGTAAAGTCAGCATTCTTGAATACATTCCTTCTAATAGAAGAGAGATATACAAACTAGAAAACTTCTGATTCAGGAATGTGGTGTGTATGGAGAAAGAAAATTATGTCAGGGAGCTGCTATATTAAACATGGATCAAAGAAGAGACTTAACTCCAAAATGTTACAGGATGGTATGAATTCACACTGTAGGTAATGAAGTGCAGGATGATGTTACCACAAAAATGAAACTTGAGCATTGTAGGATGTGAGTGCCAACAGAATAAATCCTGTGCCATACAGAATAGTGTCATATTGATGAACTCCCATGTATCTAGTTTTATATCTTGCTACCTTTGCTTCAGAGGGCACAGGATTTACTTTGTAAGCATGTGCTTCTGGTTGTTGTTGGGACATAACTGGCAGACCTGCAGCTTTCAAAGTCCATAGTACTTTTCCTTCCATACAATTCCCAGCTCTTCCCAAGACAGCAGGATAGGGCAGGAGATAGTAGATTCCGAGCAGGCAAACATTTAGTAGAACACTTGCCTCATTTGAGGGTTTAACACAATCTTCAAAAAGGAATGATGTCTAATGATGAGGATTTGGGGCATTTTGTACCCCAAAATGTTTGGAACAATATAGAGAGCTTCTAAGCATATATTCTAATGCCAAGCTTCCAATTCTTTCATGTCAGGGTCCCAGTATCAGACGCCTGGAAAAACTTTGAGATTTCAATATTTTCTGTGATTCTTAAGGTAAGATCCTGAAACTGTTTCACACTTTGGCTGTGTTCAGGCTATTGTGTGCAAAGCTTGTTTTTGAAGCTCCCAAGGAGTCTTGGCTCTCATGCTTTTCTCTTACTTGACATCTAATTGCTTAAACTGGTAATTTTATCTTTTTGAAACATCAATAGTGCTACTAATAAGCGCCTGATTACCAGTCATTACAATTATTCTTTGCCTTGTATTCTCTTACATCACTGATAAGTCAGTCTATCTCGTTCCACTCTCCCACTTCATGATGTGCAAAAATCTTTGCAATTGTCTTCTACAGGATGTTAAGAAACATCAATATCCTATTACGTAGAGATGGAATTTCTCATTTAAACACAAACTGGTGAGCAATCAAACTAAAAAAAAAAAAATCAAACTGAAAAAATCCTTAAAATCTACTTCTTAGGGCCATTCGTGGTATCATCAGCCTTAGATAGGGCTCCAAAGAAGTGGAGACGGACACAGGGTTTGGGCACACAAGAACCTTGAGGAATTGCTCTTTTGAAAAATAGTTTACATAAAAAATCAGGATGATACAAGGGGTGAGCTTACAAGGATCTAGTCTTACCTAAAGCCTGGATTGTGTAAACTGCAACACAAAAATGATTCCACTTTGTGGCAAGGGAATCATGATTTTGTTAGCAACTTTAATCAATCATTGCATGTGACCTGCCCCTGCGTAGGCAAACCTCTCAAATGAGACATCTTTTGTTTTGCCAAGGGTAATTTTCCAAAGAGAGAGGAATGTATGAAGCAACAACTGGAAAGTGGATGCACTGGCCCAGGAAAGAAGACTTGTAATGTGGCTACAAATGCAATATGGCAAGAGTGAACAATTAAAATTCTGAAATTCATATACATATGCAACCTACCTGGTAACTGATATTTCATCTTATCAAAAAGTGGTAAAAATCTATACTGGATCTATTTTATTATCTCAGAAACTGACGAGGAAATAAAGATACTTTAGCTGGGCACTGCAGCATGCACTTGCAGTCCCAACTACTGAAGAGGTTAATTCAGGAAAATAAATGAGCCCAGGAGTTCAGTGTGGACAAAACAGGGAGAACTTGCCAACAACAACATTGACTAACTAATAGGGGGTACAAAACCATGGTCCCTGTGTGTTGAGGTGGGATCACCTTTCTGTTTCAATTTACACAATCCAGGCTACAGCCAACACTACATCCTTGTAAGCACCTCCACTGCATCATCCTTCTTTTTAGGTAAACTGCTTTTCATAAACTCTTTAAAAGCAACTTTAGAAAGCGGCGCACAACAGACACTAGTATGGCAATTTGTAAATCAATGGATGTGTAACTGATGTGAATCTGCAATCTGTGTATGGGGTGAAGGTGGGAGTTCATAACCCACTTGAATCAAAGTGTGGAATATGATATGTCAAGAAATTTGTAATGTTTTGAACAACCCACAATAAAAAATTTAAAAAAAAAGCAACTTTAGATAATAATATTTTCTTAGTTTTATAATTCAAGATTGTTTATTACCTATTTTCTAATAGTAGTAAGAGAATATTTAATTTATTCTACTATGAGGCTAGATAATTGGTGATATCAACACTTGGAATCTTCTGTATTAGGTAGAAAGTCAAATGTGCTACATAAGGAAAAAATAACTTGATATAAGGGAAGAATATTCTTGATTATAACATCATACTTATGTAGTTTTAGTTAATGATCTTGTTTGAAAGTTGTATTCACTTATGTCTGAGGCTTATGCTAAGATCAATAATGTATGAAATACAATACATAAATGAGATTCAATATAAATTCTTTGAAAATAATCTTCTTGAATAACTAATAAAGGAGATGTGTAGAGGCTGGACTTTTATGAACTCATCAATCAGGCACAGCTGTCCAAGGGCAGGAGGTCTTACTAACAGCTTCTGTCAGTATTGTGATGGATTTCATTGGATTTTATTTGTAATGAGGCGACCAACATGATGTTCTATTGTGAGTGAAGGTCATTTGTCTCTACAAGATTTATCAAGTCTGTCACTCATTACCCAAATCACACCAGTCATTATTCCATCTGTATGATATTTGTTGATTTGTTCTTTCAGAATTTCTAACTATAAAAGAAAATCCATGAAATGGTGATAAAAATTTACATTTTATAGCACTATACAGTCTTTCAATTACTGTCATATTTTTCCTCCCTTTTGATTTTTGGAACTACCCTATGAATTTGACAGTTCATACAGTGAGTGGATTTTTTTGATTTGTTTTATGTTTTTAATGTAAAACATTCCAACATACCCAAGGTAATACAGGAAGGAAGTTTTTGATACCAAACCAGACTCCAGCTCATTCCAGATATCTACAAACCTTTTACCATTTATGTCATAGTGTTTTCTTCCAATAAGTATCAACTTATTTTTACAAATATCTTCTGTAAAAAAAAAAAACAAAAAAAACCCCACACATAGTATTATTTTTATTTTGTGAATGAAACATGTCAATCACATAATGATGGAGGTTTAATAACACAAGTGTATATAGGCTCCATCTGATACCTCCCTGTATTTGGAGAAGGACAGTTTTACTAATTACTGCCTTTTCCTTTCTGAGGAATTTGGTAATGGAATAATACTTAGAAAAGTGGCCCCAAATCAGGAAACAAGCTAAAAGAAGGTGGCAGTACAATTCAAAATACCTTCCTATCAGGAAACATTTAACATATTTGCTCCATTCAATTGACTACTCAGTGCTGTGATATCAGCTGCTTAACTCAAAGAGTGCCCAAATGTTCTCCTTCCCCTCTAACTAGGAGGCAGCAGGTGCAAAGATCAAGTGCCTTTCCTGATGTGGAAACATGGCATTCAGCAAGCAGGCAGGGACGCAAATCAAACAGTGGCTGTCAAGAGCGTAAGTCCTACAGGAAAACTGCCAACCTTCTGCCCACCTCATACTACCACCTCTTCACCTCCAGACCACACCATCTTTCTGTACAATTTGATCTTCAGCATGATTTTAACAGTGGAGAATAAACAGCAAGGGCTCAAGACAATAAAAACAGTGAAAAAGATATTTTTACTTCTTGTTTAGAAAATTGTATGCTCCTAGAGTTGCTACATTTAGAAAGTGCATCACGAGGCAAAAAGGGGAAATTTTGAAGGGGTTAATCTCCAGCTTCATTATGTGGCAGCTGGTTTAAATCTGAGGCATTGTGCTCATGCCTGTCTCGGGCCTAGGTAATTTATAATAGCCTAAAGTTCCAATATAAAAAGCACATAGCTGCAGGGAGACATGTCAGATTCCCTTACACAGTCTGTCATTTCCTTGGAAACATAATAATTAAGATGTCTCGTATAACTGCTTCTGCCAGAAATATTTTTAGATTTCAACCCATTTCAAGAAACTCTAAATTCAAGGAGAGAATTATTAAATACTGCATGACAAACTAAGGAAAGTACTCTTACAGGTTTGTTCTGTCAAAAGGAACAGATACTTCATCTAAATCTCTTGACAGTTAGTTGAGAAATACCTACACTTGAATTAAAAATAAAAGGATTGGCATCAGTTTGAACAGAGGAAAAGAGCATGCAATGGGGGAGAGGAATATCACTCTTAATCAAAAGCAGTCCTTCAGTCTAAAAGACTGACACAATTTTAAACAAAGAATGACATCACCCCTCATCTTCAAATTAATGCAATTGCCTTTTCTTATTATTCATTTTATTCATAAATAAAGTACTTACTGTAGCATGGGGGGTACTATGAGGATGTTATTCAGGATTGACTTGCTTGCAGGTTTCAAATGGGGCAACTTGACAGTCATACATTGAATTTTCTTCCTCAAGGAATGATAAAACTATGTCTGCTGCATTACAATAATTTATTTTGATAACGTGTTTAACTTAAAGAGAAGTCAAATTAGATAGTTAGAAGGAGAATTACATAGTTGAGTTCAATAGGTTAAAGTAATTAAAAAGAGAAGCTGGTAAGAACCCTTTCACAGAGAAGGCCATTTTCCCAAACTTTTCCAGGACTTCTTAATAAAAACTCCTATTATCTACTAAGGCAAAGACATAACTCAATTAGAATTTAATGAGATCGTCAATAACTATACAATAGCAAAATTTTTGTGTTGAATATTATAATCAAGAGCAATTAAAGAGGCATTTAGACAAACTAGCACATATTTTAAATCTAGCATGTTCTACCAGTTTACTCCTTCTCACGTGCACTATCATTTAGTCCTCACAACTATCCACTGAAAAATGTATTGTCCCCATTTCTAAGGGAGGAAACTGAATCTCAATGTTACATGTTTATTATACAGCAATTTGTGAACTTCTATTTACCATAGTTAGCAACTCCTTTCTTCTTAAATTATTTCTCCAAAAATACATTTATTTGTATATACATACTAATATATATATATATATATATATATAAAATTATCTGTATATTCATATATTATATACACATAATTGTATTATAATAATATTTTATACACATAATAATATGGGTATATAATATTATGTGTATATAATATATTATATATATACAATTATGAATTAGAATGATGAATAAATGTCGCTACATGACAGAAAGTGAATATATATATATATGTGTGTGTGTGTGTGTGTGTGTATGTATATATCTTTGTTCATGAAAGATTATTAAACATTATGTTTTTGATTTTTTCCCATTTAAAAGATAAATGTTCTTGCCCTCCAAATATCCACCAACAGTAACTACACAAAATGTCCTCTGAGAATGAGAAATATTCATTTTGAGCCAATTGTGTTACAATAATATTAGGTTAAATAGACCTCTATTCAACCTATGATGTGCTGAGACAAACTGAAGTAGAGCTTTAATGTGTCACTCAACTTCTTTTGTTCTACTTTTCTTCCTGAGCTTTTCTCTATAACTTCTCTTTATATCTCAGTTTTTATTTGTACATGTACCTCCACATCTCTCTGTCTCCCCTAGCCATCCATTCTTCCATCTATTATCTGTCCACCTACATTTGCTATTCTCACCCGTCCTGCAACAATAAGTGAGTATCTGGATAGCAAAGCATTTGCCTGTTTGGTTCACTAATATTTTCCTTTACTGGATTTATTTTAAATTCAATAAATATTTGTTGGATGAGCAGTGACATACCTGATTCATAAACCACTGATAAACCACTGTATAGGAGTGGTTTGAGCAGTGTCTTCCCTAAATTCATATCTACCTAAAACCTCAGAAGGTGAGCTTATTTGGAAATAGAGACATAACACACATAATTACTAAGGATTTGGGGATGAAATAAGAGGAAAGAGGAAAAAGAATGGCTACACAGAGCCTATGTGATGATGGAGACAGGGATTGAGTTTATGCTACTACAAACCCAAGAAGACTGAAGTCACCAGAAGCTGGAAGAGACCAGTTAAAATTCTGCCCTAGAGCTTCCAAGGAAACATCCCCTAATGACACCCTTCATGAATACAAGCTTTTAGCTTCCAGAGAGAATACATTTCTATTGTCTTAAATCAACAAATTTGTGGTACTTTGTTAGGGCATCCCTAGCCTAATAAAATAGAAAAATCGATTTCTATTTCAAGAAATTTGTTCAACTTTGGCAAGAAGAACAACTTGTCTGAGTCCCTTTTCTTAGAGATCTCAGCAAGGTGTGTGGGATACAGACATGTAGTTTTCTAGGGGAGGTGGAAAAATAAAAGACAATTATGAATTAGAATGATGAATAAATGTTGTTACATGGCAGACAGTGAAGCTAGCAGACTGTAGAAAATCTATATTTCACCAGATTCAATGGAACATACCTGTAATCCCAGTGATTTGGGGTGCTGAGGCAGGAGGATCACAAATATGAGGTCAGCCTCAGAAAATTAGCAATGCTTTAAGAAACTTAGTGAAACCCTGTCTCAAAAAAATAAATAAAAAGGACTGGAGATATAGCTCTATGGTAAAGTACTCCTAGGTTCAATTCCCAGTATAAAAAATCTATATTTCATTGTTTTTGATAATCTGAGATAAAAGATTCTACTTTAATATGTAGGCTAGTTTCTTTGATCTTAAAAATGATGATAGGGCTATTATTAGAATACACATGGGTGCTTATGTGAATTGTGTATACATATGCATGTGAATGTCAGAGTTTCACATTTTCCAGTTGTCATAACACACAGCCACACATGCATTATAAACATATGAACCTGAGAATAGTGCTAGAAAACCTGCTTGAAAGGAGAGATATAAAATGAATGGTTGTTTCTTTGCCTGACTCACTTTTAAATTTTTCCTAAGTTTGCATTATTTTGTTTTTTATAAGAATCGTTTACCTCCAAGTGTCTCTTTGGACTAATCACTTGCTAGTATATGTATTCCAAATATATGTTTTGTCCCTCTGCTTCTAATTTGCAGGAATCTGACCTAAAACTATGGTCTAACCCATCATTTACCTCTTTGTTATTCACTGTTTTTGTCCTCTAGTTTCTGCTGAATAAATCTGTGCTGAGTGCCAAGTATTGTCAGTTGTATTATCCCACAGTTGTTAGCAGTTTCTCCTCTTGGTTAGGACTAAGGAATACCTTCTCCAATTTTAGTCTGCCACAGTAGGTTATTGTATTCTCTATTGACTGTGACTTTTGAAGATTTTCCTCTATTTACCAAATACCTATCTTTCTGGTATTCCATTACTCCCTAACCAATATATTTTCTGTCTTTGGGCCTGTGTTAGCTTTTTATAGCCTTTGATGGATTCATTTGCCAAATATCTAAATCCATTGCACATATGGACATAGCAATGCATGCTTAATATAAATAGGGAAAAGCAGGCAGCCATAGGTCACAAGGCTGAGTCCTTCAGAGATTTTCCTCATGAAAATCTTTTCATTCTTTCATCAAATATTACTTCAAAGTTATATTTGATATGGGAAGCAGTACATAAGGATGAAAGATAACATAAATATTTGGAGTCAGAATACTTGCTCTTCATTCTTATAAGCTATGTCTAATGAGGTTCCTTAGTCTTCAGGTCCAACTTAAATCTTTTCTATGTAGAGAAGTAGTATACACTTAGATGATATATCACATCAATATTACAACAGTTTGGGTGGTGGTCTTCACTATTTCCAAATTAACAGGTATAAATTCATGTTACTTTTTCAATCAACTGCTAAAACCAATAACTAGTGTTATAGGTTATACTAAGCTTTCCCATGTCTGAGTAAAACCTACCATAATATTATTTATTTCCATTTAATTTTGGTTTGGGAGTTGGTGATGCTAGGGAGAATATAGTTAAACCACTGAATAGAAATTGCTCTGTCAACTAGGACTTGAAATACAATATTTCATATATGTTTATGTATTTTGTGTTTTTATGTACACGTTTAAATTATAGCTACAATGTATGCTTCATTTAATAACTTGATGAATTATTTGCATTGGGATATCATGCTGAGATTTCAAAGATTTACTTATAATTCCCTTATATCCACTGGTCCAGGACAATATCTAGACTTTCTATATTCACCTACACCCTTGCCATCCTTACTCCACAGCTCTCTTTTAGATCACATTTTACTTCCTTCTATAAATTCAAATCATGCCTACCATTTAGAACTGATTTAACTTTTTTAACAGTTGCTTTGTAAAGTGGAAACAAAATACATTTTTATCTTTCTCTGTCCCTGTCTTTTTCTCTCCCCAACCCCAGCTATCTATCTATCTATCTATCTATCTATCTATCTATCTATCTATCTATCTATCTATCATCTATCTATCTATCTATTATTTTGGCAATTCTGGGGTTTGAGTACATGGCCTTGTACATGCTATTTACTCTATCACTGAGCTATACTCCCTTGTATCTTAAAAAGTAGAAATATAGACCCCTTTATTTGAAAAGTAGAAATACTTGACAAACAAGGCTCTTTTACCACAGTAAAAATTAATTTTAAAGAATGAGCTGTATAATGGTTTAATTCTTTCTATGGTAATTGCAAAATATTGGCAAAGACAGAACTAATCAAATCTTTAGCAGATAGTATTATTATATATGATATGCCTGTAGAGACTATAGTATGTTAGTCACACCTGGAATATGAGTGGATTTGAGAAGAGTTATTTCAAAGTTTTATACTGTACAGTCAATTTACAATTAAACTTGCCATTAGCATCAAAATTGCCACTGATTATTTTTGTAATTATCTTATGTTTCATTCTATTCATTATTACACAAATTGTCAAAATTAGAACTCATCTTCCTATTTTCTCAGATCTCTTTCCTTACATTTTAATTTGGACTATAACTGGACTGCAATAGTCTAAATCTCTACCATTCTGTAGTCTGTAAACAGCATAAGGGCAAATTATGATTTCTCTTTATGTCCTTAGCAGTTTGAAGCTTAGAGTTCAACTAGACAACCATTGCATTTTATAAACAATCATATTTGAGTTTAAAGAGGTTAAGTGATTTGCCTCAGAAAATAAAGGTACTTCTTCACAAGATAGACCTTTTTTTGTACATTGAACACAGAAAACAAAGACATTGACAGAAAACTGTGAATGTTTTTTTTAACTTATTAAAGTTAATCAATTGGTAGCCAACATCACAACAATATTTTTAAAAAAATGATCTTTTAGCATATATGTATCCACACTGTAGATCTCTCATAGTAAATTATATCCTGACAATAACTGTATTCTGGTTGATTTCATCTGGCCCTCAATTACTATCTTAGAAGAAGAACTGAGTAATTATAATTGTAGAATGTACTAAAAAATATGAAATTCCAGGCACAAGTAGGATTGAAAATTGAAGAATCTGTTGTCTAATTCTGAAACTTTTATTTGGTACTTTTGAAATGTCCATGAGAGGTAATAATATTATGTTGTCTATCTGTGTATAAATGCCACAATTTCTTATCCATTCATCTATTGAAGGGCATCTAGGTTGGTTCCACAGTCTAGCTATTGTGAATTGTGCTGCTATGAACATTGTTGTAGCAGTATCCCCATAGTACGCTCCTTTAAGGTCTTTAGGGAATAGTACAAGAAGGGGAATAGCTGGGTCAAATGGTGGTTCCATTCCCAGCTTTCCAAGGAATCTCCATACTGCTTTCCAGATTGGCCCCACCAATTTGCAGTCCCACCAGCAATGTACAAGTGTACCCTTTTCCCCACATCCTCGCCAGCACTTGTTGTTTCACTTCATAATGGCTGCCAATCTTACTGGAGTGAGATGGTATCTTAGGGTGGTTTTGATTTGCATTTCTCTGACTGCTAGAGATGGTGAGCATTTTTTCCTGTATTTGTTGATTGATTGTATGTCCTCCTCTGAGAAGTGTCTGTTCAGGTCCTTGGTACATTTGTTGATTGGCTTATTTGTTATCTTATTGTTTAATTTTTTGAGTTCTTTGTATGCTCTGGATATTAGGGCTCTATCTGAAGTGTGAGGAGTAAAGATTTGTTCCCAGGATGTAGGCTCCCTATTTACCTCTCTTATTGTTTCTCTTGCTGAGAAAAAACTTTTTAGTTTAAGTAAGTCCCATTTGTTGATTCTTGTTATTACCTCTTGTGCTATGGGTGTCCTATTAAGAAATTTGGATCCCGACTCCACAATATGTAGATTGGAGCCAACTTTTTCTTCTATCAGACGCAGAGTCTCTGATTTGATATCAAGCTCCTTGATCCATTTTGAGTTAACTTTTGTGCATGGCGAGAGAAGGGGATTCAGTTTCATTTTGTTGCATATGGATTTCCAGTTTTCCCAGCACCATTTGTTGAAGATGCTATCCTTCCTCCATTGCATGCTTTTAGCCCCTTTATCAAATATAAGACAGTTGTAACTTTGTGGATTAGTCTCTGTGTCCTCTATTCTGTACCATTGGTCCACCAGCCTGTTTTGGTACCAGTACCATGCTGTTTTTGTTACTATTGCTCTGTAGTATAGTTTGAAGTCTGGTATCACTATACCGCCTGATTCACATTTCCTGCTTAGAGTTGCTTTTGCTATTCTGGGTCTTTTATTTTTCCATATGAATTTCATGATTGCTTTATCTATTT
Source organism: Marmota monax (assembly GCF_021218885.2). Lineage (NCBI taxonomy): Eukaryota > Metazoa > Chordata > Mammalia > Rodentia > Sciuridae > Marmota > Marmota monax. The sequence goes on from NW_026693153.1 coordinate 10,908,611, forward strand.
CTACAAGAAATGTCATTGGGATTTTGATTGGCATTGCATTGAACCTATAGAGAACTTTTGGTAATATCGCCATTTTGATGATGTTAGTTCTGCCTATCCATGAACAGGGTATATTTTTCCATCTTCTAAGATCTTCTTCTATTTCTCTCTTTAGGGTTCTGTAGTTTTCATTGTATAAATATTTCACCTCTTTTGTTAGGTTGATTCCCAAGTATTTTTTTTTTTTGAGGATATTGTGAATGGGGTGTTTTTCTTCATTTCCATTTCAGAAGTTTTGTCGCTGATATACAGGAATGCCTTAGATTTATGCATGTTGATTTTATATCCTGCAACTTTGCTGAATTCATTTATTAATTCTAGTGGTTTCTTTGTAGACGCTTTTAGGTCTTCTAGTTATAGAATCATGTCACCCGCAAATAGTGATAATTTAAGTTCTTCTTTTCCTATTTTTACGCCTTTAATTTCTTTCGTCTGTCTAATTGCTCTGGCCAGTGTTTCGAGGACTGTATTGAATAGAAGTGGTGATAGAGGGCATCCCTGTCTTGTTCCATATTTTAGAGGGAATGCCTTCAATTTTGCTCCATTCAGAATGATGCTAGCCTAAGGCTTAGCATAGATAGCTTTTACAATGTTGAGGTAAGTTCCTGTTATCCCTAGTTTTTCTAGTGTTTTGAACATAAAGGGATGCTGTACTTTGTCAAATGCTTTTATTGCATCTATCGAGATGATCATATGGTTCTTATCTTTAAGTCTATTGATGTGGTGAATAACATTTATTGATTTCTGTATATTGAACCATCCTTGTATCCCAGGGATGAATCCTACTTGATCATGGTGCACAATTTTTTTGATGTGTTTTTGTATCCGATTCGCCAGAATTTTATTGAGGATTTTTGCATCTAGGTTCATTAGAGATGTTGGTCTGTAGTTTTCTTTCTTTGAGGTGTCTTTGTCAGGTTTCGGAATCAAGGTGATGTAGACCTCATAGAATGAATTTGGAAGGGCTCCCTGTTTTTCTATTTCCTGAAATAACTTGAAAAGTATTGGTTTTAATTCTTATTTAAAGGTTTTGTAAAACTCCGCTGTATACCAATCCAGTCCTGGGCTTTTCTTGGTTGCTAGTCCTTTGATTGCTTCTTCTATTTCATCCATTGATATTGGTCTGTTCAAATTGTGTGTATCCTCCTGATTCAGTCTGGGCAAATCATATGACTTAAGAAATTTATCGATGTCTTCACTATCTTCTATTTTATTGGAATATAGGGTTTCAAAATAATTTCTAATTGTCTTCTGTATTTCTGTAGCATCTGTTGTGATATTTCCTTTTTCATCCCGTATATTAGTAATTTGAGTTCTTTCTCTTCTTCTCTTCATTAGCATGGCTAAGAGTCTGTCAATTTATTTATTTTTTCAAAGAACCAACTTTTAGTTTTGTCAATTTTTTCAATAGTTTCTTTTGTTTCATTTTCGTTGATTTCAGCTCTGATTTTAATTATTTCTTGCCTTCTGCTACATTTGCTGTTGTTTTGCTCTTCCTTTTCTAGGGCTTTGAGATGAAGTGTGAGCTCATTTATTTGTTGTTTTTTTTCTTTTTTTGAGGAATGACCTCCAGGCAATGAATTTCCCTCTTAAAACTGCTTTCATTGTGTCCCATAGATTCCAATATGTTGTGTCTGTATTTTCATTTGTCTCTAAGAATTTTTTGATTTCTTCCTTTATGTCTTCTGTAACCCATTGATCATTCAGTAATATATTGTTCATTTTCCATGAGATGTATGATTTTTCCTTCCTTCTTTTATCGTTGATTTCCAGTTTCATTCCATTATGATCAGAAAAAATGCATGGTATTATCTCCACCCCTTTATATTTACTGAGGGTTGCCCTATGGCATAATATATGGTCTATTTTTGAGAAGGATCCAGGTGCTACTGAGAAAAAAGTATATCCACTTGATGATGGTTGATATATTCTATATATGTCAGTTTAGTCTAGGTTATTGATTGTGATATTGAGTTCTATAGTTTCTTTATTCAACTTTTGTTTGGAGGATCTGTCCAATGGTGAGAGTGTAGTGTTGAAGTCACCCATAATTATTGTGTTGTGGTCTATTTGATTCTGGAACTTGAGGACAGTTTGTTTTATGAATGTCGCAGCACCATTATTTGGTGCATAAATATTGATAATTGTTATGTCTTGTTGGTGAATGGTTCCTTTTAACAGTAAATAATGTCCTTCTTTATCCCTTTTGATTAACTTAGTCTTGAAGTCGATTTTATTCGATATGAGGATGACCACCCCTGCTTGCTTACGAGGACTGTGTGCGTGGTATGTTTTTTCCCAACCTTTCACCTTCAGCCTGTGTATGTCTTTTCCAATCAAATGTGTCTCCTGGAGGCAGCATAATGTTGGATTTGTTTTTTTAATCCATGTTACCAGCCTATGTCACTTTATTGGTGAGTTTAAGCTATTTACGTTTAGAGTTACTATTGATATATGATTTGTACTTCCAGCCATGTTTGATTATTTATCTTTTTTTTTAAATTTGATTTGTTTCACCATGATTAGCTTTCCCCCCACTCTCTGGCTTACTGAGGTACTTCCCACTGTTGGTTTTGGTTATTGTTTTTCATTTCTTCCTCGTGTAGTGTTTTGCTCAAGATGCTTTGCAATGCTGGTTTTCTGGCTGCAAATTCTTTTAACTTTTGTTTATCATGAAAGATTTTTATTTCATTGTTGTACCTGAAGCTTCATTTTGCTGGATACAAAATTCTTGGTTGGCATCCATTGTCTTTTAGAGTTTGAAATACGTTGTTCCAGGATCATCTCGCTTTCAGCGTCTGTGATGAAAAATCCGTTGTTAACCTTATTGGTTTACCCCTGAATGTAATCTGCCTCCTTTCTCTTGTAGCTTTTAATATTTTCTCTTTGTTCTGTATATTGGATATCTTCATAACAATGTGTCTTGCTGTTGGTCTACTGTGATTTTGTATGCTCGGTGTCCTGTATGCATCTACGATTTGTACATCCATTTCCTTTTATGTGTCTGGAAAGTTTTCTATAATTATTTCATTCAACAGGTTGTTCATTCCCTTGGCTTGAACCTCTATACCTTCCTCTATCCCTATGACTCTTAAGTTTGTTTTTTTTATGTTATCCCATATCTCTTGGATGTTTTTCTCGTGATTTTTTACCAGCCTTCCTGAGTTGGCTAGACTCTTTTCAAGATGATATATTTTGTCTTCATTATCTGACATTCTGGCTTCTACTTGTTCCACTCTGTTAGTGATACTCTCATTTGAGTTTTTAATTTGGTTTATAGTTTCCTTCATTTCTAAAATTATTGTTTGATTTTTTTTATAATCTCTATCTCCTGATAAAGATGTTTATTTGCTTCTTTTATTTGCTTGTATATTTCATTTTCAATGAGTTCTTTCCTTGTTTGAATTTGCTGTCTCATATCTTCTTTAAGATTCCATTCCATCTGTTTAAGGTATTCTTTGAGTTCTTTATTTGACCATTTTTTCTGATGCCTCTAGGTCCTCCTGTATATTTAGGCTGTCCTGCATTGTTTGTACTCCTTTTCTTCCTTGCTTTTTCATGCTGCTTATGTTACTTCTTGCTCTGTTTGACTGCTGAGTTAATGTTTACTCCTATAAATTTATTTGGTTTTGTGTGTCTCTGGGGTCTCTCTTTTGTGATGGGAGACTATGACTAGAGATGATGAGTTTTGTTGCACTTTAGTGTAGATTCATTCGTTTCCTAAACTGTGTACGGATTCTGATGGCATATAGCGGTCTGCGGTTTGCTCTTGGGACTTATATTTAGGTCAAATGATGTGATGGTATTGAGGTTGGTATCTCTTGGCAACCTTGGAAGGTTGCTCTAGTGATGAGGGATATTAGCAGGAGGATGGTCTTGAGTATTTGGGGGAAGTTAAGGTCTTGGTAGCACTATATAACATCTCGGAACATTGACCTATACATATTTAGTAAATTACACATAAACAGCGTCGTATTGCTTGGGAGGAAAGGTATTAGAAGGGAATGGAAGAAGTCACTAAAGAGAATGAGAGTAAACAAAATTCAAGGAAAGTGGAATAAGGAAATTGAAAAGAAATGAAAAGACAAAAGAAAAAAATAGAAAATAAAAAAGGAAAAAAATTAAAAAATATTTAAAAAAAGTGAAAATTAAAAATAAAAAAATAATACAAAAAATATTTTTAAAAATTAATAAAGAAAAAAAAAATAAAATGAAAAAAAATTTTAAAATGCAGTCTTAGAGTTCAATTAACTTCTCTTCCAGTAGGTGGAGCTGTGCCTACCGGGCCAGGCTTCTCCTCACAGTGTGCGGGAACCAATCACTGTGCAGCAGCTCCTCCTCCCCGATTGGGCAGGTCTCCACTCCTGAGTGCCTCGGGCCGTTTCTTGTGTCTAGTCACCTCACCACTGGCCCCGTTCACAGGTGATGCTCACCACAATACTGGTTACGCGCCAGGTCTGCTGCTCACGGGAGCCCTATTTTCTTGAACAACTGGGCACACTCTCCCTGCTTGCCATTCCCTCAGCCCCTAAGGTTGTGGAGCTTGGGGCTGAGAACCCTTGGCTTATTTTGCTTGCCCTCCAGTAGCCACGCCCCTGGGAGCTGGTGCAAAGGACCTCAGTTGTCTGCGCTGGTGGGAGCGGTAGCCGGGGGGTCCCGCCCTGCGGGTCCTGCACCACTCCTGAATCCCTCGGTCTGACTATCGCACTCATGGGAAAGCTGGGAGGGGCCATTGAGGTTTCCCCGCTGTGTGGAGGGGGCGGCTAGGGGGTTACACACCTGCCGCCGCTGGTTTCAATGAAGTTATCTCCTCCGCCGCCTTCTGGTGATGTCAGTTCTCTGCCATGTTGGTATCCCATGCGAATGGCAGCATTTCGTTCCATTTGCCGGGTGACCAAAGCAATGGGTGGGTCCTGACCGGCCCTCCCAAGCCCTGTCTCAATCCTGTTGCCACTGCCTATGAAGGCTCAGTTGGTATTTACCTCCACAGGATTCGGCGGACAAGCAGTTTCCGCGGGTTCATTCAGCACTGAGCCAGAGCAGTTTGTCTGCGAGACACATTTGTATATATTCCACATTTTTTTATCCATTCATCATTCCACATTTTTTTATCCATTCATCATATTTAAGTATTCAGATAGACAACATAGACGGCCGTCTATGTTGTCTATCTGAATACTTAAGTATGATTAATCCATAGTTGTTTCAGGCAAAAAAAATCAGTTTAGGCAATTCTACATGCCCTAAATAACAGTATTCCTCCTCTTCCTCCTCCTCTTCTTCTTCTTCTTCTTAAATATTATGCATTAATTGTTGGTGAAGATGTGGAGAAAAATTTACACTCATACGCTGCTGGTGGGACTGCAAATTGGTGCAGCTAATATGTAAAGCAGTATGGAGAGTTTTTGGAAAATAGGGAATGGAACCACCAATTGACCTAGCTATCCCTCTCCTTGGTCTATACCCAAAGGACTTAAAAACAGCATACTACAGGGACACAGCCACATCAATGTTTACAGCAGCACAATTCACAAAAGCTAAACTGTGGAACTAACCTAGATGCCCTTCAATAGATGAATGGATAAAAAAATGAGGAATATATACAAATTAAATATTACTCAGCAATAAAAGAGAACAAAACCATGGCATTTGCAGGTAAATGGATGGAGTTAGAGAAGAAAATGCTAAATGAAGTTAGCCAATCCCAAAAACCAAATGCTGAATGTTTTCTATGATATAAGGAGGCTGATTCATAGTGGGATAGGGAGTGGGAGCATGGGAGGAATAGAGGAACTCTAGAGAGGATAGAGGGGTTGGAGGGGAAGGGAAGTTATTTTTGTGTCCTTAGCAATTTGAAGCTTAGAGTTCAGCTAGACAACCATTTAAATGTGATAGCAGAATACATTACAATTCTTACTACACATATAGAGCCATTTTTTCATATTTTTCAAGAAGAGGAGGAGGAAGAGGAGGAGGAGGAGGAGGAGGGGTTATTAATGATGGTGGAATGCAATGATCATTATTATCCAAAGTACATGTATGAAGACACAAATTGATGTGAATATACTTTGTATACAACAAGAGATATGAAAAAAATGGCTCTATATGTGTAGTAAGAATTGTAATGCACTCTGCTATCACATATAAATTAAAAAGCTAGCATCATCCAATTCAAAAAGTACTCCTTATATTATTTACCTATAAAAAGTACTCCTTATATTATTTACCTATAAAACCATTGATGTAGTACATTAGTTTTTTAAGTTAAATTTCATATTGCAATGTATAGGTATGACTGTTCATCAATTTCTTCTGTTCAGTTCTTACTACATTTCCTGCCATGGTTATGGAGAAAGTTGAACAGAATTTTTAGTGTTTTGTAATCCATCTCTTGTCCACTCAGATCAACTAATGATGACATTATATGCTATTAAGAGAAAGATTTTATTTCCAATTTGGACAATGCTGTTTGCGCAACCTTATGGTTTAGCTGAAGACACACTTTGAACTAGAAGTGGGACCATCTGCTATTGGAGTCTGTCTTGCAGTACCCTTCCCTTTCAACTTTCACAAACTGAATAGTTATGCTGATTAACTGCCTTCAAGTAGACAGCAAACATTGTCATTAAAAGCCCATCAATGGAACAGTTTTCAAAATGACATTTGTTTACCATGATTTTCCCATTGGGCCTTTCAATAAAAAGGAATGATTCTAATTTTAAAATATTGTAAAATTGTCACAAGCTTCAACTCTCTGACAACTTTAATCTAAATAAAGGTCACTGCTACACTATTATGCTAAGGTTGCTATGAAGGACAAAGGAAAAACAAAATTGGCAGCAGATACTTTGGTCATAAATTTATTCATAAAACCCTATTCTTTGAAAACACAGGATATTACTATTTTAGCTGTGTCAATAACAATAGGAATCTGAATATGTTTAGAACTATCTTTATATTTGACAAGAGAAGTTTTGTAGCTTTTCCCAATTGACCTAATAACAATAAAATAAGCATAGCTGTGTGTTGTATAATGATGTTTTGATCAAATATAGGCTGTATACAAAAGATGATGTTACCTAATGATGTTGTAGCTGTCTTTATGTAAATACAAATTCTTATGCAGTTTGCAGAATGTTGAAATCTAACAATGCATTTCTCAGAACTTATTCCCATTGTTAGTGGCACATGACTGTATATATTTCTAAAAAATCAAGACTACGATGTGTTTGGTGGGAAGGTTACCAGGAAATTTCAATACAGCCAAACATTGAGTCTAATGATTTTTTTCCTTAAGGTCATATTTTGTCGGAACTTTAAAATTGTGGCAAGACAAAATGTTCAAAAATTAATACTATATGGAATTAAAAATTCTGAAATAAAATTAATTACTACAACTTTACTAGGAGGAAAAAGAAGTCCAATATATTCTCCTATGTGGCTTATATTTCTATGAATTGTAGAGCTAGACTTATAGGATGTTAATCATTTTTCTCAATATAGTTCTAGATACAAAGTTTAAAGTTCCTTGGTGTGGTTAAAAATGAATACTGTGGGTCAGTTCTGCCTTGGGAACTTGTGCACAGTGTGTTCAAAAAGTGCAATCTTGAAATAAGATCTTTATTGACTGACTTGGAATATGTTATAATTATGTTTTCTATGCTTGTGTATATTAGTACTTTAAAATTATATTTCTATTTCAATCATAATCAGCTATATGTCTTTACTATATATTGCAGGACAAATTGCCATTTTGGTATGTATACTTTATAAATAGGGTTGAATGATAATTACATTTTTATTCCATTAAAAAAAAACATGTTATATTTTGTCTTAGAAATGTCAAGTCCAAATCTGAATTTCCTCTTCCTGACATTAATATTTTTCACAGGATTGCTCATCTCAGTTATGATTTGTGAACTATTCATTTTGGAAGATAACATGTTTAAGAAGATATATTTGATAGCAAATTGGTAAACATTTCATCAAAACCTTTTTTGTATTAGGGAATATAGTTACCATTAAGTGTCTAAAACACTTTTATTTTTGCACCAAAGTTAGCATTTATAATTACATAGGTATTTTTCTAAAATCAATTTCATGTATTCTATGCCACTTTGGAGAGAATTTCCTAATGTAATTTTTTTATATTTGATGATTATAATAACAGATATTATTATAATATTTTAAATATAATACCTTGAAAACACTGAGTTATATACAATTGTCTATTAATACATTTAGTCCTAAACTTCTATGATTTTCAAATTCTGAATTCCCGACATTAAGCTTACTTCCTTCTTATCACTGAAAATTAGTATTTAGTAGCCATTAATACAGCATAAGTTTTACTTCAGACAAATCTGAATGTGGGTTATAGCAGAGACCTTGGTTGAGTTAATAACTAATGAAGTCTCAGTTTCATCATCAGCAAAATGAAAACAATAATATAATCTTATGTAAAGTATTGCACTGGAAGTTAGTTGGCATAGAGTATGTAGAGTTTCTAGAGTAATGATCAGTAAATGCCATCTATTTTTAATAAGTTGTATTAGTTATATATTAATACTAGTTGATATGATTATAATAATGATGCTTATTAGATTTGAGGTTAGCTTAAATCTGAAAATACACTTTATTAGAATTCTTTTAAATATTTGTATAAGTATAACATTTTTAAGTAGAATAAAAATTTTATATTTCAGACATGAGGTGAAGATAGGATAACAGTTCTATCACTTGTGAAAGATAAATGAATGAAAGAATGGAGAGAAACAGATAAATAAGCCAACATCTTAATATAAAGCTGATTTTGATACTTTTTAATAATTTGCTTGGTTGATAGTTTCTTTGCTTGAATTTCATAAAATTTGATTTCTTATTCTTGATGGGAAGCATAGGTCTACTTATGCATTCATGGTTGGGTGCTTACCAATTGATAGTTTTCTCCTATATATGTGTTTATATACTGCTACTATATTATAATAACATTTGCATGATTTGATATGGATTGAATTATGTCCTCCCTCATAGAGTGAAGTCCTAGCCCCTGGTACCTCAGAATGTGATCTTATTTGGAAATAGGCTTATTTCAGGAAGAAGTCATATTCTAGAAGGGTGGGCCCTACTCCAGTATGACAGGTAACATTATAAAGAGGGAAAATTTGTACACAGACATGTACAGATACTGTCAAAGTATCTGATACTTTTATCATTTGAGAAGTTGCTTACTTTATCAATCAATATATTTTTAAAGGTTTTGGGTCAACAATGAACTTAGGGAATAAAGCCATTGTTTAGCTTTCAGGTCCTGGTAAAATTGTCCAGCTATTTTTTAATTTGACATCTAGAGATGTATCAAAACAAGTGAATATTGTGTAATCTCTTTTTCACTTTTATGGTGACTAAAAGTTTAAACACAAAAGACGTGTCAGTTGTAGTGGTAAGAGGGAGGATCCAAAATGAATTAAAAATTTTAGGGGAAATCACAGTGGCCTTGTGCAACACTTGCATAATTTCAAGTCTGTCTTTATCCTTATTTACCTCCTCATGCTGTAGTTCTGCTCTATACATTTTAAAGATCATATTAGACTAAATGTTTAGTGTATCATATGATTATTCAAATTTAAAAATACTTTTTATCTGAAAAAGAACTGAAAAGTGATTTTACATAATACCAGCTGAATTGGAAAAAAAGTTGTTATTTTAGTGACAAAAACTGGCATCAATAAAGAAAATAATTTTAGAGGTTGAAGAAGTTATCTATTCCCACATTTCATGCTCTAGAAGAGGAATCTGAGGCTCAAAAAGATGAAATTTGCTGGCTGAATTCCCAGAATGAGTCAGTAGCACAGTTCAGAATAATGGCATACTGGTTTCTTGACTTTCAGATTTATGTATTTTCCACTACATTATGCTGCTTCTTGTGGCTTCACTGTGTTAGGAAATGGTTGTTTTCAAATCCTCTTTTCCTGTATCCTACTGATGTGTACCATGTGTTGCCTACTATTTGAAGATGGTCCTGCATTCAGCATTGCTGTTTTAAAAGACTGTTATTTTTTTAAACATTATTCTTGTGTCCACACTGAAATCTTATAGTTCTGTTTTTTTTTTCTTTCTTTTTTTTTTTTGAGAATGTATTTTTCTCAAATGATAACTTTACCTTTAGTAGCAAAAATCACCTTTCCTCTATTCCCATTTCTATATCCATTACCCTCCAGTTATGTTCCCTAATTAGTTAAATGGTTGTCACCTAATTAACTGAATTTAATTTTGATCTTTCTGCTCACTGTGTTCTTCTTGAGTGAAACAAGCCCTCAGGATATGAAAGCTTGTCATAACCGTTTTGACTGTGCAGTGTTATAGTTCACATAATCCCTGAACATTTTATTTGTCATTAAGGCTTTCCCATGCCTCTTGATAAGAAGTAATACTTTCCAAAAAAGTGTAATATTTATCTGTTTTAACCTTCTTGAACTGAGCCAGTTCATTGCTTCAAACTGGATCATAGTCACAGGGTGCTTAACATCTTCTTGAAGGCGAAAATGGATAATATAATTTTAAAACTCCATATGAAATGTAATTTTTTTTAAGGAATAAAGGATAAATGGGAACAAGGAGTCTCCTTTCTTCCTACTTATTTTTTTTTCTTTCTGAATCAAGTGTTCTTGAACAATGACTCTTAAGAGAAACAACTCTTAAGAAAATAACTTCTTTTTCTGAAGAAAAAAAAACTATTTTATTGTATTTGTATATTTGGCTACAAATACAGTGATCAGACCCCTTCGATTTCAATTATACACACATTCCTTGTTATTTTGTTTGAAAAGTCTAACCATGTGTCTATAAAATATACATCATCTGATCATGGGTAGCAGCACTGTAAAAACAAATAGATATTACATTCTTTTGTAAATATCTGGTTGTCTCCTTTACTGCTACTCATATGCTTGGTAGAGTGGGTACATTTTCTCTCTTTTCAGAACATAGCTGGAATCATCTAAGAAGAGGAAGATGATATATCTGAATAAATGCATCTTAAAGGACATGGTTCTTTTGAATAATTATGCATTATTCCTAAATAATACCTAATGTTATGGAGATAAACTTAGCAACAATAGAAACTGCTGAAGCTCATATTACTTTTAGAAAGAAATGTTCATCAGGGAAAAAAAGGGTAGTTGACTTTTATTAATATTAGGTTTTGCCAAATACTTTGCAACACAAGAAATTTTCAGCAACCATAGGGCATATCTCTTGGATTCCAGAGCAACACTGTTTTCATTGCAAAGTTCTGAACTCCTATCGAGCATCCAGAAAACTCCTACATAATTGACAACTGATCTGTAAGATGTGATTCCCCAAATCGTTAGTATATTGATGACTTCTTTCCCAGGAAATAAAGGAAAATTGTTTTTGTCATTAAAGTCCTTAGCTAATCATATGATTAAAATAAACTTCCCCAAAAACAAAAATAAAGCAGGGCCAATAAAAGTGTTCTATAGGTATATCAGGGTCTAACATTAAACAAACAAACAAATAAAAAATGTTTTTCTGCCACATCCTCTCCTCTTTTGGCTAGAATTCCTGCCTAAAAACATGAGGCACTGAGACTTTTACAATTTATTTTTCTGTTCATCCTACACACATACTTACTACTTCAAACATTGTGAATTTTACTAAAAAATAAATTACTGATACATTTTTCTGGGTGAATAATTATCTCTGGCATACACTTATATTTAAAAGGAAGGAAACAGAAAAAAAATCACCCTAAATTTAATCACACACAGTTAGACCTCCTTGTTATTCTATGCAAACACTTTTGAGATTTTTTTTCCATTAATTTTATGTGGATATACCACTGGGATCACAACACATTCTGTTCCTATTTTGTTGCTATTAAGTACTTTTATTACTCTTCTATATCAAGAAGCATATAATTATATTTTTATTTTATAAGACTGCATACATTTTCATAGTATTAATGATAACCAGACATCTCCTTAAGTGAATATTAAGTTGTTTGCAAAAGTAAGCTACTACAAAAATATTTACAAATTGCCTTCTTATATGTGTGTACTTGTACATTGCACAGATTATTTCCTCATGGTGACTTTAAAAATTACAATTCATGTTTAGATATTTGTTTATTTATTGCCTTAGAGAAAAGTTATATCAATTGATATTTATATATAACATAAGCATAAAAAGAACAAAAATTTGCCCATTTCAATCTATATTCATTTTGATATTTCACAGAGTACACTGTACTACATGTATTTTCCTTAATTGTTCAACCAGTTATTCAATATAGTTTATATGATATTTAGCACATACTATATTTTTTGTTTGCATATTTTCCCATATTTTATTTTTGTTAATTTCTGACATATTTGTATTATTGCTATATATTGTTTTTAGTTGTTGATAGACCTTTTTTTATTTATATGTGGTGTTGAGAATCAAATCCAGTGCCTCACTCATGCCAGGCAAGTACACTACCTCTGAGCCACAACCTCAGCCCTATTGCTATATTTTAATTTTACCATTTCCTAAAATATTCAAGTCATTTCAAGAACAGTGGTGATACAACAAAGAGTTCACGTACTTTGTACATTCTATTTAATCACATAGAATATCTTTAAAGATAAGTATTAAAAGGTTTATTTAATAAACTTAATGTCTCACAATTTCACTAAGGACATTTTTGAAGTTTGACTAACATTTTATTTTTCTGTGAGTACATGGTTTTCAAAACATAGTGACTATGAGCATAGTTTGTTGCCACTTTCAGTTAGTGCTTCTGGACAACCAGTGCAAATGTAGGACCATTAATATACTGAAAGAGGCAAATAACACCTTAATATTATTATGAAAATAGTTTCCACTTTGGGTCCCTCCCATAGAAACATGGGATTACCTAAGTGTCAGCAATGCAGAGTTTAAATATCACCGACCTAATGAGTATGATTTGGACCTATGGTCTATGTAGTATATAGAATCATTCCTTCACCAAATATTCACTGAATACTTTCCTAGCCTGTGAGGGTTCATCAGTGAACAGCACTGAGTCAATCTCAATATCCTTTTAAAGAGCAGGATAGATAATCTCATCCTAAAGCCATAAGATTTTGCTATTAATAGTTACAGTGCTTGGAATATACTGAATATTACCTGATCAGGAATATTGCAGAAGTGATTTCCAATAAATTAATTTCTATGATCACTTCAATTTTAACTCTGTGGTGTGTGTGTGTGTGTGTGTGTGTGTGTGTGTGTGTGTGTGTGTGTAAGAAACCTGATAGTGGCTCATTACCGATACACTTTTCTGGGTGAATAATTATCTCTACCATAAACTTCATTTACATAGAGCTTAACACTTTTGAGTCCATTCCTGCCAGGTTTAAAGGAGCTGGATGCAGCAATAACTAAGAAAATGGTGAAGAAATCACGTAACACATGAAAATGAGTTTCAAGAGTGAGACTGCTCTGCAACCCCAAGGGTCAGCTCCACACTGGGAAGCAAGAGAGAGAGAGCACACAGAAGCCCCCTATTTTTTGAGGAAAAGACATTCGATAGAATATTCCACCCAAATAAGGCAAAGGATAGGGTTTCAGAAGGTGTAGTCTTGCTTGGTGATGTCTTGTGGTAAGCAGATTGATTGATATCTTGGCAAGTTACACCCATTGCAGGTGCTGTGTGGATTCACAGGCAGAGTGAGAGAAAAGGCATAGCCTAATCAGCACACAACTCCAGACCAGTCCCCTCATATGCTCAAATGCGCATAGCTCACACACACAGCCCATGGATGGCACATAACAATCTACCCTAGAAATCTTTATAGGTGTGTGTGTGTGTGTGTGTGTGTACAGGAGGAAATGTTCAGGAGATTGGATTTATGTTCTTAATAAGGCTCAAGAAAATATCACCTCTATGAAATGAAAGTGAAAGACCATAGGCAACATCTGGAAGAATAATAGCAAAATAAGATTCATCACACCCTAATGAGATAGAAGTACTCAAATGAAAGAGGAGAAACTAAAATGTAATTGAAAACATACAAATATCTGTGGTATTTTTTACAGAGCTAGTATCAAAGAATTTTTTCAGCTAACAGAAAACAAATTAAATGACTTAATCAAATATCACAAAGTATCTGGTGCTAGTAAAATTGCCAGAAAACAGGCTTGATCACTAGGTTACAAGGTATTATGAGCTCCTAGTATTCCTAGTATAAAACGGGAAGGAAAAACAGAGTAAAACTGAAAAAAATATATACATAATTAAATAATTGAACACTAAGACTTATGATTGAAATTTCTTAAATTCAGGAAGGTTTTTCACTAGGTGAGACAGCTGAAGGCATATCAAGAAACCTAACTGGTGACTCACAGATGTTATACTATATTAGAGAGAGAAGCTTGAATTGCTAGACAGTAGCTTGAAAGGTTTAAGCTTTCCCAACAGATTACTGCTGGCTGGCTTAAATATGGTTCAGCTGACCCACTAGAAATCCTCAGTAACTGGAAATAAATTCCACTTTTCATCCTTATCAGTTTCTACTTTTCTAAAACTTTCTGAGACTGCCTCTCTCATGTTCAGTCTGTTGAAACCTGAGAGGCCCTAGTATTCATCTAGAAGTTATAGCTCTAGTACATAAGATTTATAGGTGCAAACAAAATTAGAAGAAGCCATAGGGCTATATTTCCAAATTAGATATCTGGAAACCAGCTCATAGTGAAATAAGAATATGTGACTCAAACAAATTTTCCTATGTGAAGGTACTAAATATGCTAGGCTTTTAGTTATCTGTCCATGCCCAGTTATAGACAGCAGGATGTTACAAATACCTAGAAGAGTAGTGTGAATAGCAAAGGAATGTTACAATATTTTCTTACCTGGAAAATACTGGATCTCTTTGGACATCCATTTAATCAAAAGATAAGCAGAAAAAAATATTAAAAATATAAACTATAGAATATATTTTAAAATATGTAAACAGAAGAATTATGTTATAGACTTTTTGGATAAACTGATTAATCAAATAAGGAAAAAAATTATAAATCTTGGATTTATGGTCCTAATAAAGCTCAAGAAAGTATCACCCCTATGAAATAAACGTGATAAGCCATAAGGCAACATCTGGAGGAATGATTGCAGAACAAGACTAATAGCATTCTAATGAGACACAAGCACTTAAATGAAAGAGAGGAATATAAAATATAATTGAAAATGTAGTAGCATAATTATGATCTATTCATTTTGGAGGCCATAAGAAAATGAATAGAGGAAAAGTACAAGACTGATTTCTGGAACATCTTGAGAAATTCTATAATAGCTAGTGCCCTCTCTAAAAATGAGACCGTCCAAATTGGGGATAAAGAGAAAAGGATGCAAACTTATATTATTAGCTACCAACATAAAAGAAACAATAATCAACCTTATAAGAGAAAAAAATATTTCCTGATTTGACAAATTTTGTGTATTATTAAAGTGTGTTTATCAATCCATTTGAGTGCAGTGAAAAAAGACAATCCCAATATTTATATTTGAGCTAGAGTGATGGAGGAAGGCATAACCAATTTATATCCATGCAGACATACCAGATTACTTATGAAACAAAGAATTTTAAAAATCTAATTTTTCCAGGTTTAATCTCTGAAGGACTATCAAAGAAATGTTGACCAATATTTACAAATTTTTTTAAAAAAATTTATGTTTATTATTTGTTACCCGATAATTCTGATTCTAGATATGACACTGAGTACTGGGAATCATCTCAGTTTCCTACTCATTAATCACATAAACAAGATCAAATTTCTCAATATAAAACCTGAACTAGGACTGTTGTGTTCTGGCTTAAGAATTTGATCTCTTTATTTGCTGGGGGAAAGACATTAGTGTTTTCCAGATTCATGTCCCAGAATTTGTAAATTTCTTGACATTAAAATTTTATACTATTTTATTATCTCAATTTACTTTGATCCAAATATTTTTTTCTTTGCAAATTTGCTGCCAAAATAAAATTCATACAGAGAAAAAATGATTCCAAGCAGAAAAAAATGTGTCCAGATTTCCTTTGATGTTATAACATTATAGTTCCTGAATATGGCATATAATTTACACATTAATAATAATATTTTCTTCCTTGAGGGTTGAAAATATTCTTAGTTTGTGGAAAAAGCCTGCAACTAAATGACAGGACAAACCATTGAAACTTGAAATATTTACTAATAGACAGAACACCTCAGAGGACCTCACTAACTGATTTCTAGGCCTTTATTATTTAAAATTCAACTTCAGGCATTGGGTTTCTAGCCTCAATTTATTTAACTACATGGTTACTATAGAAGAAAATTCTACCTTCTTTTCAAGTTTACATGACATATTTGAGCCTTTTGAAAGACAGTAAGATTGATAGTTGTCACAGTTTTTTATCTTGAAAGACTTATTAATTGGGAGATTATATAGTCATTTGTGGAAAATGCAGACAATGGGATTTCATTTTCATGTAAATTCCACCTCCACCTTTAAAATCCTGCTATGGTAAATTGAAATTAATTATACTCATTTTCTAAGCAAATAATATAAGCATGTTGTAAATGTTTAAAATATTATATCTTGAAACAAATAGAAATTTTTCTGAAATTTGACATGCAATGGAATATCCATTAATCTTTAATTATTTCAGTAACAGATTAACTTCTCGTAGATATATATCCAATGAATAAAATTATAAATAATACATATTATAGTTTTCTTACTCATATCAGCTGAGAATTATCCATAATGTGTTTAAAAACACAATTAATTAAGATTTTTAAATTTATTTTCACTCTAATTTATTATATATGACTGAATAGACACTTATCATAAAATGATATACAATCAATCAACAAATATATGAAAAAGTGTTCAACACCTCTAGCAATTAGAAAAATACAAATCAAAACTACTCTAAGAGTATGATCATCTCACTTCAGTCAGAATGGCAGCTATTAAAAATACAAACAACAATAAGTATTGGCACAGATGTGGGGGAAAAAGGTACACTCATACATTGCTGAAGGGACTGCAAATTGTTGAAGCCAATCTGGAAAGTAATATGAATATTCTTTGGAAAACTGGGAATGGAATCACCATTTGACCCAGCTATCCCCCTCCTCAGTCTATACCCAAAGGACTTAAAAAATAGCATACTACAGGGACACAGCCACAATTAGTTCAGATTTTTAAAGTAAGAGAGTAGTGTTCATATTAAGGATACAAAACAATGAGAAGGATAAGATGAAATGCCTTCTCTGAAAATTAGTTTTCTAAAATGCCAATCCCCAGACTAGAGTTTAAGGTCTGGACTGTGAATATGGTTCCTTTATCTGCCTCTGATTATATGTCTTTTTTAAGAAACATAATTCAAGTTTGCAGCTGAATGACTTTATTTTCTCTGTTTTTCTTACATTGATATTTGATGCTTTGTACAAATCTAACTACAGAATTAGTGCAGGATGGTTTATCCTTTGCCATGCTTACATACTGTTAAAAATCATTGATTTATGTTAGAAGATGTGGCTACCATAATTGATAATTTTATGCAAATGGAAATAAATATAACTCAAATAAGATTCACAGAAAGAGCAAATATTTTCTGAAATTGAACTTTTGGACAAAACCAAGGAAGTGAAACTTGTTATCAAATCTCATTGTCTGAAATAAGGGATTTGTTGTGAGACTCTTGAAGTCAGGGAAATTTGTTCTGATAGTTTTCTGGTGTGTGATTTTTTTTTTTAACCTGGGAAAAAGGATAGAACTGCTTACTTGTGTTTATGTGAAGAGAATCCTTGGCAAAAATCATATGGAGAATAAAATTACCTGTTTTCATCTTCAGACAAAACTACCTGTATCAGTTATTTGTAGTTGCATAACAGATTATTACCAAATTAGTGTTTTAGGATACCAATAAACATTTTTTTTTACCATTTTTGAAGTCTGAAGTAATGGCTAAGAGGGCCTTAAACTGGTCTCTTATGAGATTGCTAATAGGCATTATAGGGCTGCGGTATGGATGAACCACTTCAAAGTTTCCTAACATATGTGGGTGGTGGGTGGTAACTAGCTGTTGGATGTTGGTGAGACATCCTGGTTCCTTTCCAAGAAGCATCTGTATAGGGCAGCTTTACTGTCTGAATAACCTACTGGGTGGTGTCTCTCAGAGGGTGTGATATAAGAAATGAAGGTGGAGTGTCATTGTCTTTTTTGAACTAAAATCAGAAGTCATACCTTCATATCCATAATATCTAATTTGTCCATACATCAGCCATATTGAATGAGAGAGACAACTATATACAGACACGTGTAAATATGAGGTTATGGGAGTCACTGGGGTTCATACAATCAAGCCTGGCTCATCTTTTGACCTTCAAACCTGCTGTTCAAGAAAAATTCAATCCTTCTCCCCAAGGGTTCTACAAATTCTCATCCATTTCCAATATCAACTGAATTCAGGAGCTCATCTTTCATATCAGGTTCAGGTATAGGTGAGATGTCTCAGGTGTGTTGCCTAGAAGGCAGGTCTTCTTGATTTGAGAACTTGTAAAATAAAGATACAAGTTCTTGCTCCATTCTATCCCCATAAAACAACACACAGTGATAGAACAGACATACCATAACTGACATAGATCTTCTTATTCATTAAAAGATAATAATGGGTGACATCCAGTAGTAACTGCTTCATACCATTTGTGAAATTTAAAATGATATATGTTGCCAATTCCTGGATTAGGGCTCAATTCTGGGAATGTATACTATGCTCTTGGATATGCCCTTTCAGTTATTTCTTCTTTTTCATGAAATGTTGCCCGTGTTTGTTACTGAGTAGTATTTCTTCAATCTGCTTACTATCTAATGAAATTGTAGTGTCCAACAAAAGTTTTTCATCTGGTTTTATCATTGCCCCTTTAAATTCAAGCCAGCAATCCCTTGCAGTTCTCTTAAAATCCTTTGGGTCTCCTATAATTGCAACTGGGAATAAGTTGACTGGACAAAATTCATACATGCAAATACTTAGAAGTACTTACCTATGTGTAGTTCTCTTCAATCTTCCAAACAACATTCTTTGTAGCCATAGAAATTAGGCATTTAGATACTTCTGAAGTTTTAATAAGGGATACTATGATCACACTCAGTATTACACTCAGAGTATTCAGTGTAAGGTTAGTACCAAGAAGGAAGCTTCATTAATGGTAATCTTGAATATCACAAATTAGTGAACATATTTAAAAAAAAAACTTGAGAGAACATAATCAGAATAATAACTTTCTGAATTAATATTCTGCACGAATTTTCCCATAAGAGGCAGTATTTAAGTCCATTTGAACTGCTATACAGAATGCATTATACTGTATGGCTAACAACAGAAGTTTATTTCTCATACTTCTAGAGTATAAGAAATTGAAGATCAAAGTGCTAACAGATTTGCTGAGGATCCAATTCCTGATTCATGGATAGTCCTCTTACTTGTCATCATCTGGTGGAAGGGACAATGGAGCTTCATGAGCTTACTAATCTCATTTACATGGATTCCACTCTCATGACCTAATCACCTTCCAAAATTCATACTTCCAAACATCACCATATTGATGATTAGCTTTCAATGGATTTTTTTAAAATATTTTTTTAGTTATAGATGGACATGATACCTTTATCTAATTAATTTATTTTTATGTTGTACTGAGGATAGAACCCAGGGCTTCACACATGTGAGGCAAGCACTCTACTGCTGAGCCACAATCCCAGTCCTCAATGGATTATTTTTAAAAGAATATAAACATTCAGTTTATTTGAGATCATATATAAATAAATATACATGTAAGTACAGATATACACACAACTATGCACACACAAATGGATTCAGACCAAGAACTACCTTTTTCCTTCAATTACAGTGGACATGGAAATGCATCATTTAGAGACCATAATGCACCTTCAGAAGAATATTGTGGTAGTCATTTGTCCTTCAAAAATATTTGGTAAAAACAGGACCATTTTAAGAATCCTTTCAAGAAAAAAAAATGATGCTGACATTGGAGATAGAATTCTTGGAAACTCAGTCAAAATTTCAGAATTTTAGAAGAAATAATAAGGTTTTGCCTAAAAAGATAACTGAAATTATTTTCCACACTTCACTTAGAACAAAATCTTTCTTGTTAAATGGAGTTCTTTTTATTATGTTTGGGGTACTATTTGTACTAGAATTCTCTGTCGTTTACTACTCATGCATTGACTTGAAAAAAAAATCTACATGGTTTAATTTTTCTTGCGTTTTTATTGTTCTACAGTCCCATGATGTTATAAAATCTTTAATATTATCCTGTTCACTGATACCTGACACAAAATGCTAGAACATATTATCTACCTATTTAAGGAAAATATCTAGAGATTTTGCCATTCATTATAAATCGATCATTGAATCGTATGTAAATGCTTTTCTAAATGACAAAATAGGTTAAATTTCATGAGGAATGGTTAATTTCAAAAACAATAGGAATAACCTATGTTCTTTGGCTGCATAATTTGTAGAACCATTGAAATAAAAATTCACATTAATTACTTCAACAATTCAATCTCAATGTCAAGTTATTAGCATTTGGAAATAAAAATTCTATTGATAAATATAGGATTAATTCATATAACATTTATGTTGTTTTGTCGTTATAGTTTATCCAATATTTTATTTATACTTATTTTATTTTCTTACAGTTAATGAAAATTTTATTTAGTTATTTAAATCATTTATTTTCTTCAATACTATATTGAATTACATATAAAATGCATTTTAAAGCTATGACTAAATCATATTTTGATTTACACAGTAATTGTATTTACAGTATTTCTTAGCACAACATTATGTGATATTCTGTAAAACATTGACATAAAATGTTGTTTTATTCTTTCAGTTATATGCATCTGCATCAGTGCTGTTTTATTATAAGAGTTTGGGAAAAAATAACTTGAAACTTTATGCTTGGCAAATACATATCATTAAGTAAATAGTTTCTGTGTAAAGTAAAATTAAAAATATTCATTTTAATAGTACAAATGCATATTTTTAAATAAAATGTATATACACTAATCATTTCTCTAAAAAGTTTCTATTTGTCCTTTTTCTTGCAATGTTTCTCATATAAATTCATCTGATCAATAATATACTATTCAAAAAGTATAACCTGTAAATCACATTTTCCCCCAAATTATTCTTAATTAGACAAAGGTACATGATGATGTTTGTTGGCTGCTTGAATGCTTATGTATACTCAGCAAACACCTGATATACTTCTACATTTCTTAAAAGCAAACCTACTATAAATAATTTCCTCTAATAGACTGACCTCCTCTCCCTATTTCTTGTTCTAATCATGATTTTTTTAGGAGAAGTTATTTTGTCTCTGGATATTTGGAGTGATATACAAATATGATATTTGTGTTGCAAACAAATCTAGCCATTGAATAGAAACGGATGTACTTTCCTAAAGGAATTGATTATGGAGGGGTCAGGACCTGAAAATATATAACACAGGTCAGGTAGAGTTTTCATGGATCTTATCAGTTATCGAGTTTTGACCAAAAATTGCTGACTTACATGGACATAGAGCAGGGAAAGCATGCACATCAAGGGGTCAGAGAGAGGCCAGTGAGTGCTTCAAGTGTGATACAAGGATGCTGGCAGGAAGGTGAGAGGGCATGGAAAACAAACTTGACCTATTTTGAAATTTTGCCTACAGCAATATACACCTCTGTAAATATCTCCATCACTGATTTGTGCCTGTCATGCCTGTCATTTTGACACATCATCATTATAGTTTATATCTTTTTTTTTTTTTTTGCAGCACAAAACTGGATTGCTGCTGACTGCTCACCCTCATGCTTTTTAAAAATTTTTCTTGTATTTCCTTACTCATCTCTGAACCAAGTGGCCTCTGGTTCTCCTCTGTGTTGCCTCCATGTAAATGTATTAACATTTAATGATATAATTGATTTTTATTCTTTTTTGAATTTAGCAGCTCTCACACTTCCAGTGATTCCTCACAATTACGTATATCTTCACACCTGTAATTATTTGCATTTGAAAAAAAGGAAAATAGTATATTAAAGGAACATGGAAATTTCTTGAAACAATACAAATGCCAAAATTAATTTAAAGAACTATAAGATAGCTGGATGCAATATATAAAATCATGTACTTTGAAACATCATTTGTATTTTAGTATGTTATTTCTAGCTAGGTTGAATGTACTAACACACATAAGAAAATTACATAAGAATAAACTAACCATGTGATAACAACCTGAATTTATTTTTGTATGATAATGTTGTGCTACTTTTAATTAATGATTTTAGAATACAAAAAAATTGAACTTTTATTTCTTTTGCTCTATTTTTATTTTTTAGTAGTAGATTGACACAATACCTTTATTTTATTTGTTTATTTTTATGTGGTTCCAGGCATCAAACCCAATGCCTCATGCATGGTAGGCAAGTGCTCGACCACTCAGCCACAACCCTGGCCCCCTTTTTATTTCTTATATAGGCAAATTTCAAGTATTTTTTTTTATGTTAACAGTCACTTTTATACAGCACTCATTTTCATTTTTTAATTTTTTTTAGATATACATGATAGTAGATTGTGTTCTGGAATATGATACATAAATGGAATATAATTTATTCTAATTAGGATTCTATTCTTATGGTTAAACATGTTGTGGCGTTAACTATGATCATGTATTAAAATACAAGGTTACCAAAATTATGTTTGATTAATTTTACTGTACTTCCTATTCCCGTCCTCCTCCCTTCCCTTCATTCCCCTTTGTCTAATTCAATGGACTTCTCTTCTTGTCCCCCCCACAACCCCATTGTGGGTTAGAATCTACATATCAGAGAGAACATTTGGCCTTTGCTTTTTTAGGACTGGCATATTTCACTTTGCATGACATTCTTGAGTTGCATCCATTTACTGGCAAATGCCATAATTTCATTTTTATTTATGGCTGAGTAATAGTCAACCATATATGTAAACCACATTTTCTTTATCCATTCATCTATTGAAGGATACCTAGGTTGATTCCATACCTTAGCTATTGTAAATCGAGCTACTATAAATATTGGTATGGCTGTGTCACTGTAGTATGCAAATTTTAGGCCACAAGAAATAAAATCAAGAATTAATAAATGGGATTGTATTAAACTAAAAAGCTTCTTTACAGCAAAGGAAATAATCAAGAATGTGAGCAGAAAGCCTATATAATAAGAGAAAAATCTTTACCATCAGCACCTCAGATAGAATATTAATCTGTATATACAAAGAATTCAAAAACTCAACATCAATAAAACAAATAACCCTTTCAATAAATGGGTAAAGGAACTGAACAAACACTTCACATCAGAAGAAATATGAATAGTCAAAAATATATGAAAAATGTTCAACATCTCTAGCAAATTGAGAATGCAAACTGAAAGTATACTCATATTACATCTCACTCCAGTCAGAATGGCAATTATCAAATTTACAAGTAACAATAAATATTGCCAAGGACATGGGGGAAAAGGTTCACTCTTATATTACTGGTGGTGCTACTACAAATTGGTGCAACCACTCTGGAAAGTAGTATGGAGAGTCCTTAGAAAACTTGGAATGGATTAACCATTTAATCCATTTATCCCATTCCTTGGTCTATACCCAAAGGACTTAAACAAAACTGTTAATATAGGGAAAGAATAGTTCACATGTATCACCAATTACCCCCCAAAACGGTCTATGAGTCTTTCTTGAATTTTTCCTCATTTCTACATTCAACCCATTATTAAATTCCTTATCATTCCTTTTTTTGTATTTTCTAAAATATATTTTAAATTTATTTATGTCCCTTTCTAGTGCCATCATCATAGTCCCAACTTACCAACATTTATGAATTACTGTAGGACTTTTCAGCATTTTGTAATGTTTCTATGTTTGCTATTTTCTCCAAACCCCTAATCCATCTAGGCAGTTTTGGAGTTTATTTTATAATAGATAAAGGTGTGGGCCATTTCCCATATTAATTGTTGCTAAAATAAAATAGAATTACAGGAAAATAAATACATACAAATATAACCTAAATTATTATTATATAATGATATACATTTCAGTAAACCAATTTATGTTAGTATAGTGTGCAATGGATTCTCACTGAGATAAAATAAAACCTACACCATTTATGATGACCAACAAGATTCAACTAAGCCTACTATGGAAGCTCTGTGGTTCTGTACCTTGCTTACATTTCTCTATCTGAATGTATCTTCTTTTTCTTTAATTTCCAAAACTCTTCACTTCTTAGGGTCAAAACTTAAATTCTCTGCCATTTCGTACTATTTATTATTGTACATTGAGTGGCAAGAAAACAAAGCTTTATATGTGTTGATTATGATATTTCATGTTCATTAAGTTATTAATGGTAAAGGAAACAAATTACATTCAAAGGTCATTTGTTGGAAAGCTTCATATCAATATGTTTAACTTTTTTAACATAATGTTTGTATTATGTGAATTTTTTAAACTTTTTTAAATACTATTGTCATATACTGAATTTGGATATGGCCAAAGCACAATATATTTTCCTAATAAGAATTGTTGACTATTTAAATGGGAGAAAATAGTTTCTCATTAATCTTTAGAAATTGCTTTGTCTTTATTCATGTAAGATATAAATATAGAATAAACATACAAGAGCCATCTTTTTGCCATATATAAAGGGAAATCCCAAAACTTAGGTATTAAAACAGATGTCTTAGATGCTTCATAAAGTATGTAAAAAACAAAATTATCCTTTAACATATGCTTTGATTGCAATTAGTGATTCATGAAAATGTATCCCTGCTTAATCGACAAAGTTTAGCAGTGCACAATAATCATCAGTCAGAGGAAGGTGCTAAGACAACTAAGTGATTGTAATTACTGAAACAAAGTTCAAGAAAATGGGTTACACTGGGCAAAAGTTAATTATATAAGAAGTCAACTGAGACAAAGTATTGTAGCACTCATTAAACTAATGAGGGGATATTCTTAAAATCACGTTTGAAGCGTATTTCCTTAGGGTCAGAATTTAAACTAATGCCATTTTGTTTGGTTGTTGTTCATTGAAACTTAGTCTGGCAGTTAGAATACTGGGTGTAATATGATTAGGAATGCAAAAGGGTTATGGATTTTGTCAGATAATATTTAAAACACAGAAGTCCCATTATAGCATAGTTCAAATACTGATGAAATTTGTTCAGACATTTTTATACATACTTTATACATATTTTACCAATGATGAATAACTTCCTTTGGGATGATTCTGCCTTTGATATTTGAGATTTACTCCAGATTAAAAAGCAAATTTTCTCAACTTTTGTTGTAAATAATGATATGAGTAAGAAGATCAATACATAACACATGAAACATAATATTCTATATGCTTTAATTTTTTAAATGAAGATTTATTGAATGATTACTAAGTGTCAGGCATTCACTTAATCTTTGTAACAACCCTATGAGTAAACTGAAGCTCAATGAGAGACAGAGAGAGAGAGAGAGAGAGAGAGAGAGAGAGAGAGAGAGAGAGAGATTTTCTTGTCCAAGGTCACACAACTGGTGTAAACCCTGAAACCTACCTAGTCTGAGTCTAAAGTCCATTTTCTTTACCACAAACAACTGTACTACACTACATTCAGGTACCAGACATGCTGTCTATTTTTCTCATATTTAAGAAGTTATAATTTTATGTAATGCATTAAAATTTTACATAACGATGGGATTCACTGCTATATATTTTTACATGTACATCATATAACAATATAACTTGGCCAATATCATTCCCTAGCATTTCCCCTTTCCCTTCACTTGTCCCTCACCCTAATCCTTTACACTTCTCTGATTTTCCTTCAATTTTCTTCTCTTCTGATTTCCCTTCAATTTTCAAAACATAATGTTCTCAAATTCCATTCATTTTCCAGAAAATTACATAATTATATTTTTCTTTATGACTAAATAAAAATCCATTGTGTATATATATGTCATTTTCTTTATCCACTCATTCTTTCATCAACACCTAGGCTGGTTCCCTAGTGTGGCTCTTGTGAATTGTGCTGATGTAAACATGACTATGTGTGTATTGTTATAGCATGATGACTTCAGTTCTTTAGGATAAATACCAAGGAGTGATATAGCAGGGTCATGTGGTGGTTCTATGCCTAATCTTTTGAGGAACTTCCAAACTGATTTCCTGACATTCATCTCTAAAGTGAGGAAGTAATAAGTTGTGATGGGGTTCCAGGTACTCTAGAATTTTTAACCTCCATGCTCTTTTCTATTTTAATTAAAACTGTGCCCCAGAACATATCAATCAAGTTATTAATACAAGTAAGCAGAAGAAATTTGTGGCTACATTTCACTAATTCTTCATTATCCAGTTTTCTTGCCTGCCAAATTAATCCTTCACTTTTTTTTCACTGCTATCTGAGTTTTTGGAGCATAGTAATATTTTTTATGCTGTTCATGTTGTTAGCAGTGTCCCCAAAACCACCATGTATGGAGATGTAAGGTACCAGTGTAGTTCTTTCCTCTTGATGGTGAGGATGACAAAGCAGCATTTAGCACAGTGTCTTTCACAGATCTTAGTGATTATATCAGTACCAATGGTGTTGACACAACAGCACTCGATGTGCTTAATCCTTAACTTTTCTCTCTCTTATTTTGTACCCATTTATATGAATGTTGTACATTATGATTGAAATGTAAGTCCCTGAGCACTTCTCTGAAGGGCAACCTTGGGAAGTAAACACTTCCTATAATTTAGATTTCACTCTTTTCTCCATCACTGACCCAATGTCAATGAATCAAATTTCTGAGACTCTATTTAATTTTTCCCTTAGGGTAATTTCCTTTACAGGAGGCTCCTCATATCCTCTTGCCTAAGGAGGCTTGATTCCTACCCTTTGTACAATGAGGTTTCAACTTGCCAAATACTTCTCTTCAACAGGACATGGAAAAAGACAATAACACTTTGAAGCAGGAGCATAGAGTATTTACTCTTGAACATTACAGTGTAGGCCAAAGAGAGTGTCATTATTTTTTCATTTAGAACCAGAATCACAAATTCCAGTTTACTGCATTTGCAAGACATACAATTACTTATTATTATTATTTTTTTAATAAACACTGGTTTCTATTTGCCTTTTGCTTCACTGAAGGAAATAAGGGAAAAAGAATGTTGTAGCAATTGTAATGCTCAATAACTTAATCTTTTGGTGTGTGTGTGTGTGTGTGTGTTTCTGTATATATTTCAAGCAACATCAGGTATTCTTGAATGGAAAACCAAAAAATAGAATAGGCAAATAGATAACATTATCATAGAAAGTTCCATTCATTTTGCCATATAATTTTAATAAAGTTAAATAAAAATTGAGTTTAAATTTATTCTCTTTCCAATGTGTCCCAACAAAATAAATGAACTATAAGCAATAATATTATCATTGCAACCACAATTAGGAAAAGCAGAGTAAATGCACTGCTATATCTTTTACATTTGTGCATTTATTCTATGAATTATTGCCTATATTTGCTCTACTAATTATTAACTTTGTTCAATCCCTTTCAGACTAAGCACTAGTTTTTGGCTTCCTTAATGCAATCTCAAGTTTTCTCTATTAACTTTTGACTCCATAGAAAAATTACAAAGTCAACCATCATATGTTTCTTGTTTCCTCAGGACATGACATTTATCTCTGAGTGATAGATTTTTGTTTTTCTAAAAACTGCATAAAATTGATTCTCTATCCCATTTTAATAGCATTAAATTCTTTATTTTGGATTTGTCAAGGATAAATGTCATAGTAATTTTTCATAATATTCATTTCCTTTTTGATACTCACCTTTACATTATTTCTGAAAATAGCCAAGCACTTATTTTTTTTACAAAGCACAAGATAACATTTGAGATAACATTGTTAGTTTGCAGTGAGAATTTTCAAGTTTAAAAATAAATTTTAAATATTTATTTAAAAATTCCAAATTTAAAAGGCCAATTTCTCAGTGAATTAGTTATTCTGTGGGATCAATCTTTTCATGGTGTTTATTTTAAAACATTTAATGAACTACAACTAGTAAGTTTGTGCATAGATATGGAAAAGAGGTGTTGAAAAATCCCATGCCCATTTGATATCTGATCATTGAGTTAGAAACTTTATCCTTTTTGTATGATGAGTTAAACTTTCAGCATTATTCTTGTCATGTATGCATATTCTTCTTGCTGTGCTTGGTGTTGTTTTTTTATATTCAATATCCTAGGTACTCAGACCTCTTTTAAATCTCATACATTTCCTTACTGTGAACTTTTCTCCACTATTTATTTGAACAGTTTTCTCTTTCTTATCCCTAATTTAGTTCCTCTCTTTCAACACTCAAAAAGTCTTGTTCTCCTTATTAACCTATGTCTTACAGTAGTTTCTCTACAGCTTCTGAAGAGAAATCTGCTGTCATTTGAATTGGTATTACTTAGTAGGTGTCATTTTGTTCATGCTATTTTTGATATTTGGGGGTTTTTTTAGCTTTATTTTATTTTTCCACAATTTTTTGAAGCACTACAGTTGTATATAAGGATGGGATTTGTTGTTAAATATTTGTACATTCATGCAATGTAACAATGTTATTTGGCCAGTATCAGTCCCCAACACTCACCCCTTCTTCCTCACTGCCCTCAATTAATTTTAACATTTTTAACACCCCCCCCCCTCTTATTTTGGATTAGTTTCTGCATATTAGAGAAAATCTTTGAACTTTGACTTTTTGTTTTAGCTTTTTTATGTTAAACTATGAAATGTCCTGATATGAAGTTCTCTGGGTTTTCCCATGGGGTGCTTACTTGGTCTTTTTAATTTGTAGGTTTACATCTCTTGATATATTTGGGAATTTTTAAAATGCAATTTATTCAGTAGTTTTAGAGTCTTGTCATTTTTCTTCTCTCCTTTTGGGACTTCAAAGTCACAAATGTTGAGTTGTTATATTTCCACAGATCCTTGTGTCTCCATTTATTATTTTCTTTCTTTTAATGTCTGTTGTTCACATTGGATAGTTTTGTTTGTTCATTTACTGACTTTTTTTTTCTTCTGCTGCTTTCCTTCTACTAATGAGCCCATACTTCAAGTTTTTCATTTGTGGTTTTACTATTTCATTTCTTCTATATATCACCTGATTTTTTTCCTGCCACTTTGTTTTCTTACTTGTCTCAATCGTGTTCATACTTTTCAGCTTGTCATGGTTGGAAGGCTGAGGCAGGAGGAGGGTGAGTTCAAAGTCAGTCTCAGCAAAAGGGAGGTTAAGCAACTTCAGTGAGACCCTGACTCTAAATAAAATACATATCTGGGGATATGGCCCGGTTGTTGAGTGCCCCAGAGTTCAATATTCAGTACCCCCACAATAAATCAGAAATAAAAATAAAATTCTATTCAGATAATTCTAATATTTTCTCTTCAGTGTTAGTATCTATTTGTATTTCTTTCATGCAATTTGATACCATCCTTTATTCTTGTGAAAAATATGTTTTAAATTAGTGTTTGGTTATTTAGGAGCTGGGTTACGAGATGTGTCTCTTATTTAAATTCTCAGTTTTACATAGCTCTCCCTGATGCCTCTCTGGTAGAGGTCATTATTTAATTACTGTCACATAGGTCCATTTTGCCCACTTGGCTTTCATCAACACATTAGAAGGGAGGGTCTTCATTAGTCCTCAACAGGGTGAGTGTCTGGATGACCATTAGGCCACTAATAATACTTCCTGTTGGGAGTTATAGAACTAGCTCCCTAGAGATCCACACATGAACTCCACCTGAGTTATAGATGTGTGGCCTTCTTACTGCAAGGATAGTAGGTGGTGGGAGGTCTCCAATAAGCCCCTCTAACATAACAACAGAGAGAGGAAACTCATTATTTTTAGGGCTGGGTAGAAATATAGATTCCCCTTATGGTCTGATCCTGGCAACGTTGGTCTTGTTGCAGACCTGTGGGGATGAATATCCCAGTTCTCTGCTCCTCCTTCACTAGCACCATCCCTGGTGGTGTTGGGACTCAGCTTCTCTTTCACAGCCTGGCAAGTGTTGAATTCTAAGCTCCCACGGAGGCATGGCAGAGAAACAGGTATGGATTTGCCTACACTCTTTTAGTGTTGGTTGGATTCAGCAGTTATTGTTTAAAAGTTTTCTCTGTTGCTATGTTGCCCTTTTCCTGGTTCATTGTTTTATAATTAACTAATGTTCTGTCAGCCTTCACTCTTAAGTTCCTTTCTTAAGTTCCTTTCTTAAGTTCCTTTCTTAAGTTCCTTAAGTTTTGAAGCTAGGGTATTGGAGGGAGAAAGAATACCCAAGTTACTTGTTTCTGCCCTACTCCTTGGGACCTGTTCCTACTTAGACTATTTGCCTTTGTCAAATATACAAATATAAATATTTCATTTCATTTTTGTTTTATATGTGATGCTCAGAATTTTTATCTATGGATACAGATTTGAATAGGGAAAAGTTTTCAATTTCCTTTTCTTGAAAGTGAAGTTCCTTGTCCTATTAATTTTTAACTTTTCCTGTTGTTATTTCCTAAAAGATGGTTTTTGAGTCTGTATATGTTGCTTTATTAGAACATCACTGATCTTGTTAACAGATTCTCTTTACCACATAATGATATTAATTACATATTTACTTATAATCTGATTGTTTTCTGCATTTCCTAAGAATTCCATTATTTCAACTTTGGTTTTGTTCTTTTTCTTTTGTATTAGAGGTATTCTTCATATAATTGATTATTTT
The DNA here is from genome assembly GCF_021218885.2 of Marmota monax. Lineage (NCBI taxonomy): Eukaryota > Metazoa > Chordata > Mammalia > Rodentia > Sciuridae > Marmota > Marmota monax. The sequence goes on from NW_026693153.1 coordinate 10,939,518, forward strand.
TTTACATTATTTTCATTTATGTTTCCACAAGAAGCTAATTGGAAGTTCTCATACCGTGCATAGGACTTGCTAACGGATTGGTCTAAACCTCCTGTGATTGATCAGGGACTCATCTATTGCACTGGACTTCCCTACATATAATGATGTATATAGTTGTTTAATTGCTTGGTTATACAGTACTTGGGCCATCATATTATGAATCTGTCAAAAAAGAAAAAAGAGGACAGGAAGAAAGAAAGAAAGAGAGACAGAAGGGAGGGAGAGAGGAAGAAAGGAAATTCTAACGAACTAAATATATTTATTCAGATTGAAGAGTAAAAACAAAATGATGAAAATGATCAGAGAACAAAATGGTGTCTCTTCAATGAGTGTTTATGTTTAATTAAACCCCACAATCCAAAATTAGATTTACTCTTTATTGACATTGTGGACCAATAACAATAAATACAAATATGGTAAAAACATATGGTAATGTAAGGGTAATCATATTCCTAGAGATTAGTTATAAAAATATATTTAAACAGGAGTTAAGAATAAATGTCTTATTACAGAAAAAATAATCTATCATCAATCTCTAAACTCAAACAATAAAAAGTTAGTTTTGTATTTATCTTCATCAAAACTAAAACATGTGACTTGAATATGTTAATATATATTTTATTTTTAATAGAATGCTTATTATGGAATTTGTGTCTAAAATGCATTTATATAATATGCACAGGTATTAGTATCCATTTAGTCAGACAGAAATTTAGTTGAATTGAATCTTTGGATTGAAAAAGTTTGCAAAATTGCTTTTGAACTTAAAGCCTGAGTGTCTACTTCCTGAAACAAATTAAATTTTAGAAATTAACTTTATAATCATTGATACTTAGAATCACTCTAGCCAAGGCTATCATGTTTTTTAATTGTGTTTTCTGATTCACACTGTACATGCCATTAACATGAAAGAGTCATTATTCATAATTTTCTTTCAATAAAGCATAATATTAAAGTGATACTTTCTATTTTATGAATCATTTTAAAACAGATATTTCATACAGTTTAAGTTTTACTATGTTTAAATTTTACGTAATAATACCTTATTGAAATAAAATAATACTATTATATAATAGAAAAGTTTACCTATTTTTTAGCCTTTTAACACTAATTTAATACACATATTGTCTTGATAAGAAAATTAATTAGCTGATGCATACATTGGAACAAAAGGAAGAAATTATTAAATAAGTTTTCTGAAGTCTTAAAATTAAGCACATACAGTGTTCCTTTGGAAACAAGGATCAATGAAAGAAAGGCCAAGTAGTGCCTAAATACATGCCCTGCTTTCTGAAATAATACAATTATGAAGAAAAGGGAAATAATGGTTTTAAGTATATTTACAGATTTTTAAAAGGTGAATATATTGTAGATATTAAGCAAAACTTTCACCAATATTTTGAGAAGTAAATTTGTGAAGTGAGTCTCAGCCTCCCTGAAGAGCTCTGTGATCATTCTGCTCTGTCAGACCTGACAGTAAGTAGGCTCTACCATCACTCAATTTGAATACTTAAAAGGAGTGAAAATAATTGGATTTGAAGGTGGCATGGGATAATTGAGAGCAATCAACCAACAAAGGCAAAGTAGATATAGTTACCATAAGAAATAGCAGAAAGTAAAGCAGTCAGGATAGTTTAATTGTATAGTCCTCTGTTATGAGTAAATTAATCATGGTTTTTCTAGAAGTGAAATATATGGATCTAGAAAATCCTTCAAAGATTCATGTATTAAAGATTTGTGGCACTCTTTTAAGATGTGGGATGTACTAGAAGATTTTTAGGTCTTTGGTACTTAACTCCCCTCAAAGGGGATGGTGGGACTCCTGTCTCTTTTTGTTTCTGTGTGTCTGTCTCTCTCTTTCTCTGAGTCCAGGGGGCAAATGGACAGTCAATGTAGGTAATGAATGATTGAGTCAGATAGGGAGGTTGGAGCTAGTTCCAATGGAAAGGAAATACAAAAGCTAATACCCCCAGAGCACTTTCCCTCTTCCACCTGTTGCCAAGGTTACCTCCATCCAGGGAATTGTTTCTCCCTCCAAGGAGTTGTTAATGAGTGGCCAATGAATAACCCTGGATGACTCCCTTCCTGCCTATATCTCTGGGTGGCTTTATTGCATCCTTAGATCACTATACCTTTTGGGTCAGGTAGGCAGAATTGGGGGAGGAGAGAACATGAGAACAAAGGAAATCGAAAATGTATAAAAGGGGTAAGACTTTCCTTGGGCACCAACTTCCAACTTGAACCCCTTCCTCTGCTTCTGTGGAGGATTCTCTCTCTCTCTCTCTCTCTCTCTCTTCTGCCCTTTAAATAAACTTTTTGTTCTTGCCTCGGCATTTCTCAGATGTTCAATCTTCACACTGGAGGAATGGGACTCAGCCCTGTTTCTCATCACTGGTATCATGTCTCTCTACTTCTTGATTCCCACGATGTGTGAAATTTTCTCTGTCACAAGCTCCCACCTTGTGCTGACATGTGCTGCCTTCCTATAGGGCCAAAAGCAATGAGGCCGATTTTACCATCATCTGAAACCTCCAAAACCGTAAACCAAAAATAAACCTTTTCTCTTAAGTTGATAATTTCAGGTGGTTGTTACATTGATGGAAAGTTTACTAACAGAGAAACTTTATAGAGCTGTGCTGTTTCTGCTATGATTATATCTGAAACTATGGTTCAGAAGCTTCTGGATATGTTTATGGAAAAATTTGGAAGATCAATCTAGAGAAAACCTAGAAAGCTGTGAGTAGAACTTACTGAAAGATTCCTTAGGGGGGTTTAAAGCCAGAATTCTGGTAGGATTGCAAATAGTGAAGGTTAGGCTGACAAGTTTTCAGACAGAAATTAGGATTCCATTGGAAATTGGACAAAATGCCACATTTATTGCACCTTGATAAAGAATTTAGATGCCTTGTGCACTGCCCCTGAGACTTTGTAGGAGGCTGAAATTCAGGTCTAGACTAGTTCATCTGGTGGTGAAAATTTCAAGGCAACATAGCATAGAAGCATAGCATGGGAATCACAGGTTGCTTTTAGCTAGATTTACTAGGGAAATCGGAGCAAGGAGCAGAATGGAAAGTTTTGAAAAAATTGCAAGTTGGTGGTAGTTTACGGGTTTTGAGGAATGTTTGCAAAAAGGAACAAAATTGAAAAGGAAGCTAAGTGCTTTTCATTAGTACAATAGAAAAGGGACCTTAAGAGCATCTCAGGAATGAGCAAGACTGCACCCATTGCAGCCTAAAAATGCAGCCTACAAACGCAAATTTGTTCCAAAGACTGTCCAGGGCAGAGTCTTTTGACAAGATAGCCCAGGCCATCCTGTGTACCCAAAAGCCTGATGTTAGGCACAACTGAATATGGTTTTTCTGCTGCTGTGAGCATGCAGAATGCAATAGTTTTAGATTCATGGAGGCTTCCATTGAGATTTAAGAGGAAAGCCTGTGAGGACATGCAGTCTGTGGCAGCAATGAATTCCCTGCAAGAAACCCCTGACATGGTGAGGCATCAAGCTGTGAGAATGAAGTCAAATTTTCAAGGTGGACCTCAAGGAGTTGGAGATTCCAGGAATGTGGAACAACTTGCAGCTAGATATGTGGGCTGTAACAAACAAAGCCATGAGTAGAACTGTCCAAGACCTTGGGATCCCGCATCCCCGCAATGCATGTCTGGATGGTGGACTTGAAAAATTTGAATTTAATGTTTACTCTGCTAGGTTTGAGTCTTGTTTTTATCTAATTTCTCCTTGCTTTTTTTCCTGTTCTTCCTTTTCAAAATAGGAATATTTACTGTGTGCCATTGTGTCTTGGAAATATGTGACTTTCTTTTTTGATTTTTATAAGGGTTCATAGGTAACTTTACTGTCTTTGAGGAGACTTTGTATTTAAACTTTTGGAGAGTGCTCAAATAGTTAAAACTTTGGGGGTTTTTTTGAAATGGATTAAATACAATTTTCATTGAGACAGATATGAATACTTAGCAGAGAAGAATGTTATAGTTTGTATTTGGAATGTCCCCCAAATCCATGTGTTAAAGGCTTGTTAGCCAACAATACTGGTGTTAAGAATCAGTCAGGTTCTGGGTCCTGTTCCCTAAAATGCTGAATATTGAACACCCAAGAAATGCCAAGCCAAGCACAGAAAGAAAATTTTATTTAAAGGATAGAACAGAGATAGATTTCTCCAAAGAGAAGGAACTCCTGAGCTGGGTGTTCTGCCCTTTTTATTCATTTTATATCTCCATTGCTCTCATTCTCTCTCCTCCCTGCATTCTGCCTACAAGACTGCTGACCAAAAGGTAATCCCAGGGTGGAAGGAAGCTGCCCATGGGAACAGGCAGGAAGGGAGCAGCCTAAGGGGCATTGATGATCAACTCCTACAACTCTTTGCAGAGAGGAACAATTCCCTGGAAGCAGATAACTTTAGCAATGGTGGAGGAGGGGGAAGGGATCTGGAGGTATTAGCATTTAATTTCCTTTCCTTTCAAACCAGCCCCCATCTTCCTTATCCCACCTGATCATCATTCATTACCTACATTTACTGTCCTTTTGCACCCCCTACTCCACCAACATGGTGTTATTGAAGGTGGTATAACATTCAAGAGGTGTGAGGTCTTAGGTCACTAGGAGCCTGCTCCTTATTTAACCCTAGGTCTGCAAAACCCCAGCATATGGTTTATCAATCCCAAACAAACAACTTGGAGGACTCAATGGACAGGATTTAGACTTTTTATTACTCATGTATTCTTTGGCAGCATCGGGCTAGCAATATGGAAGATAACACTACACCTAGAATCAAGGGGAATACACACGATAGGTTGTGTGCCTATTACCCAAATGGATTTCTTCAGATGTTTTATAAGCACATTCCTTTACTTTCCGACCAAGTTTATCCTTCTTTGGTTTCCTATAAAGATTGGAGAAAAGGGAAATGGCCAGTTTTCTCTCTTCTTACCTGTATTATTATATTCTCTGAAATCCTTCTTATCTCATTGCTAGGAATAGCACGACTTCTTAGGTATTGATCTGTGTTTACCCCAAAACCCTCAAAGGGGATTGTGGGATCTTGGTGTCTTCAATGCTTTTTGTCTTTCACTTCCTCACCATGAGGTGAGTGGGATTCCTATACCATATTCTTCATTGTTTCACAGGCACAAAACAATGAGGACTATTGTCATCAAATCTGCCATTTTAAGTTGGGAGCCTTTTTATCTAGGAACACCTAAGTTTTGATTCTGAGGTAATTCTGCTCAGCTTCCCATAAAACATGTAACCTCTAAAAGGTCAACCCCACCCCAGCCCATGTTGCAACCCTTAAGCATGCATACAAATTCTTCTTGCAGGCTATAGAGCTGCTCTATGAGTGCCAACATGTTACTGCTCTCCTTGGAGGGACAGCCTTGTCAGTTTGCTCTGTGCTACTGACAATAAATCAATTGTGTGAGATTCTGGGGTGTGGTGTGATCTTAGGACTTTGCATGAACTTTGCAAGTTTCCTTTCAGGGGCAATCAATTATAGACTGAATACGAATCTTCAAAACTGTAAGCCAAGATACACTTTTATCTTTAGAAGTTGCTTATCTTACATATTTGTTAGTAACAGAAAGATGATTAGCACAGAACTCTTAGTTGGTCTGTAGATGCAAAACACTTTTAAATCAAGCAAATGAAAGTCTAACTCAATGAAAACAGAATCATCAATCCTCAGTCAATTCCCAGAGTAGGGAATTATGAATGTTAGGGATCAGCAGAGTTTTAACTCAAGCCTGACTCACAATTTTGTGGGTTTCTAAATCCATTTTAGTCATTTTTCCCAGTCTCAGAATACACAATTGGAACAGATGTACTTAGAAGTAGATAAGACCCCAAATTTCTTCCCCAATCTGTGGAGAGAGAGCTATTCTGATGAAAAAAAAAAAAAAAGAAAAAGAAACATGGAAGCTTTTAGAGATATCTCTATCTGAGCAAATAGTAAGTCAAAATCCCTGGAAAGATTGTAGAGATTAGTTTTACCCTTAATTTGAAAGATAAAATGATGATGATTCCTGCAACATACACATTCAATTTTTCTATTTTACCTGTGCAGATGACTTAGGCATCTTAGAGAATAACAGTGGATTATCACAGGCTTAATCAAATAATAAATCAAATTTCAGTTGTACCAGATGTTTCATTGTTTGGATTAATTAAACATATGTCCTGATATCTGGCATATACCTATTTAGCTGGCAATTGCCTTTCCCCATACTTGTACACTAGAAGAAGTTTGCTTTCAGATGACAAGTCCAACAATATGCCTTTAATGTCCTATTTTAAGAGTGTATTAAATCCCCAATCCTATGTCTTAATTTAGTTTGTAGAAAACTTGATTACTTTTCCCTTCCCTAAGATATCACACTGGTCCATTTACATAGGTGATATTATGCTGATGGGACTGAGAAGTAACAATCACTGGATTAATTAGTAAGACATTATGCATGTTGGAGGATGGAAAGTAAACTAAATCTTAGAAATCTTCTATCTCAGTGAGAATATCTAGATGTCCAGAAATGTGAAACTTACATTTCTCATAAGACAAATGAAAAAATTTTTCACACTTTCTGAAATTTACTCAATAGACTGATTAAATAGACTTAGAATTTTTTTATATCACCCTTCCCCAAATATCTTTGTTGCCTATTTTGTAATCATATTCCTTCCAGTTCCCTGACCACCTAGTCATATCTTTGGTTACAGCCCATGAGTCAGTATTCATCAGGCTTCAGTGTTAAGACTAAGAAAGAGGCACAATGCCTAGAGAACTAACTTGGTTTTAGAGATAGTATATTCCTCATTAGGAAAGGTCACTCTGGTCCATCTATTGGGTGACTTGATAGGATTCTCAGTTTGAACGTGGTCCAGGACAGGAGAAGGCTCTTCTTCAACAGGCCCATGTTGCTCTGTAGGTTGCTCTGCCACGTGGGCTATATAATTTAGCAGATGCAATGGCACTTGAGGCATCAGTAGTATATAAAGAATATATACAGAATATAATGAATGCTGTTTGGAGCTACTGACAGTCCCTGATAGGCCCTTAGGATTTTGAAGCAATGTTCTTCCACCATCTCCAGATAAACACTCTCTTTTTGAGAAGGAATTCTTGGTCTGCTTTGAAATGTAGTGTAAAGTAACACTTGACCATATGTCATGTGACATGAGATGCCCATCATGAACTGGGTTTTGACTGACACACCAAGCTTATCATACAGAGCAACACTTCATTATCAAATAAAAGTGGTACATACATGGCAGAAACTAAGCTTGTCCTGCTTTCTCTCTCCCAGTTTGCCTCATGGAAAGCTCTCCATGATCAATTTAAAGAGGAAGAAAAGACTTGGGGCCTGGATAATAAATGCTATCCATGCAATGCAGGAAGACTCGAAAGTGGGCTTCTGCATCACTATAGACCATTTATGAGATATCCCTGGAAGACAGTGGTGGATGGGAATACTTCCAGTAGGGAGAACTTCAGGCAGTGCACATTGTTGTTTTGCTTCAAGGAGAAATGGCCAGTTGTTTTATTATATACCGATTCATGTGCTGTAGCCAAAGGTTTGGCTGAATGGTTAGGGAAATGAAAGGAACATAACTGGAAAATTGCTGATAAAGACATTTGGGAAAGAGGTATGTTAATAGATTGTTCTGAGTGGATAAAGGATGTGAAAATATCTGTATCCCATATGAATGTTCACCAAAGGGTGACTTTAATAGAGAAATATGTTAATAATCATGTGGGTAGAATAGACAGATCTATGGCTACTAATCGGCTTCTTTCCTACTAACACTGTTACACCCAATGGGCTCATGAACAAAGTGCCCATGGTGACAAAAATGGAGGATATGTGTGAGCTTGTAATTATGAAGTTGGGCTCAAAAGTAGGAACTTCCACTCATCAAAATGGATCTGGCTGTGGCCACTGCTGAGTGTCCACGATGCCAGGAAGAGAGACCAACACTGACAGGACACCATTCCTCAAGCTACCTAGTAGAAGAGTGACTACCATGGCTCACTTCCATTATAGAAGGGGTAGTGTTTAGTCCTTTATGGAATTGACATTCTAAATATGGATTTATGTTTCCTGTATGTAATGCTTCCATGGATAATACTATCTGTGGATTTACATAATGCCTTATCTACCATTATGATATTCCATACAGCATTACTTATGATGAAGGAATTGACTTCATAGCAGAAGAAGTGTGGTCATTGTTCTATGCTCATAGAATTTGTTACTCTTACCATGTCCCCCACTACCCAAAATAGCTAGCTTGATAGAATGGTTGGATAACCTTTAGAAGACTCAGTTACTGTTCCAAATAAATGACAGTAACTTAAAGGGCTGTGGAAAGGTTCTCCAGACTGTTGAATATGCTCTGAATTAGTATCCAATATATGGTATTATTTCTTCCATTGCCAAGATTTATAAGTCCAAAATTCAAGGGCTGGAAGTGGAAGTGTTAGTGACACACTAACACAATTTTTCCTTTCTCTTCCTATGCCTTTATATTTTCCTGGCCTAGAGGTCTCAGTTCCATAGGGAGAAATGCTTCTAATAACAGGCACCTTCATATTTTCATTGACATGCAAGTTAATGCCATTTCCTGACTACTAAGGATCTAAGTCAACAGGCTAAGGAATTACAGTGTTGACTGTGGTGGGGCTTCTTCATCTGTACCACTAAAAGGATGATGGATTGATACAAAATCCAAGAGGAAATTGGATCACTCTCTCAGAATGAAGGCAAGAAAGGTTATATCTGTAATGCAGGTGATCCCTTAGGGTGTTTCTTAGTATTAGAAAGTCCTGTGCTTGAAGTGAATGGGAAACTATTATAACCTACGTCAGGTAGAACTGAAAATAGCCCAGATACTTCAGGATTATACATGAGTCACTTCCATAGGTAGAGAAGCAGGACCACTTGAGGTGATTTCTGAATCAAAGGGAATAAAGAATGAGTGGTAGGACAAGGTAGTTATACATAATACCTATGAACGTGTGACCAGTTTCAGAAATGATCATAATTGTCATGAGTCTTTCCTCCATATTATGTTAAGAAAACATTTGTGTGTGCATTTACATAAATTTAGGAAATATTTTGTTTTCTTATTCCATTATCATGTATCATAAGATTTCATTGCTTTATGTATCAGTATTTATTATTAAATTTAAATGATATTATTGACATTGTGGGATATCTGGAGAATAGTGGGCATCACTCAAGAATTTTACATCCTTTTCTGGCAATGGAGTTACAGGTGTTTTTCCAATTGTGCACATGATAGTTGTATCAGATTAGGTGAAATTATGATATTGCTTTTGCCTTTACTTGGAGATTAAGTATGGGTTAAAGAGATGTGTACCTATTGGTGTTAATTTGCAAAGCGTAGATGTGTGCCATCTTGACTGAATTAAATGATTTCTACATAATTGGTAAAGCTTATTACTCAGTAAATCTGGAAAGGTGTTTCCAGAAGAAAAAAAACAAACCTGCATGTAGATCTGTGAGCTGAGTATGGAAACCAGTCCTTAATATGCATGAGAAGCATGGAATTGTCTGGAAGTCTTAAGGGAGCAGGATGCCAAAGAAGAAAAAGAACACACACACAAACACAATCCCTCTGTCTGCCTCTCTATTTCTATCCAGAGTTGGTATGCTTTCTCCTGCTGACACCCCTAGGCATCAAATCCCCATTAGAAACTGTACCACTGGTCTTCCTTGTTCTTACAATTTCAGTTACATAAATTGAGTCACCCATACTGACTTCATAGTGTGAAGATGGCTGCTGTGGAACTTTACAACCTATGTGGTTGTATGGACCAGTTTTCTAACTTCCTCACCTCTCTTCTCTCTCTCTCTCTCTCTCTCTCTCTCTCTCTCTCTCTCTCTCTCTTTCTCTCTCTCTCTCTCTCTTTCTCTCTCTCTCTCTCTCTCTCTCACACACACACACACACACACACACACATTGAATTCTCTTTCTCTGAATATCCTTGATCAATACACTTAATAAAGCAGAGTCGCCTTCTCTAATATAGATGGCCCCTATCCAATATCTTAAATGCTTAAGACAAAGAGGAAGACCTTCCTTTGACCGAAGGGAATATTTTCTGCCTAACTGCCATGACCCACACAGCATCAACAGAGGATTCTTGAGGGACTGAAGATGGAGAAAAATACAAAGACAAAGAAAATATGGAGACATTATCAAGTAAACCTGGGACCAGGTGGAACATTGCACTCTGATGGAGGAACAGTGACCCAGAACTAGCTCTTCAAGTTTATTGTATAGGTTCTCATAATCAGGAAGTTAAACTACAAAGGCATTATAAATTGTTTAAGGCTTGTAAGTTATCAGAGGCTTCTTTGTGCACTAGAAAGTTACAGAGCTAGAAACATTTTTTTGCAGCTATCCTACTGTTGCAGTGCTAGGAACATCCTGCTGCATACAGAAAGCCCATTGTCCTAGGACCTCTAATAACTGTTAGCATCAGAGCCAAGAGTCAAGGCTGATAACATCTTCACCTTTGACAAGAAATGCTTCTCAGGCTTGGCTTTTATGGACACAACAGAATCAGCTGTATAAGTCACCCTTACTCAAAGACATAATGAATTTGAATAAAAAGAAGGACACACAACTGTTATATAGTTAATAAGTGAGTAGGCGTATTAAATCAAACATGAGACTTTATGTAGAAGTCAGATTATGCATAATAAGGATGACCCCGGGGCTCATGCACTCTCCAGACCTAAAAGTCTTTAAATTTAGGAATTGGCTTTTCCTGCCTCCATCCTAAAACTGAAACTATGACTCTTCCTGATGTTTTAGTGTGCTAACATTTGTTTTGAAATTATACCATTGGCTCTCCTGGTTTTCCAGCTTGCCAACTTCCCTTGCAGATCTTGTGACTTGTCAACCTCCATGTTTGCAAAAGATAATTGCTTATGTTTTACATATATAAAATACATATTTTAAATATATATTCTATTGATTTTTAATATGTAAAATACATATGATTGGTTTCATTTCTCTGGAGAACTCTGTTCAACTCAAGTTATAAGGGAAGCTATCTTCATTCCATGGTCAGAAGGGCAATGGGTCAATATTATTAACAGAGAACGGAAAGTGGGGCCACATAGCTGCAGTTGGAAACATAGGTGGCAGAAGTTGTGACTGTGATGAGGATGCTACGTATGTAAATACGAAACCATGGAGAAGGCCCAGTATTTATCAGTCGTGCTATTCAATGCAGTGAGTGAGAAGAGTACATTGATTTCTCCCACCTTTTGTACTTTAATCATCCAGCAGCTCCTCCATTGGCTAAATTCAGCTTGGATATGGTTTGCAAAGGAGTCAGGAGAATTATTTCCTAGCACTATAAAATACATAAAAGGATAGAGAATGATCTGAAAGAAAAGGCAGATGAACTATACACCTATTAAGATGGAAGACAAAGTACTGCTATAGAATATTTGCATTTGCTTTGAAATTCATGAACTTAAATTTTAAAAAAAAACATTAAGAGCATTTAGAACTTCTTCAAAGTACTTTGTAGTTCAGGAGCCTATGTATAAATCCTTTGGATAATGTAGACCTTGTAGTTTTGTATTACTTTATAATATAGACCTTGCAGTAGTATATTATACTATAAAGAATTGAGGGGAATCATTGCAGAATAAAAGCATTTGCGAAGACATATGGATTTGAATAAAAAGAAGGACACATAACTGTTGTGTAGTTATTAAGTGAGTAGGAGCATTAGATCAAGCATGAGACTCTATGTAGAAGTAAGAATAAGCATCATATTCTGAATTTTACCTTAAATGCAGTGCAGACTATTGAATTCTTTTAAATAAGAAAGTTATACAATCATATTTTTACATTAAAAATACCAATTGCGGTCACCAAGTGGGACATACACGAGAAGAGTGAGTACTATTAACAATCAGAAAGTCTCTATTTTAAAAATGTATGATGGTATCTTGGGTTTGCAAATCAAAAGTAAGAAGGAAAGAAGAGATGATATTAAAGAAAATTTCAAACCCTAATTAGTTTAATTTGGACCAATAGCAGCAAACCACGTGCTATATAACCCCCAAACTAGCACACCCAGATGGAGAAAACCTGCTATTGGGTCCCCTCTTGCAATGCAAGTGTTCTAGTCTTGATTCTATTCTTCAGTAAATCCTACTCTTCCATTCTTTCATTCTGGTTTGTGTTTTTCATTCTTCAAATTCACAAGACAAGAACACGGGAAGAATAAATTGATGGTCAGCTGGCTGAGGTCTGCTCTAACACTGGAGGGTATGGTCTGCCATGAACAGCTGCAACACTTCTTAGCTGCAGAGACCTGCAAAATTATGTAGACACCATTTGCCAGCAGAAGAGGAGGATTACCTGTCTCACTGCTAGCCGAAGCAGGGAATCATTTCATCTCAAAACTTCAGTTTCAATAGTATGGTAAATACATTCATTTGGCTACCTAAATTAAACTTAGCTTTTTCCATACCACATTCCCCAAACTTTAATCAGACATGCACAGGTCTTCCAATTCCCTGTTACTAAAAATTCAAACATATATCATTCACTTCATCAGATATTGAAACCCAAGAGGAAAATTTGGTGGAGGGCTTACTATTTCAGAGCTTTTAGTGCATACACTGTCAACTGCATTCTTCGGGGTTTGAGGTGAGACAGAACATCATTGTGGAAGAGTGTGGTGGAGGAAAGTGGCTCAGGACATGATAATCAGGAAGCAGAGTCAGTTAAATCCCTATTAGTGAATTAACACATCCAATAGATTAAATCTTTTATAACCCAATCATTTTATCTCTAAACTTTCTTGCATTGTCTCACACAAGAGCCTTTGAGAGACACCTAATATTAAAACCAACACACTTTCAATAAATTTTAATGATATTGAAGGAACTCCATGTATTACATTTATTATTAAAATAATTAATCAGCTTTATTATTGAGTGAAAAAGATTTAAGCCTATTTTTTTCAAACTGCTATTAAGAGGATAAAGACATCATCATTCAACAAATGAGCTACTTGTGTAAAACAAGACATTCATTGGAATAATTGTTAGTATAATAATGATTGAAACTTAAGTATTTCCAGCACCACTGCTTTTATCTTCATCTACATCTTTCTTCCTATTAAATGATATTTTTTTTTGGTAACAGAATGATAACTAGAATTAAATACTAGAGCCTATAATTGGCTTTATTTCCAATGTATAGTTTTTTGGAAGTCTTATTATTTGACAATTTTGTTCAAGATGGTGAATTTGAGATGTTTTCTATAATTTATGCCTTAATCAAACTTTATTAACTATAGTAGTCCAAATATATTTGTGAAAAACAGTATCTTCTCTTTACAATGCATGCATTCCTTACCATTGTCATTTGTGACATCCACTGATAAATTCAAACATTACTTAGTATCCCCAAAGAAAAGACACATTTTAGGTGGCCTAGATTCCTTCCAATAATATTTATAGACTACCTGACTGTGAATTTTTAGTGTGTATTTTTTTTTGATTTTTGTTTTACTCTTTACCCACTTCTGTCAGATCCCTCAGGAACTATTTGGCTACTGAATTTAAGAGAAATTGACATACAAGTAGCTCCTTATGAATGCCGATACAATGAATTTTGCAGTTGAAAATATACACAAATTGATAACTTGCATGAAATGGATATATTATATTTGTACCACTTTAATATCTGTAAATATATTGCTATAAATTTTATTCTATATTCATAAACTTATTTTGGCAAATTCTTTTCCAAGACAAAGTAGACAATTATTTACAAAACAAAACTAAGTTGTTCAATATTAATCTTCAACATTTGAAATTGTTGGACGTGAAGAAGTATGTATCATCTAGGAAAAAGGAAAAAACGTTCTACAGATATAATATACAATTTTTATATAACACACTAGAATTTGGATATTTAATAAATAAATGACAATAATAGGCATAAAATGATACTCTAGAGCATTAGGAATTATAAAAGCAACTTATTCACTTATAATTATGTAATATCCATGAAAGCAGAATGAAAATTTGAACTACCTATGCATTTATAATTGACTGATTTAATTTTTAAAACTAAAATTCACATTAAATATCATTCACTGTAAATATTTCTGTCAAAAACATTATCCAGGGGCTGGGGCTGTAGCTTAGTGGTAGAGCACCTGCCTCACATGTGTGATGTACTGGGTTCAATCCTCAGCACCACATAAAAATAAATAAATATATTGTGTCTATATACAACTAAAAAATATATTTAAAAAAAAACATTTTCCAATATGAAGATTAAAGAATATTCTCTTCTTCTGGTTTATAATAAGTACAATTATCAATAACAGAACCACCTTTGAACACTTCTTGTTCATTTTAGTTCTATTGTAAGTTTGGCTATCTTAAATGTATTTAGACACTGTGATATCTTAATTATAACAAATTTCAAATCTTGATTTCCAATGTAAACTATTCTGATTTGGAGGGGTATCTTTCTCTGAATTCTAATGTAAATTATTTTAATGAGTATAATAATACCTATTTTTCTCATGTATAGGATTTCAATGAGACCCACATGATATATACATGAATATGGAATAAACACAAATCATATTCATAAAAGACAGCATTATTTAAAGAAATCCAGGTAAAATTTCTTTTCTTTCTTTCTGTCTTTTAACTAAAAATGTCTTTATTTGCTTTCATTCTTGGAAGGCTTTTAATCCTCTTTTTAAAATTTTATTTTAATTAGGCATATATGAGAGAAAAATGCATTTTGATTCATTGTACGCAATTACAGCACAAATTTGCATTTCTATGGTTGTACACAATGTAGTGTTGCACCATATGTTCAGTCATCCATACAACTAGGGTAATGATGTCCAACTCCTTCCACCATTAAATCCAGATAAATTAAAAATAGTTAATTTCCTTGCTAGCACTACCCTTCTGTTTTGCCCATGGTTGCTGCTAATTTAATAAATTTATTCAGATGACATCCTTTCCTACCTTGCATATGCCTAAAAAATATGAGAACAAATTCTGAAGTACGCTACCTACTTGACCGTTGCTCTCCATCATTTAGGAAACAGTTATAATAAAACTTCCATCTTTAAGATTCATAGTTAATATTGAAATATTAAAAATTCTAGAGCAAGTCATAAGTGTTTTGTTTTGAGTTTTTACCAAAGTTGTTTACCAAATATATATATTAGGAAATATACTGATAGCTTATGTAGCTTATGTAATTATAGAATTCTCTTCATGACCATATGCATAGCCTATTTTTCTTTTCTGAGTATAAGCCAAATGCTTCACTTTGAGGGTAAGGAATTCACAATAGATAAAATGTATCCATTAGAATCATAAAATAATTGATTAAGGGGTTGGGGATTTAGCTCAGTGGGAGGAAGAGTTCTTGCCTAGCACACACAAGGCCCTGAGTTTGGTCTTTCGCCCTGAAAGAAAATGGATAAATGTTAATTTAATACTAAATTAATACCTTTGAGTTTAATCAAGCTTTAGGTAAGATTAAAATTGAAAACAGTGTAGATAGAGAAGATATAATTCCCGTTTTTAATTTTTGTTAATTATTTAACTTTAACATCATTAGACATGACACTTAAACTCATGTTAATATGTTGTAATGGACTGAATTATGTCCTCCTGAAATTTATAGGTTTAAGCCTTAACCTCCATATGCTTCAGGCTATAACTGTATTTGCAATTAGATCCTTTAAAGAGGTAACTAATTTAAAATGAAGTCATTTTTCTCTAATCCAAGTTGACTGGCTTCCTTATTAGAAGAGGACAGTAGGAAATACTGAGAGATGTTAGGAGTCCTGATGTACAAATAAACCATTTGATGAGACATGAAGAAGGTGGCCATCTGCAAGCCAATGAGAAAAGCAAAGGGAGATCAACCCTGATGGAGTATTGATCTTAACTTCCAGGCACCATAACTTTGAGGAAAAAAAAATTCATTTGTTTAAATACTGCCACCTGTGGTATATTGTGATGGTGATTTGTGTTCCTCGAAAATTAATAAATGCTCATTTCTCTAAAGTAAGAAATTTTCTTTGAAGAGAAAGGAAATACAGATGTAAGCAACAAGGGAGTCTGTCTTTTAACTAGAAGCCACCGTTGGCTTCTCTTATTATTCTAGTTCCATAATAAGGGCATTTTTATTGGTGCATATTAATTATACACAGTAGTAGTTTTCATTGTGGCATAAGCCTACATGCATATAGTAATGATTAATGTCACTTCTCACTTATTCCCTTTTCTCTCCCCTTCTCCATTCCCCTGCTCTTCTTTCTCTAACCTGATGGTCTCCCTTCTATTTTTATGATGTCTATATTTTCTTCTTCATTTTTCCTCTAGCTTCTTCACAGGAGAGAAAATGTAGGACACTACATTTTTCAGTTACTGGCTTATTTCACTTAACATGGTGCTATCTAGTTTCATTATTTTTTCTGCAAATGTCATAATATTATTCTTCTTTATGAATAAATAAAATTCTATTGTGTATCTGTATCACATTTTCTTTATCCTTTTATCTGTTTACAGACCCCTAGGTTGATTCTATAACTGGGTTACTATAAAATGTGCTGCAATAAACATGGATATGCATGCATCTATTTTAAAAGTAAGTTGACTTTAATTTTTTGTGGTAGAGGTAGATCATATGGTAACTATATTTTTAGTGTTTAAGGAATGTCCATGATGCTTTTCATAGTGGCTGTACCAATTTACATTCCCAGCAATAATGAGTAAGAATTTCTTTTCCCCATATCCTTGTTGGCATTTATTGCTATTTGTATACTTGATGATTGCCATTCTGACTGGAATGAAATGGAATCTCAAGGTAGTTTTTATTTGCATTTCCCTAATGGTCAAATATGTTAAACATTTTTTCATATAATTATTGACTACTTCTTCTTTTTAGAAGTGTCTATTAATGTCATTTGTCCATTTATTGAATGGGTTGTATCTTTGGAGTTAAAAGGTTGTTTTTTTAGTTATTTATATATTTTATATATTAATCCTCTTTCAGAATAGTAGCTGCCAAAGATTTTCTCCCATTCTATGGGCAGTCTATTTAAAATGTTAGTTGTTTCCTTTGCTGTGCAGAAGTTTTATAATTTGATACCATCACATTTATTGATTTTTTGGTTTTATTTTCCAAGCTAGAGGAGTCCCATTCAGTAAGTCATTGCTTGTGCCTGTATGTTGAAGCATTTCCCCCATGTTTCCTTTCAGCAATTGCAGTTTCTTCTCTTATACCTAGGTTTTTGATCTATTTTTAATTGACTTGGTACAGGGTGACAAACAGCAGTCCAGATTCATTCTTCTACATAAAGGTAATCAGTTTTTCTAAAACCATTTGTAAAAGAGGCTGATTTTTTTTCTACAGTGTATGTTTTTTAAAGAATTAGATTACTGTATCTGTATTTTTTTTTCTCTGTTTCTTCTATTGTATTCCATTGGCCTATGTATCTGGTTATTGAGTTTATTTTTTTGTTGTTGCTGTTGTTTTTGTTTTGTTTTGTTTTGTTTTTACCAGTATCTTGCTGTTTTGTTCTTATGGCTCTGTAGTAAAAGTGGATATTATGATATCTCTAGCATTGTTCTTTTTTCCCAAGATTATTTGAGACACATTAGATATAGCAACAAATAGTAACATTAGTAATATACTATCAACCACTAATAAAAATTGCACAAGATGTTTTAATAGTCTTTTTACCTAAGAGATGTAGATGGAAAATGAAGAAAAGATGTCCAACATGATCAATCATTAGGTGAATGTAATAATATAGAATTCTCATACACAGTTGCTAAAGACATAATGTGTTACAACCATTGTGGAAACACCAGTTTTTTTAATAACATCAAATGTACACATACACATGGTCCAGCTATTTCAACCCTAGGCATTAACCTAAAAAGAAAATATATGTTCATAAAAAGGCTTATAAACCATACATTACATATATAATCACATATTATTTATTTAA
Source organism: Marmota monax (assembly GCF_021218885.2). Taxonomy (NCBI): domain Eukaryota; kingdom Metazoa; phylum Chordata; class Mammalia; order Rodentia; family Sciuridae; genus Marmota; species Marmota monax. The sequence goes on from NW_026693153.1 coordinate 10,957,634, forward strand.
TATCTATATTATACAGGAATCCATGGCAAATAATTGTCATAGACTACAGATAAGGGAAGAAAATTGACATCAAAGATGAATAAGAGGCTGGGGATATAGCTTATTTGGTAGAGTGTCTGCCTCATATGCATAAGGCCCTGGGTTCAATCCCTGGAACCACCAAAAAAATGAGAAAAAATTAAAGAAAGAAATTATTGATTGTGGTGGTGGTTTTAGATTGTATATATTTCTTTTTTTATTATTTTCTAATATGTTTATTTTATTTGTTTGTTTTTATTTTTTATGTGGTGCTGAGGATCAAAACCTGGGCTTCATAAGTGCTAGGCAAGCGATCTATCTCTGAGCCACAACCCCAGCCCTAGATTGTATATATTTCTAAAGACTAATTATAATTAAAATTATAAAATTGTGTTTTGTATATAAAATACACAGCAGTATATTTGCCTTTAAAAATCCTATAAGCAAAAGAAATAAGACAAGATTAGAAGATATCAAACAAATCAGAATTTAAGATACTGAAATTTGTGAAAAGACATTTTTTGATGACAGAATGTTAAAATTATCATATTCACAGAGTAATACTGTGATCTCTGAATCTGATAGCAAGGATTCTACCTATGCAAGATAAACAAAAACAATTATAAAATAGTACAACTTAGGCTAATGGAAATTAAATTTATTCTTTTACTTGATGGCATACCAATAAATGAATAGTTGAAAAAATGTACCTTTTGACTTCTTGTACTTAGTATAATAATAATATATTAATAATTGCCAATTTAGAATTCGTAGGAAATTTGCATCAGGTATTTCAAAATGTTTCTTGTTTATGGTGAAATAAATATTTAAAATATATTTCAGTTGTGTGTAAAATTTGCTATTTATAAAACATTTTGTGCTTTTGAAAAATACAAAAAATACAAAAACATACCTTATGTTATAAACTATCATGCGTTTTTTATACTAGGGAACTATAATAAACCCAAATACTAACATTCCTAGTTGAAAAAAATGTAGTAATAAACTTAGGAAAAGAACACCAAACAAAAATGTAGTGTACTAAATGATTATTAAATGAAATAAACATCATAGATGAAAAATGCAAGACCTTCCCCCAAAAGACATGGTGGAAATATTCCAAGATATATAATTATTTGAGAAGTTAAAGTTTTCTTTTACAACTCAAAACAAAAAGAAGCATAACCATGTAGAAATTGTTAAAGTGAAGGAGTGTCCCTTAATCTAAATTCTTTTACATTTCCCTCTTTCTCTAAAGTCAGAGCTAGCATACAATGTTTTGAAAAGAAAGCAAGTCTTTAGAGATCACAAACAACCAATTTCACACTACAAGCAGTTGTAAATAGAGCTCAATTCCCTTTAGTAATACACTATTTATCTTTGTGCTTCATTGAGTTCAGAGAAAAGCATTTTTCAGAGCATAAGCAATTAAGTTCTCATTTTTTTTTCCTGTTCCAGAAAGGACGTTATCAGAAAAGCATGGGATTAGGAAGCTACAGAACTATCAGAGTTATTCTTAGTGTATGAAATTTCAATTTAGAAAACTTGTAAGCCTTACAGGCAGTTAAGACCTAATACAGGGAAACTGCTTTGTTTTTACAGTATATTTATCTTGTATCCTCACTGACCCAACTGATTTTCCACTGAATTCAAATGAGTCGGTATTGGAGTCAGGAATTATTCTTTGGTATTTATTGTATTTTTTTTAACTAAATCAATGCTATGGTTTATCTAGAAATGTCCTGAAAACCTGGTTAAGCTATTTCCAGATAACAAATTTGTCTGTGTACACCTTTTAAATTTGACACCAAGATTTTATTTCCAAAAAGTTGAAATGGTGAGAAGTTTATTAAATGTGTACTTTATATCATTATAAAAGATTAAAATTGGCATTATTGAATATGTATACACTGAGAGATTATAATTTTTGATATATGCTTATTGTAATCTATATCTCTTTTAATATCTAAAAGCATGAAATTATCTAAAAGTAATTTACAGATTTATAAAGTTAAAATTGGAGATGAACTAAGTCATAAGAAGAGGCAGTTTGGGGAAGACAGTGAATAACTCTAAACACAGCATTCCTGTCTTCCACAAACTGTCTCTTCTTATGATACAAATCAACAATAGCAAGAATATTAAGATATTTTTAGTAAAGATCATACAGACATTAAAGTGACTCTGAATACTAAAAACTATGTGAGTAAATTTGACAACTTAGATGGAATTTTGTACAATTTGCAAAGTTATCTAAAAAATAAAATCTGAGTAGACCTGGATCTATTTAATAAATCTGATGTTATCAGAATCTTTTCCAAAAAGAAACTTCAGGACCATTCAAACATTCAAGTAAAAAACAGAAGTAACATTACATAATCTTAACTGAAAGTAGAAGAGAATACTCAACTCAATTTATAAATTTAGCATAACCCTAATACAAAAACCTGACAAGGCTACTACAAGAATAAATAAAATTACAGGTCAATACCTCACAGTGTTTGGTATGATAGTCCTATAAAAATATTAGCAAATCAAACAAGATTTAAAAAAGGAATTAAAGTCATTATACTATGATGTATGCATACCCATGTTTATAGGAACACAGTTCTCAATAACAAAACTTGGAAACCAGTCTAGGTGTCCATCAATGGATAAATGGATAAAGAAAGTGTGGTCTATATATGCAATGAGATTTTATTAAAAAAATAAACTGAAAATGAATAAAAAGAAAAATGAAATTATGTCATTTGCAGGAAAATGGATGCAACTTAAAACTATTGAGTTAAGCAAAGCAAGCCAAACTCACATGTGAAGGGTCATATGTTGTCTTTCATATATGGAAACTATACAGGAAAAAGGAAAAGAAAAGGGGGAGGGTCTCATGAATTTCAAAGGGAGATCAGTAGAATAGATTAAATGAGTCAGAGCATAGGGAGAGGGGAGGGAGGGTGGAAGTGGAGGGGCATAATACTGAATAAGTATATTGTTATATTGTTTGCATATATGAGAGTCTAGCATCAAATCCCATCATTATGTACAACTATAATGCACCATTTTAAAAATGTGGAAAAATAAGTTAATGAATAAAAAATTTAAAAAAAGAGAGAAAAGACAATATACCAAGATTGGAAAGTTTTTATTGTAGAATTTGAATATTGGTATACCATTAAAAGTTAATAATTCTTAAGTATTCAAGCCATGTTGTTTTACACATATTACAAAATACACAGTAAATGAGACAATAAAGACATAATTCATAAGTGCAAAAGATGAATCCAAATGGAGAGAAAGTATTTCTGGGATCAGTCTTAAGCACTATACTATGTTTTGGCTTAATAGCTATTGGACAAAAATACACTGATTATTACCCCAAATTCTTTCTTTCTTGTTTAATACTCAGATTTATACAACCACTGTAGAGTTCACAATGTTCATGTATCTATGTGATAGAGTTTTTGATTTCTCATTTTTTCTAGTCATGCATATTAGAAGCACATCATTGATGAGAAATCATAATAATAATTCCAAATATTTAGCAAAACAATATTTTAGGGCAGTAGAAAAAATTTCTCAAAATTGCAACATTGCTGACAAAATAACACATAAAAAAATAATGTAAGGGAAGTGAAGTGAGAAAAAAATTGATATCAAATAGTGCAACTTCTTCTATTTTCCCATTTCACAATTTTTGCTTAATGTAGCACACTGGTTTTACCCATGTGCTAAATCTTATCACTTGCTAATGGTTTTCCTGAGAGCAATTCTAAGGATTCTGAAACTGTGTTTGATCTAGGGGTGAAAGATAACTTTTTTTTTAAATCTTTTTTCTAATTGTGGATGGACATAATACCTTCATTTTTATTTATTTATTTTATGTGGTGCTGAGGATTGAACCCAGGGCTTCATGCATGAGTCAAGCACTCTACCACTGAGCTACAACCCCAACCCGAAAGATAACTTTGATGAATTTAGGATGTTTCCATTTCTGTCACTGCCAAAAAATGTGGCTTAAAATTTGGGTATGCCCAGTGTTCTTTAATTGCAAGATACCCACCAAAATCTGAATCCTATTGATTGCTGCTTAATATATTTTTAAATATTTATAGTTGTAAATGTACACATTATCTTTATTTTATTCATTTATTTTTATGTAGTATTCAGGATTGAACCCAGTTCCTCACATGTACAAGGCTAGTTCTCTATTGAGCTACATAACCAGCCCCTGCTTAAAATATTTTTAAAAGAATAAAAAATTTTCTATTTTAATAAATCACATTGTCACATTGAAATACAGATGATACATTCATTATTATACTTTAAAGTTTCTCTATCAGAAATGCATTGTAAGTTGAATTATTTCCTGTCACCTACTAATTATAATGGTGTGTTAGTTTCCTATGACTGTTGTAACAAATTGCAACAAAGTTGGAGACTTAAGATAACAAATTTATTTTTTGCTCAGTTCTGGAGACTGAAAGAATAAAATCAGTTCACTGGACTGAAATAATATTATTAGTGCAGCCTTCCTTTGTTGGATCTAGAGAACAATCTGTTCCTTGCCTTCCACAGTTTCTGGTGTCTGCCACCCTTACTTAACTGTTCACTGTATGTAGCTAATGCTTATTGCATGGCATGCTGAACACTGAGTGCTTTAAATATAATATTTTGCTTATGCAATGCAATTGCATTTTTCAATGGATCATTATTTTGGAGCAACAATTAGAAAATTCATCAAACACAGACATAAGAATAAATGTGATAGTGATGAAAGTCATTGAGGGTAGACTAAAATAAAATTCATAAACATATGCAAAATAGTGGTATTTTATTAAATATAACTAAAAAATGTATCAGAAGCACATTAGAAAAAATAAAGATATGTGATATCTTTAGAACTTTGAGATAAGAATATTTGAATTTACCAAATATCAAGCCTAAATGTCACTTTTTGAACAAACTGTTAGTCCAAGATATTGAATGGCTTATAAAAATGTGACATTGAAATATATTTATACTAGATTCTGTTCAAAATTTTACATAAAAATTTAGCATTCAAAAGTGGTACAGGAACTTCAGAGAGAAAAAAATAATAATTTTTGAGAATCATATCTTGGCTTATAAATAGTGCATTGGATATATTCTCATTTTTTAAACAATGGGAACATATTTAAAAGGAGATTTAATAAGGGACAATGAATTAATGTCATTCAATAAAAAATGTGATATTTGAATAAAGACCTAAAAACAATGAGGGGGTAGCAAAATAAACATTGAATATATTTTATCATCAATAAAGCATAAACAAAAAATATAGTACTGTTCTTGAATTTGATAGTCAAAAATGTGGTTAAAAAACGAACAAAACAAAACAAAACAAAAACCTCTGTTTAACATGAGTTTCCTTAAAACTGGCTTGAGGTGAATTTTACATTCTTCATTTTTACTGCTCATAATCCACTGCCGCAAGAGGGATTGGGAAAAGGAACCAACCCCTCTTGTATCAGGTAGAGCAGATTCAAGTTGATATGTGACTGAACTTGTCCCAGGCTCATAAGAAACTTTCCTGATTTTGTAGTCACATTTGTTGTTACTGGAGATTTCAGAACTATCTATCTGGGCCAAAATAGTGAGCAAATAATCTGCTGAATTCTTCCTGTTTCTTCTCTCTCAGTGTGAAATGCTTACCCTACAGCATTATAATTTCACCATATTTCTGCGTCATATCATTGGGCCTCTCCTAGCAACCAGAGCCCCTGTGATTCAGGATTATGTTAGTAAATATTTCTGTGAAGTTCCAGTCTCTATGAGTTGAGTTGGGTTCAGGCTGTATGCTTGATTGTTTAAAACTTCTGGTTCAGTAATATGTCAGTGAGTGTTATAGAGAAGCCTGACTCTTGTCATTGAAAGAATCTGAGGGGACAACAATGTTAGATAAAGAGGAACTGGGGAAAGTAACCAGGATTTCAACTATGGAATATGATCATCAGCCAAAAAACACCGCAAGTGGCCAATTCCTGGAGCAAATATGGCAGATCAAATCGTGTGAAGTACATAGAGTGGTTGTGTTACAGACCACAACCACATCATTTGAACCTACTAAGACCTTCTTACTATGCCCAAATTTTTTATGGAAAAAAAAACTTGCCATCCTTTTTCCTCAAGAGTGAAGTTTCAATTTCAATTCTTAAAGAGAAATCTGTTGGACTACTTAACAATATTAAAGAAGGCATTTAAACCATAATACTATATCTGCTGAAAAGTACAACTGATATTGCCTTACCTAATGTTCATACTCTTCCATCTCTATCATTCATGTTAGATTTTACTCCCTTCATTCAGCAAGTAAAATACTTTTTTTTTGTTGTTGTTGACTGGTGTTATTTATCAGTCAGGTTATTCAGACACTTTGTGTTTCACAATCCTTTCAACATGGTATTCCGTGAAACCATGAGCAAATGATTGAAGTCAGTACCTGAGATGAGATAATTTTTCTTAATGATATTAATTTTATAATTAATGTCACAAAAACCCAAGTATATAAAACAATACAACAGAATTTTAAACATATAAGGCAAGACAATACATATAACTAATTAATAACTCTACTAATAATCAATGACGGTCATCTTATTTCAAAAATTTATCTGTGTGCACTTTACAAGAGAACACATCAGAAGAAAAGGTCAAATATAATAATATACACAAAGATTTATCAGACAAATGTACAAACATAAAATACTTATAGTATTATCAGAAATACAGGGCAATAATCATTAAATGGAAATGCATAGTCAGTTTGTCAACTTATACTCAATTTATTTTGAGACAAAGATCAATTATGTAAATTGAATTTATATTCTTTATGCACATTTTATTGTAGTAAAATATATAAATTTAAATGAAGTAAAAACTAAAGGAAGAATGCTGGGAATTTTAACATGACAGTGTTCATCATGATTTAAAGAGCAAATGTCTTCATATATAGAAAACTTGAAAACTTGAATGTTATTATTATATAATTGAAATAATAGTCATTTGTGAATTTACTAATGTGAAAATAATATATCCTATTTCCAGCAATATAGAAAGTTTATATTGATGAAATGGATGCCTGGAAAAATTTACTTCCAAAATTGAATTTTAAAAGGGAAAAACAATAACAAAAGCATTTCAAAGCATTTCAAAGTTCATAGATATTTCATGCTGGAATTATTTTCTAAGTCACATAAAACTCTTGAGTGCAGTTTATATATGCAGGGTTTCTGTGATGCTGAAAAACATAAAGGTAGAAAAATTAGTTCAATATTGATTAACATATAAGAACCCTAATTAAAATAGAAAACTATAGTCAGTGCATAAAAAGTAATTTCCAAATATGACTAAATAAAATTTAATTAGAATTAAAAGTATAAATTTAGAATATGTATTGATAGAGTATTTTATATCTTTATGTTCAATTAGAAAATCTTATGATCTTTTAATAGATGGCCCAAATGATCTTGATTTATAATCTATTAATATTTATGATAAAACGTTTTGAGAAATTGGAATGAAAACTTTATAACTTAAGCCAACATAATACTTTTGAGTGTTTTTAATATATTTATGAAATACTTGTGATATACAAATGTGCAAATATAACTAAATAATAAACATCTGTGTAATCCACTATGTCAATATTACTAATTCAAATAATTTTATATATATTATATTTATGCATGATGAATATATTCATTCAATGTAATTTAGTAAAGGTCAGTATAGTCTTGAAGAACAGGCATTTTTATCTTATTTTTATTTTTAATTGATAACAATTTTGCTTATTTATGGATTACAGTACAATGTCTTGATACATGTATATATGATATAATAATAATCAAAGCAGGGTTATTTAGCATACCATCTCTTCATATTTTTATCATATTTTGTGATGAGAATATTCAGAATACCTTCTTTTAGATATTTGGAAAAGGTCAATACAATATTGTTAACTTTGGTCACCCAATTGTTACCAGATCCTCTAACTGCAACTTAGTAACTAGTGAGATACTACTGCCTATCTCACTAGACCTCTCTTTTAGCTTCTGGAGAACAACTCCTGTTGTACTCTCTTCTTTTATGAAATCTTTGATTCCACATATAAATGAAATAGTATTTAGAATGGAATATTATTCCACACAGTATTTGTCTTTCTATGCCTGGAGGAGAACAGGTATTTTAAACTCATGAAATCATACCTGTTAATTTTTTCTTAAGTGCTAATAATTTTATATATTGTTTAAAATGCAATCCAGCTCAGTTTTCCTTTAACATTTTAGAGTATTGCTTTTCACATTTGCTTTTAAATATAGTTGGCGTGATTTTAGTGTGTGGTTAAGAGATTAATTAAATTTGTCCCATATCATTGAACTATATTGTGTACAGTTACAGCTTTGTAGTTTCTCCTCTGTCCCACTGGTCTTTACACATACATCACTGTATCTTAATTACTATAGGTCTACTATAATTTTGATATCTAGTAATTAAATCCTTAGAATTTTGTTGTTATGTTTCTGCAAAGTTATACTACTGATTCTTAGTTTTTCTTTTACCCCATAAAGTGAAGAAGCACATTTGCCAGGTTCTGGGTACAAAACAAACAACAATTGATCTGCAGTAAATTTTTAGATTATTATGAAGTCAATTGTCATTTAAAAAACTATTAGTCTTTGTTTTCATATTCAAGGTATATCCTTTTCTTTATTTGAATTTTGTTAATGTTCCTCAAGTAAGTACTATATTCATCTCCATAAAGCATTTTATCACAGTGGATTTCACTGGTATTGGAAATTATGATTTTCTAAGACCACATACTTGGTGATTACCTTGAAACATCCTTGTGGTGATATAACTGTTTTGTATCCTGATAATGATTGGATGGTGGATAGCTCAATGTACATCGTTGATAAAAATGGAGAAATCTACACACACACATATTCACACATGCAAGGATGCATACTTAAGATACTCAGAAAATTTGATTGAGCTATTACATCAATGCCAATTTTCTGTATTTCATATTATAATATAGTTTTATAAAATGTTAGCAATGGAGGAAATGGTTCCGTGGGTGGAGTGCATCTCACTACAAGACTTCTTCTTTTATTAACATCTAATAATTTTAATTAGCAATGGGATGCATACATGCATACAGGGTGGCCCCTAGTTGTTCAATTCATATGTTTTTTAATTTTTCAATTTCCACATACCAGAGAGAATATGCAGTCAGTACTCATTGTTCTGGATCTGGCTTATTTTGCTTAACATGATGATCTCTAAGTCTATCCATGTTGCTGCAAATGACAAGATTTTATTTTTTGTGACAAAATACTACTCCATTGTGTATGTATGCCATGAGTACTTGTTCACCTGTTGATGGGCAACTAGACTGATATCTTAGCTATTGTGACTACTGTTGCAATAAACATGGGCATGCAGGTATCTCTTTGCATGCAGATTTCATTTACTTTGGATATATAACCAGCAGGAGGAAAGCTGGATCAGACAGAACTTTTGCTTGTAGTTTTTCAAGAAGCATTTGTACAGCTTTCCATAGACTGTGCTAATTAATATACATCCCTCCCAAAAGTATGTGAGTTCCTTTTGCTCCACATCCTTGCCAGCATTTGTTTTTTGTTTTGTGTTTGATAATAGTCGTTTTCACTGCAGTGAGATGATCTTATTGAAGTTTTGATTTGCATTTCTAGCTGGCTAATGATATTGAGCAATTTTTTTATACATTTATTGGTCATATGTATTTCTTCATTTGAAAAGTGTCTAGTCAGACTATTTTCTCAGTTTTTTAATTAAATTAATTGTTTTCTTCTGTATCACTTTTTTTTTTTGGGGGGGGGTCATGGGAGAGTGGTACCAGGGTTTGAACCCCTGTGTACTAACTATTGAGCAACATCCCTATCCATTGTAAATGTGTGTGAGTGTGAGTGTGTGTGTGTGTGTGTTTTGAGGCAGGTTCTCATTAAGCTGTTACGGGCCTCACAAAGTTACTGAGGCTGGTGTTGAATCTGCAATCCTCCAGCCTCAGCCACCTGAGCCACTGGAATTACAGGCATGTGTCATTAAGCCCCGCTTCTGAATTACTTATTAAAACTGCATGTGAATCTGAAATTATCTCAAGAAAAAGCCAAAAATATTGGAATGAGCTACATTTTTTTCCCACTCCCAGTGTATATTTTTAACCTAGTCCTGAGTTTTACCAGTGGACCTGTTAGGACTCATGCTGAGTATATATTCTAGCAGATGTTCACTCACAGAATAGCCTAAAATTAATGATACAATTAAATTCTTTATGAGACATGTCATGCACATGACCATATTATTCAAAAATTAAGATTTGCATTTCTTTGTTTGCCATTTTATTTTATTTCTTGTTTCCTTATCCTAACACACTGCTGAGCCCTCCAGTTAAAAATTGAATAAAATAAATAAGCACTTTTATCAGAATCTTATTTTAAATACAAAGTTGGAACTTTATTCACTTTGCATTTTAATATAAGCTTTGTTAAATATCTGTTGTTCAGGTTGTGAAAGTACATTTTTTTTTTGTTTCTGCACTTAGTCATGAAAAATCAAGGAAGTATATTTCTGTTTCCATCTTTAGTCAAAAGGATGTGAATTATCCTACATTCCTTACATAAGGAAAACCAGACAAAAATATATGAAACAACGCTTTTCATGCATAAAACAATATGAAGGACAATATATTGATGTCTGACATGAAAGAAATATACAAAGTAAATGGGAGTTTTCCTCTAGGCCCCAAAACAGGGATTGGAAACTCATCCAGAATCTGCCAGTCTTGTGAATTGGTGAGACATAACTTAGATTTGGAAAGAGCAGGGATGCTGAATTTTGTGAGAGAAAAATGTCACAGATGATGCAGCTACATACTGATTAAAGTTCTGAAAATAACAGGGAGGGGAACAATGATTGGCTCAAATGTGGGAAGAGAAAAGTGCTTGGAAAAAGTCATCACAAACATGAAAGTGGACCAATCAAAATGAAGCCTAAGGAGAAATAGAAACACAAATTTCCAACCCCAGGAATCCAAGTGGACGTAAAATTTCAAATTCTCCAAGTTCGAAAAGATAAAGAAACATTAACCACTTCATGTAATAAATCTAACAAATTGCATTAAATGGAAAAATTCCTTGAAAAACTGAAACCACTTAAGTTCATGCAGGAAAAAAAATGATGACATAAACAACTCTATATTAATGAAATAAAAATCACATTTAAAATATGTCTCACATACCACAAAATTTCAGGCCCTAACTGCTTCAACGGCCAGTTATCCTCATCATGTGGGGAAGTAGTGTTATTTCTGAATAAATTCTTACACATAATTAAAGAAGGTGCTATTACCAACTCATTTTGAGGCCAAGAGTACCTGAAAACAAAATTGGCTAGACAAAAAAAAAAAGACAAAATCTAAAACAAATAAAACAAAATCCTACACACTGATTATATTCATAAATGAAGATACTACTTTTTAAAAATTTTACCAAATTGCACCTATAAAGGTATAAAATTTTACCAGGTGAAGGAGTATATGTATGTAATACAAGAAATTGGAGAGGCTGAGGCAGAAGGATCACAAGTTCTAGGCCAGCCTCAATAATTTATCAAAGGTCTCAGTAATTGACCAGGACCCTATCTCAAAATAACAAAATTAAAGGGCTGGGAGTGTAGCTCAGTGGTAAAGTGATTCTGGCTTCATTCCCCAATACAAATTGTCAGTATGTTCGAACTATTCAAGGTTTTTATACCAACAATTAAAAACAAATAATATCAGCACATTTTCATGATAAAAACTCTCAGACAAGTAGTAATAGAAGTAAACTTCTTTAATATATTATCTACAAAAATTCTGTACTGAAATAATTAATTTTTTTCCTGTTTAATCAGGAGGAAGGAACTAGGGATGCAGTTTAGCTGTAGAGCACTTTTCTTAGCATGTGTGAGGACCTAGGTTCAATCTCTAGCACCAAACCCAAAACAAAATAAGAAATAATCAAAAGTGTCAATAATGTTGGGGTGCTCAGACTGTAGCTCAGTGATAGAGTGCCTGATAAGAATGTGTGAGGCACTGGGTTCAATTTCTTAGCACTGCATAAAAATAAATAAAAGTATTGTGTCCATCTGTAGCTAAAAATATGTTCAAAAATATAATCCAGGTCTAGGTGCTTTTACTAATGTATTCTGTTGCCAATGAGGAGGTATATTTTGGTTCACAGTTTTTGAAGAACACAGAGCCAGAATCTGCTAGTCTCCTGTAGAGGGCCTCAGGATGCTCAATGCATGGTGGAAAAGTAGGAGAGAGACACAGGTACATACGGGAAGAGTATGCCAGATGAAAGGAGAAGCAGGAGAGGTGAGGAAGCCAAACTTGCTGTAAAACAACCTGATGTTGGGATAACTAACACACTTTTGCAGGGACTGCATTAATCTCTTCATAAAGGCAGATGCCCTGAGGCTGAAAATACCTCTCAGAGATCATGTTTCTGCCACAGTCTGGCTGCAGCAAAATAACCTGGGGGTGACTAGCAACTTGTGTAGATTGATACAGCAGGAGTGGGAGCCGTTTATTGTAGGACCGGAGGGGTATATATACATTACACACAGCTTATCTTAATTAACATAAACTAGATACAGCAGTCAACCAACAAGGAATCTCCACACTTAATGGCTCGCTGGCATTACTTCACAAACCACTCCCTCTGGCAAAATGCCAGGCGCCATCCTGACTCCTTTACAGACCCTAACATTTCCCCCTTTTGTTTAATTTAAATAACGACCATAGTGGTTTTTACACAAACACCATAAATAATCTGCTACAAGCAGAAGGGAAGGATACAAAATGCCACAATACCAAGCCAATTGATGGCTCCATGCAAGAAGCCCTTGGAAAAATTATACAAGCAATAACACCGTTAGCAAAGATACCAAGTTACAATTTGTTGTAGATTACAGTTTGTTGTCTCAGTCCAGGTAAAGCAGTGTCTCAATAGATTAACTCACAGTCCAGGTAAATCACAGTCCAGGTAAGTTCTGTAGGCAGCTAGCTTAAATCACAGTCCAGGTAAGTTCTGCAGGCGGCTAGCTTGATCCGAAGTCTCGTCCGGTTCTCAGCCGAAGTCTCGTCCGGTTTTCAGTAACACTGGAAATTCTTCAACCTTCATCTTTACTGGCACTGGGATGAAGGCAGGAACTCTGGATGGCTAAAGAAAATCCTATAGTATTCCAGTAAGAAAACAACCTTCTGAACAATTTAGTACATTATCTCAAGGTCTTTTGCATTTGAAATAAGCCTTAATAGTGCTCATTACTCATTAGCTTCCAGGTGTGGGAGAACCATTGTAGTTTTGGCCTTGGAAATGATCAAACTTCAGGGACTGGGGCCCTCTTCCGCCTGCAGCTTTCAGGGCAGCCCCAGATGGCCCTGGGGAGTGTCCGGGGAGTGTTCCAGACTCAAACTGCCACTGGGCACAGGGAGCAAGAGCCTGTGAGACCGTGCCTCTGGGTCAGGTTTGGATTTGGGCTCTCGCAGTGGCATCCCCCTCCCTGAGTGGGGGGTGGGGAAGAGCCAGCTGCCACAACTTGGAAAGTCCTTGTTGCGCCATGACCTGCACCGATTCTGATTCACGCACTCTCCAGTAACGAAAAGTATTTAGTAATAGCCTTTTGTTGAAACTTTTTTCCTGATAATCCTTCTTCTTCTGAACTTTCTTCTTCTTTCTGACTAGAGTTCCTGGGCTTCCATCAACACATGCCCTAACTACTCTTGGTTCCACTGGGGTGCCTCCTTCCCTTAGTAATTTACTTCTCACCCCTTCCATATTTTCGTCACAAAGACAATACAACATTTCAAGACAAAACAAGGCACAAACACACTATATCAATCTTCTCCATTTTCTCAAAATGGCCATTTTTCCTCTCGCCCTATCTAGGGATGAGCAGATTTGCTCCCATTCTATCTATGGACAGGCAACTTTTCCTTGTCAACTTATCCCTGAGTTTCCAGGGGCTCCCGGTACGGGCAACCATCTGCCACAGTCCGTCTGCAGCAAAATAACCTAGGGGTGACAAGCAACTTGTGTAGATTGATATAGCAGGAGTGGGAGCTGTTTATTGTAGGACCGGAGGGGTATATATACATTACACACAGCTTATCTTAATTAACATAAACTAGATACAGCAGTCAACCAATAAGGAATCTCCACACTTAATGGCTCCTTGGCGTTACTTCACAAACCACTCCCTCTGGCAAAATGCCAGGCGCCATCCTGACTTGTTTATAGACCCTAACATGTTTCTTCTAAAAGCAATTAGATTGGGAGCCAAGCATCAGTGTGAATTCTTTGGGGGACAAACCACATCAAACCCGCAACAAAGTTATATATTCATGTTGTTTCTGGAAATTCTGACCAAAGCAATAAGATGAATAGACTAATTAAAAACTCATACTACTCAGAAAGAAGGAAGTAAAAATCCTATGAAATCTATAATGTAGCTAATAAAAATAAATGTGAGTTTAAACATATTACAACATACAGGCAATTGTGACAAAAATAAGTTGTATCCTATTACTGGCAACAGGTATTTATAAATTAAAATGAAAAGAAATATTATTAGCAGTAGTACCACATATGAAATATTAGGGATTTATTTAAGTAAATGCAGGATCTGTATCCTTAAAACCATAATTTTTGAAACAAAATAAGCAAAGCAAACTAATAAAGATAAGTTAATAGACTATAAAAATTGTTAAGATGCTATCTTTCTTGAAATAATGCTGTCCTTATCAAAATTATAGTAGGTTTTTCAATGCAAAGTGCCAGCTCTTTCTAATGTTTATGTGGTAACACAATTGACTTAGAATATTCAAAACTTTTGAAAAGCCAAACAATCTGTAGGAAATTTCAAAAAGCTTCAATATTCAAGTCAGTCTAGAAATGATGGAAAGTTGCTATGGTTCACTGAAGAGATTCCATACTATAGAAATAGGTTTATATAAATAAATTGATTTTTGAAAAAAGTTCCAAGAAAAGGATAAACTTTTTAACAAATGCTGATTGAGTAATTGGCTACCCATACATACAAATGATGATTTCACATTCATAAAATTATAACAGAAAATGGATGTTGTATCTAAATATAAGATCTTAAACTTTGAAATTTCTAGGTAAAAATATTTGAGAAACTCAAAGAGAAATTGGATAATGGAGATATAGAGAAGTTATAAGAGAAAAAATGAGCAAAAAGGCACACTCTGTATACCATAAAACTTTTTTACAGATTAAACCTAATTAAAATTTTTAAAAAAATTGTTCTTCTAAAGACAGTCTTATGCCATTGAAAATGCAATTCAATGACTGAGGTAAAACATTTGCTAAAGAGTTATTTAATAAAATCCTTTTACCTAAAAGGAAACTACAATGAGTTATGATTGCACAGTTTCTATAATGACTAAATTAAAAAATCTCTTAGTAGCAAGTATTATATTTAAAATAGCTATAATTCTGATATGTTGCCAGTAAAAATGTAAAATGATAAAGCCACTGAAAAACAGTTCTAAATTTACCTTTATACTAACTTTACAGTTTGGAATGTGAATGTCCTCCCCAAAGCCCTTATGCTAAAGGTTGGTCAGCAGCCTATTGTATTATTGTGAAATGATGGAATGTTTAAGAGGTGGGATGTAGGGGAAGGAAGTTAGGTCATTGGGGCATACTTTTGAGGTGAAATTGGGACCCTGTTCTTTCCTCTGTCTTTCTGCTTCATAGCCACCATGAAGTAAGCAACCTCCACTGCTTTGTATTCTTATGTACTGCACTACCACAGGTGCAATGTGGCCAAGCAACCAGGTACCAAAACCTCTGAAATGAATGAACGTATGTCTTTGTCCTGTTAAATTGAGTTTCTCAGGTCATTTGTCAAATCTAGTATATAACCTTACCATAAAACTAATGAATCTACTCCTAAGTTTTTCTCTAGGATAAAGTCTGTTTCATGCAAATGTTTGTACTTATTTTTCATAGTGGCTTATTTATGATTTTTAGGTAAAACACCTACACATTTCTTTGAAATATCAATGGACAAACAACAAAATATATATTATCTATAAAAATTAGCTGCAAAACCCAAAATGTATATATTTCAAAAAGATTATGCTAAATTATATATAGAGAGAGCAATATACCCCAATTACATTTATGTGAAATTCTAGAAAAACTAAGACTAGAAAGAAAGAAGATTGACTGTAACCAACCTCAGGGGATAGAGGCAGGAAACTGCGGAGGGGTAGGGCAGAACCTCAATGGGTGATTATAATGTTGTACATTTTTGGTTTCTGGGTATACAAATGCATAGATTTGTTGAAGCTCATCAAATTCTATATTTACAATTGGTGGAAATTATTGTATGCAAATTATTCTATACTGCTGATAAAAGAATTTAAAAGTATCTCTTTGTAGCCTAATAAGAGCTCTATGATTTAGAGCAACATCAAAATCAACAAAGAGATGTCAGCTTTTAAGAATATGTTTAAATCACACACACACACACAATACACACACACACAAGAAATAGGAAGAATATATAAGAAATCCTAGAAGTCAACAAGAAAAACATAAGAACTTGAATGGATAAATGTGCAAAAGAAGTGAACAATCAACTTACAGAAAGGGTAATACAAAAGCTTAACATTTAAATGACTGAATATATATTTAACATAATAAATGGAAAGGAAAATAAGCCATCATTTTATATCTGTTATACTAGCAAACTTTAGAATTCTGGATATTAACAAGTATTGGAGCCATTTTGGGGCTCAATCTGGCAGTCAATTTAAATATATACACATTTTCAACATTTCTGTTTCCTTGAAAAGTACTAGCATACTTGTTCTGCTGTGATTAATAATAGCACTTTCTTTCACTCTCTAAATGATAGATTATTTGATCACCTAAACTATGACTAAATACTTTTGCTCACATAATACATTCTAAAGAAATCCTATATGATTTCATAAGACAACTTGTATTTTGTCTTTTCTAGTTTTTGTTGAGGGTGATTTGAGAACAAATTTGGCATCTTCAAATTGGGTACAAAAGAGTAAGGAAGAGAATAAGCAAAATAAAGTGAATATACACCATAGGGTAACTTACAGAAACTGAAAGCAATAGGAATTTGTACAATGTACAACTAGGAACATGTATGGATATTAAAATATATAAGTAAATTTTTTAAAAAAGAAGAAACACAATGAGACATATAATACCGTGCTATTTTAAGTATCTTAACTTTCTGAATGTAAGAACCCACAACCAAAATTTACTCATAACATCTATTTCCATTCTTAAGTTTCCTTTTTATAAAAAATAAATCTTTCCTTGAAGTATAATGGATACACAAAAACATATTTAATGTAAATAATTGATGAGTTTGGACATAGTTGAAACTATCACTATAATCAAGACAGTGGTCTGTTATATCTAACTTTCCCTTCTTAAAAAAAATTGAAGTGCTTAATACAGTGTTGTTGACTCAACATGACACACAGTATAACAGATCTTCATAACTAATTGATCTTGTATACTTGCAACCTTATGCTAATTGAAAAACTCTCCATTTTTTTTCCTCTCCTCTTGGCCCCTGATCCACTGTTCTATCTTGTACTACTAAGGGTTTGGTAGTTGAAGCAACTCATTGAGTGGAAAAATAAAGTATTTGTCTTTCTGTAACTAGCTTATGTCATCTGGCATGAAGTCCTGTGGGTTCTAGACTGTGCCAAATGGCAGGATTTTCTTCTTTTAAAAATCTAAACCATGTTTCACTGCATGTATATACTGTATGTTTTTTATTCACTGTTATGGACGGTATGTTTGTGCTGGCACCCACCCACCAGATTTGAATGTTGAAATTTTAACCTTCAATTTGATTAGAGGTGGGGACTTTGGGAGATGATTAGGTCAAGAGGGCTTATTAATGACCTTATAAAAGGGACCCTATAGCTCCCTTACTCATTCTGCCAAGTAGACACTTGTTATCTATGAATCAGGAAGGTTATAAGCAGCTCATTACCATGTCAAAATCCTGATCTTGGATTTCCAGGCTTCAAAGCTATGGGAAATAAATTTCTGTTGCTTATATACTTTATAATATTGTTTATTACAGAAGCTTGAATGAGCTAAAACATCCATTCATCTGTCAATGAACATTTGTGATATTTCTGAAACCTTGCTATCATGGATAATGTTACAGTAAACATGAAAGTGCAGGTGTTTCTTTGAAATCCCTGTTTATATACTCAGAAGTGAGATTCTGTATGAGATTCTATAAGAGAGAAAGTTTAACAACTCACTTCCAACCATATTATATATTCATGTTGATTTTACAAAAGTGAACACTATCAGTTTATACTTTTGAAAAATGTGAAGAGTAATAAAAATAAAAGGGATAGCCTTAGATAGAACACCACCACAGAATAGTCTTTCATTAATGCACTTTTCTGGAGTCCTTGGTTCTTGGAGTATATCAAACACACTAAGATACACACTGAAAAATATCATTTATCATGATAATTATTTCAGACACATTTTTTCATTGTAGATTTATTTTTAGTAAAATGAAAACACATGTAATGATCTTTAAGCAAAATGGTTCATGTTTCATAATCAAAATATTTATAGCAATTGTAATTCAAAAGAAAGTAGGGTTCCTTACTAACTTTAGTCAATGCAATAAGATTCAACTGGAATCCTGCCTATGGCACTGGAAGTTATTTCCTGGCTTACCACCCGGCTCAGCTGAGATATATACAAGGGCAGACAGACCTGTAATAATGGCTTTTGTTTTCTTGGGAGGGCTTCACTGGACTTTCTTTTATTAAGATAGCAGTCCAGAGTGCCTTAATTAAAGTGTGTTTTCATACCAAAAAGTAATTTGTTTATCACGAGTGGCAAATCATTTTGTAACCTAGACATGGTTAGCAAGTTCCTCTAGTTATTATAAAATTCAAAAAAATCTGGGGCTTTATAATTTTATTGTTATTCATTTTCATGGCATAATTTCTTCCATAGCCTTGTTTTCCTTTATTTTTGACCTGTGGCATGCATTCCCATGCATAGTGGTAATTGATAATTAATGATCTTCCTAGATTCAGGTAACAAAGGTAAGTTTGAAAATGTGTCTCTAAAATTTCATTCAAATATTCATTTGAATATTTCTGCTAATGAAGTCTTCTAGGTATATCTTCATTATATAGAATAATTAAATGATATAATGCGTTTTCTAGGGTAATCTGGTATTCAAACAATGAATTGATAA
Source organism: Marmota monax (assembly GCF_021218885.2). Taxonomy (NCBI): domain Eukaryota; kingdom Metazoa; phylum Chordata; class Mammalia; order Rodentia; family Sciuridae; genus Marmota; species Marmota monax. The sequence goes on from NW_026693153.1 coordinate 10,977,041, forward strand.
TAAGTAAATACTTTATTTGTTACTAACATGATCTAATACAGAGTTACTTCTATTTCAAAAAACAGTAGCCATAGAGAACAATGGATTTACTAGCCGTAAGACTCTGGCAACATGCATCATTAAAATGTGGAAAGTATTCAATTCCTTCTACAATAGCAAACATCACTTCATAATCCCTTTTTATTACTCTAATACTAATATTTGCTGTGTTTCTATTTGTCTTATTGTCATATTTTTAAATTCCTAAATAACATATACTAGTATTTGTTTCCAGCTAAAATGTCAATGCAACACATACAAATAACACATACAATGCAACACATACAAAAGTAAAATTCCCTCCTAACAACTCCATAGGAATGATATCTGAATACATATTTGGGAAATACAAGAAATATTACATTAGGAAGACATGTCTAGTCTAAATTAAGAGCTCCAAGCTTCATATCTGTCTCCTAGTAAGAACTTAATATTTGCTATTTTTATTCTTCATATTTTTGATATTGTTGTTATTGCATGTCCAAAACCTCAAGAGATTTCTCTGAATTTTTTGTGAATTTAGGATTCTAGCAAAGAATATATAAAGGGAATATTGTAACTATCCATATTCTTCAATAAAGCATTGATCTTTGGAAATAAAAGGAGGAAGAAGAACACCACTAACACTAAAAGAGTAGCAGTCAGAAGAAAAAAAGATAATAAAAATTCACTACTCATAGCTCTATACCTCTAATGGATATGTCAGGTGAAAAGCTTTCTTCCTAAAATGCAGGCTATCCTAAAAAGTACCCTAGAAATCCAGGGTGAATGATTTCCACCTGGAATGGAAGTTAAAACAAATAAAAATTTCATAAGTCATTGAAATTGCCTCCCACAGTAGTCAATTACAAGTGGATGTTTCTTATGGGAGGAATTCACCTGGAAAAGAGATTTTTAAGGAAAGACTCAATGAACATGTACAAGAGAATAAAAAGAGAAAATTTCTCAAGAAAATTAAAGGCAAGTCAAAATGAGGGACTAACCCATGTCATCATTTCTTCCATTCAATATGTTAAAATGTAGGAGGTTTATTAAAAACACGCTATGGAGGGGGATCCAACATGGCGGCCGGCAAGGAAGCAGCACTTTCAGTATCTCCACATTAACCGGATCAGAAACACCCATTAAAACAGCTACATTCTACCTACTGAGGAACTTCTAGCAAAATTCCGCTGAAAGGAGACCTGCCAGGAATTAGTAAGTTTATTAGAGGTGACAGTTGGCCCCAGACAAGTGAATCTTGGCCGGCCAAGCGGGCGCAGAGGTCCAATCCCGCAGCCACCGCCCGACCGGCTCTGCAAGCGGCCCCCGGCGGCCCAGGGCAGCGAGAAGGGTCCCCGCCTGGCCCGGCAAACGGCCCCCGCCATCCCGGCTCTCCTGGCGGCCCCGCTCGCTCTGTGATCGGCCACCCCGCCCGCCCTGCTCTTAGCCACAAGGCCGCTGCCTACCCGGTTCTACAAGCGGCCCCTGGCGGCCGGCACGGCGAGAAGGGTCCCCGCCTGGCCTGGCAAACGGCCTGCGCCCTCCTGGCTCTGCTAATGGCCCCGCCCACCCGGCTCTGCTGGCAGCCCCGCCCCCGGCCAGCGCAGGCCCGGCTCTGCAGGAGGCCCCCAGCGGCCCGCACAGTGAGAAGGGTCCCCGCCTGGCCCAGCAGATGGCCCATGCCCTCCCGGCTCTGCTAACGGCCCTGCCCCCACTGCAAACAGCCCCGCCCACCCAGCAAACGGCTCCTCCCCCTGAGACGACGTGAAGGGAATCTAACCAAGCCTTTATGAAATAGCGAACTGGGAACTAAAACCAGAGATTGTGTCAGACCAGAGACAAGCCAGTTCCACCCCTCCCTTCGGACACTCCAGCAAGGAGGCAGGGGCCCGCCATAGCAGAGAGGGGAAGTCACCAAAGTTCGGCCAAAAAGATTCCTTCCCAGCGGAATCTACTTTAGCAGGTGTGTGACTCCCACCCACATCAGATACAAACAACCGGGAAACTTCAAAATCTCTCTGTGGGCGTGACCATAAGGGCCAAAGGACTCTCGACCCCCAACTCCCAATACTGCCAGTGACGTGGGCGTGACTGTAGGGGCGGAGGGAAGCAGAGAAGACTCCCCACCCCCAACTCCCCCAACCACCAACTGAGAGGGCGTGATGGTAGGGGCGGAGGGAAACAGAGGACACTCCAGACCCCCAACTCCTCCTACCGCCAGCGGAGTGGTCGTGATTGTAGGGGCTGAGGGAAGCAGAGGGGATCCTCGACCCCCAACTCCCATTACCACCAGTGGCGACACCAATGGTCTTAGCCGCCAGATTCCGAAGGTGTGCCCACCAAAGGGGTCCAGAAAAATTAAACTATTGACTCCCAGAACACAGCTCCACAGCACTGGGGCTTAGATGAATGACAGAGAGAGTGCTCAGTCGTTAGGGAAATAGAGCACTCAGAGGGGCTGAAAGTGTAATCAAATCCTTGGAGAACCTCCTCCGGTGCACAGGACCTGGCTGGCTGGCAGGAGGAAGGGGAGGAGGGGCCGTAGAAGTGAAACAGCTCTGGACCAACAGGATTGAGAGGCTCCCAGGAGACGCCTTACAAGGATTGCTGTTGACACATTGAGGGCAAATCTCAGCCTGGAGGGCACAGCTTTGCCTACAGGAAGAGAAGATAATGGATCTCTAAGACCTAATTTTATTTCTTATTTTATTTTATTTTTTCTCTCCCTTTTTCCCTCTTTCTCTCCCCTTCCAAGTTTTATTGTTCTTTCCATTCTCCTCTATGCTATCTAACTCCCCCTCCTTCTTTCTTTTCAAGAGCACCTTCCTTCCCCTTCCCCCCAACTTTCATCCCAAGCATTACGTCCTCCATTTCGTGTAACTGTCTAAATGCAAACAGGTGAATGTTTCGAGGCCGTCTATAGTGCTCCTAAATACCTAGCTACTACCAACACCCTGATCCAATTGACGGTTATCATCCCCCTTCAGTAGAGCAATCTTCTAAAGTAGCCAAGACACACTAACCCTTATACCTTCATAGCACCTAACCTAAAGTCCTAAGAACAAAAAACAAATTACTATATGCATACAAAATCCGGAAGCCCTTTATAAATTGAATGAATCAGCTCTAAAGTACAATAAAGCCCAACATCTATAGGCATAATCTCCCACCACAAAGGAGAGACAACAGAGATAAACAAAGCCAAAACAAATGTATAGGAGAAAGCAGTTACAAAGCAGTCAAACAGAGCTGGAAAGTAACATGAACAACATGAAAAAACCAGGGAAAAAAGGAGTACAGATAATGCAGGACAACTTAAATCTACAGGAGGACCTAGAAGCATCAGAAACATGGACAGGGAAAGAAATCAAGGCATACCTAACTCAGATGGAACGGAACTTTAGAGAAGACATGAGACAGCAAATTCAAGAATTGAAAGTATATTTTGAAAACCAACTACACAAACAAATTCAAACTGCAAAGAACGAGCTTTACCAGGAGATAGAGATCTTAAAAAAAAACCAAACAGTGATTTTAGAAATGCAAGAAACCATAAACCAGATTAAAAATGCTAACGAGAATATTACAAATAGACTAGATCAAGTAGAAGTCAGAACATCAGATAATGAAGACAAAGTTTATCAACTTGAAAAGAATATAGTCAATACTGAAAAAATGCTTAAATCTCATGAGCAATCTATCCAAGAGATATGAGATCTCATCAAAAAACCAAATTTGAGAGTCATTGGGATAGAAGAAGGCACAGAGATTCAAGCCAAAGGAATGGACAACCTATTGAATGAAATAATCCTAGAAAACTTCCCAGAGATGAAAGATGAAATGGATTGCCAAATCCTGGAAGCCTACAGGACCCCAAACATCCAAAACTGTAATAGGCCAACTCCAAGACATATAATTATGAAGATAGCCAACATACAGAACAAGGAGAGAATATTAAAAGCTATGAGGGAAAGGAGGCAGATTACATTCAGGGGTAAACCAATTAGGTTAACGGCTGATTTTTCATCACAGACTTTGAAAGCGAGACGATCCTGGAACAACATATTTCAAATGCTGAAAAATAATGGATTCCAACCAAGAATACTGTATCCAGCAAAATTAAGCTTCAGATTTGACAATGAAATTAAAATCTTTCACGATAAACAAAAGCTAAAAGATTTTGCAGCCAGAAAACCAGCACTGCAAAGCATTTGGGGCAAAATTCTACAAGAAAAGGAATGGAAAAACAGTGCCCAAAACCAACAGCGGGAGGTATCTCAGTAAAGGGGGAGGAAAACAACCAAAAAGTAAAAACTAGCCAAACTAAAATAAATAAATAAATAAACATGACTGGAAGTACAAATCATATTTCAATTGTAACCTTAAATGTTAATGGACTAAACTCACCAATCAAGAGACACAGGCTGGTAACTTGGATCAAAAAAACAAATCCAACAATATGCTGCCTTCAGGAGACTCATATGATAGGAAAAGACATACACAGGCTGAAGGTGAAAGGTTGGGAAAAATCATACCACTCACATGGCCCTCGGAAGCAAGCAGGAGTGACCATACTCATATCGAATAAAATCAACTTCAAACCTAAGTTAATCAAAAGGGATAAAGAAGGACACTATATCCTGTTAAAAGGAACTATTCACCAACAAGACATAACAATTATCAATTTATATGCACCAAATAATGGTGCTGCAAGGTTCATAAAACAAACTCTCCTCAAGTTCAAGAGTCAAATTGACCACAACACAATAATTATGGGTGACTTCAACACACCGCTCTCGCCATTAGACAGATCCTCCAGACAAAAGCTGAATAAAGAAACTATAGAACTCAATGACACAATCAATAACCTAGACTTAACCGAAATATATAGAATATATCAACCATCATCAAGTGGATACACGTTCTTCTCAGCAGCACATGGATCTTACTCAAAGATAGATCATATATTATGCCATAGGGCAACTCTTAGTAAATATAAAGGAGTGGAGATAATACCATGCACCATATCTGATCATAATGGAATGAAACTGGAAATCAATGAAAAAAGAAGGAAGGAAAAATCCTGCATCACATGGAAAATAAACAATATGTTACTGAATGATCAATGGGTTACAGAAGACATAAAGGAGGAAATCAAAAAATTCTTAGAGATAAACGACAATTCAGACACAACATACCGGAATCTATGGGACACAATGAAAGCAGTTTTAAGAGGGAAATTCATTTCCTGGAGTTCGTTCCTCAAAAAAAGAAAAAAACCAACAAATAAACGAACTCACACTACATCTCAAAACCCTAGAAAAGGAAGAGCAAAACAACAGCAAATATAGCAGAAGACAAGAAATAATTAAAATCAGAGCGGAAATCAACGAAATTGAAACAAAAAAAAAAAAAACCATTGAAAAAATTGATAAAACTAAAAGTTGGTTGTTTGAAAAAATAAATAAGATTGACAGACCCTTAGCCATGCTAACGAAGAGAAGAAGAGAGAAAACTCAATGCATACATCAAAGGCATTCCTGTATATCAGTAACAAAACTTCTGAAATGGAAATGAGGAAAACCACCCCATTCACAATATCTTCAAAAAAAAAAATAAAATACTTGGGAATCAACCTAACAAAAGAGGTGAAAGATTTATACAATGAAAACTACAGAACCCTAAAGAGAGAGATAGAAGAAGATCTTAGAAGATGGAAAAACGTACCCTGTTCATGGATAGGCAGAACCAACATCATCAAAATGGCGATATTACCCAAAGTTCTCTACAGGTTCAACGCAATGCCAATCAAAATCCCAACGGCATTTCTGGTACAAATAGATAAAGCTATCATGAAATTCATATGGAAAAACAAAAGACCCAGAATAGCAAAAGCAATTCTAAGCAGGAAGTGTGAATCGGGAAGTATAGCGATACCAGATTTCAAACTGTACTACAGAGCAATAGTAACAAAAACAGCATGGTACTGGTACCAAAACAGGCAGGTGGACCAATGGTACAGAATAGAGGACACAGAGACCAATCCACAAAATTACAACTTTCTTATATTTGATAAAGGCGCTAAAAGCATGCAATGGAGAAAGGATAGCATCTTCAACAAATGGTGCTGGGAAAACTGGAAATCCATATGCAACAAAATGAAGCTGAACCCCTTTCTCTTGCCATGCACAAAAGTTAATTCAAAATGGATCAAGGAGCTAGATATCAAATCAGAGACTCTGCATCTGATAGAAGAAAAAGTTGGCTCCGATCTACACATTGTGGGGTCGGGCTCCAAATTCCTTAATAGGACGCCCATAGCACAAAACTTAATAACTAGAATCAACAAATGGGACTTACTCAAACTAAAAAGTTTTTTCTCAGCAAGAGAAACAATAAGAGAGGTAAATAGGGAACCTACATCCTGGGAACAAATCTTTACTCCTCACACTTCAGATAGCGCCCTAATATCCAGAATATACAAAGAACTCAAAAAATTAAACAACAAGATAACAAATAACCCTATCAACAAATGGGCCAAGGACCTGAACAGACACTTCTCAGAGGATGACATACAATCAATCAACAAGTACATGAAAAAATGCTCACCATCTCTAGCAGTCAGAGAAATGCAAATCAAAACCACCCTAAGATACCATCTCACTCCAGTAAGATTGGCAGCCATTATGAAGTCAAGCAACAATAAGTGCTGGCGAGGATGTGGGGAAAAGGGTACACTTGTACACTGCTGGTGGAACTGCAAACTGGTGCGGCCAATTTGGAAAGCAGTATGGAGATTTCTTGGAAAGCTGGGAATGGAGCCACCATTTGACCCAGCTATTCCCCTTCTCGGTCTATTCCCTAAAGACCTAAAAAGAGCATGCTACATGGACATGGGAAGGGAGGAGTTTATTGATAAAGGTAGACAGCAAAGCTGGGGTTAAGAGATACAGGGCCATTGATTTGAGGAATGTTCTCTAATATCTTTATAATGTATCGGTCCAGGAACCACAAATTAAAGATAATGGTAGTTTCATGTTTATATAGTTACCTGAAAAGTGACAGTCCCATGGATATTTTACTTAGCAACCATGTCTATGTTCAATGTTCAATAAATTTATAAATCAAGTTGCCATAGCAACAGGAGTTTAATATGCAATTGGATTCAATAACATGGATCTAAGAATTGATCTTTTTTATTATTAGTTGTTCAGAACATTACATAGCTCTTGAGATATCATATTTCATATATTTGATTCAAGTGGGTTATGAATTTATGAACTCCCATTTTTCCCCGTATACAGATAGCAGAATCACATCAGTTACACATCCACATTTTTACATATTGCCATACTAGTGTCTGTTGTATTCTGCTGCCTTTCCTATCCTCTACTATCCGCCCTCCCCTCCCATCTTCTCTCTCTACCCCATCTACTGTAATTCATTTCTCTCCCTTGTTTTTTCCCCTTTCCCCTCACTTCCTCTTATATGTAATTTTGTATAACTATGAGGGTCTCCTTCCTTCTCCATGCAATTTCCCTTCTCTCTCCCTTTCCCTCCCACCTCTCATCCCTGTTTAATGGTAATATTCTTCTCATGCTCTTCCTCCCTACTCTGTTCTTAGTTGCTCTCCTTATATCAAATAAGACATTTGGCATTTGTTTTTTAGGGATTGGCTAGCTTCACTTAGCATAATCTGCTCTAGTGCCATCCATTTCCCTGCAAATTCCATGATTTTGTCTTTTTTTAGTGCTGAGTAGTACTCCATTGTGTATAAATGCCACATTTTTAAAAATCCATTCATCTATTGAAGGGCATCTAGGTTGGTTCCATAGTCTAGTTATTGTGAGTTGTGCTGCTATGAACATCTATGTAGCAGTATCCCTATAGTATGCTCGTTTAAGGTCTTTAGGGAATAGTTTGAGAAGGGGGATAGCTGGGTCAAATGGTGGTTCCATTCCGAGCTTTCCCAGGAATCTCCATACTGCTTTCCAAATTGGCTGCACCAATTTGCAGTCCCACCAGCAATGTACAAGTGTACCCTTTTGCCCACATCCTTGCCAGCACTTGTTGTGGTTTGACTTCATAATGGCTGCCAATCTTACTGGAGTGAGATGGTATCTTAGGGTGGTTTTGATTTGCATTTCTCTGATTGCCAGAGATGGTGAGCATTTTTTCATGTACTTGTTGATTGATTGTATGTCCTCCTCAGAGAAGTGTCTGTTCAGATCCTTGGCCCATTTGTTGATTGGGTTATTTGTTATCTTATTGTTTACTTTTTTGAGTTCTTTGTATACTCTGGATATTAGGGCTCTATCTGAAGTGTAAGGAGTAAAAATTTGTTCCCAGGATGTAGGCTCCCTATTTACCTCTCTTATTGTTTCCCTTGCTGAGGAAAAACTTTTTAGTTTGAGTGAGTCCCATTTGTTGATACTTGTTTTTAACTCTTATGCTATGGGTGTCCTATTAAGGAATTTGGAGCCCGGCCCCACAGTATGTAGATTGGAGCCAACTTTTTCTTCTATCAGAAGAAGAGTCTTTGTTTTAAAATCAAGCTCCTTTATCCATTTTGAGTTAACTTTTGTGCATGGCAAGAGGACAAGTTTCAGATTTGTTTTATTGCATATGGATTTCCAGTTTTCCCAGCACCATTTGTTGAAGATGCTATCCTTCCTCCATTGCATGCTTTTAGCCACTTTGTCAAAAATAAGATAGTTGTAATTTTGTGGATTGGTCTCTGTGTCCTCTATTCTGTACCATTGGTCCACCCGCCTGTCTTGGTACCAGTACCATGCTTTTTTTGTTACTATTGCTCTGTAGTATAGTTTGAAGTCTGGTATCTCTAACCGCCTGATTCACTCTTCCTGCTTACAATCGCTTTTGCTATTCTGGGTCTTTTATTTTTCCATATGAATTTCATGATTGCTTTATCTATTTCTATAAGAAATGCCGTTGGGATTTTGATTGGCATTGCATTAAACCTATAGAGAACTTTTGGTAAAATCGACATTTTGATGATATTAGTTCTGCCTATCCATGAACAGGGTATATTTTTCCATTTTCTAAGATCTTCTATTTCTCTCTTTAGGGTTCTGTAGTTTTCATTGTATAAATCTTTCACCTCTTTTGTTAGGTTGATGTCCAAGTATTTTATTTTTTTGAGGATATTGTAAATGGAGTGGTTTACTCATTTCCATCTCAGAAGATTTGTCACTGATATATAGAAATGCCTTTGATTTATGCATGTTGGTTTTATATCCTGCCACTTTGCTGAATTCATTTGTTAGCTCTAGTAGTTTCTTTGTAGACCCTTTTGGGTCTGCTAAGTATAGTATCATATCATCTGCAAATAGTGATAATTTAAGTTCTTCTTTTCCTATTTTTATGCCTTTAATTTCTTTTGTCTGTCTAATTGCTCTGGCAGTATTTTGAAAACTATATTGAACAGAAGTGGTGAGAGAGGGTATCCCTGTCTTGTTCCAGACTTTAGAGGGAATGCCTTCAGTTTTTCTCCATTTAGAATGATGCTAGCCTGAGGCTTAGCATAGATAGCTTTTACAATGTTGAGGTAAGTTCCTGTTATCTCTAGTTTTTCTAGTGTTTTGAACATAAAGGGATGCTGTACTTTGTCAAATGCTTTTTCTGCGTCTATCGAGATGATCATATGGTTCTTATCTTTAAGTCTATTGATGTGGTGAATAACATTTATTGATTTCTGTATATTGAACAAGCCTTGCATCCCAGGGATGAATCCTACTTGATCGTGGTGCACAATTTTTTTGACATGCTTTTGTACCCAATTCGCCAGAATTTTATTGAGGATTTTTGCATCTAGGTTCATTAGAGATATTGGTTTGTAGTTTTCTTTCTTTGAAGTGTCTTTGTCTGCTTTCTGGATCAGGGTGATGTTGACCTCATAGAATGAATTTGGAAGACCTCCTTCAAGAAATAACTTGAAAAGTATTGGCATTAATTCTTCTTTAAAGGTTTTGTAAAACTCTGCTGTATACCCATCCAGTCCAGGGCTTTTCTTGGTTGGTAGTCTTTTGATGCCTTCTTCTATTTCCTCCTTTGTTATTGGTCTGTTCAAATTGTGTGTATCTTCCTACCTCAATCTGGGCAAATCATATGACTTAAGAAATTTATTGTATCTTCACTATCTTCTATTTTATTGGAATATAGGGTTTCAAAATAATTTCTAATTATCTTCTGTATTTCTGTAGTGTCTGTTGTGATATTGCCTTTTTCATCCCATTTGTTAGTAATTTGAGTTCTCTCTCTTCTTCTCTTCATTATCATGGCTAAGGGTCTGTCAATCTTATTTATTTTTTCGAAGAACCAACTTTTAGTTTTGTCAATTTTTTCAATAGTTTCTTTTGTTTCAATTTCGTTGATTTCAGCTCTGATTTTAATTATTTCTTGCCTTCTGCTACATTTGCTGTTGTTTTGCTCTTCCTTTTCTAGGGTTTTGAGATGAAGTGTGAGTTCATTTATCTGTTGTTTTTTTCTTTTTTTCAGGAATGACCTCCAGGCAATGAATTTCCCTCTTAAAAATGCTTTCATTGTGTCCCACAGATTCCGATATGTTTTTGCCTGTATTTTCATTTATCTCTAAGAATTTTTTGATTTCCTCTTTTATGTCTTCTGAAACCCATTGATCATTCAGTAACATATTGTTCATTTTCCCGGTAATTCAGGATTTTTCCTTCCTTCTTTTATCATTGATTTCCAGTTTCATTCCATTATGATCAGATAAGATGCATGGTATTATCTCCACACCTTTATATTTACTAAGGGTTGCCCTATGGCATAATATATGGTCTATTTTTGAGAAGGATTCAAGCGCTGCTGAGAAGAACGTGTATCCACTTGATGATGGTTGATATGTTCTATATATGTCGGTTAAGTCTAGGTTATTGATTGTGTTATTGAGTTCTATAGTTTCTTTATTCAACTTTTGTTTGGAGGATCTGTCCAATGGTGAGAGCAGAGTGTTGAAGTCACCCATAATTTTTGTGTTGTGGTCTATTTGATTCTTGAACTTGAGGAGAATTTGTTTTATGAACGTTGCTGCACCATTATTTGGTGCATACATATTGATAATTGTTATGTCTTGTTGGTGAATGGTTCCTTTTAACAGGATATAGTGTCCTTCTTAATCCCTTTTGATTAACTTAGGTTTGAAGTTGATTTTATTCCATATAAGTATGGCCACTCCTGCTTGCTTCCAAGGACCATGTGAGTGGTATGATTTTTCCCAACCTTTCACCTTCAGCCTGTGTATGTCTTTTCCTATCATATGAGTCTCCTGAAGGCAGCATATTGTTGGATCTGTTTTTTTAATCCAAGTTACTAGCCTATGTCTCTTGATTGGTGAGTTTAAGCCATTAACATTTAGGTTTACTATTGATATATGGTTTGTACTTCCAGTCATGTTTATTTATTTATTTATTTTAATTTGGCTTGTTTTTCCTCTTTGGTTATTTTTCCCCCCTTTACTGAGTTGCCTCCCACTGTTGATTTTGGGTGCTGTTTTTCAATTCCTCTTCTTGTAGTGTTTTGCTCAAAATGCTTTGCAGTGCTGGTTTTCTGGCTGCAAATTCTTTTAACTTTTGTTTATCATAAAATATTTTAATTTCATTGTCAAACCTGAAGCTTAATTTTGCTGGATACAATATTCTTGGTTGGAATCCATTATTTTTCAGCATTTGAAATATGTTGTTCCAGGATCTTCTTGCTTTCAATGTCTGTGATGAAAAATCAGCCGTTAACCTAATTGGTTTACCCCTGAATGTAATCTGCCTCCTTTCTCTTGTAGCTTTTAATATTCTTTCTTTGTTCTGTATGTTGGATGTCTTCATAATAATGTTTCTTGGAGTTGTTCTATTACGGTTTTGTATGTTTGGGGTCCTGTAGACTTCCAGGATTTGGCAATCCATTCCATCTTTCATGTCTGGAAATTTTTCTAAAATTATTTCATTCAACAGTTTGCTCATTCCTTTGGTTTGGACCTCTATACCTTCCTCTATCCCATTGACTTAAGTTTTTTTTTTTTTTATGACATCCTATATCTCTTGGATGTTTTGCTCATGGTTTCTTACCAGCCTTTCTGCGTTGACTATCCTCTTTTCCAGTTGATAAACTTTGTCTTCATTATCTGATGTTCTGACTTCTATTTGATCTAGTCTATTTGTAATATTTTCATTTGAGTTTTTGATTTGGTTTTTGGTTTCCTGCATTTCTAGGATTGATTTTTTTAAAAAAATCTCTGTCTCTTGGTAGAGTTCATTTTTTGCTTCTTGTATCTGCTTATGTAATTCATTTTCAAAGTATTCTTTCATTGTTTGCACTTGCTCTCTAATGACTTCTTTAAGATTCCATTCCATCTGAGTCAGGTATGCCTTGAGTTCTTTCTCTGTCCATTTTTCTGATGCCTCTAGGTTCTCCTGTAAATTTAAGTTGTCCTGCATTATTTGTAATCCTGAAATAGACAGTTACCTAGACAGTTCATAAATGTGTGTGAATGTGTGTGTGTGTATGTATGTGTATGTGTGTGTGTGTGTGTGTGTATTTACCTTTCATACACTCTATCTGCTCAAAGCATTCACTACGAACTGCTAGGATATTTTACTCATTATCACAATATTTTTCATAATATTGCTTCTGACCATAGAAGAAATTTTAGATCAAACAAACTGTGGTGATGAGCTCCTACTTAGGGGTTTCATGTTACTTTTCTCTGTGAAGAAACTGTCCTAATATAAATGGCTATATTTTAATTAAGCTTTCTACTGGGATTTTAGAATAGCAGAAAGGTTATATTTACATTTTTTATTTACAGAAAGATTTTAAAAGTAGTACTTTAAAGAGAGTTACATTATACCCCTCACTCAGGGTCAGTTAATATAACATTCAGTTAATGTTATCCTGATAATATGGTTCAGTTATCAATATGGCAGACAGTTTATATGTCATCATGTAAATTCCATAGTTTATTTGAACTTGTTTTTCAGTTTTATATTCATGCCCCACTTTATTTTCCAGTATGCAATATAGGACATCAAACTGAAATAAACTGCCATGTCTCCTTAGTCTTCTCTGGTCTGTAACGTTTTCTCAGTTTTTCTTAAGTCTGATTATTTGACACTTATTGGAACACTGATCAATTATTTGTAGAATTTCTCTCAATTTGGATTCATTTGATGTTTTTGTCATGGTTCTTGTTATGGTTAGACTGGGGTCATTTGATTTTGTAAAGAATGTCACAGATATGAACTACCCTTGTCATTATATTATATTAGGAAACATGTGATACCCACAGGACATCACTAGTGATACTGACTTGATCATTTGTTTAAAATAATATTTGTCAGGTATCTCCACTGGGAAGTTACTATTTTCCCCTTCCATGTTCAAGTTCATGTCTAGGTCACCAAAAAGCATGTAGGAAGTTAAGATTCACTTCCAAAGGGGGAGACTATCTACTCATATTTGGAATACTTCCATAAGGGAGAATTGTTTCTTCTACTTATCTATCTATCTATCTATCTATCTATCTATCTAACCATGTATTTGTAGGAGCATGAAAATGTGTATATTTACTTTATACTTTGGGTTATAATCTAGTCTTACATTTTTGTAGTGTTGTTCAAATTGTTACAATTCCAGACGTTGGGAGGCCTTTTACATTGGCATCGGGGTCCCTTTGACATGCCTTTGTCCTATAGAATTTTGAACCCTTCCTTTTTTTATTATGCTGAAGATGCTCCAAGCTCATATGATATTTTTGCTGACCCAGATCTTGAATGAGCCATGAAACGGCCTTTCAAAAACTGATTTTTCCTTCAGATTCTGGATTAATAATTATCATGAAAAACATATAAAGGGAATGTTCTTTTGGGAAGTGTTATTTTGTTTTTAGTTATACAGCAGCTATTGTATCATGAATTTGGAAAGTGGGATTCACTGTTGTCTTTATTTGGAAATTATGTATCTTTTTAAAAGGAGAATTTAAATGCCATGGGAAATAGTGTGGACTTAGATGGATTTGAAAGTGTCATTGTACACTGAATCTGCATTTTCCAGTCCTCGCCTTTGCTTCCCATTTCTAGGATAATACTTGTTACAGAAACCATTCAAAATGTAGAGATAAACCGTGAGCTTTTTTATTTATTTATTTTTAATTATTATTCTTGTAAGATTGGTGCAGTGTATGTGGGCTATTGCCGACCTCCTGGCTCACTTGGATGCTGTGAGGTAGCAGCTCGCTGCAGAATCTTCCAGTTCCCACTGTATGTGCTCCTTCAGTTTTTCTACATCCTAGGCTATTGCATGTTGTGTGGGACACTGTAGCCAGGCTCTGAACTTCTCAATGTCCTGCTGTCTCTCTTTCTTCACCATCTTTGGATGCTGGCTCAAGTGTGCATTTTTCTATGTATTGAGAGCATCTCCTTAAGGTCATCTGCAGCATAGGGACAGAAACCTGGAGGAATGAGAGACCTCCCCATGAGACCCTTTCTGATGCCAGTCTCAGCCCCAGCACACAAGAAAGAAACAATGATTCTGTATTTATTTATTTATTTTTAAAATAACTAGCTCACACATTTTTATAAACTTCAGTCTCCCTAGTTAATCCTCTATTTTTTTAATGGTCTAAATATTTGTTTTTATAAGATAAACTGATGGATTACAATATTGATGAACTGAATTGTATTGATAACGAAAATACAAATTCTTTGGAACCATGCTTTCTCTCTCTTTATGGCTCTCATTTTGAGATTAAAGAGTTAGAAGTAATGACAATTTTGACAGCTGCTAAGAATTTATGTATAGAATGTTCTAAAGAAAGGAAGTAATTTACATTTTTCTGAGAATATTTGAATGATTATATATGTATAAAATCACTAATATATATATGGAGAGAGAGAGAGAGAATTTTCCCCCCAGTGGTTCTTTTTCTTTTTCTTTTTTTGTATTCTTTTTTCTTTTTTTTTTAAATTTATTTCTTACATACATGACAATAGTAAAGTGCA
The DNA here is from genome assembly GCF_021218885.2 of Marmota monax. Lineage (NCBI taxonomy): Eukaryota > Metazoa > Chordata > Mammalia > Rodentia > Sciuridae > Marmota > Marmota monax. Next base: position 10,992,094 of record NW_026693153.1, read on the forward strand.
TTACAGTCATAATTTTCCGTTCACAGCACAATTTTTTGTAACTGTATATAAAGTATGTTCCCACCAAATTATGCCATTATACATGAGCTCTCTTATGTTTTTCCATACAATTCTTAATACACTTTTATACCACCATTTATCATATCTCTGTTTGTATATAAGGTATGTTGACACCAAATTCACATCTTCATACATGATTAGCCCTATATTTTATCTCATATCTCATGATTCTCATTCCCTGATCAAATCTGCACTCACAAGCTATAAATATGTAATGTGGGGTCATGTTGTCATCCATGTATTTCCAGCAGTAATAGGAGCCTTGACCCACCTCTGATCCATTGCTTCATGCTAGCCCTGAGCCGGAATAAAGAATAGAAGAAAAAGGAATTAAATCTATTCCAACTACAAAGCTCAAACCTTAACTACTGTGTTAGATTTAACAAATATTATTTTAGCAAAAGAGGTAACTGTCTACTAAATAAATTAAGAAAAAAATTAATTTATCTATTCAGTGACTCTACTCAATATTATTAACAGAAGAAAAAGTATTGGAAATATCAATCTATAACCTTGATATAAAACAGATACAGACTTCCGGGGCTGCCCGGGCGGGGCCCGAGCCGGGGCCGCCGGCCTCAGCTGTCTTGGCTCAACCGCGCGCCACGTCCCATCGCCGGCCGCGGGCGCTTCCCAGCCGTAGGAGGGCCACCGGGCCGCTGCGGGCCTGCCGCGCCCGGATGCATCGGTCACCACAGGGGAGCATTCACCTTGGTGCCACACGTGCCACAAAGCATGCCACGGCCTGGGGGTGCCTTGCCAAGCTGCTCTCACCTACGCAGCCAGACCTCACCTGTCGAGCACTGCAGTGCCAAGCCCACAGCTCCCCGAGGAGGAAGATGGCCCAGCCTGCAAGCACTCCCTGAGCAGCTGCCTCTGATCCTTCAGCCAAGCAGAAAGCTACCGCTGACAGCCTGAGAGCCTCAGGGACGGCCCTGCCCTGCTCAGACTCCCCCAAGATGTGGACAGCCCTCATGCTGGTTTGGCTTTCCTCCTTGTCCTTATTTGGAAGCCAAGTGGCATCTCAGGAGCCAGGGTCCCTAATCCCTAACAAGACAGAAAATGTGTTAGTGAAGAAAAATGCTTCCCTGGACGCTGATGACAAAACCACCACAGTGACACACGCTCCTGTCATGTTGACCCAAGGGACTGTGGCAGCCAAGCTTACCTTTGCTCCAGCCTCAGCAGAGACGACACAGAAGACAAATGTGAGCACTCCAGCGGCTGCCCCCCCATCGCCTATCCCCACATCTGTACAAAGGACCCCATCCACAGCAGCTGCCGGACCGCCGTCTCCCAGCTCGCCCCTCGCAGGAGGACCCCCGTCTCCCGGCTCGCCCCTCACAGGAGGACCCCCATCTCCTGGCTCGCCCCTCTCAGGAGGACCCACGTCTCCCAGCTCGCCCCTCACAGGAGGACCACGTGGCAGTGCACTGCCCGGAGCAGCAGCAGTGGCAACAGAGGCCACGCGGGCCCTGGCTGCTATTGCGACCAGTACCAGCCGTCCCAGCAGCACGCTCCGTCCTGCAGAGCACACGCCCCGCAGCTCCACGGCAAGCCCCGCACCCCCGGCCCGTCCCCAAGCACAAGATCCCACCGTCCGGGTGTTGCCAAGCCAGCCAGTGCTCAACACAACAGGGTGGTCCACACGCCCCCCAGACACCACCCCAGAGCCCACCACCACCCACTCCGAGACTCCAGTGTCCTCGACAGTGGAGACTGTGGTTTCCTTGACGGCAGTGACTGCCACCCAGGTACGAGCCGAGAAGCCAGCTGCCAGCACAGTGCCAGTGCCTCACACCAGCCCAACCCCTGAGGTGGAGGCCACATCCCCCACCACTCAGCCAAGCCGGTCATCACCCACCCAGGGGGCCAGTGGCCCAGGCACACTACAAACACCGGAGCAGGTGAAAACCAAGACCACACCTGGTGCTGCCTCCACGGGGCCCACACCCACGGACATGTGCCCACTCAGCACCCAAGGCCAGTACCTGGTGGTCACCACCGAGCCCCTGACCCCGTCCTTGGTGAACAAGACGTTCCTCCTGGCGGTGCTGGTGCTCGGGGTGACCCTGTTCATCACAGTGCTGGTGTTGTTTGCCCTCCAAGCCTACGAGAGCTACAAGAAGAAGGACTACACGCAGGTGGACTACCTGATCAACGGCATGTACGCAGACTCCGAGATGTGACCGCGGAGCGGGCGGCCCCTCCTCCGCCCTCCATTCTGCCTCTAAACCAAACCAAGTGCTTCCAGATCTCTCGGTGCAATTCAGAGATAAGCCAGATGCTTAGGCACATTTAATCCATGTCAGATTAACTCCTCCATCACGAAAGAGTTGCTGCTTTTCATATTTATTTTTGTAAATGATCATGTGCTTGGGAGCAGCCAGGATCCTGCTGTGGGTGGGGCGGCAGGCAGGTGGGCAGGCCCTGGCCCGCCCGGCCCCAGTGTGTCAGATCCTGACCAGAATTAAAGCGATGTCTGCTCTCTAAAAAAAAAAAAAAAAAAAAAAAAAAAAAAAAAACAGATACAACTTATATTTTTAGTAATGATTATATTGTATAAAGCAAGACATAAAGATGTATAGAAAGAAAGAAGTAATTTTGGACAACAGTAAAACTTATATAGTCAATCCACACATAGCTAATTGATGTACAAAATCATATGAAATATAAGCTCCTTGTGAGTTTATAAGATGTCATATGAGTTTATATGATATGAGCATGATGTCATTTATCAAAAGCATTTATTGCCTTCATTATGATTTAAACTACAGTGTTTCTGAGATGACAAGTGTGTATGTGTGTGTACATGTGTGTGAAAATTCTCTGCTGAACAAAGGATAAGAGAAAGTGGATCAGCATGGTGGAAATTATGCAAAAGAAGTAAATCTTAATGTTTCCCATACTGTGTGCATGCTCTACAAGACAGGGAACAGCTGACATTCTCCTGCCAAATGTGCATTGCCACAATCCCTTTAATTTTTTTTTTTAACCTTTCCAATAGATTTTGGAGATATTTGTTCCAAAGACCACAAACTACTTTTTTCTTGCTTGGAATATTAGGATCAAAATTTTAAAGCATAATTACTCTATATTTCTGGGTCGTATATTTTGATCAAGATCAACTCTTACGGATATTTAAAAAATCACACTTAACATTTAAAAAAATTACTTCTTCAGAGCCTAACACCATATTATAATATTAAAATTAATAGTTTGTCAGCAAACAATAACATTTATAAGGGTTTTTAATCTTTGATGCTGATTAAACTATGCGGGTGAAATCAATGCCTCACTTTTTTTTCTAACATTGACAAATATTACACATAATATTAATTTTTTTCTCCATTTACCTGTGTTATGAGTGAAATGCAAACACCTGAGAAAGTTTATATACTCAAGGAATTAACATATGTAGTCATAAAACTCTTCTACTCTCTCTCTCCTCTTCTCTAACCTTTGGAGGCTCTTGCATAATCAGTTACACAGAGTCCAATAGCCCTTTAATCCTTGGGTTTACATCATGATGGCCTCTTGAAAAGAATGGATTAGAAAACACTGTACCAGTAGATGGCACCCACATCTCTTTGGGACCTCCTTCTCCAAACATTCGAATGGGAGGTGGCCTTCTATAGGCATTTAGGTTGCATGTAGGGTGTTGAAAAATAATAAAATTCAGCTGAAAGTATCAGTAAGAAAGCTCATAGAATATGACAAAATTTCACTGTGAATATAAGTATTTGAAATAAGAAATACAATGAATGGTAAAGCTCAAACATATAGCATTCTCATACAGTTTGTTCAGAATGATGAAAGCCCAACTGACAGTATTGTCATTTACAAAGCAGAGATAGGAATGATTGCTTCCTATCAACTGCACACAAGCATGTGGATCAATTAGAGATTGATTTCATTTGTGGGAAAAATCCTGTAAAGTGGCGAGCTCCTTTGAGATGTTCTGAATGACCTTTATGTCACTTTTAACTTTCTGATTCTATTGTTTTGATCTTTTAAAAGTCAGATACATTTTATGAACACCATGGTTAGAAGAATGACCTTGTGCTGAAGTAAATTTTTAGATCAACTGAGGAAGACATACAGATTGTTTCTAAAAATTGTTAATTGTATTGGGATAATGTAATTATCCTCTAAGTTAATAAGCCTGGTAGGAGAAAATGTCTAAAATACTTATTAAGTTTTATAAAAATGATTTAAAGAAATAAAAAATGATGTCCCAGGAATATTTTGTTTGTTGTTTATATCAAAATCTTTCAGCCTCCTGAATATGACAACTGTAATGTATAATATTTGGTAAAACTGTATAAGTGGGAAAAGGGTATTCTGCATTTAAGTAGTTTTCACAGCTTTTACTTAACATGACTTTTAACAGGCAGTTAGGAAAGAAAGGCATATTAAAATGGAATGTTCCTGAGTATATGAAAAATGTGAATTCTAGAATCTCTCCAAAAAAGGAAACCAAAACAAGAAATGTAAAACTCTCTTCAAAATGTTGCACTTAGTTCAATAGTGATATATTTATTGATACAGCAATTCATTTATTGCTTTTGGGGACATTTTATGATTCAAGTAAATATTAGAGGAAGGTATTCATACTAATGACACACTTTAAAAAGACACAAAATTATATATATATATATATATATATATATATATATATATATATATATATATTTACTCATGCAAAATATGATCAGTTTATGAATGAGCTAGATTAATCTAATTTTAGTTTGAAAAAAATTAGTGTGACATTTAGAGAAATCTTTCCACATTTGTTTCATATTAACTTCCAATATTCACAAATTAGTCTATTTCTGAAATTCAAATTTGACACAAGTAAGTACATTTCATTTCACCTTATTATAATCTTATTATAATACCTTGTTATAATACCTTATTATAATACCTTATTATAATGTATAATACCTTATTATAATTTTGTTTATAACAAAACCAAATATTATTGAAAAACAGATTTTTTTTCTTCAACTCATAAGGCTTCATACTTTTAGTGGAGTTTAAAGATTGCAAGATTTTTGGTATTTGTTTTCTACTTATTGCCAAAATATTTTGAGGTAAATGTAAACATAAGACCAAAATAGTAATATAACTTACAAGGTAATTTAATAAAGAAGAATTTTAAAAATCAGCCTTGAGATTCATCTATTATTTCATATATAAAAGGATAACTCCTTCATAAGAATTTTGATGCCAGTGATGACAAGAATCAATCAGGGCTGAGTTCCGTTTCCACAGATGTGAAGATTGAACAACCAAGAAATGCTGAGAGAAGTGTAGAAAGCATTTTATTTAAAAGATAGAACAGAGATAGACTTCTCCCAGGAGGAAGAAGGGGACTCAGGCTTAATATCCAAAGAAGTGGTAGTGTCCTGCCCCTTGTATACATTTTTAGTATTTCTTTCTTCTCATGGTCTTTCCTCTCTGTGTCCTGCATGTGATTAGTGGCCCAAAGGAAGGCCAAAGTTAGAGTGATTAAAATGTTCAAAAATTTTGTGAACAATTATTAGTGGAAGACTTTCTTTTATGAGGTGCATAGAAAGACAATACAAAATATATACCTGATACAAATATTTAACAACAAAACCCCAAAGCACCTTCACTAGCACTTAGTTCCTATATATATATTGTTTATGAAAAATACATCAGAATATGAAAAAGGAAAACGAGAACATGGGTCTTACTATTAGACACATCTGAGTTGTCCTACTATTGCTCATTACTAACTGACAATGATCAAATTACCTAATTTACCTATTCTTCTGCTTTTTTTTGTTCGTTATTTGCTGTATTTAAACTACAAAATAGGAACAACTGAACTTAACTTAGTATTCTATATTTTCAATAAAATTTTATCCCAACATCATATTTTATGATTAACATTATTCTTGATGAATATAGCATATCTTATGATAAATATTATTATTTATAAATTAATATATTATAAGTTATATTAATATGTGATATAAGCCTAAAATAATATGGTGATAATATTATTAATGTGTAAGTTTATATACTATATATGACAGTATATAACATGGCATACTATTTGGACATTTCTATGTTATTGCTCATATCTTGTATTAATTATATGCAGCCTTACTGATTTAAGCACATTTTTCAAATATAAAATCATTTCTTCTGCATCATTGATGTTAATATATTATTTCACAAACTTAATATATTACTTAGGTAATATTTTATGTAAATATTACATATGAATAAGTTTTCTTTGGAAATATCTATTAATTATATTTAAGAGATGAATAAAATTATATTTATATTTTATAATTACTCCATGCATCTATAACAAATTATCACTTTGTGCTATAATTATATAGATTTATTCAAAATTAAATTCCCTTAATTTAATCCAATAAAGACTTGGAAATAAATTGCCAGATGGAAACAATGAGATTTTATTGTAGCAGCATCATATAACTTTTTATATTCTAAGATTTTTGCCCCAAACATGTTAATCAGTGAGTATTTGATGCTATCTGCACAACTGATGAGGTAATGGAGGAGTAAGAAAAACACACCCATGCAGATATTAAGATAAAAGCCTGGGATAAGGTGGAGCACTGCTCTCCGATGGAGAAGCAGTGACCAACAATTGGCCCAACATGTTTACTATGTAGGGTCTCATAATCAAGAAGTAAAGGACTAGAGAGGCATAGTTCTTTGTGCACTAGAAAGTTATAGGGCTAGAAACCTTCTTGTAGCTACTTCACCGTAGTAATGCTTGGTGGAGCTTCTTGCAGCACTCAGGAAACCCATTGTCTAAAGTTTCTGTTAAGCAGGCAGGTAACAGCACTGGTGAAATACTATAAGTTGTCATGTACAGAATTCCTCTCTCCCTAGGTGCTGTGTGACTGAGATCAAGCACAAGACTGATAAGACACTTGCGCAGAACCGGGGCATCGCCATAGCGATTGGGCATCCTATACCCTTGCACAGAACCATTTACAGGCAAAAGGTGCACCACAGCTATGAAGCAATATCAGGGATCCTCAATCTCAGTTAGTGCACTCCACAACTATTGTTTTTATATTTTTAACTGGGATGTGATTTACAGACTGTAAATATTCCCTGAGTTTGGTGTATAATTCTATGAGTCATGAAAACACATTTTCACTTAACCACTACCAGACAATATAGGACAGTTCTATCAGCTTTGATTTCAAATTTTCCTGCACACTTTTATAGGTCAAAGATTTCCCCAGTCACAGCCTCTGTCAACCACTAATCTGTTTTCTTAAAGTTTTGCCCTTTCCTAAAAATCATGTAAATGGATCCTATTTTGTACAACTGTTCTTAGTCTATCTGTAATTTGGTATGATATATTTAGGGTCAGTTATTTTGTATGTGTAAACAGTTTCTTGTTTCTATTGTTTAGTAATTAAACTTCCCACTGTATTTTAACAGTTTATCCATTAACTTTTTGAAGGGCATTTGAAGTATTTTCAATGTGTTTGAAAGTTACTACTAAAGCTGATATAAATATTCTTATAGCAGTTTTTGAAGGATAATAAAATTTCAACTCACTTGACTACTTTTAGGAGGAAATTTGCTTATCATCCGTGTTATCATCCATGTTAAGTGATAATCTTGTTATCATCCATGTTAAGTGATAATCTTATGAATGGTCATCAAATTATATTCCAAAGTGGGTGTATTATTTTTCATCACCTCTCACAAATTATGAGAATTCTAGTCTCTTCTTCATGACAGAATTTGCCAAAATTGCTGAAAATCATTCAACCTTATATGGTATGGATCTATTTCTAGATTCTTGACTCAGTTTCACTGATATTTTTCTATTTTTTTATCAATACAGATTGACTTCCCTACCATAGCTTTTTCTCTAAAAATTGTGTATCATAAGACCTACAACTTGGGCTGGGGTTGTGGCTCAGCGGTAGAGAGCTCGCCTCACACATGTGAGACCCTGGGTTCGATCTTCAGCACCACATAAAAATAAGTGAAATAAAGGTATTGTGTCCAACTACAACTAAAAAATAAAATATTAAACAATAAGACCTACAACTTTTTTTTAAAATGAGTTTTGGTTATTCTAGTTTCTTTTGAAGAAATTTGATTTCTATAAAAATAAATACAACCTGAATATTTATTAGGATTGCAATATATCATATTGCATATTGGAGAGACTGACATTTTTACACTATTGAGAATTTCAATCCATGAACATAGTGCATTTCTGTATTTAGTACTGCTTTGATTTCTTTCATCAATGTTTCAGAGTTTTCAGCATATGAACTACTCTCATATCTTGATACTCATTATTAATAATTTTATAGTCTTAGTATTTTAGAAAGTGGTACTTAAAATTTAATTTTCTATTATTCATTATTAGTGTTTAAAATATATGATTTTTGCATGTTGAGCTTTTGTATAGTTATGATTTGACATACTTCAATGTACTTATTAGTTCAATTATGTTGTTTTGTTTTGTTTTAAGCTCTTGTGGTGCTGTTTACCTAGACAATCATTTTATCTGTCAATAAACAAGCATTTTTCTTTCTACTATGTACTTTTACTAATATTTTTGGACAGATTATACTGGCTAGGTCCTTCCATATAATATTGAACAGAAATATTTATTTGATGATAAGAGCAGATATTTTCACCCTGATAGAATCTTTGTTATAATCAATCTTTCATCATTAATTATAAAGTTAATTGTGGTGTTTTGTTTACCGTTTTTTGTATTTTTCACCAGATGGAGGATATCCCTTTCTATTTATAGTTTGCTTAGGCAGTGGCTACTGTTGCTTCTTCTTCCTCCTTTTCTCCTCTTCCTCCTCCACCTCCTCTTCCTCCTCCTTTTTTTTCTAAAATTATGGATAAATGTTGAGTTTTGTTAGAGAACTTGACTACATCTATTAAGATAAGAATTTTAATCTTTTTCCCATCAATATGACAAATTAAATTGTTTATTTTTAAAATATTAAGCCAGCCTGTCTTCCAGATGAATGAAAATCAGTTATGTTGTATGCTTTTTTATAAGTTATTGGATTTTATTTTTACATATTCCTTTCTTATTGAAGAATTATTTATATATGTCTATGAAAGACATCTGCCTTCATTTTTTTTTATCACTGTTCCTGATTTTGAATGAAGGAAATGGTAGTCTTCTGTAATAGTTTAGAACAAGTTCTTTCTTATTTTACTTTTTAGGAGAGGTTATATAGAATCAGTATTTTTTCTTATTCAAATATTTGGTAGATTTTGTCAGATAGGTCATAATGGCCTGGGGTTTCCTAAGTTTGAACAGCAAATTCAATATTTTAATAGATATAAAAGTAGCAGACTAATCAATCTTTCTTCTTCCATATATATATATATTTGAAACCAGAGGCCTTTTACTACTGAATTCCTTTCCCAGATCTTTTTATTTTTTATTTTGAGACAGGATCTCACTACATTGTGGAGACTAGACTGAAATCTGTGATCCTCCTACCTCAGCCTCCTGAGTTGCTGGGATTATAGGCATGCATCATCCTGCCTGGCCTAATATTTCTTCTTGAATAATGGTTGCTGGTTTTGATATTTCAAATAATTGTGTCAGTTATTCTAAATTTGTAAACTTATATCCATATTTTTTAAAAAATAGTTTCTTATTATTTTGTTTTATATGGTAAGGTATATGGTGATTTCTCTTCCCAATTTTGTAATTGGAGGATTTTAACAATTTTAATGATATTTTCAAATAACCAGGTTTTTGGTTTCATAGACATTCTTCTTTATAAAAATCTGGTTTTGTTTTAAATTTATTGCTAAACACTTTTAAAACATTTCTTTCTTTTTTGAATAATTAATTGGTTCCTTGTTTTATCTAAATTCTTAAATACAGCTTAGAATATCCATAAGTAGTTTCTTTTCCAAGTAAACATTTAGAACTAGGGGCTGGGGATGTGGCTTAAGTGGTGGCATGCTCACCTAGCAGGTGTGAGGAACTGGGTTTGATCCTTAACACCACATAAAAAAAATATATTTTTAAAAATTTAGAACTATCATTTAACTGCATAATACAGATTTTCATTTGTTTCAATTTGTTTTTTATTTAATTAAAATATAAAATTTCTTGCTGTTCTTATTTCCAATTTGACTTATTAATTATTAATTTGATTTATTAATTATTAATTTACTTATTGTAATTAAAGAGGTATATATTGTTTAACTTCCCAGTATATGGAGCTTTTAAACATCTGTCTATTCTTAACTTCTAACTTATTTTTAACTTCTTAATTGTGTTATGGGAAATGGCATAATGTTAATGGGATTCATTCTTTCTCCAGTTCTTCCCATTACAAAGTTGGCTTATGCCTCCAGGAACATCACTAATGATTCTACATGCTACATTCACTCAAGTAAGCTTGGCAAAATAGTCCAGTGGACTCACACCATATACCTAATTTTCTATTCAACATATACAAGCATTCTTTCCTTGATATTTTCCTATATAAACCTTAAATGATCTAAAACCTAGATCTGGTCTGGAAGAAACAGCTAAGAATAATAATTGAACAACATTATTCTGAGTGACAGAAATGTAGAAAAATAATTAAAATAAATGAAATGTCATCTATTAAGTGACATTGTGAGTACAGAATATCACAACTGGAGATTTGCTGGGTGTGGAATTTGTTGTTCCTACATTATCCCCTAGTGTACTGCAAACTTAAAATCCTCTAACTTTACCTTGTGTTTATTCCATGGGCTGGATGCTCAAGAGTTATACTTAATAATCCCATTTCACTCTTATCCTCAGTCTATTCCAATGAGCTTGTTTTTCATAAAGATTTTTTTCTTCATTCTCTCATCACACCATCAATAGAAGACCACTTTTGTATGTTTTCTGGTAATTGCTAGCTATTTTTGGGTGGGGAGGGTAGAACAGAATTTTTTCTGTATTTTAATTCACACCATGATATGTTCAGGGCCTAGTTTTTGACTCTGAACAGTGGACGAGTACACTTGGCATCCCCTTTGCTGGTGTTATCTCCAGATGGGTAAGTACTTGTATCTAATCTCTCCATGATAGGATCTGTCTTTATTTCAATTTCAGAATAGATTGGTTCCTATGACTTTAACTCTCTAATGGGTAAAAGAAAAGTCATGATGTTTATCAGTATCTAGCTCTTGTGTATGTGCAGTTGAAAAAAAACCTATTTTTAGTTCTCAAATATTACTTTTAAATAAACTATCAACTGATAATTATTTAACCCCTTCAAAGCCTTTTGAAAACATGAAAGTATATCTTATGAATTTTAAAAATCACTAATCAGTGTTTTTGCTGTTTGACCATTAGTAGCATTTCTGCATTTTTTATTATATGGGAAAAAGCTATACTGAAAGTGGACAAGGGAATGGGCATGAACATAGGCATCTTAAGAAATATCAGTTCAGGAGGGCTGGGGTTGTAGCTCAGTGGCAGAGAGCTTGCCCCTCACATGTGAGGTACTGGGTTGGAATCCTCATCACCATGTAAAAATAAATAAACAAAATAAAGATACTGTGTCCATGTATAATTTAAAAAATCAGTGTAGAAAATATTGCACTTGAATGTTGTGCATTAGTAAATTGAAATGCTTTTTCTATTTTCAAAAATCATTCAAAATACTTTTGTATCTATAGAACTGAAATAGCCCTATTTTGGACACTCACTCAATCAATTAAATAATGCGAAGTTCAAGTAGAACATCCAACACATAATCAATTTTCAATAAGTATTTGCTACTTTGATTAAGAAAATGAATCATATGTTAGAGTATAATGTCCAGGGTGAATAAGCTGAAAACAATAAAATAACATAATTGTGAAACATACACATTGTATGGATTGATTCAACTACACAGTGTAATAAATTTGGAGAGCTAATTGTTGTATTACTGTCAACATTTTAAAATTTTACTTGTTGTATTACTGTCAACCAATTTCATGTGTCATTTTCCTGAATAACTAGGATAGCCTCAGGATGCATAAGTCAGTTATACCTTATATTGTATCTAAGTACAAGTCATTTGTATCTAAGTAAAAGTCATTTGATGATGATTGTCACTGAAGTTGTGTCTACATGCTATGAGTAACAGGCATGTAGAAAAAAAAATAAATAATACTTCCTTATGAACATCAAGTACTTTGAATTATGTACTTTCTTTACTAAGACCCTGTTCCTTTTATTCATAAAAATTAGACATATGGTCCCCTCAAAGTCTAAAATACTTTTTATTTACACTTGCATTCAATAACTGAATTCCTAAGATAAAATCCCAAAGACAAAGAAAATTTTGATCTTGAAATAAATGATACTGTAAACAACCATGCAAGATTTTTCACCTTTATGTGATTCTTGTAATTGGATCAATTTTAAGGAGGTTAAGTGCAAAATACATGCTCAAATTAAGCAGTCATATCAATTATAAAATTTTTAAGTCCTACTTATCTAAATGCTCATATAAATATTTCAAAGACAGAAGTTTTAATATTGGTACAGTATATTTATTACCCAGTTCACTGGTTTAATGAAATAATTTCTAAATTAACATATGCCACCATATTTAAAAAGCTTGCTTATATTTTCCAAATGTTCAATTACTATGACCCAATGGCCTTTCCAGAAATACCTGTATAAATTTCATCTGTAAGAGGTTCTTAACTATCAGCTGTTTTACCTCTGCACCTTTATATTGCAGTCTATGACAACATTACAACCAGTTACCCTAGATACATGTTTTCTGGACTATTCTCCTTCATGATTTCAACATGCTTACCCAATTGGGTATTAATAATATTTTTTATCATCTCAATTTATTCCAAGTATATTTGTAACTCATCATTGAGGCCACTACTGAATTCAATTAGATCTGTAAACACCTTAATTGGCAGGTGAAAACAAATATATTTTTTCTTTTGTCTCTCTGAAGCAGAAATTATTATTCAATGATCCAAACAAAGGTAATTATATCATTGTGTCTTTGAATTGTATGATAGGAAGAGATCATACAGTGAAGATGCAACATTTTTTATTCCCTTCTGTCTTGTGTAAGCAACTTTAATTAATATATTTTGTTTTAAAATTGTATATGGTATACATTTCTATTTTATTTTTGTAGCTCAAATTATATACAGATTATAAGACCTTGAGAAATAAACTTTTTGTTTTCATTCTCAGTTCAGAACAAAGTAGCTGAAATAAAGTAGGCATAGTTGCTTGTAGAATTAATAAATTATTTAATAAAATTAGAATTTATAAATAGAATTAGAAAGAACATACCACTTGTAACTGTAATGTGAGTTTCACATTACTTCATTTCAGTCTTATTATATCACTTTGTCATTCAAGGCCATGTGTTATTGGTGTGATAATAGATCAATAGATCAAAGGAAGAGAATTAGAGTAAAGAAATAAATGTACACAACAATTGAGTTTTGATAAGATTCTTAGGACATGAATAAAACCCTCAATAGATGGTACATTATCAATGCAGTGGACATCTGTATCCCCTCCCTCCAAAAAAAGAATTGTGATCTTAACCTTAAGCCCACTACAAACACAAAATGTTACTTGGAATGGAGCATGGATATTCACTTCAAAGCTAATGTGTAGAAGATACCATAGCACTTCCCAAAGAAACATGGAAGATGTTGACTTTTGGCGGGAGAACTGGGAGCAACTGAGCTCACAGAGATAAGGAAATTTCTGGGGATGATAGAAATATCCAAATGTCATAATATGAAATATGTTTATTTTTTGTCCTATGCTCCTGTCACTGAACTTCTATAACCCTTGGAATTTCCAGGTAATAGGAGTGTTTATTACTATGCAAAATGAGTTCCTTTGATAACCCATGATTTTATATTAATAAGGTGACTTAGGTTAGGACCTCAAGATAGCCTCAGAGTGGGACAAGTCACCAGAAAGATAAAGTTATTAGAGGACTATAAGATTAAAACTAAGCTCTTCCCAGGAACATTTAGGAAAGGGTGAATGTAAAGAATATTCTCTATAAAAAACTAATGTTTAATTAATAGTCATTTTTAAAAAAAAAAAAAAAAAAAAAACCTCTTGAAGAATAAGTTTTGATGAACTTCTTGGTTGCTGAAGACCTGGAACTACTACAAGTGTGGAGTCCACAGCACAACAACCGTGACCATACATCGTCTTATCCATTTCTTTATTTTGCTATTCATCTGTATCCTTGAAAATATTCCTTATAACAAACCCAAAAGTATATGTAAAGTGTTCCCCCGGTTTCTGTGAACTGCTCTAGCAAATTATCAGACTCAACAGAGGAAGATTTCAAGAAGAATTCATTTGAATTGTAGGAAACCCAAGTGATGTCTGCTTAATCTGTGGAAGAAAAAAACAAGACCCAACATCTGATCATAGAAGCTTTCTCTGTTAGTGTGAGAGGGAGAAAAAAAATGTGTTTTCCATTTTATTGTCTGATATTTCAATACTGGTTGTTTCATGGGGTTATATATTCATTAAAATTCATTCAACTGTTCTCTTAAAATGAATACATTTCATTATGTATAAATTAAACTTTAGTAAAACTCATTCCTTGAAAAGACTATTATCCTATACTTTGAATATATGCGCTATGCCTTGGGTAGAATTTAAGTGTGTTCCCTAAAATTTCATGTGTTATAAAATGGGTTCCTGGAGAAGCAATATTAAGAAGTGGTAGGACCTTGAAATTTGGTCTGTGAGGGTATTTTGTCAGAAGGAATTTTGGTTGTTTCGTGGGAACCTGGTATTTCTCAGAAGAAGGTTGTTATAAAATACAACACTGTCTCTTATCTTCCTCTAACTTTCTGTTCTCACCATATGATCTTTCCCTGTCACACAGGATCCTTTCATGACATTATCCATCATGAGGTGATAAAGTCCAGGGGTCATACTTTTATAACAGATTGTGTTATACTTTTGGCATTATCAGCCTCCAAAATGTTAAACTAGATACACCTCTTTTCTTTTCTATTTTAAGAGAGAGAGAGAGAAAACTTTTAATTTTTTTTTTTTTTTTTGGTTTTTGGTGGACACAATATATTTTTAATTTTTTTTTTATTTTTATGTGGTGCTGAAAATTGAACCTAGCGCCCCATGCATGCCAGGCGAGCATGCTACCGCTTGAGCTACACTCCCAGCCCCAATCTCTTTTCTTTATGTATTATCCAATTTCGGGTATTTTGTTATAGCAATAGAAAATAGATTTACACAATGTAAATACTTGTTGAATAAATTATATGCTAAAAATTAGCAAGAGTAATGTTTCATAGCAAAGATTTTTAAAATAAGGTAACAGAATTGGCAATACTGATTGTAACTATCATAGAGAGTAAGTACACCTCATACTTTTCTAAATGAAGTTTAAGATTAAAATCACTTTGGCAGTTTATTAAAAGTTAAATATAAAAATAATCTATCAAAGCAGTAATTTAATTTCACTTAAAGGTATCTAAGTAATACACACACACACAAACACAGATCCTGATATTTGTAAACACCCTATTTGCAAATTTACCTACTTACTATAATTTATTTATAATCCTAAAATCAATACTTGTGGTACTTTTGTGATCATTAACAGACATGTAGAGTGATGAAATTTTGAAAAGTCTGAGTATGTTTTAAATGATTTTTTCCCCTCTGAATTCATGCTAAAGCTTAATCTCCAAAGTCTATGTTAATAATATTAAGGGGTTGAAAACTAAATCTGACTATACTATTTAAAGGCAGAGTCTTTGGAACATGATTAGGTTTAGATAAGGCCATTAAGGTGGAGTTCCCAAGACTGAATTATTATGTATTTAGAAGAATAGGGACAGGGACCAGATACACAGGTAGACATGTATCCTCCCTGTCTCTTGCCATGTGATTCCACTTGCCACTTCAGGATTCTTCCATAAAGAAGCCCATCTGCTATGAAATGACATAACATGGAAGCTACAACCAGAGTCTATGCCGTATGTTTTGAACTTTCAGCTTCCAAAATTGTGAGTAAAGTAAACCTTACTTGTTTATAATGTTAGCCTACATCAGGTATTTCATTATGGTGACCAAAAATTGACTAAAATTCCAGCATGCACTTTCCAATTAAGGTTGAATAAGGCAATGATTTGCCTTCTCGTTTCAGCTCTCATACCATAAAAGTATACTTCTCAAGAGTTCATTTGGGTCCCATTTTTTATTATTTATTTATTTAATATTTATTTTTTTTAGTTGTATATGGACACAACACAATGCCTTTATTTTTATGTGGTGCTGAGGATTGAACTCGGGTCCCGCCCATGCTAGGTGAGCGTTTTACCGCTGAGCCACAATCCCAGCCCCAGGTCCCATTTTTTATATTGTCACAGTTTTTGTTGATAATTTCAGTTACCAAAATGTCCTTCAAATGTAATAGTGAATTCTAGTATTCCTATGTGCAAGAATAGTGAGATTGTGATGTGCTTTATGGAGAGAATATATGCATCTGTTAGATAAGATTCCTTTAGGTCTTACTTATAGCATTATTATGTGTGAGTCCAATATGAAAGAATAAACTGTACATTAAATATGATGCCTTTAAACAGAAACATATATAAAAAAGATTTAACACTAAATGTAAATGTGACTAAAACTTCTCAGGAAGCAAACCTTATATTTCTCCTGAAACTAACGTTTGGTATTTTGCCTATTCTGTGTTCATCATGAATTATAAAACCTACCTACCATGGATAATGAGAAGTGGAAATAGTTCTTCTTTCCTGTAAAAATATGAATGAAAACCAAATTATATTATGCACATGCAAATCAAAACATTATTACACACAAAACTGAAATGAAACTAAAGTATTATGCTGAGTGAAAAATAGGCATGAAAGAAACGTGTACTGTACAAATCATGTACATGATATTATGAAACATATAAACCAAAGTATATTGATAGGAAGAAACTCAATAACTGCCTGGGTTAAGGGGTGGGAGGAGGATTTATTTTAAGAATTCACTGGAGAACTTCTTGGGATGGTAAAAATGTTCTATATCATGATCATTGTGGTAATTTCAAGGAAGTATACTTTGATCAGAATTCATTAAACTCAATATTGTGAATGTTTTTGTTCCTTATATGTAAATTATACCTCAACAAAGTCAATTTTTTAAAAAGCAAACACTATTGAAAAGGAAGTATGATGATTTGAGAGAAGATATCTTCAGTAATAGATAAACGTGTGGAATTGAAAAAGAACAATGCATGTAAGGATAGAGTCAGACTCTTTAAAAATATACATTTATTCTATAAGTTATGCATAATTACAACTCAGTAGTAAAAGACTATTTTTTATGTATTTTTTGTGGTAAATGAATCCAAATGATACTTTAAATTTGTTCAGGATGTGGGGTTAAAGTGTTTCAGGATCACAAAATATGCATACTTGTGAACATGTACACAAGACACACACGCACATGTGTGCACACAAACACACACATTTTATGTACACCGAATCTAACACCAGACATTTTCATGTACAGTTTAAACTTAGCATCTGTACAAGTGAATTTTTTTGAAAAAAACCCCAACTGATGCCAGTAAGAATTTATGGAAAATATCTTATTCCCTCTCTCCTCAAAAGAATTTCCAGGTACATTTTTGAAGGGTTTTCTGCACATATTTGGAGGCTACTGCTTTTCCTAGTCCTGGTATCATTGAGGGTATACTTTACGGACTAAAGGTCATAGTTGCAAAGGCTAAATTATTGATTCAAGCTCCCTTGAAAATATTTTACTTTTTCCTCCATTCCTGTTCTTATTTTACACCTTAATTGTATGACTTAGAATGAGAAGCATTCAAGGATGAGGAAGGGGTCTGTGAAGGAGTCAACTGAAATTGCATTGTAATTTTTTTTTTTTTTTGGCAGAGCTAATCCATAAGAGATAACCATTATCTTCTATTTTGTAAGCAATATTTATATTCTTCATGAATGTTAAGGAGGAAAAATGGCAGTGACAGCCTTATCCCTTCCCATAACAAAACCTTTGCTAAAGGCTCCTTGGGACCATAAACAAGTTTTTTTTTTTTCTTCTTCTATAAATACAATTTAAGTTCACTTCAAACACTTGGCCTCCTTGACACAAGTCTGAGTTGGAATTCTCACCTCTTTTTAAATTATTTTTTTTATTTATATAGGACAGCAGAATGCATTAGAATTCATATTACACATATAGAGCACAAATTTTTCATTTCTCTGGTTGAATATACAAAGTATATTCACACTGATACGTGTCTTCATACATACACTTTGGATAGTAATGTCCATCACATTCCACCATCATTTCTAACCCCCTGCCTCCTGAGCCCTTCCCTTCCAACCCCTCTGCCCTATCTAGAGTTCTTCTATTCCTCCCATGCTCCCTCTCCTACCCCACTATGAATCAGCCTCCTTATATCAGAGAAAACCTTCGGCATTTTGTTTTTGGGAATTGGTTAACTTCACTTAGCATTATCTTCTCTAACTCCATACATTTACTTGCAAATGCCAGGATTTTATTCTGTTTTATTGCTGAGTAATATTCCATTGTGCATAGGTGCCACATGAATACAGAGAAAAATATATAAAAAATATCAAATTATGTTTGTGGGCTGTCAGCTCTACCACTGTTAAGAAGTAGAACAAGGACAATATGAACTGCCTCAGTTGTATTAGAAATTTGTTTGCTTTAAATTATAGTTTGCTTACAAAAAGTCTTTAAAATATTTAAATTTAATTTTAAGATAACATTCACATGGTTCAAAAATCAATAAACTGAGTTCCCATTCTAATATATATATATATATATATATATATATATATATATATATATATATATATTAAATTTTCTGATTGATAGGCATTCAATTATATTCCCATTGACATAAACATAAAGGCCTTTTATATATACAGTATCATGTATCTGTCATTTACTTTCTTGCTTGTCCCTTTCCCTACATTAATTGTGGCTAAGTTTTCTGACACAGTAAGATTGGGCTTAGTTTCAGTGAAAAAATCTTAAATCTCTTTTTATTCATTTGGCCAAAATGAGCTCATGGGTGGTGTTTTGTTAGAGTCTGTAAACAAGTCTGGATGGCGCCTGGCAAATGTTAGAGTCTGTAAACAAGTCTGGATGGTGCCTGGCAAAATGCCAGAGGGAGTGGTTTGTGAAGTAACACCAGGGAGCCATTAAGTGTGGAGATTCCTGATTGGTTGACTGATGTATCTAGTTTATGCTAATTAAGATAAGCTGTGTGGAATGTATAAATACTGCTCCTGTCCTGCAATAAACAGCTTCCACTCCTGCTGTATCAATCTACACAAGTTGTTCGTCACCCCCGGTTATTTTGCCCAGCCAGCCGGACTGTGGCAGTGTTTAAAGCCTTAACTCTTGCCAAGGCTAATCTTCAGAACCACATACTTTGTTTATCTTTCCTTGAAGGTTTTGCTAAAACCTATATTCATCATTCATCTAAATCAATATTCACACTTTCCCAACCATTTGAACTACTGTCACAGTGTCTGATGACATGGATTCTTTCTTTTAATCAGACATAGGTTATAGTTTTGATGCTAAGTCATGGTATCATAACCAAGGTCAGCAAAGGTCAAAGTTCATTTCTGAAAGAATAAACTATTTCTGTTATAAATGCTAAGAGATGACTTTAGGTACTTAACACAATTGTTGGAAATTCTGGAAGTCATCAGATAGAGAAGGGAAGGTGCAGAATAATGG
Organism: Marmota monax; assembly: GCF_021218885.2. Classification (NCBI taxonomy): domain Eukaryota; kingdom Metazoa; phylum Chordata; class Mammalia; order Rodentia; family Sciuridae; genus Marmota; species Marmota monax. Next base: position 11,011,970 of record NW_026693153.1, read on the forward strand.
GTATATAAAAAGTGACCATGTTTGAAAATCTTGCTGTGGAACGTTGACAGTGTGGCCAATTTTGTATGTTTATAACTTTGTCTACATATTTTCTCTCAGATTGTCCTCTCTTTATATGCAGTGATCAAAAAGCAGATAATGTAAAAAGTTATATTCTGAAATAAATTCATATCATATTATATTAGATCTCTTATTAACTTATACCTAACATGCTTCTCTTTCCTTTTTAAAGAGAAACCTAGTATGTATATATAAAATGGCAATATTAAATTCACTGAAAGAATTTACTTTAGTTCTGTGGGAAAATTTCTAAGACTAAAGTAGGAAAATGATTAAAAGTCTAAAAAATGTAACAACTAAAATTTATCCGTGTATCAACCTAACAATTTTTTTATTGGTCTTTTTCTTTCTTTTTCTGAGAACTAATTAGAAATATTATTATAAATGATAATTCCCAATGAAAATCAATATAATATTTGTATATCTGATACATTTCCATATTAATAAAATGCAATATAAATATACATACTTATCACAGAGAATACATTTATCATTTATTTTTCCTTCTTACTTTAGTGTATTAATGGAGAATATTCATATTTGACACCTTAAAATTTACCACACTTTTAATATATTCATTCATTAAGAAAGGAACCGATAAACTAGAACCCACAGGCCAAATCCAATTCACTTCTTATTTTACGAATAAAGTTTTATTGAAATGCAACCAACCTGCTTTCAGGTTCCAAACACAAAGTTGAGTTGCGGGAACAGAGATAATCTGACACACGTAGCTTAAAAGTATTTACTAATTGTTCCTTTATAGAAAAAGTGTGCTGACCATGTTTGAAAATCTTGCTGTGGAAAATAGACACACAATATTGCCTGAGGGATTCTTTAAGGAAATTAATAGTGTTTTTTGTTTGTTTGTTTGTTTTTGTTTTTTATTTGCAATGTTGAATAATTGTAAGAAGAAACTCTGGGTTTTTATGTTAACCTTCTAAAAGTCTATTGCAATTAGAATTTTCAGGGAAGACAGACATTTTAAACTCCTGCTTAGTTGGGTCTGTTTAAGAATTTAGTATAGCTGACATCATCCCTCCTTAAACTGAAGTGATCTCAGAGGACAGACTATCTAATGTCTCAATACATAAAAGTAGTGGACAAATCCATTTATACAAAGACATTTATATAGACACACACACATAAACACATATACAATCTTACATGCACACTCACATACAGTTTTTCTTTCAGCAATAAACCATGAGCCAATGAGCCCTCTATTTTTGCTTCTGTTATTCATAACATGCCACACACACACACACACAAAAGAAAACAAAAAGTAAAAGAAAATCCTGTTGCCTTAAAAATAAGACAGCTAAATCAGATTTGCTACAAAACCAATGAACTCTATCCATATTTAATTTTTAAGACAGAAAACAATGTTTATAATTTCTTGGTGAGACTCAGAGATGCCCTCCATGTGAATTGAACACAAGTCTTTCGTGTTTAGTGCAAATGTGGGTATCTAAAATGCAAGAAAGAGTTTAAGTGGATTTGAGTTCTGTAATGAAAAGTTTGAACATTGTTCTCAGAGTAAACACTTCCTGGCAGAGCTTCAAAGAAAGAATATGTGATTGCTGGGAGATTAGAAATTCTGATTGCATTAGGTTTTCATCATTCTGTGGGATAGGCTTGTTGTCAGCACCAGGTTGAAAAGAGTGACAGATCCATATCCACAGCTTTTCTGAAAGCCTAAGATGGACAAGGTGGTTTACTTTCAACATACTGATGTTTTTATACATCAGCTACAATGCAATATTGAAATTTTTTCCCATTTTGTATTCTATCATAGTTAAAATACATGGTTCTTTCATTTATTATCATTTGTTGACACATTGACTATTTTCAGTTTCAATGGAGAGGCTGGCAAGGATGAACAGAACATCAGGCTTTTTTCTCTATCTTGGAACGAAAGTATACAGTCATGGTCATTTTCAAAAAAGAAAACAGTTTCAACTGATCAATTAGAAAGAAGGATGATATAGACAATAAAAAAAAATATTCTGTGCCTGTCTTGAAGTTGGGGGGGGGGCTACAACTTACGTATTATGTTCTATTTTCACAATGTATATTTATAAACAAGCATGATTTTCTTATAACATATCATATTAAATAATAGTAGTACCTATTTTATTTCAAAACATGGGAGTCAGTAAAGAAGAGAAATTATGCTTACTATTTGCGTTTTCATTGTATAATTTCTAATTAACTTGATTCTTCTATATCATTTGACTTATAAAGTTGCTATTATGAAAAACAGGACAGGAAATGTAAGAAGATTATATTTTTTTAATTTATAGTAAGGAATCTGCAAATATCTGAGCAAGTGTACTATTTTAGTTGTTTTCTATTGCTATATTAGATACATGGAACTGGGTAAATTTTAAGGAAAAGAGGTTTATTTTGACTCATGTTTCTGAAAACTGAAAATAATCCAAACTTAAGGAACTGCTTCTATTTTCCTACCTTGTTATACAAATCCTATTATACAATGTATCTATAATAGTCAGTAATAGAAGTATCTTTTTTTTTTTTTTTTTGGTACCAGGGACGAACCCATGGATATTTAACCACTGAACCACATTCTCAGTCCCCTTTTAAAAATTTTTTGTATTTTGAAATGGGACTTCACTAAGTTGATGAGGCAACTTTGAACTTGTGATCCTCCAGCCTCAGCTTCCTGATATGCTAGGATTACAGGTGTGCACCTCTGCGTCCAGCTCATGTTCTCTTTTTAAATTTTTTTTTTAATTTTTATTGTTTGTTGTAGTTGGACACAATTTATTTATTTTCATGTTGTGCTGTGGATCAAATCCAGTCTCTTACAGATGCTAAGCAAGTGTTTTACCACTGAGCTACAACTGCAGCCTCCTGGGTTCTTTTTGTTTGTTTGTTTTTAAAATTTATATATGACAGCAGAATGCATTACAATTCTTATTACATATACAGAGCACATTTTTTTCATATTTCTGTATACATAGTATATTCACACCAATTCATGTCTCCATACATGTACTTTGGATAGTAATGATCATCATATTCCACCACCATTAATTACCCCATGCCCCCTCCTTTCCCCTCCAACCCCTCTGCCCTATCTAGAGTTCTTCTATTCCTCCCAAGCTCCCACTCCCTACTCAGCCTCATCAATGTTTATAGCAGCACAATTCACAATAGCTAAACTGTGGAACCTACCTAGATGTTCAATAGATGAATGGAAAAAAATGTGGCATATATACCCAATGGAATATTGCTCATCAATAAAAAAGAAAAAAAATCATAGCATTTGGAGGTAAATGGATGGAGTTAGAGAAGATAATGCTAAGTGAAGTTAGCCAATCTGTGTTCTTTTGAATATATGTATTTCCTCTCTGAATTGTTCTTTCTTTTTCATTATGCTTATCTTCAATATGTATATTTTTAAAGTATTTTATGTTCATGGGCCCTTATTTTATTCACTTATTTCTATGCAGTGCTGAGAATCAAACCCAGTGCCTCACACATGCTAGGCAAGTGCTCTACCACTGAGCCACAACTCCAGCTCCTTCCAATATAATTTTATTTCCAATTTCTTTCTTGGAAATTTTCCTAATTTTTTTTAATATTGGATTTTCAATCTATCTGTCTCCAATTCAACTATTCCAGGTTTAGAAGGAGTAGGGTAAACATAGTGCAATATCTCTAAATGTAAATATCAAATATATTTCATCTCTCATAAGGTGTTCATAAAGAAATAATTAATAAAACATATGTGAATGCCACTGTACATAAGGAATGCTGTCTTGACAAATGAATTTTATTGAAAATATAAATCCATAATCTTATTATTTAAAAGTAGTACATGCCAAGGATTAGTTGTAGCAATAGTAATGCAATTATTAATAATAGTTACTTGGTTTCCATAATTACTGAGAAAATTTTAAAAAATCCAATTAAAACAAAATATTACAGTTAAAATGGCAGGACTGGTTGTATAGCTCAGTGGTACAGCACTTGCCTAGCATGCTTAAGACCCTGTGTTCAATGCCCAATATCATAAAAAGGCAAAAATAAATAGATAAATTGGTAGAGTTAAAAAACGTAGAATTGATAGAACTTTGAACAATAACACATAAATTTTTCATTGACAGACCTTTATCATAACTTTAATTATGCTGATATTTGAAATGGTGAATTTTAGTTCTGCCTTAATTTTTGTATGAATAAAAGTCTTCATTTTATTTTTAAGGAGTTAAATAAACCACACAGTTTAAAAATTAGGGTTAGGATAATTTCAGTAAAAAATATAGTATCTAATATTCACATTAGAAGTATGTATGCATCAAACAAGCTACCCTTAAGTTATCTTTGGCAATAGGCAATTTATAAACTTTTGTGAAGAAAAAAATAGTTCAAGAATTGCTTGACACAATTTTCCCTTCTCATGATTAAGGTATTAATTAAAGACTTTCATGCACAGTATTTTTCTAAAGATAAATATTGGATGAATGAGAGTAAATTCCCTAAATAACTAGATACTAGATAAGAATGACTAGATATAGATAGTATCACATTGGCTGGACTATTTTTAAATACAATACAAACATAAATTTATGCAAATTTTCAGCTTTATCATAGTCAACATCTATTTATAAAAAGTCCATTTGGGGAAGTACCCATTTAAACTTGATAATTAGAGTAATAGAAAAAAAAAAGATCACAGTTTACAATCACTTATATAAATTGAAATAAAACAAATATTTTTTTTATTAACTTGAAAATCATAGCAATATATGAATTCACTACTTGAGAGATATCTTTAGTATATGTTGAACTACATAGTTTTAGAGGAAGAAAACCTTAGGAGATAATGTTATGCCATTTTGAACAAAGGTATGATGTATTGAACTTGTATAAATAGTAGCATAATTTTGTTTAAATATGTTCCTTTATAATTCTAATCTTTATAAATTTTGATACATTTTAGTTTGGGATTCATCTGGATATGGTATATAATAATAAATCTTAATGTATCTAAGATGGATTTTTTGAAAATTAATACATTGATGACACTAATCACTACTTCTGTTTCTCAGTAAGAGTCATATCTAAAGCAGAGTCTGATGAGCCCCTATAACAGAGAATGTAGGGTATCTTCAAAGTTTATGAAGGATGCCTTTTTCAGTCAATGATGCCTTGTCTATAGAGTTTTCTATGTTTTTCTTTACTCAAGTTAGGGACAGGTGACGAGGTAAGGGATAAGAGTTGTGGGTGGACCTATGAAGGACATCTGGCCAGACATGAACTCAGATCCTGTCAGGCAACACAGAGGGTTGATTGTCGCATTCAATATAGGGCGGAGACCAGCGCTGAATGTGACTCTAATATATAAGCCCCAGACATGGTCATAGGCAACAGTGTTGAGAGGAAGGGACTGAGTCTGCGCTTGAGTGTACTCATTCTCAAGAAACATACAAAAAGTTCAGGGGTTTCTCTAGGCCATCTGGGGAAAGTCAATGGACAGCCCATGCTAAGGCTTGAATGCTTTGCTCCTACCAAAGTTTATGTGTTGGGAACTTAATCACCAGTGCAAATATTGATAATTTAAATCTAATGGGAGGCATTTTCATCATAAGGGATCTATCTCATGAATGGATTTACTTTTCTTTATAAATGAATTCTCTTCTGTTTATAAATGTCTCAGTCTCAGTTTCACTATTGTAGCAACACAAAACAATTGAAGACACCTAAGAATCTTGTCCGGGATCAAATGACAAAGTGATGTTGCCACAAATGTGAAGGAATAGGGAGAAGTCAGATGGAGAATGTAGATGAAGTTCAAGCAGAGTGTACAGCAGGGACTATGACTGACCCAATGTAACAGAGAAAGGCAACACCACATTGGTCAGAGAGAGAACAAAATAGCTGCCATCCATATGCAACATAGGGTATACCTCCAAACTTGGTAGCATTAAAAAGCCAAGGACTAGAAAGAACTATTTGGAACTAAAATCCACATCTTGCTAATCACCGTAAGTCACAAAATCATCCATGACCTGCTTCTACTTCATCCAGCCAGGAGCTAGAAGGGCAAAGTCAGAATGGAAAGCCATTATTGAAAGGCGAGTGACTCACCAGAGAGGATATTCAACCAAGGGGTTTTATTGGGCGGCTGCCCAAAGGGGAAGAAAAGGAGAGGAAGAGAGCTGTAGCATGAGCCTGCAAGCTTCAGTTTAAGAAGGGTTGCTTTGGCGACCTGGTGGATGCTGATTGGCAGGGTGACTCAGGAATGGGCCAGCAGACACTGAATCCCAGGGGGATTGGTCAAGAAAACTTGACTTTGGTGCCTTTCAGCTTGGTGACCTTTGGAGAGCGGGGGGGAGAGATAAGAGATTATGTGATGTACTTCTGGAGAGACAGAAACTTAACTTTAGCAGGGAGAAACCCAATGGGGGAAATAAAACCAAAAGGCAAGGTCTCTCACAAACCCAATAATTATTAGATCAGGTATTTGTCTAAATAAGACTAACAAGATGGCAATTGTTTTAACAGGAAGGGACTTCTTGAAGTACTCTAAAATATGAAGTAGAACTACAGAAGTTGGTAAATTCATCTATAAGAAGTAAAGAAGCTTTATTTTCTTTGGAAGTTAAGTATGATTTATCAAAACTGGGACTTCATTTTGGTCTCATAGTGCAAAGTGATTGCAAAGACCTTTGGAATTTAGGACAAGGGGGTCAAGGAGAAGTATCAAAAAAAGTAAATATTTATGAACTGAGGTTGTAGCTCAGCAGTAGAGTGCTTACCTAGCATGTGTGAGGCACTGGGTTTGATCCTCAGCACCACATTTAAAAAATGTTAAAATAAAGGTATTGCATCCACCTACAACTTAAAAAAATTAAAAAAAAATAAAGGGTGTGTTTGTGTGTGTGTGTGTGTGTGTGTAGGAATTCTGTAAATGGCTAATTACTTACCTAGAGATTTCACTAGACAAGTACAAATATGCTTCGTATAATACTCTCTCATTTCTGCTCCAGCTTACAACTGTAAACCTAAGGTCCTTTAGCAAGCTAACATGTTTGTGACAGACTTCTGCACCATTCTTTTTAGAAAATCATTGATGACAATATTTAGTTATTTACTCATTTAACAGAAAGTTCTATTAAACTCAGATGCTACCTTCTGTAGCTCAATTTAACACAGTTTTAAAGCAATAAATCATGGACAGTGAATAAGGACACTATAAGCACAAAGGTAAATACAGAAGAAACAGTGTATCACAGTACAAATTTTAATAATAACTGTCTAAAAATATGAAAGACAATAATTTTAGTTACTAGAAAATGATATTACAATCTTTCATTTGTATCTGATAATCATATTATTTAACTTTACCATAAAGACAAATATCAATTATCTATATAAATCTCTCTTCTGTCATCTACTTACCATTTATCATCTCTTTTGTGAGAGAAATAGCAAGGGAAGGGTTAGCTGTTTTGTTTTATCTAAACATCTAACATTTTGTTTGAATTCATAAGCTTGTCAGAAATTTGATTTTTGGAGTGCAATACTATGAAAGCCTCCATAAATGGTCAAAACATATCATGGGCCATTTAAGAGTAATTCAAAATACAGATCATCTATGGTCATCTATGCTAAATATGATATTGACTGTCCATGCAAATTCAGAGAAGAACTGATATCTTCAATGAGTTCTTAGGTATAATTTTGCCCTTTTTTTAAAAAAAAGAAAAAGAATACTCAATCATGCATGTTGCTCAGAAGGTTTCATTTATTTAAAGATTAATAAATGATTTCATTATAAAAATCAACCAGATAAATTTAAGTTTATTATGGGTACAATAGGGAGAAGTAAAACTAGGAGAAAATTTGCCAAGAAATTGCATTCTGAAGGATCATTAAGTACCTTATTATTAGGGTTAGTAAGCAATTGATGAATTCATCAATAAAACTTGAAATAGTCTAAGGGCTTTAGGGGGATATTTAGAATGTGAAACTAGTCCCATATTTCTATTTTCCTATCTAATTTACATAAAAAAATGAGAGCTTTCTAAGATTAAAAATTTTGAACTCCCAAGGCCTTGTATTTGATTCTTCAGAAATATGTAGATCTTAAAAACAGCATAAAATTTTACATATTCTATCTTTAATAATCTGACTCTCATAGTGAGAAATAAATCTGAATGACTTTATCACCAATCTTTTTATGAAGCAATTGCTGTGCTAGGTGAAAGGAAAAGAAATTGACTTTATTGTTATTTAAGTTGGTAATTTCAGTTACTATTTGTTATACAAAGACCAAAAAAAAGTTTAAGTAGTGTTCCTAGATCAAGGCACAGTTTTATTCTTTAAAGGATTCGATAAATTCACCCAGTGTTTACGTATTACACTGTAAAAGTATAATAAAGTGTAGTATTTTTCAAAGATTGTTTCTCACAAGAAAACACTTCTTGGGTAAAAAACACATGATTCTAGATGGTTTGACAATATTCAGAGAAAAAAGCCAAGTCTTTTCTTTAGATATGGTTTACTAATATGAGAATTAAGACTTTTACATAATCATTTTCATGTTCTTAATAATCAATTCATTCATTTACTCAGATTCCGATAAGACAATATTTTTCAGTTCAATTTATCTACAAATGGAAAATGTATTTAAATGAATGTATGTTCAAATATTATTCATAATATATTTTAGAATTTAGAATTTTGATTAGTATTGTTTTTTAAACATCATGTCATTTATTATAAAATGTATAATTTTCTCAAAACTGTCTGAAACATAAAAGTGGAAAAGAAATAGTACCATAAATGTCAAATTTAAGAATAAGGCTTTTGGGGGCTGGGGATGTGGCTCAAGCAGTAGCGCACTCTCCTGGCATGCTCGGGGCGCTGGGTTCGAACCTCAGCACCATATAAAAAATAAAATAAAGATGTTGTGTCCACAGAATAAATAGTAAAAAATTTTCTCTCTCTCTCTCTCTCTCTCTCTCTCTCTCTCTCTCTCTCTCTAAAAAAAAAAGAATAAGGTTTTTTGTAATTATTTCAGATAGAAAGCAATGGATTTATTTTAGAATTAGAATACATTCTTTTTTAACACCTAATGAAAAAATATATGTAGGAAGTGACCATCAATTTTTCCTAACATTATTCTTTTAAAAAGAGACAACCTTGAAGTCATGTTGTTTCTAGTGAAAAGAAAAAAAAATAAAAAAGACAACAATATCTTAAACTGGACCATGTGTAGGTCAGTGTTGTCCAATAGAAACATTATCTTCAACAGATTCTCAGTGTAACTTGTCAGTAGCCACATATAAAACGTAAGAAGAGACTGAATATTATTTTAATAGTGTATGTAATGTAATACATTCTAAACACAATTCTTAAATGACAAATGATAAAAGATAATTTATTTCTCTATAATTTTTAAGTTCAATGCGTGTAATTTAAACTTACAACTCAATTTTTGTTGCAAGTAATCTGTATTTAGATGGCATAAAATATACGATTCAAAAAGCAAATTTCTATAACCAAGTGATTCCAAAGGTACATATTTTTCTTTAAGAGTTAACTAAGTACCAATAAATAATTTTCCATGATATTTGTGGGTATTACTCACCTTTACTTAGCTTGGATACAGATTAGCTGATTGTAAAAGCTAATTTCAAAACAAAGTGTGTTAAATAAATTACTGTATTTTATGTCTCTTCTATGTAACTTTTCAAGTTAGTAAAATAGGGCTTTTATTGTTGCACCATGGTGCTAAGGGGTCAAGGTTACTTCCACTTTGCATCAAAGCAGCTAGCATGATCTTTTCACATTGCTGAGGATGTCCCACTAAGGTGTGTGCTTTCCAGTAAGGCGTGCATAAAAAGAGGTGAAGCACCAATAGGATGGGAAATATTTTCCATGAAAAATACTGCTACTGTAGAGTGATGGAAAAGATGATGGCTTTGAGGTGGGAATGATAATATAGATGTTGAGATGTATTTACATTCTGACAATATTTCGAAGAAAGTAGGATTTTTTTGACAGTTCAGACATAATTTGGGAAAGTGTAGTTTAAAATTCTTCCTTTTGTTTAAGTATTATTTTTTATAATTTAAACAGTTATTCTCTTGCATTTGATTATTAAGGTTTCATCATTGCTTTCTCAATTTAATATTTAAGTTCCTGCAATTTGAATTTTATATGGTTTGAATTAAGTTTCTACCTTCAATTTTTTGAATTACTTATTCTTCTAGATGTGTTTGCTCAAAGATGTTTCATTTTTTGAACAATAAGTATTTTATCTAATGCCTGTGTAAAGAACATTTCTCTCAATTTTGTCCATGTCAAATTCAATTTCTCCATAAGTGTGGATATATTTTAAAATTTTACTGTTTTCTATTGGGCAAGGTGGCACATACCTGTAATCCCAGTTATCCTGGAAGCTGAGATAGGAGGATCACAAGATCAAGGCCAGCCCTCAGCAACTTTATGATACCCTTAGCAACTTAATGAGACCCTGTCCAAAATAAAGAGAGCTAGTTATGTAGCCCAGTGGTAAAGCCACCCTGAGTTTAATCATCAGTACCAATAAAATAAAATAAATACTATTTTCCTCTGCTGGTTATGTTTTTAAAACTTTCTCTAATGACTATCATATTAAATTACTTAATTTTATACTATTTCACATATAATAAAACTACCTTACTTTCTGCTACTTTGTCTTAATCTATTTGGGCAGCACGCGCACACACACATAATACTCACACTTTTATATATACATGTAAACACATACATATATATGCATATACATACATGTATATATTTATATATATGTATACATACATGTGTGTATATGTATATGTACATGTGTGTATTTATGATGGATTTGGAAATAGAAATTTATTTCCCACAATTTTCTCACAGTTGTGAAAGTTCAGAAGTCCAAAGTCAATGCAGGGATAGGCAGATTCCTTGGATTCCCTGTATGATAAGGAAGACTGGCTTCCTTGTTCATGATCTTCTTCTAATGGTTTCCTCACATGGCCATAAGGATAAATGGGTTCTCTGAAGTCTCTGTGATAAAGGCTCAAACATTATTAGACTCAGTCCTGACCTAATTCCCCTCACAAAGTCCTGACCTCCAAAAACCATTGCTTTCATGATTAGGTTTCAACATACAAATTTTAGGATGTCAATTTTTCTCTTATCTCTTCATTTTCCCTAATTTCTCTTTTCTTCCTTCCTTCCTTGTTCCTTCTCTCCTTATCCATCTGTCCTCTTTTTTCTTCTTCTCTCCCTCCCTCTCCTTTATCATTATCCACATCTTCTTTATTTCTACATTTTCCTCCACCTTCCTCTTCTATTCCTGTGGTTTTACCTTCATTTTCTCCTTTCGCCTGTTTTCTTGCTCTTTTTCATTCCTCCTTATTTTTAAATACAGATGTTTCCAAAGATTCTTCTATAGAGAACTGGTATGTTTATGACATTGAGAATCTGTTTTATGAATGTAATGTGCTTCAAATTTCCATTCTGATTTCATCTTTGTCCAATTAAAAATATGAGATAATTTCCTTATTTTAAACACATGAAGTTTTTCTATTTAAAAATTATGAACATCATTTATTTTTTTCACAGAATGTGATTCATAAATTGGAATGATAAGAAGAATATTTTTGACCAAATCTATGGTCCAGGGTATATAGGCAATTACCCTATATAGTTGCTTTAAAAAATTCTACTTGAAAATAGTTCTATGATACTAAAGATGTGTATGTTCATTTTTTGAACAAGAATTATCCAGGATAAACTTGTGTATAGTTGTTCAAGTTCTACATGATATGTATATATACATTTATATATATATATATATATATATATATATATATATATATATATATATATATATATATCTTACAAAAAATATAGCAACATTTGCCAGTAAATGGATGGAACTGGAGACTGTCATGTGAAGTGAAGTGAAATAAGCTAGTCCTCCCACACCAAAGGTCAAAGTTTTTGCAAATAGGTGGCAGCTAAACCAAAATAAATGGGGTGAGGGTAGGGAGAAGAGAAGTTCAGTAGATTAAACAAAGTAGAATAAAGGGAAGGGAGAGAGAACAGGAATAAGAAAGACTGTAGAAAGATTCTGACATATATAAGTGCATATATGAAGATACCTAAGTGAATCCTCTCATCAGGTACATCCACAAGAATGGGGTCCTAATTAGAATAAAATATATTCTATGCTTGTATAATTTTATCAAAATTTATTGTACTGTCATGTATATATATAAAAAGACCAATAATAAAGTTTCCAAGGGAAAAAAGGAAAGGAATTTAGACAAATAGACTAATTGAAGTAGAGTCCAGAAATAAGCTCACACATTTATGCTCAATTGATTTTTTGACAAAAAGTGCCAAGAACACACAACTAGGAAAGGACAGTCTCTTTGCTAAATGGTGTTTTGAAACTATATATCAACATACATTAGAATGAAGCTTCACCATTATAACATAAACAAAAATAAGCTTGAAATGTATTAAAGACTTAAATATAATACCTGAAATTACAAAACTACTTTAAGAAAATGCTCCAAGATACTGGTCTGAGCAATACATTTTTAGATATGACTCTAGAGTTTAGAAAACAAAAGAAAAATAAGCAAATATATTTTATAAAACTAAAAAGATTTGGTACATCAAAGAAAATAATAAAATGAGTGAACAGATTATCTACAGAAGGTGAGACAATATTTGTAAATGATGTATCTGGTAAAGAATTAATATCTGAAATGCATAAAGACTTACCAATGAAGTATCAAGAATACAGATAGTCCAATTTAAAAATTGGCAAAGGACCCAAATAGACTTTTATCAAAAGAAATCAGTACATTTTACCTAGAGAAAAATGACATAAATAATTACCTGTCAAAACAACAACAAAGTGTCTGTGACTTCTGGTAGCTGAAGACAATGGTGGCTGCCTCTAGACTCTTTTTTTCTCCTGTCCTACAACACAATACAGAAATACAAGAATAAATAAAATCACTCAAAAAAAAAGCCAATCTTCAAAATAAATTATCAAAATAAAAAGAGAATAGTCAAATTCAAAGGAATGACATTGCATATTTCTGCAGTAATCTTTTGGTATAAGCAAGGACAGTCCAAGAAGGAGAGAGCTAATGATAGCCTGAACACTGCACTGAAATTAGCTGAAGAAAGAGAAAGCCTTTCCTAAATGAGAAATTGTAAGCTAGCTGCTAGATCAAAGGCTTTAAATTGGTTATGACTTGATGTGGCAGTTGTCAAAAAAAAAAAAATTCTTTCTGGGGGAGCAACATTTTAAAAGAAAGAAAACTGCCTTTATCAATAAAATAAGAAAAAGGTATATTTATGAAAAAGATTTATAGACAGCAAAACAGGATCATGTGGAAGAGAGGGAAGACATGTCAGGTCAAGGTCCCTCAGAACATGAAAAACAACAGTATTGAGTAAAAAGGCTAAGAGTTTAGGTATGTTTTGAGTGTGACAGCCAATGATTCATGCTGGGAACTTGGTCCCCAGAAATGTGGTGTTAAAGTAGTTGAATCTTAAGGGATAAAACCTAGAGGAAGTTGATGAGAGGAAGAGTACTGCCCTCAGAAATAATTGATGTTCAGCAGTTAGTTCCAGTAAAAATGAGTTATTATAAAAAGAGCAAGCCTAATCCCTCAATCTCTTTGGTTTTCTATCTTGCCTTTTGAGCTTTTCCTTTCACACATTTGTTTACAATGATGCTGTGAACCATGTTGTCATATAGCCAGAAAACCCATACTATCACCAAGCGAATGATGGTGCCTTGGTTTTAATTCTTTAGAACTGTGAGCTAAATAAACATCTTTTCTTTATATTTAACCCAGCCTCATGTATTTTGTTTTAGCAATAGAAAACATCTAATTGTATACACAAGCATGAATAATTCATCTAATCAACTGTCCTTCTACAACATGCAAAACAAGCTGAACCTGAAGTAATTACGTATTTTTTTCAAGAAATTATTTTACATAGATATCCATATGGTTCTTTTTTTTTTTTAAGATCTTCTTCACAGTGAAGGTTTCCATGAAAACTATTTTCCTGTTGAAAATTAGACTTCTCTGCCCAAATTACTTGCCTCTTTGGTTTTTCAAATGTGTCCATTACAATTTAACACAGTATATAAAATGCCTCTTATGTTTATTGTCATTATTCTCCAGCTAGACTATAACCTCAACATGTCATATTTCTATACTTTGGAATGAGGATAAAATAGAAAAGATAGTAAAATGACCAGGGATTCAAGATAATGGACTCCTTTCAACCACACCTAGAGGCTAACCTGTAAACATATTCATGAGCACCATCAAGATCTTTTCAAATGAAAAAATCTCCAGGCTCACCTGTGAGAATACTTCCAGTCAACTCTTTTGTACTATAGGCAGAAAACAGAAAGTGGAGGTGAACCCAGACAGAAGTTACAGGAAGGAGGATGAGTCACAATAAAGATAATATAAGTAAACCTGGATGGTAGCCAGGATACCTTTCTCAATACCTATTTGTTTTGCTGCATGCTCTGCCATAAAACATAAATAAACTTCTAAGCTGGCACACCAAAAAGTGTTTTTTGTTTTTTTCTGTTATCAGCCCCCCCACCCCCAGCCTTGCATGGGAGGAGTGATTGTGAATTTTATTTTTCAAATTTTGGAAGAAAAGAACCCAGGAGAAATTGGCAAAGTGGGGAATCTAGTCTCAACTCGAAACTCAGGTTTCACTTTAACGTCCATATTTCACTATTAATTTTATAAAAATAGCTAGTGAAATCCCATTGCAGTCAATTTCTAGAAAAATTAATTACATTTTAATTCCCCTCTTACCTTATTTGGTAGAAATATGAGAAGAAAGTTTTGTGCTGAATTCATTCTAGGTTTTCAGGTACCCTGTTCTCCCAACACATTAATCTCTTCTCTTTATTTCAGGATAAATTTTATCTTTAAAAAGCCTATGGTGCCAGATTTTTGATAAGTTAAATTCTATTTGGAAATATTTGTAATATAAATACACTTTCTAAGTTAAAAGTTAGAAAAAAATCAGAACACTTGGAAGCAAATTGCCTTTTCTGTATCAATATTCACCCATTTTTGTCCTTCTTCTTCCCATTTTCTCTATATTAGTGTTTTTCTTCTTCACATTAGACAGATCACCTCTATTTTCTTTCTTTTCTTTTAAAAAAAATATTCTTTTTAGATATACATGACAGTAGAATGTATTTTGACAGATTACATATACATGGAGTATAACTTATTTTAATTAGGATTTCATTCTTGTTGTTGTAAATGATGTGAAGTTTCCCTGGTAATGTATTCATATATGAATATCAGGAAAGCTAATGAAGCCAGAATCAGACACCTAGAGGCTTGGTATTCATGAGCATCATCAAAGCCTATTTCAAATGCAAAAGACCTCCAGGCTCACCTGTGGGAATACTTCCAGCCAACTTCTTTGTCCTAGAGGTGGAAAACAGAAGGTGGGGATGAACCCAGCTAGAAGTTACAGGAAATAGGATGGGCAGTCAGTATAGATAGTCAGGTTGGATCAAGGAGGTCAATTTTGAGTGAGTCTGGGAAATTGAATACTGTCCCCTGGGGGACTGAGATGTTAATTCCTTCAGAGCCCTTCCTCCACCCTTATCAAGAACCTGCTCCTGGGCTGGGGATGTGGCTCAAGCGGTAGGGCGCTTGCCTGGCATGCGTGCGGCCGCGGCCCGGGTTCGATCCTCAGCACCACATACAAACAGAGATGTTGTGTCTGCCGAAAACTAAAAAATAAATGTTAAAATTCTCTCTCTCTCTCTCTCTCTCTCTCTCTCTCTCTCTCTCTCTCTCCAACTCACTCTCTCTCTTTAAAAAAAAAAAAAAAAAGAACCTGCTCCTTCTCCAGCTCCAACCTGTTGCTATGGTAACCGGTCCCAGGAATTGCCCTTCCCTGCAGGGAGCTATAAAGTTGTTAATTAGTGTGTCCAGGTCTGCACCATCCTGCCCTTCTCCCTCCTGCCCACCTGTTTTCCACCTTTGGGCCATCCTACCAAGCATACTGCTAGGGCCTTGTCCTGAGCCTAGTCACCTATGCAAGAAGGAGAAAGATATGGAGGAAAAGGCACGAGAAACAAAGGAAGCCTAAGACATATAAAAAGGTCAGAAGGCCTCCCTTCTGGGGATACCAGGGCACCAGCTATGCCCCCCTTCTCCCTCTGGGGAGAAGTCTATGTTACCCCTTTTTTAAACAAACCCTTGCCTCAGCGTGCTTCTCTAATGTTATACTTCAACATGTGAGGGAGCAGAACTCATCACTGGTGACCCACGGTATCACTATGCCCAATTCATTCTGCCTTTCCTATTCCCATTCTCCCTCCTGTCCCTTCATTCATTCTCCTTTGTCTCAAAGGGAACTTTTTCTACTTGTACATTTTTGCAACTTCCTGTTAGATTAATCTTTACATGTTGTCTCTTTATCTTCTTGCTTCTCTTAACTTTAAAAGACTTATTTGTGTAAATATTTTATTCAATCTTCATTATCACTATAATTGTCAAAAATATTTTTTTGAAATATAAACACTAACTTTTTTTTATTTAATGCAACCTCCTGATTTATTAATGTTTCAGCATTACCATATAAGGAATGTACTTTATAAGGGTTTCAGGTCATCAAGTTTTAAGAATCTCAAGTCAGATTCCCAGTCCCCTAATTATCCTTTTAAGGTATTTTTTGTCTAAACTTTGTAACCAAGTTATTTGTTTTATTTCCAAATTTGCATTTGGACAGCCAATGGATAGAAACAAACAAAACGAAAGAAGAAAAAATATTTTAACTTAAATCTCTTTTAAATTCTTTTCCATTTAGACCAGATTTTTAAAAAATGCACTTTCTTATTTGCTACCGTTTTCTAAGTATTGAATGTTGGGATTCTTGTATTTATCTCTTCCATTCACTTTAGTCATTGAATCCTGTTTATTTTGGTACATGCCAAACCTCTAGAAAACTTTTTCATTTCCTCTCATCTCTTCCTAAAGCAAGTTCTTATTGCCATTGGCATATTCTTTTGATACTAAACTTATCAAGTTCATAAGTTTCTGGTTCCTCCTGACTAAAACACTCAAGGTCACTCAAGGTGAACTGGGCTGCACAAAATAACCACACAAGAGACAAAGATTTCTTTTTCTTTGGGGGTCCTGTGATGGCTCCTCTGAGTTCCCGAAAAGAAAGTGAGCAGTGCTGAACCCTTTTATTAAGGTAAAGCCATTCAAATGAGGCAAGGGATCAGGTTTCAGGGGGTTGAGTCTAGCTCCATGATGTGTGCTGTCAGCAGGTTGACTGACATCTAGGACTGTCATACCCAAAGCAGAGCAAGAGAAGGGGACACACAAGTGGCATTTCCATGGAATTTTCTATCCCAAACAGGGCAAAGGAGCAATATCACAAAGGGACAGGTGAGTGTAGCTCAATCCATGGGGTTACATGCCTATGTCTGAAGACACATTCTGCTACTCTGAGGAATTGAGCAATATCCAGGTCATTATGAAAGTGACCCACAGAGCCGCTATGATCATGGGAAGAAGTATGAGAATTCATTCAGATTGGCTGCCCACACATAATCTCAATTTTCAATCTCATTTAATTATTTTTGAAAGGTTCCTTATCACTTCACTAATTTTTCTCTGCAATGATAAAGTGTAGCTAAGAGCTCTTATTAATTCTTACTCAGCCCAGGCCCCTATAACTATATGTATTACAGTTAATATTTACTGAATCTTCATGTGAAATATATGTGGTGTGAACACTTAACATGATAGATCTCCAAATGCCTAGGTATAGAATGTTTAAGTTACTCACCCAAAGTCACATAACTAGTTAGTGAGTCAATGGTGGAATTTGAATTTCATTCGTGGTTTCTGGTTTGAGATCTTGTACCCTTAATCACTAATGCACCTTTATGGACACCATTAGGTAGATGCAAATTGTATTGAGAATATAGAATAAAACTGCTTCATTAAAAAAAAGCACAATACATGATTTTCTATACTTCATGGAGCACTTAGTTTCATTAGGTATACAATTTTAACTATTATGCTATATGATAATGTACTAACTGTGGTCTATTTTACCTTTTAAAAAAGAATTTTATTGGCTAATGGTACAATGGTAAGCACATACTCTTATGAAGATTGTATCTATAATGCTTTGGGACATCTGGCTAGTTCAGTAAAATGAGTCAAAGAAATTAAAACTGCTTTAATATATACACAAGCACACCACTGTTAGACTGATAGAAGTTTTTCAATTTCACATAATTGAAATGCATGGATTCAGTACCTTGTCATTCTGTCATTAGGTTTAATGATATTACCACAAAGTTTTTGATATTTGTAGAACTATCATGTGGTTTCTCAGCATTTTAACATTCATCAAGGTGCTCCAGTTTCTGTTCCTCACTTATCCCATAGGATGAGAATGTAACAGCTGTTTTCAATTCATGGCATATGGACTTACCTTTTTCATTACAATATATTTCCATTTGAGTACACTGAAAGTTCTTACAATGAGTGTTTCTCTTCATAATCCAAATAACTGGAACATGAAAATCCCTACTAATTGAAATGCAAATTTTGTCAGATATATTTTCTTAAAACGCTTCAGAATTTGTAACAGCTTGAAAATATACAGTATTTATTGCTTTGTTTTTCCTTGATTCTTTAGGGAGAAAAATTAATTACATATTTATATGGCAAAGCCACATGTTTCAGTGCTGATTTTTGGCATTAAAAGGAATTTATTTGATACCAATAATATATGCTTTGCAGAAGCTGGGGAAAAAACAGCTCAAAAAAGACTAAATGGAAATCAATAATACGCTCTTCATAACAAAAGAATTTTTCTCTAATTTTGCTTGTCAAACACATTTCTAGCAATGGAAGATTAACAAAATTTTCTGGTTAGGTAGTCAATATATTATTATAATGATTCTACTTTTTTGGATTATCATTAAATATAAAATCTAAATATAATATTCACTTAAATCTTGACTCACTTGAGTCTAGAAATTACTGGTGAATGGAATTTTATTGATATATAAGCTTCCCTGGCTACACACAAAAAACATTTTATATAACCCAAAAAATGTTTAGAAAATCTTCTACATATTTCCTTGCAAGTTAAGGTATTAAATTATTTTAAACTATAATAAGAACTTCATAATAACAAATGTATTTGTTTTCTGCTATAATCTAAGACTGGCATTAAATGACATAAATCCTTGCTCAGTGATCTTAGAAAAATAGTATTAGCAAAAATTAGATTTGGGTTGAAAATGACATATATTCTATTCTCATGCTAATAGCATTTTGCCAATTTTTGAGTTAATATACAGAAGAATGAAAATAGATCCCAATCTCTCACCATGTATGCAATTTAATTCTAAATGGACAAGAGACTTTAACATAAAACCTGAAACTAAGAAGACATAACATGGAGCATAAATGGGTAGTTTCTTGTGAATTCAAAAATTAAATTCATGGACACAAGGGTGAGAGTAAAATAATAGGAATTTTTATAGTAATATAAGGAAAGCAGAGCTTCTAAATGGGAAGGGGTCCCTAGAGAGCAATACCCATGGGTAGTGCAAGAATTTTTATGAGCTTGATTGGTCCCTATAGTTAATGGGTAAGGTATGGGATTCAGAAAGGGACCAATCAGCTCTATTTTGTCTTCTTCAACAAATCTGGGAAGAGTAGTTTTAAAGCCTGTTTTAACATAAGGAGGAAGGGTGAGGATGTGTTGGTACAAGAGGAAGTACTTTAGAAAATATTTTGTTGTTGGCTGTTGCTAGGGATTGATGTAGGGGTAACTAAGGAACAGTCTCTGTGGTTGAAGCTGTCGGGGGCATGAGAGAATGTTCCCTAGGCCCGGTGTTTCCTTCCAGGATGGCATGGTCTCATTCTCCCTTTCCCTTCTCTGAGGACCTTATTTTATCTGCCTATTAATAATCTACCTTCCTGCCTCAAAACTATTAGAAGAAAGTAAGATAAATTCATTTTGATATTGTGTTAGGAGCAGTTATTGTAGACTCAGTCTGAGGTGCAATTAGATTCAATCAAATCTATTTTATTAATGCTCATCACACTAAAGACACGCATTCTAATTCTAAGTCCTAACTGAATCTACACCTAAGGTTCCCAGAAGCTCACCTGTTATGTGTCTTAAGTCCAGGTCGCTGGAACTCCATCTGGGCTGGAGGAGTCTGGTGCAATGGGGACAACAGCGATGCAGGTATCCATCCTGGGTCCTGATAGTCCTACCTGCCCCCAGAAGTCTGGGTTTTTAAATCCTAGTTCACTTGTGCTTGCAGTTGATAACTGGGTGAGGTCTGGGATGTTCCTGGTTACTCCCCGGGTGTAGACTCTTACACCACTAACTTAAGTCTATGTAAGTTCTGCAGTTTACATTACATCATGGGCACGTTGCTTATAGTCATTCACTATCCAATCAATACATATTCACTAATTAATATAGTCAATAGTCCCCAAGTCCCAAACTAAGAGAAAAGTAATAAAGACATAAACCCAGAGAGATACTAGAAGAGGCATCATTGGACACATGATATCAATACAATTTTGGAAGATGAAAACAAGGAGAAACAGCTGATCTAGCACTGTGGAACAATTTGAAATTTAAACTTTTTCAGATAAATTCAGAAGAGAAGGAGGTTGATTCTCCCTCCCAAAGCAGGAATATATATTTTTTCTTTTGAATTCTTTTAACTGATGCATTAAACCTCTAAATTGGATATGATTGTGTGCTGGGAGCCATTAGCCAAGTAGGTATGACAATTTCCTTGCCAGCGTACCCCATGTTGCAGTGACATTGAATGTAGGTGACCTTGCTCAAGGACCAGGGCGGATTAGGGTGTTCCCGGTTTAGGATAATCTGGTTTAGGGCGTTCCAGGTTTAAGATTATTCCTGCTAGGAATAGGGCCTATCCTGCTGCCTGAGTTCCCCTTGAGTTCTCACGGGATTCAGACAGTATTTTTTGGGAGATAGAAGCCCAGTGGAGGGGGATTTGGGCAGAGAACGTGGATTTCCCCAGAACGTGTTTGTAGACGGCTGGTGTGAGCTCGGGAATAAAGAGTTGCTGTTTGAATCTACAAGCTGTGTGGTGGCTCGTGATTGTGTGCCCAGCCAGACTGCGGCAATTGTGGGATAGCAATGTGATGTTTCAAAACATATATGCATTCTGTATGTTGAAGTCAGGGTAGGCATACCTGTCTCCTCATTAAGAAACAGGATTATTTTGACAGAGACAATTAGACTCTAGTTTCTCTGTAATATAAAACAAAAGAATGAACAAGATTCATACATAGGTCAAAATTAGGGACATGAGATTGCTATATAGTATATGGTTTATCCTATAAGTATTTTAATTCTGGCTCATGTATTTTCTTACTTTCAGAATTACTGCTCCCAAGGTAAAGAAGCTATATACCCTAGGTGGACTTCATTGTGTTTCAACATTACATTGACTAATCAAATAGAAAACAGGATAAAGTTGATAAAGATGATAAATTTAGAGTGGCAGAGTTAAAATATGTTTTTTTTTCTTCTCTCTCCTAGCAGATACAAACAAAAAAGTGTAAATTAAAAAAAAAAAAAAAACTCATAAATCCAGATTCTCTTTCCTCTCTCCAGCCCAGCGCACGCGCGCACGCACGCACACACACACACACACACACACACACACCAGGGAGGGATTATCAGCAGATTAAAAAAACATGTTACTCTATTCAATTTCAAGAATCGAACAGACTGCAACACAATAATCAATAATACTAGGTGACTTAACATGCCTGTCTTATCACTGGGTAGATCATCCAAACAAATACAAAATAAAGAAAAATGCCATACTGATTTAATGTAATCCCTATTAAAATTCCAATGATGTTTTTCATAGAAATAAAAAAAAAAAAAACGCCGTCTTGAAATTCATTTGAAAAAAATAAGAGGCCCAGAATAGCCAAAGCAATCCTTAGCAAGAAAAGCAAAGCAGGAGTCATCACCCTACCAGATCTTAAATTGTCCCAGAAAGTAAGAAAAATGGCATGGTATTGGCACAAAAACAGACATGATGACCAATGGAACAGAATAGAAGACACAGAGACAAACCCACATAATTACAATGATCTCATAGTAGAAAACAGCATACAATTATATTTAGGTGGTTATTTCCATATATAAGTAAAAAGAAGTATGCCTTAAGAATACAAATAAATTTATAAAGCTTTCAGCATAATCAAATCTTGAACACCAAAACAAAAAGTAGACACAAAAAATGAGAAATAAGAAAGACTTTCTTAAAAATAATTGCTTGAGATAGAAATCATAATTTTCTTCTAAAGGTCTTACTGTACCAGCATGATTCTGTTATCTAATTAGCAATCTAAACACATACCAAAATGGTTATTATCAGTATTACTACCAACTTTTATCAATGATTTTTTTAGGTCAAATCC
Source organism: Marmota monax (assembly GCF_021218885.2). Lineage (NCBI taxonomy): Eukaryota > Metazoa > Chordata > Mammalia > Rodentia > Sciuridae > Marmota > Marmota monax. Next base: position 11,034,604 of record NW_026693153.1, read on the forward strand.
CTTAAAGTTCTTACAGAACATTTCTGTGTATTGGCCTGCTATATTTTCTTTTTTTAAAAAAAATTGTATGGGGTGAAGGTGGGAGTTCATAACCCACTTGAATCAAAGTGTGGAATATGATATGTCAAGAAATTTGTAATGTTTTGAACAACCCACAATAAAAAATTAAAAAAAAAATTGTACTAAGTATATATATATTTAAAGTTAAAGGTCATTAATAAAATTTAGTTAATTTTCCTGAAAGTTGATATACAGTCTTAAAATGGTTTTATTTTGAGACACAAGTTTTCTTCCTTTAGGATTTCGAAACAGGGATACAGAAAGGAGAATTGGAGTGAAAACAAAACCCTGAGCTATCAATATGTACTATTGTTGGCATCTGTAAATATAAATAACATTACTAAATTAATTTCTACAGAACTCTTTTTTTCTCAGTTTATTTGAATTTGTGGGGAATTTTAAAGTGGCTTAATGTAGTCACATTATTTTGGGGGCGTTTCTAAAATTCTAAGCAAATAAAACAACTATTCTTTCTTTTTTCTTATAAACTTATTTCCGAATACCTTATTTATGTTATTGCTTTTAAAATTATGCATAAAATTTTAAAAATTGCCTATATGTGAAAAATGCAATGAAACCCTTTAAAAATAATATGTTTTAGTTTGTCTGACACTAATTTCATTGAAGATACTGAAGTAATTCCTCAGAATTTACTTATGGTAAAGTAAATAATCCCATATTAAAACAACAAAAAATAATCCTTTCTACGTTACTCATTGATGCAAGATACTAAGTGTGTGAACTATTGTTTTATATTTAATGTTTTCTACTTGATTTTAAATATTTAATATGTTTTCATCTGTTATAAAATTATTTATATCTATAATCTGGTAAATATATATGATATACTCTCTTTTTTCTTGCTGCTACAGCTACCAATAATATAGACAGTTTCTCTTTTTTTTTAAGGAGAGAGAGAAAGAGAATTTTTTAATAGTTATTTTTTAGTTTTCGGTGGACACAACATCTTTATTTTATTTTTATGTGGTGCTGAGGATGGAACCCAGTGCCCTGTGCATGCCAGGCGAGCCCGCTACCGCTTGAGCCACATCCCCAGCCCAGACAGTTACTCTTCAGACAATACTACAAATGAACATTGATATCTAATACTATTTAACTTTAATACTTAATATTTTTTGAACAAAATATTTTTATATTTAATCAATTCTTTTTTAATTGACTACAATGTTTTCCCTTTTGTAAATGTTAATAGATATATATTAAAGTATCTATGATTTTAGTAATTCTGCACAGATGGGGAATTATATAATTTCTGTGAGGTCCCTGGGCTTTGAAAACTACCATTTGTGCTAAGATGATTAATTCAAATATAACATTTGAATATTTAGCTTAATTTTCTTTTCTGTTAAGTTATTTCAACACCAATTGAGGATAAAGTTTTTACTAATAATTTTTATAAGGCCCACATTATTGAAGAACAAAAATACAGTCATGATCATTAGGTGGGTTTGTGAAATTGATCCATAATTATTTTTTGTCTGTTTTTGTGGTGCTGGGGATTGAACCCAGGACCAAGTACATGTGAGGCAAGCACTCTACCAACTGAGCTATATCCCCAACGCCCACAAATTTTCTTAACATTGATAAAAACAATTGCTACCTTTGAAAGGTATGTATTGGGCTGTATGTCTAAACAGAGATAGAAGAAACATTGCTGTAAATAAATGTGACAATATAACTGGCTAAGTAATTAGGTAATTAGAAAGAAAGATAATGAAAGGAACTTATGGGACTTATTTAGCTTTTTTAAAAATTCATTAATGTTTACAAATGTTGATAGGATAATAATTATTTTCCTAGCTGAAGGCCATAAAGAAAGAGTATCTGTGGAAAAGGCATTGACCTGTTTGAGAAAAAAAAGAAAAGGGTAATTTGTGCTTGTTTAGGTAATTCTCTAGAAGCAGATCAGGAGGTGGATAATTGGAAACTAGTGATTTATTGAAAAAATGCCCTCAAGAGAAAAGGTAAAAAGTGAAAGAAGCAAGATGAGGAAGGCAACAGAACTCTGCCATAATGTATTGTTGAAGTCAGGCTGATCCCAGAGGGAAACCTGGAACGTAATTTGCTCAGCTGAATCTATCACATTTGAGAGAGGGCAATGAGGCATAGATTCCATCACAATCAGTTATCCTCTGTGCACTTTTCCTACCAGAGAGGCTGGGTACAGTGCAAATCTCAGGACCCCAGGGATGAATACCTTCACTCACCAGAGGATACTCTTCAAAAGGGCTGAACACAAGTCAGTAGTCTGCATCTCTATACCAGCAGCCACCAGAGTACAGGCACACTAACATATACAGTGATCTGGGGTAGGTAACTGATTACTTTGCTTTTCATACTATAACAGATTTCTACAAACACAAAGACTTAATGCAAGTTTATTATCTCATAGTTTAGGAAGTGAGAACCCAAATGGGATTCAATGGGTCAAAATTGTGATGTTGGTAGTCCTCCTGTTTCCCACGTTCTAAGGCTGTCTGTATTCCTTGGCTAGTGGCCACTTTCTCCTTAATTGCAGTCAAGACATTCCTGCTTTCATCTCTGTTTGTGTTAGGTTCACACGGATAATCCAGAACTCTCTTCCAAAGTACTTAACCACCTCTGCAAAGTTTATTTTTTCATAAAATGTATAAAAATATGTTTTAATAACATATTTAAATGTTCCAGGATTAGGATATTGATATTGTTAAGAGACATTATTCTAACTATCTAAGCCATCGAGAGACTTGACTTTATCAATAACAAGTCAGAGAGCTTATATACAATCAGAGCTTCAGTTCTAAGAGAGTTGAAAATTTTCAAAAATTAAGCAGTAGAACAAAGCATATGAAAGCAGCAAAAGCGTACATCCTTGTTATATGATTCTTCTCTCTTGACACCAGGCCCCATCACGAACCTAAGAAGCTTGAAATGTATGGAACTGGGTATTATTGATTCACACATTCAATATTTAGTAAAGAACAAATACTAGAAAGATTATTGCATTTGTGAGCATAAGGCTTAGCAAATAAAAAAGTAGACTTTGCTGTATTTGTTTCATTTCTAGATATGCTGCCAGATTATTAATGAGAGAAATGCAATCCTTTTAATTTTTTTATATTTTGAAAGCATACATGTAGATATAATATTATTTTGTATTAGATTAAATATAGCTTAAAAATATCAATTCCCAGAAAATGAAACATTGGGAAAGTTTGTTGAGAAACAAAGAAGGAGTAGTGGAACATCTATATTTTAGTTCCAAACTGACTTGGAAAACAAAACTGGAAATTTAGGAGTTCTTATCCTAGAAAGTCCAGAGGGTAGCATTTACTTCAGACATCATTGGCTATGGGTACTAAAATGATAATATCAGGCATTAGGCTGTTCTCTCTTTTTTGTCATATAATAAACACATTGTGTTCCCTCTCAGACTCTCTTGTAGTGGTTACAAGTTGAATTTAAATAGTAGAGGTTTTATTCTCTTTCAATAATCACAAGCACAGACACCAGTGCTTCAACTACCTGCTGTGCTACTTTCTTACTAACATATAGTATTTTCACAGGAAAGTTTTACACTTAATCTAGACCAGCAATAATACACATTAAATAGAAGTCAACTAGTATGCTGAAAACCAACATTGGTTATTTGGTTTTTTGGTGTTAAGTTTTTTGAGTTCTTGAATATACTGGAGATTAGTGCTCTCTCTGAGGTGCATATGGTAAAGATTTTCTCCCATTATGTAGGCTCTCTGTTCATGCTCTTGATGGTTTTCTTTGCTGCAAAGGAGTTTTTAGTTTGATATCATCTCATTTATTGAGCCTTGATTTTCCTTCTTATGGCTTAAAATCTGTGTACTACAATGACACAGTCATATCAATGTTTATAGCAGATCAATTAAAATAATAGCTAAGCTATGGAACCAGCCTAGTTGTCCATCAGTAGAAGAATGGATAAAGAAAATGTGGTATATATTCACAATGGAATATTACTCTGCCATAAAGAAGAATGAAATTATGACATTTGCTAGTAAATGGATGGGACTGGAGAATATCATGCTAAATGAAAAAAGCCAGCCCCCCAAAAATCCAAAGTCCTAATATTCTCTCTGATACCGGGATGCTAACCCATAACAAGGGAGAGTAAGGAGGGTAAGTATAAAAGTTCATTATATTAGACAAAGGGGAATGAAGGGTAGGGAGGGGGTGGGAATACGAAAGATAGAAGAATGATTTGAAAACAACTTCCCTATGCTCATTTATGAATACATGACCAGTGTAACTCCACATCATGTATAACCAAAAATATGGGATAAAAATTATAATGGTTTCCTCCCCAATGTATGTATAATATGTCAAAATACTCCCTACTGTCATTTATGTCCAAAAATAACAAATAAAAATATGATTGTAAACATTGAAATTGTAGTTCAGATTAACTGAGCTTTAACCCCTCTATAAATGTGCAATGATCAGATTCCTACAGATCGAGACTACATCAGAAAACCAAATTTAGCAAGTTCATTTTTTAAAAAAAACAGAATTACTGTGAAAATATAAGTTGAGCTAATAAATCTGAATTGACTAAAAAGTAATCAACCAAAGTCAGAAATATGTTTAAATATGACATTTCACGCCATGCTAAATTGGTCTCAGAAACGCTCTTTATTTTCAGCCTTATGACTGTATTTTTTTTCACCATTCAGTCCTGCTTCACCGTCAAGGTATCAAGCTGTCATTTTTCTGCATCTTCTTTGTGACTCTGGCAGCCAGATGAAATATATCATTTAAAATTTAAGTATCATATAATCAGGCATTTGAAAACACTTGTTTACAAAATTATGGGACCTGGGAGTCCATATAACCAGTTAGATTAAAAAAATAAAGTAAACCTCATAAGCATATTCAACTAACAGAAGCCCATGGGTAGAATATTTTAGAATGACTTTAAATATTTAGCTATTAGGTTTATTATTTTGATTCCTCAGAAAATTTGTTCAACTTATTTGTAATTTGGTTGTTGTGTGTGTATGAGTTTTAATTTGGCATTGGACAAATCTATACATATATACTTGATACATTGAATACTATATATTACTATATATGCATATATGTGTATATATGCAACTGACTAGCATATGTAGTGTTCAATATTAGTGTTCAGTAAATCGTTGGATGGATAAATGAATGAATTATTCTATTGTATATTTCTATAGTTATTCAGCCTTGCCTGTAAATGGAAAGATATAAATATCCACATTTGATAGAAGATACAGCACAATGAAAGATGCATTGATTTTAAAGGTCATACTACCAACAACTGACACATACTTTGAAGTACTTTTTATTCCAGTTCCTAAATCCACCAACAGAAATATGTGGCCTTAATAAATACAGACCAAGAAAAATATCTATTTCAGGAAACAGATATATGGAGGTAGTGTTTAGAAGACATTTAATTTTACCTGTAATAAAGAATAGATTTGTATAATTCATTATGTATTGATACAATATGTATTTATAAGGTTCTAAAATGCAAGGTAATAGGTCTACCCTAATGCAAAAGCATGCAGTTTTTTTGCTATTTAATAATGTTTTCTGAATACAATTTATTTTCACAGTTCTTACAAAAATATTATGACATTTTACTGTATATTGAATGCATAAGAAGGAAAAAAAACCCTTCCCTGAAGTGTATATGTCAGTTTATAAATCACTCTCTTAGGAAGAATACATAAATCCCTAGGAAGCATAGCACACATAAGCATAACTTTGAATATAGATGCACAATAATAATAAATAACCCATATCTTGGCTACTGACCTTTTTATTCAAAGTTATGCACGATGGTGTTGTGATATTTTTGGATCAACCTTCATCTATACAACTGAATGAAACAACATAATTCAGTCAGGCAAGAATTACCCCTGTCATTGCAGAATATAATGTTCTCTTTCCTCTCTAGGATTGAAATCACACAAATTAGAAAAGAACATATAGTATAATATGATGTCATTTAAGGAAATCACCTCTTTTTAGTGTTTGTGACATAGCCCTCTTCTTTCAATGAAGATTCTCCAGAGAAACAGAGGAGCAGAACCAATAGAATATGGGTAGTCTATTAGAGATCTATCTGTCTATCTGTCTATCCATCTATCTATCATCTTTCTATCTTAACAAACACACACACACACACACACACACACACACACACCACATATTTAAACAAGAGGATTTATCAAATTGACTTACACAGAAAGAGCCTGAATTGTGCCACAGTATCTATTAGCTGAAGAGCTGTGGAAACCTGTAGCTGATCAGTCTAAGGCCCAGGACTTTTAACAAGAGGAATAGATGATGCAACCCCAGTCTGGCTGAGGGACTAAAGCTTGCTGGAGATTTACAGTTGTGAGTCCATGCTTACCGGGTGAAAAGGTGGGAGGATGAACTTCCAATTCTTCCAGTTCTTGTTCCATCTGTGCTTCCAGCCCATCAGAAGGTACTGACACCTTTATTATGGGACTTCTTTCTCAGTTTGCTGACCCACTAGCTAACATTATCTATAAACCCATGGAGATATGTCCTCTACCAATTTCCTAGGTGTTTCAGTCAAGTTGACACCAAGATTAACCATCATCACAAAGATTTACAATTATAAAGGTCGCTGCCCTCCTACTAAGATATAGTTTAATTAGTAATCTTTACCATGAACTCCAAAAAAGAGTGATCTATAAAAGAACAATATAACTTTAATAGATTCATATAACAAAGTTAGCATAATAAATCATCAAATTAACTCTCAGCATTTGGTAAGCTATTTCAATGGTTATTCAATTTTATACTCTAGTCACAGATATGATGTGCTGCTCAAATGAAAGTGATAAGCAATTCATGCTCATGATGTAAAAAAAAAAAAAAAAAAAAAAAAAAAACAGTAAAATGCACAGTTGCCCTCGGGTATGTGTCTTTTAGTGACACAAATGTATCTTAAGTTTAAAGATTACTTTTAAAATAAGATAAAATTTACCCTATGGAACTGAGTCAGAGTACCTGCAGTATACCTGCAGTATACTTAATTCCAGGATTGTCAAAGAATAAATGACATAATTTCTATTCTCTGTTTGATACCATGCTTGTATTAGATAGTATTCAGTACATTTTCTGTGATCATTATTATTATAAGCAGTCAAAAAGAAACATTTTAATTTCATATTTATTGGTCTACACAATTGAAAAATTAATCACTTTTGGAAGAGATAGTTGATAATCCAATATTCATTCTATTTTTCCTTCCTATTAGCAAACTACATTTTGCAGTGTAGTGATGCACTCAGTTAAATCTTTAAAAGTCCCTTCCAGAATAAAATAAGTAATGAAATACATGGAAAAATCTTTAGGTGAGATTTAAGACAAAACTCCTTAAAGGGAGTCAACTTAGTTTTTTGTTCTCTACTCTTCTTTTCCTGCTTGTATGAAATAGGGTGTGATGTCTGAAACTATAGTAATTATTCTGGCACTATGAAAAAAATAAACATTTCTAGTATCTAAATTCTGATTGAGAGTATCCAAACTACTCTCAGCAACTGCTCGCCCCAGACTTCTCTTTATATTTTCATCTAGTCCATTTTGTGTTTAGTCTAATATAGGTATACATCCAGTACTTGTGATTGAATTTAATATCTAATTAAAATTTACCACATGGGAGGAAAATTGGCGTAATGGATTTATTATTTCCAAAAGCATTACTTTGTGAAACTCTTCTTTTCTCCTGTTAACATAGTAATAAAAATCATTTGATCATAAATAGTGATTTCAGGAAAGTATAAAAATTGCTTTGCCTTTTCAGGAAAAATAGATAAAAATCTCCATTTTTCAATACAGTTTTATCAGAAGTACATTGTAAAATTAATTCTGGGAGAAAAAAAAATACAATGAACTATGGATATATCATTTACACTGATGTTTTAAAATTATAAGAGGTCTGGGAGTGAGGAACTAAGCCTCTGGTATAAATAAATACTAAAAACTACAATTAATTTCAAAGGGAAAAAACTATAGCTCCACTGGGATCTCATACCCTGCAATGAGGACACAGAATTAATGGACACATCTTTCATCAAATTTCACTGCTGGTGAGAATAATAGCCAATGGTACATTGCCTTCCCATTAGAGTTAGTAACCTCCAGAGAGACTGTGAAGGCAAAGAGCATTCCACAAAGTTGCTATTTGATAAGGGTCATTGGTGAGTATATAGAGTTTCTTCTTTGTGATTTCAGAGGGAAAATTTACAAAATGTTATGGCTGCTTATTTGCTGTTGAGAGAGGCTGAGCTGGAGGTTCATTTATGGATGTTAGAAGCTCATACTGCTGCATGCTGCATGACAACTGATATAATATATTCTCAAATTTAAAGAAGAATAAGGCCAAGATGCAAACCCCTCTCTGCCCAGGGGAGGACAACCTATTGTGTAGGTTCATTACCTGAGTGAATAACAGGAAACTGCTTGGCTTCTGTGTTGAAATTGATAAGCCAGCCCATTTATTTTGAAAGTTCACATGCAAAAGATATGCTACAACTACTTCGAACACTACAAAAAGCACTGTTGGAATGATAAGCTCTAAAGTCTATACTGCCTAGATGTTTAAGGCAGAATTTCAGGTGCAGAATTGAATTGCACAATCACACCATATACCACTCTTCAATACCAAAAGACTTTTATACCATCTTATACTGTAATAAAAAATATAAAATTAAAAATTGTTGATAGCACTTCAGAAGGGCATCAACAGTGGCTATATTTTTTTTTAAAAAGATATGCATATAGAGTAGGATCTATTTAATAATTAGAATCAGGCATCTATTTCATGTTGCTTTAATACTGGGAGTGACAAAATTACCATATATCATGTCTGTTATTGGTACATTTTTGATGTGGATAGTTTGGAGAAAAAAAAATTAACCAAAGAACCCATTTACCCAATTTATTGTAGTATAGATAACCAAATTCTATTGTAACCCATAGAATATCCATATATGTTTTTGGCTTTGATAAATCATTTGAAACAGTTTATAAATCAGAGTTTGTAAGTATATCTCTTGATTTTTTATAGAGAGTTCATAGTCTCTAAAAAATATCCAGATATAACCTACTCTTCTTCCATCTCTACTGTAAAATCACTCATACAAAAATATTTCAAGAGAGAAAATTCAAATTATTAATATCCATGATAAAAAAGAAAATATCACAATGGACACTGCAGAAATACAGATAATTTGAAATTATATTGAAATTTGTACCCCAATAAAATATCCAAGGCATCAACAAATTTCTAAAATCTTATGATTTATCCAAACTGAACCAGGGCAATATATACAAGTTAAACAGATCAATTTGAAGCAATGAAATAGAAGATTCCATCAGAAGCCTTCCAACCAAGAAAAGTCCAGGATCAGATGGATACACAGCTGAGATTAGGCTAGGATTATTTCAGTAAAAACGGTAAAAAATTATTGTTTTTCTTGGGGCATTGATATAAGATACAACATGCAGTTTTAAACTGATGTGAATATAACTAAAGCAAAATGTAGAGTTCTTTTGAACTATTTGAAATATTTGACAATTGTTTTCTAATAATCAAATTTAATTTACTAGATTGAAGATGTAACAATAATCAGGCAGGTATGTAAAACTGTGATTGGAGAGCCCATAGAATATCTATATATGGTTTTGGCTTTGAGAAATCTCTTGAAGTAGTCTATAAACTGGTATATTAGTAATTTTTTTAAATTTATTGACAAATGCAGACTATTTATGCATAAAGTTTAAACAAGATGTCCCTAGTCTTTAAATGACTACCCAAATTATAGCCCACTCTTCTTCCAACTCTATTGTAAAAATAACTTCTGGGAAAAATAATATTGGAATGTTTCTCTGTTTATTACTTTTGTTACTACCTTTGAACCAGCACTAATGCTATCCATGGAAATAATCTAGTGGTGAAAAGTAAAGATTCCTTTGAGAAAATTGTGGAAAATGGTATTGAAATAATTATTATAAACAAAATCTCCTTGCTTTGTAGCTATATGAACTTCAAGGACAGTTTTTGAAAGAGATAGGCATATAAAAAGACTGGTCCTTGATTGTTATACCTATAAATTTAATTCTCTAAAATTTTTTAAAGCTTCATTTGAGTATATGTAATGTTAAGAGCTATGAAAGAAGTATTTCAAGATTAAAAATGAAAGGTTATTAAATAGATTGTTAAAAGTAGGCCTTTAGAGCTCAATTGAACCATGATTATATGTACTGGCAAATTAAAGACTTCCGTATAGACAGAGGGATTCAGTTTACGTGTGGGAGTTTGATAGCAAATGTCTGATATTTTATTATAGGAATTAGAAAAGAAGATTGGATTAATTTAAGTGCTTAACCCCAAACTTAACTATAGTGTTATAGTTACTATTTATATAGTTATTTTTTATAAAGATGTAAAATTATTCCCAACATTAATGAAGATCATGGCTCATTGAGATCCATTAGATTCTAATTAGAATATAGAAAAAAGAATAAAATCTTTTCTAAAAACTGTTATTTTAAACGTGTTTCTGTTAGTAAATGCTTCTAGTAACAATTAGAAAGCATACATTATATGGTGGAGATGAGAGAAATAAGATAAACTTAGAAAATATAAATTACCTTAAAGTTGACACTTGAAATCTGTGACTTATTTTCTATAATAGGATGTAATATTCATAATCCATTCTAGATGGATTAAAAAATATCTAGCTATTTCTAAGCCTAAGGTAGAATTTTGACCTTATGATTTTTGTTCATAAAAAATGAATTTCTACTCTATTTCAAAACATATTTATGTTGGTGTAGTCAGTCTACATGTGCATAGTTACATTCTTAATTTACCTTGAAAAAATAACATTACTTTTTTTCCTATTGATACTCCAGATTTTGAATAGAGTATTAGCTCTTTTTGGCTATCAAGATATTATCTTGTGTACTGAAGCAGTGCTTATTAAGTAGTCAGTAAAATACTGCCTATTTGGAAGTTAACTACCTTTGGAAACAGCATTGGCAGTTACAGGTCACCAGGATAGCATTAAGGAAGTTACTGCTTCATTGCACCAAATAGTTCTTGCTGGTCTCAAAGAATATAGACAGGCTCTGAGGTGTCCAGAATTATGACTAGGGATGAGAATGCAAATAAGGTGAATCAAGTTCATCCAAGAAAACTATACCTGAGACCCACAGCTTGACAGACAGGGCTTTTTAGCCTTTGGCATTTTAGCAAATGGATAATAAGATTTCTTGTTTATATGGAAACTTTAAAACATGACCATTTTGAGGCTCAAACTGTTCCTTCTTTCCTGGTTTTCCTCTTTTAACAGTTAAAAATGCAAGATTTTTTTCAGTAGTTTTAACATTAATAGCATTCACAGCATGTTGCCATGTGTGTTTTAATAATGGAAAAGAATTATTAAATTACTGATATTGTATAGCAGACATTGAATTAACTAAAATTAAGGTCTAAAATAGAGCTTTTAATGGTATTTCATTTTTATGAGTTTGCATCTTTTCCAACTGAGTTGGATGAAATTAATTCTCTATACTTATGTAATATTTCCAAATAGTGTTATTAAAAGCATAGTTGGAAGAAAATTGTCTCTTGGCAACACTAATTCAATGAGCTTTTACGACTTTACCAATAAATGAGGATCTGCTTTTTTCAAGTGTTGGTGTGATAAAGAATAATAGACGGGATTTAGCTGCCAACACATAATGGTGAGGGAGGAGTCCTTATCATTTACTCTTGAAGATCATAACGCGTGGCAAAGGGGCTGCTTGACAAGCCAGGTATAATCCAAACTAGTGTTTTCCTTGAGCAAAATTTGCTTACTCAAAATAGAATGATATTATAATATTAATCAGGATAACAATAATAACTAACAGTTACTGAGATAGCTCTGTCATCCAGGATTTTCCAATTGTTTCGTGAGAACTAATATTGATTAATGTGTGAGATAAGTTTGATTATGAATCATATTGTATAATTGAGGACATCAAAGCACTATAATAATAAGTCATTTCTCAAGGTCAGTAAGTGGTACAGCCCAGAATCCATGCTCTTAACCAGTATATTTTGCCTTGCCTATTGACAAATGCAGACTATTTTTGCATAAAGTTTAAACAGATATCAATTTGTTAAGGTACAGCATAGCAAAAGTATCTTTGAAATCATCAAAAGGGTATATTCCTTTGTGCAAGTGAAAACAGCGCTGAGAAACAAAAAGATTAAAGAATAGGAAAATCTGTGAATGACTCACCAAAGAAAGTCAAAGAAATGATTGATGTCTGTTTAAAAATGTATTTCCACACTCCTTTCTTTGAATAACTTGGGAAGTCAGTCACACGCTTATATTTCTTGAATGAAATTGAGTCCAGTCTCCTTCATACTAAATTCAATTGTTTTTAAAAATAAATATATATAAATAATTTTACTTATTGTTAATAAAATTTAACTTGAACATCTTGCAGAAAATGAATGCAGAAATAGAATTCTGCCTTTGTCCTATTCTTTTTATATAATCATAGGCAAGGATTGAAGGCAAATGAAAATAATGAAAATAAATATTCACACACACATATACATACATTCATGTAAAAACACATATATGTTGTTTTTCAGATTACTCAATGCATAGATTAATGGAAAAACTATTGAAAGTTAAATATTTACCATAACTATTGTATATTTTAGGCAATTGATACATGTTAGTATGTTTATATAATTTTTGGTGCTGGTACATACCATGAGTTTTGCCTTAAAATGCATGAAAATTTATTTCAAACCCAAAGCAATAGTTGCATTTGACAGGTCTAGTGATGAAGATAAGATATATAACAGACATGGTTTGGGGGATGAGCTATTACTTTCTACTGAAACTGTGCTACAACCCAAGATGTAAGTGATGCCTCCTAATGGCCTTTAAAAAATATAACTTGACATCCTTTATACTTGATTGGAGACGGAATCTGGATTAGTTAATAAAATATTGTCTTAATATTAAAATAATATTTTAAATTAAAATTAAGTTACAGGTTCAAATAAAGTACTATAAGTTTAATATAAAAGACTTGAAATAGGTCTGTGGAATTTCATTTTGAAGTTAGATGTTAAATTTATTCCCAATGGGCTGGTTAGTGACAAAGAAATTTATCTGGATCTTGAGGAGGAATACAAAAAAGTGTTAGGCAGATGATGCCTTTCCAGATGGGAAGGATAAAATTGAAAATATTTGTGATGCTTTCTTTGTAATATAACAAGGATTATTTCTGAAATAAAGTTACTATTAGTCATTTTTCCCTCTTTTGCTTTCTGCATATATAATTCTTAGTGAAATACTTATTTTTCCAAGGTGTAAATCTAGCATGTGATTTTCCTATATGCATATTAATTTTCTCTAGTCTTTCCAGGAGTGTTAATGAAAAATTGATTTGATCAGAGGTACTATGACTATGTAGACAAGTAAGAATTTATTAAAGTGGTTTCAATTTTTCTGATTCCCATATATGACTTGCTTATTTGAATACATGTTAGTTTCTCGATTTTGATTTTCATTCTCATACCACTACATCTCATTAACAAAATGTAAATCATATCTGGAATACTAGATTCTTTAAGAGATTGTGAAGTTAAGGATTTTAGTTTTTCTGCTTATGAGAACAAGTAAGCCAATTCAAAAGTAAAGTTGAATAAATGTTCAATCTATTATATGTGCAAAGTATTGCAACTATTTTCCTTAAAAATAAACAACTTCTACAAATTGTCATATTTTACTTATCACCTAATAGAAAAATATCATAATTCAGTTTTATAGCTTTAAAATCATTTTCATGTAGTACCACCAAAAATAAACGTATGATATCCATTGTATTTATTCAGTGTTTTGTTTTCTTTGTGCATAAAGCATTTCAATTTATTCAATACCTCAATCCTAATTTTGTATATTTGACCTTCTTAAAGAGTAGACACCATGAATTGTGTAAAAATTAAATGGGGAATAGAGTTGAAAGAAGGAGGTGTGGACAGTCAAAATAACAAACTTTGGGAATATACTTGATATGTCAAACAATATCAGGGGAACAATATACAGAGTATGTGAAGTTATACAATGAGTAAATAGTGATGAATAATCTGGTTTCATTCCTATTACAGTAAAATAATGTTATAGTAGGTCTTGGCTTCAAAGAACCCAGTGGTATAAGTAAAAATGGTCATTCTCAGCTAGGTTCCAAACCTCATTTCATTAGCATGCAAATACATTTATCATTATGAAAAATCCTCTGGCTAATTCCAAATTCAAAGTCATTATAAAGTGATATTAGCTGCAATAAATTTTTGAGCATAAAATGTTGCTTTCTAAGAAATGATTTTAGCTTTATTTAATTTGGTATTACAGTATTAATTAGTATCACAATTATAAAATTGCAGTTTTAGCCCTGGGCATTTTGCCACACCAAGTGCTGCTTTCTAAAATAAATCTAACTAGAAATAATTATTTTTACAGTGCAGGAACTATGATTCTTTATTATGAATTATATTTGTGAGATGATATTTCAAGAATTGTTTGAGCCACAATATTAATAAGTTACTTACAGAGCCTCATAGAATTATAAGGACAGAAATGAACAAACATCAAATGTACACAGATAAATGACTTTGCATTATCTCTCCTTTAAAAATATTAACCACAGAAAATTCTACATACTAACACCCTCCAGGTACCACACATGAACCATACTTTGTTCTGCTCTTGAAGAGCATTCAAGGGTCTAGAGTCAAGTCCCTGTGTCTCTGCCTTATTACCCAATTTGGCTCTAATGTTTGTCTTTTCTGCTTTAAACTTAATTAATTTTGTAGGTACTTGGTTTCCTTAGTGCATGTGTGTCTCTTAAACTTCCTATCTTATTTCCTCCACTTACCAAATGTTTCATTTCTTATTTTTTTTTAAAAATCTCATTTTGAAAAGAAAATCTGAAAATTTGATTTATTAGTATATTTTAAACTTTATATAGAGGAAAGTGCTTGCTTAGTTTTAAATGAAATGAAAATAAAATGCTCTTGGACAAGTTAGCAAACATAAACAAAATATTACATCAGGATATCTAGTCTCAGTTTTGTTTAGTTACAGTAATATTTCTGTAATTTTAATTAAAGTAAACTTTTATCTACTTAAAGAAAACAGAAGAAAAAGAAAGAAAATGTATGATTCTGAAACTGAAAAAACTTGGAATGGTATATATGACATTTGAATTTCAAAGAATTTTATACAAAAATTCTTTAAAAATAAATCCTATTTAGTACTACATTCACATCTGGTTTCCAGAGACACATCCTGATATGAGCATGGGTAGAAATTTATGTTATGAAAACATGCATAAAATATAGAAATATGATTCATAGACTGAGATGATCATTGCTTTGAAATGTAAATATGTTGTCTATGGGGTTTCTAAATATAATGAAGATTTTTTTGTTTGTTTTTTTACCAGTTATACTTTTAATTTACCTATACTTTAATTGAAATGTATCATAGTAGCTAAAAATTGATAGGGAAAAAAAAATTCAAAATGCCCCTGTCAGCATGAGAAAAGGATACTATTCCTTGATCTATAATCTAAGTAATTCTTTATTGTTAAATCATACTGATCATTTGTATAATTTTATAGTTACTATGGAAAATTGAATAGAACCCATTTTCTTCATTAGAGAATGTGAGATAACAAGCAGCTGTGAACAGCATTAACTTTGTTCTCACAGAGATAAACAACCTTCCTGCCCACTTGCCTGAACCTTACTAGTGCTTTGTTTTGTTGATGGTAGATACATTTCTTCAATTCTAAAATTTAATCAAGAAGTAAAATAACTGTGTACTCCTTTTATGTGATTCATTTCAACTATGAGAAAAATTTGTTTCAATATGGGTGTCAGATATTTTAATTTAACTAAATTTTTGGACATTACCTAGAACAAAGAAAAATTCTTTGGGAGAGGATGTTTTGATAAAAGGAAAAATCAACTGTCCTTTTTTATGAGATAGCAGAAGTTTTTTTTTTTTTTTAATAATAAACATTTCAGATGTACAGAAGAGTGTATCTTCCCAGTCTCCAATAAAATAAATTTAAAACTTAACATTTCTTCTTATTGAATTCTGAGAAATCATCATTCATTATAAGAAATAAAAGAAAACAAAACTCTAATGGAATTTATCTATAATGAATTACAAAACCCTTAATTATAAAATATCATTCATCTGAAGAAATATTAATGCTCTAGAATTCTAGTCTTCTAGAATATTTCTGACTTTGAGAGTATATTAAAGAGAAAAATAAAACTGATGTGCTTTGTTGGGCCGAACTGTGTTAACAAGTCCTAGTGAATTTGATCTTATTTAGAAATAGTCTTTGCAGATGTTACCAAGTTAGGATGAGATCATATTGTGTCAGGATGGGCCCTAATCTGATGTTATCATTGTCTTCATAAGAGGAGAAGAGACAGGTATCTTCACAGAGGGAGAACATCACGTGATGAAAGAGGCAGAGGTTGAAACCATGAGTCTACAAGCAAATGAATGCCACCTCCTGCTGAACACAAGAGGCTAAGAGAAAATCAATGGGGATTATTTTTTGGCATCTTGCAAAATGTAAGATTTTGTGATTTTTGAGGGTGATAATCATTGGATCATGTTTAAGGTGCTTTCCCTTCCTATGCAGCATGTTCAAAACATCTTAAATTCTGTTTCCCTTTCATTTTGTTTTTGAGACCCTAGTGCTTGTTAGTGACAGGTTCTAGACTCATTTGAGGAAAGAAATTTCTCGGGTTTCTACATTCTCTGGAATTGCTTGGCTCATGAGACACTTTTTTTTTTTTTTTTTTTTGCAGTGAAAAATTAGCTTAAGCATTCACCATCCCTCCCACTATACTACAGAGGTCAGCAGATTATTGATGACATTCCTGCTGCTACTATTTCTGAAGCTTGAGCTATAAGAGCTGTGTGGTCAACAGAATACTACCTGGAATATTTGATTGCCCCAGGCCTTAAAAAAACAATGCTTTTTTAATGCCTTAGGATTTTTTGTAGTTCACAGTGGCATTTGCCTTCACTATTTCATTTCTCTTATTTATTCATTTTAAGAAGACAGCAATTTCTAATAATTTATTACACTTATTAAATTATTTTTTCCTTTTCTTTTAGTAGGGTGACCAATAATTTAATGTCTAAACTAGAGAAGGTTTTGTGACACATGAAATTTTGTTAAGGACAGAAGGCAAAAAACCCATAGCTGTCCTTTGCTAATCACAAAATGGTGAAATTGGAATCCTCCTTTCATTTTAATATCTCTGCTTTCTTGCTCAAGTAATTGTTTTCTGAAGAGATTTATTCCAATTTTATATTTTATATACATGAGAATATGCACATTACTCAGTATTTTAATGTATACCAACTTCATTATTTTAAAAAATCCCCCATCTTAATATTTCATTGCTGATACTCTCAACCATCTCAACCAGAACTGTTTCCCAGTGGATCTGGATCAAAGCCAAGGCCAATGTTACTGTCACTTAGCTGTTTGTCCTAACATTCCTTTCTCTCCCCGTCTTCCCCTGCTCTGCCCATTTGGTAGATCCCCTTTGGTGGATGCTGTCCACATGTGGTGTTTACCAGTTGTCCTTGTGCACTGACAACTCTTTGGGTCAGCCAAAAGAAATCATTGGGAGTGATTAGCAGAAAGGAAGAAAATAATTTGGAGGAATTTCTCTCTTGTCTTTGAAGTTCCAATAACGCTATGTAACTCTTCTTGATGATTCATGTTTCTGTCCTTTCCTAATGGTTCTTAGCTCCAGATCAAGCAAGATGACTCCTCCTTTGCTGGAGCTCCTCCTGTTTAAAACCACTGCAGAACAGTCACTTGGTACTGAAGTCATTTCCTAGGCTTTGCCAATATCACTCTAAGGCTTGTAATGTCTTTCTGTCATACTACTCTCATATATTTTTTTTTAATTGCTGGTAAAATACTTGAAATTAGTATCCTATTTTAATTATTTTCCCTGTGTTCAAGGTACTATGTTTTCAATGTAACTAATACACATTAATTACTCGATGTGTAATTAAACTAACTGTCCCACTTTTTTTATAATTCTCATATGGCACACAGAATTCTAATATGGCCCCTAAGATTCCTGCCGTATATGGCTTTGCTTTGAATATAGGTAGGATTTGTATATAAAGTGGGCTACTACATCTATGATTAGGTTATATTAAATGACCAAAGATATTTTTCATATATACTTAAGTTCTCTATTTGGTTGATTGTGAGTTAATTGAAGGGCATTTACTCTGGGTGGGCTTGCCCTAGCCAGTTGAGCTCTTAAAAGAAACTGGAATAGAGAAGTGCTCTTTGGCTGGCCTGAAGAAGATGCAAATACTTACACTGTGAACTCTTTGTGGAGACTGGCAGACTCTAATAGCTGATGGTTTTAGTTCTGCAAGCTCAAGCACTGAATTCTGCAAACAATGGACTGGTAGAAGAAAAGGAAACTGAGTCCCACATGAGAACTCCAGGCAGGCCAACTCGAGGACTATGGCCTTAAGAGACTAACAGATGGCACAGCGAACCAGGCTGTGGCTCCAGATGTGATTTAATACATTGTGTTCTCTTAGGCTGTAAAGATCATAATAATGTTGTACAATGTTATAAAATTCTATGGGTTTAATACAGGCTTGGTGTTTTAAAAATCTATATCATTCTCTCAGCTCAGTTGAAAAAATGTTAATTACAATGTGGTTCTAATACTTTAGTTTTCATGATACTTAGTCATAGATTACACAATGTAGGAAATCTTTCAGCATGGCTTTTCATAATCTTTTAAAACTGAAAATACATGTGAATGGGAAATGTTAACACAAAATAAAGGGCAAATGTTTTTATCAAGAGACTCAACATTGGAAAAATGTAAGTAGAATGATATAAATATGAAAACAAACTGGAAATTAAAACAGAGATAAGAAGACATTTAAATCAACAAAAGAGCACTGAATGCTTTTTTTGTTAATTTTTTAGGATAATATTGTAATTTCAGATATAATCTGATATTAATTGTAATTTATTAATTACATTTCTCTCTCAACATTAGGCCTTCATAGTCATCAGGTGGACACACAGCCACTGTGCCTCTAGGATGTCGTCTCAGTATGCACTTGAGTTCTGGTCCATTCAGAGCAATCTCCCCTCTCTTCTCATAGCTCCTTGGAACTCTAACTTCCCACCGGGAGTAAGGCCATTCTCACTTTCCCTTAACACAGGAACTGCCAATTTTTCTGCTTTTTTATCTCAAGTATTCTATGAGAATTCTGAAATCAAACAAGCATACAAGTATATAGATTGAGTTTTCTTGATTTAAAATGTGCATTTGAAGTATTTATTTGTTCATGGGACATTCTCCAGTGGCAGTTTCTACATTTTCATATCCTGTTTTGCTCTGTCATTTTCAAATGCCTTTATTAGCTCATTATAGTTATACATGATATTGGGGTTAATTCTGACATAATCACATACGCATGAAACATAATTGGCTCCACTTCAATCCCCAGTGTTCTCCTTTTCCTCTCTTCCTTCTTCCCCTTGCTCCCCTACTTTTACTCACTGATCTTCCACATATATATGCATGTATACATTCTCTATATATTGTTTTTAAAACTGTACTTTATAAATATGCATACAGGTGAAATTCACTGTGGTATAGTCTTATATATACATAACATAATTTATTTAGTTTAATTACCCTTTTCCTCTCTTTCCCCATCCTTCCTCCTCAATCATGGGATTCCCATTCCCCACTTTCCCTTTATTTTGCTCTAGCTTCTACACATGAGAGCAAACATTCAACCCTGATTTTCTGCATCTGGCTTATTTCACTTACTATTATATTCTGAAGTTCCACCCATTCACCAGTAAATGGAATAATTTAATTCTTCTTTATATCTGAGTAAAACACCACCATGAATATATACCATATTTTTGTTATCCATTCATCTGTTGACAGGCACCTGGGCCGGTCCCATAACTTGGCTATTGTTGAGTAGTCCTGCTCTATGTCGAAGGGGCTATAACACTTCAGTATGCTTATTTAAGACCCTTGGATAAATTCCAAGGAGTGGGGCAGCTGGATTACAGGTTGTTCCATTTTTTGAGGAATCTCGATATAGCCTTTATGAGTGGTTCTATTGATTTGCAGTCCTACCAAAAGGTGCTAGCATACCCTTCACCTGGCATTATTGCCAGCATTTACCATTACTTATATTCTTGATCATTGCCATTCTGACCAGAGTGAGATGAAATCTCATAGTTTGGATTTGCATTTCCCTGATTGCTAGAGATGGTGAATACTTTTTTGGTCATGTATTTTTTAAACATCTGCACTTCTTTTGAGAAGTGTGTGTGTTTAGTTCTTGTGCCCATTTATTGAATTATTTGTTTCTTTGGAGTTAAGTTTCTTGAGTTCTTTTTACATTCTGAACATTAATCCCCTGTTGATAGGGAAGCTGTCATAGATCTCCGTTCTGTATACTTTCTCTTCATACTTCTTTCAGTCAGCTTTTTTACTGCCGTGACTAAAAGGATCTGACCAGAACAACTGCAAAGGAAGAGAGGTTTATTTGGGGCTCACAGTTTCAGAGGTCTCAATCCACAGACAGCTGGCTTCATTACTTAGGGCTCAACGTGAGGCAGGACATCATGGATGAAAAGTGGGTTCAAGGGAAACAGCTTACATCATGAATAACCAGAAAGCAGAGATAGATAGATAGATAGATAGATAGATAGAATTCATTTGCCAGATACAAATATATACCCGAAGCCATACCCAATTAACACCTCCTCCAGCCACACCCTACCACTTCAGTTACACTTTGTTAATTTCTAACAGGGTATTAAATCACTGATCGGGTTAAGACTCTTACAACCCAATCATTTCTCCTCTGAACTTTCTTGCATTGTCTCATACATGAGCTCTTTTGGGGACACCTCGTATCCAAGCCATACCAATAGTCTTATTTCATCTGCTTTCCAGAAACTTTTAAATTATTTTTAAACTCATTTATTGATTCTCAGTTTTACTTCTTGTACTTTAGGAATATTGTCAAGGAGGTCAGTGCCTGCACTAATATGTTGGAATGTTGAGTCTATATTTTCTTCTAGCAATGGCAAATTTTCTGATCTGATTTCTAGTTCTTTGATCCACTTTGAGATGATTTTGTGCAGGATGAAGGATAGGGATATAGTTCTTCTACACATAGATATCCAGTTTTCCCAGCAGCATTATTAAAAATTTTCTAATGTGTGTGCTTTTGGCACTTTTGTCAAGTATCAGATGACTGCATCTATGTGGATTTGTGTCTGTGTCTTCTTTCCATTCTCTTCCATTGATCTTCATGTCTGTTTTGATGCCAATTTCATGCTGTTTTAGTTATTGCAGTCTGTGTTATATTTGAGATCTGGTATTGTGATGCCTTCAATATTGCTCTGCTTACTCAGAATTGCTTTGCCAATTCTGAGTCTTTTACTTTACCAAATGAATTTTAGGACTGTACTTTTTTAGTTCTACAAAGAAGGTCATTGTCATTTTGATGGGGGTTGCCTTGAATCAATGCAACACTTTCAATAGTATGGGCATTTTGACGGTACTCGTTCTGCCTAACCCAAGAGCATGAGAAGTCTTTCCATCATCTAAGGTCGTTCTCAAATTCTTTCTTTAGTGTTGAATAGTTTTCACTGTAGAGGTCTTTCACCTCCTTGGCTAGATATATTTTCAAACACTTTATTTTTCAATTTTATTTTTTAAATAAATCAGGTTATTTTCCTGATTTAATTTTGAGTTTATTCATCATTGGAGTTCAGGAAAGCTTTCATTTTTTTAAATGTTAATCATGTATCCTGTACATTGCTAAATGTCTTTATTTCAGAAATCATGTGGTGGAATTATTGGTGTCTTCTATATATATAGGGTCACGTCATCAACCAAAGGCATACTTTGACTTCTTCTCGTCATTTAATTTCCTTTTCTTGCTTGATTTCTCTAGATAGAGTTTTAAAAGATATGATAACTAGAAGGGGTAAGACTGGATGTCCGTGATTCTTTCCTGATTTTAGAGGAAATGCTTTCAGTTTTTCTCCATTCAGCATGATGCTAACATGGGATTTGTTGTGCATAAACATTAAAATGTTGAGGTAATTTCATTCTAATCCTTATATCTTCAGCACTTTTAACATGAATGGTACTGAATTTTGTCAATGCTTTTTCTGTACCTACTGAGATGAACATATATTCTAGTTCTTATCTCTGTTATGTGATAAATTACATTTACTGATTTTCATATGTTGAACTGACCTTGCATCCCTGGAATGAAACACACATAAAACACATGGTGCATTATCTTCTTAATGCGTTCTCAAATGGGGTTTGACAATATTTTATCAAGGATGTTTGCAACTGTCTTCATCAGGGATATTGGTTTGAAGTTTTCTTTTCTTGATGTGTCTTTGTGCACTTTTGTTATCATGGTGATACTGGCTTTGTAGAATTAATTTGGCAGTGTTCCTTCCCTCTTTATTTCATGGAATAATTTGCAAATTGACATTAGGTCTTCTTTAATTTTCTGGTATAACTCAGCTGAAAACTCATCTGGTCCTGGGTTTTTCTTTGTTGGGATGTTTTTAATTGCTACTTCCATCTTATTGCTTGAAATACATCTGACTAAGTTTTCTATATTTCTCTTCAATTTGGGTAGGTCATAAATGTCCAGAAAATTGTCAGTATCTTCTAGATTTTCCAGTTTATTGGAGTATATGTTTTTAAAAGATTTTCTAATGTCCTCTAGATTTCATAAGTCTCTGTGTTTATATCTCCTTTTTATCTCTAATTCTAATATTTGTGTCCTCTTACTCTTATTTTTGGCCATTTGCCTAAGGATTTTTCAATCTTACTTATATTTTCCAAGAGCCAACTCTTGGAGCATCAGTTCCTTGTGTTGGCTGTTTATTCTTGATTTCATTAATATTGGCTCTAAACTTATTTTCTGTCTTCTATTGATTTGGGAATTAATTTAGTCTTCCTTCTCTTGAGGTAGAACATTAGATTATTTATTTGTGATCTTTCTATTCATTTTTTAAAATTAGGAACTCAATGCTATATACTTTCTTCCTAGAACTGCCTTATACTGTCCCAGGTTTTGGTACTTTGTATCTCTGTTCTCATTTGTTTCAAAGATTACTGTACTGTCATTTATTTGATATTTTTATTCTGAGAAGTGTTTGTGTATATAGGTGCACCAATATTTGGGAAATGATTATTTACAATCATTGTAATTTGTTATTGTATAATTCCATTAACCAGTGGAGGTGACCTTCTTTCTTTTTTCTAACTAGTTTTGGCTTGCAGTCTATTTTGATATGAAAGTAGCTATCCCTGTTTGATTTTGGTCTCCACTTGTATTATATATCTATTCTCATCCTTTGATCTTTAGCCAGTGGATGTCTTTGCCTGTAAGGTGCATTTCTTATAGACAGCATATTATTGGTTCTTATTTTCTAATCTATTCTGCCAATTTTTGTCTTTTGATTGAATTCTATATACCACTTATGTTCAGTGTTATTACAGATAAATTTTTGTATTTCCTGCCATTTTTAATTATTGCTAATGCTTAATTCAGACTTAATTCTTCTTTAATTGACTATTCTTCTAGTGAGATTTATCCCTATACTGGCTTTCAATTCTTCTTTAATTGACTATTCTTCTAGTGAGATTTATCCCTATACTGGCTTTCAATTTTACTTTTCTATGAAATATTTCATTGAGTATGTTTTTAGTACGGACTTAAAGTTTTTGAGTTCTTTTAGTTTCTGCCTGTCATAGAAGGTGTTTATTTCTATGTCAATTCTGAAGGGTGGTTTTGTTGGATATAATAATCTTCCATTATACTTCAGGGCTTGATATATATTATTCCAAACACTCCTGGATTTTAAGGTCCAGGATGAGAAATGTGTTTAAATCGTATTGGAATTACCTCTAAATATGACCTGTCATTTTTCTCTTCTGGCTTTAACATTCTCTCCTTTCCTCTATATTAGACTTTATAATAATTATAATGTGTCTTGGGGATTATCTTTTTGATCTTGCTTATTTGGATTATCATCTCATTTATAAGATTTGGAAAATTTTCTGATATTATTTCACTGAAAAGTTTGTGTATTCCTTTAGTTTGTATTTCAGTACCTTAGTCTATGCCAATGAGTATTAGATTTGGTGTCTTAATTTTATCTACAATGTCTTAAATATTCTGGTTATGTCCTCTGAACATCTTGTCTTTATTGTTGACTTTATTTTCAAGATTATATATTTTGTATCAAAGCCAGACAATCTGTCTTGAAGTAGTCTATTGGTGATTGTTCCTAAAAAATTTTTATTTTGATTTATTGAGTCTTTCATTTCCAGGATTTCTATTTGGTTAATTTCCAGAATATCTACCACTTTCCTAAGATAATATTCAGCCTTCTGTATTTTCTATCCATGTTCATTTCTTACATCTTCTTTATGCTTACTGAATATTATAACAATGAACTTTCTTTCTCTGACATTTACTCCATTATGCTGCCAATGAAATAAGTTTTCAAAGTATTATGGGCTACTTGGGGTGTTTTGTTCCCTTGTTTCTTCATATTCTTTATATATCTCCAATCTACTGGGATGATTATCATTTCTATTTTGTACAAGAAAATATTAAGTGAGCTGATTTCTCCTAAGTACCCCGTGAGGTGCAAATATCTCACTCATTGGCATACACGCACTCAATGTATGGTGAAGTTATAGGAATAAAGGAACATCAATACATTTTTTTGTGGAAGTACAAATTAATACAACCACTATGAAAATCAGTATGGAAAAGCAGAAAAAACTATGAATGGCTTTATTAATGTCTTTCCCAGAATTTTTACTCCTTTGCATTTATCTAAAAGAACTAAAATCAACATACTATAGTGATTCATGCATTCCAATATTTATTGCAGCATAGTTCACATTAACCAAATTATGGCAACAACCTATGTGTCCATTATCAGATGAATGAATAAAGAAAATGTGATATATAGCACATACACACACAGACACACACACACACACACACACACTAAAATTTTACTCAGCCATAAAGAAGAATGAAATTATGCTTTTACTGGTAAATGGATGAAACTGAGGAAATTCATGCTAAGTGAAATAAGCCAGACTCAGAAAATCAAGTGTGAAGGGTTAAATGTTTTCTCTCATGCAGTAGCTAGAAAGATTGAAAAAAAAAAAAGAAAAGTAAAAGAATAAAGAAATAGGAGCTCATAAAAATAGAAGAAAGAACAGCACAGTAGAAGAAAGGGATTGATGAGGATGAAGGTGAGAAGGAGAGGAAAATGAAATCAACAAAACTATGCAGTGGGTTTGTATGGATATATTATAATGAACCCCAGTTTTATGTATAATTATAATACACCAAGTAAAAAAGTAAATAAAAGGGGTCTGGCAATGTAGTTTAATGGTTGAATGTTTGCCTAGCATGCATGAGGCCCTGGGTTCAATCCTCAGTCCCACAAAAAATAAAATAGAATAAAATGAAGTGAAATGAAATAAAATGGAGACCTGAAAGTAGAGCAAGGAGATCAAGGAGGAAGAAAGAGGGGAAGGAAAGGAGAAGTACTGGGGAATGAAGTGTAACAAACTATATTATTTGCATGTATGTATATGCCACAATGAACCCCACTATTGTAATTTGTTATTGTATAATTCCATTAACTATATTATAATTATGATTCACTAATAAAAAAAAGAAAAACAAATAGATATAATATCTCAACATAATGTAAATATTTGGTCACAGTACACAGTAAAAGCTCCTCAGTTGTAAATATAAGTGCTTAAAGGCATTTCTCAAATGAAACTACTAGCCACTGACAGTTACAGCTAAATACACCAGTTAATTATCATAAGGTGAAAGTTTATTACAAAATAAATGAGGCAAGGAGATGAAGAATATTGTTTTCTATGTGTATTTGTGTGTGTATATTTATGCAGTTTTATACCTAGTATTGAAAAATGGAATTTCTAATATATAGATTTTTAATATATGCTTTAAAATATTTGCAAATATATTTCATGTATAATATTTATAACAAATAATTTTGACATTAGAAGATATTTACATAATTGTTAAAACAAAATTAAAGGCAGTGGAAGCCAATATTGGGTTGCCATGATTTGGAGAGATATAAATTCTTCGCAGTTGTATAATCTGTAAAATAAAAGTAGAAGCATTTTATAACATAATCATTATTAAAGATGATTAAAAGTAAACAAATTAAAAATTTGTTATATTTAAAATTTTATTAATGATATTGTTGTGATTGATATTTCACTGATAACATGACTATTAGTAATCTTCTAATTTATAAAATTGATTCTTAAATACTTTTTCTAATCTTTATCTTGTGCTTTCATTTTTATCATAATTAGGAAATATTTCAGATGAAGATGTTCATGAATACTACCTACAGACTTCTGAAATTATGTTTTTCTAAACTGTAGAAATTTGGAGAAAAACCTGACAACCTGTGAAAATATGTTCCCTGTCACTTTTCAAAGATAGCTTATAAAACTACAATGCCTGCTGCAGTACAAATAGAAAAAGCTAGAAATTAGCTAAATATATCTTTGAGTGTGGTGTGATTTTTTCTCATCTTAAAATGTACTGATCTCACTGGGATGAAATTAAAGTAAAATTTTAATTAGCATGACATTACACAGCATGCCAAAAAACACTGTATGGTTATAAATGCTGATCTCTCAAGGGACTTTTATTATAAGTCAGCATGTTGTAAATGGATTATTCACATTGTGTAATACTGGTTAGTTCCAACAAAAATTTAAACTACTGGGGATATTTATTTTTTGAAATTTTCTATCTCCAACAAATTTATGAAATAGAATACCTATGATTCCCTGAGACATTCAGGTTCTCTTGGGCTATGAAAATAAGTGGTGAGATTAATTAATTAGTAAGGTTTATGGAGCTATATATTTTCATTTTTTGCACTAGCACTATATTTAAAAATAACTATTATGTGTACTGTGATGGCAATTTTAATATTTATAATTTACATACTGCATTACAAAATAATAATAATTTAGAAGCACTTGATGTGTATTTAATGACTTAACCTATAGCTACAAGGAAATCCCTGGTGCCACAAAGATATCCAAATTTTTATTATATTTTAACATATACATTCTGAGATAAGAAATACAATTAATAGAGTTTATCTCCTACTTTTTTCCTTAAACTTATCTGGTAGACTTACAAATACAGGGACTCATACTAACAATTGGACTTCCACTAAGTAAATTAGACCTTTCACACCTCAGTCTTTTCTTCTGCAAAATGGTAATAATAATGCTAGCAATCTTCTTTATCTGGAGTGAGGAATATAATTAGTACTGGTGACTATTTAATATGTGATATTTAATGAATACTTACTCCCTTACAAATTTAACTGTTGTTATGCATTTGTATGCTTAACAACTGATATTTCTCTGCAGTTATCCTAAAAGTCTGCCAGCTGTAGCATCCTGGGAAGCCCCAGATGGCCCTGGGGAGACTCCCGGTCTCAAACTGCTTCCGAGCACAGGGAGCAAGAGCCTGCGAGACTGTGCCTCCAGGTCAGGTTTGGATTTGGGCTCTTGTAGTGGCCTCCCTCTCCCCGGGTGGGGGGCAGGGAAGAGCCAGCTGCTGCCGCTTGGAAAATCCTTGCTGCTCTGTGAGTGGCTTGCACACTTGGCAGCCGCCTCTCTGCTTCACTCACCCTCCGGTAACGAAAAGTATTTAGTAATAGCCTTTTGCTGCAACTTTTTTCCTGATAATCTTTCTTCTTCTGAACTTTCTTTTTCTTTCTGACATTTTTATTATAATATTACTTATTATAATTATTATTTATAATATAATTTTTATATTACAACATATATTATAATATAAAAATATTATAATATAATAATAAAAATTATAATATAATATGATATAATAATTTTATAACATAAAATTATTATTTCCAATCAGTACATTTTATTCATCTGGATAGATTCATTCTTAAAATCACAAATATATATTCGTCCCTATGATTTTGATTTGCATGTTGCAGTTTTTAAAAGGGGCACAAAAATTTTTAACATCATTTCCTTCAAATGTGGAAATTATATCCTTTCCATTTGGATGTGGGCATGCATCTTATGTAATAAAGATTGACCAAATTGTTGATAGGAACCATCCAAAGACTAATCAGGAAAGACTCTGTGTCTGCTGCCAGGTTCTTTTAAAATGAGCACTCTTTTAGAACACTTCCCCCTTGAACTTGGTCACCACGCTGAGAACAGTGTGGAGGTAAGTCTGAATCTACACACTCCACCATCTGAGACTTGTTCACACAATGAGATATGAGAATGAAGAATTTACCTGGAAATGGAAGCCCTCATCCTTATCTTTTCTGACCCCAAGACATTTGAGTCATTTGCAACTATTTTGTAAATACCAGCTATTGCATATGCCAAGCTGAGATCACAAACATTATAAAAAAAGCCAAGAGATTCCTGTTATATTTTATACAAATTCTTGACCAACAGAATTTTGAATCCTATTACTTTATGCTACTATTTTTGAGTGTTTATTATGCAGCAAGAGCAACCAGGAAAAATGCAAATTAAAATGAATTAAAATTTTATGATTTTGTATAGTATGAAATTATTAAAACAGATTTTCTTTTCTTAGTGAAACTTCTTTTTTTCTTATAAGAATTTGTAAACTTCTCCTGTTTCAATAGCTTGAAGCTTCCAATAATTGTTTACTTTTTTCACTGAGATATTTTATGCATAATCTACTGAACAATATGGAAAGCATACTCTTATATATTTGTATTTGACTGCTTTATGGTTTGATATTTTATCCTAGTTTTACTGGATGGTAATCTTTTTCTTACAACAGTATAATAATTTCCTTGCTCCAACTTGTATCAAAACTATATTTATATGATGGATTTGTTATGTGCCAAATACTTCATCATTTTAGCACATGGGAATTTGACTTAAAATGTCGGTGACTAAATAGATAACAATGGTTTCTAGTCATTACTTTCTCAATTCAAACTTTTTACAGACAAATACATATTAAGTTTTCCTTTATAAAAAATCTGTTCTTCATAGAACAGTTTATTTTTAAAAAAAGCAAAAAGAAAAATAACATAAATCAAATGCTCAATGCTGAACTTGTATCTTGTGGTTTTACTTTTAGAAATTAGTATAAGGGAGATTAAAGAAAACAAGCTTCAATATTTTTGGAGAAGCTTCTTTTCTCTGCCTCTCTGCTACAGGCACATACAAAAACACATGTATTACCACATATGTTTATTAACAATTTCACATATTTTAATTAGTGTATTTTTTTTGTGCAATCCATATATATGCTTGCATCTGGACTTTATATTAGTGTGATTTTTTTTTATAAAAAGGGAAGTTGGGAATAGGAAAGACAATAGAATGAATTGGATATAACTTTCCTATATTCTTAAATGAATACACAACCAGTGTAACTCAACATCTAGTACAACCACAAGAATGGAAAGTCATACTCCATGTATGTATAATATGTTAAAATACATTCTACTGTCTTGTATAACTAAAAAGAACAAATAAAAAATATAAACCCCACCAAAATTGACTTTAATGATGAAATAATTGACGGCTTTTGAGAAGGACATACAGCTTGATTTGTCACTTGCCCCATATGAAGTAGATGCTGCAAACACACTAATAAGGTGCTTATTTTAAACAGTTCCTCATACTAAGTTGCATTGAAATTCTAGCATTTGCAGGGAAAACAGTGGTGAAGTGATTGTAAAGCTTATGAAACTGAGTATCCTATAATATGTTCCATAAGAATATATTCCAAGGGGATGACCAGATTCCTTACTATTTAAGTAGTGCGTGAAAGTAGTGGTGAAAGGGACACAGGCATCTCTAAATCACTCAGTGATGCTTTTCTTCTTTAAGGACAAGGCTGACAGTAACAGAGACTGTTATAAACCTTGTCTAGTAGAAATGAGGGTTCTAAAACTTTAAAATAATATAGACCAAAAGATAGCATTTCACTGCAAGAAGCCAGAGGATTATAACTATAATAATAATTATTAGGCTAGGTGCGGTGGCCTATGCCTATAATCCCAGAGCTTGGGAGGCTGAGACAGGAGAATCGTGAGTTTAAAACCAGCCTTGGCAAAGGCGAAGTAGTAAGCAACTCAGCTAGACCCTGTCTTGTATAACTAAAAAGAACAAATAATTAGATAATTAAACTACAACATAGTGCTGGGGATGTGACTCAGTGGTTGAGTGTCCCTGAGTTCAATCCCTGGTATAAAAAAGAAAAAAAAATTATTAAGGTTCAAAGAGTGGCCAAGTGGATTTGGCTCACAGAGTTATGAAGGTGTTCATATAAGGTAGCAGTCATAGGAGTAAATAAACCGGAAGCTATGCTATAGAAAAATTAAAAATACTGAGCTCAATTGATTAAAAAATGATTTGTAATTTCATGCCCAGTTTTCAGACCTGAGCTTTTCGCAACTAAGGAATGAGGCCAAAAGTCCAGTAAGAAGAATGCTGCAGTACCCAAATCAGTCACACAAGGGAACCAATAGGTCAGCACTTCTCCAAAGGATCTAGTGATAATTGACATGGCTAATTTTGTACTGTTGAAAAGAGGATTATACTGACATTGTTAGGACTCTTGGGCAGAAGTATTCAACACTCCCTGAAAACTAGAGACCTCAAGTGTCACCATGACCTTCTGCAAGGGTAGGTGTAGTAGTGCAGAGGAATCAAATAATAGATCAACTATTAGCTTATGTCACTTTGCACTGAGCTAATAGCTTCTGAACTCAAATAATAGCCATCTCCCTAACCCAGCATTTTTAATTGGAATTCACATATTTGACAGTTTGGAACACTCCTACGTACTATTCTCTCTCTGTAGTCGAAGTGGGAAAAGGAAATAGGATGATTCTGAATTTAACTCTCTCTCCAGCCAAGATAGTAAATTAAAAATACCATATGTCAAAGTCCTAAAGAGATATGGTTACTGTAAAGAACTAAAGGGTACAGTGGTGATCATTAACGTCCTATATTTGCATTTAATTCTATTCAGAAACTCTTGTGTAAACCAGATGGATTCTAGAAGGTAAGTGTAAACTATTGTGATCACAGCCAAGTACTCAATGTAGTATTTTTGCTAGAGCAGATTGATATGACCCAGAGGCGTGGCATTCGGCCACTGACTTAGTGAATGTATTGTTTCCTATCTTATTAAAAAATTAGAACCAGTAACAGCATATATTGTCATGCAATGAACAATTAATTATACAAACTTAATTTTATATTCACATCAACTCTTCTACTTTCAAACATAATACATTCAGAAGAGATATGAATGGCTTGGACTTACTGTAGAATATCACATTGATTCATCACATTGAAATCTAATCTTGAATGGGATTTAACCCTGTGGAGATTCAGGGGCTTGACATATTGAACAACTTCTTAGGAATCTTTAATCAGGACTGTGCTGGGACATATTTTCCTAAGTAAATGCCAAGTTACTGCACCTGTGCACAAGAAAGGAAGCACAACTCTCAAGGCATTAAAGGGGTATAACATTACCTTCACCTCAATTCATACAGGTGACTGATAGAGATTTCCATATGACCATCTGAATAAAGAGAAAAACAACTGAGCTTAGTTTATGGCTGAGTAAATAGTTCATTGTATGGGTGTACATAAACAATGTACAACAGTTATTTTATAGCCCATTCAGGGTGAATTGGAAAGTCACTATGGAAAGAAATTTTTTAGGCAGTGCACCTGGCTTTTGCTTTTGTGAAAAACACTAAAATGAATCTAAGTTATAATACAAGCACTTTCAAGAATGGATACAAATCTCCTGGATATCCAGTCAGAGAATTGGAAAAAAATGTGGGAAAATGAGGAACAGGATGTTGTCAAGTGAAAATATGTGGATGGATATGTTGGCGCGAGCATGAAATATGGAGTTTTCTCTCACATATTGTTCCTCCCCAAGGAGTTCTCACCATAGAAAAGACACTAAATAATTAAGTTAATAAAACTCCCATGTTTATTGATGTCAGCCTTAAACTATTAATGGCCATATCACCGCGTGCACGAAAGGATATGACAGATTTAACCATGGTAGCAAAGACAGAGGCTAATGATATAAATTCAAAAATATCAAAGATGATCTAATCTGCCATCAGTGAATATGAACAACAAATCTGTCAAGTTGCAGGATTCCTAGAGAAATTTTACTAGATACTTAAAGGAAAATTTATTACATCGCATCCAGTACATCCTGGTAGATTCAGGAGTTTGTTCACACATACATAGGTATATGGTACTGTGTCAATCAGCATTTTCTCACTGTGACCAAAATACTTGACAAGAATAACTTAGAGAAAAAAAAATATTTTGGGCTCATGGTTTCAGAGGTTTCAGTCTATTGGTGAGTGGCTCTTTTGCTCTGGGACTGAGGTGAGGCAGAACATCATGGTGGAAGGGTTTGACAGAGGAAAGCTGTTAAGCTTGTGGTACTAGTGAGAGAGAGAGAGAGAGAGAGAGAGAGAGAGAGAGAGAGAGAGAGAGAGAGAGAGAGAATATGAATATGCACAAAGAGCCAGGAACAAAGCATAATCTCCAAAAGCATATCCCACAGTAACCTGGGTGACAATCACCTTAGAGATGAGGTCCTGTATCACATAAAAATATAAATCATCAAAGCCAAAAGAGGTAGAAACTTAAGGAAAAGGAAATCCAGAGTGAGCGGACATAGAGGATGGAGACAAGAAGTATCACTGTATATATAATAACAACCGCTTTGGCAGGGTTGAAGTTCATCCCCCTAAGCTATTTTGATAGGTTTCTTATCAAGAATAGATGTTCAGTGGTCATGAAGAAACTGCTCCTTAAAGATATATGCAGAGTTGGATCCAAGTGGTGCAAATGCTGTAAAGAGAACAACATGGAGATGTGCCAACCAGATCTGATGTCAAGGAAGGGATTGTTGCTTAACTTTGAAAAGTTTGGTCAACAGACTTCAAATATTGTCTTCGTTAGAGTCCACCCTAGCTGAGGAGTTTGGGCTTGCCTCACACTTCCTCAGGAAATCCTTTGCCCAGTGACTATACTAGGCCTAGCAGGTAAAGCTGTGATGGGCTCTTTCTGGAGCTTGGCCCCCAGATTGGCCAAGGCTTTGTCTGGCCTGCATCACAATTTGACTTTGTTATTCCACTACAGCTTCTTCCCTCTTCTATACAGATGCTCATTCTTAATAAATATCTTGATACCTCTATCTCCATTTCAGAGTTGGTATTCAAAAATGCCCAGCTGGAGTCCTATTGCATAACACAAGGACAGAGCTACAGTTGGTTCCTGTATGTTATTCCTGGTAATAAAATCAGTTTCTTAGTGGCAGCATAGCTGCTATTTGAATGAGTCCTTGAGTTTCCTGTAAAATACCATTTTAACAAATATTCCTCTGCGAAGTGTCTTTGGCTATTACTCATTTGTTCTAACTAAATGAGGGAACGGTAATCCAGAATATCTAATAATAAAACATGATTATAATTAGATTTTCAATTCTCTTTGTGTCTCTTTGAAGATCTTTTAAATTCCATTCTCTTTCCTTCATTCTCTGTTATTCTATAGCTGTTATGTTTCTGTGGCTTTGGCATATGTTTAATGATTATGGCTTCAACATTTTTGAGCTGAATAATGAAGGTTCATCATAAAACTATTACTGGTAACATATGTTTTATCTCTATGAAGAATGCTGTTCACTGGCTATACATTACAATTTGATATAATTTGGTGAGCTAAATCAAATGCAAAGAGGGCCCATTATTTAATGGGCCTTAAAACTTAATGCCTCATTTTAAAAGGAGAATTGTTATTTGTTTCTGAGATATTGGTTAATTAAGCAAATAGTTTATCTCTCTTATTTTAATATTTATACTTGTCATCATGACTATTTTTTAAAATTTTTGATGGCCTTTAATTTGCTGTTTTCCCCCCATCAGTTCAATATTTTAATAGAGTATATGAATACTTGTGCTTATAAATATTACTATGGTTTGGTTAAGTGTTCATGAGAGGCTCCTGTGTTAAAAGCTTGATTCCCATCTCTTGGCTCTACTGGAAGGTAGTGGAATCCTCAGAAGAGGGAGGGCTTCTGGTCATTAAGGATATCCCCAATGGCTTTCCTATGTCACATACATCAACCATGATGTACTGTCTTGATACCCAAGAGCAATGTGACCAGTTGATCATAAATGAAATCTCCAAAGCTCTAAGCTAAATTAAACCTACCAAGATGATCATCTCTTGTCTTTTGTGACAGTACAGAAAGTTGAAAAACACAGATATTAACAGTGTAATAGTTTCCCCTAAATTCATTCTATAATATTTAGCAGTTTAATAATGAGACAAATATACAGAATGTCACCATTTGAAGTCAGATGCAGCTATGGTATAAAGATCATAGACTGTGTCAGCAACTGAATGATATACAAACTTGGAAAGTAAAAAAAAAATTACAATATACTTTAAAGAGATTATGATCTCCAAAATATATAAAGATATATGACTAACCTAATTTAAAAAATGACTTAAATATTGCTTATTTTTTCTAAATGTCTTTTTAGAATAAAGAATTTGAAATACAGAGTAATTATTCATTTTACATTCTACACAGCTTAGAGTGAAATGATATCTGTTGCTGATTGAGGTTTATAAAAGACAGGAGAGGTGCACATATCCATAGAGCATGTCACCAGGACAAGGATTAGTCACATTATCTCAGTAGATTCCCTAAAGATCACATTCTGTGCTTCATTGTATTGGTCTGTAAACTCAATGAAATATAAGCTAAAAGTATATGGATGCAATAGCAATAGTATGGTAATAACATCTACTGTGCATGACCTTGTGATAAATAAGGTCACTTATGATGATGCATGTGAAAAGTATTGGAAAGGATAGATATGGCAAAATTGGAACCATCACACTATAGATAGAATGAAAAACTGTGCTACTACTAATGTAAAACAGCAAGGATAATCTTAAAAAACTGAAAAATATAACTACCATTTGACCCAATATTTCTATTTTGGGGTATATACTCAAAATATTTAAAACCAGGATCGCTAAGAGATAATATTTTTTGTATGTTCATTACAACTCTATTCATGACAGCCAAGATACAGGAAAAAAACTAAATACCAAGAGATAGATTAATTTATTTTAAAAATGAAGTATCTACATACAATGAGATATTATTCAGCAAGGAAAAAAATGGAATTATGCAATATGTGACAACCTGGATCAAACTTGAAAATATGCTGTATGTAATAAGCCTGTCACAGAGGGAAATAATGCATAAGTATATATATTTGAGGTTTTCATTTTAATAGTGGGTAATGTAATACAGTTTGTATCAGTTAGTATCAAAAGCTTTATAAACTCTCTTCATTTATTTCACATTCCACTTGAAGTTATTGCCTTACTACCAGCAAAACGAGGGTTTCATTGCTTATTATAAATTCCCAAAGTGCTATCTGATGGTTTAGAACTATATATCCTATATTTTCTCAAATAATACATACTGTATTATTCTAAATTAGATTGATAATTTATTTTTATCCCTAATCCATCACAAGAAAATTTATATTCTGCTTGAATAGTAAGATTAAAATAAAATTTGTTTTATATCTCAATATACTCAATTAGTATAGTTTAATTTAGAATAAAGTGAATCAATTTTATCTTTTTAACTCTGCACATTTATATAGAACAGAGAAGTTAATTATAAAATAAAAACTTTTGGAAAAATGCTAATTTTAATTAATTGATATAACCAAGTTCTTTTAAGTCACCTAATTGTGATATTTTGGTTTTCTCAATGAACTACATATTGAGTAGATTAAATTATTCATATTCTTTTCCATACTTTTCAAGAAAGTGAAGTTCTTGTATTCATTTCAGTTTCTTAGGTTTGAAAAAAAATAAAAAAAATTCCACTTCAAAAAAGGTTCCATTAGTTTTTGCATGTTCCTTACTATAAATAAATATTATCACAAAAGGATAAAAATATATGAAAATTGTATCTGTGTTTTGTTGTGCCAGAAAATTTTGCTCTAACTTCCAAGACTTCACAAAGTTAGATTTCCCTGATAATCAGTGGTATATATAAAGTCCTCATTATGCTAAAAAAAGTTAAATTAATAATTTTAAATACTTGTTTTAAATATCATATATAATTTATTTATATTTCAAGTCATTTTTAATATTACCTCCATAGGAGTAATTCAGTTAAAAACTATAATTATAAATACTTAAAGCAGATTTTTTTTTCCTATCTAAATTGAAGTATCAATAGTCTGGCTGGCTCTAAGTAGTAAATAATCCTCTTAGTGTGGGGATGTAGCTTATTAAGAAAGCACCACTTGCCTAACAATTTCAAGACCCTGTGTTTGATCCCCTGCATTGCAAATACAAAACCAGAGTCTATCAGAACTTCATCAATAACCCTGTCCTCAAGTATTTTACAATTCACAGTTCCCACGCCCCAGATCTATCATTAAGTGTAACATTACCAGCTTCTAATGATATTTGAACTTTTACTTATATATTTTATCTAAGCAATCATTTATTAAGCAAGAAATTCAATTACTTGAGTACAAAGCCTAGATATTTAATGTGTTTGGCCTTTGTATGATTGTAACTAAATAATAAACAGTTGGCACCAATAAAATATTCATTTAAATAATTAAATTCATTATTTTAAATACAAAAAATGAATTAAAATGGCCTAATCAAGTGACCACTATTCATTTCCATTGTAGCTTTATTTTCCTTTGTCATTTTGCCAACTAGTGGGGAATCTTCAGATGTTTTATGTTCAGCCACTGCAATCATTTAGATATTAGGTGTTCCCCCAAAAGCTCATGGGTGAGACAATGCAAGAAAGTTTAAAGGTGAAATGATAGGTTAGAAATGGTTTAACCTAATTAGTGCATGAATTTCCTAATTGGAATTAACTGTAAGTAGGTAGGCTGGAGGGAGTGAGTCATTTGGTGTTGGATGTGTCTTTAGGGTATATCTTTTGTTGGTAGTGAGTGAAGCTCTCTATGCTTCCTGGTTCCATGTTCTGAGATGCTTTCCTCCTCCATATTTTTCCACCATGTTTTTCTGCTTTACCTCAGGCCCAAAGCAAAGGAGTTAACCATTTATGGTCAAAGACCTTTGAAATCATGAGCTCCAAATAAAATTTCCTCCTTAAATCTATTCTTTTAAGGTCTTTTGGTCACAGCAAAGAAAAAGCTGACTAAAATAGGCACATTTTCAACATGTCCCAATTTTAGTTTTCCATGAAAATTTGAGGAAAATACAAAACTATTAGTAAGCATTTTTATATTTAAATAAATATACCCATAATTTGGAGAAAAATGCAAAATTATCATTGCTTTCAGGAATAAATGAACTCAGGAAATGTTTTACTTATGACTGGTCCTTTTTAGACTTCATCAATAACCATGCTGACTTCTTCCCAGAATAATTCTTTATAACTAAGGGCACTATACATTGTGAAACTGTCTCCTCCATTACTGTTACATAACTTGCTGCTAGCTCTGTTGCCTCTTGTACCCTTGCTTTTGGTAAATTTTTGCTCTCAGCCTTACATTTCTATCCTGTCTCTTATATTTTGTTTCTATCATTCTCATCCTCAAGATTGTGTTAGAAGAATGGAACTCAATTCAAATGAAGAGTAAATTTTTCATTGAAAATAATACCCAAGGGCTATCAATTCCATGCTGACATCAGTAGAACATATACTAATATGAACACTGTTGACAATAACAGAAAATATATAATTGAGCAATTGACAGTTGTTAGGGTCCAAACTCCTAAATATCAGGAATTAAATAAGACAAAAATTATTTATTTATTTTTTATTTTCACAAAATCCAAAGGCAGATCAAAAAGTACTCTACTATCTTGTAGTTTCTCTGTAATATGAAACCCCAAAGTTACTCATGTCTGAGGAAAGGAGGAAGTTTGACCTAAAAGAAAAATGTCATGCCTACCACATGAAAGGGGTCAAAGAGCCTTAGAGTAGTGAAAAGGAGGCTGGGAAGTATAAGCACACACAGGGGATTTGGTCAGTATTACCTCCCTGTCTCAAGCATAATTAGTAGACCAAGACTCAAATAGATTTAATACCACTAGCTATATTTATTATGAATAGGCTGAGAGATCTTTAAAATATATTGCAATATAATATACATTTATGCAATTTATTAAATATGATTAATATATATTATTATTTTAAGTGCACTAAGATGGCAGAAGGTAATCTTAAATTGTTCCATTCCTTTGTGCTTAATTATGTCATGTCATTTTATTATCAAGGAACTCGGGATGGTTGCTGCAGGGTTTGCTTATATATTTCCCTGTTATATTTCTTATGGGCAGTTGGCAAATGTTGAAATTAGAGGAGTTAGTAAGTGAAGTTGGTATCGCAAATTAATATTTTTAA
Source organism: Marmota monax (assembly GCF_021218885.2). Taxonomy (NCBI): domain Eukaryota; kingdom Metazoa; phylum Chordata; class Mammalia; order Rodentia; family Sciuridae; genus Marmota; species Marmota monax. Next base: position 11,073,471 of record NW_026693153.1, read on the forward strand.
AATGACTAACTGATACATGAGAGTGTATTTGTGAATTAGACCTTATATTTGTAATTTCCATGGTATGTAGAAAAAAATTCTTAAAGCTATATGTAGTAACTGCCCCTGTCTTTTTTTTTTCACTTCCTACTTAATCATAGCTTAGCTGTGCTATCTGCTTAGGAAAGGTTTTCTTTCCACAATATTTTTAAAAGAAGAAATAACCAGCTTGCTTTATTTAGTTATCTACTTATTTATTTTCCTTTCTATTTCTCTCTAAGCAAAGTATCAACAATGATTATGAAGCCCATTTTTTTGAGATAAGTTTTTTCATGCTGTAGTTTAAGTTAGAGAAACTTTTCTGTTACAACACAGTACACCATGTAATGAATCATCTTGGGTCAAAATCTTTATGGATAAGACTATTTGCTGAAAGAAAATGAAAGGAAAGAAAGATGATTTCTTTCTTGTTTATATCAATTCAATTTTTTACAATATAAGATAAAATGTTATGTAAAGTTTTAAGAACATTATTTCTCACTTTAGAATTAAACATAAAAATAAGAGTAGGAAAATGTGATTTCCGTTTTCATGCTTATCAGAATAAGAAGGGAAAATGAAGCAGTATAATTATCAAAGGTGTTGATTTCTTTATAAATGAATAGGGCAACATATTTGAATCTTTCTCCAGGCAGGGCTTATATTGAAAAGACTTAGGGTTCCATAAAATATTTCTCTTTCAGTAACAATATTACTTTTATATAGGCCTTAATTATACATACAGAGAGAGTGTTTTGTAGTTAAGTTGTACAGAATCTTACTGATTAATATAAAAGTTTTCTTCCTTTTGCTTTATGAAAAAAAACAATAGATTTGTTTACATACAACTTAAGGAATTTGTATAAAACCAGTGAAACTGTGGATAAATGAAACACTGAAAGAAAACACTTTCAATGTAAAAAAACACAAGAGGATAATGGGAAAATTTGAAGAAACTGTTTAAAATATGAAAAAAATAGGCCAGAAGAAATATAGCTCTATATGAAAATAAGCACTTTATCATAGGGGAAATCTGAAGTATGCTTCATATAGGGAAATATGAAGAAATGCTTAAACTCACTAACTGTCAGGGACACTTAACAAGGAAAAAATGATTGATAACAATCAGTATGATAAAATTAGATAATAAAAAATTTTGATTAGAGCATAGAAAATAAGAATTTATTCATAATGAAGATATACCTTGGTACAGCTATTTAGGAAGGAAATCTGAAATTATTTGTTTTAGTCAACTTTCTTGCTGTTGTGACCCAAAGGACCTGCTAATGAAAATGTTAAGGGGGAAAAGTTAATTGTGGTACTCACAATTTCAGAGGTTTCAGTCCATGGACTGCTGGCTCCGTGGACTTTCCTGACTTAAGGTGAGGCTGAATATCAGGGTGGAAGAGTGTGGCAGAAGGAAGCAGCTCACATGATGATCAGGAAGCTGAGAGAAACTAAGTACAGTTTCCCAATACATTATCCCAGAGGCACACCCCCAATAACTCACCTTTCCAGCCATATCCCCCACCTTCAGTTGCCACTCAGTTAATACTTATTTGGGTATTAATTCACTGATTGGGTTAGGCTTTCATAACCTAATCGTTTTACCCCTAAATATTCTCACATTGTCTCACACAGGAACTTTTGGGGGATACCTCATATCTAAAAGATAACACTATTTATTAATATTATATATTACTTGTGTTCCCATTACTAGGCTGTAGGTATACCAGTGAAAACATGCATGTATTTTACAGAGCATGTGTAACCTCCTATTAATCAAGAGGTTCAGGGAAGTTAGAATATCATATTTTAAGAACACACAAACAAGATATAGTAGATGCTACCATAAAATATCATACTATGTGGTTATAAGAATTCAACACATATAATTTCACAAAACATTGATATATCTTAAAAGGATAGTATTTAGAACCAAGTATGATGAGGATGAAATCATCGAATCTTCCATACATTGATAAGTAAAATGATTCCATTACTCTGAAAACTAATTTGGTCAATGATGCTTGTTGTTTTTCTGTTAGTTCATCCAAAGTTAAAAATATAGTTTTTCTCCCACCCATGAGTTACATGACTTCAAACTTATACTAGAGAAATAAAAACATGATGTTTATACAAAAGTCTGTATATAAATGTTCATAGCAGTTTCATCTCTGATAACAAAATACTAAATAATATATGTTAATTTCCACTAACGAATAGACAAATTGTGACCCATCCATGCAATGGAATGGAACTCAGCCATGAAAAGGAACAAAAACTGATACACCCAACAATTTTGTGAATCTCAAGGGCTTATGCTGGGGAAAAAAGTTAACCTCAGTGGACATACATTGCATGATTTATGTTTCCTGGTGTGGCTTAGATGTGCTGTCCCCCAATGCTCACGTGTAAGACAGTCCAAGAGGTTTGGAGGAGAAATGATTGGATTATAGCTGATCAGTGAGTGTAGCTGGAAGCAGAGATGTGTGGCTGAAGGAAGTGTTTTATTGGGAGCATGGCTCTGGGGTATATATTTTGTATCCAGAGACAGCTCTGCTTCCTGATCATAATGTGAGCTACTTACCTCTGCCACACTCTTTTGCCATGATGTCATGCCTCACCTTGAGGCTCTCTCTATGGATTGAGCCCTCTGAAACCTTGAGCCCCCAAATAGACTCTTCCTCCTCTTCAATTGTTCTGGTTGGGTCCTTTTAGTGAAAAAGCCAACTAAAACACTTCCTTTAAGATGACTTTTTCTATCTGACCTAATTATAGTAATTGAGACCACATTAATGTTTTGTTTTGCTATGTCATAGTTCCAACCCTGAGCTTCTGGCATCAAAGGCAAAGGCTCTGCCACTGATATGGTTTAGATGTGAGGTTCCCCCAAAAGCTTCTGTGTAAGACAATCAAAAGTATTCCACCAGGCATGGTGGTATACCCCAATAATCCCAGTGACTTGGGAAGCTAAGGAAGGAGGACCATGATTTCCAAGCTAGCCTCAGTAATTTAGCAAGGCCATAGGCAACTTGGTGAGACCCTATCTTCAATTAAAAAGGGATGGGGATGTGGTTCAGTGGTTAAGCGCCCCTGGGCTCAATTTCTGATACCAAAAACAAAACAAAACAAAAAAAGAGAAAAAAAAAAAGAACATTCAGTGGTGAACTGATAAGATTGGATTATGAAAGGCTTAACCTTAATAGTGTGTTAATTCGCTTAAATGTATTAACTGGGTGGTAGGTAGCCATAGGCATGTAGGGTGTTATAGATCATTAGGGACATGCCTATGGGGCTATACTGTGTTCCTGATAAGCCAAATTTCTTCTCTCTCTGCTGCTGGTGCCATGTCACCAGCTGTTTTCATCTGCTACACATTTTCATCTTCATGTTCTGCCTCATGTCATTCGCAGAGCAATGAAGTTGGCCATCTATGGACTGAGATCTTTGAAACTGTGAGCTCCAAATAAACTTTTCCTCTTCAAAATTGTTTTTATCATGTCTTTTTGTCACAGCAATGAAAAAGCTGACCAAAATAGCCACTGAGACATAGCCCATCCCTGATGTTAGTATTTGACACAGCTTAAATTTGAAGAAGGATGGTACTTTTCAGGTGTACCAAAGGGGAGTCTGTTTATGGTTATAGAACAGTTCTGTGATATAACTGGGAGTGGTAATATAAATCTACACATGGTATGCCCCTTTATGTAACTATACTGAAAAAAATGTAGGTTGCAAGTAAACCTGGTAAAATATGAAATATATATATATATATATATATATATATATATATATATATATATATATATATATATTTTAATATGATTGAAATGTTAAATTCTTGAGATGGATATTATATTTGTTTTAAGAGGATACCCTTGGGTAAGGCAGGATAAAAGATGCAAACTATTTATTTTTTTTACTCAGTTATCTTTGCCAACTCTTGAGTCTAAAATTATTTTAAAATAAACATTTACAAAGAATGAAAAACTACAATTGGGAATCGATAGTACTAAGGTAAGTTTACAAATTGATTTCAGGAGAACTTAACTATGCATATTGTATACTTTCCAGATAGAACCATAGGATCCTAGTATTTCTCACTGTTATTGTTTTGAAAGGAGGTGTCATCAAAAGCTTTGCTGTTAATTCAAGAATATTGAATTAATAGCAAATGAAATATTTATATTTGGTTAAATTTAACCCGGTTAGTGTATTGGCACATTCAATGGATTAATAATTTGAAAGGATTGTTATACTTGGTGGTAGCTATGGGCCGGTGGGTCGGGTCATGACTGATTACATGTTCTTGCATGTTGTATCTTGTTATCTTAACTCCTCTATCTCTATATATACTTCCTGGCCACTATGAATGGAGCAGTGCCCCTCTGTCATGATGTTTTGCCATGATGTTCTTTGGGAGCAGAATAATGGAGTCCATCCACCATGGAATAGGCCCTATGAAAAATATGAGCTAAAATAAATTATTCTTCCTTGTAGTTGTTCTTGTTGCAAATTTTGGTCACAGTAATGAAAAGCTGAAGAACAAAGAAATTGGTATTAAGAATGGGGTCACTGCTATTGACAACATTTGACCCTATGGTTCAGAAGCAATTAGAACTGGTTTGTAGAGTTTGGAACAGTTTGAAGATACAGTCTAGAGAAGACTTTGAATCTTATAAGCAAATATTAATGGTTGATCCTGGAAGTCCAGAATGCAAAAAGGAAAATGTATAGTAAAAACTATACTCATGAGGTTTTTGAGGGGAGTAAGGACTCATTTGGGACTAGAAACCATTCATATTAAATTCCGGCAGAGAACTTGCCTACATTTTCCTCATGTCCTGAGATTTTATGTGAGGTCAGATTTAAAGATGATGGACAAATTAATATGGCAGAGTAAATTTCAAGGCATAACAGAATTCAGGCAGTGACATGAATATTACCTGTGTTTACTGTGAGAATCAGGAGTAGAAAGGAGGGCAAAAAGTTTTAAAAATCTTATAGCTTGTCCAGAAACAGGAATATAAAACTGGGGCCAATGAAGTTGTGGTCATTGATGAGATTACAATTACTGAAGAGATCTAAGTACTTTGCAGTAGAAAAGATTCCTTGAGGGCATTTCAAGAATTGGCAAGACTATACCCCTTATAGGCTCAAGGGTGTACAAGTAAAAATTACTTTGAGAAGATACTATGGGAGGGCCTAGTAAGTTGTTTCCCTTTGATCAGCTGCCCACACACTCAGAACCCTCTTCAGTCATGGTGCTAGGGGATCCAGTTACTGCTTGATATCAAGGTGGCAGACCTTGTTATCATCCGTATGGTGTTAGTTTAGAAGGAATGCAAGATGTTGGAGTTAAGGGGACATGCAGGGTTCTACTGAGATTTTAAATGAAGGCCTTGGAGGCCAGGCAAAGTGTATCAAGTTCAGAATCCATGTGGACTTCCCTGAGAAACCAATGCATGAAGCTGTGAAGGTAGATGTGGAAGCTGGAATGATGACCCCAGGAATTAAGCGATACCTGTAACATGGACTGTCTGCCAAGTAAAACTGTTTGCTGTGGACAGAGCCAGGCTAAAAGAGAACCATCAACAAGGTCAAAAGGTCGTGGTGTCTAAGCCTTTGGCAATCACATTTCACTACCACGTGTCCAGATGCTGGATGTGGAGATACAAGAAAAATTTGCCCAGGTGGATTTGGGTCTTGTTTTGGTACCATCCATCCTTCCTAGGCCCATATTCTTTTGTTTTGGAATGGAAATGTATACTCTGGGCTTTACATATTAGATGTATGAAACTTGGATTTGATTTTTATGGGTGCTCACAGTGGAAAGTTTGCTTTGAGCCTCAGAGGAGAATTTTGATTTGGGATTTAATACAATTCTGAAGCTAGTAAGGCTGTGGGGACTTTGGAGATGGATTAAATGAATTTTGCATTGTAAGGTGGACATGAGCTTTTGGGGCCCAGGGACAAAATGTTATGGTTAGGATATGAGGTTTCTCTTAAGAGTTCCTGTGTTAATATAGGGATATTCAAAGGTGAAATAATTAAATTAGAAGAGCTTTGACCAGGTTGGTGAATAGGTGTATTTAAAGGACTAATATTTTGGAAGGATTGCTATGCTGGGTGGTAGCTATTGTGGGCAGATGGATCATGATTGGAAGAGGTGGGTCACTTGGTACATACTCTTGAAAATTTATTTTGTCCCTTGGTTCCTCCTCCTTTCTGTCTGCTTCCTAGCCACCATAAGCAGAACAGTTGTCCTCTCTCATGCCCTTCTTCTATGATGTTCCACTTCCTCTCAGGCCCAGAGCAATGGGGTTGGCTGATCATGGACTGAACTTTGACATTCTAAGCCAAAATAAATTCAGAATCCATGTGGGCTTCCCTGAGAAACCAATGCATGAAGCTAAGTTGTTCTTGTTGGGTATTTTGGTCACAGTGATGAAAAGTTCACTAACACAATGTTTACTGAAGTTTTTGTCTCTTTAGTCGGAGTTTTAAACATTTTCATAGTTTTTAATTTTCTGAGCAATTTGCATATCATTTTCCATAGTAGATATACTCATAGTAGATATACCCTTCCTTGATTCAGAAATTCAACATTAGGGTGTTTGAAGAATAGTGAAAATAATACACAAAGGTTTATAGGAATGAGCATGTAGCAGAAATATGTTTATCAGGTTATTCATCAGGGAGTGAAAAATTAAGAGGATTAGGCATTTATCACAGAATGAAATGTACAAATCTGTTTTTTTTAATTAATCCAGTAATTGGTATATACATGGTCCACAAATTACAAATTTGAGTTGTTATCATCAAAGTAAAAGTCAGAAGCCAATAGCCAAATCATAAATAAAAAGTTTCCTATTTTCAGTGGTTCATATTCTGAAGATAAGACTTGATCCATGGAAAATCTGATGGAGATTCTATAAAAACATGGGGGAAAATTTGAATTTGAGTGCTGTTAATATAGTTTATTTTTTGTTTCATTTGTGTGGGACTGGGGTATGTTGAAGAGGTTACTTTGATTATTCATGGAAATCAGATTTATCAATCAGCATTTGACTAAATTAGCAACCCAAACAATGCATAGTATAATAGGAGAGACCTGTTCTGAAGTTCAACAGCTCTGCACAGACAGATTGCTATTTTGTTGATCTCAAATGGGACTAAAGGAAACTTTAAATTAGCTCCTTGTTTTTCTCAAATAGGCTCTTGACTATGTGCTCTATTTTTGTTTGTTCCATAAATCTTTCTTCTTCCTTTATAAATGTGAGCAGGGGTTAGTTCATAGAGCATATTTAGAAATCAAGACACAAGACAAATTCCACAAGAACACTATGACCCCAGCTTGCATTAAGATGGCTAACATTCAATTCAATGAAGGAAGTCCCTTGGCCAGGCCCAACAATGAAGCAAAGAGACTGAATGTATGCTGAGCAACAATCTCATCTATCACAACAGAAATGGCACAAGAAAAAAAGTCCATTAATTTATAGCCTTTAAGGTGTATTTAGAATCAAAATTCCAAATCTTAAACTAGTTGACAGATTCAAAGGAGAACCAGATTTTCAACTGGAAAATAGAATCTGGAAACACTGGGAAAATTATCTCTCCAGAAGTCATGGATACTGTGATAAAAATCAATGAGGCAAAATAAGTTGTTTCTGTGGCAAGCATGTACATTAAACAAGTAGGTTAGACCTGATTTAGATAAGGGCAAAATAAGAAGGCAAAATGAGATGGGACTGGGGAAATAAAATATAAATAATCATTCCCAAATTATTGTTCATTTGTCAAAGATTTTAGAATCTGGATACCCAAGAAGGGTTTGGAATCTGGAGTATAAATGTCTGTTGTCAAATCAGGAAGATGCCAGGAATTCATAATATGTCTGTAATATAGATCAAACCAAAAAGTAATGAAAGTCATTGATATCTTTATCTCATTTTGTATTATTAACTGATTGCTGATGTTTTTGTGATTTGGGGTATATTACAGAGTCAATGTATCCTTTCTATGACACATTGCAGGTATATAAATAGTGTGCAAGAATATGGACAAGTAACAGGAAGATGTAGAAAAGAAAGATGATTGCTTTTCAATATGATTTAATCAATGAGTATTATCTTTCATAATAACATTACCTCTATTGTGGCTATTGTTCTTTTAAAAATGTATAGAAGAATAAAATTATCTGAATTAACTTGGTAACAGAGTATTATATACTATTAGAAGTATCTATTTTTATTCCAAACATACTGGACCATAAAAGAAAAATTATTTTTTCGATAATATACTTTTTATAATTATAAATTAATCTTATAAAGTAATAAGCATCCTCTATCAAAATTTTGCTATAACATTATAATAGTAAAAAGATCTGAGAAATTCACATGGAGGCATGAAGACAGACTCAATGAAATACTCAAGAAGGGGATATATGTTATGGTTTAATTAAGTTAGTGATAAGCTTGAAAAGAAAAATAAATCACTAGCATATAAGAGCAATTACCTAAGGAAGTGGTTGCTGCTATCAATGTAGGAGTTGCATTGCAAATTTATTCACATTTCATGCATAATTCAAAGTGACAGTAAACTTAACAACACTAGAATTAAAAATATGGTTAGTATTGTCTGCTGACTGTGACTTCAGACAGTGGACCAATAAGATTATCAATATATTTTAAAGCAAATAAGGTAAACAATAAACATAAAATACTGAAACAGAGGAATTTAAAACAAGATAAAGTTCATAAATTTGTTTCTCTCTCATTTTCCAAAGTGGGATAAGTTGTAATATTTGAATATGAAAATTTTACTAAAGTTAATATAAGAGTTTTATACCAAGTTCAATCAATAGAATGATTTTATTTTAGTAAAAGTATGGCTGAGTTGAAGGGAGAAGGATTAACTCAGGGGGAAAATGATATCATCCAAATGTTATATTTTTAAAAACAATTTTTGGGTATGTGATAGCACTTGATATCTTACTAAAGGCAACAGGTTCAGTAATTTTCTATACACAGATTTTCCTCTGCTAGTCATAAATGCATAAGTTTAGCATTAAAGGGTAAAGCTAATGAGCGAATGAAATTTATATGACAGACTGTGTCTAATTGAATATACCACCAGCTGTCCATTTACAGTTCATTTGGAATGTAATCATGGTTAAATAATATATGGTTGCTTTCATTTTGTTTGTTTGTGTCTTAATGTATTATGAGATTTCCTTGTTCATAAAAGTCTATATTATATGCTAATATATGTTATTGAGTAAATATAGCCTTGTTTTTAGGTATCAAATATTTTATAATTGAATTTCATTACAAACTAATAAATGTTTGTATCTAAATATCATATAAATATACCACCTAGGAATATCAAAGACAAATATTAAAGATCCTGTCATATTTCTTCTATATATCTTTATGTTTTAAAAAACACTGACAGGGTTATATGTTTCCAATAAATAAACTTGGTTGCATAATTATTATTATGGAACTATATGGCTATATTACTAGATAATCAACTGGATATCATTTTACTTTAAGATATTTTATTTCAATCAACAAGATGCCAGTTTGATGATTTTCATCAAAAACTCTTCCCAAATATGTGTAAAATTGTTCTTCAAAATTGTCATTCATCAATCTCTTTTTTTTTTTTTTTTTTTTTTTTTAATATTTATTTTTTAGTTCTCAGCGGACACAACATCTTTGTATGTGGTGCTGAGGATCGAACCCGGGCCGCACGCATGCCAGGCGAGTGCGCTACCGCTTGAGCCACATCCCCAGCCCCTCATCAATCTCTTATTAGAGATAGTAATGTAATCTCTTATTTAAAATAATAATGCATATAGTTAAATAATATTAGTATTAGTGGAAAAAACTAATCCCTATTTTATCTTTATTGTCACATGCTATGTCCCAATAAAAAAGCAATCTAATTCACTAATTTCTTTTTGTCTGAAATTTCAACCAAATTCCTGGTTTAGTTTGCTGAAATTTTCTCTTACATGTATGCACTCATTATACAATATATATGATAAAAACCTAACAAGTCTAAAACTTGAAACAATGAAAAAAAAATTACAGTATATTTCAATGAGTGAGCCATTGGTTAGACTTTTGGGTTAATTTTATCATGCTTAATTGTAACATCATTAATTCTAGTCTACAATAGCTACAATATCACTATACCAGTTGTAATTGTCCTGTGACCATTATGGTTCTATAAACTCAAAGGAGTTTATTTTTTTCTTATAAATGTGTATAAGTTTTTAAAACAGAAACTTGCCTTTGCTTCCCTTTGTATTTCTCTTTTATGTCTTTCCAATAATTCATAGGTGATATTAAATTTAGAGGTTAATGACCATTTCTGGAGCTTAACTATTTTCATGTGAGTTAATATCAGAGTTTGATAAAATTTGAAACCTTGAGTTACTCTTTTAATAATCACTCAAGTTTTCAGTATAACAGTGTCCCAAGGTTTCCTATATTAATGATTAATAACCAACACTGTAGCACAGCAAGTTTGAATTGAATGTAAAAAAAAAGATTAAAAAAATCTAGGATGCTTTCAATAACATTTGAAATTCTCAGATATCTCAAATCTAATGTTTAACTGAGGGCTTCATAGCATTCAGTACTCAATAATGGATTTTAGTAACAGGAGTAAAGCCAATGAAAACACTGTGTATAAATGTTTTCATTGTGTGTGTATCTGTGTGTGTACATCTTGCTTTCAAGCACATGCACACATATACAATTAGTAATTAAACATTACATATGTGTGTAAATATATATACACACACACATATATATATTCTCACACACAGAAACATTAGTTCTAATGGTAATATGATTTCAAAAATAGTTTATTATATGTGATTCAGGAAAGGAGAAATTTTAAATATTAGATATGTTTGATAACATATCTTTGAATTACTTGTTGGTTACACTTTATAAAATTGTGATTTATGTTATTTTAGATATATGTATTTTAATTGCCTCAAAATAAAGTTAAGTAGAAAAAAAACTATTCATATTTGTTTTGAACTCTAGAGCTTATTATAAGTTTTAAAAATGAGAGATAAAATTATTTGATATTTCATATAGCTTCCATTTTCTATAACCAATAGGTACTAATATAGGTATATACAGAGAAAAACAGAAAACAAATGTCTATGCCAATTTATACAACACTGTTAATGGTTTATATATCGGATTGATTCCAAAAAGCTCATGTTAATATTCAGAGGTAAAATTATTAGATTATGAAAGCTGAAGCCTAATGAGTCCATGGTAACTGCAGGCAGTAGACTAGAGGAGGTGGGTTATAATTTCTTCAGTTTCTTTTGTTCCTAATGTGGAAATGTATATTATTGATTTCTCTTAAATATTTGAATATATCAACTTCTCCTAAGAACTGTCACTTATGGTTTGGAAATGAACTGTCCCCTCAAAAGCTAATATTTTGAAAGCCTGATTCCCAATGCAACATGGCTTAGAAGTGGTGGTTTATGGCAACAACTATAGTTCTGACCTCAACAAAGCTGAATAGAATACTGTATGGTAATTCTAGGAAGGTGGTACTAGGTTGGAGGAAGCAGGCCACAGGGTTGTGACCTCAGACTATTTCTGACCTTAGTCCTTTTCTCTCTCTCTCTCTCTCTCTCTTTCTGTCTCTGCTTTCTGATTTTCACCAGCTGAGAACCCTTCTCCACTATGCCCTCTACCATAATATTCTGACTCACCTCAATCCCAGAGCTGTGAAGTGAACCTCAGAAATTATAAGCCCAAATAAGCTTTTCCTCCTATAATTTGTCCTTGTCGGATATTTTGCTCACTGTTAAGGTTTGGATATGAAGTGTCTCCCCAAAGCTCCTGTGTTAATACAGGAATATGCAAAGGTGAAATGATTAGATTATGAAAGCTGTAAAATAAATCAGTTCATTCCAGTTTGAATGAACTAACTGGGTGGCAGGGGGTAGGAGGTGGGTGAAGACGGGAAGAGGTAGGTCACTCGACATGTTCCTGGAAGGGTTCATTTTTCCTGGGCCCCATTTCCCTCTCTTTCTTTGTTACCTGGCCACCACAGTGGAGCAGCACTTCCTTGCCATACCTTTCTGTAATAATGTTCTGCCTCATCTTGGCCCCAGAGTTATGGAAGTTGGCCAATCATGAACTGGTCCTCTGACAGTGGCAACAACCCAAATGAACTTCTTGTCCTCTAAGTTTTACTTGTCAGATATTTTGGTCACAGTGAAAAAAGCTGACTAACATGGTCTTTATGATAAAAATTTTTCTTTTTATAATCATGCAGTTCAAACATTTCTTAATTTCCCTTTGTATTTTTCTTTTAAGCTTTTAAACAAAGTATGCTGTATTTTTCCACATCCTTTGACCTATTTTCCACATCCTTTGACCTATTCTCTCTCTCTCTCTGTCTCTCTCTCTCTCTCTTTAATATCCTTCATAATATTTACATTTCTCAAATTTATTAACATTTATTTTATGGCTCAACACAAATCTTTATCATTGTGGTGTCACATATATAGTTAAAAAGAAGTTCTAACTTGTTGGTTGTAGTATAAATATAAATGAGAACAAAGCAATTGATGTAATTCTGGCTTTTTTTCCCTAATTCTCTGCTATTTGATAAAGGGGTATAAAACTCTAACCATATTTTATTTATTTACATTTATTTTTGCTTCCATGGATTTTACATGAATCAAATGGATTGTTAAATAATTTATACATAACAAAATATATATATTTAAAATATAAAATTCAATGAGATATGATACCACCACCTCAATCAAGATATAAAAAAAATTTCATTAATACTAACTGCCTTCTTGCTTCCTTGGCCTCAGAAGGCTCATGGTCAGTGAACCTATGCCACCACTGAACTACTCAGTGGTTTTCTGTAACTATATATCTGTTTTCCTTTTTTTTAAGTTCCTAAAAATGGAATCAGAAGGTACATTCTTTGGTTTGTCTTCACTGTATATGTATGTGTACATATATATGAAATATATTGCATAAATATAATTTATGAAAATATAAATATAATTTGTGCATAAATATATTAATGAAATGTATTGCATAAATATAATTTAAAATTAATTCATAGTATTGCCTGTTATTATGCCATTTATCACATCATAATTTATCTCTTACCTGTTCTTGGACTTTGGGTTTTTTTTCAGTTCTGGCTGTTACAAATTCAGCTGGTATAAACATTTGCATGTAGGTCTTTATAGAGCAGATTTTTTTTACTTTTTTTTGACGAACATCTAAGATATAATAATGTAATTATAGTATATATTAATATTAAAATAATGTAATAATCAAATTTATCATACCTGTCAAATTCTTTTTTAAAATAATATATGAGATTCCAAATTACTTCTTATACTGATCAACTTGGGCATTTTCAGACTTTTAAATTTTGACCATTCTAACAGGATAGTTACTCATATTGATTTTATTTTTATTTCTGTAATGCTTAGAGTTGTAGAAAACTTTAATGCATAATTTGAACATTTTAAATCTTTTGTAAGTTTTTCTCATTCATGTATTTGCCTTATAATTGGTTTGCCAACTTATCATCTCTGGGTCAGAGATTCCCCCTTATAGGACTCGGGATATAGCTCAGTTGGCAGAATGCTTGCCTTGCATGCACAAGGCCCTGGGTTCAATCTTCAGCACTGCCTACCCCCCCTCAAAAAAAAAAAAAAGATTTACTTGTACATTATCTATATTTAGATTACAGAAAATAAATATGGCATATTATGTAGGTGTATTATATAAATTTAGAATAGCATGAATATAATAATGTTATGGATTTATGTGATATTATAAATTATATATATATATATATTCATTTATTTATTACATACTCATGATTTTTTTTCATAATCTTATCTCAAAAGTTTTATTGTATGAGATTTATTGTTATATCTATGAATTAGTTCTGAATGAAGTGAAATTAGGGTTGAAATTCTTTTTTTTTTCCCTGAGAGATATCTGGTTGCCTCATATATTTAAAGCTCTATTATTAACCAAATGCACTTTTATTGTTCTAAAGTCATTTTGTTGATTACCTTTATCACACTTTAATCTTTTTCTTTATTATAGCATGATTTTGATTTTAAAATTTCTATGTCTATGCATTTTAATTTGATAGACATTTAGAGTAGGATCTTTTTTTTAAAAAAAAATCCCTTTTGATAATATCTGCCAATTTATCAGAGTACATTTAAGTTAATGTAATTATTAAAACTGGATTTATGATTCCTCTCTGCTAATTTTCCTCTCATTCCATTTAAACATTTTGTATTTCTTCTTCTGATATTAATTTGTGTTAATCACAACACTTTTTCAATATTTCATTTTATACCTCAATTATGTTTTAGTGATTTATCATTTCAATATGATAGTGTTTGCCTTCGGGATTATGTTTCCTTAAATTATTACTATTTACTAGTGTTAATAGTATTCTACTTCATGGAAAGTTGTAAAAATTTTTCACCAATATAGTTTCATTCCCCTATTTCTGTCATTCATGATATTACTATTACATATTTCTCTCTATGTATTATAAACTCTGAAATAGTGTTATAATTTTCATTTTAAAGATTTTTATGTCCTCCAAAATGAGAAGAAAAATCAGCAGTCATGCTTTCCTTTTAATTCTCATTTTTGTTGCTCATTACATTCCAACGACTTGAATTTCCATCTTCTGTCATTTTACTTCAGGTTAACAACATGATGTAGTGTGGTTGTGTAGTGCCCATCTAGTGCTGATAAATTCTTTCAATCTTTGCTTAACTGTAATTTTCTTTTATTTTTGCAAGATGATGTATCAAGTGTATATATAACTATATAGATCATAGATTTGTCATGTTATAGCTTTGAAATTAATTCATATATGGGAGAAAAACAATCTTTCAAATAATTCCTTCTAGTAAAACTCAATAGGATAAATATATTTAATTTACACTATATTAAGATACTTGTTAGAAATATACATTTTTAATATTGTATGTCTACTCCTCATGAATTGGGGCCCAATCAACTTAATTTTGTTTGTCTCTGACTCTATTTTTAATTTTTTTTTCAGGAGCAATAAGCCAAATTGATAAACATTATGACAAAGGACTAAAACTACCTCCTAGTAATTGTAAGCTTTCCAGAAAAAAATCAACCCATGAGAAGATTACCCCTCTACCATTGGAAACCATTACTCCACGGTGAAACCAAGGTCTCTCGGCTCCATGTAGAAGCAATCATCTCATGTCTCACGATGGGAATCAAATTGCCCTCTGAAGTGATAATGACTTTCCCAGAATCAGTACTGAGATAATGATCAACCAGACCATGACCTGACCAGTGTGACTTATTCCACCAATTGTGCAAATATCCAAGCCATTCCGATGCCAGTCCTTGTCTTTGTTCTTTTCTCAAAGTTTCTACTAGTCCCTTGAAGACAGATCTTTGGTTACTGTACCTCTAAATACTTTCTTCCTGGCAAGGTAACAGTGATTATTCTTCACTGCTCATCTCTTTCATTGGCATACAAGGAGGGGTGGCGTAACCTGGTCTATTGGCAACACCTGTTTGGAACTTCACCCAGGGACTCTGCAATATCCCTGCATCTATTCTCTTTTGAATGCAATTCTAAAATTAACTAACATCAATTCATTTAAAATGCTTTCCATTAAGTTACTAATGAACTTTGTGAATTCCTTGGCAATATTACTATTTGTTTTCCTTGACTTCTCAACAGAATCTAAAATTGTTGTACTTTTTTTTTTAAACAAAGTTTATGGTTAAAATATTTTCTAAAATATTGTACTATGCTGGTGTGCTTCTTATCTCAGTAGCTCTTAATTTTAACTCATTGTTGGTGGATCTTTCACTTATCCTGGCTTTGATTGCTAATAGACATTCTGCCTCATATATTTTGTTCTCTATTCTCTCTGTACTAACTCTTAAATAATTTCAACATTTTATTCTTTATTACTTTTGTTTCTATAGGCTCTAAATACAGTTCAAGGAGCAGTGCACTTGCTTGTATTAGTTTTTTTTTTCAGTGCAACAAATTACCAAAATATTTATTGATATATATATATATATATATATATATATATATATATATATTCTCAGTTTTTTGCAGGTTAGAAAAAAAAATGACTTGACTGAGTTTGAGGCTCTGACAAGGCTGAATTTAAGGAAGCAACAGGGATGCAATATCATCTGGAAAGTCAACTAGGAAATTATTCAATTATAATTAGTCTGCATAATAAAAGGCCAATTAAATACAAGAAAAAATAGTTCAACATCTCTCTTTCAATCAGGGAAATGCAAAACTACTCTAAGTTTCCATTTGACTCCAGTCAAAATGGCAAGGATCAAGAATACAAACAATAATAAGTGTTGGCAAGGTTGTGGGGAGAAAAGTATGCTTGTATATTGTTGCTGGGTCTAGAGACTAGTACAACCACTCTGGAAAGAAGTTCGTAGAGCCCTCAAAAAATTGTGCCTAGGGATGGAAGTACCTATGACCTAGCTATCCCCAAAGATCTAAAATTTGCATACTACAGAGACACAGCCACCTCAATGATTATAGCAGTACAATTCACAATAGCCAAATTATGGAATCAAACCAGATGCCATTCAATAGATAAATGTATTAAAAATTTGGGGTTTATATACAATGGATCTACTCAGTCATTAAAAATAATGGAATTATGGCATTTGCTGGTAAATGGATAGAAATGGAGAATATCAAGCTAAGTGAAATTATCCAAACTCAGAAACTCAAAGATCAAATGTTTTCTTTCATATTCCACAGCTAGAGTTAAATAAAGAAAGGGGAAGAAAGGATAAGAGTACATAAAATGCCAATCAACTAAGAATTATTAGACAAGCACAAGAAAGTCTAGGAGAGTAGAGGAAGGAGAATGGGAGAGGAGAGGGAAGATGGGAGGGAAAGGGTTATCATGAACTGAAATCAATTTTCATGCATGTATAACTTTTTTGGGATGAACCAACTGCCATGTAAAACCATTAAGCTCTAATAAAAATTTATTTTAAAACAATTAAAAATAATAATTGGCCTGTTTACCATTATAGATCCTTAGGTTTATCTTAGAGTTTCAACAAGTTTCTTTCAAAGTATTGAGTAAAAAATAATTTGATCAGAACCATAGTTTAGAAAATAACTTTGATTGCAGTTGTGTAATGGATGGTAGAATCTTTGCTATGTTTTCCATCCTGACCAACAAATAAGAAACATACTTTAGGCAGTAAGCTGGAACAATAATAGAGCCTGGATGTTGTTTTTTCATTTTTTTATAAGAAACTGGCCTTTGTTGCCTAATGTCTAATACCATGAGGATAAGGATATATATATATATATATATATATATATATATATATATATATATATATATATATATATATATATATTTTATGTAGTGGGGTAAATCTGATTACTATCATCCCTCTTTTGCCTAAATAGATATTCCCTTTTTTACCAAGTACATGTTTCAATTTTCAGATGTTGTTTACGTTCCCTTATTGTATGTCAGGATTCTAAAATCAATCATCTTTGTTGAAATTTTTATTTTTTATCATTGTGTATTGCCTTTATATGTATTGTAAAATTAGTTTTTTTTTTTTCGTAGACACTACATTTTTCACCTTATATACAACATTAGCACCAATTTTATTAATATTTTCTGAGGATATTCTCCCTAAACACCAAATCTCCGCACTACAGTAAGGCCAGATTCCAAAAAGCATTATTTATCACACTAGTAAATTCTGCATCTACTTTTGGCCTCTAAATAACAACTACCCTGAATTTACAGTGAAAAGAGATGATTTCATGAAGTGTCAATAGATACCAGCTAGAACTGGAAAGCATTTGAACAGTAGCAATTTAGTGAACTATTTGGCCAAACACTGAAAACACATTAAAATGTCATCAGTGTATTTGAGAATAAAAAGGGAAATTCATATTCTGTGGCTTTCAGACTATCTACTCTGAAATACTGAATCATGCTGATCATGTGGTTGTAGCTTTCAGTCAGATAATAGTAGGGAACTTCTAATCTAAAGAATAAGATAGGACATGGGGAGGGAGTTAATGTTCAGTATCAGAGTTACATTTTCACAGTAACACCAATTATTTTAAAGTGCATATCTCCATCTTGTCTATTTCATTCTTAATAAACTGAACAAATGAATTTTGGAGTCAAATTAAAGCACCTGAAAACCATATTTACATGTAAATGTAACTCTAAAAGCAGCTTTTAGAAATGTCTGGGAAAACAGCTCAGGTTAGGAATAATATTCTACCAAAAGCCACTAAGAGCCTGGGGATGAATGACCTCATTGCTGCTCCTGACTAATTCCTAATACTTTTATGTCATTATTAGGTGATAGTTGATTTATATATGCATTCTATATTGCTACATTAACAATATGTGAATCTGTTTCATTAAATCAAAACCTTGGAAATAAGTTAAACATTTTTGAAGGATGAATGCAAATTCATGATGAAATAATATGAATCATTTTAAACACAATTTTAAGCATGTATGTTTATTAAATAGATAACTGTTCATTTTTAAGCTGTAACATCAGCTCTTCAATAAGGAATGTAACAATAGTCTACCTTTTAATTATTAGAGAACATTACCATACTCTTGTGTGTGTGTGTGTGTGTGTGTGTGTGTGTGTGTGTGTGGGAACAGCGGAAGAGGGGAACCAGGGCTTGAAACTGGACATGTAACCACACATCTCCAGGCCCATTTTTATTTATTTATTTATTTTTTAATTTTGTGACAGAGTCTTGTAAGTTGTTTAGGGCCTCACTAAGTTGCTAAGGCTGACTCTGAACTTGTGATACTCCTGACTCAAATTCCCAAGCTGCTGGGATCACAGGCATGTGTAACTCTGCCCAACGGAAAACATATTATTCTTGCTTCTGGATAACGAAATCAGTGTGGTCATTTAGCTTACACTAATGTCTAGTAGAAGCTACATTTTTTACAACACTGATTTTCATACTTTAATAATAAAACATGAAAGACTAGTGATATTTGTAGGAAAACTTTTGCGTTACTCAAAAATATTTTAAAAGACAGTTATGGAATATCTACTGATGTTATCCTATAGTTGTTATTTTTTTAAAATGTCATTTATTTCTAGACTATTGCTTTTGCAAAGTTAGTAAAGATTTATTATCTGCTTCATGCTCTGCTTGTTGCACAACTCCCTGACCCCAGGTTACATTGGTTATTTCTTTACATAATTTTTGAGCTCACATTAATTATTTCTTTACATATTCTTCTCGATACATTACTTTCTATTTGATACTCTGTCGTGGATCCTGTCTTTTCCCGCCTCTTTCCACACCATACTAATGTATTAAGGAGTTCACTTTATTTTAACCATAGAATATGAGCCTCCATTACATTCATGAGCCCATTTATTGAGTTTCTCTGTCTTGGCTACACATATTGGGACCATGCTAAACATTATGGCTTCATAATGTGTTGGTCTCTTACCTACTTGTTTTCTTAGTCTTTTATTTCTCAATGTGTCATATGTACTTTCTTTCTCTCCTCCTCCCACCATAAAATAATTATTAAATTTGCAACATGGACTTCTATAGAAAATTAACAGTTCTTAGGGCCACAGCTTTAATTAATATGTATTTTATTGACAAAATTTCACTGTTTGGAAATCATGTCTATTAATTTGGAGAATTGGTCATTAAAGGCCAAATTTACTCATCTAGAAAATAAAAATTCTCATTGTTAAAGGGTGATTCATGGCCCTCTAAAATACATGCTAAGTCTTAACTCCCAATACCTGAGGCATGATCTTACTTGGAAAGAAAGTTGTTTAGATGCAATTTTTCTTTAAGATGAGGCCAAAGAAATAAGCCAACATGACTTATGTCTTTACAAGAAGAAGAAAACACCATGTAAATGTACAGCCACATAGGGAAAACATTAGGTGAGAACCGAGTCAGAATTGCAGTGCTATAGCTTTGAGGTATGGAACACCAGAATTGCTAGTAAACTGCAGAAGCTAAGAAGAGGCAAAGAAAACATCTCCTTGAGGTTCCAGAGGGTATGTGCCCATGCCAACATCATTTTGTTTTTCTTGCTTCCAGAACTTTGAGACAACTCATTTCTGTTGTTTTAAGCTATCCAGTTGTGCTGATTATTAGCGTATCCCTTGAAAAACCAACATATTCTCTTGCAGTGCTTTCACGATGATTATTAAATGATATATATGATAAACATCTAGCACAGTCTTACTCATAAAAAACTCTCATAAATGTTAGATATTTTCACTATTATTTCTAATATTCAACCTTAGAAACATCAACCTTATTTTCCCATGACTCTTTTCTTCTTGTTATGAAAGTTAATATGTCTCATGGATACACTACAAAGCACCAAATATCTTTCTTCAGTATGAGAAAGTTTGAGTCACATTTAACCATTTATTTGCACCATTTATATTTCATTAGAAAATCTTAGACTATTTAAATACTTCTTGCCAAAACCCAAGGGGTTGCAATTATTTTTGTGCTTATCAAGAATTTCTAGTTTTTATTTTTTAAAAAAACTTCATATTTTGGATTTCATCTAAGTTTATTCTACAAGGAAAGGATGGAGGAAGGTGGAAATCATAGACATTTTTCTAATAAAATTCCTTGGCACCACTGTGGGATTTGCTCATCTGTTTCCCTAATAGCTGTTGTACTCTACTGTTTCTATCTGATCCTGTGCTAAACAGGTGATACTGGATCATAGCAAATGGAGAAAAAAAAAAGAAAGCAGTGTCAGGAGAGAGTCAGTGAGGAGATCTAGAAGATCAAAGAAACACAATTAGCAAAGGTTGGATGTGACAATAAAAACTTCAATGGAAATGTTTCAATGAATGTACAATTTTAAGTCATTATGAGAAAGAATAAGTATTTTCACTTCTAAGGATGTATCTACAATAGCAGTCATAGGACTAGTTAAGATAATAGAAATAATTTGAAAATGCCACTTAATTCATTCTAGGGTCTAATGGAACAGTCTCCTAGGGCTAAAATTACTCCCTGGGAGTAAGTTAAGCACATAGGGATGCTGCATTAACTCCACCAAACTAATGTGCCATCCCAAATCATCAGTCCCCCTCCATTCCCAGTATGAAATCATACCCTAGGAGAAGATGACTGATTACATTCAGACATATTAATTTTAACATTGAACTTAAAAAATGATCCCAGAAGCTTATTTCTGCATGACATGCACATGATGAATTTGCCACATGTACTGATGCAGATTTTGTCTTCCTCAATATTCTTATTGTTTATGACTTCAGAATGAAAAAATAACCATTTCTAAGATATCTAATCAAAAGAGGCACATTCTTTGAAAATTTTATTTAGCTTATTCATACTAAAATGATTTCAGGGAATAATAAGTTTGTGATTGCAATCAAGTGTGGCCTGATGCATCTATGCCACATTATTGCTAATAGTTGTATGTGCTCATTAGAGAAGAAATCAAGCCAACATAAACAATGGGAATGTAAGCATAAATGGTTGGTAGAGAGCAAACTTAAAAATATCCTTTAGTCTACAGAGGACAAGAAACTATACCAGCCCTGCATATCCCTAGAGTTAATCAATATGAAGTTAATCAAAATCAACGACAGCTATTTAAGCAAGTCAGATTTGGCTCTTTATCAATAAGATGCACAAGATTGACTTGCTAGTAAGTGCTTATTGCAACATAAGGCACAAAGTATATAAGGAGCTTTAAAATGTCCAAAAAAGGCATTCTCTTATTTATTAACTTTACTATTAACAAGAAGAAAAATAGAAAATAATAAAAGTAAAACAGAGCAATGACTAGCGCCACACATGCCACATTTCAATCAAAATTTTGATATGAATATGATGGCATGTATAAGATAAAGGTAGCTAATTCTAGAGTACTTAGAACTGTGACAATTTGTTTCCCACAAAGTGAATTGTATATTTCTTCACAAGTACATTTGTTATTCTCATAATAGAATAAAAAAAAAAGATTCCATATACTACCTACAGTCAGGAGCTAATAGACTAATTTGCTAAGGTAATTGATTATCAAATGACCCTAAAATAATAATTTTTATTTTAAAAATATTGACTCAGAACGTTACTTTAACTGTTATTTTTGCTGAAAAGCTTGAACATACTCTTAAAAATAAAATGTATCATAAATGCATAAATATTCTTCAGTTTATACCTTTATCTCTAATAACACTGAATGATTATTTATAATATGTAATAGAAACACTACAACTGTAAATAATCTCTTACAAGTTTAATCAAAAATTAATATTTCATGTTGTGACTTCAATACTTTTGCTTTGGATATATATTTGTACAAGGATTAAGCTAATAAATATGGGAATATCCAAACTATTTCAACTTTTTAATAGTTTATTGCATTTTGACATATATTGTCATATGTTACTAAACAGGGCCACATTCTGAGGAATAGGTTGTTAGATAGTTTTGTGATTATACAAACATTGTAGACTACATGTACACAAGCTAAACCATGAAATCACTGGATAATATAATCTTATGGCACCACCATTACTATATATGTGGTCCATTCTTTACAAAAACATTGTGAATACAGTGCATAACTATTTATGTAAAGAGTATATGTCATCATCACCATAATTACATTGCTACTATTAGTAAAATCTTCATTAGTCTATTACACTTCAGCATTTTTCTTTAAACTTTGTAAACAGAGTATGTTGGATATGGCTTTTACAAGCTTCCTCATGAAAGAAATTTTGTGGACCTTTAGAATCCACATGCCATAATGGGATTATGTATATTACAGAAATGTGCAAGCACTACAAGTCAGATGTTTATCTTCATTACCTTTTTCTTTATGTTACAATACTTAATTGTTCAATATTTACCAACACGCCTCTGCAGACTTGATGTTATAAAGTAGATTTTATACATTTCTCTTCCCCTTTTTGTAGACTTTGATCATTTTACATCACATTACAAAAAAATCCTTGCAGATTTAATTAAGTCCATAGATCTTAAAATAGGAAATTTATTTTGGGTTATCCAGGTAGGCAAAATCTGATTCCATGAGCTCTTAAAAGCAGGGAACTTTCTCTGACTGGGGTCAGGCATTATGAGACAGAAAGAAGTTACACAGAGATTATAAATAAGAAAAGCACTTGACCCATAGTGGTTAGTTTTGAAAATGAATTGTGCCACAAGTTAGATATTGTTGGAAGCCTGTGGAAGCTGAGAATGGTCTTGAGGCAGAGAGATGGAGTCAGTCCTAGGCTTCATGGACTTGAATTCTGTCATCAACTTGAATCAGTCTGGTAGTGGAGTCTTTCCATAAGACTTGTGATAAGAACCTGACCACTGAGAGGTGGATTTCAGTTAGTGAGACCAGAAACAGAGAAATCAACTGAGTACACATGGACTTTGAAATGAAGAATTGTGAGACAACATGTTTGTCTTGTTTTAAATTGCTCTATTAGGGCAGCAACAGAAAACAACACTTAAACCTATACACTTCATGATCTAATAAATTTCAAACAATTATTTTATTTTAATATTTTTTTGCTGTAGATAGACACAATACCTTTATTTTATTTATTTATTTTTATGTGGTGTGAAGATCTAACCCAGTGTCTCTCATGTGCTAAGCAAGTGCTCTATCACTGCAGTACAACCCCAGCCCTCAAACATTTATTTTAAAACATGAAGATCTGAATAAATTTGATATCATCCTTGTTCATGTCCTGTGACTCTGTTCACCATAGTTTTTCCAAGTTAGTATTAATAGTCAGTCCTAAGCAAGCAGGCAACATTCTTAACAACCTAGATAAACTCCAAGCAATTATTTATTACTTTATTATTTACTTGATATTAATTAAGGAAGTTTTACAAGTATCTCTATATGGTTGATTTGGGGATTTATCCAAAGATAGATCAATATTAATAAAAAAAAATATTTTTTAGAGATGTGTTAAAGATGCATGTTGACATTAGCAAGTAGAGAGCACAGTTTTTGTAGCTAATATTCATAAACCATAATAAATTATAAAATAGAAACTTTAAAGCATGACACATTTTCATTAAAAAGTGATATAAAAATCTAATTTGACAAAGATTTCTAATGTCCTAGACGATAGGTCAAAAGAAGCAAATGTTAGAATACTTCAGAATTCAAACATAATTTCTATGATTATATATTTCACCTATATTAAAACTATTATGAAAATGCTTTAATTACCTCAATGTTGTCTTATATGTATGACATTTGAAAATTGAGAGAATTCACCACATTTTAAAATCAATGTCTTCCATTAACTAAAATTTTCTTTATTTGGAAACTGGAGAGACAAAGATAAAAGAAGCAAAAGTGTAACTACCAATTTTTTTTTCACAATAGTGTCACATACATTTAAATTTTCTTCACTATTGAAAATAAATTTATCATATGTATGACTTAATTTTTCTTACAGATGATAAATATTTATTTTGATTTTGTATGAAATAGTTATGATTTCATTTCACAGGTTAATTAGTTTTAAATAACTATTTGGGGTAATGATACTTAAATTACAAAGAAAAATAACTATAACTGCAAACATTGATAAAACGAAGTTGTATTCTTTTTAGAACTGCATAACCTGTTTAGCGATTATCCGACTATTAGATGAAATTTACAAAAAACTCAGTCTGTATCGTTTCTATTCTACTATCTTTATGTTTCTAATTTATCATTAGGTTTCTGATTTGTAATTACACATTATTCATTTTAGAGTGGATTGTATTTAAACTTATTTGAATGAAATATGAAATAATATTTGAAATACTTCAGAGATTGTTAAAACCGTTTTTTTTTTAACATGTTCATAAGCAAAGGTCCCCACAGTCTTCTTCCGTGACAAGACCAAAGAACCTGGATGATGCTAATCTAGAAGGACATTCACAGCTCATGAAAGAATCATCACTGCTAATCAAATCAGAGAGAAAACCCACCACTCTGCACCACTGGAGACATTTCATGTACTGAATATTTCATAAGAAGGGGGCTTTAGCTGAAGTGGAAATTCTCAACAGCTTCAAGTTGCGTGCAAATATTTACTTAAACATTCTAGCACAGTCCGAGTGGTGTGCTGCAACAGTGCCACTGAGCCTGGAGTGATCCTTATAAATTATGGTAATTACTAGTGACATGATTCTTGCTAGGTCACAGCAGCTTGCCTTGGCCCCTCTTGCTTTGCCAGCAATTCCCTACTTGCATGATTAAGTGGGCAGGGTGCCACAGGAAACCACATGCAAACACAGTGACAAATGTCTGTTTTGACTGCTTAAAATTGAACTCAATTGTTGAGTTGCAGAAACATCAAAACACAATCAAGGACTGATACCAAGCCCCTGAGTCAGGAGAATTGGTGCTGGAAGAGGGCTTGAAAGCCTTGGAAAAG
Source organism: Marmota monax (assembly GCF_021218885.2). NCBI lineage: Eukaryota > Metazoa > Chordata > Mammalia > Rodentia > Sciuridae > Marmota > Marmota monax. Next base: position 11,099,066 of record NW_026693153.1, read on the forward strand.
GCTATGTCAGTTTGTCAAAATTTGCAACACCAAGTTTTCTTTACACTGACATACAATGCCCTGTGACATTTTTCTTACACATTTAAAGAATATTTTTTCTCTTACTGAATATAGAAAAAGTGTTCAAAAGAGAAATGAACACTATTATTTTCAGATTATTTTTGCAGTGTCTTAACTATACTTGGATCCTGGATGTAATCAAGATTAAAAGGTCAAAAATTAAATAGGAATGAAGCATCAAAACTTAAATCGGTTATAAGTTTTATAAGAAATTTATTTGCATAAATATTAATCAACCAGTCCATAGTTTTGCACTTTCAACAGAAAACTCTTACTTCTTGATACTTTCTCACAGTTCATTCCTTTCTTTCAGAGTTAATCATCATGATTTCCCTCTACTCTTAGAATACCAACTAAAAGTTACCTGCAGATTCTTTAGCTGTTTACATAAGTCAAGTGGAGTTTGTTTTAACATTTATATACATATTAGTGTCTTGTAACTTAAGTGCTCTTATTTGGAGTGCAACTTAGAAACAGGCTTTCAAAGAAGAACTTTTAGAAGAAGGCTGATGAGTTAATTGTACAGAGAAAGGAAAATAATGTAGCAAATGTTTTACTGGTTTAAATATCATGGGTATAATGAGTAGGACAAGATAACAAAGTGATATGTGAATAACAGTAAAATTATCTTTCGTTTTTATACATATAAAAATCACACAAATATATAAATGGTAATATCAGCTATTATCATTGATAGTATACATATAGGAAATAAAAAAACAAGCTATCAAATTTAAGGTGATTGACATTTTATATTGATGTACGATGCTTATAAGTTTCATGCAGCAGAGTAAATGGGGAAGTAGGCAATTCTGGCAAGAAGGTAAAATAATACTCTCTTCATAAAATCTTTGTTTTTTGCAAGTACTTCTGTTTATACTAAATGTAGGACAAATTTCAATGAAACTGAAACATGTATTTTAAATCATTAAAGTGTATAAAACCAAATCCTCTCTATGATGATATGAACAAGGATTTGAAGGAAATATGGACTAATAAATACATTGATTTGCAAAAAAATTTAAGGTGTATTGAGTTAATAAGAATGCATTTCTAAATTAAAACAAACTTTTAAGGTATAGATGGGATATCTAATACTAAACTGACTTGTTTCCACTCTACAAGACAAATATGGATGAAATGATATGAAAGCATAAGTGAAAATTAAATTTCCCTTTGTGATTTTATCAAGTATTTTGTGTTAGACAAGACACTCAATGACAATAGCTTGCATTACATATAAAATTGCTGAAGATTTGATCTACTGAAATGATTCAAAGTTCAGAAATTGAAGAGTAAAGACCCTGTAGATGAAGACAGCTAAGATTACATCATCCCCATTGAACTTAGGGAGCAGGTTTTGATGTTGTAATTTACCTGACCAACCAAGAGGAACTTTCATATCATGAATATGGTCCCTTCCCTTATGTATATATTTCTTTTACACTTGGGAAATGACAGGTTTGTGGCTATTTTCTAGGAAAATTAAATAATACAGGTCTTACAAGATAAATTGACTTTAGCATTCTAATACCACTATTATACCTCTTATGGGTTAGATATGAGGTGTTCCCCAAAAACTCATATGTGAGACAAAGCAAGAAAGTTTAGAGGTGAAATGATTGGGTCATAAGAAATTAACAAAAATCAGTGAATTAATTTACTTGAATGAATTAACTGGGTGGTAACCAGAAGCAGGTAGGGTGTGATTGGAGGAGGTGGGTGATGTGGACACGTCTTGGGGTTTATATCCATACAGTTTTTTCAATATATAGATATAATTTTTTTAGTTTTGATGGACACAGTAACTTATTTTTATTTATTTAGTTTTACATGGTGCTGAGGTTGGAACCCAGTGCTTCATACATGTGAGGCAAGTGCCCTGCCACTGAGCCACAATCCCAGCCCTTGGGGTTTATATTTTGTCCTTAGTAAGCAAGAGCTCTCTCTCTCTCTCTCTCTCTCTCTCTCTCTCTCTCTCTCTCTCTCTCTCTCTCAACTGTTTTCCTTCACCACACTCTTCTAGCAGGATGGTTTGCTTCACCTTGGGCACAAAGCAATTAAGCTAGTCATCTGTGGATGAAGAATTCTGAAATCAAGAGCCCCAAATAAACTTTTCATCACCTAGAATTGTTCTTGTCAAGTCTTTTAGTTACAGTAATATTTTAGTCAGCTTTTTTTTTCTTTTTTTTTTTTTGCAGCTGCAAATAAAAGACCCAACAAGAACAATTTTAGAGGAAGAAAAATTTATTTGAGGACTCATAGTTTCAGAAGTCTCAGTCTATAAAAGGCCAGCTCTATTCTTCTGGGCTCAAAGTGAGGCAGAACATCATGGAGGAGGAGTGTGGTTGTGGGAAGAGGCTCACATGACCATCAGGAAGTAGAGAGATTCCATTCACCAGATACAAAATATATCCCAAAGGCATCCCTCAATGACCCACCTCCTCCAGTCACAGCCTAGTTGCCTTTAGTTACCATTTGGTAACCTCATAATGGTATTAATTCACTAAGTTGTTTAAAACTTTCACAACCCAATCATTTTTCCTCTAAACCTTGAATTTTCTCACACATGAGCTTTTGGGGGACACCTCACATCCAAACCATGACAGTGGTGAAAAACCTGACTAAAACAGTTTCTTTCTCTGAAAACATATCAGGAAAGTCATGCCATTTCACTGGAGTTAGCACAGGCCATTTTTTTCAGGTTTTATTCTGCCAACTATAATAATCATTTATTTTCAGCCCCTCCCCAGCCGATGTTTTAAATCCAGGCTTTTTGCTAGATGAATCTATATTACAATCAAGATATTAAGCCTAAAGCACTTCTATATTCCTTCTATTCTGATTACACATCCTTGCAATTCATTCTCAAACATCTCCTCTATGATTCTACAAATGTAATTTGGCTAAAGTTATTCATCTTTTAATATTTTCATAGATCACAAATTACAACTCGTCATAACGTATTTTTTTGGAACTTGAGTCTGGTTTCTTACATCAGGACTCCAGAAAAGTAAAAGATTATATTTTCATTGTATTCAGCAGTTCCTGAAAGGTAACTATTTCAGCTAAGTCTTCTACAGGTTCTACATGGATGGGGAAATTAACTTGTTCAGCCAGCAAAGAAGGGATGGTTTTAGTAGCAAAGAACAGGGCCAAAGTTAGGGTTTCAATATCTCCAGCTTCATCTGATGTTGCTTATATGTCCCCACTCTAGTGGGCTTTTTTTTTAAGTTTTAACTTTTAAACTAGAACACCCTGTGAAATTTGGAATTGAGGTTTCTTTGTAAATTATTTATAACATGAATGAATTTCAGACTTGGTTTTCAGAAATATCCTTAAGCTACAGGATAGAAGGGTTATATTTCTTCTTTTTAGAGTCGGTTATAGAAGTTTTTGGGTTTCTTTTATAAATCTCAAACATCTCATTTAAAACAATGATTTGTTTTCTATATATAGGATATTCAGCACACTTAGTCAACCAACAACTACATTATACTCTCTGATTTCACTAACTTATATCATGGCAAAAAGCACTTGGTCGCCTCAATGCCTTATATTGAATACACATTGGATTAAAGGGGACTACAGGTGGTAACTTCAATAAGTGCTCACCAACCCATTCTGTGAAATACCTATTTTGCTTCTCCCACTAAAATATGGTGATCGATGCCTTTAAAAATAATCATATCTGAGATTTATTTTCCCATATTCCAGAGCCCATTCTTTAGTCTCTTTTCATCTGAAATCACTTTTAGTAACAATTTTATATCTTGCAGGACTTTATCATAGAAACAGAAGGGGAGAAAATAGGACTCTTGTAATATAAATCTTATTGCTTTACCTAAAATACATAATTTTCAACAGTGCTGATATAAAGCTGAAATGCCTTACTTACAGTAACTCACAAGGTACTTTGAGACAGAGCCCATGATCAAACTCACCCGTGTTGTCATTGGCATTTAACTCCTTTGTTTTCTGTGATCTGGCTACACAGATACAATAAGGAATATTTTGAGATAATAACAGAGATTGCTTTATCCAAATAAAACTGTGAATCATTGTACCTTCTCTACCCTTTATGCAGCTGCGAATTCTCTCCTTTCTCACTAGCCTCATGGTGATATAGATATATAAGACAAATTCTTCATGTTAAGTTTCAAATAGTCTCTCAGATTTTGTAATAAAAGTAATATTCAGTCGAGGAAATATGGACTTTTGATTACAAAAACTCATGCTATTTATGTATTTTTTTGGTGGTGGTGATGGTGATTGTGTGTATGTGTGTGGGACATATGTCCACCTGCATGAAAAAGGTAAACTATAGATTGTAAGCTATTATGATTTCATGGCTTCTTTACCTTTAAAGCTGCTATCATCATGGTTTAGATTTTTTATTTAGTATCTACTGTGATGGAAACCTCTAACTATATGTTTTGGGAATGGTCCTGTTCAACATTTGTATTAATGACTTGCACAAAGACATAGGCTGTATGGGAGTAAGATACACAGATGGTGCAAAACAAATGCAGCTGGGGTAGGTGTAAACATTTTGTGTGACAGCATAAATATAGCATAAAAGAAAAGCAAACATAAAACAGAATCCCAACAACTCAAAGCTGTTCTCAGATGTGAAGAAGGATATACACAAATAATAACATGACATTCCACAGGGATAAATGTAAACTACATCACTTATTCATAATAACATATTGAGTATATTAAGAATGTTATTTAATTAGACTGAAATAGTTCTGTGAGAGATAGTTAGCTAATGATCCTGTTTTTGATTATAGCTTCATAATACTGTACACCTGTTTTTTAATTATTTGGCTGAATTTTACAGGAAAATTTGCCAGAGTTGACTTGTATCTCACAGCATCATCTTACAAAAGGAATAGAGAATTATTATGCCCTCTGTTATTAATCCACTTATAAGGTCCCTACCACCCGTGCAGTTCTATTTCTAATTAGATAGAGGGCTACTCTTAATTGATCTTTCTACCTCAAGGCTGTCACATCAGTATCAGAAGCTTGTTATTCATTGCATTATTTCCTTCATTACCTACTTAGATTAATAGAAGATCCAAGGCTAAATACTTTACATTTATTATGGAGAAAAAAAACCACAGCAAATTTCTTTGGAATCCTGCTAACCAATATAAATTGTCTCTGATACACAGTAATTATCTAGTTCATTTGAATTCTTATATCAAAATACTACAAACAGGATTTATAAACAACATAAATTTAATATCTGTTTAATATCTGTCAACATAGGTGTCCCAGTCTTAATAAGGCTATTTCTTGGTTCATAAATGGCTTTCTTTTCCTTATGTCCTCATATGGCAGGAGCAAGGGAGCTTTCTGGGGTCTCTTTTGTAAGGACATCATCTAATTGTTTTATGAAAACTGAAGTAATTGGTATAATTAATTCAATTAATTGTATACAGTAAATTGAACCCACTTTCCTTTTATTTCCACTCATTTATTGTGGTGTCATACATTTATAATTCTTAATCAACCTCATGTACTTGAAAACTTTAAAGACCCTTTTATTTTTTTTCATTTTTTTCCAATCTAAACAAAGGTTCCTTAAAGCAGCCCTTATTTTATTAGATTTCCTTAGTTTTGTAAAGTTTATCCATACTTCCCTTTACGGTTTGTTATTTCTCAATTTACTGCTCAAAATTTGTTTCCTGTAACTTAATACAAGGCTCATGTGTTTTGTAACTGAACAATTAGGAAGAACAGTGCATTCATTGTCTGCCTTCTTCCTGTTTCTACTTCCATCAATTTCAGCCAAATCAGGTATTCACTGTAAAGTTTTCATTTTCTCACCTGTGAACTTAGATGATCTTGATGTGAACTGCTCTGGCTCCACTTACGTTGTTACCAATGGCACAATTTCTTTCTTTTTATGGCCAAATAGTATTCCATCACATACCCCACACTTTACCCATTCTTCTCTTGATAGAAACTTAGGGTGTAGTCCATATTGCAGCCATTGTGAATAATGCTGCAATGCACCCATGAGTGCAGATCTCTCTTCAATATCCTGATTTTCATTCCTTTGGATAAGTATCCAGAAGTGGGACTGCTGGGTCATATGGTAGTTTTCCTTTTTTTGTGTGATTTTAATATAGAATTTTAAAATATATTTAGACCAGCATATGGACATTATATGAATTTAAATCAATATTTAATGATATATAACATGATATCTTACAAAATGATACAGAAAAAATAAAATTTATAATATTCTATTTTTTAAAAAATTTATCACAGTTAATCTTTTGAGGAAACCCCATACCCTTCTCCATATTGACCATATCAATTTATCTACCTATCAACAGTATACAAGTATTCCCTTTTCTCCTTTCTACTTATTGTTGCCAGCATTTTTTACATTAAAAACAACAATAACAAAAAACAAAAGACAAACAAACAAACAAAAAAAAACAGCTATTCTAACAGATGTGAAGAGCTATCTCATAGTGGTTTTGGGTTGCATTTTCCTGATGACTGGTTATTTAGAGCACCTTTTCATGTATCTGCTGGAACTCTCTCTCTTTCTCCCTCTCTCTGTCTGTATGTTTGTGTGTATTTCAATAATGACACAAACATTCATCTGATTTTATTTCTCGAAGAAGTCTGTGTTGTCATCAACTTGCACTTGCTTTTTTATAATTTTGAAGTAGTCAGCTTTTGTGATAAAATCAAGTCTAATCTCTGTTTTTCAATACTAGCTCTCCAGGTAAAATTATTTCATATGATTTCTGAACACAGTTAATCATCATGTTTGAATATACTCATTGTATTCACCTTTTTCATCTGGTTTAACAAGGATAAGGAAAAACAAATATTTCCCTATCTAACTAGTGTAGCAAGGATAATTCCCATCTAATATGAATTAGTAAGTGTTTAATGTGTAACTGTCAATAAAACATATAACTCATTCATAGAAAAGTATTTAAAAAATAGAATATTGTAAATTTTATCATTTTCTGTATCATTTTGTAAAATATTGTGTTACATATCATTACAATATTGATTTATATTCATATAATTTCCATATGCTATTCTAAATATATTTAAAAATTCTATATCAAAATCACACAAAAATCATTAAACTACAAAAATGTATAGAAATAAAATTTCTGAATTAAAATGCAGTTGATGACATGTTTTACTTTATTAACACAGGTGGTTACTTTTATACTTATCATCACTGTTAGAAAGGTGATTATAAAGGGTTTAACCAATGCAATATTTTGCTGATAGGTTTTCTTTAAAAATTATAAAGATTTGTGAGGCCCGAAGCAACTCAGTGAGACCCTGTCTCTAAATAAATTACAATAAGCCTGGGTATGTGACTCAATGTTTGAGTGCCCCTGGGTTCAATCCCTGGTACACCCCCCAAAAAATTATAAAGAATTTCTTACATTTCAATTATATCAATAAATCTTATTTAATCTTTCTTTAGAATAATGTTATTAATATTATTGAAATATGTAAATCCATTCCTTCCTTGTGAACTTTTCAAATATTAGTGATAATAGAAACAATTTTACTTACTAGATAAGTTAATTAGAGTATTGATTTAGTCTGTTTTTCATTGCTAATAACACAGTTTTGAAGACTGGGTGAGGTTTAAAAAAAGAGATTTATTTTTGCTCATAGCTCTAGCTCAAGGTTGAAGGGACACATCTGCTGATGGTCTTGGCTGGCAGAGCTCCAAGAAGGCTCAAGGCATCACTTGGTGATAAACATTGAGTGCTGAGTGTAAGTGCATTTTGTGGTCTCTCTCTTATAAATGACCAGTATTCAATACTGAGGGCTTCACACTCATGCTTTATTTCTAACCACCTCACAATACCACTTCCTGTACATACCATGCAGAATTAGATTGCCACCCTCTTAATACTTCACAATGGACATTAAACTCCAACATGAGTTTTGGAGGAGACAAACCATATGCAAATCATGCAAAGTATATAGTTCATTATTGTGCTGGTATATATATAAATGTATAGCTAAATACACACACACACACACACACACACACACACATATATATATATATTCAAGCGATATGCATATATATGTATACATATATTCAATAATATGTGTTCAGAAGTCATTATTTCCTGTAAGTATTACATTTTAACAGTGTTGATTTTAATGACGATTCAGAAATAAAATTTCAATGTTACTAGAGATTCAAAAGGACTAAAAAAAGAATAACAACTAAGTAGTACTATTTCCAAAGACAGTAAACATAGTTGTATATCTATATATTACTACCCAAATGTTGCATATTTTAATGGTTGCATATAAATAACAATGTTAATGATCTTAGAATTCTTGTTTTGGTACTCTAAAATAAGCACAGGTTTTTTATTCATAATGAAGAATCTTAAGAAAAATGTTTTATAGAGAGTTTGTCTTTGTGTAATGAACTTTTAGAAATTTTGGAAAATTTAAGTCTATTCATTTTTAAAGGTAGTAAGCAGTATAAGAACTTATTTTCAGTATTAGAATCATAAACAACAATACAACAACTATAATAGTAAATCACTACCTAGCTATGATTTACTATTTAAGCAGGTTTTTTTTCTATTCTTCAATTTATTTCTTTATGTTATTAATTTTTGCCATAATATATAGTCCTTAAGGGCAAAGACTGTATCTATGCTGAGTCTTTCTATAAGATGTGATCCATTGATTAGTTAATTTATTAGTATTTGCTTATAAAATGTGTTATTGCACAATCTAGTAGTAGAATATATACAGAAAGATTATCAAAGTGACAATTATGAAAATGTAGACAAATACAGAGGAGACAGACAAAACACAAAAAGAAAATTGAATTGAATTGAGTATGTAGATAGTCTGAACTCAAGATCCAAACCAAACCAAACAAATGAACAAAATTATCCCTTCTCAATATTTTTTATTTAATCTGTAAGATAAAGGGCTGAGGATATAAATAAAACTTTTTTTATATAAAGTACTACCTACTTTCTTACTTATCTACTTACACACACACACACACGCACATATGAAATGGAATAAACAATCTGTTATGGTTTAGATATGAGGTATCCTGCAAAAGCTCATGTATGAGAAAAATAGAATTTTCACCAAGGAAATGATTAGAACATTATATCTGTATCAGTGGATTAATCTACTAATTAAATGCACCTATAATAATCAAGGGTGGTCAATGTAGACAGGTAAGTTGTAGATGAAGGAAGAAGGTTACTGGGGGTTTGACTTTCGAGTTTACACTTTTTCCTTGGTTGGCAGAGCTCTCTGCTTCTGGTTGCCTTGTCATCAGCTGCCTTCCTTCATCATGCCCTTCTGTCATGATGTTCCTGATGTTCTGTTTCATCTCAGGACAACCATCCATGGAAACTCTGAAACACTAAGCCAAAATAAACTTTTTCTTCTCTAATTTTGTGCCTAGTCTTTTGGTTACAGTGATGAAAAACTTAACTAAAAAACAGTAATTAATTACACATTTTCATGTATGACTTAGAAAAATATCCAAACAGGTGTTTTTTTCATGGAAATTATGCCAAGGGGATCTTTGGTACAGAAATGTTTAATTATACCCACAGAGATATGTGTGTGTGTGTGTGTGTGTGTGTGTGAGAGAGAGAGAGAGAGAGAGAGAGAGAGAGAGAGAGAGAGAAAGAGAGAGAGAGAGAAAGATTAAAATATTAAATTTGATCATCTTATTATCATTTTAACATACTGTACCAGTGCTTTTTATATTGTTATCTCTATTTCTATAACACATATAAGGAAAAACAAAGTATTAAATGATATTATTTACAAATTATAAAGTAACGTGTTTTGTTAATTTGGCACTTATAATCAAATACATATTAACTTACTTAATTATACTTTGTTTTTCATCCAAATTGGGCTTTATGACATCATTAGTTTAATCTCACCTACTCAATTGGCATAAAAGCATTAAAAATGATTTTGTTTATTTTCATTATAAACTACATTAAGAGAAAGAAAATTAACTAAAGGTAACATTTTTTTGTTGTTGTTTCCTGTTTCTGGAGTTTTTCTTTTTTTATGTCTTGAGAAGGGTATCATGTGATCAGCAAAAATATTTCAATCATGTTTTAATCATTTGCTAAATATAGAGGCTTATAAAGCATCCTTCCAGGGCTGGGTGTGTAGAACATTCTAAATTTCCTCACTTCTAGGTTCCATTAAGAACCCCACAAGAAGTAATGAAATAAAATAAAATGAAAAATACTCTTCCGTCTACTCTTTTTCAACTTAATTTTTCTCAGATAGAAATGTGCTGTTCAGAGGAAAGTATTTATAAATTTAACAATGTTTGGATAATAAAAGAGCTGACGACTTGCAAATTATTAACTGTTCATTGTCATGGAACTTTGAGTTATTTAGTCAATACTTGTATTAAGTCCATAAAGATGTTCCTACAATAGTAAGCAAGAATTTTTTAAAGTTATCACTTTCCAAAGTAAGGGAACATTTTTTTCTTGGACTATTTACTATAAATACACCTAAATTCTTCTTCTGTCTTATTAAAATGTATCTAAATCTCTTAAAAATGTTAACTACACCTCTTGCTAGCTTTATGATCCAGAAATAACATTCTCAAAGACACCTTTTTGAGATGTAACCCTCAAAAAAGACAGTACCCTTATTTCAGTTTCTGTGGGAGGGTAGTATCCTAACTTCCAGGGACACTTTGCTCTAAGTTGCAAGCTAACTTTCTGTCAGAAAAAAAAAGAGCAGTTTATTGTGTGTTTAGATAAAACTAATAAGTAATAGGGGGTGTCAATCCAATTGAAAAGTAAATTTATGATAAAGTACCTGCAGCAAATCCTCTTACTTGAGGGCTAGTTATTGTTTTTTGTGAGTAATGGGTTATATCTATTTAGCTATAAAAATTGAGATTTCTTTCTATCTTTGCAATCCCTTTGGTGAATTGCCTTGACATGCATGACATTCTGATTTAATGCTTATTCAATCAGAAAACTTTCTTTTACTTTTATATTTCTCCAATAGTTCACACTGTATGGTGCACTGTGTTTCAGAAAATAACTTGCAAATTGGATTATTTCTTATTCACAGACTTCCTTAAAAATATTCGTTATTAGCCAGGTTCAGTATTCCATATCTGTAATCTCAGTGACTTGGGAGGTTGAAGAATGAGGATCACAAGTTCCAGCACAAGCTCAGTACTATGGTGAGACTATGTCTTAAAGTTTAAAAAAAAGGACTAGACTGAAGATGCTGCTCAATAGTAAAATTCCCTGTACAACCCCCCTCCAAATATATACACACATTAGCAAAAGTTTCTTTTCCTCTAGACATGATAAAATACATTTATGTCATGAAAAATATCCCATAAAACAGTAATTTTTCTTTTTTGAGGTTAATTAGGAAATATGTGTAAATTATAGGTAATTTAAATTTCTGTCATTCTTTGAAAAAGTAGATATGTATACTTAAAATTTCACTGTCAGTCATCACATTAAAACAAAGCCTTTTCAAAATTTAATTATATATATATATATATATATATATATATATATATATATATATATAAAGTTTTTCACGTGTATATATGTAAATCACACCATAGTATAATACATTTAAATAAAATCCATGTTATATTATGTTCATCCAAAGAAAACTGCTATTGATGATTTGTGTTTTCATGAAAACTTCACTGTTGTTTTATTGGTGAAGTTACTTAAACAAACATTTAATTTTGTATTCTTTTTTGATGGAAAACTACTGTAAATTCACTCATAATTGTTCAGAATATTATAGGTATTTGTTATACAATGTGAGATGAAGAAGAAATGAAGTACCAAAGCCCAAAAAAGTGGGGATTCTTCAACCAATTTAAACTCTGCTAATTTGCAATTTTAAAAGAAAATATACAGCAATATCACTTGACCTTTGAGTATAATTATAATATTTATTTTGAAAATCACACAATTTTTAACATTGGAGTTTTGATGAATTATTTTAAATTCTATATATTTCTCATATATCAGCAAGGATATAATCTTAGTATGTATGAAAATGATTTAGATTTTATTTTTCTTATTTTCATTTTGTAGCTTTATGTCCACTGATATTACAAAAAAATCCATTGACAATGTGTGGAAATATAAAAGTTGAATAAAAAAAACTAAGGTAAAAGAATACAGCTTATATTTACATTTTTCATAAAAATTCAGATTGAATCCTATTTTTTTTCCTTCTACCTTATTATTTCCAAGATGGTCAGAAAGTTACCTTTTCAATTTTTTAAAATACAAGAGTTGAGAATAGCATTTTATTCTAGTTTTCAACTCACTAAAGTATTGTCATATAGGTTATTTAAAAAAATAACTGAAATAAACTTCTTGAATGGCTTTTGTCCAAAGAAATACCTAAAGTTTGAAACAAAGCTATTCTTAATTTTGTCCAATTTAGATGTGCAAGTTGATATTTAAGAAGAGTTATAAATTTTGACCAGCCTCTGCAGGGCCCAGGCACACAAGCGCATCTGGTCCACCCCTTTCCTGGTGGGGCAGACACTCACCAGAGCCTAGCTTTTGGTGCAGGACAACCCCTTTTGACCAGTGCACTACTGTGAGAGCCAAGATCCAGCCCAGAAGGCCCACACAAGCCCACACTGGATCCAGGATCTCAGTAGGCCCAGTTCACCCTTTCACCAGCAGGGCAGACACTGCCAGAGCCTAGCCTTTGGTGCAGGACCTCCCCTTCCTACCAGCAGACTATCACAGAAGGTCAAGCCCAGTGGCCCAGATATACCCACTCCATCTTATGCAAGTCCCAGACCCAGGATGCAGTAGCATCCATTGAGGGACACCAGCATGGTCTGGAAGCCCCAAATCAAGGTGAGGTACAGACAATCTGCACAGGTACTACAAGAAAACTATGGAAAACTATGAAAGCAGTTCTAAGAGGAAAGTTCATTGCATGGAGTTTATTCCTTAAAAGAAGAAAAAGTCAACAAATAAATGGCTTAACATTATATCTCCAAGCCCCAGAAAAAGAGGAACAAATTAACACCAAAAGCAGCAGAAGACAGGAAATAATTAAAATCAGATCTGAAATAAATAAAATTGAAACAAAAGAAACAACTGAAAAAATTGACAGAACAAAAAGTTGGTTCTTTGTCTGGGGTTGTGGCTCAGCTAGCGGTAGAGCTCTTGCCTTACACATGTGAGACCCTGGGTTCCATCCACCGCACCACATAAAATAAAGGTATCGTGTCAAACTATAACTAAAAAATAAATATTAAAAAATTTGGTTCTTTGAAAAAATAAATAAAATGGACAGACCCTTAGCCATGCTAACAAAGAGAAGGAGAGAGAAAACTCAAATCAACTAACATACATGATGAAAAAGAAAATATCACAACAGACACTATAGAAAAACAGAATATAATTAGAAATTATTTTAAAAACCTGTACTCTAATAAAATAGAAAATATCAAAGGCATCGACAAATTTCTAGAGTCATAAAATTTGCCCAAATTTAATTAGGATGATATACACAATTTAAACAGATCAATTTCGAGTGATGAAATAGTAGACACCATCAAAAGTCTACCAACCAAGAAAAGCCCAGTACGAATGGATACACAGCCAAGTTCTACAAGACCTTTAAAGAAGAACTAATACCAATACTCTCCAATTTATTTCAAGAAATAGAAAAAGAGACAACACTTCCAAACTCATTCTATGAGGCCAATATCACTCTGATTTCAAAACCAGGCAAAAACACATAAAAAAAAGAAAAAGAAAGAAAGAAAAGGAAAACTTCAAATCAATATGTCTAATGAATGTAGATGCAAAAATTCTTAATAAAATTCTGGCAAACTGAATACAAAAACATATCAAAACGATCATGCACCATGATCAAGTGGGATTCATCCCAGGGATGCAAGGTTGGTTCAATATATGGAAATCAATAAATGTAATTCATCACATCAATAGACTTAAAGACAAGAATCATATGATCATCTCAATAGATGCAGAAAAAAGCATTTGACAAAATAGAGCACCCCTTTATGTATAAAACACTAGAAAAACTAGGGATAATAGGAACATATCTCAACATCATAAAGGCTATCTATCTAAGCCCAAGGCCAACATCATTCTAAATGGAGAAAAAATGATGGCATTCACTCTAAAAACTGGAACATCAGGGATGCTCTCTTTCACCAATTTTATTTAACATAATTCTTGAAACACTGGCCAGAGCAATTAGACAAACAAAAGAAATTAAAGGGATACACACTTTTCCTGAACTCAAATTGGCACTATTTGTTGATGATATGATTTTATTCTTGGAAGATCCTAAAAGTTCCACCAGAAAACCCCTAGAACTAGTAAATGAATTCAGTAAAGTAGCAGGATATAAAATCAACACCCATAAATCAAAGGCATTTCTGTATATCAGTGATAAATCCTCAGAAAGGGAAATGAGAAAAACTAACCCATTCTCAATAGCCTCAAAAAACAAATAAACAACATCAATAACAACAACAACAACAACAACAAAAACCTTTGGAATTAACTTAACAAAATAGGTGAAAGATCTATATAATGAAAATTACAGAACCCTAAAGAAAGAAATCAATGAAAACCTGAGAAGATAGAAAGACCTACCTTGCTCTCGGATAGGCAGAAATAATATTACCAAAATGACCATACTTCCAAAAGCCCTATACATATTTAATGCAATTCCAATCAAAATTCCAATAACATTCCTCATAGAAATAGAAAAACAAATCATGAAATTCATCTGGAAATATAAGAGACTCAGAATATCTAAAGCAATACTTAGCAGGAAGAGTGAAGCAGGTGGCATCACTATACTAGACCTTAAACTGTACTACAGAGCAATAGTAACAAAACAAAACAAAAAAAAAGCATGGTATTAGCATCAAAACAGACTTGAAGACCAATAGTACAGAACAGAGGACACAGAGACTAACCCACAAAACTACAATTATCTTATATTAGACAAAGGTGCCAAGAACATGCATTGGAGAAAAGATAACCTCTTCAACAATAAATGTTGGTGAGAATGTGGGGAAAAAGATAGACTCATACACTGCTGGTGGGACTGCAAATCAGTGCAGCCAATATGGAAAGAAGTACGGAGATTTATTGGAAAATTGGGAATGGAACCACCATTTGACCCAGCTGTCCCTCTCCTCGGCCTATACCCAAAGGACTTAAAAACAGCATACTACAGGGACACAGCCATATCAATGTTTATAGCAGCACAATTCACAATAGCTAAACTGTGGAACCAACCTAGATGCCATTCAACAGATGAATGGATAAAAAAAATGTGGCATATGTATTTAATGGTATATTACTCAGAAATAAAAGAGAATAAAATCATGGCATTTTCAGGTAAGTGGATGGAGTTAGAGAACATAAAGCTAAGTGAAGTCAGCCAATTCCAAAAAACAATGCTGAGTGTTTTCTCTGATATAAGGAGGCTGATTCATAGTGGGGTAGGGACAGGGAGCATGGGAGGAATAGAGGAACTCTAGATAGGGCAGAGGGGTTGGAGGGTAAGGGAAGGGGCATGGAGTAATTAAAGATGGTGGAATGTGATGATCATTACTATCCAAAGTACAGGTATGAAGACACGCATTGGTGTTAATATATTATATATACAACCACAGATATGAAAAATTGTTCTTTATATATGTAATAAGAATTGTAATGCTTTCTGCTGTCATACATAAATTAAAAAAACTTACATAAAAAATGTTGACTTTAAACCTGCCATATGGTCTAGCAATTCTACTCTCAGGTGTATGCTCAAAGTTCAAAACAAAATGTTCAAATAAAACCTGTACAATAACATTCATAGAAGCACTATTCATAATAGCCAAAAGATGGAAACATCCTCAATGTCCACCAACAGAAAAATAAACCAAAAAAAGATTAGTTATATATTTTAAATATATATACATATATAATGTATCTCTGTATATATATGTATATACATATGCGCACACACCCACTTAAATACATAAACACACACACAGTTTGAATTGAATTTCTTTGTGGTATTGAGTTGTGCACTTACATTTTTCCTGCAAGATATCTTTTAAATTCAGATACAATATTTGTACATTATTATGGATATATTTTGGTAATTTGATACACTTATATGATGTGTAAAAATCAAATTAGGGAAGTAAGCATTTCAATTTCTTCATACATTAATCCATTTTATGTCTTGGAAATTTCAGGAAAGAGTAGGAATCCAAATTAACAAAAGGAAGAATTATAATTATCCATGTTTGCTGATGAAGTAATTTATGTATAGAAAATCCTAAGTACTTTCACAAAAAAACTGTCAAAGTTTACAAATTCATTAAAGTTGCAATATTAAATCAAAGTACAAAAACCATAACATTTTTTACACACCAACAATGAGCTTGCTGAAAAAGAAATTATGACAGCAGAACCATTATAGTATCTCCAAGACAACCTTTCCTCACAGTGCTTTTGACTACATGCAGCAAGGACATATTGGTGTCATTCTTAATTATTCAAAAGTAATAAAGAAAAAATATAAAGACAGATTTCATAAACATCATTAGAGTCAACTAAATAGGAAAATACACACATTGAAAATTCTTAAGTCTGTAAATAAATTTATGACCCCAAATTTTCCTGATGAATTACAATAAATAATAATATTTCTTAATTTTCTGTTATGAGAATGAGGCATTCATGTTCAAGTCACAAGTTCTATTTAAATCTTTGACAAATTCGACATTCAACTTCATATTTTAAATAAATCTGTATCAGAATAAGCTCAATTTACAATTCTTTGCTTCCTTTTAATTATGTCATCAGAAGCATTTATTCTTTGTTTCTATGGCCATTTTGAAAAAGAAGTATATTGCATACCTTTTTGAACATTATGTTTGTCCTGTGGACTTTGCTCAATTGGCCCAGGTTTGAAGTAATTTTTTGGCACCATTTGTATTATCAATATATTTTTGAAATATTTATTTTCTAGTTGTAGTTGGACACATACCTTTATTTTATTTATTTATTTTTATATGGTGCTAAGGATCGAACCCAGGGCCTCACACATGCTAGGCGAGTTCTCTACCACTGAGCCACAACCCCAGCCCTATCAATATTTTAATACAACTATTTGCCATTCCATTCATTTTCTCTAGCTAATTTTAAAAAACACTCGAACATTCCCCCAAATTTTATAGATGCCTTTTTACTTTTAGGTAGTATTTACAGGAACAAATTACAACATTTATGTACCTTTCTTAGCAACTTTGGATTCTGTCTTAAGCATATATTATGCATGTTAAGTATTTTATCTACTGCTTTAAATGTGAGTGTATACTGCTATATGTACATATGGACCAAGTTTTATGATACTATGTAGGTAAAAATAAATACTAAATAAAAAATATCAAATATTTGTTTTGCATTGGTTTAATGAAAACATGTTGTTTTTAATGCAAGTAACATTGAAAGGTATATTACTGGTGCACAATTTAATTAAATAATGATCATAATGAAGACACTGTAGTGATTAAGCTTCACTGGTGGTCTTATGTTGTGTGTTTTGTAATATAGGAATAGAAATCAAACTAAAAATCACTACTTTTAAAATTATGAAATTTTCACTTTTCATCCTCAATGTATGCACATTGATTTTTATAAGACTCATCTGCTTTTGACATGAAGTTTTCCTCATTTTGTATGTATTCTAAAAAGTTCATAAGAATAATATTTTAATAGAGGTTGTGTTGAAACATAAAACAAGATTATGAGTTGATTCTAAACCTCTGACCAGCAGTAAATTGTGTAATAACTGAGTCAAATTATATACTTTTTTCTACCGTTATCCTGGTCAATGTTATATCTTGATCCATGGTGATTTCTCAAATGTATATGTTATTAGTGATGAAAAACAAAGTTTTTTATATTCATTCACATTTGAGAAAGGAGAACACCATTGCCAATGGAATGATGCATATGTGCTCTCTTAATAAGGAAGTTTTCCGCTCTCTTCTTACTTATTTTGCTTTTCTTATATATAACTTTTCTCCAAAGTTTGTAGTTAAAACAGGGTAATAGAAACTTCATACCATGAGCAAACACCTGTTTTTTTAAATACATTTTTCACCGGATCTGTTTTAGTCAAATTCATCAATTCCATTCTTCTAAACATTATCATAAAAATAGATGTAAAATTAAATTATTTATTATTAGAACATAAAAATAATATTTGTTTCAAAATAACCACTAGTTTGAAATATTAATTTATAAAGTTATTTAGAACATTTTCTGGTTTATGTGTTGCTTATGTGACATTGAATAACTGTCTCAATCACAAAAATAACAATTTAAGACCTCAAAATATTTATTACAATTCTACCAAGGAAGTTTGTTATGATGATTAATATGGTCAGTTCATTATAAGTCATATGAGAGCATCTCATAATTTTAAAGGACAACTGATATATCCTAGAAATAAACTTGACAAAGGAGGTTCACATAACTGTTCTCTCATCCTTACTGTATTTTGACTAAAGCAACTATCTCAGAGTTAGTAAAGAAGACCAGAAATAGAAAACAAAATGTAAAGAACCAAAAAACAAAACCAATTTAAATTATATTTTAAAACTATTCCATGAAAAAAATTTTAACATGGAACTTAAATACTCTGAATGATAGATTTTTACAAAATATTTTGACAATGTTGTCCATTTGATGATAATCTGTGGTTAATTTCTAGGAGTAGTATGCTTACATAATACATCAAAATATATAAATTAACCTCTTACCAATGACATAAATTATTAGGCAATAAAATATTAATATGTATATAATTTAATTATTTTTAAAATATACAACTGACCAGAAATAACTTGAAGACTATTTAAAAGTCTTAATCTCACTTGGAAATACTGATATTACTTTTTTCTCGATCTGTTATTTCAGTTAACTTCAAAGAATTTAATTTCCTATATCTATTTACAAAAAAATTTTAACCTTGAAATAGGTAATTTTGAGGAGGTCACTTTAAAGGATAGAGTATGCTGCCAAGGTCCAGCCCTGGCAGGGGGAGTGAGGGTCCAGGGTGGAAGGAGCAGTGGCATCCGTGAAAGAAGAAGAGTTGGGACAACAGGTTGTAAGTGATGAGCAACCTCCAGAAGACATCTCTCTGACCCTGGAGGGACCTTTATTTTTTCACCTTTTTTACATGTGTTTTTTCAGGTAGTTAATGGACAGCTTCAGAGCCCGAAACTTTTTTGATTTACATAATTTTCAAGAGTTACAATCTTTTCTGACATACATTGATTACCTAAGATATTGAGTACATTGTTCAAAATATTTTTCTGTAATCTTAGCCATTCATGATTAAGCTTTTACATTTTCACCTCAATCACTCAGTGCTAGGCGATGCAACTAGACTACATGACTCCTGACCTATACTTCATTTCTAACTTTAAAGCATACCTATAATTATTTCATTAACCTTTAACTTTAAAGCATACTTACGATTATTGGTAAGCTTTCTTACTTCTAAACTAAAATCCCAGTAAAACACACTTAAAGTAGTGAAAGTCTATTATTTAAAAGCCAACTACTCTGAAGTGCCTCTAAAATATATCTATGTTAATTTTACATTATTCTATTTTTAATTTCCAAGGTAATTTTCTTTTTTCATATGACCTATTCAACTGCTTTCTTAAAAAACTTCCTAGATTTTTGGTCAAAGCACACCAATTCTTATGTCTTTGTAATCTTAAATTAAAGGGCAGGATTTACACCTCAACTAATTTGTCATTTATGTTAACTAGGTTTTTCCATTTTCATCATAAGTTTTTGCTTAAAGCAAAGGAGGGTCTATTGGTTGGGGAATGTATTTTTATTAGCCTCTTTTTCTCAAGGGGATACGATAAGCTACATACCGTGGTCCTTGTACTGTTGGCACATCAATTGTATTTATGTAGGGCTAGGCTGTTGTACAGGTTATGGCTTTAGGATGGGGTTGGGGGGTGGCTAGTGTAAATTGTAAACCATGGGATAAATATTTCTTGTTGCTTAAGCTTGAAGAATAACACGATTTTTTGTATCCAGAGAGACATTGAAACGTACCTAATAGCAAGTCTCAATTGTATCCTTAGTCTCATTCTGGGAATTTTCCTGCAATCACAGGCAATACGTACTTTTATTATTGATTGACGTATGCCCTGTTATCCATATTATGAGTATCACAAACAAAACATTTAACATTCCTAAAGGTTCCAGTTTCAAGATGGTGCGGCCTTGCGGCACACATTGTGACCCTGTCAGACAGTGGGTACTGGAACACCCTCACCAGTATGCTTTTATTCTTTGGAATTTTAAGTTAGGTCATTTATAGAGGATGGTAATAGAAGGGCATACAATATAATTTTGAGGTAATTTTTGAATGAGTAAAATACATTATCTTACTCAACATATCAAGTGAATGGTGGTTGCTTTTTTGATCTAGATATTGTGTGTTGAACAATTATAGTAACACTTTATCTGCATTTTGAGTACATAAATGTTGAGAGTTAAAATATTCTATTTATAGTTTTAGTACAAGGTGGAATGCACTTACCACACTTCATTGGTTGCACATTTTATACTTAGAGAAAGTGTTAAGAGTCTTTTTTATTGATTCACAGGCTAAGCAATTTCATTTTTTGGTTTTCATACTTTGACCTACAACCCTAGGATCCATTAGGGTACTACAATAGCAAGGTGTAGACACATCAACTACAAAGAAAGAGAACTAAAATGACACTGTCTCCAGCTAGGGATGCATTAATAGACCTGAGAATTCAAACGTAGAAAAGGCAATTTTTTCCTGCTGGGAAGCAGAGTTCTCAAGAGAGCCATCTCAGACTGAAGAACATGATATGAAAATCAATAAAGGCCCTATTGTGCTACTGATGTGTCCGGTAAGTGTCATTTTATATCTTGCTAGCGGATATCTAAAGGAAGTTAAGGCTACTTTGCTCATAGTAATTGAATGAATTCTCGTTCATGAGTGGTCTATTTTGCTGTTCAATGCAAAAATAAAATATACTGTGGGGCGCAGTTTGAAATTAGATCATCATGGAAATAAATATGAAAATGGTTAGATTTTTCACAGACGTAATAACAAAATCACTGATGTTTTCCACTCTCAACATTCTTATAATTGTACAAGAATTAAGCAATGACTATAAGTACTGGGCTATTTGACCAGAATTGTGGTTGGGAAAAAATCATACTGGTTAACCAAAGAAAGGAAAGTCACCATTGCAAACATTAGGATAATTTGTTGAAATCAAATAGCTAATTTGAAATATTTAATTTCATAAATATGTATTGCATTAGGTCAGAAGAGTTATGTGCATGAAAATAATTTAAATATTAATTACTGGATTTTTATCTTTATTGCTTATGCTATTGAATATTTTATTTTACAGATTTGTATACTAAAATGTTTGAGAATTCTATGGCAACTATCTTTAGTTTCCCCAAAAGTTTCTTGGCAATTTTCTTATAATTTTCCTCCAAATAAATTTCTGCATGAAAAGTTCTTATATTATTTGATATTACTATCTGATATTTGAATGAGACTGAGTAAGGTGAGAGGAGTTATTGAAATAGGTTTATATTGAGTTTCACATTTTCATCTATTTTTACTTCTAGCTTATTCAACCAAATGTTTGAAATAACCTAGTCCCTTAAATGTATGTAGGTGACCTGAGAATTTTGAAACATCTGAATTTGAATACTTATTTAATAAAAAAGAATTTTGTTGCTTATCAGTTATTACAAAATACTGAGTCAGAATTAATCAATGTTTTCCCTGTGGAAATATTCTTTTTTTAAAAAAAATATGTTTTCAGAATCCATTACAATTCTTGTTAGACATATAGAGCACAATTTTTTATATCTGGTTGTATACAAACTATATTCACACCAATTTGTGTCTTCATAAATGTACTTTGGATAAAGAATTAATCCATTTTTGAGAGAGAGCTTTTTTGAAAGCCAATGTGCACTACACCAGGGACCCCCCCAAAAAAGTAAATGAACTCAAAAGTGCACATGGCCAATGAAAATTAGAAGAAGTGAAAAGATAAGGAGCAAAAATATTTTAATAAGAAAATGGAAGATGTTAAGTATATTTTAATGGCATACAATTATCTTAGATTTTATTTTAAAAGAAATTCATTTTTGTTGCCTTGAAAACATGAGATCTGTTTTAATCATCAGAAATGTTTTTCTTTACATGGTGTCTAACTTGTTATATATTTATATCATTTAACTTTGAAACAATATAGTAATCCTATTCAGAAACTATACATCTAGAATATACACAGAGCTACTAAAACTCAGCAACACCAACAATAAATTAAACTAAATTAAAAATTGGGTAAATGTTTTAAATAGAATTTCTTCAAACATATGAAAATATAATAAATACTCAACACCACTAATTATTCAGGAAATGCAAATAAAAACTACAAGGAACCACTTTAATCTCATTAGGATAACTAACATAAAACAAAACAGCAAAGCAAAAAAAAAAAACTGAAAATGATAAGTGTGAGTGAAGATGTGAATTAATTGGCACTTGATTGCTGGTCACTGTGGAAAAATGTTAACACAGTTTCTCAAATTGCAAATAAAATTACCATATGATTAGTCATTTCACTTTTGGGCATATAACCACAAATTGAAAGAAGGGTCTCAAAGAGATATTTGTATATCCGTTTTCAGAGAAACATTACTTTGAGCATATATAACAGTAGCCAAAATATGTAAACAATATACATGTTTTTTGTTGAAAGGATGGTTGAGCAAAATAGAAAATATAGATACAATTAAAGAACAGGAAGGGTGTTCTAGAATATGCTACAATGTGGATGAACCTGGAGGACATTTTGCTAAGTGAAATAAGTCAGCCACAAAGAGGCAAATACAGATCAATTCTACAAATACTGTCTGATTCAACTTATGTGTGGCATCTACACTAGTCAAATCACAGATACAGATAGCAGAATGGTGGTTACCTGTGGCTGGAGTCAAAGATAAAATAGGGATTTTTTTTTTTTTAATCCGTATGACTTCAGTTTTACAAGATAAAAAAGTTCTAGAGATGGATAGTGAAGATGGTTGTACAACATTGTGAATATAATTAACATTAAGCTGTACAT
This sequence comes from Marmota monax, assembly GCF_021218885.2. Lineage (NCBI taxonomy): Eukaryota > Metazoa > Chordata > Mammalia > Rodentia > Sciuridae > Marmota > Marmota monax. The sequence continues at coordinate 11,122,416 of NW_026693153.1, forward strand.
GTAAAATGGTTAAGATAATAAATTTTATTATGTATATTCTATTATATTAAAACTTAGAAATAAATAATTACTTCCAATTAACAAACTGCATTACTATGCATATTAAATTTCCTTAAAATCTGAAAACTAATTCGTAACATGTCCTAGTATATTTTTATGGTTTTCTTGCAGCTGTACCCAGAATGATATTTATATGCCAATTTGAATATTATTTCCATATTGTTTTTTTAAAATTCATCTTTGAAATCTGACATATTATTCTTAGTTAAGACATTATAGTAATATGAGATCATATTTAAGAATAATTCACACAAACTAACAATAGAAAAATTGCCAGGAAATTTAGGCATTAATTAGAAGGCTCAATCATCCAAGTGAGAAATGTAATAAAAATTGATTTTACGTTGACATGCAAATGGTAGCATATTAATTGTCCCATTGGAGAAATGGTCTTATAGCTAATAGCTTATGCACATCTTTTAGGAACCTAATGAAAAGGATGCTATAGAATTTTAAATTTACTAAACTGACTCAACTGCTTTGCTGGCAGATTTCTGGTGAGGTAGTAATAAGCCATATTATTTTACCAACAATACTTTTAAATAGTGGTCAGCCAACAAGGGCAAACTATTCTAAAATATCTGACTTTATCTAGTAAAAACATAAATTCCATTTAAAAAAAATAGCAGAGGTGGTAAAAATTGACAGGGCTATGTCTTTTTTTCCACTAAAATTTGTTCAGGCAGAGAAAAGCATTCTACACTAGTGGTAATTTCTGGTAAGGATGTCCTTCACATTTGTCTGAAATTTCTGTGGATCTCTCCAAATCTGTAAAATATTTTATTGATTACAAAATTGTGTTTTTTCAACTGAGCTTTATAAAACAATATACCCATTGAGAATATCAGAATTCATAGTTTAAAATTAAAAGTGAATCTAATCAATTCTAAGATGCACACTTTTCTCCTTTTTACTTGTGAAACTGGAATTCTTTCTATACTATATAGTAATTTAGCTGGTGTAATAATTAAACTAGCAGTTTTCTTATATAACAATGCAAAATCATGATAGTATAGTTTATTACATCTTAAAGTTTGTATATGGAATATAAATTTATATATATATAATTAAAACCCGTAAATAACCCTACTTGGTGATTGAAAGGCAGATGTAAGTTCTGAAAAAAGGATTGTACAAAGTTTAGATAAATTTACCTGAATTGGTTCTGTTGCAAATTTTCTTCATCTTCCCTCTCCATAGTCCTAAATGTTGTTTTTATTTTTCCTAAAATCAGGTATATGGAGAAATAGTTTTGTATCTTTATTCATTCTCCTCCCGCCTTTCTGTCCTTCATAATGCTGATAACTTATATCTTTATAATAAAAATTTGATCTCTTTCCAAAATAATAGTAATTCTCAGCATCTTCAGGATGAATTTTCAACTCCCAGTGTGACATACAGAATCCATCATGATCAAGATCACATTCATCTTTTCCTCTCATTTTTCTCCAGTTCTTATATCTTCCCCATATGTCTTTAGAAAACTATCTACATTTCCCCTATTGTGAAACTTTCATATGAATACAGTTTTGTGTTCTCTATGGGTAGACTTTTTTGCACTATTATTGAGCAAAATGTATCATCAATTTTTTAATGCATTCATAAACTGAATGGACAGTTAGGGATTGATAATTTACATGCATCAAAAACATAAATCTAAATATAAGATTTCTAGAAAGGTCAATTTCAACTGCATAAACATAAAAATCACATTTCTGCTGGATATTCCTTTTACAAATTAGTCTGTATGCACATAAATGATAAAGTAAAAGCTTGGGATTTTTTTCTCTGTCACTATAAATGTATTTTTATTTTGATCTTTAAAAATACTCTATAATGCATTATCCATTTACATCTGTTTTAAGTACCAATAGCATTTTAGGGCCAATCAGTGGACAGACAAGATTACATCCTAGGATATATTCTATCCTAAAGAGTATACTTTTCTCAATTATCTTCCTGAGTATATTCCCTTTTTAATTGTTTTTTTTTTTAATAACAAGGTTTGTTTTAGTTTCTTTATTAAAAATATTTTATGAGTATGGAATTTTGTGTTTATATCACCCTGTTTAAATTAGATTAAAAACAAATTCTTTATAATTTAATAGGTCTACCAATGATCATAGTAACTTTATGTAAATTAACACTTCCAGGACCCAGCCCATATGGAGGGGTATGGCTTCATAATATACATTTTTTAGACTATGTTTAGAACAGTTTCAAGTTCACAGCAAAAATAAGCAGAAGGCACTAATTATTCACTGTCCCTATACCTGTGTAGTCTCCCCCATTATGAACATCCTCCCTCCTCTGAGTGTTTGCTATATATTTTTTATAATTATGAACCTATATTTACACATCACAATCACCTGAATTACATAGTTTACATTATGGCTCATTCTTGGTTTTGTACATTCTGAGTTTAGGCAAATATATCTATCATTATAATATCATGTAAAATAGTTTCAATGTATTGAAAATTCTCTCTGCTCTACCTATTTAGCACACCTATGTGGTCTTTTTACTATCCCATAGTTCTGCCTTTTCCAGAATGCCCTATGATTGAAACCACAAAGTATATAGTCTTTTCAGATTAGAGTCCTTAATTTAGTACTAAGAATTAAAGTTTTCTCCATGCCTTTTCCTGGCTTGAAATCTCATTCTTTTTGGGACTGAATGATATTCCATTGCCTGTCTATTAACCCATTTACCTACTAAGGGATATCTTGGTTCCTTTGAACTTTTATCAATTATAAATAAAGCTGATCTAAGCACATGTGTAGGTTTTTGTATAGACAAATTTTTATTACCTTAGATACCAGATAGTGTGATTTCTGAATTATATGGTAAGAGGTGCTTGCTTAGTAAGAAATTGACAACCTGTGTTCCAAGTGGCAATAATATTTTTCATTCCTCACAGCAATGTATGAGAGTTCCTGTTTCTCGCTTTTAGCCAATACTTAGTGTTCTCAATGTTCAGGATTTCAGTCATTCTAATACATGTATAAACTATTCTTTGTCATTTTAATTTGCATTTCATTTGATGATATGGGATCTGGATGTTTTCATACATGTTTATCCTCTGGTTTTCTGGGAAATTTTTAGGTTTGGAGTAAGAGTCTTTGATTGCCTCCTTTACAAACATTTTATCTCTTTCTGGGGCTTGCCTTTGTATGCCCTTTAAAGTGTCTTTCTCACAGAAAACAAATCGAAACAAAACAAAAAGCTTCTGAGTTTAATGAATGAGTGTTGATTATTTTTTTTCTTTCATTGATTTTCTTTTATAGAACTAAATACTCATCACCAAACCCAGTCACTTAGAATTTTTCCTATGTTCTGGGAGTTTTAAAATTTGTGTTTTAAGTTTAAATCTGCATTATTTAGAGTTACTATTTAAAGAATTATAAGGTCTCTGTCTAAAATCATTATTTATGTTTAGAGGTTAAACTTTTCCAGCATCATTTGTTGAAATCTTTCTTTTCTCTATTATATTGTCTTTTATTTTTATTTTTATGGTACCAGAAATTGAACCCAGGAGTAATTGGCTACCAAGCAACTTCTGCAGCCCTATTTATTTATTATTTTAAATTTTGAGATAGTGTCTTGCTAAGTTGCTTAGCACCTCACTTAGATGCTGAGGCTGGCTTTGAGCTTGCAATCTTCCGGGCTCAGCCTCCTGAGCCACTGAAATTACAGGTGTGGTACCACTATGCACAGCCATTGCATTGTCTTTGTTCTTTTGTCAAAGATAATATTGGCTCTCTTTATGTTATTCTATCTCTGGACTGGCTATCCTGTGCTATTGATTGATTTGATCATTCTTTCGTCAATAACTTACTTTCTAGATAACTGCAGATTTATACTATGTCTTGAAATCGAGAAAGGTTAGTCTTCCAACTTTCTTCTTCTTCAATAGATTTGGTCTATTCTGGAAACTTGCCCTTTCCACATAAACTTTGGAATCAGGTTTTGATTATCTACAAAAGAAACTTGCTCAAATTTTGATTGAGATTGCTTTGAGTCTATAGAGCAAATGTTTGATCTGTATTTCTTCATATGGTCATGTGACTTTAAATTTTCTGTAATAGATTAAATTAATTGACTATCAATATAAAAATGGACTTTTATACCTAAGATAAATATGACTTGGTTGGGGTATGCAATCATTTCATGTTTCATTGGATTTAATTTGCTAATATTTCTTGAAGATTTTTGCCTCTGTTCATGAGAGATACTTGTCTGCCATTTTAATGTTTTTTGAAAACATATTGTCATTTTTATCCTCTTAGAATTAGCTGAAAATTATTGTATCTTCTAAATTCTGAAATGTAGAGAATTGGTATAAATTCTTCCCTAAATGTTCAATATAAGTCACCAATGACACCATATGGGATTGGTCCTTTCTGCTTTGGAACATTATTGATTATTAAATCAATTTATTTAAGTCATCTATAGTTTATTCACATCGTTTATTTTTTATTTGAATGACAGCAGGTGTGTCCTTTAACAAATTGGTATATTTCATCTAGGTTATTAAATTTGTAAGCACCTAATTTTTTGTAGTATTACTTTACTATTTTTTTGTTTTTGTTGGTTTGGCAGTAATATTCCCTCTTTCATTTCTGATGTACCATATTTGTATCTTTTCTATGTTTTGCTGAGTTGGTCTGACTAGAGACTTAAAATGTCATTTATATTTTCAAAAAGCCTATTTTTGGTTTCATTGATTTTTGAGGGGGAGATACCAGGAAATGAATTCAGGGGCACTCGACCACTGAGCCACATACCCAGCCCTCTTTTATACTTTTTATAGAGACAGAGTCTCACTCAGTTGCTTAGAGCCTAGCTTTTGCTGAGGTTGGTTTTGAATTTGTGATTCACCTGACTCAGCTTCCCAAGCCACTGGGATTACAGACATGTAGGGGGCGGTTTCACTGATTTTCTTTCTTGATTTCCTATATATATGCTATGCATAAACACAACAAATGTTCTGTTTCATTGAATTCTTTCTAATTGTTACTTTTCCCTTCTTTGCTTATTTTGAATTTAACTTGCTCTTATTTTAGTTTCCTAAGGTTTTAGGTTAAGTGATTCATGGTAGATTTTTATTATCTTCTATTATATGTAAGTTTCCCTCCAACCACAGTTATTCTGCAATTCACAAGTTTCAATAAGCTGTGTTTTCACTTTTTTTAGTGCAAAGTATTTTCAATTTCTCTTATTTTCCTTTATTTATTCCTTATTTATATGTGTGTTGTTTAGTTATAATTATTTTTGGAATTTTCCAGTTATTTTTTCTGCTATGATTTCCAGATTAGTTCCACTGTGGTATGACAACAGACATTGCATTATTTCCTCATTCTAAATTTGTTAAAACTTATTTTTGGACTCAGAATATGTTCTATGTTGGAGAATATTTTTATGTGACATTAAAGTAAATGTGTAATATGTTCTTATTGGATATAATAATCTATAGATGTCAATTATACTCAATTGATACAGTTACACTAGATCTATACTTACCTTGTGCCTTCAGAATGTAATTCTGATACAGGGTATGGAAGTCTCCAACTATTCTAGAGGATGTATACATTAATCCTTTAAGTTCTTTGAGTTTTGTCTTTGGTATATTGATGCTTCTTTATTGGATGCTCATGCATTAAAAAGTGTAAAGTCTTCTAGGGCAATCAACTCATTTATTATTATGTAACTCAGCACTTTACCCCTAATAATTCTTCTTGATCTGATTCTTTAATTTGATCAGAATAACATGGTATTTCTTTGCCTATAATTTATTTTAATGTATACATTTTTAAATGTAAAGCAATTTTAAGACAACATATATTTGGGTCATGTTTCTTAATTCTTTCTAACTGTATTTTAATTGGTTCATTTAGACAACTGACTTGCAAAGTTATTTTAGTAGTTGGATAATATATGCCATATTTGTTACTGTCTTCTATTTGTTCCTATTTTTTACTCACTGTTTTTGCTTTTCTTTAAACATTGTATAGAGTTTAATTTTCTCTCCCTTATTAGCATATCCATTAGATTTTGCTTAAATTTGTTTTTAAATTAGCAATATAGTTTTAAAATTCATCCAAGCACAGTTTAAAATATCACAATACTACTTCACAGATAGTATTTTAAATTTTTTTAAAAAAATATTAAGTTGTCCATCTCATCCCTTGTACCATTGGTATCATTTGTTGTGCTTATGTATAGCATAGATATGTAGGAGCACGCACACACACACACACACACACAAGCATGCATAATCATAAAATGCTGCTCTTATTTTTTAAAAATCTTTTTAGTTTTAGATGGACACAATACTTTATTTTTATATGATGCTGAGGAACGAACCTATTGCCTCACACCTGTGAGGAAAGCACTCTACCACTGAGCTACAACCCCAGCCTGTGCTGCTCTTATTATTTTGAGAGAATTATTATGCTAAATCAAATAATAAGAACGTTATATATCTTAAATATATAAAATAAGAAATTAAGAAAAATAACTATTTTTATTTTACCTTCACTTATTCCTTCTTTGATGTTCTTCCGTCCTTTATGTAATTCCATGTTGCTGATCAGTATTATGGTCTTTCTCTTTAAAGACTTTAACATTTATTCTAATATAGGTGTACTGGTGATGAATTATCGCAATTTTTATTTCAGAAAATATTTTGTCTTCAGTTTTGAAGTACAATTTCACAGAGTACAGGATACTTAGTTGCTCTTGGTCTGTCTGATGAAACCTTGGCATTTTCACTTGTTCTACCCTCTAAATTTTCCTGACTTTCTGAGGCTTTTAGAGGTCAGGATCTAATTGCCTTGGGCTGTCTATCCATTTGGCCAACTGCCACTTTTAAAAGTGAAGATATTGATATTATTTTCAAGACCAGGTGGCTATGTCTAGGGACTGTGTTGTCCTCTTTCCTAGAGATTAAATTATTTTCTGCATTTGCCAACTTAGATTTCCTATAAACAAACAAGCAAAAAATAGACAATAATGATTCTTTTTTTTTTCTCAGTAGCAAATACACTCAAAGAATTTGAGACTAAGGGAATAGATCTGAGATTTTACTATAAAAAATTATCAGTAACAAAGTATATCATGCTAATTACGATAGCAGGGACTTACATACCTGGCATTATTTCAAACTCTTTGGACATGTTAATGCTTTACTTTTCCTAGCAATTCTATGAAGATGATATGTTATTATCATCTAAATTTTAAATGAATAAACTGTGAAATGATGAGGTAAAGGTTAAATAATTGTCAAACAACTATTAGATAGTGAATCAAAACTGTAAACACTAAGTGCATGTTTCAGATAATTCTTAAAATTACATGTAGTAATACATAAGAATAATTATTAGTTATATAAGACAAAGGAAACATGCAATAAGGACAGACCCATCTGTAACTTTTATCAAGAATCTGGGCTTTGAGGAATGGAGTCAGTGTGATATAATGGAATTAAAATAAATCTTCACAGCCAGGTATGGTGGAGCATGCTTGTAATCCCAGTAACTCAGGAAGCTGAGGCAGGAGGTTCAAAGCCAGCCTCAGCAAAAGTGAGGCACTAAGCTTTTTAGTGAGACCCTGACTATAAATAACATAGAGAAAAATAGGGCTGGGGATGTAGTTCAGTGGTTGAGTGTCCCTGAGTTCAATCCCCAGTATCCTCCTCCCCGCCCACTCACACATAAATCATCACAATTAGATGGATACAACTCCCAAACTGACATTTGCTAGCAATGCTTTTATTTTGGACATTTTATTTAGTCTCATTGACTATAAATTATGTGCTATATAAAATAAATACAACTATAGCAACTCTTTAGTCTCTTGTGAGGATTAGAAATTAACAAGCAAAAAATATATCACCATAAATGTAAGTTTTTTTCTCTTTTCTGGCTCAATAAGAAATCTATATATTTGATGTAGGAAGGTCTAGGACCAGATAATAATTGTATAAATCTTGGAATAGTCAATGTACAAACAATTAGGGACATTAAGTCTTTTTGGAATAGTTAAAAAATTTGCATGCAAAAGACATCTATAATATGACTGACTGACATTACATTGATTCCATGTTTGTGCATCTTCACTCTCCTTAGAGAAAAGCAATTTGACAATATACATCTTTGAAAAATGTATATCTCTTATTAGTAGGATAATTCACTTTAAGAACTCTACCTTGAGGCAATGATTCTTAACATGTTAAAGATGTTGTAAAGTTCATTATAGCTTTTATGGTAGTAAGTAGAAAACTTGAATATTGAGAAGTAGAAGAATTAACTAGACGATAGTATTTGAGAAAATATGCATGAAAATACTGTTGGAATATTAGACATTTTATTAGTATATCATATGTAAGTTTTGTGATCATTATTAAGTACAACAGAGAAATGAAATGAAATCATATAAATAATCTGAAAATAAAAGAAAGATGATCGCCGCAACACACACACACACACACACTCACTCACACCAAACTAAAAAAAAACAAACAAACAAAAAACCCAAAGAACAGTTGCTCTTTCAGTCAGTTTTGGCATCACTGTGATCAAAACTCCCAGCAAGAACAACTTAAAGAAAGTTTATTTGAGACTCAGAGTTTCACAGGTCTTAGTTCATAGTTGGCCAATTCAACTTCTCTAGGTCCAAAGGGAGGCAGCAGATTATGGGGAAGGGTCCCAGTGGAGGATAGGTTCTCAGCTAATGGTGGGGTCAGAAAGCAGAGAGAGGAAGGGGTCACAGGGGAGATGTATCCTTCCAGGGCACACCCCCCAGGGACCCATCACCTTCAGCCATGCCCCACATGCCTACAGTTACCTCCCAATCAGTCCATTTAAAGTAGGATGGACATATTAGATTACAGGCATCATAATCCAATTACTTTACTTACAAATATTCTTTCTTTAACAGGAGCTTTTGAGGAAGACTTCAGATCCAAATTATAACAGTTGTTTTAGTGGGTGATAACTTTTTCTGCTACTATCATTAATTTTAGTATTCTCTGGTCTGAAGTGAAAGTGTTGTTCTCAGAACTAGAGAAAATCATCCCAAAATCCTCTCTATGGGACTTCATCTAACGGTTCCTGATCTAGAATAAAATGCATATTTTAAAGATAATTAAAATATTTAATGATTCTCTTTATTAATGTGACTTCTTATTAAAATATTGCTCATTTAATTATAAAATCTAAATTTGCTTTATTTAAGATTTTATAATGTTATAATCCAACATAGATCAACTTTTGATCTCATTATAATAGTAAGATTATTGGAATATCTTCTTTTATTTAACTGAAAATGCTCCCTACGAAGCCTGCCATTGTAAATGTTACTTTTCCCTGCCCCCTTAGGTCTTCAAAATTTCCTCTCATCTTCTAATATTTCAGGACAAGTAAAATATGGGTCACACATTAATTGCCAAATTAAGTTCATATTAATCTCTCCTAATCATTTTTCCTTTGAAGTATAGCTGCCATGCATTCAATTCTGTGCCATCTTGAAGCATTAACAGAAACAATTAAGAAATGAAAATTCTACATCCCCACTCTAACAGGAATAATAAATACAATTAGGTACTAATTAGACATGATTGACATAACAAAATACTAGAAAGTTCCTCTAATTAACACATTTTATTGATAAATTGTCTTTGCAAATGCAGCATTGCCCTCTTTAACTGAGGGATGTCATGCATGGGTGCATCATATGGGTGGAGGCCATAATATGTTAACATCCTGACACAAATGAAATGGGGAAATATAACTTTGTAATTTCTGGATTAGATCTTGGGATTAGATATTTATGAAATTAATAAATTCCAAAGTTTGAACACTTAGCAAGTGTTTATCATGATATTTGGTTTTTCTTAAACCAAAATGATTAAATTCATTCTATAAGCAATTTAAAAAGGATTAACCAACAATTTTTTTAAAGTAAAATCATCAAAATTTGGTGAACTTTTTCTTGATAGTTATGACTACCTCTTGAATTGTATTGTTTTTAATTTTATCTTAATAAAGGACATTTCTGTTTAAACAATTTGAAATAAAAGTAACTTTATGTGTTACCTAAGTAAGACATATCAATATGCTTCTCTTGTCGCTTGTAATAGATTTTTTCATATCAAATGACAATTTCACATCTCAAAATTGCACTCAGACAAAAAAGTATCTAAAGTGCTGGATAAAATTGATAACCATAGAACTGACTTTTTGATGGAGATGTTATATAACCAAATTAGCACTGCTGTTTTTTTTATTTCATATAGCTAAGGCTAATTTTAACAAAGGATATTCCAGAAATTAGAAATAAAAAACATCAATATGATTAGATGATTGAAGAGTTAAGCCATTTATTCATTCTTTGGTGCAGTCAGCAAGAATATACAGAACACCGTTGTTGTCTACAGGTTTGTTGCTACAGAGAATATAGAGTAAACTAAAAGATATGAAATTGCAAAATCATTCTCTAGTGGGACTAGCCTTCTAGGATGAGAAAAAAAAGAAATCATTGAATATGTGGTGTAATAATTTCAGTTTTAGGATGTTCTATGAGAGGAAATAAATTTATATAAAGAAGAATGTTGATGCTAAGTAGTGATTATTTAAAGTTAGTATGTTCAAGGAATGCTTCAAGTTATTTTAAAAGGATGAGCAATGGGAAAATATGGAGAGAGTACATCCCAAGCTAAACAAATATACAGTACTATTCCATCCATTATTAGCCCTTATAATAAATTTAAACATCCTCACAAGAAATCTCCTAATTTAACCAATGCCACTATGCTACTCTGGGAAAGTAAAGTATGTGAGGAATACTTTATTAGTAATTTAGGTTTTAATTTAACATTATTTTAGTCTGCAAAGTTAGTAATTGATGTTTCACTAAAATGTTGTAAAAATTTACTAACATTATCTTTTTTTCTTTTCTTTTGGCACCTTCACTTTTTTGTTTGCACAACTGTTCTGTAAGTTTGTACATTAGATTTTTTGAATAGTAGAATTCTATGAATCATATTTCTGTATTTATTTTGCTGGTAGTAGACTCACTTCTTTGTTCAGCAAGTACTCCAGTCTGCATATTAAAAATAATTTTAATTAGTTGTTTTATTTCAGAATCAATTCTAAGAGGGACATTGATGGGTATCCTCTAGTTAAGGTCTTATTGATTTAATCTAGGTTAATTTGCCTAAAATTTTTATTTTGTTGTGGTAAAAACACAGGAGATTTTTTCTCTTAATATTTTTAGTTAAGATACAACATCATTGACTATAGATAGGATATTATGCAGTAAATATTTAAAACTCTCTCTTCTTGATTAATTCAAATTTCACTTTATGGCCATTTGACTAGCAAATCTCCATTCCCCTTAGCACCAAACACTGGCAAAAACAACTTAATTCTTTGCTTCTATGTGTTGCACTATTTTAAAAGCTAAAATAAGTGGACTCATGTGTTTGTCTTTTTGTATATATCTTACTTGCTTACTGTAATATACTTAGGTTTATCCATGTTGTCACATGTTGCTGAAATTTATTCTATGTCAGTGTAATATTTCATTGAATGTATACAATCACATTTTTTGGGAAATCTGTTTATTTATTGATGGACATTTAGGCTGTTTCCACATCTTAGCTACATTGAACAGTATAGTAAGAAATGTGGGCATGCTAACATATCTTTAACATCCAGATTTTGGTATACAAAAAGAAGTTGTATTTTTGTATGCTAAAAAGAACCAGATGGAAAAGATATTTTTAAAAAACCCTGTTCCACCCACACCAGCCTGCAGGAACCCAGGCTCACAGTAGGCCCAGGTCCATCCTGCCACCAGCAGACAACACAGGAGCCCAGCCGCTGGCACAAGACCACTGTTTCCGACCTGTAGACTACCATGGGAGATCAGGCCTGGATGACCAGCAGACTATCATGGGAGGTCAAGCTGGGGTCAGATCTGCCCTCACTGACTTGCCCAGGAACCACGTACAGGGCAGTTCATCCTCCCCAACCTTGGAGCCCAAGCCTAACCCACTACCATCTTGGGACACTGCATTCATCCCCATAGCTTTCCCTATGAAGTAGCCCCTACATTTTGACAACAGACAGGGTCTAGAAGCAGCTGCACCTAGAGCAGGTGGCCCAAAGACAGTGTAAGGCCCACCCTATTAGCACCATCTCTGTAAGACATTGCATCCATCTTGGGGAACCTCCACTATTATCTCTGAGTTACCTTAGCTATTGCAGCAACCACCTTTAGTTGAAGTATCATACATTGATGGACACCAGTAGGGTCTGGAGGCTCAAAACCAAGGTGACATACTGACAATCTGCACTGCTACTACAAGAATATAGGGTAGAAACTGTAATATCTCAGATCCATGCTACAAAAAAGGAAGACATATAGACAAGATGAAAAAACAAGGGAGGAAACTGTCCCAAACAAACCAGAATACTACAATAACAGAACCCATGATCAGAGAAGTTGATAAAATGTCAGAGAAGGAGTTCAGAAGGTTCATAATTAAAATGATCTGTGAATTAAAGGATGACCAAAGAGAGCAAATACAGGCAAAAATCGATCATTCCAACAAAGAGGTAAGAGAACAAATTCAGGTAGCAAAATATTACTTCAAGAAAGAGATAGAGACACTGAAAAAAACAAACAGAAATCCTTGAGATGAAGGAAACAATAAATCAAATGAAAAACTCAATAGAAAGCATAAAATCAGACTACATCACTTGGAAGAAAGAACATCAGATAATGAAGACAAAGTATACAATCTGGAAAATAAAGTTAATCACAAGAGAAGATAGAAAGAAAAGATGAACAGAACATCCAAGAATTATGGGATAGCATCAAAAGACCAAACCTAAGAGTTATTGGGATAAAGGAAGGCACAGAGTTTCAAACTAAAGGAACACACAATCTCTTCAATTAGATAATATCAGAAAAATTTCCAAGCATGAAGAACAAATTGGAAAACCAAATACAAGAGGCTTACAGGACACCAAATGTACAAAATTACAACAGATCTACACCAAAGTACATTATAATGAAAATGCCTAGCACACAGAATAAGGATAGAATCTTAAAGGCCACAAGAGAGAGAAACCAGATCACATGTAGGGGGAGAACAATTCATATCTCAGCAGATTTTTCAATTCAGACCCTCAAAGCCAGGAGATCATGGAAAAATGTATACCAAGCTCTGAAAGAAAATGGATGCCAACCAAGAATTTTATATCCAGCAAAATTAAGCTTTATATTTGATGATAAAATAAAAACCTTCCATGATATACAAAAGTTAAAAGAATTTCCAACTAGAAAGCCTGCACTACAGAATATCCTCAACAAAATATTCCAAGAAGAGGAAATGAAAAACAATGATGAAAATCAGCAGAGAGAGAGAGATTACACTAAAGAAAAATCTAAGGAGAGGAGAAACCAAGTCAAGTTAAATACCAAAAATAAACAAAAATGCCTGGGAATACAAATTATGTCTCAATAATATCCCTGAATGTTAAAGGTCTAAACTCAGCAATCAAAAGGCATACACTAGCAGACTGGATCAAAAAAATTCAATAATATGCTGCCTCCAAGGGACTCATCTCATATGTAAAGACATCCACAGACAGGAGGTAAGGGGTTGGGAAAATCATACCACTCACATGGACCGCAGAAGCAAGCAGGGGTTTTCATATCAAATAAAGTAGTCTTCAAGTTAAAGCTAGCCAAAAGGGATAAAGAAGGACATTTCATACTACTCAAGGGAGCCATACTCCAACAAGCCTTAACAATTATAAATATATATACCCCAAACAATGGGCATTCTATGTTTATCAAACAAACTCAAGTTCAAGAGTGAAAGCATTAGAAAAAGAAGAAAAAATCTATACCAAAAAAGTACAAGACAGGAAATAATTAAAATCAGAGCTGAAATCAATGAAATTGAAACAAAAGAAATAATTGAAAAAAGTGACAGAACAAAAAGTTGGTTCTTTGAAAAAAATAAATAAAATTGACAAAACTTTACCCATGCTAAGAAAGAGAAGGAGAGAGAAAACTGGAATTTTTAACATACATGATGAAAAAGAAGTATCACAACAGACATTACAGAAATACAGAAGATAATTAGAAATATTTTGAAAACTTGTACTCCAATAAAATATAATATCAAAGGCATCGACAAATTTCTAGAGTCATATGGTTTGCCCAAACTGAATCAGGATGATATACACAATTTAAACAGATAAATTTCAAGTGACAAAATAAAAGATGCCATCAGAAGCCTAAAAACAATGAAAAATAAAACAGGATCTATACTCTTTAAATTATTTCTTGAAATAGAAAAAGAGGGAGCACTTCAAAACTCATTCTGTTAGGCCAATATCACTCTGATTCCAAAACCAGGCAAAGACCCATCAAAGAAACAAAACTTTAGACCAATGTCGCTCAGGAACATAGATGCAAATATTCTCAAAAAAATTCTGGCAAATCAAATATAAAATATATCAAAAAGATAGTGCACCACTATCAAGGGAGGTTCATCCTAGGAATACAAGTGAGTTTCAACATATGGAAATCAATAAATGGAACTCATCATATCAATAGATTTAAAGATAAGAGTCATATGATCATTTTAATAGATGCAGAAAAAGCATTTGATAAAATACAGTATGCCTTTATGTTCAAAACACCAGAAAAATTAGGAATAACAGGAACATATTTCAACATCATAAAGTCTATCTATACTAAGCCCCAGGTCAACATCATTCTCAATGGAGAAAAACTGAAGACATTCCCTCTTTAAACTGGAATAAGACAGGGATGCCCTCATCCACCATTTCTATTTAGTATAGTTCTTGAAACACTGGCCAGACCAGTTAGACAGATGAAAGAAATTAAAGGATACACATAGGAAAAGAAAAACTCAAACTGGCATTATTTGCTGATATGATTCTATACCTAGAAGACCCAAAAAGTTCCACCAGAAAACTTATAGAATTAGTAAATGAATTCAGCAAAGCATCAGAACATAAAATGAACACCCATAAATCAAATGCATTTCTGTATATCAGTGACAAATCCTTAGAAAGCAAAATGAGTAAAACTACCCCATTTACACTAATCTCAATAAAAATAAAATACTTGGGAATCAACTTAACAAAAGCAGTAAAATATCCATATAATAAAAACTGCAGAACCCTAAAGAAATAAATCAAAGAAGACCTTAGAAGATGAGAAGGTCTACCTTGCCCTTGGATAGGCAGAATTAATATTATCAAAATGACCATACTACCAAAAGCACTATAGAGATTTAATGCAACTCTGATCAAAATCCTCATGACATTCCTAATAGAAATAGAAAAACAAATCATGAAATTCATCTGGAAAAATAAGAGACCCAGAATAGCTAAAGCAATCTTTAGTAGTAAGAGTGAAGCAGGTGGCATCACTATACTAGAGCTGAAACTATACTACAGAGAAATAATAACAAAAACAGCATGGTATTGGAACCAAAACACTCTGGTAGACCAATGGTACAGAACAGAGGTCACAGAGACTAACCCACAGAACTACCATTATCTTATATTAGACAAAGACTCCAAAAACATGCATTGGAGAAAAGATAATCTCTTCAACAAATGGTCCTGGGAAAACTGGGAATCCATATGCAACAAAATGAAATTAAACTATCTCTCACCATGCACAAAGAAACTCAACTCAAAATGGATCAAGAACATAGGAATACAATAGGTGACCCTGTGTCTAATCGAAGAAAAAGTAGGCCCTAATCTCCATCATATGAGATTAGGCCCCAACTTCCTTAATAAGAATCCTATAGTGAAAAAAATTAAAATCAAGAATCAATAAATGGGATGGACTCAAACTAAAACTTTTTTTTCTCAGCAAAAGAAACAAGCCACATCAATGTTTATAGCAGCACAATTCACGATAGCTAAATTGTGGAACCAAACTAGATGCCCTTCAATAGATGAATGGTTAAAAAAAAGTGGCATATATACACAATGGAATATTAGTCAGCAATAAAAGAGAATAAAATCATGGCATTTGCAGGTAAATGGGTAGAGTTAGAGAAGATAATGTTATGTGAAATTAGCCAATCTCCAAAAAACAAATGCTGTATATTTTCTCTGATATAAGGAGGCTGATTCATAGTGGGGTAGGGAGGGGAAGCATGGGAGATATAGAGGAACTCTAGATGGGGCAGAGGGGTAGGAGGGCAAGGGAGTGGGCATTGGGTTAGAAATGATGGTGGAATATGATGAACATCATTATCCAAAGTACATGTATGAAGACACAAATTGGTGTGAATATACTTTGTATACAACTAGAGATATAAAAAATGTATGCTTACATATTACATACATGTAATATGAATTATAATTCATTCCGCTGTCATATATTAAAAAAATAATGAAAAAGAAAAAAACCCTGCTTACAATACTTTCTAAAAAAGTGAATACTCAGGGATAAAAATAAAGGAGATGAAGAACTTATATACTGAAAACTTTGTAGAGTCATATAAGAAGTGAAGAAGATACAAATGAATTAAAAGCCATCCTGCATTCATGATTCAGCAGACTACTGCTACCATGGCCATTTTACCCACAATGATCTACAAATTGGTGTATTTACTATCAAAATACCATAGACACCTTGTTCAGTAATAGAAAAAAATTATAAAATTCATATAAATCTACAAAGGACCACAAATAGTCAAGAAATCATGAGAGAGAAAAACAAAGTTGGAAGCACCACACTTTATGATTTTAATATGTATTCTAAAGTTACAGTAATATTCTGATATTCTAATGATGGAAAAGAATTGTCTAAATTCTACTTATACCCCAGAATTCCTTCCTTTTCAAAAAAAATCTCAATTCTACAAGAACTTACATATTTTCATAAAATTATACTCTCCCAAAATAAAATATTTCTTAATGCTACAGTTTATAGTTCAGTTATTTTATGAGAAAAAATCACATTAAGATATCATTCACAGTTTCCATGCTAAGCAGAACCTAACTTTAATGATAAACATATGTTTGAAGGAGGGAATCCATGGTGTTTCTAGAAAATGACTCTTAATGCCTAAAATGCTAGTGGTAGAATATCGTAGTTCATTTTTCCAGTCAGGTCTAATCTTTTACTTTCAAGTAGATAAGGCATAAATGAGTTTAAACCTGAAAACCTGGCTAAACATATTTCACGATTAATTAGTCACTTTAAGAATCACAGTTTAATGTTGAATTCCACACATTGACAGGTCAAAATTATGACAGAACAGATAAATATGAGTGTATATAAATTATCTCTCTTTCATGTAAAGACTCAGATTAAAAATTTAACATTAAAATGAATATTATAATAATGTGCAAGTCAGTCCTTCACTCAGCCAATGTAGCACCACTGGGTCTAGCACAGTTTGGTTACTGCCATGTTTTCATTAACTTTAATGTTTGTTTTAATCAAAGTACACACTTCCTCCAGGTTGAAATATTGTAGTTGATTTCAAAGTATATCAGTTTCATTGTATTGTATAGATTTTTTTATTTTATTCTTTGCTATATTTTGCTTTATTTTCAGGATGAATTTGGGCCATCACCAAAGACTAAAAGCACAGAGTATTGACAATGAAAGCATGCAAGTCTTTCCACACTAAGAACCTGAAAGTCATCTCAGCAAATTTGTTGATGCTTTAAACTAAAAAAACTGAGGTTTAGAAGGTTTTATTTTTAGTCCTGGTAACACAATGCTTTTTAATGAATTCATCTTAAAATTTGGGTGTTGTACTCCAGATGTATCTAATTTCTGTCAACAAAAACAAAACCAACCAAAAATACCTCTAAGTGCTTTGATTATTTTTATTAATAAAATCAGAATTTACCCATGTAAAAATAATGAATACCTTCTAATTTTATTGCAGTGATATTATAATTTTAATGTCCAGAGTAGCTTTGTTTGTAAATTTGTTGGTGCTAATCTGAGAATAAAGTAAGCAGTGTGCCTTGGCAATCCAGTCAGGAAGAGTCCATTATTGGGTTTATTGATTGACTAGAAGAAATATATGTTAGTTCTTATTCAAATCATACCAAATTATATTAGGTTAGGAAAAATGGAGAATACAAAAGAAAATGAATAATTACTGTGATAAAATCTAAATTTTACAAAAATATTAAAGTGTAAGTAAACTCAAGAGAATTAATATGGCATCCAAAATTAAAAAAATAAAATATATAAAACTCCAAAAAATTGATAGTAAGGAAAATTTGACTACAAACAAGCATAAGATCTATTTGTGAAACAGTAGACGGGAGACTTTGAAATTTAGGATTTTTTTTTTTTCACAAAGGCTTTATTTACATCAAATGTTTTGTTATATAACCTTTACTATTCTCCTTGTATCCCTGATAAATAACACTGAACCTTCAGATTCTGACACACTGTCCTCCCTTAATGTCTCTGGATCTTGTAAACAATTATGTTTTCTTACTTAAGATATTGTGTTTGCCTGCCTATTTCTTTTCACAAACTTCTAACAGTATGAATATGGATATCAGAATAATTTTTCAAGGCTCATAGGACTTAGTGTTTACCAAAAGAATATTGAAATGGATCCAAATGATCAAACTCTTACAAATTCTTATTTGAAAGAGTGATGAAAACTTAGCCACCAAAATATAATGATTGAGAGCTTGTACCAAAGCTTACCTTTCTCTTAAAGATTTGCTGAAAAAAAAAACTGGTTTGAAAAACCATATTACTTACTTATATCTCCCACAATGGAAGAAATTAGCATTTTTAAGATAAAAACAGACCACCTTATAATAAGCAAAGTAGCTAACAAATCACTTATCATAGATACAGAATAAAGGCAGTGGGATATGATTTCCTCTGATAAAATTCTGATTAAGTGTCTTCGTACCACTTTAGCAAGAAGCCAACCCTCTCATAGGGATTTAGATATAGTGCATTTTTTTACAGGTAATTACAGGAAGCACAGTGAGGGAGTAGGAAAAAAGAAGAGGGAGAAAAGCCTGAAATAATAATGTTAATGTGCATGTTCATGTGTGCAATTAGTGAATCTTACTGAGGTTTGCCATATAGAACATGCCATATGATATCCCACCAGAGAACTCAAAGTCCATGGTATTTATCCACAGATCCTGTCCTTAGTTTTGGGAGAATGAACTCTGGCACACTTTCTCCTGGAGACAGCCTTCACCAGAGAAACAGGTGCAGCAGCTGGATGAGAAGCAGTCAGTGCTGGGAAACCAGAAACTGCAAGTGCAAGGGAACTCAGATGTAGGCTGGGGCTATAAAGGTATGGGCATCAGTGAGGTCTGGTACACTCACTTTAGATAGGGCATTTTTGAGGAGAAATCACTAGACAAATGTCTAAATATATTTGGACAATCAACTTCATAAGTATTCCCGTGCAGACCAATAATAATGAACATGGTTAAATAATATCCACCAGTAGCGAGTCCTTAAAATATCATATAATGTATTTCCTGAATGGTACCAGTGTCAAATATCAAGTTAAATTCTCAAGCCATCTATTCTAACCATTTTCCTTAGTTTCCTACAGATAACAAACAAGCAAATAACAAAATAGGAGAATATGTATGGGTTTTAACAAAATAAATAATTTTTCCTAAAGGTATATGGAAAATTTTATGGTATCTCATTTCATATCCAGTTAAAAAAATCAATCTCACATTCAGTAACAAAACATCAAAAGAGGTTTTATTTATGAATTTGTAACATGCCAGATAATAGATTTCTGTTTATACTCCAATACAAGTGTGTTTCCACTTTATTTTTTTTAACCTTCTAAGGTTTGACTTTAATAGATTTTTTTAGGTTTTAAAAAATGATATCTAAGTATGCCAACTATACATATATGCCCTCTTACCTTTATTTTTTGCATTAATATTTAATATTCATATCTTTTGTATCCTGTATTTTCATTTACAACTTATAAAATGCTGAGAACATGGCAAAGTATAATTATAAGCAAAATCACCATAACATTTCATTATCCATTACCTGAATAAAATTAAAATTTGTCCTTTGGTGATTTTTGCTTCCCTCCCTCCTTCTTCCTTCCCTTCTTCCCTTCTCTCAGCTTTCACCATTTTCATATCCATCCATCCATCTGTATCATCTATTTAATGCTTCCTGTCTTGAACTTTCTAACCTTAAACTTACCCCTCTAAAAAGAAGTATTTTAAAGTTGAAGTATTAATTTCTTTTATATTCAACTATGAATGAAAGAGTGAAATATATGCTTGTTGGAATTAAGCTACCAAGGGGGAAAATGACACCAAGACTTCCAAAATGATACATTTAATGGATAAATACAGACTTTATAAATATTCTAACAAAATGTAATTATTTCAATGAAAGTGCAGTAATGGAACTTATGGATGTATATTTGATATAGATCAAACTAAAATATGCAGTGGTAATTTGGAGGAAATATTTAAAGTGAACTATTATGTTGAACATAATGTTAGATTAGAAATGGGTCTTTATAGTACAAAATTAAATAATTTTCGACAGAGAAGGACTCTGAACAGAAAGTATTTCACTGAATTAATTAACTTGACATTCTGTAAATATGGGTGTTCTTGATGTACATTAGTCCTGCTTTGTGATGTAGAGAGATTACCATAGGAGATACCCTTTAAAGATCATTTAGGCCAGAGCTCATGAAGTAAATAAAATACTTTTATTGACTATAACATAAAGAATATTGGATTTGATATATCATCAGTCTCATGTATTTAGTTATAGTTTTAGTACAGCCTTGGTAACTCCACTTTATTCCTGATACAATTTGCCTGGTATCATATCATTTGTGTAATATTAACTTGTTTGCTAAAGTTTCAGTTATGACTATTCATAACAAATAAATGCTTTGAAGACTTCAAGACTATATTTTAATGTATGAACTTGTGCTTAAAAAGATATTATTAGTATTATTTGGTAATTAGATGTTTTATGGGTGTATATGTGTTTTAATTGTAATTATTCAGATTGATTTGAGTCTTCTTATTTGTCAGTTATTTAACATAGAATTTCCACTATACAAAAATAACAAATCCCAAAAGCATCTGTGAGGCCTCATGAGATTGCATGTTAGCAAGACTATTTGACAGATGCTGCAATCAAGTATTTATAAGGATATAAACATATTATTTCTCTTGCCTATGTTTATGGCAAATTACTATGAAGACAAATATTTTGGTCATTTTCCAAAACATGTTCCTCTTCATTTTTGTTAGATTTCATCAAGGTGGGGGTTGTTAAATTATGAGCTCTTTCAATGAGAGATTTAAAACTTCATCTTAAAGGAGTTAAAATATTAATGGCAAATAAAAATAAGGCTTTTGAGTAAATTTCTTTTCTTTGAGCTTTTGTATATATAATGTCATTATGGTTGGGAATCCCCCAAAAGCTCACGTGTTAGACAATGCAGGAATAATCAGATGTGAAATGATCAGATAATGAGAATTGCAACATAGTCAGTAGATTAATCAATTTGATTGGTTGATAATTTGAATGGGTACTAGTACATTTGCCTATGGTTATAAACATGAGTACCATGTTTATAACCATAGGCAAATGGGATACTGCTGGAGGAAGTGGTCACTGTGGGTGTGTTTTCATCCCTGGCTTTTATGCTCTCTACTTTCTGGCTACTATTATCTGAGCAGTTTTCTCCTGCCAGATCTTGGCATGATGTTCTGCCTCACCTGGTCTTAGGACAATATAGTCAGCTATCATGGACTGAAACTCTGAAATAAACTTGTCTTCCTTTAAGTTGTCCTTGTCAGGTATTTTGATTATAACAATGAAAAACTGACTAACACAATGTGAATGAACATTATAAAGCTATATTTAATTATATGACTTTGTTAAGGAATATTCACAAAGTATCCATTATTTCTGTTTCTTTAATTAAATCCACATTCTATAATAATACTATGCATAAATAAAAAGTAAGTGGATCTGTAGTAAACCTATGGTATTATGATTGTTCACTCTGCATATGCTGGTGATTTAAGAAGAGTTTAGCCATCCAAAATGACAAATTGAGTTTTACTTAACATATTTCCAAAATAATTATATGTTTTCTTATATGCATGGGACAACAATAACTGTTTAGAAGTGAATCATAGTTGATTATCTTATAGACTATGGAGTAAATTTTTGTAATTAATAAATAGAATATTTGAATATTTCATGATGTGCAATGTAATGCACTCTGAAATAATTAAAATAAATACCATTTTTATAAAATGGCACTTTTAAAAAGATGGTTATTTCTATGAATAGTATCAAATTGCCAAAAATAATGTATTAAGATCCATTAAAAGTGTATCTCTTTGCTAAAATTAACTAAAATTAATATAATCAAATAAATACTTTTTAATTAAACCACTTATATTCTAACAGGTCTGGAAAGCATATTATTTAAATTCTATGAACATTCAAATTAATGTAAGAAATAATGTTGCAATGATTTTCTTTATTTATTTATAATATTTTTTTGTGTGTGGTCCTAGGGATTGAACCCAGGGCTTTGTGGCATGTGAGGCAAGCACTCTACCAACTGAGCTATATTCCCAGCCCAGTATAAAATATAAATGCATATTTATTTATTTCAAGTACAATTTTCTTTATATTCTTACTAATTCCCTTTTTTATGTTTTTGTATTTACTAATAGGGACATGTATATTCAGCAAGTTAAGAAACTTGTCCCAGTTAAAATATTCTAAAAAGATAAATTATGTGCTTATTTTATTTTTTCTATCTAGTGTTGAAATGCTTTTTTATTTTACTTTACTGCATATGATTGTCACAGAAATAGCCTATAGATAACTATATCTTTCTATTCATTATTTTGAAGTAGAAATATTTGTCTGAATTTTTAATATTATACCATACTTTATATTAAAAAAATTGAGCAGATATATAGTGATGTGATATCATCAGGCAAAATTGGGGGAAAGTGTATTCCTGAGTGAACAGTAGAGGCAGAGGCATGCATATAGAAATATGACATAAAGTGGGTTCTGTGAAATTGAGCAAAAGGTCACGGATAATTAGAGTGTTAAATGTGAATGCAAGTCTTCATATGTGAGAGTAAGGTTTGATATGTAAAAGACAATATTTTTCTCTTACGCAGGAAATCATTCAGAAAAGTTCTTGGATTTCATAAAAATGATGATTGATATTTTTGAGATCACAATATTGCAGAAGAGAAAGTATCTACGATAGAAAGATTATGCTAATAAACTTATTATTATTCTCAGTTAACATTCAGAAATCTTCAGCTATCCTTCATATGTGATGATAAATATTGATTATAGAATGCCATGAGCAAAATCATGATATCCTAACTTAAGAAAATGTGTTGAAATATGGCACAAGTATTTGATATTAAACTGAAGAATAAATTTTTTCATATAACCTATGTTTATTGAAAGGACTTAAACAAATAAGAAATGAAATGATTTTTAAGGAACTGTACTATCATAATGATACCTACAACTAAAACATCAACATCCATATACTCGTCCCAAACAATATAAGCATTTACCACACTTGTCCACCATTCATAGAGTGTGTTCCTGTGCATGCTCAAACATAATTTTGAAGTAACTACTACTACATTTGAAATTATTGATCACAAACTCTGTTAAAAGAGTCACAATCCTGAGCTTGAAAAATACTGACTTAAAACAATATAAGAAAATTCTACTTGGGCATGTCAATTGCAATTCTTGTACACAGTATTAATAACACATGATCAGTTACTTCACTGAGTCCTGTCTTTATGCCTAATTCTCTGTGTGACTAGTTAACAGTTACAGATAAGTTCTAAATACTTTAATTTATATCAAAATAGCTTCCAAAGACTTCAAACCCATCAAAAGGAAAAAATGTAATTTGACTGATATAAAAACACAGTATTTGATATTCTTATAAACATTTGTTATACAATTATATAAATTATATAATTGACTGATCAAATAATAATAGATAAAATAGAATGTATAAAGAAAATATGGTATACACACAATGGAATATGACTCAGCCTTAAAGAAAGATAATGAAGTAATTTATATATATATATATATATATATATATATATATATATATATATATATACATACATATATATTTATATTTTATATAAATATATTTATATTCCCCCATATAAAATTCTTATCAAAATCTGGAGAGGTTATTTTAGATAACATTTATTTTCTTTTAGAACAGTTTTAAATCTATGAAAATATTGCAAAACAAGTACACAACTTCTACACTTGATTTTTGGCATGCATGCCAATACATGGAAAAGTACACTTTTCAGAGTGGTGCTGGGATGACTGGATATCCACATTTAAAGTCGTATTTGAATTTTTCCAAAGATTGAATGTCTATGTCTCCCTAGAATTTATATGTTGGAATTCCAACCCAATCAAGGCCAAAAACATCTCTGTCATCTTGAATTTTTAAATCTTTATTCATCAAGAATTCTGATCTTAAGTTTTCTTTTGTTGTAGTATCCTTCTCTGGATTTGGTAGTAGTATAAGATTTTTTGACATGTAACATGATTTTTGAAGTGTGATCTCTTTTCAGTTCTTGAAATGTTTTGAAATATTTATATTTATATTTATATCAATTCTTCAAATATTTGATATAATTCATCAGTGAAACCAGAAATTTCTAGAATCCATACATCAGAGAAAACATTCCGTTTTTGGTTGTTTCAAACTGTCTTATTTGTAGCTTAATATTCTCCAGCTCCATCTATTTACCAGAAAATGCCATAATTTCATTTTTCTTTAAGGCTGAGTAATATTCCATTGTGTGTGTATACAACATTTTCTTTATACATTCGTCTGTTGAAGGGTACTGAGTTTGGTTCCATAGTTTAGCTACTGTAAATTGAGCTGCTATAAACATTGATGTGGCTGTATCACTGTAGTTTACTGATTTTAAGTCCTTTGGGTATAAACCCCGGAGTGGGATAGCTGGGTCAAATGGTGGATCCATTCCACATTTTCTGAAGAATCGCCATACTGTTTTTACCAATTTGCTGTCCACCACCAGCAATGAATGAGTGTTCCTTATTTCCTACCTCCTCACCAACATTAATTGTTACTTATATTTTTGATAATTGCCATTCTGACTGGAATGAGATGAAATATTAGAGCAGTTTTGAATTGCATTTCTCTAATTGCTAGAGATGTTGAACACTTCATATATTTGTTAATTGTCTGTATTTCTTTTACTGTGAAGTGTCTGTTCAGTCCCTTAGCCCATTTATACCTTGGACCATCTTTTGTTGTTGTTGTTATGTTTTATGAGTTCTTTTTATATCCTGGAGGTTAATGCTCTATCTGAGGTACACATGATAAATATGTTCTCCCATTTGATCTGGGTGTCTATGTTTCTGCCAATATTGATTTTTGTGTCTTATTTTTGCTTCTCTGTTTAGCACCTTACTGAACTCATTATGTATAATCTTTATTACAGTGTGAGGTCACTTAGTTTTTCTGTTTACTTTTTTAAAAAAATATTTTGTCTTTTAGTTGTAGTTGGACACAAAACCTTTATTTTATTTTATTCTTTATGTGGTGCTGAGGATCTAACCCAGTGCCCCCACACGTGCTAGACAAGTGCTCTACCACCGATCCACAATCTTAGCGCCTTCTGTTCACTTTTTTAACGTTCTTTTTCTTCCTTCTTTTAAAAAAAAATTAGTTGTAGATAGACACAACTCCTCTATTTTATACATTTATTTTTATGTGGTGCTGAGAATTGAACCCAGTTCCTCATATATGCTAGGCAAGTGCTCTTCCACTGAACTATAGCTCCAAACCATCTCCTTTTTTTTCTTAAGCCCACCTTCATAAGATAATGCCTGTGTCATCATAACTTAGTCTTTAATCAGTTAAAAATTAAAAGATATGCTTAGACTCCTTGATCCTGAAATTTTTTTATTATTGAAATTGAGTGTGTGTGTGTGTGTGTGCACGTGTGCATGTGTATGTGTGTGTGTGTGTGTGTGTAACCCCATTTCAAATTTTTTTGCAGTTTCAAAGTTTTCATTAATTTTTTCAGGCTTTTGCATATCCTGAATGTCAGCAACAAGTATATACATGTGGGCTTCTACATCTCTAGGAATGTGTTAAAGAATGTTTAATTTTCCAGTGATAATTTAGTTACCTGGGCCTTCCTTTTATATGTTTGGCCCAGATGAAATTACAGCCTTAGGTAACATGACACTAACTATTCTTGATGATCCCTGATGCTTTCAATAAGGTTCTGGGGATAGGGCTTTTTTCCAGCTGATTTTGTATTGAGATCAAATAGTAACAATGGGAATTGTCAGGAGCTGAAAACCTGATTAAAACATTCCCTATTTTCTGGAGGATGAGGCTTATAGTCAAGTTCAGAAAGAAGTAAGTCCCTTTCTTGAATGTGCTTCTATCAGCTTATAATGACTTCCATATCACAGAGTTGAAACATGGAGATGGGAATAACGCTATGCAATCATGCCAAATATCGTACTGCTTTTACTAAGCTTTGTTAGTTTTTCATGAATAAATGTACTTAACTTTTTACAGGGTCTTTAATTATTTTCAAAAGTGCTGCTACTTAATTTTTATATCTTGGTAGTATTTTCATTTGTGGTTAGGGAACATATTCATAGATATCCTCATTTCTAACATCCAGATAAATTTTGGCAATCTTTTTTTCTAATAGTTTGCCAAATATAACCATCATAAACCTGAAACATGCTAAAACATTGTTCTTCCTGATCTCTCATATTTATTCACTAACTAATCAACCATTTTATGCCCAAAGTTTCTATAGATTGACTGCTTTTTACACTTTTCCATTAGATATTTTGAATTAGAATCTTTTAATTCTGTGTTTATAGTTCAAAAACCAGCCTTTAAATTCCCAGACCTTTAGTCAAATGTGTATTGATTTATCATTGTTATCCTTTTAATGGCAGCAACTCAGTTATAGGCACCAGTTTCTGAATTAATTATGATAGACTTGGTGTCAAGTTAGTGTTCTTAACAAATGGTCCCCAATCACAATGACAGAAAACCAGTTATTATTTCTTTTCTATTCTCCCTGTTCATCAGAGGCAGAACATCCTGGTGGAAGGGTTTGGTGGAGGAAAGCTGCTAAACCCATGAAAGATGGAAAAAAGAGAAAACCTGAGGAGCCACAGTGACCTACTTCTTCCACCATACCCCACATGCCTACATTTACCACCCCTAATCCTTTAAATTATTAAGCTACCAAATGGATGAATGCATATGACAGTTTATAGCTGTCATAATCTAATCATTTCAGCTTCATCATTGACTCAGGAGCATTTTGGGGAAAGCTCATATTCAGATCACAGTATTGTGTAAATATGTTAACAGGGGAGTTCTCTTGGTCATTCTGGACTCAGGCTTGATGAGGCTCCATCTCAACAGATAATTCCAAATACATAAATGGCAAAGAGGAATAACTTACTTGTTCAGTGATGTACAATCTAACATGTAATTGGTAAGAACAAGTCATATGTTCATGACCAACTTCAAATGAGGCAAGAAATTGCAACCCTATCATGTACCCCTAAGGAAAAAAAAAACAAAAAACTTAATGACAAAAACAAAGAAAATACACTCACAACTCTCAGAATTTATGTTAGGATGTGTATAGGCTAGAAAATTTGCATTCTGATGCCATTTTCTGAGCATATCGTGTATCTGCACTGCTACATCAAGAAAGTAGCTATTACTTTGAGTTGGTGGCTCTAGCCTACGGATGGAAAAATATATTTCATTTTCAATGCTAGCTTAGATAGACTGATAGCAATTGCCTAGGGTAGTGTGTTGGGAAGTATTTTGAAGCCTCTTCAAGGCTCAGTGGAAAAGAGTGCCATGATTGATTAGTGTCTTTCAGATAAGCAAAACTATTATACTCATCTGAAATAGGTTGTTCAATCACTCTGCTTTCTAGAGCTCTAAGCATCCATTGTGGAAAGCCATGCACAGGGTCTAGAAAGACAGAAACATTTTAAAGAAAATGACATTTCAAGTAATATGGGTATTTTATAACATTTCTAGAAATTAGAGATATCTCAAGCATATTTTTATATTTCATAGAAAAGCAAAGAAATACTCTCATGCTGATAGTAAAGTACTAATTTCAATGTTCTATTCAATTTTCTCTATATGTATACCTCATACCTCTATTTATGCCTATACATATATACCTAAATGAGTATGTCGTAGGTATACCTATATGAGATTTTTGACTCATAAATTATAGTGATGGCCAATGTGAAATTAATAATTATCAGTTTAACTAAGTGCTAAAATATTTAGTATCAGTTTTGAAATATTTTAACAATGTTTTTACTCAAAATCTATCTGTAAAACACTTCCTATCACAACACTGGTGTGGAGAAAAAGGATTATGAAGAAGGAAAGAAGGATCGAAGGACTGAGGGACTTCCATTCTCTCTAGCTTTTTGTGTTTTTCTTTCTGTTGGCACTTGATATGCTTTCCTCAAAAGATCCTATGAGGCAACCACTGCAACTGTATTTCCACTTGCATTCCTCCCACAGTGAGCAGACACAATTTGCACTTCAATGAGAGCTGTTACTATTATATGATTATTAAATGCGTATTTTTTAAAGTATCCTTTCAACTTCTCACTAGTGATATGAACAGAGCCATAGTTTTCTATAACTGAAAACAAGTTCTCTAGTTATATAAATATTACTTCATGTGTAATAAATTTACCTAAGAGGTTTTGTGTAGATTTGTATTTGTCATAATTACAAACAAATTAAATCTTTTGACAGTCACATATTCTCACATAAGAATCTTTATGTTTTCAGTGTCCTGTGTCATAACAAATCACATGCAGCATAAAACATAGAACATTCATTCATTATAGAAACATAACAAACATTCATTATATAAAGCTCTTGGAATTAGATATACTTCAGTTAATTTTCTTCGTTTTATAGAGAAGAAAACAAAAATCAACCAAATAAAACATCTTTCCAAAGTTACAAATCATATAGTGATTGAATCCACACTGTAACTATGCCTTTTGAATGCTAATTTATTATTTAATTTCTCTCTAAAAAGTGTTCTTTTAATTTCATAATATTTTATCATATTTTACCTTAGATTTTTGAATAAAATAATTTGTATTTCATGTAACATATTTCTTAAATATAGATTTATATAACAATTCATAATTTCATAAGTTTACTGTACAGTTATGTGCATGGATAGGTGTTCTCCAGAGAAACAGGATAAATAAGATGTGTGAATAATTATGTGCATATGCACACACATATATGTACATATGTGAGAAAGAAAAAGAAATGGATTTATTTACTTTTAGGAAAATGGCACACATAATTATAGAGACTGGTGAGACCAAATCTGCAGGGTGAAATGGGAGGCTGGAAATCCAAGAAACATTTGAATTTGCAATTCAAAACCATAGGATGTCTGCTGGCAGAATTCCTTCTTGCTTCAAGAAGATCAGTCCTTTCTTATGTTCAAGCCTTCAGGTGATTGAATAAGGCATACCTACATCATGGAGAACAGTCCACTTTACTCAAAGTTTGTCAATTTAATGCTAATTTCATAAAATAGTCTTCACAGAAACATCCAGAATAATGCTTAACCACATATCTGACCACTGTATAGTAGTCAACTTGACACATGCAATTAACCTTACTTTTGAGAAAGCTGCAATTTCTCATTTCTGGATGATTTTATGTTCTGCCCAATCAGAAAGTGAGGCTAAGATCAAATTTTTTACTGATGGCACAGTGTGTATATTCCTCCAAAACACATAAATATTTTAGCAACATTTGGGAGAATTAGTATTCATCCTGGACATTAAGGAAATCTTTCTCCAATCATTAACTGATCACTAGGTTGAATAGATACCAAAAGTCTAAAGAGATGGAAAATTTTGCTTACATAAAAGAGATTTACAGTAACATTTTTGAATTCTCTGCCAAATATCAGTTAAATAAAAATGAAATTTAATATTAAAAAACTATCTTGGAAATCAAGAAAGACAACCAAGCAAACAACTAATTTTAATCAATTGGTTTACATAAAGATGGATTTAAAATTTTTGAACTAATAACTGAGACACATTGTTAAAATGTAACTTGAATATGAATACACAGCACTGATATTTTGTTATTATAGATAAAATATCAACTATATACATGTTTTTGCATGGTATCAAGGAAACCTTGGCCATTTAGTAAAAATAATTTGAATTGTTTATTGAAATAATCCAACAACTTGATTATTATTATTATTATTTACAAATATCAATAGTTGTATACCCACACATAGAATAACACATACCCACTCAGTTAAAATTTTAAGATACAAATAATGTCACCACTATTTGCGTTATATTGTTTGTGGAATCAGGTAGGGTGGTAGGTACATAAACTCTCAAAAATTTTTCACTTTTATGATGAATATATTCTTTGTTTCTCTGGAAACACTTTCATTCTTAATTATATTTCTACAGGATATATTCATCTGTAAATAGTTTTTACTTTAAAAATTAAATTATTTAAAAATAAATATAATTTTTATTTTTTTGCAGTGCTGAGGATTGAATCTAGCACATTGTGCAAAGTTGGCAAATAATCTATCATTGAGCTACACTGCAGCTACCAAGGTTTACTTTTAATCAATAAAATAACTGAATTTTGTTTTTAGCTGCTTTGAGATGACTTTTTTGGTGTACATTTTGCTAACATTACCAAAGTTTTTCTTGTATATAACACATTAAAATGATAACTATATTGTATTCATATTTCTGAGATCATTCTACCCACCCATATTTTAAATTAATAAATTTTCATCTACTATTTATATTCCGTATTTCCCAAATCTTAAAAAAAAAATGAAAACAGCAGGTTTGAATCTAATTATGGTTTGGTTTTGAAAGGTCTTGGCAAACTTTTAAAAATCTCAATTATTTCATGTGGGTTTTAGCACATGCTATGAAGAGGACTTCAATAGTCTTATTTCTTCCTTTATTTTATAATAAATTAGTATGAACTGTGACTTGAAGAGAATTAATATATTAAAAATGTAATACTTCCACAACTTTTGGGGTAAAAGCTAAATTTTTGCTGTGTTCCCTCAGGTGTGCTATTTTTTTAAGATTGTCTCTGAAGGAGAGAATGTGTTTAGCTTGTCCATCCACCAAAGCAGAAAATTATATTACTCAGGAAGGCAGATCAGCAGAGCAGAAAGTTAGTTACATCTACAGGTGAGTGGAGGTGGTATTGAGATAGGAATTTGTGCTGTGTCACTATGTTATTTGTGAAGTAAAAGTCGTAAAAATCACTCATCAAAATCTTTATGAAATAAATTTAATATAAACCATATATTAGAAAAGGGCTTACTTCTAAGGTGCCCTGGTTTGTCAGGATGATTAATTTCATTGTGGTTGTTGGGCTAAGGTCACTGTCTTCTTGTTGGCCCTTGGTCACAAAGTGCCCTCAGCAAGTAGGGGCCGTGATCAGCCTTCTGGGATTACCTGAGGTTCCTTGGACTTGACTTCTCTGTGGATTATCTCATGACAAATCATCCTGCTTCCTCAAAGCTGGGAAGGGAAGGAGTCTGTACAGTAAATCTGCCATTAATATAAAATGTGAAGTTATAGAGATTTTGATTTCAAAATTCCATTGTTATTATTTCAGGAAATGATTAAATTTATTGGAATAAATGTACTATCTGTCTCTTTGATACCATCTCAAATTTCAGTTTAATTTTTCTATTTAGCTGGAATCCTTGTGTGTGTTTTACAAAAAATCATCGAGTGTGTTTTAATTTTGGAGGAATCATCCAAATATGAGGGTAGAATTTATATATAAAAAAGGGATATTTATCTGAATTTCACCTTTCCTGTCCTTTATCAAAAGATTCTTCTGGCTCAGAACACAAAGACTAGGGGGTTCATATTAGAGTTCTAAACCCTGTGTACTCTTCTGTGTACTCCTTTAGCTAACAGTGTTAAAATCTAGTCTTTCCAAAGATATTCCTTTCTCTTAAATGGTTACCATCCTGCATTAACTACATAACTTTGCTTACTTTACCGAGCTTTATGTAACTGTTTTGTTTTGTTTTGCATGTATAATTTGACCCAGGTTTATATTTATTGTCTATATAAGAGTTTCCCCCAAAGGAGTTAACCTCCTATGCCAGAAATGGTCTCAAATGCAGAGCTCCAGCATCTTTTGATGCTACCTTTTTGCTTTTTCTGAATTTCTTCAGTAGCTTAAACATAATTATACTGGCCTCTATATTTTATTTTTGAAAGATTATGATCTCCAAATAAATAAATAACACTAAAGAGTTATATAACAGTTAAATAGTAAGATCTCTTAATATTTTAGTGACATCCACTATGAAATTGTTCAGTCTGCATTTTGCAGCCTGTCTCACTCTTTTTAGTCTGATACAATGTCATCAGTGAGCACTAAACTTACTTTTTCTTTTTTCTTAATAATTGTAAATTATTGAATATTATAACACTAATATTTCTATACATACATACACAGATGTAATGTAGGACTAAAAGGAATTTTAACTATTTTCATATATATTTATTGTTGTCACTGAGACTTCTTTAGAAAATGATAAGTGAATGTTGATTTAATCATTTGATTTTTTTTTTTTTCAGTGCATAATCTTCTGTGGACTAGTTAGCAAGTGTTACTTTTATAGCAAGGCCAGCACCATGGTGTCCATTTATGTTTAGATTTAAAATAGTAAAAACTGAAAAATATCAAGAAGACTGTTTAATATATTTAGAACTATTTAAGTTCTACAGCAAAGAAAATTAGTTTGATAGTATGAATAAAGAATTTTCAGGGCTATTTCAGGAGTCTTTCTAAGATGCTGTCATAAACAATTGGTTAAAGAATCATTAGCAAGCATTTTCCCTTTTATTGGCAAATGTGTATCCAGGAATTTTTTTTTTTTTTTTTTGATACTGGGGATTGAACTCAGGGACACTCAACTGCTGAGCCATATCTCCAGGTCCATTTTGCATTTTATTTAGAGACAGGCTCTCACTAAGTTGCTTAGTGCCTCACTTTTGCTGAAGCTGCCCATGAACTTGCAATCTTCCTTCCTCAGCCTCTCAAGCAATTGGTATTACAGGTGTGCACCATAGTGTGAGCCCAGCTCAAAGACAGATACTTCTTACTGAAAGCTTTCAGAAGTCACAAAGTGATAAACTGCTGGGAGCTGGGTAGAGATGTAAGGGTATCATGCTGCACTTGAGAAGAGGAAAAGACCAGGCCAGAAAGACCTTAGGTCTACAATGGGGGATTCAGACCTGCTTTGTTCTCCCCATTTATATGGAAGGATTCCTGTCAAACACAGACCCTGTGACAGGGTCTGGCCAGGGACTCAGGTGCACTTTATATCATAGATAATGGCCTTCAGGATATTTAGTGATACTGTACTCTGTGATCAATTAACACTGCTTGTCTTGGAGACTAGCATGTTTCTATGAAACATAGTTCTATAAGGAATTATGCTAATTAGCAAGGATTTTACTTAATTGTATTTTAAACAATTGAAGATTATCAGGAATTTATTATGATGATGATATCACAATATCACTTCAGTCATGGTTCAGTGGTCTGTACTTAAGTGTCAATAGAAGGCATTAAAATCAGTATTATAGAGTTATCTGTTCATGTCTTTACTTAAAGAGAAGATGAAGAAAGTGAGAATATTTATTTTCATCATTTCCCAAACCAATTTTTAAAGACTGACCAAGAATATACCAATGTCATTCTTATTACTCTTTAAATGTACAAAAGTACTTCAAATGATTAGTGCACATAGTTGAGATTCCTTAATATGTATATCTAATCAATCCATGCAATTCAAACAATTTTTTGAAAAGTATTTTTTTATTTTAATTTTTTATTGTTAGTTGTTCAAAACATTACAAATTTCTTGATATATCATATTTCACACTTTGATTCAAGTGGGTTATGAACTCCCATTTTTACCCCATATACAGATTGCAGAATTACATCAGTTACACATCCATTGATTTACATATTGCCATACTAGTGTCTGTTGTGTTCTGCTGCCTTTCCTATCCTCTACTATCCTCCCTCCCCTCCCCTCCCCTCCCCTCTTCTCTCTCTACCCCCTCTACTGTCATTCATTTCTCCCCCTAGTATTATTTTTCCCTTTCCCCTCACTTCCTCTTGTATGAACTTTTGTATAACCCAGGGAGAGAGAAGGGGAAATTGCATGGAAATGAAAAGTATTTTTTTAATACTAATTTTTTTAGTTTTCGGTGGACACAACATCTTTATTTTTATTTTATTTTTTTATGTGGTCCTGAGGATCCAACCCAGCGCCCCGCAAATGCCAGGCAAGCATGCTACCGCTTGAGCCACATCCCCAGCCCCTTTTTGAAAAGTATTTTAAGATCAAAAAAGAAAAAGTAACTTTTCTCAAATGTTTGAAAATACAAATTTAGGCTACTGACATTATAAATTAATAAACATTGCGTATGTTTTTAAACCACATATAGCAGCCTAACACTGTGGAAAATAAGTAAATTTACCAAGATAAATAAAAAATGTTGTCTTTTAGTCAGAACTGCATGAGAGCTGATGATCCTATATGCTGTGTGATAGGGGATATTATAATCACAACCAGTCAGTTACTGCAGGAATTACATGTCAAAATGAATAATTTTAAAATATGATAATTCTTTTGTCTAAACCAGATAAATTTAAGCAAAGGGAGTTTAAGGCTGGTAGTTAACTTTATTTTAAAATAAGAGTAGTATAAATTTAAATTATTGTTTGATCATCTGTCATAACAGTTATGGAATTAAATTTTTCATTAATATTTTCAGGTATTTAAAAATATGTTTTTCTTAATTTTCACACTAAGTTATATTTAAGGAATAAATTGTTCTTGTTTATTAAGTCTGTAAGGGATTCTGAAACATGATATAAAATGACCAGTTTATAATAACTGGAATATTCTTATGCACATTTTACCATCTTCTGATGCAAATGGAAAAGAGATAAATGCTTCTCCAAACAAAAGGATCATATGCTAAGAAATATTTGATATTAAATTTTTAATGTATTACTAGACTTTGAAATCATCTGTATTCTCAATTTCTATCTGCAAATGCAACATAGAAGTTATAATGAACTCAAGATATAATAATTTAAACTATTTCTGAAAGAAATTCATTCTTGTATGATTTATCACATATTTTATTCAGATTTTAACCATAGTGTTAATAACAGTTTATTAAAGTGTCACAGTGTGTTAAATATGAAACAAATTGCAATTAAAATGGAAATATTATTAAGATCTATATATCTTACCATCCAAAATCCAGATATATTGCTAAAAATTATTGTGAAGAAAAGTAACCTTTATGAAATCAGTATGGTTTTAGTTAATCAAAGGAAAGATTCAAGCTTTTATATCTGCCTCAACTTTGTCTGGGAGTTTAACAAAGATAAATGATGCCATAAATCAGAAGAGGCATTTCTTTCTACTTCACACTTCAGCACTCTGACCTTTTCCCACTTATTTGTTTTATTAATTTTAAAGACAATGACACTTAAGAGTTCTCTTGCTATGGTACTTGATATAGTTGCAGAAATATTCACATATTTGGGAATTAAGGAAAGAAAAAAAATTCGTCTGCATTGAGAAAATAAATAATAAGAACCAAATTGCTAAATTGCTAGTATTTTGTCTTATAATTGAATTTTGAAAAATAAACAATATTTTAATCTGTTGCAAAAGTGGACATATGATAAGCATATATATAAATGTATGTTAAATATATATATTCTTGTATATGTAAATATCTAAGAAAACCTTAAGAGTACTGATAATTTTTATTGACATAGCTTAAAAGGGTAAAATAATTTATTATGTCACATGATTTCATATTGGAATTTTTTTCTGAAATTTTGTAACTGATTATGAATCAATATATAAAAATGAATTTTTATTTTTACATTAAAGTCATTATAAAATGCTTAACATTTCCCTTGTATTAATTGATATTGAATCTGCAGAAAGGTATTTAAGGAAGGAAAATATGACTTAGGTAAAATAATTTGCATAGCAGAAATATATATTTTTTTCTCTGATGCATTCTGGATACTGGAATTTCACAAATTCCTCTCATGCATGCAAGAGCTCTAAAAATTAATTTAAAAATCTATTCAGTCCACGAAAATTATATTATGTGGAAATGGTCTAAGGTGGGATTTAGATTGTCTAAGATAAGTTAAAAT
The DNA here is from genome assembly GCF_021218885.2 of Marmota monax. NCBI lineage: Eukaryota > Metazoa > Chordata > Mammalia > Rodentia > Sciuridae > Marmota > Marmota monax. Next base: position 11,158,957 of record NW_026693153.1, read on the forward strand.
ATGACAAATATTTACCAAATATACCACTGTAACACTAGAATTATATTTAAGGGGACAAGAAGGAAAGAAAGAAAGTTAACTTGAATTGTGGAACTATGTCTACAGAACATGTAATGTGGGTTTCTGCAACAGATGTAATTTAAAACTATCTGCACTTTAAATTTGTTTTAAAAATAAATTTAAATAGAGGACACATAAACTTTAATGTGTATTATATTAACAGATCAGGGATCAATGCACAAATTATATTCATTCAAATATTTTGTGTGTAGTTAGTTTGTATTAGCAGTATTGTCTATTATATGGAAAGCAACACGTCTTAAAATACATTCAATACCAGTACAGTTTATGTGACAGTTAACTGTGTCAGTAAATTTTTTTGCAGTGTTTAGAACAGTACTAAGATACAGAAATAATATAAATGTAAACAAATATGATAATGCTTTGTAAAGAATATTTTAAGCACATAGAACTTTCTACTTCATATTGTCTCTATAACATAAACATCAATTAAATATTAAATTATGATTTCTGCCATTCCGTAAAAGCACTTTAGACAATGAATGTTTAATCTAATTGATGGTAGCACTTAATATGAATAAATAAACAGAAACAATTTATTTGATTGTAGCATATGGCTATGAATTCATAAGAAATATCTTCTTGAAACTTAGAATAAATTTAGTGGTTAGATACAAAATGAAATACAGCACTTAAACTACAATTTTTGTGGACTTTTGTGGTTACTGTGTTTCTTTATTGAAAAAAAGTATGAAAAAACACAAAAATTCAAAATTTACCTACATGCATACATAGAGAAGTTTAAATGATAGGTGATAATTGTATAAAACAAGGTAAAAATTTTAACATATATATCCACTATATCAGCATAACTGTTGAGATGCTAGCTTTTCTATTTAGTGTGTTTGTTTAATTATTGGAACAAATCTGTGTAAATTTAGATCTGTATCATAGAATTTGTGTATTTCAGTTAATCCTGCAAAATGACTTAGTGCTTCAGTTAATCCTGAAAAATGATGTAGTGCTCTTTTTACTCTAGAATTCAATGTTTCTTGTTTTATTACTTTTCCATTTAAAGCAAAAGTAGAATAGTTTTAGTTTTACCAACAAAATTAAGAGAGGAAGGTACAAAGCATCCCATATACCCTTATATCTACACATTCATAGTCTCCCACATCAGCATTTCCAAAGAGAGTAATATATTTGTTACAATTAATGAACCTGTATAGACACAATATTTTCATTTGAAGCCCATAGTTTATATAAAGATTTGCACTTGATTTTATAATTCTATGGGTGTAAAAATATAATGTCATACTTTCTATGTAATATCATACAGATTATCATCATTATCTTCATTGCTCTCAAAAATTGTCTCTGCTCTGCTAATTCGTATCTCCTACACTTCAGACCCTGACAACTCTTTTTTAAAGAACTCCATAGTTTTGTTTTTTTTACAGAATGTTTTAGTTGAAACTATACAATATTTACTGTTTTTAAATTAGTTTAGTTCACTTAGTAATATGTATTTAGGTTTCCTCTTTCAATGGTTTTTTGGCTCATTCTGTTTTAGTACTGAACAATATTAAATTGTCTGGATAGCAGTTTATTTATCCATTCATCTATAATATCTTGGTAATTTCCAAGTTTTGGCAAGGAGGAATAAAGTATCAAGGAGGAATAAAATATCTCCATATAGCCTTTTTTAAAAAATATATGGATATAAGTTTTCAATACATTAGAGTAAATACTCAGTAGTATGTTTTCTGGATCCTGTTGCAAGCATATTTGTTTTGTAAGAATCTGACACCCTGTTATCCAAAATAGTTGTGTCATTTTGCATTCCTAGTATTAATAAATGAGAATTCCACTTGCTCCACATCCTCTCCATTATTTGGTGTTGTCAATCATTTTTCTGAATTTGGATCATTCTAGTAGGTGTTTAGTAATATCTCATTATTGTGATTTGCATCTCCCTGATGGCAAAAGATGTGGAGTCTCTTTTCAAATGATTCTTTGCCATCCATGTTTCTTCTTTGGTTAGGTGTCCCAAAAAAATGTAAAGCTGCAATAATTAAAACAATCTGGTAATGGTGAAAGAAAAGACAAATTTATCAATGGAAATGAATACAAAGAAATAGAACTACAAAAATACAGTCGGTTGATTTTGACAAAGAAGCAAAGGCAACACAATGAAGCAAAGATAATCTTTTCATCTTATTATGCTGGATCAAATAAACATTCATATACAAAACATGTATGCACAAAAAACCTTGCAGACTTCACAAAAAAATTAACTCAAATGGATCAGAGTTCTAAACATAAAGTGAAAAAATATGAAAGTTGTAGAAAATAGGAAAATCTTAGAACTCATTGGGTAAAGTGGTGACTTTTCAAATACAATGCCAATGGTAAAAATCTATGAAAGAAATACTTGAAAATTTAAACTTTATTAAAATTAACTGTACGGTCTTTGAAGGGCAATACTGAGAATGAAAGACAAGTCACAGAATAGGAGGAGATATTTGCAAGGCATAACTGATAAACAGCTATTATCGAAAATATAGAGACAATTCTTACAATTTCAGCAATAAGAAAATATCTGAAGCAAAGAGCCATAAATTAAAATTTTTGTTCTTCTTTTTAAATCCATGGTCTTAAATATTTAGGAACCCAAGTACTGAACAAAATGGTTGCTACTTTAAACCATTTTATTGTTTTGTTAATTTATAAATCAATGTAATATCCTATCAGATAAGTAGATACATCAATGTGTCAATGTAATCCTGATAGTTAACTTCTCAGTTATGACATCATATGTATGTGTGTTCGGGGGGTTGTTTACTTTGAGCTGAAAACACACATCAGGTTCAATTTGCTACTACTTTATACACCTAAGGAAAGAAATGTCAGTGTTTCCATTTTCCTACAGAAAGTATAGTACTTAATTTCAAAGACATTTATTCAAATGAATAACAAATAATTAAATGAAATATTTTGTTGTTTCTAATGCTTTTTATTTAAGTTCAAACTTCAGGGAGTATGGGAGAATTATTATATTCTACATAAAAAAATTATGGAGATTAAATTATATGCTATAATAAAGGAACCCTAATTACTATAAAATCATTATTAATAAGCTTAACACTTATGTAACAATGTAACCCATTATAAATTCTTTTTTTATTGGTTGTTTAAAACATTACAAAGCTCATGACATATCATCTTTCATACATTTGATTCAAGTGAGTTATGAACTCCTTTTTTACCCAAAATACAAATTGCAGAATCACATCAGTTACACATTCACATTTTTACATAATGCCATATTAGTGACTGTTGTATTCTGCTGCCTTTCCTATCTCCTACTATCCCACATCCCCTCCCCTCCCATCCTCCCTCTCTACCTCATCTGTTGTTGTTCAGTTCTCTCCCTTGTTCCCCCCCCCCTTTCCCCTCACAACCTCTTATATGTGATTTTGTATAACATTGAGGGTTTCCTTCCGTTTTCATGCAATTTCCCTTCTCTCTTCCTTTCTCTACCACCACCCATCTCTGTTTAATGTTAATCTTTTCCTCATGCTCTTCCTCCCTGCTCAGTTCTTAGTTGCTCTCCTTATATCAAAGAAGACATTTGGCATTTGTTTTTTAAGGATTGGCTAGCTTCACTTAGCATAATCTGCTCTAATGCCATCCATTTCCCTGCAAATTCCATGATTTTGTCATTTTTTAGTGCTCTGTAATACTCCATTGTGTATAAATGCCACATTTAGTTTATCCATTCATCTATTGAAGGGCATCTATGTTGGTTCCACAGTCTAGCTATTGTGAATTGTGCTGCTATGATCATTGATGTGGCAGTATACTTATAGTATGCTCTTTTAAGGTCCTCAGGGAATATTCCGAGAAGGGCAATAGCTGGGTCAAATGGTGGTTCCATTCCCAGCTTTCCCAGGAATCATCATACTGCTTTCCAAATTGGCCGCACCAATTTGCAGTCCCACCAGCAATGTACAAGTGTACCCTTTTCCCCACATCCTCGCCAGCACTTGTTGTTGTTTGACTTCATAATGGCTGCCAATCTTACTGGAGTGAGATGGTATCTTAGGGTGGTTTTGATTTGCATTTCTCTGACTGCTAGATGGTGAGCATTTTTTCATGTACTTATTGATTGATTGTATGTCCTCCTCTGAGAAGTGTCTGTTCAGGTCCTTGGCCCATTTGTTGATTGGGTTATTTGTTATCTTATTGTTTAATTTTTTGAGTTCTTTGTATATTCTGGAAATTAGGGCTGTATCTGAAGTGTGATGAGTAAAGATTTGTTCCCAGGATGTAGGCTCCCTATTTACTTCTCTTATTGTTCCTTTTGCTGAGAATAAACTTTTTAGTTTAAGTAAGTTCCATTTGTTGATTCTTGTTATTAACTCTTGGGCTATGGGCGTCCTATTAAGGAATTTGGAGCGCGACCCCACAATATGTAGATTGGAGCCAACTTTTTCTTCTATCAGGCACAGAGTCTCTGATTTGATATCAAGCTCCTTGATCCATTTTGTTTATCGTGGAAGGTATTAATTTCATCTTCCATCCTGAAGCTTAATTTCGCTGGATACACAATTCTTGGTTGGAACCCATTTTCTTTCAGTGTTTGAAATATGTTATTCCAGGATCTTCTAGCTTTCAGAGTCTGTGTTGAAAGATCAGCTGTTATCCTGATTGGCTTACCCCTAAATATAATCTGCTTCCTTTCTCTTGTAGCTTTTAAAATTCTCTCCTTATTCTGTATGTTGGGCATCTTCATTATAATGTGTCTAGGTGTGGATCTCATGATTTTGCACATTCGGCGTCCTGTAGGCTTCTAGGATTTGGGATTCTGTCTCATTCTTCAAGTCTGGGAAGTTTTCTCGTATTATTTCATTGAATAGACTGCTCATTCCTTTGGTTTGGAGCTCTGTACCTTCCTGTATCCCAATGACTCTTAAGTTTGGTCTCTTAATGTTATCCCATATTTCTTGGATGTTCTGCTCATGGTTTCTTAAGACTCTTGCTGAGCTGTCTATGTTCTTTTCCAGTTGAAATACTTTGTCTTCATTGTCTGATGTTCTATCTTCTAAGTGTTCTACTCTGCTGGTAGTATTCTCAATTGAGTTTTTAAGTTGGTTTATTGCTTCCTGCATTTCTAGGATTTCTGTTTGTTTGTTTTTTATAACCTCTATCTCCCTGTATAGTTGATCCTTTGCTTCCTGGATTTGTTTGCGTAATTCATTGTCGAAGTGATCTTTCATTGTCTGATTTTGCTGTTTAATGTCTTCCTTGATACTCCAGATCGTCTGAAGCATGTATATCCTGAATTCTTTATCTGACATTCCATCTGCTGCAGCTGTTACCTCTTCTAAAGTTGCGTTGACCTGCATTGCTTGTGGTCCTTTCTTTCCTTGTCTTTTCATACTGCTTGCGTATCTTTCCTGCAGGCGCGGGCGGCGGCTCTGGTCTCTCCTTATTCCAATTGGGGTGTTGTGGCTATCACGCCGGCAGGTCACTGGGCCTGTTCTGGGCACTAGCGGCGGCTCTGTTCTGCCCCTACTCCAATTGGGGTGACGAGTGTACCATGCCGGCAGGCCACCGGGCCTGATCCGCCGGTCGGTTGCAGGTTTGCCTACCCTGCAGGCGCGGGTGGTGGCTCTACTCTGCCCCTACTCCAAATGGGGTGACGTGTCTGTCGTACCGGCAGGCCACTGGGCCTGTCCCGCTGGTCAGTAGCAGATCTGCCCACCTTTTGGGCACGGGTGGAGGCTCTGCTCTGCCCCTACTCCAATTGGGGCGTCGTGACTACCCCGCCTGCAGGACGCTGGGCCTGTTCCTGGCACGGGCGGCGACTCTGCTCTGCCCCTACTCCAATTAGGGTGGTGTGTGTACCACGCCGGCAGGCTCCTGGGCCTGATCCGCCGGTCTGTTGCAGGTCTGCCTACCTTGGAGGCGCGGGCGGCGGATCTGCCCTGCCCCTCCTACCACGCCTGCGGACCCCTGGGCCTGATCTGCAGGTTGGTCACAGGTCTGCTCACCCCGCGGGCACGGGTGGCGGTTCCGCTCCGCCCCCACTCCAATTGGGGTCACGTGGCCACCACACCGGCAGGGCCTGATCCGGGCGTGGGAGAAGGATCTGCTCTGCCCCTACTCCAGTTGGGGTGACGTGTGTACCACACTGGCAGGCCACTGGGCCTGACCCACCAGGCTGTCACAGGTCTGTTTACATTGCAAGCGCGAAAGGCGGCTCTGCCCTGCCCCTCCTACCACGCCCATGTACCACTGGGTCGCGGGTCTGCCCACCTTGCGGGTGCGGGTGGCGGCTCTGCTCCACCCCCTCTCCAATTGGGGTCACGCGGTAACCACGCTGGCGAGCCGCTGGGCCTGCTCCGGGCGCTGGCGGCTGCCCGGCTCCTCCCCTCTGGCTCGATGACAAATTGAGGAGACTCGGGTGTCTGTGCCTCGCCCCCCCTACCAGGATACCAACTGTTTCTGTCGCCGCTGGTATTGATGAAGTTCTCTCCTCCGCCGCTTTCTGATGACATCAGATCTCTGCCATGTTGGTATCCTATGCGAATGGCAGCATTTCGTTCCCCTTGCCGGGCAACCAAAGCAATGGGTGAGTCCTGACCGGCCCTCAGCAGGACCCGGACGGAGAAGCAGTTTCCGCGGGCTCCTAGCCCCGGGCCAGGGAAGTTCCGGGAGCCGGAACTCGGCCGCTCCATGCTCGGTGTAAGCTCCTATAAGGGTAGGCTCCAAGAAGCAGTCCCCGCGGGCTCAGATCCGGGAGCCGGAATTCGGCCGCTTAGTGCTTGGTGTATGCTCTGATAGGAGCAGGGTCCAAGAAGCAGTCTCCGCAGGCTCCGCAGCCCTGGGCTAGGGCGGTTCCGGGAGCCGGAACTCGGCCGCCCCGCGCTCGGTGTTCGCTCCGATAAGATCAGGTTCTAAGAAGCACCCAGGCACTGAACCCTAGCAATCTGTCTGCAAGCCGCAGGCGAATGGCAGCCTGAAATTACCTGTTCTATGGCTGAATGAGCTGCGGTCAGTCGAAAACAGGAATGGTGACGTCAGCTTTCCAACATGGTGGCTGCTGGCCTCCTCTGTGGTCTGACCGGTGTGGAGAACCGAGATGGACCGCTTCCTTCCCCCATCTCGAACCCAGAATTCAGCCCTGAGTACGGTTCTTGCACGGCTGGCAGAAACTGCAGCGCTGTATCCCTGCGTCACTATCTCCTCGTTTCCCAGTGCGCGGTGCAGACTCTAGCCGCGGGGCGATTTGCTGAATAAGCAGTGTTACCCTCCGTGCGACAAACCTCTCGCGTTTGAGTCCCCGTAGCCAATCCTCGTGCGATGGAAATCCTTCCTCCAGGTTCCGGAGCACCTCGCTATTGCTGGAAATTCCTAACAAGATAGCCTTTAGCCGTCCTGACTTGTCATACTCCAACACAGTGAAGCAGCACACGGGGGAAATGCACTCCCCTCGCCGCCATCTTCTCCAGTCCCCTTGATCCATTTTGAATTAACTTTTGTGCAGGGCGAGAGAAAGGGGTTCAGCTTCATTTTGTTGCATATGGATTTCCAGTTTTCCCAGCACCATTTGTTGAAGATGCTATCCTTCCTCCATTGCATGCTTTTAGCCCCTTTATCAAATATAAGGTAGTTGTAGTTTTGTGGATTGGTTTCTGTATCCTCTATTCTGTACCATTGGTCCACCCGCCTGTTTTGGTACCAGTACCATGTTTTTTTTTTTGCTACTATTGCTCTGTAGTACAGTTTGAAATCTGCTATTGCTATACCTCCAGATTCACACTTCCTGCTTAGAATTGCTTTTGCTATTCTGGGTCTTTTGTTTTTCCATATGAATTTCATGTTTGCTTTATCTATTTCTACAAGAAATGCCTTTGGGATTTTGATTGGCATTGCATTAAACCTGTAGAGAACTTTGGGTAATATCACCATTTTGATGATGTTAGTTCTGCCTATCCATGAACAGGGTACATTTTTCCATCTTCTAAGATCTTCTTCTATCTCTTTCTTTAAGGTTCTGTAGTTTTCATTGTATAAATTTTTCACCCTTTTGTTAGGTTGATTCCCAAGTTTTTTTTTGTTTTTTTTTTGAGGATATTGTGAATGGAGTGGTTTTCCTCATTTCCATTTCAGAAGTTTTGTTGCTGATATACAGGAATGCCTTTGATTTATGCATGTTGATTTTATATCCTGCCACTTTGCTGAATTCATTTATTAACTCTAGCAGTTTCTTTGTGAACCCTTTTGGGTCTGTTAGATATATTATCATATCATCCACAAATAGTGATAATTTAAGTTCTTCTTTTCCTATTTTTATGCCTTTAATTTTTTTTGTCTGTCTAATTGCTCTGGCTAGTATTTCAAGAACTAAATTGAATAGAACTTGTGAGAGAGGGCATCCCTGTCTTGTTCCAGATTTTAGAGGGAATGCCTTCAGTTTTCCTCCATTTAGAATGATGCTAGCCTGAGGCTTAGCATATATAGCTTTTACAATGTTGAGGTAAGTTCCTGTTATCCCTAGTTTTTCTAGTGTTTTGAACATAAAGGGATGCTGTACTTTGTCGAATGCTTTTTCTGCATCTATCAAGATGATCATATGGTTCTTATCTTTAAGTCTATTGATGTGGTGAATAACATTTATTGATTTCTGTGTATTGAACCAGCCTTGCATCCCAGGGATGAATCCTACTTGATCATGGTGCACAATTTTTTTGATATGCTTTTGTAATTGATTCGCCAGGATTTTATTGAGGATTTTTGCATCTAAGTTCATTAGAGATATTGGTCTGTAGTTTTCTTTCTTTGAAGTGTCTTTGTCTGGTTTCGGGATCAGGGTGATGTTGGCCTCATAGAATGAATTTGGAAGAGCTCCTTCTTTCTATTTCTTGAAATAGCTTGAAAAGTATTGGTATTAATTCTTCTTTGAAGGTTTTGTAAAACTCTGCTGTATACCCATCCGGTCCAGGGCTTTTCTTGGTTGGTAGTCTTTTGATGGTTTCTTCTATTTCCTCAATTGATATTGGTTTGTTTCGGTTGTCTATATCCTCCTGACTCAATCTGGGCAGATCATATGACTTAAGAAATTTATCGATATCTTCACTATCTTCTATTTTACTGGAATATAGGGTTTCAAAATACTTTCTAATTATCTTCTGTATATCTGAAGTGTCTGTTGTGATATTGCCTTTTTCATCCCGTATGTTAGTAATTTGAGGTCTCTCTCTTCTTCTCTTCATTAGCATGGCTAAGGGTCTGTCGATCTTATTTATTTTTTCAAAGAACAAACTTTTAGTTTTATCAATTTTTTCAATGTTTTTTTTTTGTTTCAATTTCGTTGATATCCGCTCTCATTTTAATTTTTTCTTGTCTTCTACTACATTTGCTGTTGTTTTGCTCTTCCTTTTCTAGGGTTTTAAGATGTAGTGTGAGTTCATTTATTTGTTGTTTTTTTTTTCTTTTTTTGAGGAATGAACTCCAAGAAATGAATTTCCCTCTTAAACTGCTTTCATTGTGTCCCATAGATTCTGGTATGTTGTGTCTGTATTGTTGTTTATCTCTAAGAATTTTTTTTCCTCCTTTATGTCTTCTGTAACCCATTGATCATTCAGTAACATATTGTTCATTTTCCAGGTGATGCAGGATTTTTCCTTCCTTCTTTTATCATTGATTTCCAGTTTCATTCCATTATGATCAGATATGGTGCATGGTATTATCTCCACACCTTTATATTTACTGAGATTTGCCCTATGGCATAATATATGGTCTATCTTTGAGTAGGATCCATGTGCTGTTGAGAAAAACCTGTATCCACTTGATGATCATTGATATATTCTATATATGTCGGTTAAGTCTAGGTTATTGATTGTGTTATTGAGTTCTATAGTTTCTTTATTCAGCTTTTGTCTAGAGGATCTGTCTAATGGCGAGAGCAGTGTGTTGAAGTCACCCATAATTATTGTGTTGTGGTCTATTTGACTCTTGAACTTGAGGAGAGTTTGTTTTATGAACCTTGCAGCACCATTGTTTGGTGCATACAAATTGATAATTCTTATGTCTTGTTGGTGGATGGTTCCTTTTAACAGTATATAGTGTCCTTCTTTATCCCTTTTGATTAACTTGGGTTTGAAGTTGATTTTATTTGATATGATTATGGCCACTCCTGCTTGCTTCCGAGGGCCATGTGAGTGGTATGATTTTTCCCAACCTTTCATGTTCAGCCCGTGTATGTCTTTTCCTATCATATGAGTCTCCTGAAGGCAGCACACTGTTGGATTTGTTTTTTTTTAATCGAGGTTACTAGCCTATGTCTCTTGATTGGTGAATTTAAGCCATTAACATTTAAGGTTACAATTGAAATATGGTTTGTACTTCCAGTCATGTTTATTTATTTATTTATTTTAGTTTGGCTAGTTTTTCCTCTTTGGTTATTTTTCTCCCCCTTTACTGAGATACCTCCCACTGTTAGTTTTGGGCGCTATTTATCAATTCCTCTTCTTGTACTATTTTGCTCAAAATGCTTTGCAGTGCTGGTTTTCTGGCTGCGAATTCTTTTAGCTTTTGTTTATTGTGAAATATTTTAATTTCATTGTCAAATCTGAAGCTTAATTTTGCTGGATACAGTATTCTATCTTTATTCAGCATTTAAAATACGTTGTTCCAGTATCTTCCCGCTTTCAAAGTCTGTGATGAAAAATCAGTCGTTAACCTAATTGGTTTACCCCTGAATGTAATCTGCCTCCTTTCTCTCATAGCTTTTAACATTCTCTCCTTGTTCTGTATGTTGGCTATCTTCATAATTATATGTCTTGGAGTTGGTCTATTATGGTTTTGTATGTTTGGGGTCCTGTAGGCTTCCAGGATTTGGCAATCCATTCCATCTTTCATCTCTGGGAAGTTTTCTAGGATTATTTCATTTAATATGTTGTCCATTCCTTTGGCTTGAACCTCTATACCTTCTTCTATCTCAAGTTTGGTTTTTTTATGACATCCCATATCTCTTGGATAGATTGCTCGTGAGATTTAAGCATCCTTTCTGTGTTGAATATATTCTTTTCAAGTTGATAAACTTTGTCTTCATTATCTGATATTCTGACTTCTACTTGATCTAGTCTATTTGTAATATTCTCATTAGAGTTTTTAATTTGGTTTATGGTTTCCTGAATTTCTAGGATTACTGTTTTTTTTTTTTTTTTTTTTTTACCTCTATCTCCTGGTAAAGCTCGTTCTTTGCAGTTTGAATTTGTTTGTTTAATTCGTTTTCAAAATATACTTTCATTGCTTGGACTTGCTGTCTCATGTCTTCTCTAATATTCTGTTCCATCTGAGTTAGGTATGCCTTGAGTTCTTTCCCTGTCCATGTTTCTGATGCTTCTAGGTCCTCCTGTAGATTTAAGTTGTCCTGCATTATCTGTAATCCTTTTTCCCTTGTTTTTTCATGTTGTTCACATTACTTTCCAGCTCTGTTTGACTGCTGTGTAACTGCTTTCTCCTATAAATTTGTTTTGGTTTTGTATATCTCTGTTGTCTCTCCTTTGTGGTGGGAGATTATGCCTAGAAATGTTGGGCTTTATTGTACTTTAAAGCTGATTCATTCAATTCAGAAAAGGCTTCCGGGTTCTGTATGCAGATAGTGATTTGTTGTTTGTTCTTAGGACTTTATGTTTAGGTTAGGTACTATGATGGTATGAGCGTTAGTATGTCTTGGCTACTTTAGAAGATTGCTCTACTGAAGGGGGACACTAACAGGCAATTGGATCAGGGTGTTGGTAGTAGCTAGATATTTAGGAGCCCTATAGAGATCCTCAAAACATTCACCTGTTTGCATTTAGACAATTACACGTAATGGAAGACGTAATGCTTGGGATGAAAGTTGGGGGGTAGGGGAAGGAAGGTGCTCTTAAAAAAAGAAGGAGAAAGAGATAGATTAGAGGAGAATGAAAAGAACAATAAAACTTGAAACGGGAAAGAAAGAAAGAAAGAAAGAAAGAAAGAAAGAAAGAAAGAAGGAAAAGGGGAGAAAAGAACAGAGAGAGAAGAAAAAAAATTGAAGTCTTAGAGATCCATTTTCTTCTCTTCCAGTAGGCGGAGCTGTGCCCTCCGAGCCGAGCTTCTGCCCTCTACGTGCCGATAGCAATCCCTGTAAGGCGGCTCCTGGGAGTCTCTCAATCTTGTCAGTCCAGAGCCATTTCACTTCTCCGGCCCCTCCCCCCTTCCTCCTGTCAGCCTGCCAGCCAGGTCCTGCTAAAGTGGATTCTGCTGGGAAGGAATTCCCTTGGCCAAACTCTGGTGATGTCACCTCTCTGCTATGGTGGGCCCCAGGCTGAAGTGTCTGAAGGGAGGGGTGGGCCTGGTCTGTCCCTGGTTGGCCTCAGCTCCCGGCTCGCTATTTCATGAAGGCTTGGCTAAAGACCTCTTCCTGCCAAGCTGTGTCTCGGAGGCTAGCCGCCCAGTCATGATTTCTGCTGGCGGGTGGCCGCACAGAGGCGTGCGGACAGCGTCTGGCAGGTCTGGACCTCTGCGTCTCGTGGCGGGGATTCACTCGTCTGGGGCAAACTGTCACTTCCAAAAATCCTAGTAACTCCCGGATGGTCTCTCTTGAGTGGAATTTTGCTAGGAGATTCTCCGCAGGTAGAATCTAAGCGGATCTATGCGTCTTTCTGACCCCATCACTGAGGGGGTACTGAAAGCGCTGCCTCTCCATCCACTGCCATGTTGGATCGCCTACCATTATAAATTCTTTAGCAGACAAATTTAATTTATAAAGGTATCACTTTTCCATTTAATGTACAGTGATGTAGAGTCATAAATTTTTAACATCCAGGTTATAGATCTGAATATCTTATATAGGGTGTACAATGAATATCAATTGTTTATTTCAAAATAATTGCTCTTTTATCCTGGGATTCATCATAAGTCTGCAATAAATGGATAAATAAATTATCTGCATATATTATTCATCCATACAAAATAATGAAATCCTGCTTTTGGTGGCAATGTGAATGGAACTGAGAGACATATTATTTGCACTGAAACAAGCCAGGAACTGACATAAAAAACACATACACATTTTCTCATTCATATGTGGAATCTTAAAATGTTTCTCTCATATAAAAGAGTGAAATATGGAACATTATAAACTGGGAAGGGAAGGGGCAAGGAGAGATGGCAAATGTATATTATGGGTGTGAAAATAAAGTTGAATAGGATTAAATAATTTGCTTTTAATAACATTTTTGGGTAACTATAGTCTTCAACACTTTGATAAATTTCAAAATAACTAGAAGAGTCTATATGTTTCCAAGAAATGCAAATGGTCAATGTTTGAGATTTAAATGTTAATTACTTTGACTTGATCATTTTACAGATAATACACATATCAAATTATTTTACTATGTTCCATAAATATATACAAATACATGTTAATAAAAATATATACAAAGTAATGAAAAAGAGCTTTAGTAATTAAGTGTTTTAAACAAATGAATAAAACTATAAGATATTATAGTTAGAATATTAAAAAGGTGATTAACAAAAAATATGGTACAAATACTTGATATATGATCACTTGTATACTATAAATCACAATCAAATGACATTTTAAATCATGCTTTCATATAAGGTAGCAGTAGTAAGATTCATCATCAGAGATGAGTTCTGACTCCTCTCTATCCAATCATTCCATAAAATGCACTAGGGGGTTTTACTGTGTTTAAACATTCATTTATTATTTTTTCTAGTGTAATGCTTGGGAAGCACAAGGGTTTACATTTTGTTATGTCCTATAAGTATTCATTTTGTTCTGTGTCCTTTAAATGTTACAACTTACAAAGGGAGGAAATTATGAAGAGCCTGAGCAAGGAGGATTAAATTAATTTAAAGTAGTACCACTCATCTTTCTATCTTAATGGATGGTATTTGAAAGGATGTGCCATTTTTTGAAATCAGCATCTGCCAGTTGACTTGTTCAAATTTTATTAAAACCTCAGTAATGCTGAAATGTACACAATTATGGGTATATTCAGTAAAGGTGCTGTATAATTTGTAGGGCACAGAGACTTTAAAAATTTGGATTATGTAGAGAAAAAGATTTATATCGACTTTCAAGTTTAATTCCAAAGTTACCATTGTAGTTTAATTATTTATAAAAAATTAATCAACTCAAAAAAGATTACTATAAGATCAACTTTCTCCATTATAAGTAGTTATTACTAGTACTACTTTTGATAGTTTGTAGACATATATTCTCATCATGGAATTATTGAAGCCTTATCAATTTGCTCATATATATGTTTACTTATTAGAAATATTTGTATTAAATGTTACTTCAAAAATCATGTTACATTAATTATTTAGTCATCCAATTATCCTCCATAACTCACTCGTTAGCAAAAATACTAAACATATTTCCTGGTAAATACCTGTCCTTACATTTTCTTCTTCTCAGTCTGCTCAAACTTTTCACTTTCTAAATGACACAGGTATACATAATTGCCAGCTAAATTACTTATAGGACTTCATTATATGCTATGTGCTGTTGTGTAGATTTATATTCTTTAAACAATGTATGGTAAGTATTATTTTCCTGTTTTATAACTTAAGGCAATATCATTTAAAAAGTCAAATTCATACATTTTGACCTGCTAGTTTCCTTTTAGCTGTAACTTTTATCATTCTGTAGCATAAACACTAAAATGTAGTCAAAGGTTCTTAAACATATGAAGGAAATTTGGAAAAATTCCCCATTCAATTTTTGGCAAGTCCTTTGGCTGATTTTTCACTCATGCTAGGATATTATAAGTTAGAGTAAGACTTAAAAATATTGGGAGCCCTGCACACTCTATTGTTAACCTCTATAATAATGCCCTCTTTTCCCCCTGGGATTTCCTGAATTATTTCCTAAAGGAGTGAGGGTCCATTACCTTAAGCAAAAATCACTTCTGAGGATGTCACCTAAAGAAAGTGCTTTCTCCAGGGAAGAGCTGTCCCTATTAGGGCACTGCTCTAGTGTTCCCTCCAGGCATGATTAATTGGATGAACTCTCAAAACAATAATATTCTGATAAGTGAATTTTTTAAGGTTGATAAAATGTAGAAGTAATTTTTTTCACAGCCCAGATATCTTAATGAATCAAAAAAATTTTGCCTCAAGGCAAAAAATACTTAATTTTTTCTTATTTTTCTAACCCATTTACATTAATATAATTGGCTCATGTGTTTAATGATAATTGTATATTTAAGTATGTATCTTGGAAAGTGTCATCGAGATATCAAGTACCGTGCTTCTTGGAGCAGGCAATGACAAACCTCTCATGTTGCAGACCATTTTTAAAACATTTCTGGGATAATAATTCTGTTTGTCAATGATATCAAATGACATTGGTGTATATAGTGCAAAATGGATTCTTTTCAGTAACAGATTAATACTTTTTAGTAATATACTTTTATTTAGCCATTTTTGAGAATGCACATACCACATCATAAGTGCATGCAAAATATCTTTAAAAAGTCACTTTCTGTTCAAGAAAAGGAAAATAAAAATGAACAAAACAATGAAAACCATTCATTATTAGTGTGTTTTGAATTAGTTGAGAAATCAGATTACAATTTCTTTATTCACTATTGCTGCAGATAGGTGATTTAGCCTCCTAATGATCAATTACTAAAATTAAAAGTAGTTGTATAGACATAGAATAATTTTTTGTTGAACTTGATTTCTCCATTTGTTTCCTAAATTGTGTTCCAATTTTGTACATAATCTGCATCTTATTATTAATTATCCAGTGGCTGTTTTCACAAAACCTATTATCAATCCATAAAATTTATCTTCACACCTTGTAGTATGAGTTGTATACCTCCACTCCCCCTCATATATTAAGCTTCCACACTTTTTCAGTTATCCTATATACCTGTAGGGAACATTAACAAATGTATCAAACTGGAATTTTCAGAATAATATAATGTCTTTCTTTTGTAAATATTGAATAAGCAATTTAGATATATTCTTTACATAGTGAACCCATGTAAATTAGATATTTTTCATCTACTCTAATTCTCTAGACTTTTCTAATCATCAAGAATATTGTAGAACATTACTTTCCTATGTGCATATATGAATACATGACCAACGTGATCCCACAGCATGTACAACCAGAGGAATGGAAAGTTATAATCCTTATGTGTATAATATGCCAAAAGATAATCTACTGTCATGTATAACTAATAAGAACAAATAAAAAAGCCAAAACTAAATGTTTTTAAAAATTCCACAATAAAATTATAAATTATGAACAATCAAAAGAATATTGTAATTATTCTCTAACCTATTTTACCACTCAGAGCTTGTTACCTTTGTGTGTGTGGGGTGTGTGTGTGTGTGTGTGTGTGTGAGAGAGAGAGAGAGAGAGAGAGAGAGAGAGAGAGAGAGAGAGAGAGAGTGGGAGCTGAATTCAGGTGTACTCTACCACAGAAAATATTCCCGGCCCTTTTTATCTTTATTTTGAAACAGTCTCTTTACTTCCCAAGGCTGGTCTTGAATGTACAATCCTTCTGCCTTGCCCAGTAGCTAGGATTATAAACTTATGCTACCACCACCCCCCCAAAAACTGGATAATTTTCCAAAGATTAACTTGAAAATATTTTGACTATTTCAGGATGCATCACAAAATATTCAGCAAACATTCATGTGTTTAAAATTACTACATTCTTGGCTCTAATCTAATCATTCTATGATCTGCCACTAGCCCAAAATCATAAATTTATCTTTTACTGTAGCAATTCATAAATTCTATATGTCTATTTTTATGAGTTTGGTCAATTTTTTTCCTGGCTTACAACATTTACGTATGCTTTTATTTATATGTTTCCAAATCCATAATGACTGAAACAACTTTTTTTTTTATTTTCCCCCCAGGTATGTATTTACTTCTCATTTCTAAATCTCCATAGCATTATTATTTTGTTATTTAATGCCTTGATTTACCCTATACTAGGATAAAAACCATTAAAGCAGACATGCAACAGAGAAAAATAACTTCCATTTAATAGATCTTTAATCTTCTATTTGATTTCAGATAGAATCAAATAATTAGTTGTAGACCAATATTAAGGAAGAATGTCGACCAATATATCAGGAAGAAATGATAGTAAATAAAAAAATAAGAAAAATAAAAACAGTAGAGAAAAACTTGAGAGGAGTTAAGTGTCAGGTAGAGATAGAACCACAGATTCCTTAATTGACAACTTTTAGCTACAATTTTTTCCTAAGGGAATTACTAATTTTTGTCACTTTCAGGAAGCTGAGAATATGTATTTACCTGAGCAGAGTGAAATTGTTATAAGGGGCAAGGTATTCACGACTTTTTTTCATTTTTCTGTTTCTTTAATTCTCATGAATTAGAGAGAGAAGTAATGAGTTTAGAGACTTCAAATTCCTGGTGGTTTCCTTAAGACATATGCCCAGTTTTGAAGCTGTGAGTTACAAGCTTTTTCTTAAAATTCCAGAAGCAGGGCAGAGTTTTCTGAAATTTGTTTATATACATGATACAGAGACTTGAGTTCAGGACTAAACAAAACCCTGAGACCTTGAAGAACACATCCAGTTCCCTCTTAAAATCTTTGGAACTATAGGCACTTGGAAAAAGGCAAGGTTGAAGGACACTGAATGTTTTTGAAACTACAGTTTTACACCAATTGAGCTAAACTCTGGAAGTGTTAAAAGTGTTAAGTTGAATTGATCCAATTTTGTTTGTCTTACAGAGGAAGAATGAAGTGTTGTTTAGGAACAATCATACAGACTTTGGCCTCTGTAGTAGATGTTTTGTTGTCTTATCCTCTTTAGCAAGCTGAGATCCACATTTCTAGCTGCTATTTACTAATAATTAACAGAAATTCCTCTTTCCTCACCAAATTTCCTCTGACCATTGATAGATTTCCAGAAAGTTACATTGTTTTCCTAGGAGGTTAAAGCAAAGCAAAGACTGTGTTATAAAAGAGAACAAAATACAATCGTGTTGCTTCAAATGGGTCTAACAATGAATGTGGTAAAGGTACACTCCTAAGCCCTTCCCAGGGAACCAAGAGAAGATTAGACATTATTGGAACCCATGTAGTTACTATGCTATTTATTTCCCTATCCCATTTCATTGGTTTCCTAGTGGGATTTTCTTGATAGGCAAACTTTGGTTTAGACTTTATTTCTGGAAGACTCATCATAAAAGTTATACTAAGGAATTTGTGCAGTGTTCTGATTTTTATTTGTAAAATTTCCCAGCATAGTACACTTCAAGGAAAAATCAAAAGAAAAAAATATGAAATAGATGTGATTTGGATATTGAAGTGTATAGATAGATAGGAACTTTAAAATAAATATACTTATGTGTCAAAAATACAAGAAAAATGGAAAAATAAACAACTGTTTGGAATATTTTTCTCAAATTTATAATCTCTTAGAAAACTAACTTCCATAACTCTAATTAGCAGAAGATAAAATTTTTAATTGGAAAGACAGGTAAAAGGGAAATTTGTTATGGGTAGACTTATGACCCCTCCAAAAAGATCTTTTATCTTTTATGTGATTATTTATAGCAGCTTTATTCATAATTGATAAAACTTGGAAGCAACTCATGCTTCAATAGCTGAATTGATAAATCAATCTGTGGGATATACAAACAAGGGAATGTTGCTCAGAGATAAAAACATATAACCTATGGAGAAACTGTAAATGCAGGTCACCAAGGGACAGAAGCTAATCTAAAAAGCCAACTTACTATATAGTTCCAACTATATTACATGTTGGAGTCACTAGTACTACAGACAGTAAAAATACCAGTGGTTTGTAGAGAGGGAGGAGAGGATGATGAGTTAGCACACATGAGATTTGTAGGGGAGTGAAATTATTCTGTGTGATATTAGAATGGTGGATACATGACAGGATAAATTTGATAAACCCCATTAAGCCATCCAGCACAAAAGTGAACTCTAAGGTAAGCTATGGACTTTAGTTAACAGTAATGTACTAAAACTTATTTAACATGGATGTTAATTCACAATAAGGGGGGGGGTTAAGGAAGAATAGGGTCACTTTGGATTAGGTAGAGAAGAATGAAGGGAGGGGAGGATATTGTGATAGGAAGTATGGTACAATCATTCAGACATTATTCCTCTAAGTGCACTGCTACATGACCGGTGTGATTCTACAATGAGTACAACCCAGAACAATGAGAAGTTTTACTCAATATACCTATGATGTGTCAAAATGCATTCTACTTCATGTATAACTAATTAGAAGAAATAAAGAAAAATAACTTATTTATCAGTAGTAACAAACATGACACTAACACAAGATGATGTGCATAGCAGTAGAGAAGATACATAATAGGTCTCTGTGTTTTCTGCTTAATTTCTCTATAAACCTAAAACCACTATAAAAAACAAAGCCTACAAATTAAGCTAAAAGAGAAAAAATCTTCAAAGGGAAAAAGAGAATTCCCCTCCGTCTTTCACTGATGAGAACAAAAAACTTATAAGGCTCACTATAAAAATTCTTGCCTCACACATATCAGATGAAGCACTAATCTCCAGGATGCATAAAGAACTCAAAAATCTTAACATCAAAAAATCAAACAACTTAATTAATAATGGGCTAAGGAGCTGAACAGACATTTCTCAGAAAAGAGATGTACAGTCAGTGAACAAATATATGAAAAAATGTTCAAAATCTCTAGTAATTAGAGAAATGCAAATCAAAACTGATCTAAGATTTCATCTCATGCCCTTCAGAATGGCACTTATTAAGAATAGAGACAACAATAAATGTTGGCTAGGATGTGGGGGAAAAGGCACACTCATATATTGCTCATAGGACTGCAAATTGGTGCTACTCATCTGGCAAGCAGTATGGAGATTTCTTAGAGAACTTGAAATGGAACCACCATTTGACCAAGCTATCCCACTCCTCCATCTATACCCAAAGGATTTAAAATCAACATCCTATAGTAACACAGCCACATCAATGTTCACAACAGCTTAAATCACAATAGCCAAACTGTGGAACCAACCTAGATGCCCTTCAATAGATGAGTGGATAACGAAAATTTGTACATATAAACAATGGAATATTACTCAGATTACTCAGCATTAAAAGAGAATAAAATCATGGTATTTTCAGCTAAATAGATGGAGTTGGAGAATATCATGCTAAGTGAAGTAAGCTAATGCCAAAATACCAAAGACTAAATGTTCACTTTGAACTAGATGCTGATCCAAAACGGGGAGGGTGGAGGCTTGGGAAAAATGTTGTAACTTTGATTGGGCAAATGGGGAGGGTGCATGGAGGCAGGAAAGATGGTAGAATGAGATGGACACCATTACCCTAGGTACAAGTAAGACCACACATAGGGTGTGACCCTACATCGTGTACAACCAGAGAAATGAAAAGTTGTGCTGCAGTTGTGTACAATGAATCAAAATGCATTTTGCCATCATATATACCTAAATAAAATTTTAAAAAATTCCAAAATGATTATGAGCCATAAACAAGGTATACACTGAATGTTATTTAAACAATAATCCCGAAATGATCACTCTCAGTTCTTGGTTGGTTTGAAATGCTCAGCACCTCATTCCATTTGCTTAAAATAGGAAATAGCACTCTCAGTTGGAGGATTATGTTGGAGGATTATATTATTGGCACACTGTTTAGTGGTTACTTACACAGTGTACAAATATCATAAAATCACTTTGCAAGCAAAAAGTAAAGAGAATATGACTAATAGTAAAGATAAAATGCATTCAATTCCTGAATATACATATATCATGAATATAATGGATTTGTTACATTGTCCTTAAGAAAATCATAGCTAATGCACTTAATAGCATAGAGGAATTCATTTTTGAAATGGTGAATGATAAAGAACTTTACGATATGAATCTATAAAATAAATTGACATATAAAGCATAAAAATGGTTTTTGAAAATGAAATTATTAACATTCAGATTATAAGGTGCAAGTCATATTATAATTTCTCTTTGACTCATGTGTGACCCAGAAGGTGCTGAAAACTTTACCATTTAGTGATTTTTTAGGTTTTGTTTATTATTTTTGTGCTCTAAAATAATGCCATGATTATTGAAGAATATATAGGCCTAATTTCCATTTTTTGAATTGTGCTATGGTTCAAAACTCATTCTATATTTAAAATTTTTGTTTAGATTTTTTGGAATATCAAATCCTGTTTTATAAAATTTAAAGGCATGTATAGGTCCATAAAACTTTAGGATTCTTGTATGTATCTTCATGTTCAATTCATCCTTTTACTACTCTTATAGTTTCCTTTACCTTTTGTTGTTTTTTGTTTTACTTTTGGGAATTGAACCCTGGGGCATTTTACCACTGAGCTACATCACTAGCACTTTTTATTTTTTATTTGGTGACAGGGTCTCCTTAAATTGCTAAGATGGTCTCAAACTTGACATCCTCTATCTCAGTCTCCCTAATCACTGGGATTACAAGAGCGTGCCTCCACATCTGTTACATTTTATTCACTATAATAGTTTTTCTTTCCTTAACTTTGTCTCAGACTCTCTAGTCAGCATTTGCAAGGAATATCTGGTTCCATCCTTTTTCTTTCAACATTTCTTTGTCCTTCACTGTGGCCCTATAAAGATTATACAGACTGATTTGTATATTAGAAGCTACTCTGAAAGTTCATATAAGGCAGTAAAAACTGTTGGAGGATATTTTTATCTAAAACTAATGTGAGAAAATTCAAATGTCAATTTTCAATTCTAGGTCACTGGGTTATCTTTATTTCAATAGTTCAGAATTCAGTTGGAGAACTTATTTACAATATTAGATTTATGTGAAGTTGAAAGGCATGATAAGATCATTTATTGCTTAATCATGGTTTAGCAGTAATTGTCTTTGCATATGCAAAAGTATAATCAATTTTTTTTTACATTTGAATGCACATTTAATAGCTTCTGCTTTATAAAGAGTTCTACATCTTCAAAAGTAAACCCAGGCCATGAGTCCATCTGTGCCTTCATTATACTCCCTATGAGAAGAAATATATTATGACCTAATTTATATGAAGTTAAATAATAGATTATTGTTATCTCCTAATTTCTACTAAGGACACTTGTGGCATAAACAAAGCATTATTTTAAAATTATTAAAAAAACGTCTCCCTCTCAATATTAACAAAGTTTCTGATATATGTGTGTGTATATTTGTTTGTATTATATATTATATATTATGCATACATACATGTAATATATGCATATTATATATATGTATATATATATATATATATATATATATATATAATATGAATAAAAGCAATGTTTTGCATGCTGGCTTAGATTTTGTACATTATTTTTGAATAATGTGCTTAAAAACATCAGTGGCAGATTTATTTGATCAGAGAAAAACATTATATTTATCTATTTATGTTAGTTTTAGTTAACCCACAATTTGTAAATATTTTTTTTAATTTGAAAGCAGCATATTCTGACAGACTTCACATCTATATATTTTAATTTAATTAAAACAAGTTTATCAAATATCTGTTTTTACATCATTTACACAAAATAGTAATATTTCAGTAAGTTAATATATACTTAAATTTAATGCAATCTCTGTGAGGTAGGTTTAATTTGCCATGTAAATGTCTTTAAAAAATCAATACCTTTAGCAAAATATTCAGGTATAACTAAGTGAAATAAGAGCTATTTACCTATTTAATAATAAATGCTTGTCTTTTAGATTTGCTTATGTTTTTAAAAAATGTGGATTGTTTGATTTTTTTTTTTTTATTCTGAGACTTCATCATCATTTGCCGAATTCAATCCAGAACACTGGAGTATTGTCCAATACCTTGTGGTATTTTGAGAAAGTAGAAAACAAAAATAAAATACCATGGCACAGAAAGTAATCAGCTCTCTGTCTCTGTCTCTCTTCCACTTTCTTCCAAAACTGCATGAATTACTTTCATATAATTAACTGCTAAAAATCGAAGTCAAAATCTTCCAGTCTTCACAAACAGTATAGTTCTACAAAGTATACATGTGTCCTATTTAACATAGTTAAATTTTCACTATGTTCTTTCAGTTAAAAATTCTAACGATAAACAGTTAGAAAATAGGTTTTCATATCAAGTTTACTCATCTCCAAAATGTGAAATAAAGTGATGTGTGTGAATGTGTATTCCATCCAATTGACATTTTAAAAGACCTATATAGAATGTTTTAAATTGGATACCAAAAATTGTTAATTTTAAAGAAAATGATTATCATGGAAATACACATCAAATATATATATATATATATATATATATATATATATATATATATATATATATATATATATTTGTTATTTTGGAGGGACTTCTTCCCTGACCCTCCTCCAATATTTCCTTTTATTCATTAGTTTTAGCCTTATCACATCTGCTTGGACCATGTATTCTTTTAAGATGACTTTAGAAATATCTTGCAGTTGCATTTGTGTTTGTTTGGAAAGAGCCATTTTCTTTAAAAGGAACTATTTTAAATCTAGAGAATACAACTATTCAAGATCTCAGGAACAATGTGCCATCTGAGGATGTATGCAAGAGAGAAGTAATTTTTTTTTAAGGTAAGGGAATCTAGGAGCAGCAATGTAATAAACTAACAGAGTTCAGGGAAGATGGCAAGAAGGGCAGGGTGAGTAAGAGTCTGAATGCAAAGTAATCTCAAAATTCCTTTTGCTGGAGGAGATCAGAAATTAAAGTTAAATGCCTTATGGTTGTGTGTGCCCTATAATCTACCAGTCCTTTGATCTTGGTAAAGTTGCAATCTTATGAACTTAAACTTCCTTCACGTATTAAAAGGAGATATAGGGAACTGTGACCACCAACAGAAAAGGCCCAGTGGCCCGTGGCGGGACAGAGCTTCCAATCACTCCTGCAAGGTAGGCGGGCCTGTGACCCACCAGGAGAAGAGGAGCAGCGGCCTGCTGAGAGGCAGAGCCACCCCCTCCCCGTGCGCCGGCAAGGTAGACAGAACTGTGACCACACACAGAGCAGGCCCAGCGGCCTGCTGAGGGGCAGAGCCGCCCCCCATCCCCCGCGCCTGCCAGGTAGGCGGAACTGTGACCACCGACAGAAAAGGCCCAATGGCCCGCGGCGGGACAGAGCTTCCAATCACTCCTACAAGGTAGGCGGGCCTGCGACCCACCGGCAGAAGAGGAGCAGCGGCCTGCTGAGAGGCAGAGCCGCCCTCTCCCCCCGCGCCTGCAAGGTAGACGGAACTGTGACCACCATCAGAACAGACCAGACCTGCAACCAACAGACAGAACAGGCCCAGTGGCCTGAGGAAGGGTAGAGCCGCCCCTCCCCCCCCACGCCTGCAAGGTAGGCGGACCTGCGATCCACTGGCAGAACAGCCCCAGAGGCCTGCAGAGGGGCAGTGCCGCTGCCTGAGCCTGCAAAGTAGGCAGAACTGCGACCACCGACAGAACAAGTCTAGCGGCCCGCAGAGAGACAGAGCCGCCGCCCGCGCCTGCAAGGTAGGCGGACCTGCTACCGACTGGCAGAGCAGGCCCAGCGGCCTGCCGGCGTGGTAGGCACATTGCCCCAATTGGAGGAGGGGCAGAGCCGCCGCCTACACCTGTGAGGGAGACTTTGCAACTATACAAGACCAATATAAATATATAGGAGGAAAATTCAATAGCACAACAGTTTCACCAAGTAGAAAGGAACACAAACAGTATGAAGAGACAAGGAAAGAAAGGACCACAAGCATTGCAGGTCAACTCAACGTTAGAAGAGGTAATAGCTGCAGCAGATGGAATGTCAGATAAAGAATTCAGGATATACATGCTTCAGATGATCTGGAGTCTCAAGGAAGACATTAAAAAGCAAAATCAGACAATGAAAGATCACTTGGACAATGAATTACGCAAACAAATCCAGGAAGCAAAGGATCAACCATACAGGGAGACAGAGGTTATAAAAAACAAACAAACAGAAATCCTAGAAATGCAGGAAGCAATAAACCAACTTAAAAACTCAATTGAGAATACTACCAGCAGAGTAGAACACTTAGAAGATAGAACATCAGACAATGAAGATGAAGTATTTCAACTTGAAAAGAACATAGACAGCTCAGCAAGACTGTTAAGAAACCATGAGCAGAATATCCAAGAAATATGGGATAACATCAAGCGACCAAATTTAAGAGTCATTGGGATACAGGAAGGGACAGAGTTTCAAACCAAAGGAATGAGCAATCTATTCAATGAAATAATACAAGAAAACTTCCCAGACTTGAAGAATGAGACAGAATCCCAAATCCTAGAAGCCTACAGGACGCCAAATGTGCAAAATCATAAGAGACCCACACCTAGACACATTATAATGAAGATGCCCAACATACAGAATAAGGAGAGAATTTTAAAAGCTACAAGAGAAAGGAAGCAGATCACATTTAGGGGTAAGCCAATCAGGATAACAGCTGATCTTTCAACACAGACTCTGAAAGCTAGAAGATCCTGGAATAACATATTTCAAACACTGAAAGAAAATGGGTTCCAACCAAGAATTGTGTTTCCAGCGAAATTAAGCTTCAGGATGGAAGATGAAATTAAAACCTTCCACAATAAACAAAAGTTAAAAGAATTTACAGCTAGAAAACCATCTCTTCAAAACATCCTTGGCAAAACATTACAGGAAGAGGAAATAGAAAATAACAATGAAAACCAACAGTGGGAGGTAGGACAGTAAAGGGGGGAAAATAATCAAAGAGGAAAACAAACCATGTTTAGTAACATAAATAAACAAATATGGCTGGAAGAACAACCCATATCTCAATAATAACCCTAAATGTTAATGGCTTAAACTCACCAATCAAGAGACACAGGCTAGTAGAATGGAGCACAAAACAAGACCCAACAATATGCTGCCTACAGGAGACGCATTTGATAGGAAAAGACATACATAGGCTGAAGGTGAAAGGTTGGGAAAAATCATATCACTCATATGGACTTCTGAAACAAGCAGGAGTGTCCATACTCATATCAAACAAAGTAAATTTCAAGCCAAAGTTAATCAAAAGGGATAAAGAGGGACACTACATACTGCTTAAGGGAAACATACACCAACAAGACACAACAATCATAAATATATATTCCCCAAACAATGGTGCAGCTATGTTCGTCAAACAAACTCTTCTCAAGTTCAAGAGTCTAATAGACCACCATACAATAATCATGGGAGACTTCAACACACCTCTCTCGCCACTGGACAGATCTTCCAAACAAAAGTTGAATAAGGAAACTATGGAACTCAATAACACAATTAATAACCTAGACTTAATTGACATATATAGAATATACCACCCAACATCAAGCAGTTACACTTTTTTCTCAGCAGCACATGGATCCTTCTCAAAAATAGATCATATATTATGTCACAGGGAAACTCTTAGACAATATAAAGGTGTAGAGATAATACCATGCATACTATCTGATCATAATGGAATGGAACTGAAAATCAAGGATAAAAGAAGGAAGGAAAAAGAATACATCATTGGAGAATGAACAATAGGTTACTGAATGATCAATGGGTTATAGAAGACATCAAGGAGGAAATTAAAAAATTCTTAGAGATTAATGAAAACACAGACACAACATATCGGAATATATGGGACACATTGAAAGCAGTTCTAAGAGGAAAATTCATTGCTTGGAGTTCATTCCTTAAAAAAAGAAAAAACCAACAAATAAATGATCTCATACTTCATCTCAAAATCCTAGAAAAAGAAGAGCAAAACAACAGTAAAAGAAGTAGAAGGCAAGAAATAATTAAAATCAGAGCTGAAATTAATGAAATCAAAACAAAAGAAACAATTGAAAAAATTGATAAAACTAAAAGTTGGTTCTTTGAAAAAATAAACAAAATTGACAGACCCTTAGCCATGCTAGCGAAGAGAAGAAGAGAGAGAACTCAAATTACTAGCATACGGGATGAAAAAGGCAATATCACAACAGACACTTCAGATATACAGAAGATAATCAAAAATTATTTTGAATCCTTATACTCCAATAAATTAGAAGATAGTGAAGGCATCGATAAATTTCTTAAGTCATATGATCTGCCCAGATTGAGTCAAGAGGATATAGACAACATAAACAGACCAATATCAATTGAGGAAATAGAAGAAAACATCAAAAGACTACCAACTAAGAAAAGCCCAGGACCGGATGGGTATACAGCAGAGTTTTACAAAACCTTTAAAGAGGAACTAATACCAATACTTTTCAAGCTACTTCAGGAAATAGAAAAAGAGGGAGAACTTCCAAATTCATTCTACGAGGCCAACATCACCCTGATACCTAAACCAGACAAAGACACTTCAAAGAAAGAAAACTACAGACCAATATCTCTAATGAACCTAGATGCAAAAATCCTCAATAAAATTCTGGCGAATGGGATACAAAAACATATCAAAAAAATTGTGCACCATGATCAAGTAGGATTCATCCCTGGGATGCAAGGCTGGTTCAATATATGGAAATCAATAAATGTTATTCACCACATCAATAGACTTAAAAATAAGAACCATATGATCATCTCGATAGATGTGGAAAAAGCATTCAACAAAGTACAGCATCCCTTTATGTTCAAAAATCTAGAAAAACTAGGGATAACAGGAACATACCTCAATATTGTAAAAGCAATCTATGCTAAGCCTCAGGCTAGCATCATTCTGAATGGAGAATAATTGAAGGCATTCCCTCTAAAATCTGGAACAAGACAGGGATGCCCTCTCTCACCAATTCTGTTCAACATAGTTATCAAAACACTGGCCAGAGCAATTAGACAGACGAAAGAAATTAAAGGCATCAAAATAGGAAAAGAAGAACTTAAATTATCACTATTTGCAGATGACATGATTCTATACCTAGCAGACCCAAAAGGGTCTACAAAGAAACTATTAGAGCTAATAAATGAATTCAGCAAAGTGGCAGGATATAAAATCAACACGCATAAATCAAAGGCATTCCTGTATATCAGCGACAAATCCTCTGAAATGGAAATGAGGACAACCACTCCATTCAAAATATCTTCAAAAAAAATAAAATACTTGGGAATCAACCTAACAAAAGAGGTGAAAGACTTATACAATGAAAACTACAGAACCCTAAAGAGAGAAATAGAAGAAGATCTTAGAAGATGGAAAAATATACCCTGTTCATGGATAGGCAGAACTAACATCATCAAAATGGCAATATTACCAAAAGTTCTCTATAGGTTTAATGCAATGCCAATCAAAATCCCAATGGCATTTCTTGTAGAAATAGAGAAAGCAATCATGAAATTCATATGGAAAAATAAACGACCCAGAATAGCAAAAACAATGCTAAGCAGGAAGTGTGAATCAGGCGGTATAGCGATACCAGACTTCAAACTATACTACAGAGCAATAGTAACAAACACAGCATGGTACTGGTACCAAAACAGGCAGGTGGACCAATGGTACAGAATAGAGGACACAGAAACCAATCCACAAAACTACAACTATCGTATATTTGATAAAGGGGCTAAAAGCATGCAATGGAGGAAGGATAGCATCTTCAACAAATGGTGCTGGGAAAACTGGAAATCCATATGCAACAAAATGAAACTGAATCCCTTTCTCTCGCCATGCACAAAAGTGAATTCAAAATGGATCAAGGAGCTTGATATCAAATCAGAGACACGCCGTCTGATAGAAGAAAAAGTTGGCTACGATCTACATACTGTGGGGTCGGGCTCCAAATTCCTCAATAGGACACCCATAGCACAAAAGTTAATAACTAGAATCAACAAATGGGACTTACTCAAACTAAAAAGTTTTTTTCTCAGCAAAAGAAACAATAAGAGAGGTAAATAGAGAGCCTACATCCTGGGAACAAATCTTTACTCCTCACACTTCAGATAGAGCCCTAATATCCAGAGTATACAAAGAACTCAAAAAATTAGACAATAAGAGAACAAACAACCCAATCAACAAATGGGCCAAGGACCTGAACAGACACTTCTCAGAGGAGGACATACAATCAATCAACAAGTACATGAAAAAATGCTCACCATCTCTAGCAGTCAGAGAAATGCAAATCAAAACCACCCTAAGATACCATCTCACTCCAGTTAGATTGGTAGCCATTATGAAGTCAAACAACAACAAGTGCTGGCGAGGATGTGGGGAAAAGGGTACACTTGTACATTGCTGGTGGGACTGCAAATTGGTGCAGCCAATTTGGAAAGCAGTATGGAGATTTCTTGGAAAGCTGGGAATGGAGCCACCATTTGACCCAGCTATTCCCCTTCTCGGTCTATTCCCTAAAGACCTAAAAAGAGCATGCTACATGGACACTGCTACATCGATGTTCATAGCAGCACAATTCACAATAGCAAGACTGTGGAACCAACCTAGATGCCCTTCAATAGATGAATGCATAAAAAAAATGTGGCATTTATACACAATGGAGTATTACTCTGCATTAAAAAATGACAAAATCATAGAATTTGCAGGGAAATGTATGGCATTAGAGCAGATTATGCTAAGTGAAGCTAGCCAATCCCTAATAAACAAATGCCAAATGTCTTCTTTGATATAAGGAGAGTAACTAAGAACAGAGTAGGGTCGAAGAGCATGAGAAGAAGATTAACATTAAACAGGGATGAGAGGTGGGAGGGAAAGGGAGAGAGAAGGGAAATTGCATGGAAATGGAAGGAGACCCTCAGAGTTATACAAAAGTACATACATGAGGAAGTGAGGGGAAAGGGAAAAGTAATACAAGGGGGACAAATGAATGTCAGTAGAGGGGGCAGAGAGAGAAGAGGGGAGGGGAGGGGAGGGGAGGGGGGATAGTAGAGGATAGGAAAGGCAGCAGAACACCTCAGACACTAGTATGGCAATATGTAAATCAATGGATGTGTAACTGATGTGATTCTCCCATCTGTATATGGGGTAAAAATGGGAGCTCATAACCCACTTGAATCAAAGTGTGAAATATGATATATCAAGAACGATGTAATGTTTTGAACAGCCAACAATAAAAAATTTTAAAAAAAATAAATAAATAAAAAAGTAAAAATAAATAAATAAATAAATAAATAAATAGAAGATAACCTTAAAAATAAATTTAAACATAAGTAACATTAAATAATATTTTAAAGTTCCAGCTGCTGACACCCGAATCCTTCTCTTATAAAGAAGGATTAAGAAGTGTCAAGGACAGGGGCATTTGGGCTCCAAAATGTAAATTTTATGTTCACTATCACTCAAGTTTTGAAAGATAATTATAAAGGGTTAAAACTTAAAAAAATAAATAAATAAATAAAAGGAGATATAACTGTCTGATCCTCATTTAGGTTTAATGTGAACAAGAAAGAAAATATTCAGTAAATTCAAACACATGTAAATTTCAGGCCTTTTTGTCATTATACATCATGGTCACAGATTTTTCTCGCTAGTCCTTTTTTACTTGCATATTTATTCCCATGAAAATCAGCAAGCTTTGATAAAAGAGGTAGTGATATGAAACTAAAGCAATGTGTTTGGTTTTGTTTTTCAAAATACTTTAGAAGAATGATGTGTGCGTTTGTGGAGAGAACAGGAAGAACAGAGAAAATAAAAACCAGTTCCTCAGGAGGTAATTGATTTCAAGCAAATAATTATATTTCAAAACATTTTAGGAACTCTTTATAATAATTAATATCAGAAAACTTTGAGGTAAGTAGTAGATTGAATTGTGGCTCTTCAAGAGGTATACTCAAATCCTAATCCCTGGAGCCTGTGAATATGACCTAATTTGGATCAAGGGATGTTTGGACATATAATTAAATTACAGGTCTCATGGTGAGATCATCCTGAATTTAGGGTAGGCTCTAAATTAATGATTGTATCCTTACAGGAAATGTCAGAAAAGAAGCAAGAGAGAGAGAGAGAGAGAGAGAGAGAGAGAGAGAGAGAGAAGAAGAGAGATAAGAGACAAGAAGGCAATCTTGGAGTAGTAAGGTGTGTGTGTGTGTGTGTGTGTGTATGTACAGAGAAATTTGTGACATGGGATACAGCAAAAAAAGGTCATGTATTGGCACAGATTGAAGTTATGCCACCACAAGCCAGGGAATGACTGGAGCCACTAGAAACTTGAGGAGGCATGAAAGGATTGCTCTTTAGGGCTCTCAAAAGAATTATGGCCCTCATGACACTTTGACTTCAGACTTTTGTTCTCCAGAGTTTTAAAAGAATACATTTCTGATTTTTAAGTCATTTTAATTGCAGTAGTGTTTTTTACAGCAATCTAGGAAACTAATATTGCATGCTATATAATCGTATATATATATAAATCAATCACCAATTGAATTAATGGTAAACTGAGTCACACATAGTTCACTTTATGAATCAGATTTTCTCTTTTATGGAATTTATTTACTTTCAAAATTTGAGTATTACTAAAGTACAATAGATTTTTAACTCAAGTCTATATAAATAGTACCAAAGAAAGCTTTGAACTATACAACATTATTAAAGAATCCATAAGTGAATAGTGAAAAGTTATATGTACGACATAAACTAACAAAAATCTGGTATATATTTATACAAATCGGTTAATCACTTCATAGTAATTTTATTTTGTTCTCATTCTTATGGATTTTATTGAAACATACTTTGACAACAAAATTTGGAATGAAGTGATAAATAGTAAAATCCTACCCAGATGTGACTGGGAGAATGACAATGCAAAAGAGAAGATCACATGAGGAAGATGTCACATCATTCTGAAGAAAGAAAAGCAGAGACACTCAGATTGCACCAGAGAAAGGAAATTATATAGCCAAATTGATAGTTAATTTCTAAGGGGTAATTTAAAGTGTCTATCACTGAATATTTCTTATGACTTTTCTTTTATTCAAAATTGTTTTCATTCATTCATAGTAAGTTATAAAATATCTATTAATAGTGAAGAGTAAGCTATCACCACCAGTTAAACTCCAAGTTTCTTTCGAAAATGTTAGATAACATTCTAGTTTATATAAAAGTCTGTTGAAAATTCTCCTTAAGGTTTTAGGACCCAAATACTCCATCCCAAGCAATGTTGCATAGAGTAATGTTTGCTAATGTATGTAGGCTAATACACATACACACACACACACACACACATAGGAACACAAACAGAAGTAACAGAAAAACTTCAGTGCATGTTTAAAATAGAGAGTTCTCATTCCAATACAGGTGTCAAGAACTGTCAAAACTTAAATAAGATCTGTGATCTTGCTTTGCTACAGGTTCCAGCGACCATATTTCCTATACTTCCTGAAATGCAGGGAACTTAGACCCCAAGGGAGTTGGCATTGGACATATGTATTTAATGATGAAGAGAGCCCATAAGATTAGATGAGCAATGCCTTCTCCCTATTAGTACAGTCTTTATAGCATCATAGATTCAATGTTACTACTAAGAATTTTTATCATTTGGATATAAATTTGTACTAGTAGAAAAATAGCCTGGACTTAGACTATGAATATACTCATTAGGCAATCTAAGGAATCTGGAATTTACTCCTCACTAAAGTTTTTAAGATTGAGGATTTTTTTATGGTTTAACTATTAGGTGTTCTCCAAAAGTTCATGTGTGAAAAATGCAGGAGAGTTTAGAGGGGAAATGATGGGTTATGAGAACCTTAAACCAATCAACACATTAATCCCTTTATAGGGTTTAACTGAGTGGTAGACAGATAAGGTGTTGTCAGAGAAGATTGGTCATTGTGGGTGTGCCTTTGGGGTCTATATTTTGTATCTGGTGAGTGCAGCTTCTCTATTTTCTGGTACCATATTCCCAGCTGATTTTTTTCTGCCCCACACTTTCTCCATGATATTCTGCCTCACCTTGAGGCCCTAGGAATGGAGGCGGCCACCTATGGATGGAACTCTGAAACTGTGAGTCCCCAAGTAAACTTTTCCTCCTCTAACTGTTTTTGTCATTGTGGTGAACAAGTTGATTAAAACAGATTGGTTTTCTTATAATGACATACGTCCCTAAGAAAAAATCTCTAGGAATTATTTATTTTCAATTTTAAAAATTTGTTCTAATTAGTTATACATGACAGAATGCATTTTGACACACCATACATAAATGGAGTATAGCTTCTAATTCTTCTGGCTGTACATGACATAGAGTTACATAAGTCATGTAATCATATATGCATGTAGGGTAAAGGGTCTGATTCATTCTAATATCCTTCCTACCCTCACACACCCTCCCCTCTGTCTAAACCAAAGTACCTCTATTCTTACCTAGCATCCCCCACCTCAATTTTTTAATTATATTGTTTGTCTTTGGAAGTTTGATTAGATTGAAATAAATTAGGAGGATAGATCTAAGAACAATGTAAAAAGGTTACTTTAAGGAATTAGTGCATGATGAACATGGGTTTTCTTATCAAATTAATCTCTCAGTGGAAGAGTTAATATGTGATAATAGTGAATACTAAAGGTCAAACATCCCATTTGGAATTTTCTTGAGATGTTCTGTTCCAAAAGAGATATTTTGTCCAGGCGTAACTCTTAAAGAGATTCACTTTTGGCCTTTCTTTTTATTGGAAAATATTTTAAAAATTGTACTTGCTTTCAATGATGTCAA
Organism: Marmota monax; assembly: GCF_021218885.2. Lineage (NCBI taxonomy): Eukaryota > Metazoa > Chordata > Mammalia > Rodentia > Sciuridae > Marmota > Marmota monax. Next base: position 11,192,689 of record NW_026693153.1, read on the forward strand.
GCAAGTAAGAAATGATATTCCTTTTTAACCATTTTGTCTTCAGAAATGAGCATATCTTTTCTGCTTACAAAACAATTGCAAGAATTTGTACTATTGCCCCAACTACAAAGCAAAGGGATTGTATTCTCTTTTTAGGTCAGACATTCCATTCTCACTACACTACTCAGAAAGAACCTATGCTTTTGGTGGATAGTTCACTATCTCTTCTTACCCATCTTAGTAATAAATAAATAAATAAATAAATAAATAAATAAATAAATAAATAAGGACACTCTATACACAACTGTTTTCTAAAGTATATTACAAGTGTTCTGGTCTTGTAAAATATTACATTGATTAAAATTAATTTTCACAATTTATGTGAAAAATAATCTTGGTAATAACCATATTCTTAATAATTTGCTAATTATATTGGTTTGTCTAAATTCTGAATTGCTTTATACTGAAAATACTTTACAACCTTTTTTCTAAAATGTATTTCATAAGTTGTGAACATTCCCGCAGTGATAGAGCTTTCTGTAGCTTAGGTTTGCATTTTTCAAAATATTTTTACATGCTTGTTGAGGTATAATCAACATAAAACAATATTTTAGAAAGATTGCTTGCTTTGACTAACATTGAAGTGTTTTAACCATGACTACATATTACTCTTTGTACTGGAAAGCAAAGTGGGTTTAAACACCTTGATAATGTGTTTGGTGCATTATAATTATAGATAGTAGTTGGATGTATTATGACATATTGCACATAACATAAGTTATTTGAATCAAAGAATAACTGGTAAAACAATCACCACATGTAAGAAGATATCTATTCTTGGTCAAAACTTTTCTTACACTCCTCTGTAATTCCCCTTTTGTAAACAAATACCAGTTCAAATTTTGGCATAACAGAACAGGTTATTTCTAAAATGCTTTATGATGAGCATTCATTTTAGAAAGTTACTTGTTTCATCAGGTATTTAAAGAGGTTTAAATTTACTTTATTATATTTTTATGGAATTTTTAATTACATAAAATTATTCAAATTAAGTTTATGTAATAGCTATGGAAAATTTAAATTCAAAAAGTTCTGGGCTTTGGGGGAAAGAAAGAAAGTGGTCCAGTGACTACTTTTTTTTTTTTTACTAGTGTTATTAATTTTTTTAAAAAAATCTTTTGCCTTCATGTTTAATTATAAAATATACAGTAGAAAGACAAGTCAAAGTGAATTTAGAAAAATTCTGTTCTGACTTTCTATATTGTGACATCTTATCCTTCCCTTTTTCTATGTTCATGCTGAATTACAGGAAGATTTTTATAAAATAAAAATTTTCATTTCCTTTTGAACTGTTTCTTTAAGAACCAGAGCACTATTATAGACATTTGTTTTCCAGTGAAAAAAAAGACTATAAAATCAAATGCTGAATACTTATTTATGTTATTTGTAATGTTTTGTCTTTCTTCTTTAATAATATAAATATGCTGGGGTAGGATACATTTTTTCATATCTTTAATTATTTGTTAATTTGTAATTTTAATAATTTTCCTCTATTTCTCATGGAAAAACATATTCTAATAAAATTTCTTGGTAATAACCTAAAAAAATGTCAGTATAAATTTCAAATGTTTTATTTTCATAATCATGTTTTATGTTCACATCTAAATCTGCTATCTAAAACTTGGAAATTTTTGAAGAACATAACAGGAAATCAGATATAGATATCTATCCCATGTTCAAAGAAGTTTCATAAAAAAGTTTTAATAATCTGAAACAGACTCAAATAACTTTAAAGAAAGTTTTGTAAACATTTACAAAGTTGGGATCATTTCAAGCTTAAGGTATATTAGATTTGAATATTTCCTATAAAAGAAGTAATAGTATTAAAGAAATCTCAAAAATTTTATAGATTTAACATAGTTCAGCTCAGAGTCAGTTTTTTTTTTTAATCAGTAAAGTATTCTGAAACATGAGAAATTGTAAAGTCTAATAAATAACTCATTAGGAAAATTGGATTCAAATGTCATTTTAAAGTGTAGAAATTAAAAAATATGTTCCTTAAAAATTAATTTAGAAAATTCTTGTAATGTGGTGTATCACTCAAGGGAAATTTTATGCTATGTATTTTGTGTCTGTCTACATTTCCTTTTTCCAAATGAAATATTTTTTATGATGCCACATAAAAAATTCATGACTAAAACTGAAATACCCATTTTAGTCATTAAAACATGCTAGATAACACCTATGATTTCTGCTGAACATTACAAAATTGTGAAAGTGTGTGGGTTAGTTATGCATGTAGATTAAAGAGAGGAAAAGAGGGATGGCTGTGTTTTGTTTTTGAATAATATATTACATATCTAATATATCTTACAAATTAAAGGAGAATGATGATCGAGATATGAAGAAATCTAAATTTCATTTCTAGTTTCTTTGCTGATTTGCTATGTAATCTTGGACACATCCAATTATCCTAGATATCCTTATAATTTGTAAATGTTTTATTAGTGCATTGTAGTTATATTTAGTTATGCACAGTGGCGTTCATTTTGACATAATCATGAATGAAATATTATTTGCTTCGTTTCTATCATCAATATTTTATTTTTCCTTCTGCTTCTCCCTATTCCCCTTCCCCTACTCTATTGATCTTTCTTTTATTTATTTACTGTTTTCATAATTGGTGCTATATAATATACACACACACACACTAACACACTAACACATACACACATACATACACACATTACATATACATTATATAATGTACATTTTGTATGTATATCAAATGTAATGTACACACATGTACATACTATATACATTATATACCTGCCATATATACATATAGTGTATATATCTGTACATGTAACATATATATAACATAGATATTTTAAAATTAATCGTGGATTACTTTTTTAAGGATCATTTATTTTTAAGTTTCTCTGAATTATGTGTGATGTTTTGAAATGTGTTTACTTTAAGTATATTTTGATCTTTTGGGTAATTTAGGGGTAAACAACAACAATAAACAGGATCTTGATAATTAAGTACATACCTGTCCTACAAAAGTGCCATGTCACTTTTCTGGTTTTGATAAAGTAGCTTAGTACCAAATATTCATCAGTATTATATAGGTACTGAAAAATTAACTAAATACTTGGATTCATCTTTGCTAGAAATAAATCAGTAAATATGTTTTTACTATATTTACAAATAACCATGAATTAAAAACATGTCCACAACTAAAACCAAATACTTGGATACCATATAATTAGCTGATTTAAATTTATTTAATCTGTTTAGAATGATAGAGAACCAACCACTTTTAAACATAGTTTTTATATGTTTACTTCACTTGGCATTCTTATCCACATACTCTGTGACCATATTACCAACATGAAGTTAGAAGCATGAGACTCTTGACCCTGTAAATTACTAATTACCATTAAATTGGCCTCAATCAACTTCAGAGTAATTGAAGTAGTATTGTGCTTTGTGTAGGTGAACAGTTTATTGAATGCTTATTTTGCTACATCAAGCTGAAAAATGTTAAATGATAGGCCAAGTACTTCCTGAATCAATATGGGGCATGTCGCAATTATCACTAGTGAGACTTTTCAAATTGCATTGTTGATTTTTTTTCATGTGAATATTGCTAGCTATGCATGAGTTAATGGAAAACTAAAATATCAAAAACATACATAGAATTTAAGCTCATCTGTAGATAGTTAGAGATAACAGTGGTTCCAATTTTTCAAACACAAGTTGTATTTTTAAAAAGATTTAGATATAGATTATAGTATAATGAAATATCTAGTTTCAGATATGTAACTAGCAGATAGAATTTCATAATAAAATTGTTGAAAAAGGTTGCTACAATTTTAGTCAAATTCAGTAGAGAGCTCATCTATTAAAGATTACAGTATGCAGAATGTGGCAGTATCTTTGTTTCAATCTATATCAGTTTATGGGGAATTGGATTAAATGTCTCTCATATTATTATCTTCCATATGTTCAAAGAGATTTTATCCACTAAAGCATTTTACATTCCACTTAATCTTCAGCAGAAGTGTAAACTATAATAATGATTTGAAATTAAATGATTTTTGATGAAAATATTCTTAGATTCATATTTTATTGACATATAATTGACCCATTTAAAGTATAAAATTCAATATTTTCTTTTAATAAATACACAAGCTTCTTCAACCACCATCCAATTTAGTTTTAGAATTATTTCCTCCTTCAATACCCTAGAATGAATACATGACATCAGTCACCCCTTTTTTCTCACTTAACTTCCTACCCAATACACAACCCTGGGAAGACCATAATGTAATTACTGTCTCTGTAGGTTTGCACATTCTAGATATTTTGTATAATGGAATCATAGAATGGATAGTCTTTTGAGGGATGGGGTACTAGGGATTGAATTCAGGGGGCTCAAACACTAAGCCACATCCCCAGCCCTCTTTTGAGACACAGTCTCACTAGGTTGCTTAGTGCCTTGCTTCTGCTGAGTCTAGCTTTGAACTCACAGTTCTCTTGTCTCAGCCTCCTGAGCCACTGGGATTCAGGTGTGCACCACTATACTTGATGTGGACAGCCTTTTGTTATTGATTTAAATAATTTAACATAATGATTGAAGGTGCATTCGTGTTGTAGCACTTATCAGAAATTAATTCCTTTTTACAGATAAAGAATTTTGGCCCATTTGTTGATTGGGTTATTTGTTATCTTATTGTTTAATTTTTTGAGTTCTTTGTATACTCTGGATATTAGGGCTCTATCTGAAGTGTGAGGAGTAAAAATTTGTTCCCATGATGTAGGCTATTTACCTCTCTTATTGTTTCTCTGGCAGAGAAAAAACTTTTCAGTTTGAGTAAGTCCCATTTGTTGATTCTTGTTATTAACTTTTGTGCTATGGGTGTCCTATTAAGGAATTTGGAGCTCACCCCACAATATGCAGATCGGAGCCAACTTTTTCTTCGATCAGATGCAGAGTCTCTGATTTGATATCAAGCTCCTTGATCCATTTTGAGTTAACTTTTGTGCATGGCGAGAGAAAGGGATTCAGTTTCATTTTGTTGCATATGGATTTCCAGTTTTCCCAGCACCATTTGTTGAAAATGGTGATCCTCCATTGCATACTTTTAGCCCCTTTATCAAATATAAGATAGTTGTAACTTTGTGGATTAGTCTCTGTGTCCTCTATTCTGTACCATTGGTCCACCCGCCTGTCTTGGTACCAGTACCATGCTGTTTTTGTTACTATTGCTCTGTAGTATAGTTTGAAATCTGGTATCGATATGCCACCTGATTCACACTTCCTGCTTAGAGTTGCTTTTGCTATTCTGGGTCTTTTATTTTTCCATATGAATTTCATGATTGCTTTATCTATTTCTACAAGAAATGCCATTGGGATTTTGACTGGCATTGCATTAAACCTATAGAGAACTTTTGGTAATATCGCCATTTTGATGATGTTAGTTCTGCCTATCCATGAACAGGGTATATTTTTCCATCTTCTAAGATCTTCTTCTATTTCTCTCTTTAGGGTTCTGTAGTTTTCATTGTATAAATTTTTCACCTCTTTTGTTAGGTTGATTCTCAAGTATTTTATTTTTTTTTTTGAGGATATTGTGAATGGGGCGTTTTTCTCATTTCCATTTCAGAAGTTTTGTCGCTGATATACAGAAATGCCTTTGATTTGTGCGTGTTGATTTTATATCCTGCCACTTTGCGGAATTCATTTCTTTGTTCTAGTAGTTTTTTTGTAGACCCTTTTGGGTCTTCTAGGTATAGAATCATGTCTTCTGCAAATAGTGATAATTTAAGTTCTTCTTTTCCTATTTTTATGCCTTTAATTTCTTTCATCTGTCTAATTGCTCTGGCCAGTGTTTCGAGAACTATATTGAATAGAAGTGGTGATAGAGGGCATCCCTGTCTTGTTCCAGATTTTAGAGGGAATGCCTTCAATTTTTCTCCATTCAGAATGATGCACTTCTCAGAGGAGGACATACAATCAATCAACAAGTACATGAAAAAATGCTCACCATCTCTAGCAGTCAGAGAAATGCAAATCAAAACCACCCTAAGATACCATCTCACTCCAGTAAGATTGGCAGCCATTATGAAGTCAAACAACAACAAGTGCTGGCGAGGATGTGGGGAAAAGGGTACTCTTCTACATTGCTGGTGGGACTGCAAATTGGTGCAGCCAATTTGGAAAGCAGTATGGAGATTCCTGGGAAAGCTTGGAATGGAACCACCATTTGATCCAGCTATTGCCCTTCTCGGACTATTCCCTGAAGACCTTAAAAGAGCGTACTACAGGGATACTGCCACATTGATGTTCATAGTAGTACAATTCACAGTAGCTAGACTGTGGAACCAACCCAGATGCCCTTCAACAGATGAATGGATTAAAAAAATGTGGCATTTATACACAATGGAATATTATGCAGCACTAAAAAACGACAAAATCATGGAATTTGCAGGGAAATGGATGGCTTTAGAGCAGATTATGCTAAGTGAAGCTAGCCAATCCCTAAAAAACAAATGCCAAATGTCTTCTTTGATATAATGAGAGCAACTAAGAAGAGAGCAGGGAGGAAGAGCAGGAGGAAAAGATTAACATTAAACAGAGACATGAGGTGGGAGGGAAAGGGAGAGAAAAGGGAAATTGCATGGAAATGGAAGGAGACCTTCATTGTTATACAAAATTACATATAAGAGGTTGTGAGGGGAATGGGAAAAAAAAGGAGAGAAATGAATTACAGTAGATGGGGTAGAGAGAGAAGATGGGAGGGGAGTGGAGGGGAGGGGGGATAGTAGAGGATAGGAAAGGTAGCAGAGTACAACAGTAACTAATACAGCATTATGTAAAAATGTGCATGTGTAACTGATGTGATTCTGCAATCTGTATTTGGTGTAAAAATGGGAGTTCATAACCCACTTGAATCTAATGTATGAAATATGATATGTCAAGAGCTTTGTAATGTTTTGAACAACCAATAAATATAAAAAAAAATTAAAAAAAGAATATTATATTTGTGGGTATACCAAATTTAAAAAAGAAATCAGTTCATCAGTTGAGGAATAATTCAGTTTTGAAGATTTCAAATTAAAGGGAGAAATGGCTACACAAAAACAGTAAGAGATATGCATGGCCCACTTTCATTCATTGAGGTAACAACTAGACATAATGCAATGAAGAAAATAGACAACTTCACTACGAACATGGTCTAATATAATGTAGCTATGATTTTGAGTACAGGTTTTGGGATGGATACATGTTTTCAATGACCTTGTCTATGAGTGGCATTTCTGGTGACTCTATGTTTGACATTTTGAAGAACTGCCAGATTATTTGCAATGATAGTGCAATATTTTTCTTCCATACTATTTATTTGTTTGGTGTCCAACTTCTTTCCCTTCTTGACAAATTTTAACTTTTTCACAATAAAAGTAGATACATAATCCAAACACATTGTTCAATGTAGACATTTTGAAGTGTTATTTAATTTTTTTCTGTAACACCAGACAAATTCATGATAAATATAAATCATGTAGTTTTCATAATAAATATGAGACATGATGTTATAATTTGGCAGAGGTTATCTTTAAGATAGATAAAGCATTCCATCTGAAAACTGGAACAATACAAGGATGCAACCTTTTAACTCTTCAAAATCATCATTGAAAGGAACTCTAGCCAGAGCAATTAGGCAGAATAAAGACATTAAATGAATACAAACAGGAAAAAAATCAAACTATCACTATTTGCCAAATATATAATTCTATATTTAGAAGATCCAAAAAAAATCCACCAGAAAATTTCTAGAACTAGTAAATGAATTCAGCAAATTAGCAGGATATAAAATCATTACCTGTGAATAAGACTCATTTCTATATATCAGTGATGAATCCACTGAAGGAGAAAATAGGAAAACTAACCCATTCACAATATCTCAAAAGAAAATAAAATATTTGGCAATCAATCTAATAAGATAAGTGAAAGACCTCTACAATGATAACCATAGAACACTAAAGAAAGAAATTGAAGAGTACCTTAGAAGATGGAAAGGTTTTCCATGTTCTTGGATAAGCAGAATTAACATTGTCAAAATGGCTATACTACCGAAGCATTATACAGATTTAATGCAATTCCTATTTTAATCCAAGTGACATTCTTCTAGAATTATAAAAGGCAATGATGATATTCATTTGGCAAATAAGAGACTCAGTATAGCCAAACCAATTCTTAGCAAGAAAAGTTAAGCAGGAGGCACCATAATTCCAGACGTAAGCTATACCACAGAGCCACAGTAACAAAAGTGACATGGTATCAACACCAAAAGAGACACATAAAACAATGATACAGAACAGAAGACACAGAAATAAATCCACATAACTACAGTTATAAGGTGCCAGACAATAATTGGAGAAAAGATAGTCTCTTCAATGAATTCTGCTAGGAAAACTGGAAATCCATATGTAGCAAAATTAAATTAAACCTCTGTCTCTTAACCTGCAAGAAACTCCACTCAAAGAGGGTCAAAAATTTAGGCACTAGAATAGACACCCTGTGTCTAACAGAAGAAAAAGTAGGTCCAAATCTTTACCATGTAGGTTTAGGAGCTGACTTTCTTAACAAAACAGCTAAAGCACAAGAGGTAAAATCAAGAATCAATGAATGGGATGGTATCAAACTAAAAAGCTTATTCTTAGCAAAGGAAACAATAAAGAATGTGAAGACAGAGCCTATAGAATGGGAGAAAATCTTTGCCACCTTCACTTCAGATAGAGTATTAATCTCCAGGATATATAAAGAACTCATAAAATTTTAACACCAAAAAACAAACCTAATCAATAAATGGGCTAAGTTATTGAACAGACATTTCACAGAAGAAGAAATATCATCTATCAACAAATGCATTAAAAATGTTCAACATCTCTGGCAATTAGAGAAATGCAAATCAAACTACTCTAAAATCTCATCACACTCCAGTCAGAATGGCAATTATCAACAATATATGAAACAATAAATGTTGGCAAAGATGCAAGAAATAAGGTACACTTATAATTGCTGGTGTGACTACAAATTGGTGCAAGCACTCTGAAAGGCAGTATGGAGATACCTCAGAATATGTGGAGTGAATTCACCATTTGACACAGCTATCCCACTCCGGGCTCTAGACCCAAACTACTTAAAATTAGCACACTACAGTGACAAAGCCACATCAATGTATATAGCAGCTAAACTCAGAGTAACTAAACTACAGAAACAACCTAGGTGCCCTTCAACAGATGAATGGATAAAGAAAATACGGCATACATACACTATGGAATATTACTTAGCCTTAAAGAAGAATGAAATTATGGCATTTGCTGGTAAATGGATGGAGCCAGAGAACATCATGCTATAATGCTAAGCAAAATCAGCCAATTCCAAAGAACCAAAGGCCAAATGTTTTCTCTGATGTGTGGATGCTACTTCACAATAAGGGGTGGGGGCAGGCAGAGGAAGAATAGATGAACTTGAGATATAGCAGAGGGAAGAGAAGGGGCATGAGGGGTTATGGGGTTAGGATGGTTAGTAGAATGAATTCGATAAAATTACCCTATGTGCATATATAATTACAAGACTGCTGTAATTCTACATCACGTGTGACCAGCAGAATGAGAAGTCATACTTCATTTATATATGATATGTCAAAATGCATTCTATCGCCATGTATACCTAATTAGAACAAAACAAAATGAAATATTTGAAGAATAAGTATATATGCAGATAGATGTATTCACTTTATCCACACATCATATATTGGAAAGGTTTACATTTACATTTAGCTTGATTTGAGGAGTGACCACTTTTACATAATATATAACTATCATACTGGAAAAAAAAAAACAGATTTTTATTTCCTCTGACTCCAATGAAATTGCAATATATATTTCTCTACATTTAAGTGGATATTTATGCTAGGTACTATGACTTTTCACTTTAGGTCTCAATTTTCTTATGCCAAATATAATAAATGAAAGTGGAAATATGTAAGTTTTGGAGTACTAAGAACTATTAAATAATATTAGGTGAATTTTATAATACTAAAGAGTAATTTAAAAATAACAAAATGTCTTTAGAAACAGGAATAATAAATTATAACTTGAATTTTTATTACTTTGTTATTTTCTGTTTTAAAAAAAAGATAGAGAGAATTTTTTAATATTTATTTTTTAGTTTTCGGTGGACACAACATCTTTATTTGTTTTTTTTTTTTATGTTTATGTGGTGCTGAGGATTGAACCCAGAGCCCAGCGCATGCCAGGCGAGAGCGTTACCGCTTGAGCCACATCCCCAGCCCCAACTTTGTTATTTTCTAAAAAGAAAGTATTACACACATTTTACAATTTCATTATATTCTTACTTTGTTTTATTTTTATTTAAGCTTTTTTTTAAGAGTAGAATCCCTTATTTGTGGTATTATATCCAAGTATATTTGATATATCATAGGTTCTCATTAATTGATATTTGCCTGTCTATCTCTTTTAATGCCTAGGGAACAGTGGATGTTTTAAATAAAATGTAGAATATAAAAAAAAATTCACATCAAATATTTCAGTTGAAATTTCTATTCAATCATAAATACATTATTTGTAATATATGGGTGACTAGAATTAAAAAAGTAAATTTTCTTATAGTATTGCACATATATGGATGAATACAGCAAGAAATATTGTTTAAAAATTTGTTTTTAAGGTTACTGTCACTAATGACATAATTTATTTGCACTTTATGTTGATATTCTATCTTCTGTACTTGCATATTTCTTTTTATTCTCTAAAATTTACAAGTAAATAGTAATTTAAACCTAAATTTATATAAATATTGTCTATAATCTAATACATACATATTCTGAAATTTATAAACTGAATAATAAGTTTGGTAAGCAAGTGTATAATACAATTATGTTATATTATAAAACAATATTATTTATATAAACATTTCTGATGTTTTTACAAGCAACATAATACTTTTTAAGATTTCACAACTTCAAAATGTCATTGACAGTAAACACTGGGCATAACGTTTATTTTAAATATATGTAAAAAATGATGTTTAGAAGTGTGGTTTAATACTTACACAGAAATTTGAATTATTTTCATTTGTTCTTTGACCAAAATTTTGTAAATGAGATTCAGCCTATATTATTAATGGGATATCTTTCATAGCTTAACCAAACCCTTAGGGACTTGTTTACTGAAACTGCATGTCAACATTAATTAAAAAACACATTGTAATATGAGAGATTCATTACAGTTGTGTACACAAAATGTAGTCAAATTAACTTTAAGCTTTAGTGTATTTTATCCCTTGAATGAGAAAGAAGACAAGAAGTGGGAAAAGATGGAGGAGGAGGAGAAGAGGAAAAAGCATTAAGGGAGAAGAGTAAAGTAAAAGACAATGTTAAATATCAACTTTAAAATTTCATATTTTTAAAATGATAATATCTATGGACTTTGAAATTCAATGTATAACTTGAACTAATATATTTTAAAACACAATAGTAAAATATTAACAACTCACTGATGTTTGAGTTAAAATAGAACTCCAGATTATTTGAGCTTGTCTGAAATCTAATTTGTATCTGGATAGTATTCTAGTGAAAGATGTGCTTTCCTATAAAATTAGTGCAGATATTGATACTGTAGGTTTAAATTATGAGTAATATTTAGCATCATTTCTAATTTCTTCTAGTCATACTTTACTGAATGCATTCGTTCTACCTGTAGATGGCATATACATATATTTAGATTTTAATTTAATGAAGTATTAGCATTTTATTATCTGTTTGTGGGAGGTTAAGAGGTTAAGTAGTTTAGGCTCAATTATGATGCCCTAAAAAAAAAAATCATTGCTTTGGGCAGAGTTTGTATTTCTTATAAGAAAAATAAGATTGTTTTAAATCTAGGAGTACATGTGGTGAAATGAAAAATCACTTCTTTGTGAATTTGTGATTGTCTTATTGATGTGAAGTTTTTGTGAATACTGAAGCATGCCAGTGTTTCTTCATCAATTTTCTACTTATAATCTCTGTCATTTCAGATGTCCTACTCTTAGCTGCAACATTTTTATTAGCTTATTTTTATAAACTAAAAAATGGCAATAGTAGAAGTTAATCATGGTAAAGACTATTGGGAAAGGACTTTTTTGTTTTTTACTTTCATTTGTTTACACCTTACAACATACCTGGCCCAAGAGTTAATGAATATGTGATTTTATACCATTAGGTTAGTCTGATTAAGGATATTATTGGAGAAATGATAAACTAGTGTTGAAATTAGTTTGATTTAATGTTGAAAATTAAGATTTTTTTCCATTTGCTTTAATAATGATGTCAATTGATTTTGTCAATATTGCATTCTCTATCTTGAGTTTTAGGAGAATGATAATTACTTTCAGAGAACAGTTTGTATTATGTGATGAGGTATTGCTATAAAAAGTTATTGTCAAATTCATTGTAATAGAATGGCTTTAAAATGTTTTCAAGGGGCTGGGATTGTGGCTCAACGGTAGAGCGCTCACCTAGCATGTGCGGGGCCCTGGGTTCGATTCTCAGTACCACATAAAAATAAATGAATGGAATAAAGGTATTGTGTCCATCTATAACTAAAAAAATAAATATTAAAAATGTTTTCAATATTTTTTATTATATTATGTATTTTTCCCTTTTGATACATGATGGGGGCCACAACCAAGATGGCACCTAGCAGTGTGCTAGGAGGAGTGGTTTCTGAGCCAATTCCAATGAGCCATTAAGATGATGAGGATTCCTTAATTACTTACTGCTGTGTCTAGATGATGTCAATTAAGTTAAGCTGTGTGTAATTAGTTGGGTATATGTACCTCTGCAGTCCGGCAGAGAAGCGGCTCCTGCTACCTTGGGTGCCCGCTACTTTGAGTTCTCAGTTCCTGCTGAATTCACTTGCAATAAAGTAGTTCCCAATTCAACCTTCAAGTTGCTTGTCACCTCTCGGTTATTTAACCCAGCCGGACTACGGCAGATACACAAGTATAGGAAATATAAGGCTAATTCGTAGTTTAATAAAAAGTGAAAGGCATGAAATACATATATTTTATTTTTAAATTCTTTTTAGATATGCATAACAGTAGAGTATATTTTGATATATTTTATATACATATAGTATAACTATTTTAATTAGGATCCCATTCTTGTTGTCATACATGATATGTTTCACTGTTTACGTATTCATATATGAACATAGGAAAGTTATGTCTGATCCTATATGGACATAGGAAAATTATGTCTGATTCATTCTACTGTCTTTCCTATTCCTATATCCCTGCTTTCCTTTGTTCCTCTTTGTCTAATCTACTGTACTCCTATTTATTTTAATAATTTATAAGTTGTGGAAGATAGAAAAAAGATTTTAAGAACATACAGAAGCATTTAAACATCTTACTTAAAGCTACCTTGGCTGTAAATAGTCATATTAGTCCTGTTCAAGCTGCTGTAACAGATGACCACAACTGGTTGATTTCAGCAACGGACATTTATTTTCTCACAGTTATGGAGTTTGCAAGTTCAAGATCAAGGGGCTGCTAGGCTTGGTTTCTGGTGAGATTTTTGATAAGGTTGCTCTTCCTGTCTTGCAGAGGTCTACCTACTTGCTGTACTCTCATACAGCCTTTATTCTGTTCATGCAGGAAAAAATATATAGATCTATGAAGTTATACTCTTCTTATAAAGTTACTAGTTCGGTCAGATTTGGGACCCATTCTTATGACATAATTTAAAGTTAATTATCTCCTTAAAGGACTTGTAACTAAATACAGTCACATTAGGGCTTTAACATATTAGTTTTGTTGGAAAAATTCAGTAAGTAATAGAAATATGACAGAATTTTAAAATGAAAGATGAGTTTGGCATGATACCCATTTAAGAACAAATAAATATAGTGGGGAAAATGATAACTGTGTTTATTACTGATTATGCTGATGAGATGAAAACATTAAAGAACAAATTGTGGTACATTCAGAAGCTATTTTCAGTGTCAGTAGTATGTGTTATATTAAAGGGAGAATAAAGATATTGCAAATAATGTCAGCAACATGAATACTAAAACATGGCCATTCATTTATATGGGTACTTATGTTAATAGATTGCATTTAAAATTCCTAATATAGAATTTTGAATTTATTAATTCATCCTTTTTGAAACCATTGTTTTGGAGGTGGGGTACAATTCAATCATGGATCACTGACCTAGCATGTGCAAAGCCTTAGGTTCCACCCCAGTACTGCAACTAAGTAACTAAATAAAATTAAAATATTGCTTTATAGTTGCAGAAAGAGAAGTCACACATGCATATGCATACTGATGCTATATGCAAGTTATGTCTGAGATAAACATTATCAAAGGAAAATTTAATAATGTTTAGTTTTAAAATTTAAATCATATCTATAATTATATAACATATTATATTCAAATTTTATCACCTCATTGAATAGTTATTCATATATTTCCCACTCTAGCACATATCAGGGTTATGCTAATATCCCTTCTGTAACTGTGACTGAAAATGTGACTGGCAGACTAAGAGAAAAAAAAAAAAATCTTTGTAAGTTTATTTTATGTGAGAGGAAAGAAAGTTTACAAAGGTAATACTAATATGACTCCCATTCTGGTTGAAAATAGGAAGAATAAAACATTTTTCATTCTTGCTTTATTTTGTTATTCTTCTAATTGTTTTCCTTTCATTACTCCTTCAAATATACATAACAATACAAAGTAGAAATGAGAATCTCCTCACCTCTTTTTGGTTAATTTCCTCAATTTTTTGACTTGCTAAGATTTTTCCTTTCCAGTTTAAGGAAATATATTACTCCTGTTATTTTCATTGAAAATACAGATAGGATTTATCCTTCTGTTGTAACTCACAAGTAATTTGACATGAACATTTACAGCTCTTGTTGTTTATGTGAATGTTCTAGCTGCCTTATGTTCATTTTCTGCTTCTGCAAAACAATCTCTATTACTTGTCCCTTAGGCTCTTGATGCCAACATGTAGTTTTAGCCCCCAAAGTATGTGCTGATTACAAAATAAATTCAGTTGAAATATTATGAATTTATCATAAAAAGCATGTTTTTTTTTTTTTCAAAAGAGCTATTTTTTTTAAGTATTCATCTAGAGAACTGGTTTCTCCAGAGATGACTCATAATTAAAATGAATTAGTCTCTACTGGCAGAGTGAAATGCCTGGCTTTAAGTACATTAAATGTATTGTATTGTACTTCAGCAATAGAGAGGAACATCATAGTTACTTAAAGTAGATCTCTGTCAAAGAAGCAAAGAGACCTAGTGAGATTAACACTTTGCATTAGCCAACACCCCTACTTATAATTTATTTGCTCTAATTAAACTCAAATAA
This sequence comes from Marmota monax, assembly GCF_021218885.2. Classification (NCBI taxonomy): domain Eukaryota; kingdom Metazoa; phylum Chordata; class Mammalia; order Rodentia; family Sciuridae; genus Marmota; species Marmota monax. The sequence continues at coordinate 11,208,127 of NW_026693153.1, forward strand.
TATTACTTAAGAACTCTTTGTCAGAAATTTTGGGACCAAAGTATAGATAACTGCTGATATTTTATAGACAGATAAATAGTATATATACATATATATATATATATATATATATATATATACTTATTTATCTAATTATCAGATTGTTTGCACTCATAAACATATAAATCCCATAAATATGATAGAAATGATGATGACTGAAAGAGAATCTAACATGAATAATTGGTATTTTGAACAACTGCAAATGCACATGAAAAATATTCAATACTAGGAAATCTCTAATTTTATAAGTTGAAATCAAAATTGAAAAGTAAAATAGTTTTGTCTCTGTTTTTTTTTTTTTTTTTCACCTGTCAGGTCACTAGCCTTAAGGATCCATAACCTGACTTCCCTGACACATGTAATGGATTTTGGTTAATTGTTCAGTTCATTTCCCTATAAATTATTAAATGATAATTTCTTAAATTGTTTCATCCAAGGTGTTTTATTAGAAGATATATAACGTGGAGAAATCTTCAAGTACACAGGAACATGTTTTTAGTGGTTAAATTTCCAAACCCTCTGGTCTTAACTGTTATGATATATGACCTCCAAAACACATATAAAATATATTCTTATAATAAATATTTAAGCATGTTTTCAAAGTTGAAGAGCAGAAATAAAAATTTTAAATATATTTTTAAGTAGTATTGTAAGACTTATAGTTTCTATGGAATTATATGGAAATATCCCTTGCAATAAACTGTATTTATCTCATTGCATTTATATTTAAGTTCGACTAGTAGACAACTTTCTGTCCTAATGATTAGAAATATTTTTCATACAGTATTAACAAAGGAACTCACACCCATGCAGTTTTCATTGTCCTTCCATTTGTGTGCCTCAACAGATAAGTAAACGACAGGAGACTTCAGTGTCCTCCTCTATCAATATCAAATTAAAGTGGAATTTAAAGTAACTGTGAGATTTGAAACAATTGAATGGCAGTTAATCGATTTTAGGCTATTGGAAGGACAAGCAAAAGTCATTTTAAATGAAAAGGGAAATAATTGTTATATATGCTAGCAATTTTGAGTTCATTCAATAGAGTTTAATAACAAAGTATGTATTAGAAATGAATATTGCAAGCATCTAGAGTCTATGCTAACAAAATGAAAACTTATCTTTGTTAAAACTTATTATTGTTCTTTTTTACTCTTCATCAACAGTAAGAAATGGATTGATAAATAATTGGGGAATAGTGTGTTTAATTTGATCTGATTGGTCTCTCACAGAGTCTGATAACTAAGAATAGCTTTTTAAATAACATTCTATACAGTGTTATGTATTTTAGGATGATCTGCATAATTATAATTATATATTTACCTACCAGTTTAGTAAAGAACAACATTTTTCTCTCTAATAATAACTATGAATATTCTATATGTTAACTATATCTTCTTTACCATTTTTCAACCCTTTTTACCTTCATGTAAAAGATTTCATACTTGAATTTTCTTTAGCTTCCTTTAGTCAGGGTATTATGACATCTGGTTTGTAGGGATATGACACTTCAACTAAAGAGTTGGTCATTACAAATCAACAAGTGATTGTGATTCCTTTACTGATGCATTAATTCCCTACAATGATGGAGTGGGTTGATTAATATGGATTACCAGTGATATTCTTGCATTGCACAAGTTTGAGTGGCTTTTTCTCTGCTCTATGCCAATTGAATAGTTTAACTTAATATTACTTAATAAATATGTTTCTAAGTAATAAATTAACATAAAAGATGAACATTTTGAAAACAAATTAGAGGGAAAAATAAAATATTTCATATTACTACCTCTTGTATTACCAACAGTAGATGCTTTTGCAAAATGATTTCTACAATTAACAACTTAAAATTCTGTGAGTCCAACCAACTGTAGATGAGTACAAAATTAGTAGATGTATTGAGAAAATCTACTAGCTTGGGGTTATTTTTCTTATATGTTTCTATGAATTTCATCCTATCTGATTTTATACTTCTGGTATTTCTGAAACTATCTGCACATTGTAAAATTGCTTAATCTGAAGTCAATGTTAGATGCAGTGTTTCATTAAAATAATTTGAGTGGGGAGACTCACTGATCATACTGTTTGCAACCTTAGTATTTTCTTAAACATAACTGTACATATATGTAATGGATTTCTGCAAGTATATGCACTTATGTATACAATATTATTTCCAATTTAGTTTGTCTTAATACATTTTTAATTGTAGATGGACACAATACTTTTATTTTATGTATTTTTTTTATGTGATGCTGAGGATAGAATCCAGAATCTTAAACATGCTAGGCAGGCACTCTACCACTGAGCTACATCTCCAGGAATTATATTCAAATTAAAATAGAAATGCAGTGTGTGATTTTAATATAAATCTGGTATTTTTATAATTTGTATATTTTCATTCAAAGACATTTGTTTATTGATGTTCAAAAAATATACATTGTGTCCAATATGTTCTTTCTAAATTTGAATAACACAATATTTTGTAGGTTTTATGCAAATACAGTGACTAGTATTTACTTTAAATTAACTTGAATACTGAAGAAGGAATAACAATTATCAGAAAATGTATTGCATATATAGTCAGTATTAGAATATAAGCTCATTTTGTTTGGATGTTTCCAATCACCAAAATAAGAACAATTTTGTAAGTGTTATTTATTAATGTCAGACTTTTCATGTGCATTGAGGGTTGATATTATACATATGACTATATACTTAAATTTATCTCTAGAATATTTGAGTCAAATATCCATTTATTTCCCTTTATCATGTTTTCTTTGTTTAAAGTTTACTACATTCGAAGTTTCCACCCTATAGACACAGGATTAAGGAAGTAGAAAACTTGATGGCAATCACATATTTGCTAAATTAGTTGGATGATTGTTTTGCACAGAAAATTGTGTGTGCAAATACTTTCATTGGATTCACATTCTTCTGGCTACGTTCTCAAAATCTATCATTGAAAAAAAAATTTACATTTAAATTTAATCCTGCTACAGCTACAAGTTAAATCGCTATTTAGCCCTGTCAACAAAAATTAAGCTTATATACATACAAAAGACTTGTCTGGTGGAATGACAATCAGGTATGATGTATATGACTAAGAATTTGATGTTAGTTAATGCTTTCTGAATAAGCAGATAATTGTAAGTTGAAGATTGAAGGATTAGGAACTTGAATGCTGTTATACTGAAAGTCTAAATTGAGTTTCCCAAGTTTGTGATGAAAAGCTGCATTTGATTACTATGTGAATACAGTTAGAAACTTGAAGAGAGAAAAGAAATGATGTGGAATTAAGAGAAGGGGTAGCAAACAAGATGTAATTGGATTATATAATTTCAGGTTAGTACCTGCAGTTATTTATTTTCTCTTGATAAAGTGTTACAAATTATTTAATGTATGGATACTTTTACATATCAGCAAACTTTTAAAATTGTCATTTACAAAATTAGTGAAAACTCATATAATGTACTTTTGTCTGTTTTGTAAACAACAACAGAGGAGGAAAATAAATAAACCACTGTAATTAGAGAAAGGTCTTCTAAACGTTTTGTTAAAAGCAGGACATTAGTGCTACTTTCCATTTGGTGTAAATGGTTTTTTAAAATTTTTAAGCATAAAATTTACTCTAAGTAGATATACAACAGAAACAAAGATCAAAAAGTGAAAACTAAATAATTCTAAAACAAAGAGCATTATTGGAGGCATTTCTTAAATTTGGTTTTTATCTTTTTATCTGTTTGAACTTCAGTAACTACACACGTTAAATAGGGTTGCTAGAGAGCAACATACCTTCTTTCTCATGATTCTGGAGACTAGGAGTCCAAAATCAAGATGCAGGTAAATTTGCAGTGTGGTGAGGGTCAACTTTGTATAGTAGGCTTTCTTCTCATTCTATACCCACATGATGAGAGAGGCAAAAGTTCGAAGTGTCTTTCCTAAAGTCAATCCCACTAATGAGAGTTCCACCCGTTTCTACTTTACAAAGGATTTGCCTCAATATAGTCACCTTAGGATTGAGAATTTTAAAAATATAAATTTGGAGGGGACATAATTATTCAGATCACAGCCCGTTAATCTCTAAAATATGTTTTAGAAACTGGGACTTCCTTTATTCCCCGTCTTCCTTACTTAGATTTCATGCAAATGTGTAGGTTACTATTGGTTTTGCTTTTTGAAAAAAAAATATGTTTCAATGATTTGGATACATAAGAGGAAAGGAAAAACTCAAAAATATGGGAAAGCCAATGACAGGAGTGCACCTCTAGTGGGAATTGCTGGTGCAAAGGCACAAGTTGAGACTGCCCAGTTGCTATGGTGATATCCTGTTCAAAGGAGGTTCTGTGCTTGCCAAGGGACTATCAGTCTTGACCTGAGTTTGGACACCAGCTGCTGAAGGGTGAAGAATTAGGAGAGCACATAATTATAATAATTATAATTGTGCTTCATCCTTCAGCCTGCTCGCTTTGAAGAAACTTTTGCACAGAAAACACTTTTGATGGTTAAAACCCATATGATAAACATGCTGAGCTGGCTCTGCATCATCAGGGGATGAAGAACCACCAGGATCAGCTTTGCTTAATGTGAATTTGTCTTTTGTCCATCCCCCATACCCCCTAGCTGGTTTCTGAATTAAGGGCAGTCCAGGTAGCATCGGATCAATCTGTCTATTCATATAATCCCAGCAAATTTATACATTGAGACTTATTTAGTGTAAATTGTCAATATATTATAAATTTAAAAACACTATATTATGCATTTTATTAGAATAGAGGGAAAGGTTTAAATTTGTGTTCAAAGGTTTGCATCCTTTACTAGTTGTAGTGGCACATGTCTATAATCCCAGCTGCTAGGAGGCTGGGCCAGGAGGATCCTGAGTTCAACCCCAGTCCCAAAAACTTAGTGAAACCCTGAGAAACTCATAAGACTTCTCTAAATAAAAGAAAGGGCTGAGGATATGGCTTTGTGGTTAAGCACCCCTGGATTCAATCCCCAGTACCTTCCCCCCCCCAAAAAAAAGTATGTATCCTTCAACCATTGAAAAAATTATAGAAATGACAATGAAGAAGAATATTTTCAGCTGTTAAAAATGTAAGATATTTTTGCTGCAGATAATTGCCACCTTATCCCCCAAATTTTATGTAGGAACCCTAACCCCCAGTGTGATGTTATTTAGATATGAAGTCTTTGTAAGATAAGTAGTGTAGATGAGCTCATGAGAAATAGTATTCTTAGGACACACCTGAGAGTATTGTCTCTCTCTCCCTAGCACATGGGGGGATAAAGAAAAGGCAACCATCTGTAAGCTAGAATGATGGCCCCCATAAGTAATGAGTTAGCTATAACCTGATTTTGAATTTTCTAACCTTCAAAATTTTGAGAGAGTAAATACACAGTATATGGTATTTTGTTATGGAAAAAAGATGACTAATACAGCATATGTGCATTAATGTAATATACCTATGTCCTGCATTGTTATCTGTGGATCGAGAGAGCACATTGTGGATAATGGCCAACCTAGTTTAGACAAAAATGCACTGTGATTATGAGAAAAACACAGGCCTCTAATCATATTCTCCATTTGCCAATAATGACTACATTTATTTTATAATGTATCATCTGAGAAAAAAAATTGAATTATGTCTTTATCAAGTTGTTGATATAATAAAAATGAAGTTTTAAAATTATTTTTATAAAACTATAATTGATAATCTGCTAGCTACATTATTTATACATCTCAAGGTCAGTAAGTAAATATTAGTATATAAATTGAGTTTTTAGAGTTCTTTAATGTTATATCATTATCATTTTTATCATTCCATAGTCTAATTAATTTATTTTATAATTTAATCTAAATTTAGCTATTATTATATACTGATAAACTCTTTTCATGTACATATTTTATTATTCTTTGAATTTGTTCCCCAAAATGCAATTTTCAAATCAAAGAACAATGATTTAATAGTTTTCTCAAACCTAAAATCTAGAAGTAGTTATTATTTAATATTTATAAGAACATTAATTCTTTACTTTGTCCCTACATAAAGACAAAAATCTAATTATTTTCCAATAAACAATGATTTTTTTATTAAATAATATATTACTGACAAAACATTTAATAATGATCAAATTATGTCAATAATTGTAAATTTCTATAGTGATATTAAATGCATTAATAAAATGTGTTTTTAAAAAACTAGAATGATTTAAATGTTAAATTTGAATTACTGGCTTATAATTTGTATCGTTCAACATTCTCATAGATACTATAATTTCAACAGCCAACCTGCACTATTGTTTTTGAAGTGGAATTCTAAAAAAATCATTACTACAATATGATTGATGATATTGATTCTTAAATTCTTAATTAAATAGTTTCTCAAACTAAATACTTCTAGACATTTCATTGTTGCCTGATCCATTTTTTGGCTTCAGGGAAACCAGGAATACAGTATCCAATATTCAACATCTAGAAGAAGGGAATATGTGACATTAATAGAAGCTTGAGTTAGAATGTTTCTCAGATACTAAAATATTTTAAAAATTGAAACAATGAACATTCTTTTCAGAGATGTAGAGGAAAAAACAATTATTTCATGAGGCATTATCATAGTAGAAGTCCAGTCTTACATGTAAAATGAACATTCATGCAGAATATCAATGTTATCTAATCTTCAAGATATTAGAATTTATACAGTTGGGATGTTTTGAAAATATTAAGGTGAACTAAATATTGGTGTGAAATTTCAGTTCCCAGTTCTCCATATAAAGTGTGTAGAAATCACCACAGCATCCTAACATGTGAAAAGCTGAACAAACTGAAGTGTTAATTTTTTTAGATCCCTAAGAGAAGTGAGGTTGCAGAGAAAATTGCTTCCCTCAAAATTGGAGAGACAGAAAGGCAGACCCAGGAATCATAACAGAGCAGACACCTCCACAGGAAACAATGCAGGCTAAAACCATCTGAGCTGTAATGGATGAAATGCTGGAGGCTGTGTGTGAATAAGTTAGGGGGTTGAAATTTCAGGGTGTCCCAGGCTTGGGAGGGGGAATGCTTTTGTAAGTTTTGTCTCTAGGAGCTCAGCTGGGTTCTCACATTATATATCAGAGAAAAGTGCCCCTCATATTCATGACAGGGGAAGGGGAAAAGGAGACATTTCAAAATATGGCTCAGCACACCATATGTTTTTATAAGGTCTTCTCTCAGGAGAAACTGATTAACCAGTGTGACATGATGAGGTTTTATCAGAGCCCAATTGACCTAAGGGAAGGATAGCCAACTAAAGACAGATATAATCTTCCACTTGGAAGAAATAAAAGGACAAACCTCAGCTCATTCTATCTATCTAATCTTCACTAAAGGGTGAATAAATCATTGAGAAGCACTTGTAAACATCACAGTTTGTGAGTAGACAGACTCCTTAAAAGACTGAGTCCCAATGCTAGGACTCAAGAACACTTCCCAACTCCCACAGCTCACAACATATTATCAAAGACCTGTTTTTTTTTTTTTTTTTAAGAGTTTCTTTTGCACAGTTCACAACTGGCCACCAAGAAAAAAATGTATAAAGCATTCTGAAAGTCATACTAAAGAGAAAGGACAAGTCTATGATCTGAATATTTGTGCCCAACCATAATTCATATGTTGACTCTTGATTGACAGTGTACAAGTATTTGGGTTTGGAAACTTGGGAGGTGAATTAGGTCATCAGGACAGGATTCTCATATTTTAGCAAAGTGCCTTTATAAAATAAACTTGAGAGATGTCCAGTCTCTTTCACCAAGTGAAGATACAACATAGAAGTCTTATCTAAGAATCAGATAGTTGATTCTCCTCAGGCATTAACCCTGCCAATTCCTTTATCTTGCTTGGACTTTTCAGCCTCCAGAACTGTTATAAATATATTTCTATTGTTTACAAGCTAATGGTTTTAGCATTCTAGTCTTATAGCATCTCAAGTAGACTAGAAGAGTAAACATCAGAACCACAATTAGCAAATATATTGAATATAAAATAGTTATTATGAATATGATGAAGACTCTAATTAATAAGGTATACTTAATACAAGAATAAAAGATCAGTGTGAGCAGAAAGGTGGAAATCCTATAAAAAGATCCTACAAAAGATCTATAAAGAAATGCTACAGATAAAATAAAAAAACACATAACAGAAATGAAGACTACCTTTTGCAACAGTTTTAATGTTTGTCCCCTTCAAAACTCATGTTGAAATTCAATTGCCATTTTAATGGCATTTGAGATGAGGAGCTTGAGAATAAATTAGAGCGTTAGGGCTCTGACTTTATGGGCAGTGTTAAAACGATTGTAAAAGGAAGAGTTTGGTCCATTTTTGCTTCTTTCTCCTTCTGCCAGAGGCTTGACCCAGATGCTGGTGCTTTGATTTTAGAATTACCAGTAATTTCCAGTGTCGAAGTGAGATGTGACAGTAACTCAGGGTTCCAATCACAAATGATTTCATTATGCATTGAAAGAGTTAAGATATCTTCTCAAATGAGTAGCTTAGTCTCTGAAAATGACTTATTGGGTCTATTAACTTCAATGAGATTACAAATGAACAAAAGGAATTGACCTGCCTTGTTTGAAATATATCCTAATCTGTTTCATTCAAGTGAGAAGCATGAAATAGATATGCACATAATTTATAGATATCAAATTATCTCCATTTAAATAATAGTTACTAAACACCTACTATGTGAAACACATGAGATAGTTACATTGTAGAATGCAACTGTGTAATACACATTGTCAGGATCTGGATGATTTATTCAAATTGAATATTTTCAATAATGTTAGGAAGTGTAAGCAAACATTATTTTCCAAAGAAAGAGAAGAGAATCAAGAAAGAGACAACTCTAAAAGCATGGAATAAGTTTTTAAGGAAATATAAATACACGATATATTTAAGTGTCCTGAAACTTTGATATATTTATGTACACTAATCTGAAGTATTGAAATCTACATTTCTTTATCATATGAAATGTCCTGATAAATAAACACTTCTCTAATATTTCATTTTCTCTTTTCTTATAGGAATAGTAAATATGCATTATGTAAATCTACAGCAATTTTAGTCCATATAGATTTTCTGAAGTAGACATTTTTTTAGAGAGCAGTTGCACATTCACAGCAAAATAGATAAAGCTATATTTATTATGTACTCATTGCACTCAATATGTTTTTAGACTCCTGTGTTATCAACAGCCACCACTAGAATGATTCATATATTACAAATGATGAAACTATGTTGAAACAATTATCATCCCAAATACATAACTTACAGTACAGTTTACTACTGGTGTTGTAGCTTCTATATGTTTGGACAAATGCATGATGACATGAATCAACAATTAAAGTAGCATACAGAGTATTTCCATTGCCTGAAAAATCCCCCACCTAATCCTCCTACAACCCTCTCAATCTTTGGTAACCATTAAATATTTTCCTTCATAGTTTGACCCTTTCTATAATGTCATATAGTTGGAATCATATAATAGGTAGTGTCTTCATACTAGATTTTTTCACTTAGTAATAGGAATATAAGTTCTTTTATGTCTTTTCACCGGATTGGTAGCTCATTTCTTTGTAGCAATGAATAATATTTCATTGTCCTGAATGTGAACCGTTGTGTTGGTTAATTTCAGGTATCAACATGCCTGGATCAAGAAATACCGGGAGAACTGGTAAAGCATTATGTGTGTCTGTACTGGTATTTCCAAATGAGATTGGTGTGTGTCTGGATTGTGTGATCCATTTTCCTTGTGGATCACTGAGGCACCATCTAACCAACTGGGAGCCTGAAAAGAATAAAGAGGGTAATAGATTTCTTTATGCTCTCTACTAGAGTTTAAGACACTGAAAGGATGCTTAAGTGAACAATATTTCATTTATATATAAGGAAAAATTAAGTGCCAAAGTTTTCCCACTAGGCAAAAAAAACAGGCTGTAAACTCAGGCAGGAGTTGTTATGTAAATAGGGCAAGCATTGCCCCCATATACTGACCCCAAACATTTTTCCTTCTCCACAGAATGCTAGGAATATTACCCAAGTGTTGTATTTCACCATTCTATCAAAATACCTCCCACAGAACAGTTGACAATGTGGTAAGAACAATAAATTCCATGATCACAAATTACTTTTTCATAAGCAATGTATGTAGAATACCATGCCAGTGGATAAGGGGTTACTTATGCACACAAGTGAGTTTTGGCAGAGACAATTATATAAGAAAGTGTGTTAGTCCATCTTTTGTTGCTGTGGCCTAAATACCCAACAGGAGTAACTTAGAGGAGGAAAGGGCTCACAGTTTTAGAGGTTCAGTTCATGGTTTGCCAACTCCATTGCTTTGGGCCCTAGGTAAGGCAGAGCACCATGGAGGAAGGGCATGGTAGACTAGCCCTTCTTACCCAAAGGTGAATGGAAGGCAAAGGGGTGGAGAGGGGCTGTAGGGAAGAACCAGTTTACCACAACATGTTCTCAGTGACCCACCTCCTCCATCTAAGTTCCACCTGTTTACAGTTAACATCCAGTAAGTCCAAAGTAGGATGAATAGATTAGGTTGCAGCTCTCATAATCTAATCATTTCAACTTTGACTATTCCTGCATTAAAATAGGAGTTTGGTGGGGACACCTTATATCCATACCATAACAGGGATGATGGATTAGTATCAAGAGCAAATGTTTATTCCAGCATGAATAAAACCTCTCCCCTTTCGTGATGGAAGTGGTACTATGTAATTAACCTGAAAGCCATGTACCTAACAATTTAGTGTTTGTCACTGATGATAGCAGACTCAGCACTTAGAAGTGACTTAGACCATCCTTGATGAGTAGAAGTCCATGTTGACGAGCTCATCATAACTTCTATCCCTGCAATAGTATAATAATATGCTATCGTTAAGTATTCATATTTTAATGTTAGAGTACAACTTGACATTATTTTACATTAGTAGAGTACTATGCTTAAGTATTAAGTAATAATAATATTAAGCCTGATAAAATTAAGAAGTGATCATTTTAGGAATGTTTATTCTGTTTACATATGTATATATCATGCTCTTAAACTAAGTCACTGTAATACTTAAATAAATACTATAATTATTATAATCCCTATTTTGATATACAAGAACTAGTTATCTAAAAATGGCTAATACTCAAATAAGAAATAAAAGGAAATATCCAATACTAAAAGGATATTAGTTCTTACTAAGTTGTTTTTATTCAGATTACTGTTAACACTTCATGTCATTGAAATATGTACACCTTTATAAATGCCCACCTTAGCACATCTATGATCAAAGTTGCTTTTCTGCTATCAAATCATCTACTTCATGGAATGTTGCCTCATGCTTTGAAATTCTTTCAGCATTTGTTTTAATTTAACATGGATTTTACTTAATTTGCAGTTAAGGGAATGATATCCACATTTTTAGTAGATTAAGATCTTGTTCTATTAAACTGATTTTGTTTATATTATTCAACTTTCTTAATATTAGAAATACTACTGCAAATATTTATCGATAGCCTCCTCTGTGCCCAAACATGTGGTAAGTTAATTAGGCATGATTTTGTTATGTATGTGTGAAAATATGGGAATTAGAATTATTTCTTTGATTTTTGTTTTAGAAGCTAGTTGGTTGAGGGGTAAAGATTATTATGAATAGGAGACAAAAGGAGTGGCAAGGGAGAGGTGTGTGTGTTGGCATAGTGGGTATTAATCAGCTTTATTCATTTCATCATAAGGATTCATGTCAATTAAATGTTTTTTTTAAAATGGTTGCATTTTTTACTAGGTAAAGGAAGTAATATTAAGGCTGAGAAAGCTGAAAAATTACACTTATAGTTTTATATATAGCATTTTAGATAATGGAAGAATGCCTTAAAGATAATTTTTAGATATAAAAGATACAAGTCTCAGACAACAACACTCAGCTTTTTCAGATACAAACAGAACATAAAGAACAATCATTGGTAGTCTAGTCAAGTGGGAGATTGGGGATGCCTCAAATATCAAAAAGGTAGATATATTTAAGAAACTATTTTCCACGTAGTTGTATCATTTTGCTTTCTACCAGCAGTGTTTGAAACTTTAATTTCCTCCACATTCTGGCAAATACTAGCTATTGTTAATCTTTTCATCTTATGCATATTAACAATGAAGGGATATCTTGTGGTTATATTTCCCATTTACCTTAAGAAGAATATCATTGGGAGACAGGTGTGGTGGTGCTTGCTTGTAATCCAAGCAGCTCAAAGTCTGAGACAGGAGGATCTTGAGTTCAAAGCCAGACTCAGTAAAAAGCAAGGTGCTAAGCAACTCAGTGAGACCCTGTCTGTAAATAAAATAAAAAATGGGGCTGAGGTTGTGGCTTAGTGGTTGAGTGCCCCTGAGTTCAATCCTCAGTAACTCCCCCCCAAAAATAAATAAAAATAACATTGGACATATTTTTATGTGCTTAAGTTTCTCCTTGGCTTATGAAGGAATTATGTCATGATAAAAACCATTCAAAATATCTTAAGTCTAAAATGTATTTAAAATGCCTTATTTTCCAAACATCATTGCTTCGCTTAGTCTACCTTAATTAAATGTGCTCAGAAGATATACATTAGTAATAGTTGAGCAAAATATATTTCATTTGTGCATAAAACATAACAAAATACTAAATAGCTCATGTAATTTATTTAATATTATACTGAAAGTGAAAAACTAAATGTTTGCATAGTATGTTTTCTACCATCATAAATTTAAAAAACCATACATTAAACTTGTAAGTTAGGAAAAGCTGTATTTTTGATGGAGAATATGTTCAAATCTTTTGCCTTTTTTTTATACTGAGTTTGTTTTTTGATTGTTGAGTAAAACAAAGAAAGAAAAAAACATTCACTTAATGTAGCAAAATTAGTTGTTTCCTCAATAAAGGTTATTTGGGTTAGGGAACTTGTCCCATGTCCTGCTTACATATGTAAAATTGTATTGGAAGACAGTCAAATTAATTCCTCTACATATCATCAATGCCTGCTTTCATCAAACAATAACAGAGTTGAGAAGCTGCAAAAGAAACTTAAGTGCAAAAACTAAAATACTTCCCAAATGCACCTTTACGGAGAGAGCCAATTATAGCAAATAAAATTCTTATACCTCATAATTTTTGTCAATACATATCAGTATATCTTTTACAAACAGCAAAATAACAACTCAGTAATTTTATCTGGCAAAATATATTTTTACTGGATAAATGATTTCTTTTTTCATATATTAGGATTACTCATATATTTGAATACATTTCTACTCATGTATTTTAAATTTAATTTTAATTTCCTATAATTTTTTTGCCTTCCCTTAATTGATAAAATTTTATTATCCCATTGATTTTTCCTCCATTCATCTGAAAGAAGATAATTTATTTTGTTTCCTTAGTGTATATCTTTGAGTAGTTAAGATGTTATCTTAAATTAACAAAGTTTAAAATGCATTAATATCTTTAGTAACTGATATCAAAATGTTAATGCTTTAAAATCACCTCATCTCATGGGCTGGGGATGTGGCTCAAGTGGTAGCACGCTCGCCTGGCATGCGTGCTGCCCGGGTTTGATCCTCAGCACCACATACAAACAAAGATGTTGTGTCCGCCAAAAAGCTAAAAAAATAAATAAATTTTAAAAAATTCTCTCTCTCTCTCTCTCCTCTCTCACTCTCTCTTAAAAAAAAATCACCTCCTCTCACATGTATTTTCCATTATTTTAGGTATGTTATAATGATGTAGAATATAATGGGATCATTGCCACAAAAGTAACTCCAAAATATTGAATATGGTTTCTTCACTGCAATGTCTAGCTGGGAAACTTCCTCTGGAAGCTTAATTTATATATGAACAAGTATTTCAGGTTGATATCCCAAATGCACATTCAATTTACTTGCCCTTTAAAATAGTCTATGTGCATCCAATGGAATTATGTTTTCAGTACTTGAAATATCACTGTAGAAGACCTGTTTGGAAAGTTGTATTGGTTTCTAATGCACATAAATCACTTTTTTGAACAAATCTGATAATAATTTTCATTTTAATTATACCATTGTATTGAGTCTATTTTATTGCACAGATTCATATGTAAGAAAATCATTCTGTAGACAAAAGGAAAATGTATATAAAGTTAAAATCATTTGCTAATTTTTAAGGAGAATATGTTACCTAAGACATATTAAAATCTAAATATAAAATCATTCAAAATAACTTATTCTCTTTATTTGAATTTGTGAGGATAATAATTAATAACGGATTCTGAAATTGTATGGGATAAAAAGTATGTGGATCCCTAAATTAACATTTTAGATTCTGCTGCTTAAACCGTCAATTTAACTACAGGTTGTTGATTTTCAATGTCAAACTGCACTATGAGTTAGAAGAAATGTCTGAGTTAAGAAGAAGATGCACACACACACTCACAAACTCTATAATGCCTTTGAGAAACATGAACAAAGGAAAAGCTTACAGCAACAAAACAAAGGACTCTGTGGTCAGTTTCTTTTGAGTTTATGAGTTTTCATTATCTCAAAGAGTTTCCCTTGAAAACCAGAAATGTAAAATCAAAAGTTCCAGGGAAGGAAGATGAAAAGGAAAATGATTAACGGCTGAATAAAAGAGCATAAACACATTTAAGCACTCTGTCACTAGAATTTCTAATAATACACACAATTATTGTGGCATTCTAGAAAAACTGTTTTCTCAAGAGTTTTCCCTATATACATTAACTTTTAAATAAAGTTCTGAAAAAAATAATTCAGAAAATGTTTATTTGAAAAGATCAATGACAGATATTAGATAAAAACAAGTAGAACTACTAATGAAAAATTAAATACAACCATTGATATCACTAAATTTAGAAAGATTATAACAAAATACTTGATGTAGATACTGGGCATTTTTTTTAATTCGAAGAATATAAATGATAGTCAGACAATGTAAAGTCACTAAAATTAACTCCTCCCAAAACAGAAACTTCTGTAAACAAACACTTAACACAGAAGAGAATGGAAAAAAAATTAAAATTGGTTAATGAAACAAAGTCACCAGGATACATTGCTTTAAAACTTAAACAAGGTTGATTTATAAAAACCATTCTCCAAATTACTGAAGCTATTTCAGTATAAATTAAAATGAAAACTTCTTCCAACTAATTTTGTACATTAGCACTACAATTCTAAAACAACAAAAATGGTGATATATGTATGTTTGTGTTCAACTATTTAATTCCCCCAAATTTATTTGAGCTACTTATCATAACACATATTTTGTAATTTTCTTCTTGTATGTTTTACAATATAATTGATAAATTATTTATTTTAATTCAATATAATATTCTAGCTATAACATATAAAATAATTAGTTAATGATACAATATTTTCAATATATAAATGCACATTTAAAAATTTACTAGAAAGCAAAGTTAGATGTCTAAGTGTTCAGATTTAGATGTTTATGCCTAATAAAGAATCACCATGAATGGATACCTCTGCAAGTATAGTCATGGAGTTGTACTATTTACTCAAACACTTCTTTTACCATTCTGTTCATGAACAAATTTTATGAAATGATCATTGACTTTGAGTTCTAAATAGAAAAAAAATTACAGTCTCTAAATTCTTTCAAAAATCAGGTTATGCAGTAACTTTCCCACTGATAAAACTACTGTAAAAGTTTCACAGCCACATTAGATATGCACAAATGCTGAGTAAAACTTTGTATCATGTACTAAATAATATCACATTAAAATCAAGAAGGCTTTAGAAAAAATAACACAAAAATCAGAAAACAGACTCAACACCTATAGATACAGAAGTAAAATACATTATATTAACATATTAAATAAAACTGCAATGTTTTGAAGTGCTATAGTATAATTTGAATATCTTCAACAGACATTCCCAATTTAAATTCTAAATTAAGCTCAAACAAAAGGAATGATCAGAGGATAAAGATAATTCGTAATATCAGTATAAACTATCATAAAAGTTGAAATCCTACAAATTTTTCCAGTTTATATGAACTAGGCATTGAGGTATATTCTTAATATTGTTTTTAAAATTTGAATTTAAATTGTATATGTATTTTTTCTATATGGAGATTTTTTTTTCATATTTTTAACAGGTGCACAACAATTGTATATATTGGTGGGATTTATTGTTATGGATTTGTTTATAGACATGAAGGTTTATTTTAAATATAAACAGAATCATACATATCAATATTACATTACAAACAAAAAAGTGGACAAATAAGAGGAATTTTATACATTGAATAGTCATATATTCAGTGAAGAAAAATAAAGGGAAAGAAATCCAGAATTACTTTTAGGAAATAGCATGTTAGGCCAGATTGCTATATTATAACAAAATACTATAAACTGGGTAGCTTAATAATAACAGAGTGCATTTCTCACGATTCTAGAAAGTGGAAGTTTGAGACCAGACCACTAGTTGGTCAGTTCTTTTATTATTATTATTTTATTTATTTATTTATTTTTAAAATTTTTATTATTGGTTGTTCAAAACATTACATAGTTCTTGACATATCATATTTCACACATTTGATTCAAGTGGGTTATGAACTCCCATTTTTACCCCTTATACAGATTGCAGGTTCACATTGGTTACACATCCACTGTTTTACATATTGCCATTCTAGTGTCTGTTGTATTCTGCTGCCTTTCCTATCCTCTACTATCCCCCCTCCCATCCCCTCCCCTCCTATTTTCTCTCTCTACTCCATCTACTGTAATTCATTTCACCCCCTTGTTTTTTTCCCCTTTTCCCTCACTTCCTCTTGTATGTAATTTTGTATAACAATGAGGGTCTCCTTCCATTTCCATGCAATTACCCTTCTCTTTCCCTTTCCCTCCCACCTCTCATCCCTGTTTAATGTTGATCTTCTTCTCATGCTCTTCCTCCCTACTCTGTTCTTAGTTGCTCTCCTTATATCAAAGAAGACATTTGGCATTTGTTTTTTAGGGATTGGCTAGCTTCACTTAGCATAATCTGCTCTAATGCCATCCATTTCCCTGTAAATTCCACGATTTTGTCATCCTTTAGTGCAGAGTAATACTCCATTGTGTCTAAATGCCACATTTTTTAATCCATTCATCCATTGAAGGGCTTCTAGGTTGGTTCCACAGTCTAGCAATTGTGAATTGTGCTGCTATGAACATCGATGTAGCAGTGTCCCTGTAGTCTGCTCTTTTTAGGTCTTTAGGGAATAGACCCAGAAGGGGGATACCTGGGTCAAATGGTGGTTCCATTCCCAGCTTTCCAAGAAATCTCCATACTGCTTTCCAAATTGGCCCCACCAATTGCAGTCCCACCAGCAATGTACAAGTGTACCCTTTTCCCCACATCCTCGCCAGCACTTGTTGTTGTTTGACTTCATAATGGCTGCCAATCTTACTGGAGTGAGATGGTATCTTAGGGTGGTTTTGATTTGCATTTCTCTGACTGCTAGAGATGGTGAGCATTTTTTCATGTACTTGTTGATTGATTGTATGTTCTCCTCTGAGAAGTGTCTGTTCAGGTCCTTTGTCCATTTGTTGATTGGGTTATTTGTTTTCTTATTGTTTAATTTTTTGAGTTCTTTGTATACTCTGGATATTAGGGCTCTATCTGAAGTGTGAGGAGTAAAGATTTGTTCCCAGGGTGTAGGCTCCCTATTTACCTCTCTTATTGTTTCTCTTGCTGAGAAAAAACTTTTTAGTTTGAGTAAGTCCCATTTGTTGATTCTATTTATTAACTCTTGTGCTATGGGTGTCCTATTGAGGAATTGGGAGCCTGACCCCACAATATATAGATCGTAGCCAACTTTTTCTTCTATCAGACGGCGTGTCTCTGATTTGATATCAAGCTCCTTGATCCATTTTGAGTTAACTTTTGTGCATGGTGAGAGAAAGGGATTCAGTTTCATTTTATTGCATATGGATTTCCAGTTTTCCCAGCACCATTTGTTGAAGATGCTATCCTTCCTCCATTGCATGCTTTTAGCCCCTTTATCGAATATAAGATAGTTGTAATTTTGTGGATTGGTCTCTGTGTCCTCTATTCTGTACCATTGGTCCACCTGCCTGTTTTGGTACCAGTACCATGTTGTTTTTGTTACTATTGCTCTGTAGTAGTTTAAAGTCTGGTATTGCTATACCGCAGGATTCACACTTTCTGCTTAGAATTGCTTTTGCTATTCTGGGTCTTTTATTTTTCCATATGAATTTCATGATTGCTTTATCTATTTCTACAATAAATGCCATTGGGATTTTGATTGGCATTGCATTAAACCTATAGAGAACTTTTGGTAAAATCTCCATTTTGATGATGTTAGTTCTGCCTATCCATGAACAGGGCATATTTTTCCATCTTCTAAGATCTTCTATTTCTCTCTTTAGGGTTCTGTAGTTTTCATTGTATAAGTCTTTCACCTCTTTTGTTAGGTTGATTCCCAAGTATTTTATTTTTTGAGGATATTGTGAATGGTGTGGTTGTCCTCATTTCCATTTCAGAAGGTTTGTCACTGATATACAGGAATGCCTTTGATTTATGTGTGTTGATTTTATATCCTGCCACTTTGCTGAATTCATTTATTAGCTCTAGTATTGTCTTTGTAGACCCTTTTGGGTCTGCTAGGTATAGAATCATGTCATCTGAAAATAGTGATAATTTAAGTTCTTCTTTTCCTGTTTTTATGCCTTTAATTTCTTTCATCTGTCTAATTGCTCTGGCCAGTGTTACGAGAACTCTGTTGAACAGAAGTGGTGAGAGAGGGCATCCTTGTCTTGTTCCAGATTTTAGAGGGAATGCCTTCAATTTTTCTCTGTTCAGAATGATGCTAGCCTGAGGCTTAGCATAGATAGCTTTTACAATATTGAGGTATGTTCCTGTTATCCCTAGTTTTTCTAGAGTTTTGAACATAAAGGGATGCTGCACTTTGTCGAATGCTTTTTCTGCATCTATCGAGATGATCATATGGTTCTTATCTTCAAGTCTATTGATGTGGTGAATAACATTTATTGATTTCCATATACTGAACCAGCCTTGCATCCCAATGATGAATCCTACTTGATCATGGTGCACAATTTTTTTGATATATTTCTGTATCTGATTCGCCAGAATTTTATTTTATTTTTTATTGGTTGTTCAAAACATTACAAAGCTCTTGACATATCATATTTCATACACTAGATTCAAGTTGGTTATGAACTCCCAATTTTACTCCAAATACAGATTGCAGAATCACATCGGTTACACAACCACATTTTTACATAATGCCCTATTAGTAACTGTTGTATTCAGCTACCTTTCCTATCCTCAACTATCCCTCCTCCCCTCCCCTCCCATCTTCTCTCTCTACCCCATCTACTGTAATTCATTTCTCTCCTTGTTTATTTTCCCATTCCCCTCACAACCTCTTATATGTAATTTTGTATAACAATGAGGGTCTCCCTCCATTACCATGCAATTTCCCTTTTCTCTCCCTTTCCCTCCCACCTCATGTCTCTGTTTAATGTTAATCTTTTCTTCCTGCTCTTCCTCCCCGCTCTGTTCTTAGTTGCTCTCATTATATCAAAGAAGACATTTGGTATTTGTTTTTTAGGGATTCGCTAGCTTTCGCCAGAATTTTATTGAGGATTTTTGCATCTAGGTTCATTAGAGATATTGGTCTGTAGTTTACTTTCTTTGAAAGTGTCTTTGTCTGGTTTAGGAATCAGGGTGATATTGGCCTCGTAGAATGAATTTGGAAGTTCTCCCTCTTTTTCGATTTCCTGAAATAGCTTGAAAAGTATTGGTATTTAATGACAAAATGTTTTTTAAAATGTTAAAATAATTATATTACTTATTTGATATATTGGAATAATTCAATATGGAGTTTTGTTTGTACCTATAAGAATTTTTCTAGTTCTATATCCCACTAAATAAAGGACCCCTTTTTAATGTCCCAGATGGATATCCATCAAGAATGCAATGAAAGAACATAGCAGACTGATTTTCTTACTTGAGGGTTCTTTTCCACATTTGGATTTCATAATTACTGTGTTGAAACAAGACCTCCTATAATTATCAATTATTTGTTCTAATTAAAAATTCCAATTTTTTAAATTATAATTTTGACTAGATTTTCTTTTTTTCCATACATTATAGAAATTTCTTCTTTTGCATGGAATGTAAATTTCTTTTGTATGGAATCCAAGAGGAAGAAAGTTTAATCTCCCAATACTCTAAAGTTCCTGGTTGGGAACTTGCATGGTGCCAATTTCACATTGATGGTCCAGATAAGTCAGGGTACTGGCTAACTTTATCTCTAGATGGGGAGTATTATGTGTGTAAGAGCAGAAAATAAATTGAAAATGAAACTGTTTTATTCTATCACTTTTATTCTATTTTGTATTGATAATTTGGAGAATGAAAAAATGGTTGATGACTCAAAAATCCCTATAGAATAAAGAAAATAGAATTCTATTTTCTATATTCTATATATTTATTATATATATTATATATAATATATATAATAAAAATATATAAATATATATATAATATAAATATATATTATATATATATAATATATATATATATTATATATACATTAAAATATATATATTTCAATATTCTAGGTGATTTAAGTAAAAAAATAATGTAAAGTGATGTTTAATATCAAATATATATTGTCACTAGCTTAAATGTAAATGGATTGTAAATTCCAATTATAAAACTAATATTTCAAACAGGTTTAAAATAAACATATAATGTTTATAAGATTCTTAATTAAACATAAACATGGAGAATGTTTGAAAATAAATAATAGGAAAATACACTTCATGAAATCACAGAAGAAAGGTTGAAAAAGGAGAATTAAAAGGCACAAAACCATGTAGAGAAAAAGAGTGAGGTTACTTGATGATTAAAGAGTTGATCACAACCTTGAAAACATTATATTTTAAAATTTGTATGCACCTTATAAGCATAAAAACAAACAAACAAACAAAACATAAAATATCTCTAGTCCATTTGGACTGCTTAGCAAAATACCATAAACAGGTTAATTTACAAACTGCAAAAGTTTACTTTTCATATTACTGGGAACTGTGCTAGGAAGTCCAAGATTAAGTAAAACTTACTTGATGTCTGATGAGAGACTATTTTCTGTGGTGTGGTTTTGTTGTTGCTCAGATTGCATGGCACTCACAGATATTCCATGGTGTTTTTAGTAAATGATTTAATATCACTGGGAGCGGTGGCACATGCCTGTAATCCCAGCAGTTTGGGAGACTGACGTAGGAGGATTGAAAGTTCAAAGCTAGTCTCAGCAATTTAGCAAGTCCCTAAGCAATTCAGCGCTGTCTCTAAATAAAATATAAGAAAGGGCTGAGGATGTGGCTCAGTGGTTGAGCACTCTTGGATTTAATTCCTGGTACAAAAACCACACAAATAAATACATAAATTAACATCAACATTACACATGGCACCTCTGTGATATCAATGAATTAAAACAAAAATAAAATTGCTATTTCCTATTCATATATGGATTTAGAGAAAATAGAATCATGTCCAAACAACAAAAACAATCAAATATTCTCATTTCTGACAAATATAAATGCTTCTCCTTTTCCATGGCAGTTCTAGCCTCACATTATTCTTGTATCTTCTATATAAGAAAAGTTGAGATAACCAATTGTAGCATCATCTCTATTTCCTCAAAGAATCCAAAGTAGGGCAAAGTTCTACATTCTAAAACCTCTAATAAATCCCCTAAGATAAATCGATATAATAAATATTCAAAGACTCATACTGAGAAGCCACTTGATTCCCATGGTGTGTATTTACTATTGTTGCAATAAGTCAATAGAACCAACTTTATTCAGACACAGACATTTTTCTCATGATCTTTTTGAGAACATTGGTATGTGATAAATAGAAATGTGTGTGAAATAAGATTAAGGAATTGAAAGAAGGAAAATAGCAGCAATTGGAAGCCCCTGAAAGGTTTTTAAGTTTAGTTATATGACAATTGCCTTAAACACTTTATAATTTTTTAAAACTACAAAAAGCTTACACAAACTACATTTCTTAAATTAAAAGTGTTCAAGAATGAAAAAAGTTCATATTTTGCTCATTTTTGCCTGTGAGTTTATTTGTAAGACTGCTTTGAATGATTATATGGCTAGGTTATTTAGATTGAGAGATTTTATTACAATCTACTTTTGGGATGTATCTTGTCTATAATCCTATTTATTTCAAAGTAGCTCTGTCAGTGAAACTTGTTTAGTATACCAAAAAAGGTAATTATAAACCAGGCATGATGGTGCATGCCTGTAATCCCAGTGACTCAGGAGGCTGTGGCAGGCAGATCATGAGTTCAAAGCCATCCTCAGCAAAAGTGAGGTGCTAAGCAACTCAGTGAGACTCTGTCTCTAAATAAAATATAAATAGGGCTGGTGATGTGGCTCAGTGGTATAGTGCCCCTGAGTTCAATCCTGGGTACCACCCCACCGCTCACCACCAAAAGGTAATTCTAACTAAAATTTCATAGGTAATTTTTTGTGGTAATAAAACATAAGTCTCTTAATAACATGATGTCCTCCCATTCCTCCACACATGGTCTTTTTTCCTGATCTTCAAGTATGCCAATTATATTCCTGCCATGGCTTTACATTTGCTGTTTCATTTGCTCAAAAAATTCCCATATTCTCATGTCTAAACCCCTCATGCTGACCATTTCTGAGATATCATTTTCTTATCAACTGACCTACAATGCCGCCAATTTTCGATCACTCTCTGGTTCCAAACCGTGCATTGCCTTCTTTACAGTACATGTTAATGTACTACCATGTTCTATTCTACTACATTATAAAATCTTAAGACAATAAATAAATATTAGACAATAAATAAATTGACTAAAAAGAAAATATAGGGAATGTTTGTCCCAGACAAAATCTACCATCATTCTATTTGTATTTTCCCTTATTAATTCTACATATACTGAGATGTTTTCTAAGTTTGAGTTATGGGATAAAGACAAATATGAAACCAGTTTCCTTTAAACTAGTCTCATATTTTTCACACTGGGTGTTTTACATGCCTGTTAATAAATGGTATGCCCTACCTGAGAAAAAATACTTTAAAAGCAATCTATAATAAAATATTTTTCGTTGTCAAACTTCAAAGCCTTACTGATAACCTGGAGGTGGAGGAACATTGGCATGCAGGTTCAGTTCAGCATGCTAAATGATCCTGAACGTTTCTTATAGTTTCTATTTACAGAAATTTTAACTTTTTATAAGTTAATGAACAAAATAGCAACTTGCCATCTTATACTATTTCACAAGATAAATTGAAAGAGATGTGATGTTTTCACCTTCCTGATGAGACTCAAATATGATAGATGAAATGTCAGAGCCTTCTAATAAATGCAAAGGCTAATAGCCTATTAATCCTATTTGATATGATATACCAAATTAAGAAAGATTGTTTCTATACTGTATCTATGTTTAAGCTTCCTTCAGCACCCTTGCAAGTTAAAAACAATAGACTTTATGGTTTATAATCCACAGTTTATTTAACATAGCAAACTGCTGTGTAGAGGTTGAAAATGGGGAAGTGCAACTCTTTAAATCAATTTCTGTTCTGTTAATTTTTATTGGATAAACTACATAAAACATGTATATATGTTAGAGTTATATGTTTTGTGACATATATTTATGTTACATATTGCTATATCATATATATTTTATTCTTTCTCTGTGTATATATGTGTATGTGCATGTGTGTGTAAAGAGCTTCCTCTCTATATTTCTCTGAGAACTTTTGTAAAGTTAAGTTTGCTTTCTTTTTGTTTTCTTTTATTGGCAACATTGGGGATTGAACCTAGGGGGACTTTACCACTCAGATACATCGCTCGACCATATTTTTTTCTTTTTTTAACTTGAGACAGATCTTGTTAACTTGCTGAGCCTGGACTTCAATTTGGAAACCTCTTGCCTCAACCTCTCAAATTGCTGGGATTATAGGTCTGTACCACTGCACCCAGTAAAAGAATAGTTTTTTAAAACTCCTACCACTATCACCTAATCATTATCTACAAATGATCAATGACCAAATATATTTGACTATATTTTCTCCGTATGGTAATGTGTCCTCAATTATATAAATATAATTAAATTTTAAAATACACTTCTGATTCACATAGTATTTTTACATGCACTATCAGCAATATATTTTGTAACATGTCATGTCTTAAATATTACAGAAGTGTATTTGGACATGTGATTGGTGTAAGCATTTAATATATAAACTAGCGCATGCAATCCA
This sequence comes from Marmota monax, assembly GCF_021218885.2. Classification (NCBI taxonomy): domain Eukaryota; kingdom Metazoa; phylum Chordata; class Mammalia; order Rodentia; family Sciuridae; genus Marmota; species Marmota monax. Next base: position 11,232,516 of record NW_026693153.1, read on the forward strand.
ATGTTTAAAACTAAAGACTTGGAAATGTTTTCTTATCCAATTTTAATTTTAAAAGAATCTGTATGACTCTGAGAAATCATTGTTTACTAGATATTAAGGAAGTACTAAAAAATGATGAAAGATGACTATTTTAATTTAAAATGCTTTAGCTGTTGCTTCCACTGAATGCTGTATTCCTTTATTATTCTGTACTAAGGACTATAGCAGTTCCAATGACATAGAAATTCAGTATACAGTATTCCAAAGAAAAATAATTATTTTTGATATGTGTAGGTGTGGTGAGCCGCTTCTGCCGTTTCTGCAGACTATGGTCGCCATTACAAGATGACGCTGGCTCCGCTGTGGTCTGTGACAAACAACTTCTTATCTGGGAAAGTTGGCACATGATTTTTCACCACCCTGTGAGAAAGCTCCACGCGGCAGCTTTGCATTGGGGCTTGGGATGCTTTATTAAGGCTGGGAGGGGCATCCGAGAGAGAGAAGAAGAAATATCAAGGGCCTGAATAAACTGTTGAAAGAAGATTCTCGAGTTGCGTCTTCCTTGCGGGCAAGGGGTCGCGACAAGTGGTGCCGAAACCCGGGAACCAGAACTTTCAACAGTCAGGGGTGGTGCACCGGTTAGTCCCAGGTAAGTGGGATCCGCGATCAAAGCGGGGTTAGTCCCTAGTAAGTGGGATCCGCGACCAAAGCGGGACAGCTCCTCTGTAATGAAAGAGAGAGCCTTACATTTTATTGCAGCTGCACTGTGTACTTTCGCTCCTACTTTCGCTTTCTTTTTTTTGTGCTTCCTTTGTTGTTGTGTCATGGGTGCCGCATCTTCAAGTCCGCTTCTCCTGGCCCTAGATGGCCTGTTACGTTCCAAGGGACTGGAAGTGAAACATAGTACTTTACAGAGATTTTTACAGAAGATAGATATCGCTGCACCGTGGTTTGCATTTTCGGGCAGCCTTACTGTGCCTAGTTGGGATAAATTAGGCAAAGATCTTGACTTTGCTTCTGAGCAGGGCATATTAGAGGGTGGGGTGATACCCCTTTGGAAAATGGTCCGTGGTTGCCTTACAGATGGTAAATGCCAGGAAGCTGTGAGTGAGGGTCAAGCTATTCTTGAGCAACTGCATGAGGAAAAATCTGAAGGATCATGTAGTGAAGTGGCAGAGAGTATTAAAAGTAACAGTAGTGAGAAGGCAAAAGAGCCTGAAGATAAAAATAGGAGAAGGCTCTACCCAGACTTGACTGAATTAAAAACGCCTGAGAACACAAGCGACTCAGAGAGTTCTGAGGACCTTGATATATTGTTACAACAACTACATAAGATAAAAATGAAAAAGAAGAAAAAGGAGACACAGGGCACGCAGGCCTACTGTAAGAAGGGGAAGGGAGTTAACATTGGTCAACAAAACTCTGAGGAGGAGGAGGTAGAATATCTAGAAGAAGATATGGTGCCGATTGCCCCACCTCCGTATGTGGGGGGGAGCCAAGGTTCCGGGAGATCTTTTCATGCACGAGTTTGGAGGACAGTTAATACAGATATGGGACTTGCATACCCTGTATTTCAGGACAATAACAGGGGAAGATATCATGAGCCTTTAGACTTTAAGATAATTAAAACCTTGGCAGAATCTGTCCGCACTTATGGCATAGATGCCGCTTTCACTCTCACTCAGGTGGAGGGACTTACTAGATTTTGCATGACTCCCTCAGATTGGGCTAGTCTAGTCCGCGCTTGTGTTTCCCCAGGGAAATATTAGGAGTCCAAAGCTGGCTGTTTAATGTTTCTGGCAGTACCCAAGACTCGGAGAGAGGTAGGAGGCTTAAAATTTCTGCAAATAATTCACAATTATCTAATGCTACATTACCCTCCGCAGCAGTCTGTCTCCAATCTCCGTTCCTGTTTCTTTTGGCTAATGTTACATCACAGGGGATGCTTAATTGCTCTAATATTACCTGCTATTTGTCTGAGTGTTGGAATGGCTCTTGGACTACAGCAATGGTTATGAAATTTCCAACCTTTGTCCCGATCCCAGTTACTGCAGATCCAGAGTCATTTCCTATTGTTGAACTGATTAGAGCCCGTAGAGATTTTGGAATTACGGCAGCCATAGTGACAGCTGTGGCGGTATCTGCTGCTGCAGCAGTTATAGCTGGAGTAGCCATGGCCAGCCAGGTACAAACTGCTGCCACTATTAATCAAGTTATTCAACAAACATCCACCATACTTGAATCTCAAAGTAGAATTAATCAACACATTTTATCTGGGATTCTGGCTGCTAATCAAAGGATAGATCTGCTTCAAGCTCAAGTTGAGGAATTGTCTGACCTAGTACATTTGGGTTGTGTTGACCAACGTGCACATTTATGTATAACCTCTGTCAGATTTAATGATTCCAGAAATGCCTCCCGCATCATCGGAGAGTATCTATCCGGAACCTGGTCCATGGAAGCAGAAAACTTGATCCAGTCTCAACTAACTCAGATTGCTGTTCTGAATAGCACCCGTGTCGAACCAGTGACTTTGGGTCAATTCACCAGTTGGCTATCCTCTGCCTTTTCCTTTTTTAAGGAATGGGTGGGAGTGGGCATTTTTGGTGCAATGTGTTGCTTCGGTGTTGTACTTTGTTTGTGGCTTCTCTGTCGCCTTAAAACTCGCCATGCACAAGAAAAGGCTATGATCATACAAGCTCTTGCAGCTTTAGAAAATGGCAACTCACCTCAAGTCTGGCTTGCGCATCTTAAGCAGTAAACCTTTGTCATGGTCGTTACACCCCAAGTTATTATAACATTGCACTGGGATCGACATGACTTTCCTTGTTATTCTCTTAGTGTTGGAAAGCCCTTGCACTCTGCCGGTCTTACTGCCATTGCACGCAGATGGGTTTCCACACTAGTACTTTTCTATCGCCTTGAAGTTCGTGCCTTTCTTTCAGGGTGCTGTCAACTTGTTTGTCATTATAAACAGCCACAGTTCAGCCTCAGCTATCCCCCTTCGTCCACCATCATCACGATACAGGATGCGAGGCAAGGCACTGCACTTGAGTGATCCTTGACTTGGACCTCAAGGAGAGCATGTCCTATTGCATGCGGGTTAGACGCGTTCACGCCCCGCCCCACGAAAAAAGGCGTTGGCTGATATGGCTTCAGATCTGGGGAAGGCGCCTCCTTAGGACTAAGTCATACTATGCAGCCACTTCTGCACAGTGGGATAGGACCTCTACTCTCGCCTGTATTGTTTTAAGAAAACAGAAAAGGGGGAACTGTGGTGAGCCGCTTCTGCCGTTTCTGCAGACTATGGTCGCCATTACAAGATGACGCTGGCTCCGCTGTGGTCTGTGACAAACAACTTCTTATCTGGGAAAGTTGGCACATGATTTTTCACCACCCTGTGAGAAAGCTCCACGCGGCAGCTTTGCATTGGGGCTTGGGATGCTTTATTAAGGCTGGGAGGGGCATCCGAGAGAGAGAAGAAGAAATATCAAGGGCCTGAATAAACTGTTGAAAGAAGATTCTCGAGTTGCGTCTTCCTTGCGGGCAAGGGGTCGCGACATGTAGGTGTTTTGAGTGACTTCCCTATTCCTAGTTTAAAACTGATTGAATCAGATTTTCCATTATAAAGTTATTTCAGAAGTTAAAGTTATATTTATTTAATTTATCATTCATGGTGAATGACTGGATACTTTAGATCTTACTATCACAGCAGTTGTGTTATCTTGTGCTGCAAAAATCTTGTTTTCTTTTACTTTGGTCTTAGTTTTTTGATGGGATCTTTCCTATTTAAGATGTCCTAGAATACAGTGAAATTTCCATTACATTTAAAGCTTGTGAGTTGCAATGCTTTTTTCCACTAGTTTTGGAGCCCTGTAGACAGATATATTTGTTATTACAAAGGCAACAAAATCCGAGGTGTATAAAATTTGAAAGTCCATATGTAAATGTTGGCTGGCTTAAATGTCTTTTACCATCCAAGTGGCTCAATAAAAGAAATTCAAAGTCTTGGATTCCAAAAATTCTAATCAAGGTGACCTAATTTTAATCACAATAAAGTACAATTAGAATGTGATTATAAAGTCACATAGGAAGCTTAATTTGTCCTATTAAACCCTGATTCAAAAATTAATATGTGATGGAAAAATCATTGTCAGGGTGAATCATAAGAAAATAGAAGAAGGCTCAAAAGACAGTAGTGAACTTTTTTTTTTTTTTTTTGCAAAGTACAGAACATACCACATTCACAAGAAAAGGATAGAACTACTTAATTAGATTCATAATTGCCTGCTAGAATATTTGTCTGGAGTAGTCATTTATGTTTACTCTATATAGATGCTTTGTATGCATCCTTGTAATTATTAATTAGATTTTACATAGAAAGTGATACTATTAAGAGTTGCCAATTTGGATAATATAAGCACTGAAATTTGTGAAACTGCATATGAATGAAAGGCCAATTATAGTGGTTTTGTTTGTTTGTTTTTAGTCTCAATGTGTTTTATTGCTATACTTCCTCCAAAAGTAAAATCAACTCTGTGGCATATAAATATACTAGTATCCAGACTACAGAATTTGATACAAGTAGAAAGGTAATGTCATATTTGGGATAAGTTTTCTTTCCCTCCTTACAATATAGCAAGCTCACTACTGTGCTTTCTCAAACTTATGGGAGTGGCCTAGATCCAGAGCTGGGTCACTGAACTTGATTCCAGTATTTTAAGAAATTTCCATGTGAGGGATGTGTGTGAAGGAAACATAGACAGGAAATGAACTTTTAGTTAAGTGCCTATATTATATACTAATAGGTTGTTTGAAAATAGTGAACACTCAGAGTGACCTTGGTGTTTAGAAGAAAATAAATTTTAAAATTCCACAGAGTAGCACAAACTGTCACCCCTCAATGCAAATCAAACACCTGCTCTAATGAACCATTCTCATACCCATGATGCAGTTTCTGTGAATTGCTTATGTTGACGGTGTGCAGCATGTCATTTACATTCCATGATAAATAATAAAACACCTCTAGTGGCATTGCAGTTCCATTATGCTTTCAATTATATTCTGTGACTATGTTGAAATTGAATTTTAAATTTAAAATCTACCTTGGCTTGTTGCAATTTTACAAGTGGACTTGAATTATTTAAACTTTTTTTCATGGCCATTTTAAAGACGCAGACCAAAGTTTAATTGTTACTAATTAGTTCATCTGAGTAAAGAAATAAAATGAATAAAAATCATAATATCCTTTTCTTATAATGATTTGGTATGTTAATCAATTCTGCATCTAAAGAATATTCAATATTTCAAAGTATTATATCAGTAAAATTGGTCAAAACATTATACTGAATATTACATTGAATTTTATTCTTTGATGCATAAAAAAGCCATTTTTTTCTTTCCATTTTGAGTAATATTTCACCCTTTATCCAATTAGAAGAAATAATTTATGTGATCCAAATAAACTAGTTGCATATATGAGCAGCAGTATTTCAAGGAGACTATGCCCTCAGTGATTTATCAGGAAACCTTGTTAACTTGTAAGTGTGATTCATACTGTGCTTAAAAGCAAAGCTGGCCAAAGGAGAAGAGAGAAGTGAGAAGACTGGATTCTGGATTTGTATTGGTTTATTCTACAAAATTTATTCTCTAACGCTTTTAAATATGAAGTCTTTGTGAAATATGTCACTACACCCTGATCACTTCAATACCTACAATTTGGTATGCACAGATTGACTTTGAATGCTAATTGTTATTGCTACTCTACTATTGTTATCATTATTATGATTTAGTAAACACTCTATTTTATCCCAGGTATATTGCTAAAATCCTTACATGCTTAATACATTTATTTTTCACAGCAATAGCATAAAGCCGATGCTCTTACTGCCTCCATTTCATCTTTAAGTAAACATTGGTTTATGGAGGCTACCATGAGACAGGCACAAGAGACAGAACAGCACCACATCTTCTCCTCAATTTTCTTTTCTCTGACTTTAAGTCTTTATGCACTATTCAATTACCTGTTTCACTTACAGAAAATCTTAAAATCTAAACTCATATTCACTATGTTCTTTCCAAGATAAAACTGTTTCTCTGAGTAATATGAACTTTTCTTATCCTTAAATATTATGTGGTACTCTATTTGGTACATTTGTCCCATCTACTGTCATTAGGAGTGAACATGCAGGCAATTCACAATGGACATGTAACAGCATCAAGACATAAGCCTTGGTAGCATAAACCCCTGGCTTTTATTTTCATTACTCCAAAGGTAATGTAATCTGTGTAGACTGATACATGTATTTTGATATCAGCATACACTAATGTGATAAACTGAGCTGAGTAGTTTACACCCTATGTTTTCAAATAAATTTGAAGGCATCAATTGTCCTTTATATTTGTTTTATTTTAAAGACAGACAGAGAGAGAGAGAGAGAGAGAGAGAGAGAGAGAGAGAGTGTTTTAATATTATTTTTTTTAGTTTTCAGTGGATGCAACATCTTTATTTTATTTGTATGTGGTGCTGAGGATTGAACCCAGCGCCCCGCACATGCCAGGCAAGAGCATTACCAATTGAGCCACTTCCCCAGCCCCTGTCCTTTATATTTGTTATGAGTTGCCTATATATAGATTTAATCTTGTTTAATTTTTAATCAATTTATTCAATATTTACTACTCAATTAAGTTTACTCTATTTTGCTGTAATTTTCATTCCTTTTTTGTGGCAAATATGTTCATTTGAGTAATATTAACAAAATTTACTTAATAATAATAAAAAAATCTAAACAGATTGTAATTGTGATAAATCATAGGGCCACAATTTTACATTTTCTTTCAGTGTCCCACAGTTCTATGGATAGTGCTCATAATTGGTCGATTAATCATGCAGAATATCATTATGGGTAAAATTTCATGCCCCCCAAATATTTTGGAGTCCTAACCCTCATAATTGTGAGGGGGACTTTATTTATAAATCAGATTTTTTTTAGATGACGAAGTTGATCAGGTTTAGTCCTAATCCAAAATAATTGTACCTTTATAAAAACAGGGACATTTGGACAGGGAGAAATGCACAAAAGGAGAACACAAAGTGAACATGAAGGTACGTGATAAAGCAGATTATTCTGTCAACATCTTGGTCTTTCGGTCAGCCACCCAGTTTGTGGTATAGTGTTAGAATACCCTGAGCAAACAAATAAGAATATACTATGCTATTCTACTAAAAGAAAAAAATATGCTATATGTAAACATGTCTTATGAAAAATGCAACTCTAATTCACTGATACATTTTGTTCAGAATGCCAGATTTCCCTTTTGAACAACTATAAGTCTATGGTAGTTAAGTTAAATACTTAACTACCATAAATATATTTCAAAATATGGACTGACCTCTTTTTTTTTCTCTCACTTTAATTATCCATTGTGTATCAGCAGATCAGAAACTTACCCTGAGAATGTAGGAAAACTTATTCTTGCTAATTAGTAGTGTAAGCCTATATCATTTCTGTTTGGGCAAAAGGCAAATGCTGCAGATTCCATGTCGTGTATCACAGTGATGATGGATGTTTCTTCCTACCCTGACAAACAAGGAAACAGCAGTTTAAAACTCATTAATATGTCATTTTAACTTGTGTATTGTGTCTTCAGCATGAAGAGTTTCAGACAATTGGATAAAATAAGTTTCAAACCAGAGTTGAATGCAAAGATGAGTCAAATGTTTTAAATTCCTGTTGATCTATCATTCAGATAAGACTTATATTCCAAGAATATGAATTTTCCTGAAAAGTGACGTTTTTTTATAAAATTTGGTTATTCTCCCATCTTGGTATATGTGGACAATGATTATACATTTCTATGTTGTCATACATTGTTTTAGTTTGCCTAAAGGAACAATTGTATCAGTGATATGTACTTACAATTAAGTCTTCTTACTTTAATGAGACAATGTCAATTATTTATGTTGATGAATAAAAACAGCACCACAAGAATGATAATTTTTATTTTGCTTTGCTTAACAAAATCATTTTGCTTTATATTTCAACAAGATCAAAGTCAAAATATCATGCTTTTAAATGACTATATCTATAATTCAGAGAAAATTAATTTTTAAATCAGCAATTCTTGATTTTGGATTTAAAATAAAAACTAATTTACACATATTATTAGAAGATTCCTATTTAGAATTTTTCATATGTTTAATATGTTCTCAGTGCCCCTATCAAAATCAATACATTACAAGTATTTGATAACTCAAATAATTAATGTTTACTAATATCATGATCTAATATGCATATATTTTTCCAGGTGTGTTTCATTGTATAGTCTCATGTGGGCCATTTCATGGAAAACCATACAATTCAGGACTAGAGAGTACTGCAATAGTTTTGATGGTATCTCTGTAAGTATCTCCCTTAAAATTGATCTTAACTTTTTGTTTATTTTATTCTCATCCCCCCAAATCATCACGTGTCCAGCTCCACTACATTTCTAGTCTCTTTCATTTCAATTGTGGTCATTTGAATAAAAATTTACCCATAGGATATAAGCAGAAGGATTATCTAACCTTATGCTATATTAATTGATTCAGTATATTATTATAAAAACTTTGGCACATCACACAAAGTCTTTTTTATTGTCTGATCACCTTTGGTATTACTGCATTTCTTCTAATTTTCCTCTTTCTACTTGTTTTAGTTTTTGTATTTTATAATAGAATCTCATTTTTCCCCTCATATTCACTGATTACAAATTCTCTGGTAATGTTCAAAATCAAAGCACTAAAACAACAGAATGAACTCTGTGTAGTTTTGTATAGAAGTGTGTCTGCATGTGTGTTTCACTGAAGCATAAAGTGTGGGGACAAAATTTCAGAAATGAGACCCTTTCATTTGTCTCATCTCTGACTCCAAAGAGGAAACTTCAAATTTCTACCCAACATGGAGCTATTATGATTGATCTCAAATTTTGATAGTCAATTTTGGAGAGAGTTCCTACTGTTACTTGAGACTGTATGACTTAGATCTTGTGTTTTCAATAAATTGCTTTCAAGATTCTGGGGTAAGTGGCGGGGGTTGGACAATAAGTATACAATGATTTAAATAGTCCCAGGCAGAATTCTTGGAATCCGCTAAGGGGAAATTTAATAACCAAGGCCTAGGAACAATAGAGAGCCATTACTAGCCCTAGGAATCACTGTGCAAGGGGAGAGAGTGATGACCAGCATCTGAAGAAGGTAGTTGAATACAAGAGCTATACCATCATGATCAGTATGCAGTTGTGAGGTTCCAGAGGGTGGCAGCTGGAAAGCTGGCATTTTAGGATACCCAGAACAATTTTTCTGTCCCAAGACCTGTTTCTTCTGATTCCCCATGTTCAGATCCTCTCTGAATTAATATTTTATAGGTAAAAAATTCAATTTTTTCTTGTGAAATAAAAAATATGACTAGGGAGGGAATTCAAATATCTAATCACCTATTACATGGAATTTCAGCAAATCCCCTTACTATCAGACCTATCATTTCTTTCAGAAGTATTCTAACGCCTGATAAAGTAGAACTAAAACCATGAATATTGATAAACTTTCTTTTTAAAAATAAATTTGTTAATTTTTATTTATATAAAAAGTAAGCATATGCATGCTTTGTCTATTATGTAAGTGCATATTTTTAAATTTCTCAGAAGACCTCCAAAAAAGGTTAGTATTTTGGGTAAGAGTGTTTATGCTATATGAATAAGACTGCTTAGCTTTAGAGTCCAGATTATCTAATTTAAAATTCTGCTTCCCTCACTTATTCACTGTGTGAGAAAATGTAAATTCCCTGATATTCAGCTTTCTAACTTGAAAATTGAGGTAATATAAAATTAACTGAGATGTTGCATGTCAGGACAGTGCCTGGAATACAAGTTTAACCATTACTACAGTGACAACAGATTTCTTTTGGTTTTATTTATATTAGATTATCTGCAGAGAAAAGATTATTGACCACCAGGAAAAAATTCTGAGACACTAATTGTATAGGCATAATTCAAAAGATACTTGTATTTGATTTTATATTTTATAATTTATAAATTACCACAAATTTAGTAGTTTAAAACAACCTAAATTTACTCTGTTACACTTTTGTAGATCATAAGTCTTCACTGAGTTTCGCTGGGCTAAAATTAATGTGCTGGTAGATTTTGGTCTACCATCTGGAGGCTTTAGAAGACTTCATCCTTTGCATTTATCAATTCATTTCTTCAAAACCCCTTCAAAACCAGCAGTTTAACATCATTAATTGTCTTTCTCACTTGAAAAATTTGCCTTCTTCTTTTAATTATAAGGGCTTGTGTTAGTATGCTACACCCAGAAAATCCCCTTTCTCAATATTATTTAATTCAATCATATCTTCAAAGTTCCCATGACACATAAGGTCATATATTCATAGGTTCTAGGCATTCAATTCTGCCTATCAGAATGTTATTCAGTCAAATGCTAATCTACATATTGCTGTAAAACAATTTCAGATGTAATTAAGGCTAATAATCAAATGATCCTAAAATAGGGAGATAATTGAGGTACTACCCATGAGTTCTTAATGCACAACAGAAAGGAAGAATAGTAAGAGAGATGCAACTGAAGAGGAAAGTAGAAGAAATTTCAAGCAAGTGAAAGGAATAATATAATTTATAATAATATATTTTTTCTGGTTTTGAGATGGAGGGGAACATGAGCAAGGAGCTTATATACTTAAAGTTGCCAATATGCTATGCTAATTCTCAAAACAATTAGTGGTAATCTTGTCAGAATTGATGAGTTGTGAAAGTGTTTGAGAAAAGAATTTAGAGGATTCCCTAGAGCTAATGTTGATTGAAACTACCTATGGGTAAAAGTAGAAAATGGAATAGAGGAATAGTTAGAAAAATGAATTTTAAAAACATGCAATAAATATCTGTCATGTGTTTAAAAACATAGTGAAAGACCAAATGTTAAGAATCAGTAGAAAGTATATTCTACTAGTTCTGTGATAAGAAAATAGCTAAGACTTATAGCTTCCCCTTTACTGACATGTCATGTTTAGTTTCCCTCATTACTCACATAAAGTATTTGTACTTTTAAAAAGTAGGATGTTTAATTAGAGTATGCTTGAATATCCTTTTTTTTACCTTCCTATAATTGTTATTTTTTTCAGTTGCCCTTTAAATATATATATGTAATATGGTATACAATAGATGCCAAATAATTTCTCTATATTTTCTCATGCCCTGGTAGGTATAATGGAAAAGACACACATGCATGTGCACACTGTACACACACACAAACACACACACACATACATACACACAGAGAATTAATGGGTATATTTAGGAATAAATTTTCATTCTAACTTGACTCACTGGAGAGTCTTTCTTGAGAATAGTTCATAGTATGTCACTATATCAATGAAAGATAAGGTTTCTCAAAATTACACATGATATCTGAGACAGAGTCTCAAAATCTATAGACTTGTGTAACTGTGTGGAAATGACTGTGTTAATTATATTAATGGTCTCCTTTGACCACTACTCCCCAGCCAGTGAAATTCTCCTTATTGAGAGATTATGCCCTTTCAGTATTCCTTAAGCTTAAAATGAATACTTTTGTGGACTAAACCAATATAGATTCGAAATCATAGGAATCCCCCAATAAAGAGATCTTTTTGCAATTCATTTGCAGTAACCTTAACTGAACACAAATGTATAAAGAAACACATTCTTTATACCAGGTGGTAGTTGATATTTTTGCCTACTAAAATTTGAATTTGCAAGTCAAAAGCTATATATTACCCATTTCACTATGCCTATACTTTAAAGTAAAGAGCTAGATGAAAAACAGTTAACAAATTTACAAGCAAGTATTATTATATCACTCTGACAGTCATGTCATTTTCTTGCTATGTAACTTTTTCAATCCATTTTTAATTACTATTATAATTTTGTTTGGTTTAATAGAGACTTTATTTTTGAAGAAGTTTTAAGTTCATTGAAAAATTGAACAGAGAACAGTGACTGTATTTTCTTTCTACCCACATATGGAGTCTTCTCCACCATCATTGTCTCACATTATAATGAAACATATTTTACAATGGATGAACCATTGACATAATTTGACATATCTAATTAACACTCCATTATTACCCAACATGTAGAGTTTATATTAGGGTTTCCTCTTGGTATCGTAGTTCCATAGGTTTAGACAAATATATAACAACATGAAACGCTGTACAAAATTGTCTCACTGCCTTAAAAATTCCATGCAGTGATACATCCCAGCTCCTCTCCCTTAATTTCCTGTCAAACATTAATCTTTTTAGCTCTATAGTTTTACCTTTTAAAAAAATGTTAAGTAGTTAGAATCATATAATATGAGACCCTTGTGTATTGACCTCTTTCACTTAGCATCATGTATTTAGGGTCCTACATGTCTTTTCACAGCTTGATAGCACATTTCCTTTTTATTAAAGGGATTTACTCCTAAAAATGTTAGGAATTATTTTCACTTCCCATGACAAATATAAAAATATAACGACCTATTTTAAGTTACCTCTATCAATTTCCATATTTGCCTTTGATTAATGCTACCCTTTTAAGGATGTTATTAAAACTTTGAGACAGATTTCAGTATTTAATTTTAGATTTGATTAGAAATAAAATCATCATTTACTAAATATTACATATTTTAAAGCATTTAGTTATTATTGTTAGTAATATAGCACTTCAAATGAGAAAGTGTTTATCATATACTATGTACAGCATATATTGTTATTTATCAGTGTGATATTGCATATGTGAGAAAATATTTTAATTTATAATTTAAATGTCTGGGTTGATAACAGTATATATATATATATATATATATATATATATATATATATATATATATATACACACATACATACACAATACCTTTATTTTATTTATTTTTATGTGGCTGAGGATAAAACCCAATGCCTCACACATGCAAGACAAGTGATCTACCACTGAGCCCCAGCCCCAGCCCCAGCCCCATAACAGCATCTTAAAATCAATCCTGTGTTTACTATTAAGCCTTAATTGTACCTATACATTTAACTTCTATTTTTGTGTATGAAATCTTCACCAATGTTACAGTACTTTTATTTTCTACAGATTTTAAGTATTATTAAAATCTCTTTGGCTAAGATGGGTTTTTAGGCTGTATATATCTTCATCTTTTGAAGATCTCATTTGAACTTTTCTAATAATTGTTTATCTGGATTTTCTAATTCTTTAAATGATTTTAAGTATTTTATTATTTGAATGACAATTAAATTCATCTTCCATACAGTCATTAATAATAGATTGTGTATGAATTGTGATATTTTGAAGGTAAAACACCAGAGACAAATAAGTGATTTAATTACTGTTGAATAACTGTGTTTTCTCCTTTGGTTATGATGACTCCAACTGACTAGTGTTATTATAGAATGTTGAACTTCTGACTCATCTCATCTGAGAGAAGAAACTTCTTCCTTGAGACTATTATGAAACACTTGAAGACAATGTTTTTCACCTTAGGCCCAGTTATTTGCAATTCATTTACATTTCGCTCTTTGTATAACTTCAGAAATTGATATACTACATCTATTTAACAAGAATTTATTAATGCAAAAGGTACCAACTTGACTTTGAATTTGAAATGTTATCTTAATTAAATTGGTGTTCTTGTATTACATGTACCTGGAGACCTGGGAAGTAGATGAGCTCTATAAATCAAAATATGAATAATCCACATGAATTTTAGTTTATTAAATGTCTCTGGATACCTAGATATAAAAATAACTATTTTATAATATTTTGTTTCTTTTCATAAGAGTGCTTTTCTCCAATGATTGCCAGCTTGCTGGGTTTTGCTCAAAATTGCACTCAACCTTCAATTCTGTAAATTCACAGTAATTATGATCAAATGCTTCTTATGGCATAGGGTAATAAAATACACACATATGTATCATGTATACATTTTATAATAGAGTTTATTGTTGCACATAATTCTTTCTCAATGAATTGTAGATTTCAGAATACTTCAATTCCCAAAGAGTGTATAGCACTATTTTTAAATTTTAAATTGAGTTAAAATAATTCTTGAAACTAACTGATTTTCAGATGATGTTGATATCTGTTTATTCTATTATCTTTGACTTCTTTTATTCCATTATAGCTATTCTAGGATATTCTTCTTATTCTTTTACATAAATGTCTTATTTGCCAAATCATTTTTTCTTAGACCAATGGTCTCATATTGTATGCATGTAAGAGCCTATATATTTTTGCATATCAAATTGAAAATGTAATAATTTAAAGATAGGAGTTCCTTTTACTATATCTGCATATATTTTAAAGACTTTTGTGATTTGTTCATGGGATTACTGAATCATATAGAACACTAAATATGAGAATCCTTAAAAACACTATTAATGTGTGTATGTCCATAGCATGTGCAATATATTTAAAGGTATTGGCTCTCTCTTTTTCTTGAAATCAGTAGTCAGTTATATACAGTGTTAAATGAAATTGTATATAAATTATAATGAATTTTAATTTTATGTCATAATAGTCTTTCAATGCTTGCAGGTAGTAAATATACTCCTCCAAATTTATTAAGTCCTTACAATAATTATTTTTCTGTTGCTGTATAGGGAATATATATATATATATATATATATATATATATATATATATATATGTAATACACATAATAATTGTATATGTTTCCTATGTGTATGTATATGTAACCTATGTAGGGAAAATAGACATTTTCTGTCAATATGGAACTTGTAGTTTAGCAAAAAAAAAATATGGTTTTAACTCATATTTTCCATAAAGTAGATAGTACAATGAGTTGGATAGTAAAAATTTGAAGAGAATATAATTAGCTGAAGGATCCCAAACTATTCATAAAATAAGTAGCATTTCTGCTGATTCTTGAAAAATAATGACATTTGGAAATGTAGAGACTAGGAAAACATTGGAGCATTACTGTGAACATAAGATAAACAACATGAAAAAGAAGTGTAAAAAACACAGAGCTTATCCAGGGAAAATGAAATATTCAAATTGATGTTCATGAATATCCTATATCAAATAATTTTTAAAATTCACTTTTTTAAAGATCTTTTATTTCATGTTCTATTACATAATGCAATATTTAATGTTTACTTGACCACATGTTTTGATTCATAGATTAGTATGATAAATAATATATAGTATACATAATACATTTATGAAAAATTGAATAAAACCTATGTATATTTATTATTGCCATCTGTGACAGAATGGATTATAAATTACCCAAACACAAAGATATTATTTATTTCTCTTTTCCTAACACTCTTTTTAAAAAGAAAAACCAATTATATTTTTGCACCAACTCAAAACTACTGTTCAGTAAATATGACATATTAATGACCAGAGTGGTTGATACTAGAAATTTCTGTCTAAATTTTATGATTTTTCTGTCTAGTTAGTGTATGCTATAATATTTCAGAGTTCTTAATTGCAAGTACTTGGGATGGATGCCAATCAGCACATCTCTCTGATGACATTCCATAATGACAACAACTGGCAGTATGGATGTCAATAAGTCAAATTGATGCCAGCCTATGTGGCATACCAATTTCCAGTGGTTAAATATCTTGGTTATATTAAGTTGCTATTAGCCTCATTGTAGTTAATTATACCATATCTTAGTCATCTAAATAACTACAAATTTAAGGATTTAAATTTAACTTTTTAATAAATACTCTTCAATTTTATTTATAATTACACTATTTAAGTGTTTTTTTCATTATCAAGATAAAAAATAATATAAATGTGTTAAAGTATTTTTACTCCCTGAAATATTCTACTTCCTTATTGATATGCCTTTCATTCTTATGAAATCATGAAAGTTTACTATTTTCATTTTTAAAATAAACATTAATCAAAGTTACATAATCTTGTGAATTAATGTCATTTTTCTGTTGACAATAAGAAAATACATTAGTTTGCTTAATGTAGCTAATTTTCACTGCAACTGTAATCTTCTAACATCTGCAGCTATATATATTCATTAAATTCTCTAATATTATAAAATAAAAGATTAATTACCAACAATCTATAAAGATTTGGAAAGAAGCAGAGGTTACAACATAATTACAGAATTAGATTTATTTGTAACAATTGCCATTTTTAGAGCTTTATCTTTTATTTGTGTTTTCATAAAAAAAATTAAAGTCAGTAATAACTAGTCCTCATCAATCTTTAATTGCTTTGTTTTCTCTTGGAAGAAGATCATTGTAGAATCTTAAGGAGTTATTTTGTCTTGTTGATGAATAATTGAAGGCATTTTGCACTAAATTTCATATTTCCTGAAATTGCACTCTGTAATATATGAACAATTTCTGTTAATATATTTTTGGTTCCAAGATACAGAGGTTTACCTGGCACAGGCAAGTTTATTATATAGAATCACATTGTTTCTCTGTAGGACTCTTAGGGAATTGTTGTTTTCAACAGATTTCCCTTCAAGAGAGGACTTGTTACTTCTGCAATCAGCTCTTGCAGAGTGCATGTCACCATTGAAAAGCACCCTAGAGGAGGGCAGGTTCTTCTCAGAAAGAACTGTAACTAATATCCAGACAGGATCTGAAACTCCTGGCCATTTTGTTCTAAATAAGTAAACACAAATATTTACTTCAAAACTCAGTCTAGTTTTGTTCAAGTTTTCATGGACACACATCAATTCCATTTCTGCTCCTAATAGATTCTCTACCCATTCCTTATTTGTTGATCTTTAAAAAAAAATTGCCTACTCATCAAATGCTAACATAATATCTCCTCTGAAAAATCCAACCTGTGATGAGAGTATTTTCACACACAAAAAAAGATCCAGATGAAACATGGTCAATGTGTTTCTTCTGTCTTACATAGGCTACAGACTTATTTAGAGTACAAAAATGTTATAAATGTAAACATGTAGAAATTATTTGTTTATAAGATAAAGACACATACAGTTCCAGTCAGAGAAGCTAGTAGCTTCCCTCCGGTTTCTCTCAGAGAAATTTTCCAAGATTATTTGAATCCACTGAAACATACCAATAGCAGAACCATTTGTCATAGGCTCATTAATAGTTGTCCTTAATGAATCACGTGACTCTCCTTATCTGTGCACATAACTTATACCACTCATCTACAGCAGCCAACTGTATACACATATATTGTAGCATGAGATAATGCACCAGCCTTAACCATAGACACACACAAGATGTCTTTGTGTTTTTATGCTCAATTATCATCAAGAGCATAAAATCCTTCCAAGAACTCTTGGCAATTTGTTAATTTTCCAATTATTTGCCTATTATCAGTTATCATTTTTGGATATACTCATTGACTTAAAAACTTAAAATGTATTGAATATCACTTGACAATGGCCCAAGTTAAGCACTAGTTATAGACAATGGGTAGAAAGAAGTGCCCTTGTATTCAGAGAACTAAATCCAATATGCAGTGCAAGTACATAAACAAAATAACTGTTGCAAGAGAAATAATTACAAGGGAAGGCAGAGGCACAATGAAGTGAGCAATTTACCCTTCAATGTGTTTATTGATCTGTACAAGCTATTCTTATTCCTTCAACTGTGCTACCACTGTATTGGGAAAACATAAAACACACAGGTACTTTTTATATTCATGTGTGAACTTATTTTGAAAAAAGGCAGATATGGTCCCCCTAATCTGTTATGCAGGAATGTTTGGAGGTGAAATACTTTGATTATGAGAGCAATAGCCTAATCAGTTCATCCTAGTTCAAATAGACTGACTGCATAATAATTTTAGGCAGGGGGTTAAGGCTGGAGGAGAAAAGTCACCAGGGAGAGTGCTCTAAAAGGGATCATCTTCCCTGCTTCCCCTACCCCTTGTTTTCCCAGTTTCCTGGCCACCACAAGCAAAACAGCACTTCTCTATTACACCCTTACACCATGATGTTCTTCCTCATCCTAGGCCCAGAGCAATGAAGTCAGACCACCAGGAAATAAATATCTTAAACTGCGAGTCAAAATAAACTTTTTCCTCCTCTAAGTTGTTCTTTTCCAGTATTTTGGTCATGTGATGAAAAGTTTACTAACATATATTTTCCAAAAACTAATTCTCATTTTAAAACTCAAAATTTATTTTGACAACAATTATTCTTAGGTCTTTTCTTTGTTGATAGCAACAGGTTGATTTTACTTTTTAGAAAAATATATTTGTTACTTGTCACTATTCATTTAATTAAAAACGGTATTTTTTAAAAAAATATTTAGTTTATCTGGGAAATAATCATTAAACAAATGATTTTTCTCAACACAGACACCATATTTTGTAATGTAACAGAAGAATTTTATTTACATTTTCCATTGTGTCTCAAAAATATTAAACAATGTGTATTAAGGTTAATATTTAATAAAATTAATCATCTTAGTATTTTGTAAAACACAATTTAAAGCAAAACTGGCATTTAAATGATCTGCCGATACTACTTTGTATTCTGAAGCTTTACTGAATTTACTCATTAGTTCTAACAACAACTTCTTCTTCTTCTTCTTCTTCTTCTTCTTCTTCTTCTTCTTCTTCTTCTCTTTCTCCTTCTCCTTCTCCTTCTCCTTCTCCTTCTCCTTCTTCTTCTTCTTTTGTGAATATCAGAAAAGCAATTTCACTTATGGTGTTTACAAAAATATCAGTATCTAGGAATAAATTTAAGGAAGGTTGCAAATATCTCCCAAATGAACCCTATAAACATTGACGAAAGAAATTTAAGAAAACATAAATAAATAGATAGGTATTCCATGACCATGGCTTGGAAGAATCAACATTATTTAAATGAATATACTATCCAAAGCAAACTATGGATTCAATACAACCTGTATCACAATACCAGTGACAGTCTTCAAAGAAATAGAAAAAAAAAATCATCCCCAAATTCATATGGAACCACAAAAGGTCCTAAATAGACAAACTCGTTTTGAGCAAAAAGAACAAAGCTCAAACACCATAATCTCTGACTTCAAAATGCACTACAAAACTAGAATAATCAAAACAGCAATTAACTGGAAAAATAAAAACATGTAGATCAAAGGAACAAAATAAAACAAAAATTAAACCATATACTTACTAGTCAGCTGATTTTTGACAAAGGCATTAGGAAAACACTTTGGAAAAATCATAATCTCTTCAATAAATGATGTTGGGGTAACTGGATCTCCATGTGTAGAAGAATTAACATAGTCCCCTACTTCTTACCACTTATAAAAATGAACTCAAAGTTCATTGAAGACTTCAGTGTAAGCCCTGAACCAATAAATTACTAAGAGATACATTGAGGGAATGCTCATGAAATCAGTATGGGCAATTTGTTTTGTTTTGTTTTTTAGATAACAACTCAATCAACAAAGACAACAAAAGCAAAAAAAAAAATAGATTATAACAAACTACAGAATATTTTCTACACAACTATGGAAACAAAGTGAAAGACAAACTTCAGAATGGAAGCAAATATTTGCAAGCAAAATACCTGAAGTAGAGTAAACATCTAGAATATATAAGGACCTCAAAAAATACCAAAAAATAATTTGATTAAAAATGGGCAAACCACATGAGCAGAAACTTTAGAAACATTTGTATGTTCCAAATGATAAAAAACAAATAGCCAAGAGGTATGTGAAAATCTGCTTATGGTCACTAATTATCAGGGAAAATTGAATTATAACCACAAGAGATTACTACATCCCCCAAATTAAAATGGTTTTCATTAAAAAGACAAGAAGTAACAAATACTGGCATGAATATGAAGAAAAAGAAACACTTACTTGTGGTTAGTAAATCATTATGGAAAACAATGTGGAGTTTAAAAAAAAAATCTAAATTACAACTGCCATGTAATCCTGCACATCTACTACTGGGTAACTATCCAAAGGAAATGAAATCAGTATGTCAAAACATATCTGCATTCTCATGTTTGTGGAAGCTCTATTCACAATAACCAAGATATGGAATCAACCTAGGTGTCCATTAACAGACAAATAGATGAAGAAAATCTGGAAAATACATTTAATGGGATACTATTCATCCATTAAAAAAAGTAATGAAATCCTGTCATTTGCATCAACATGGATCAACCTGGAGGCATTATGTTAAGTGAGTAAACCAAGTACAGAAAGACATCTCCCTAATTTGTGGTATATCAAAAAGCTGGTTTCATAATACTGAATTAAATGGTTACCAGAGGAAGTGGGAGGGTAGATGAAGAGACGCATTAAATGGATACCTGTGGTGAGCCGCTTCTGCCGTTTCTGCAGATTATGGTCGCCATTACAAGATGACGCTGGCTCCTCTGTGGTCTGTGACAAACAACTTCTTATCTGGGAAAGTTGGCACATGATTTTTCACCACCCTGTGAGAAAGCTCCACGCGGCAGCTTTGCATTGGGGCTTGGGATGCTTTATTAAGGCTGGGAGGGGCATCAGAGAGAGAGAAGAAGAAATATCCAGGGCCTGAATAAACTGTTGAAAGAAGATTCCCGAGTTGCGTCTTCCTTGGGGGCAAGGGGTCGCGACAGATACCAAATTGTAGTTGATAGGACGAATAAGTTCTAACATTTTCTTGCATATTAGGGTGATTACAGTTAACAATATTATATTGATATTTCAATATGAGAGGATTTTGAATTGTCATATTAAAAGAAATATGGAAAAATTATACTATCCCTCACAAATATGTACAATTATTATGTGTCAATTAAAACAAAATATATATATTTTTTAAATCTGCAAATATGGTATTTAAATATACAATGACTACTGGTTTTCTCCAGGATCCTCAGATTTCTCTTATGGCACTAGCAATTTATCTCACTATTGTTTGTGTATAATCCATGCGAATGTTAAGGCAAATAACATTATTTTATAAACAGTTTTGAATCTAATGCTGCAGAATACTGTTTCTCTAAGGATAGTCTAATGAGATACTTGGACCATATTCACCTTGTTGCATTACAAAGTAGATTTTTATTATGCATGGTTAGCTGAAACAGATGCTCTTTAGAATAATTTTTTTTTGCAATCTCAGAATTGATGTTTATACAACTATCATTTGAGAACCAATGCTCCAGGTGTTTCCACAAAGGTGAAGGTCAAACAAACATTTTAAAGTCAAAGTTGTTCATTCTCAGTCATTGTTCTGCTTTTTCTCTTTTAATTGTTTTTATTCAACTCTCTAGGATAGATTATTAAGATGATAGTATAGACCTGATTTAGGCATCTGAGTTTATACTATTTCTGATCATGTGCCTATAATTATTAATGTCCTCTGCTTGTTTCTCTCCTTCTTAGCAAAATGCTTTCTTTATGCATTGTCTTAATCTTTTGGAAGGGTAATGTCAAGTGACGTGGAGAACAAAGCAAGAAAGCAAGGAAAACAGAATTTTTAAAAATTATTTAGCACATTTTCTCATTCATTCCAGGATCCCTAGCATTTATGAGAACATTGACTATAGGAAAAAGCTGGATTGAGAAGGATTTATACATAACTTTTCAATACTTATGGAACCAAGTACTATTCTTTGAGCTTAGTGCATCCTATCTTGTCACATATTACCTTACAAGTTTATTGTTTTACTGTTTTATTTCTTTCTTTCAGAGCTCATTTTCTCAATTTCACTGAGCCTTCAAGAATATTGCTTTTTCTTCAATTGTTATTTGAATTCAAGTTTCTCTCAAGAGATTTGGACACTATATAAAAATGGATACTACCTAAAACTCTTCAAACTTCTCTAAACATTTTGTAAAAGCTAAGGTCATTTCTACTGAATACATTCAAAAACAGTTATCTCTCGGGTGCAGTAAAGGTAATGTCACAGGGTTTTTATCTCTGGTATCCTTGTTTGAAGTCTTTAAAGCAAGACTCTTTGTTTCTATCCTCAATTTTCTCCACACTTGTTTTTCTACATATAGCACTATCTGTCAACACCTTCTTTGCCCAGAGATCTGTCTTTCAACTTTCTAATATTTTCCTCCTTCCATTCTTCCATACTTTTTGCCACCAAAGCATCTGTCTATGGCTGACAATATCCTGCATTCTTAACCTATTGGGTAAATTTTCCATCTTCAAACTTTTCTTTATGCTCACATTTCATTCTCTCCTTGGAGTGCTTTTTGGCTTCTTCTTTATATCACTTACAACCAGGGTCTAGAAACATTCCATGTGCTGATGCACAGCCTAAATATTTATTTCTAGAACTATATAGCTAGTCACAATTATCAACAGAGCTATATGTTATCTTTAAAAAATACTGCAGTTGTATTTATCATAATCATTCAACAAGAATATACTAAGTACTTAATTACAGCTGTGTCCTATGCTATGCAATAAGGAAATAAGACTCCTTGCACTCATAATTTTAATGTACTACAGAGAGAGATCTACATGTAAACGATTAATTACTATGTGGTGTTAGAGTCCCTATGAAAGATGGTTATAGAGATCACAGTCCATGAAATGTGGAACATTTAGTTAGACTTTGAGAGGTCAAAAGAGTTTCATGAAAAAGAAACTTGAGCTACATTATAAATAATAATTAATAGGTAGTTAAGTGGAAAATATGAAAGCATAGAAATGATTAAACTGCCATTATGATATGTATGCTTCCATCCTTTACTTAGAGAGTTTGTTCACCTAAATGACTGTACTTGTGACAGAGACTGTACCATTTTATTTTTATTCTTTGTGTCTGGCACAAGAAATAACCTAATAGATAACCAGTAAATGTTTATAGAGAACAAGTTACTTCCTGGAGTCGATGTAAAGTTTTAATAGAAGAGCCAAAACCAGAAGCTAGTTCTTGTTTATTATTCCCTCAGCATTTTTTAAAAATCATGTTGTACTTTCTACATTTATTGGGATACTAGCAAAAACCAAACAAACAACAAAAACAAACAAACAAAAAAAAAAAAACACAGGCATAGTAGCACATGCCTATAATCCCAGTAACTCTGGAGGCTAAGGCCAATGGCCAGGCTAAGCAACACAGCAAGTCCTTAAGCAGCATAGATCCTGTCTCAAAGGGGCTAGGGATTTATCCCAGTGGCAAAGTGCCTCTGAGTTAAATCCCCAGGACCAAAACAAAAACAAAAGAACAACAATAATAAAAATATGGCACAAGAATAAACCATCTTTCTATTGAGGCTTTAAATTGAAGTTTATAAACTTATGCCAGTAAATGGGTACAAAAAATTTACATTCATGTATTTCAACATATTAATGACTGTTCCTCAGAAATACTTATTTATGAAATGGCTCAGACACAAAAAGGATGAAAGATCCCAAATGAAAAGTTTTATCATTGAGAGGGAAACCTTATTCATTAATGAAGACCTTTAGTATAAAACAATATATTACATAAAATTTTCTGATCACATTTTTTGATGCATTTATAAATATTTAGGAAAAGAACACTCAACAGATTTTTGAGTCAGTTTCTTTCTTTCAATTCTGATTTCATAAATGGTTTTCATTTATTCTCTGCCATGTACCTTTGCCTTGTGGTGATATTTATAATGAGTCAATCAGCAGAGGTGACTGACCGAATTGATTTATGCCAGATGAACCTATACCCTTCACATAAAAATGGCATGAACTCCATAAATCTAAGTTCTAAAGGTGCTGGCTGGCTTTAATGAAAGCAGAGATGTTCACCCAAGAGTAGTGAGCAACACTTTTTCCCTCTATTACTTTATCCTGCAAAGAGTAAGAGGACTCCCAAGATGTAACTGATATAATTTCCCAGTATTTACTTATGGTTATCTATTTTATATGGCTTCCACATTTTAAACTTTTGAATATTTAAATATTTCCAGAATTATTAGTATGAAGAGACTCTCAGACATTAATAAATCAGTACAAGTGATTTAGAAGACTAACCTTTATTGAGTAGTAACTTTATACTAGGTATTATGGTGAGTTCTTTGCAATCTCATCATTTATTCTTTACAAAACACTTCCATGATAAGCACTAAAATGGTCACTCAGCATTTGTAGGAACTGAGTCATTAGATAGCCATGGTGAGTTTTTCACAGTATGATAACAGGCAGGAACTGTGACAAAGAATTATGCCCTGACAATCTAATTCTAGAGCTCACGCTTTTAAAAATTGTATTATAGCACCTCTCATTTCCTGCTATCAAAACACTATGTAGAGGCTTTAGATTTATAAGAATCCTTCAATTTAAATGAGGAAATGTTCTCCCCAAAATATTTTCCATTAACATTTGTTGAAATTTTAGGAAAATATATTTGAAAATTCAAATAATCACTAGAATAAAATAAGTGTGGATATTAGTTGCAAAGAAAAACTATGAAACTATTGAACTAATATAGTCAAGGAATGAAAAGGATGTGCTAAAACGCAGTGAAGGAATGCAGAAGTGAGTTGCAAGAGAGTGTCACTAAAATATTAGTTCTCATGATAAACAAGGGTGATTTGTTATGTTTAATTTTGTTTTCTAAGAAATGTAATAATAGGAAATAATTAAAGGGGTGTCTAATTGTAGCTATCAGTACCAGAAATCTATTCCTTTTAGCTGAGTCTGATAAATCACAGAGAGTGGAGAAAACAGAAACCAGACCAACTCATGAAATCTTACTGACCACATGCTGAAAAGTGTTATTCCTCACATAAATGTTACTTACAAACTCTGTTAAAACTATTAAAACATCATTTTGCCTTCCAAAATTATTTATTAGTATTTCATTATAATAATTAATTAGCCATAATTTTTCACAGTTATTGAGAATAAAATACATGTGTACACATACACACACACATACACACACACACACGCATGCACAGAAACCTGATGTTTGTCTTTAACAATTGTGAACAATTGTTTAGTACTTCTTAATTATACACTTTCAAAATGCCCTTAAAAGCTCCGACTTTTTTTGTAAACAATTAGAACAAAAGCAATTAATATTTCAGTCTCTGTAAACCATGAAGATGGTAATTCATAATCATATCAGTGAAAAACAGATAAACTTTATCAATGTAGAAGGTTAGGAAAACTTAACTTGCAACTTTAAAGTTCTTTATGATCATAATTATTAGGTACTTAACACAAGAACTCTAGTCTCCAGATTTACTTAATTTTGGTAGGGCTGACAAAAGTATATAACTTAAGTTACATTAAAACAAAAACAAACAAAACAAAACAAAAATGCTGTTTTTCCTTTTAAATGTCTACTTAGGACTGTGCTTATTCTAAACTCTCCTACCAGGTGTTGAGGACAAAGTTGGTCCTAATCTCAATGGAAAAAAGATTATGTTTCTTCCCCATTTTAGGCAGATTTATCTGTCCTTGAGTACACAAGGTCATTGTCTTGGCTTCTCTGTGGCATTAAACCAAGAAAGCAGAGAAATGAAGTAATCCAGACTTTAGGGATGGAAATAGAAGATCTCAGAAATTAATATCTCCCAAATTAACAAGCTAATGACAACTCCAACAGAGAACAGGTGGAATGTAGCCTTTGAATCACCCCTTTAAAAGTCCCCCATTCCTGCTGATGGGCAGAATCACAATCTCTGGTACAGGAGTTCCTTGTGTTTCTTATTTGTTAGAAAAGCAATAAAACTTTTTTCTTTTTTCCCAAGGCCCAGTGGCGAGGAGGTGGGTAAAGGAGGAGTTCTGGCTTGCCATCTGACCTTGGCAGAAAGCTACATTGGATGATTCAAGGTAGTAGGTGTTTCCCCTAATTTTAGCACATTTTATAAAAACATCCCCATTAACTTTGCTTAGAACATAGAAAAAAATATGCATCTTTGGCCTTTGCCTTATGACACTGTTTCATAAAATGCAAACATGCTTTCAGTAAGGAGCTTCCCTGCGTCTGCAGCCTCTGCAATTTATCTTTTTTTGGAGAAGGTAATCACAACCTCTTGAATGAAAGGGCCCTACCCCATGCCAATTTCCATTGATACTGGAATGGACTGCTAAAAGCAAAGGCCAGTTGGGAAAATTCAGACTTGAAAAAAGAAAAAAAGTTATATACTTGATATCATGCTTCCAGAACATCAGACTCCCACTTCAATTTTTCTTTTGAATGGGGGATTTTACATAAGGAAACTTGGTTCTGTTTAATACTAATAGAGATTTTATGAAAATGAGAGGGTCCCTGTTTTAGTCAGCTTTTTAACTGCTGTGACTAACGAACCTGATCAGAAGAATTTTAAAGGAGGAAAAGTTTATTCAGGGCATTAGAGTTTCAGAAGTCTCCATCCATAGAAGACTGGCTCCATTCCTCAGGGCTTGAAGTGAGAATGAACATCATGGTGGGAGAGGATGGCAGAGGAAAGCAGCTCACATCATGGTGATTAGGAAGCAGAGAGACTTTACTTACCAGATACAAATATATACCCAAAGCCATCCCTATTCTTACAGCCACTCCCTACCACTTCCGTTACCACTCAGTTAATTCCTATCAGAGGATTAAATCACTGATTAGGCTAAGAATCTTACAACCCAATCATTTCTCCTCAAAACCTTCTTGCATTGTCTCATATGTGAGCTTTTGGGGAACAGCTCAAATCCAAACCATAACAGTTCCTATTCATGAATATGAACCCATGTCAGTCTCTAATTCTCAGAGTGTCCAAAATATCTACACCACTTCATTTATAAGAATGAGGAAGAGATAAGGGATAGTGTAGGGTGTTTAAATGAATCTTAATCTCTTCTAGACACTGGAGATAAGAACTGCACTTAAGTTACTGATATGCCAGAAGAAAAAGCTAGAGATGTGTTAAACAACAAGATCAAGTTTGGTAGGTGCCCTGACACAGATATTCAGCATGTGGGAAACAAAAGAGGTAGCATAAAAATCAAATTATAGTGTCCAAGCAGGATTGGAAGAATGCATTTAAGTTTAAAGAGTAGAGAGTCAAATTTTGAAAGCTGTGTTAAATTTAGTCAAATGAAGATGTTTGAAGGAGAGTTGAAAGAATGGTTCCAAGACTCCTTTGTAAGAGATAGTGGTATTTGGCATTGTTATGGAACCTGGAACTGTGGGTCTATGGAATAGGAGTGGATATTTTGTATAGGGACTCTGAGAGATTAAGATAGTTTAGTAGTTTTAGAGTTTTAGATTTCATTCTCAATGCTATGGGAAATATTTATGGGGTTTTAGATAAAATAAATATGATGACATTGTCTGATTGAATCATATAGCTATGATGTAGATAAGATAAGGGGAACTTCTAGGGGAATTAGAGATTAAGATCCAGTGAGACAGGGGTTTTCAAGATGTCAGAATTAAGGTCACTGTCTTGGATGTTCTGTGGCATTAAACCAAGGAAGCAGAGTGGCAGTTTCCCAGCACTGTGAGTGAACAAAAAAAGTGTGTGGGGGCACTTTACTGGAATTTAATTCTTGGCCATTTGAAGCTGATTGGAATCTCAGGAGGTTGGATATAATACAATAAGGAGGAAACCCTCAGTGCCACAGCTGGGAGGCACCAGTCAGAGTAGTCCCAGTGAGCAAATTGAAGGAAAAGAGAAGTAAATAATCCACATTTTTAGGCAGCCTGAGGCATGTCTGTGTATGGAGAGTTTAGATATCAAAGACATTGCATGACTGAAATAGAAGGCATGATGAACAATATCCTTGTACAGGAATGAAGGTACATCTCTCTGTTCATGTGGAAAACAGAGGAGGAAACCATTTGCAGCTGTGGTTGTAGGACTGGCAGTTGGGGGTGAGGATGGTTCCTAGCAAATCTGAAATGGTATTTCTGGAAATCTTCAGAATAAAGTAACCAATAAGCCAAATTTAAAAAAAAAGAATTAAAAGTATTACCAAGAGATTATATCACTTGGAAGTCAGAGTTTTGGCAATGAAGACAAAATATATAATTTTGAAAATAAAGCTGATCATGTAAAAAAGGTATGGATGTATAACTAATGTGATCCTGCAATCTGTACACGTGGAAAAATGAGAATTCATATCCTATTTGAATTAAATGTATGATATGTCAAGATCATTGTATTGTCTTGAACAATAAAAAAATACATGAACAGAACTCCCAAGAAATATGGAATAACCTGTAAGGAACAAATATAAGATTTATCAGAATAGTGAAGGCTCAGAGATATAAATCAAAGGAATTCACAATATTTTCAATGAAATAATGGCAATTTTTTTCCCAAACCTAAATAATAAAATGGAAAATCAAATATGGGAATCTTACAGGTCCCAAAATGCACAAATTACCATAGACACACAACAAGACACATTATAATAAAAATACCTCACAAAGAGAATAAGAATAGAATTTTAAAGACTGCCAGTGGAGGCGAAAAAAAAAAAAGGAAAGAAAGGTCACATTTAAAGGGAAACCAGTCTGGATCTCAGCTGATTTCTCAATCCAGTGCCTCAAAGCCAGGAGGTCTTGAAATGAGATATATGAAGCTTTGAAAGAAAACAGATAGCAACCAAGAATACTATATCCAGCAAAATTAAGCTTCAGAATTGAAGGTAAAATAAAAACCTTTCATGACATGCAAACATTAAAAGAATTCACAACTAGAAATCCTGCTTTACAAAATATATACAATAAAATAATTCATGAAAAACAAATGTGAAAACCAGCAAAGGAAGAAACTACACTAGAAGAACATTCAAAGAAAGAAAAAACTAATTCAAATTAATAGTCAGAAATGAAGCAAAATGACATGGAATAAAAATAATTTCTCGATCATAATATTGAACATAAGTAGCCTAAATTCCTTGATCAAAACACACAGTATGGCAGATGAGATTATAAAACACGACCCAAAAATATCCTGTCTCCAACAGACTCACCTCATAGGCAAAGACATCCACAGACTGAAGATAAAAGGATAGAAAAAAATGTATATTATTTACATGGATCTCATAAATAAGCAGGGGTTTCTATAGATAAACTGGACTCAAGCCAAAGTTAACCAGAAAGAACAGAGAAGGATGTTTCATACTGCTTCAGGGAATTATACATTGACAAGATTAACTATCACAAATATTTATACCACAAGCAATGGAGCATCCATTTATATCAAACCAACACTTCTCTTATCATGAATCAAATAGATAACAATACAATAATACTGATTGAGTTTAACTCACTTCTATCATCACTGGATATATCTTCCAAGCAAAAACTAAATAAAAAAGTTATAAAACTAAAAAATGTTCTTAAAAATTTAGATTTAACAACCATATATAGAATATTTCTTCCACCAATGACTGAATATGCTTTCTTCTCAGTAGCACATGGATCCTTCTCTAAAATAGACCACATCCTAAGCCCAAAAGCAGCTCTTAGCAAGTTAAAAAAAAATGGAGGTAGTACCTTGAATTCTATCAAGTCAAGATGGAATGAAATTAGAA
Source organism: Marmota monax (assembly GCF_021218885.2). Lineage (NCBI taxonomy): Eukaryota > Metazoa > Chordata > Mammalia > Rodentia > Sciuridae > Marmota > Marmota monax. The sequence goes on from NW_026693153.1 coordinate 11,261,961, forward strand.
ATCAATGATAAAATAAAAATTGGAACATCTGGTGACTAAGTAATATGGTAAGGAGTGACAAATAAATAGCATAAGAAATTAGGTATGAAATAAAAAATACTGAGAGGTAAGTAAGAATAGTGATATAGCATATCAAAATTTCTGAGATGCTATGAGGAAAGTTCATTGCATTGAGCTCATTTATTTAAAAAAAACCAGAATGCCAATGAATAAATAACCTAACATTTCATCTCAAAGCCCTAGAAAAAGAAGAACAAATCAATACCAAATCAGTAGAAGACAGGAAATAATTAAAATCAGAGCTGAAATAACTTAAATTGACACAAAAGAAACAACCCCCCAAAATGACAAAACTGTTTGTTTTTTGAAAAAATAAATAAAATTGATAAACCCTTAGCCATGCTAATGAAGGGAAAGAGAGGGAGAAAACTCAAATTACTAAAACTCATGATGAGAAAGTAAATATCATGATGGATACTACTGAAATACAGACAGTAATCAGAAAATATTTTAATAATTCATACTCCAATAAAATAGAAAATCTTGAAGACATCAACAAATTTCTGGAGACATATGACCTACGTAAACTGAATCAGGAGGACATACATATCAATTTCAAACAATAAAATAGAAGATGCCATCAAAACCCTACCAAGAGTGAAAAGCCCAGAACCAGATGGAATCTCAGCCAAGTTCTATAAGAACTTCAAAAAAGAATTAACACCCATAATCCTCAAATTATTCCATGAAATAGTAAAAAGAGGAAAGCCTTCCAAACTTACTCTACACATACAGTATCACTCTTATGTCAAAACAAGACAAAGATATATCAAGGAAAGAAAATTTCAGACCAATATCCCTGATAAACATAGATGCAAAAAAATCTCAATAATGTTCTGGCAAATTGCATGCAAAAATATATTAAAAAGATAGTGTACCACAATGGAGTTGGATTCATACCAGAGATGCAAGGTTGGTTCAACATACAGAAATAAATAAACATAATTCATCACATCAATAGACTTAAAGACAATAATCATATGATCATCTCAATATATGCAGAAAAAGCATCTGACAAAATACAACATGGCTTCATGCTCAAAAGCCTAGAAAATCTAGAGATTGTAGAAACATACCTCAACATTATGAATTACATATGCTAAACCCAGGGTCAACAGCATTCTAAATGGGGAAAAATTGAAAGCATTCCCTCCAAGATCTGGAACAAGACAAGGATGCCTTCTGTCACCACTTTTCTTTAACATTGTCCTTGCAATTCTAGCCAGAGCAATTAGACAATAGGAAGAAATTGATGGGATATGAATAGTAAAAGAAGAACTCAGGATATTACTATTTGCCAATGACTTGCTTTTATATTTAGAAGACACCAAAAATTCCACCAGAAAACTTCTATAACTCATATATGAATTCAGCAAAGTAGCATGATAAAAAATGAACCCCCATAAGTCAAACGTGTTCTTATACATCAGTGACAAATCCACTGAAACAGAAATTAGGAAACCTACCCCATTCATAATAGCCTCAACAAAAATAAAATATTTTTGGAATCAATCAAACTAATGAGGTGACAGACTTCTACAAAGAAAACTACAGAACACTGAACACCTTAAAAATGGAAAGATCTCCCATGCTAGTGGAAATAGTATTGTCAAAAATGGCCATAATACAAAAAGAACTATCAGACTTAATACAATTCCTAGTAAGCTTCCAATGATGTTCTTCATAGAAATATAAAAAGCAATCATGAAATTCATTTGGAAAAATAAGAGGCTTAGAGTTGCCAAAAAAAATCCTTATCAAGAAAAGTGAAGAGACCACAGAGGAGGCCAGCAGCCACCATGTTGGTAAACTGACGTCACCACACCTGTTTTTGACTGACCGCAGCTCATTCAGCCATAGAACAGGTAATTTCAGGCTGCAATTCGCCTGCGGCTTGCAGACAGATTGCTAGGGTTCAGCGCCTGGGGGCTTCTTAAAATCTGATCTTATCGGAGTGAACACGGAGCGCGGGGCGGCCGAGTCCCGGCTCCCGGAACCGTCCCGGAACCGCCCTGGCTCCGGGCTGCGGAGCCTGCGGAGGCTGCTTCTTGGACCCTGCTAATATCAGAGCAAACACGAAACACCAAGAAGCCGAATTCCAGCTCCCGGAACTGAGCCCGCGGGGACTGCTTCTTGGAGCTTACACTTATAGGAGCTTACACCGAGCACAGAGCGGCCGAGTTCCGGCTCCCGGAACCGCCCCGGAACCGCCCTGGCTCAGGGCTGCGGAGCCCGCGGAGGCTGCTTCTTGGACCCTGCTACTATCAGAGCATACACCAAACACTAAGCGGCCGAATTCCGGCTCCCGGAACTGAGCCAGCGGGGGCTGCTTCCTGGAGCCTACACTTATAGGAGCTTACACCGAGCACGGAGCGGCCGAGTTCCGGCTCCCGGAACTTCCCTGGACCGGGGCTAGGAGCCCGCGGAAACTGTGTCTCGGTCCGGGTCCTGCTGAGGGCAGGTCAGGACTCACCCATTGCTTGGGTGGCCTGGCAAGGGGAACGAAATGCTGCCATTCGCATAGGATACCAACATGGCAGAGATCTGATGTCAGCAGAAAGCGGTGGAGGAGAGATCTTCATCAATACCAGCGGTGACATAAGCAGTTGGTCTCCTGGTAAGGGGGGTGAGGCTCAGTCACCCGAGTATCCTCAATTGGTCCTCGAGCCAGAGGGAAGGAGCCGGGCCGCCGCCAGCCCCCGGAGCAGGCCCAGCGGCTCGCCAGCGTGGTGACCGCGTGACCCCAATTGGAGAGGGGGCGGAGCGGAGCGGAGCCGCCACCCACACCCGCCAGGTGGGCAGACCCACGACCCAGTAGTACATGGGCGTGGTAGGAGGGGCAGGGCAGAGCCGCCCTTCGCGCTTGCAAGGTAAACAGACCTGTGACAGCCTGGCGGGTCAGGCCCAGTGGCCTGCCAGTGTGGTACACACGTCACCCCAACTCGAGTAGGGGCAGAGCAGATCCTTATCCCACGCCCGGATCAGGCCCTGCCGGTGTGGTGGTCACGTGACCCCAATTGGAGTGGGGGTGGAGCGGAACCGCCACCCGTGCCCGCAGGGTGAGCAGACCAGTGATCAACCTGCAGATCAGGCCCAGGGGTCCGCAGGCGTGGTAGGAGGGGCAGGGCAGATCCGCCGCCCGCGCCTTCAAGGTAGGCAGACCTACAACAGACCGGCGGATCAGGCCCAGGAGCCTGCCGGCGGGGTACAAACACCACCCTAATTGGAGTAGTGACAGAGCAGAGTCGCCTCCCTTGCCAGGAACAGACCCAGCATCCTGCAGGCGGGGTAGTCACGACACCCCAATTGGAGTAGGGGCAAAGCAGAGCCTCCACTCGTGCCCGAAAGGTGGGCAGATCTGCGACCGACCAGCAGGACAGGCCCAGTGGCCTGCTGGTACGACAGACACGTCACCCCAATTGGAGTAGGGGCAGAACAGAGCCGCCACCAGCTCCCAGAACAGGCCCAGTGACCTGCCGGCGTGGTAGCCACGACACCCCAATTGGAATAAGGAGAGAGCAGAGCCGCCGCCCGCACCTGCAGGAAAGATACGCAAGCAGTATGAAAAGACAAGGAAAGAAAGGACCACAAGCAATGCAGGTCAACGCAACTTTAGAAGAGGTAACAGCTGCAGCAGATGGAATGTCAGATAAAGAATTCAGGATATACATGCTTCAGATGATCTGGAGTATCAAGGAAGACATTAAACAGCAAAATCAGACAATGAAAGATCACTTCGACAACGAATTACGCAAACAAATCCAGGAAGCAAAGGATCAACTATACAGGGAGATAGAGGTTATAAAAAACAAGCAATCAGAAATCCTAGAAATGCAGGAAGCAATAAACCAACTTAAAAACTCAATGGAGAATACTACCAACAGAGTAGAACACTTAGAAGATAGAACATCAGACAATGAAGACAAAGTATTTCAACTGGAAAAGAACATAGACAGCTCAGCAAGACTGTTAAGAAACCATGAGCAGAACATCCAAGAAATATGGGATAACATTAAGAGACCAAACTTAAGAGTCATTGGGATACAGGAAGGTACAGAGCTCCAAACCAAAGGAATGAGCAGTCTATTCAATGAAATAATACAAGAAAACTTCCCAGACTTGAAGAATGAGACAGAATCCCAAATCCTAGAAGCCTACAGGACGCCGAATGTGCAAAATCATAAGAGATCCACACCTAGACACATTATAATGAAGATGCCCAACATACAGAATAAGGAGAGAATTTTAAAAGCTACAAGAGAAAGGAAGCAGATTACATTTAGGGGCAAGCCAATCAGGATAACAGCTGATCTTTCAACACAGACTCTGAAAGCTAGAAGATCCTGGAATAACATATTTCAAACACTGAAAGATAATGGGTTCCAACCAAGAATTGTGTATCCAGCGAAATTAAGCTTCAGGATGGAGAATGAAATTAAAACCTTCCACGATAAACAAAAGTTTAAAGAATTCGCAGCTAGAAAACCATCTCTTCAAAACATCCTAGCCAAAGTATTACAGGAAGAGGAAATGGAAAATAACAATGAAAACCAACAGTGGGAGGTAGGACAGTAAAGGGGGGGGGGAAACAATCAAAGAGGAAAACAAACAATGTTTAGTAACAGAAATAAACAAATATGGCTGGAAGAACAACCCATATCTCAATAATAACCCTAAATGTTAATGGCTTAAACTCACCAATTAAGAGACACAGGCTAGTAGAATGGATCACAAAACAAGACCCAACAATATGCTGCCTACAGGAGACGCATTTGATAGGAAAAGACATACATAGGCGGAAGGTGAAAGGTTGGGAAAAATCATATCACTCATATGGACTTCGGAAACAAGCAGGCGTGTCCATACTCATATCAAATAAAATAGATTTCAAGCCAAAGTTAATCAAAAGAGATAAAGAGGGACACTACATACTGCTTAAGGGAACCATACACCAACAAGACATAACAATCATAAATATTTATGCCCCAAACAATGGTGCAGCTATGTTCGTCAAACAAACTCTTCTCAAGTTCAAGAGTCTAATAGACCACCACACCATAATCATGGGAGACTTCAACACACCTCTCTCGCCACTGGACAGATCTTCCAAACAAAAGTTGAATAAGGAAACTATAGAACTCAATAACACTATTAATAACCTAGACCTAATTGACATATATAGAGTATACCACCCAACATCAAGCAGTTACACTTTTTTCTCAGCAGCACATGGATCCTTCTCAAAAATAGATCATATATTATGTCACAGGGCAACTCTTAGACAATATAAAGGAGTAGAGATATTACCATGCATCTTATCTGATCATCATGGAATGAAACTGAAAATCAACGATAAAAGAAGGAAGGAAAAAGCATACATCAATTGGAGAATGAACAATAGGTTACTGAATGATCAATGGGTTATAGAAGACATCAAGGAGGAAATTAAAAAATTCTTAGAGATAAATGAAAACACAGACACAACATATCGGAATCTATGGGACACATTGAAAGCAGTTCTAAGAGGAAAATTCATTGCTTGGAGTTCATTCCTTAAAAAAAGAAAAAACCAACAAATAAATGATCTCATACTTCATCTCAAAATCCTTGAAAAAGAAGAGCAAAACAACAGCAAAAGAAGTAGAAGGCAAGAAATAATTAAAATCAGAGCTGAAATTAATGAAATCGAAACAAAAGAAACAATTGAAAAAATTGACAAAACTAAAAGTTGGTTCTTTGAAAAAATAAACAAAATCGACAGACCCTTAGCGATGCTAGTGAAGAGAAGAAGAGAGAGAACTCAAATTACTAGCATACGGGATGAAAAAGGCAATATCACAACAGACACTTCAGAAATACAGAAGATAATCAAAAACTATTTTGAATCCTTATACTCCAATAAATTAGAAGATAGTGAAGGCATAGATAAATTTCTTAAGTCATATGATCTGCCCAGATTGAGTCAGGAGGATATAGAAAACCTAAACAGACCAATATCAATTGAGGAGATAGAAGAAACCATCAAAAGACTACCAACTAAGAAAAGCCCAGGTCCCGATGGGTATACAGCAGAATTTTACAAAACCTTTAAAGAAGAACTAATACCAATACTTTTCAAGCTACTTCAGGAAATAGAAAAGGAGGGAGAACTTCCAAATTCATTCTATGAGGCCAACATCACCCTGATACCTAAACCAGACAAAGACACATCAAAGAAAGAAAACTACAGACCAATATCTCTAATGAACCTAGATGCAAAAATCCTCAATAAAATTCTGGCGAATCGGATACAAAAACATATCAAAAAAATTGTACACCATGATCAAGTAGGATTCATCCCTGGGATGCAAGGCTGGTTCAATATACGGAAATCAATAAATGTTATTCACCACATCAATAGACTTAAAAATAAGAACCATATGATCATCTCGATAGATGCGGAAAAAGCATTTGACAAAGTACAGCATCCCTTTATGTTCAAAACTCTAGAAAAACTAGGGATAACAGGAACATACCTCAATATTGTAAAAGCAATCTATGCTAAGCCTCAGGCTAGCATTATTCTGAATGGAGAAAAACTGAAGGCATTCCCTCTAAAATCTGGAACAAGACAGGGATGCCCTCTCTCTCCACTTCTCTTCAACATAGTTCTCGAAACACTGGCCAGAGCAATTAGACAGACGAAAGAAATTAAAGGCATAAAAATAGGAAAAGAAGAAATTAAATTATCACTATTTGCAGATGATATGATTCTATATCTAGCAGACCCAAAAGGCTCTACAAAGAAACTATTAGAGCTAATAAATGAATTCAGCAAAGTGGCAGGATTTAAAATCAACACGCATAAATCAAAGGCATTCCTGTATATCAGCGACAAATCCTCTGAAATGGAAATGAGGACAACCACTCCATTCAAAATATCTTCAAAAAAAATAAAATACTTGGGAATCAACCTAACAAAAGAGGTGAAAGACTTATACAATGAAAACTACAGAACCCTAAAGAGAGAAATAGAAGAAGATCTTAGAAGATGGAAAAATATACCCTGTTCATGGATAGGCAGAACTAACATCATCAAAATGGCGATATTACCAAAAGTTCTCTATAGGTTTAATGCAATGCCAATCAAAATCCCAATGGCATTTCTTGTAGAAATAGAGAAAGCAATCATGAAATTCATATGGAAAAATAAAAGACCCAGAATAACAAAAACAATGCTAAGCAAGAAGTGTGAATCAGGCGGTATAGCGATACCAGACTTCAAACTATACTACAGAGCAATAGTAACAAAAACAGCATGGTACTGGTACCAAAACAGGCGTGTGGACCAATGGTACAGAATAGAGGACACAGAAACCAATCCACAAAACTACAACTATCTTATATTTGATAAAGGGGCTAAAAGCATGCAATGGAGGAAGGATAGCATCTTCAACAAATGGTGCTGGGAAAACTGGAAATCCATATGCAACAAAATGAAACTGAATCCCTTTCTCTCGCCATGCACAAAAGTGAATTCAAAATGGATCAAGGAACTTGATATCAAATCAGAGACGCGCCGTCTGATAGAAGAAAAAGTTGGCTACGATCTACAGTCGGTGGGGTCGGGCTCCAAATTCCTCAATAAGACACCCATAGCACAAAAGTTAATAACTAGAATCAACAAATGGGACTTACTCAAACTAAGAAGTTTTTTCTCAGCAAAAGAAACAATAAGAGAGGTAAATAGGGAGCCTACATCCTGGGAACAAATCTTTACTCCTCACACTTCAGATAGAGCCCTAATATCCAGAGTATACAAAGAACTCAAAAAATTAGACAATAAGAGAACAAACAACCCAATCAACAAATGGGCCAAGGACCTGAACAGACACTTCACAGAGGAGGACATACAGTCAATCAACAAGTACATGAAAAAATGCTCAACATCTCTAGCTGTCAGAGAAATGCAAATCAAAACCACCCTAAGATACCATCTCACTCCAGTAAGATTGGCAGCCATTAGGAAGTCAAACAACAACAAGTGCTGGCGAGGATGTGGGGAAAAGGGTACACTTGTACATTGCTGGTGGGACTGCAGATTGGTGCAGCCAATTTGGAAAGCAGTATGGAGATTTCTTGGAAAGCTGGGAATGGAGCCACCATTTGACCCAGCTATTCCCCTTCTTGGTCTATTCCCTAAAGACCTAAAAAGAGCATGCTACAGGGACACTGCTACATCGATGTTCATAGCAGCACAGTTCACAATAGCAAGACTGTGGAACCAACCTAGATGCCCTTCAATAGACGAATGGATAAAAAAAATGTGGCATTTATACACAATGGAGTATTACTCTGCATTAAAAAATGACAAAATCATAGAATTTGCAGGGAAATGGATGGCATTAGAGCAGATTATGCTAAGTGAAGCTAGCCAATCCCTAAAAAACAAATGCCAAATGTCTTCTTTGATATAAGGAAAGTAACTAAGAACAGAGTAGGGACGAAGAACAGGAGAAGAAGATTAACATTTAACAGGGATGAGAGGTGGGAGGGAAAGGGAGAGAGAAGGTAAATTGCACGGTAATGGAAGGAGACCCTCAGGGTTATACAGTGGAGGGGGTAGAGAGAGAGGAGGGGAGGGGAGGGGAGAGGTGGGGAGGGGGGAGGGTGGATGATGGGAAAGGCAGCGGAGCACAACAGACACTAGTATGGCAATTTGTAAATCAATGGATGTGTAACTGATGTGAATCTGCAATCTGTGTATGGGGTGAAGGTGGGAGTTCATAACCCACTAGAATCAAAGTGTGGAATATGATATGTCAAGAAATTTGTAATGTTTTGAACAACCCACAATAAAAAATTAAAAAAAAAAAAAAAGAAAAAAAATAAAAAAAAAAAGAAAAGTGAAGCAGAAGGCATCACAATACCAGACCTTAAATTATACTACAGAGCCATAATAAAAAAAAAATGGTATTAGCACTAAAATAGACATGTACTGTGGACCAGTGGTATAAAATAGAAGACACAGAGACAAAAACAAATATAGTTATCTCATACTACACAAAAGTGCCAAAAACAATAATTAGAGAAGATAGCCTCTTCAATGAATGGTGCTTGGAAAACTGGAAATTCATTTGTAGCAAAATGTAATTAAACCCCTATCTCTCACTCTGCATGAAACTCAACTCAAAGTGTATCAAAGACTTAGGCACTAGAATAGAGACCCTGTGCCTAATAGAAGAAAAAGTAAGTCCAAATCTTCATCATGTTGACTTAGGAACTGACTTCCTTAACAAGACTCCTAAAGAGTACAAGGTAAAATCAAGAATCAATAAATAGGATGTTTTCAAACAAAACAGCTTATTATCATCAAAGGAAACAAGAATGTAAAGAGAGAGCCTACAGAATGGGAGAAAATCTTTGCCAACTCTACTTCAGATAGAGCGTTAACCTCCAAGATATATAAAGAACTCAAAAAACTTAACACACACAAAAATTGCCAAATAACCTGATCAATAAGTAGGCCAAGGAACTGAACAATTTACAGAAGAAAAAAATAAAATTGATTAACAAGTATATGAAAAAATGTTCAATATCTCTAGCAATTCGAGAAATGCAAATCAAAACCACAGGGAAATTTTATCTCCTTCCAGTCAAAAGGGCAATTACCAAAAATACAATCAACAATAAATGTTGGCAAGGATGTGGGGGAAAAGATACACTCCTACATTAGTGGTGGGACTGCAAATTGGTGCAATCACTATGGAAAGAAGTATGGAGATTCCCCAGAAAATCTGGAATGGAACCACCATTTGACCCAGTTTTCCCACTCCTTGGTTTATACACAAAGGACGTAAAATCAGCATACTACAGTGACATGGCCACATCCATGTTTATAGCGGCTCAATTCACAAGTGCTAAACTATGAAATCAACCTAGATGCCCTTAAACAGATGAATAGATAAAGAAAATGTGATATATATACACAGTAGAATATTACTTAGCCTTAGAGAAGAATGAAATTATGGCATTTGCTATTAAATGGATGGAGTTGAAAGCTATCAAGGTAAGTGAAATAAGCCAGTCCCAAAGAACCAAAGGCCAAATGTTTTCTCTGATATGCCAATGTTAATTCACAATGGCAGGGGGAGGTTAGGGAACAATAGAGGTACTTTGGATTAGACAGAGGGAAGTGAAGGGAGGAGAAGAGGTAAAAAGTTTGGGAAAGACAGTGGAATGAATCAGATATTATTACCATACGTGCATATACAACTTTATACAACTGGTATAATTCAACATCATGTACAACCAGAAGAATTTTTTACATGATATATCAAAATGCATTGTACTCCCATGTATAACTAATTATAACAACAACAACACAAAAAAACCTGCCCTGATATTTCATCTCAGTCAGAATGACAATTATCAAAAATATAATGATAGAAATTGGTGAGGATGTGGGAAAAATGGTATACTCATACATTGTAGGTAGAACTGCAATTTGGTAAAAACCCTATGGAAAGCAGTATGGCCATTCCTCAGAGCACTTGGAATTGAACCACCATGGGACCCAGTTATATCCCAACCCTTAGCATTACCTGAAGGGCATAAAATCATCAAATTACAGTGAGGGAGCCACATCAAGGTTACTTTCAGCTCAATTAACAATAACTAAGTTATGGAACAAACCTAAATGTCCCTTCAACATATTAATGGATAAATAAAATGTGGTACATATACTCAAAGGTATATTACTCAGCCACACCGAAGAATGAAAATATGTCATTTGCCAGTAAATGGATGGAACTTGAGACTACCAAGCTAAGGAAAATATGCCAATCCCAAGAAAACCAAAGGCCAAATGTTCTGTCTGATAGGTGGATGCTAACACACAATAAGAAGGATGTAGGGAAGAATATACATTCATTGGATTGTACAAAGAGTAATGAAGAGAAGGAAAGTGGGATAGGAATGGGAAAGACAGTAGAATAAATTGGACATAACTTTCCTATGTTCATATATGAATACATGACCAGTATAATTCCACATCAATTACAACCAGAAGAATAGGAAGTTGTATTCCGTGTATGTATAATATTTCAAAATACACTTAATGGTCATATATTTCTAAAAAGGAGAAATAAATAATTTAAAAAACAAGATTCATTTAGAAGTTAAATCAGTATTTCAGTTAAGAAAATATGAAGATTGTACTAAGGTACTGGCTTTTCTATTAGGGCCAAAACCTATTTTGAAATGTTGGATTAATAGCACTCCTCTCTTAACACAGACTGAAGAAGCAACAGAAAAGATGACAAACAAACAGGGTACCCCAGAAAGGTTGTAGGGCATAGATTTCAAAGAAAGTCAGGATTAGTAAAGAAGATGAGATTTTCCTTTTATGATTAGGTACCATTTAAGGCAGATGAAATAATTTCAGGACTGGAGTAAAATTCTAAGGAGTGGAGTAAAAACTTAAGGACATGTAATTGGTGACTTTCATTTTTTTTTTCAGTTAAGCAGAATATGAAACTATTCCATCATCATTGAGAAGGGGATAGGAAAGGGCACTAAGGAGACTGGTAAGTATTTGGAATAATAAACAAAAGGAATGGGAAGGAGAAAGAGATAGCAGAACACATTTTTGTTGTACTTGGAAGTAAAAAAAAAATTCTGTTTTACTTTTTGTTGATTTGCTTTTCCAAACATATGAGGTAGTACTGAGTAATAACTAATAGTAAATGGTCCCACATTGACATGGATTGCAAACAAGAATAGAGTGATTACTGGATTCGAAGAAGTCCAGGATATATATAGATATGGTTTTGGATAAATCATTCAATCCACACACCCTAGTAGTATAAGAAGTCTTTAATACAAACTTGTTTGTTGGTCACTTACTGTATGCTGTGCATTTGACAACACAAGAAAATATGAGCTTCTTCAAAAGTTTAAAATCTTATGATGTGTATGCTGTATACTTATCGGAGTTAGGAAGTATTTGAAGTTACAGTTGTCACTTTGCTAAGTTTGCTAAAATTAACAGTCACATTGCTGACTGCGTTTATTGATTTGCTTAACCATGATTTTGAATAGCTGTGTTTCTGTGCATGCAAAGAAATGTGACTACAAGCTGAACATTCCTACTCTCAACAGAAAATTACCACATCATAGTTTCCTAAATGGGATATTCTTGGAACAAACATTCTATCAAATTGATGCTCATTAGGAAAAAAAAAAAAGAGGTACATTGGAAACACATTTATCTCATTTTTCATAGAATGAAACAAGATCAATTGAATCATTCTGAATGGAATATGACTAATACTTTAAACCTGAAATAGTTTAATTAAAACATAATAATTCAAGTCTATATTTTAGTAATGATGTGCCATTTTATTGCACTGTCAGTTTAAAAAAAAACTCCAAAACTTCATAAACAATAAAAGAATCAATAATTTAATACAAAATAAACTTTTATGTCTGTATTTTTTGCCATCATTATAAATTCTTAAAGAAACTCCATAATCTCAGAATAAGAAGACTTTTACCACATTCCCAAAGAATATTTCTGAATATCCAATGATGATAGCCAATTTCTCCTGGTATTACCACCTCCAATTTGACCAAAACCTTACTATTTTTTTTGTCACTTTCAAATGAGTCACATCCAATAGAAACATACATTTTTAACAAATAAAAACATCAGAGACAAAACAGGTTTAATAGAATCCTCTTGAAAATGAACAATGTGAATGCATGATTGATTATATGTTAGTAAATTCTAAAGTTTCTTATTATTTTGACTTTAATGTGTTTATATGTAAATTGTGTTGCAAAACAACATATTAAACTTTGAAATTCATAAACATTGGGCAAATCCTATGTTTCCAATCAGAAAAAGAACTAAACTTATATAGGGTTAACAACCTATGTAAGCAATGGATTTGGCTCATAACCAAGCATGAATGGTCTGGGTGTGGTGATAAAGTACAACTAAACAAAAAATGCATACTTAAAAATGTGTTAAACATGTTTAAAACAATATGAAATATCACACAAATCCTAAAGAGAGAGATAAGCAAGCAAAAAAAAATTAACTTTGACGGGAAAATAATAAAAATAATAAAATAAATACAAGAACCACAACTATTTAGTTTGAATCAGCTCTTGAGTACAACCATGCTGATATGCATCTTATTGTTCTAACTGTTCTCTTCTCGTAGCTCCCATTTTCTCCAGATTGTTAACTTTAAAATTATTATTTATTGTGGGTCTTTTTGCTAGACTGAAATGACTGGTACAATTAGAACTGTTTGTTTTATTTTATTTTTATCACCTTCATTTTATTCCTGTGATTGACATTTAGTAATGATGCAAATATTTGTTTCATAAATGAACGACAAGAAGCAAAAACATATGGTGAAAGCAAGCCAAGATGAGTTAAGAGTTTTGTACTATTGAAATTAAACCAGAAATACTGTTCTTATTTGTAAAATAGGAATGATAATATCTGGTATAAGATTGATAAATAGTTCTGATATTTTCATGCGGGTCATCCAAATCACTTAGATTTCTTTTTATAGTAGTAAAATTGAATGATAAATACAAATCCCTTCATTATTTTTACCCAGTAAATTTCCGATGGCTTAACAATTAGATTCTTAAAGATAAGTCTTTTATTAAAAATATAAGCAGAAAGTTCCCAGGGACTACAATCAGGGAGGATGAGGAGAACTGGGGACATGATGAGCAAAGGACACATGATTTCATGTAGGCATGAGAAATAAATTTAAGAGCTCTGTTATACAAAATGGGGACAATAGCAAATATCAATGAAGCAGTGTATACTTGAAAATTACTGAGATTTGATTTTGAGTGTTCTCACCATGTACAAACACAAAGGTAAATACATGAGATGAAACTTTTGAATTAGCTCAATTTAGCCATTCCACTCTTCATACATATTTCAAAATACTATTTTATAAGCCATCAACATATATAAACTTTGTCATTTTAAAAAGCAGAAAGGATTTTCAGTTTTTTTATATGTAAATTGTGTTGCAAAACAGCATATTATATTTTGAAATTCATAAACATTGGGCAAATCCTATGTGAGCAAGCAGAAAAAGAACTAAACTTATATAGGGTTAACAACCTTCTTGGAAGGTTACCAGTTGGACTTTGTTTTTTAAAAAGTCTAAACATAAACCCCATTTCCAAAAACATTAAATCTCTTAAAGAAATAATGAATATTAAAATCATATATGACTGGAAAATTAAAGACAAGTTCCTTTTACTCTTGCAGGGAGGGGTTAATTATGGAGGCATAAACGATGCTACAGAATTTATGGTCAGATAAAATTTTGGTTTGTTTGTGGAGGCTAGAAACTTGAAAACGTAATGGGAATTTGAGCATGTCACTGAAATAGTACAGAAACTGACATTTTTTATTCAGAGAGAACAACAAACATCAATACAATGAAAACTGGTTATTTTTAAGGATTATTTGAGCATCAAACAGCAAAAGTATTTTCTTTTGTGAATTGAACTTACATACTACTAGTAAAAGCTTAGAGAAGTGGACTTTTATGTGCTGAAACTCGCAACTTCATCTCAGTGTGGAATTAAAATTATATATATATATATATATATATATATATATATATATATATATATATATATATATATAGGTTTAAATTAGAACTGTCTTCAAATCCACCCCCAAATTGCGTAAGACTTAGAAAATCAGCATGAGCCAGAATCAAGCTCATGAGGGACCAGTTTACAAACTTGATGATTCCAACAACGATAAACATAATTTTGGAATCTCCCTCAGAGAATTTAATCAGCCTGAAAATAAAATGGTGGCAGCTATTCATGATTCCCTCTAGAGTGAAGATATATGGTTCAGACTTTAAATACAATTGTGAACATGGGGAGACAGAAATAATACAATTAGTCAGAAATAATACAATAATACAAATAATAATAACAGAGTCCTGGTAGAATTAATTAATTTTCTCAATCAGAGTTAAAAAGATTTTTAGGGAAGTGTTTCCAAAACTTCAAGGTACAAGTGAATCACTTAGGGATCCTCTTTAAAATCCAGATTTTAACTGAATAGTTATAGGGTAGTGGCAGTAATTTACATTTCTAACACTCAGATGATGCTAATGCTACTGGTATAAAGAGAAAATGTTAAATAACAAGGATGTGACTAAAGACAGTTTTGAACACTAGTTGTTATCTGCAAAATTGATTTCCAGTGTAGAAAAGAATGCATCAAAAGTTGGAATACTGTGATTGCTCTATCATAAATCTTGTTATTTTTACCAACCCCCCACCCCCCAAAAATAATAATTTGGTGTTTACTGTATGGCTGAGAAATATCATGGTTCAAGGTAATATCATATTCATTTTAACAACAATGACAGCCTTTAATGCAGTCTTTCTCAAACTCTCCTGGGGAGCTTTTAAAAAATAATAATCCAGAATTTCTATATCGAATTCTAGTGTGGATTATGATCTAATGATTCTTGCTTATTATAGAAGAGTCAGAATCCTAGGGGGAAATGGAATTAAAACCTAGAACATCATCTCTTCTGAGTAATTGTCTTAAGTTCCAGATATGTCAAAGGTGGACACAGAGACAAGGCTAAGCTGTGTAATGGTACTACAAATGTCAAAAAGCATGGTCATCCAAGTAGGGGGAGAAGAGAAAATGTTCCTTGGTACCTCTGGTTCTCCCTGAGATACCCAAGTTGGAAAGGGAGGTTTTAAGAGACCTAGATGGAAGAGCCGTTCACATTAAAGAACTGGGAAACAGGGAAAGTGAAGAAGAATTGCAGGAGCAAGGTCCTTGGGTTTAGCCACATAGGAAGAACTCACTAGTATTGGGACATCTCATTTCCAGCTCTCACTGGCTAGACAGGCAACAAAAGTTTGCAGAATTTTTAATCAATGAGAAAAGGTGAACTAACTCACCTTTGCTTTAAGTAAGTTATATACATTAAAAATAACTATGAAGAACCAATTTAAAAATATTTTTATTTCAAATCAAGTGATAAAAGGAATTTCATGCCTCATTCATTTTTGTAATATAATTTTTAAATGAAATGGTATATTTTATTTGATGTAAATTTGCTACAGTTTATCAGAGTTCATATGAATAACTGTAGTTCCTTTTAAAATATCATTGCTGATTTGAATAGTTAATATTTCAGAACTTATAAAATCACACGTGGATTAAATAAATTTGGGGGAGTTTCAAATTTAGGTATACTGCTTTAATTAATAGTTTTGTGTTTAATATTTGTTTTATGCAGACATAGACCGAGAGTTAAAGATATGCTTTTAAAAAAAAAAAAACTTTTCTTTAAGTCAAATTAACTATATGTTGTTTATAATTATTAGGCTAATGTGTATATTTTCCAAAATGGATTTTCACTTCCTTATCAATTCTTTCATTAAACTTAAAAAAGTCTTAATATGTCACTTTCTTTTTATGTGAGTTTTATACATATGTATGTATACTGAGAAAAAAAAACCTTTGCCTATTTCAAAGCATGTTTTACAAATCCACATATAAAATGTAGTACTAACTTCTAATTGCAAAGATGTTCTCTATGCTCTACTGTTCCTTTATATTCCAGACATTGCTTATTCTCTATTTTTTATAAAAACAAATTTTAATGACTATTTCTTTTTTCCATGTCTTTTGTACTATATGCTCTGTTACTAAGAACTATCATTTGGTTTTTGCAAGTGAATAGAAATTGGACAGGTTTTGAAGTTTCCTTTAAAGCACCATGTAATAAGCTGCTTTCTATTATGCTAACAACACATCTGAACAGATTTTAAACACTATAGCAGTTTATTTTTTTGACAATTGCTTATTTTCTTTCCAGTATGTTGCTGTTATATGTATCATAAAACAGATAACCTAGCAAGTGGGGAGAAATTTGTTAGCCTAACAAAGGCAAGTCAACTTTCAATAATATCTGTTTCCCCAAATATTTGTAAAGAAGTGGCTTTGAAGACACTGTTGCCAGTGTGCAAATGAATCATGAGATCAGAAAGTCCTGCAGAAAAAATAATAATTCCTGTGGGAAACATTCCAGGGACAAATGATCATCTCTGTGTATACCTTATTGTTAGATATTGTGGTCAGAAAATAGTATAAATATGGCTCCTGCTTCAAACATGAGGGGATTCCATATAAAAAGTCTAAAAGTAGTTTGTGGTGAGCCGTGTTTGTAGACCGTTGCCGCCATTAGAAGATGGCGCCGGTCTCCGTTGTGGATCTTGGTAAACAACTCCTTATTTGGGAGAGTTGGCGCGCTGTCCCTCAGTACCCAATGAGAAAACCCCGCATGGCAGCTTTGGATTGAACTTGAGCAAGCTTTATTAGGCTGTGTGTGTGGGTGCGGAGAGAGAGCGCTTGAGAGAAGACTAGAGTTAAGGCCTGAATAAACCGCTGAAAGAAGAATCCTGTGTCGTGTCTTCCTTGCTGGCGAGGGGGTCGCGGCAATTGGTGGCCCGTACGGGGAACCGAATACCTCTCAATCCCAGGATCCAGAACTTTTGGCGGTCAGGGTGGTATACCGGTAAGTTTCCAGGTAAGTGGGAATCCGCGGAAAAATTAGCGGGTCGCTCCTCTGTAAGAAGAGAGAGCGGGGATTTTTTGGACTTTCGCTTTATTTCTTTGCTTTCGCTTTTTGCATTAACGCCATGGGCGCCTCTGCTTCTAGCCCTATTCTGTTAGCTCTGGATGGACTGCTACGATCTAAAGGTTTAAAAGTTAAACAGAGTACTTTGCAGATGTTCTTAAAACAAGTAGATCTAGCGGCTCCGTGGTTTGCTTACTCGGGCAGTCTCATGACCCCCAGCTGGGAAAAACTAGGCAGGGATTTAGATTTTGCACATGAACAAGGGACCCTCGAAGGTGGGGTGATTCCCTTATGGAAGTTAGTAAGGGGTTGTTTATCTGACAGTAGATGTCAGGATGCCCTAACCAAAGGACAGGAGATTCTTGAACAATTACATGAGGAAAGGTCCGAGGGAGCTGAAAGTATTAAGAGTGGGGGAAGTGATAGAGATGATAAACGTTCAAGTCAGCCAAAGACTAGACTTTATCCAGATTTGACTGAGTTGAAAGCCTTTGAGGAAGACAGTAGTTCAGATAATGAGGACGTATTGGAATTGCTATCACGGCAAGCTAGAGAGAAAAAGGAAAAGGTGTGACTAAAGGGCGAGGTGATCCCTGTAGGGCTGTCTACACAGAACATAAGTACCCAAAGACAGATGTGGGACATGAGGAAGAGGGGGAGGAAATTTTGGAGATTCCTCCTGACCCTCCACCCTATCCTAACCCAGGATCCAATAGTACGTTTCATGCACAAACATGGAGAAAGGTTCATTCGGACATGGGTCTAGCATTCCCTGTGTTTCAAGATGCCAATCGGGGGCGATATCATGAACCCCTTGGCTTTAAAATTGTCAAGACATTGGCTGAATCAGTCCGAACCTATGGTGTGGATGCTGCATTTACACTTACCCAGGTGGAAGGCCTTTCTCGCTTTTGTATGACTCCGTCTGATTGGGCGAGCCTGGTGCGCGCCTGTGTTTCTCCAGGAAAGTATCTGGATTGGAGAGCATTTATGTTACAGGGGGCCACAGCCGATGTCTCTGCTCTGGCTCAATTGAGAGGAGTCCAGAGCTGGCTGTTTAATGTGTCTGGATCTGTACAGGACACTGCTAATGGTAGGAGGCTTAAGATCAGTTCATACAATTCTCAGGTGTCCAATGCTACACTGCCCTCTGCAGCAGTCTGCCTTCATTCTCCATTTCTGTTCCTTTTGACCAATGATACCTATACTACAGGATCAGAAATGATTGACTGTTCTAATTGTACATGTGTCTTGTCTGAGTGTTGGAATGGATCCTGGACCACGGCAGTTGTTATAAAGGTCCCGACTTTCGTCCCGATTCCGGTTACTGCGGATCCGGACTCCTTCCCTATTATTGAGGTGCTCAGGAGCCGTAGGGATTTTGGAATCACGGCAGCTATTGTGACAGCGGTTGCAGTGTCTGCTGCTGCAGCGGTCACTGCTGGAGTGGCCATGGCTAGTCAAGTGCAGACTGCGGCCACTGTTAATCAGGTCATCCAACAAACTTCCAGCATTTTAGAGTCTCAAAGTAAAATCAATCAACATATTTTATCAGGAATTTTGGCCGTTAATCAAAGGGTGGATCTCCTCCAAGCTCAGATTGAGGAATTGTCAGACCTAGTACATTTGGGTTGTGTTGATCATCGTGCACATCTATGTATAACATCTCTCAGATTTAATGATTCCAGGAATACCTCTCAAATTATTGGACAGTACCTGGCCGGAAACTGGTCCATGGAAGCAGAGAAGCTGATCCAGACCCAACTGACACAAATTGCCATGTTGAACAACACTCGTGTGGACCCTGTGACATTGGGCCAATTTACGAATTGGTTGTCTTCTGCTTTTTCTTTCTTTAAGGAATGGGTGGGAGTAGGCATTTTTGGAGCGATGTGTTGTTTTGGGGTTGTCCTTTGTCTGTGGCTTTTCTGTCGCCTAAGAGCTCGCCATAGCCAAGAAAAGGCTATGATCGTCCAGGCTTTTGCAGCTCTAGAGAATGGTATCTCTCCACAAGTTTGGCTTGCACAACTTAAGCAGTAATTTCCTGGGTTTTGGCCATTGCACCCCAAGTTATCTTTGACATTGCACTGGGATTGGCAGGCCCTCCTCTTCCTGCTTTCCCAGTTATGGAAGGCCCATGCACTCTGCAGGCCTTGTTGCCATTGCACGCAGGTGGGCTTCCATGCTGGTGCTGCACTTTATGCTTTGGACCCTTCGTTTTCTCAGGGGCTGAGAGATGGTGTTGCCACTTCCAACCTCATATTCACTGACCAGCTACTTGTAAAATCCCCCTTCCTTTTCGCCGTCATCACGATGCAGGATGCGAGGCAAGGCACTGCACTTGAGTGATCCAGTCTCCGGACCTCAAGGGAAGCATGTCCTATGGCATACGGGTTTGACGTCCACTCCCCGTCCCACGAAAAAAGGCGTCGTCTGATATGGTGTCAGATCTAGGGAAGGCGCCTCCTTGGGACTGAGCCATACATTGCAGCCATGTTTGCACAGTGGGATAGGACCTCTACTTTCGCCTGCATTGTTTTTTAAGAGATAAGGGGGAACTGTGGTGAGCCGTGTTTGTAGACCGTTGCCGCCATTAGAAGATGGCGCCGGTCTCCGTTGTGGATCTTGGTAAACAACTCCTTATTTGGGAGAGTTGGCGTGCTGTCCCTCAGTACCCAATGAGAAAACCCCGCGTGGTAGTTTTGGATTGGACTTGAGCAAGCTTTATTAGGCTGTGTGTGTGGGTGCGGGGAGAGAGCGCTTGAGAGAAGACTAGAGTTAAGGCCTGAATAAACCGCTGAAAGAAGAATCCTGTGTCGTGTCTTCCTTGCTGGCGAGGGGGTCACGGCAGTAGTTTATCCAGAATTATCTATCCTGGGTTCAATCTCTAGATATTATTCATCAGGATACTTTGAAGATAATTTAAATCGTTCTATTACATCATTAGGCTATTTCTTTATATATTTATATCTAATTTCATATTTATGTTTATTTTTTAAACTAGAAGGGTCCTTGAAGTTACATAATCACACTTTTTAACTTTTAAATAGAGACCCTAAGAACTGAAATCACTTCCTCAAGAGTCAGACATATACAATAAAGAAAAACAAGAATTCATCTTAGCTGGGAACTGTGGCACATGCCTGTAATCCCAGTAGCTCTGGAGGCTGAGACAGGAGGATGGACAGTTCAAAGCCAGTCTTAGCAATTTAGCAAGGCCATAAGCAACTCAATGAAACCCTGTCTCTGTTGGTAAATAAAATATCAAAAAGGGTTGGAGTTGTGGCTCCCTGTTTACATGTCCCTGGGTTCAATCCCCAGTACCAAAAAAAAAAAAAAAAAAGGAAATTCACCTTAGACCCAGTGACTATAGAAGTTCTGCAGTATCTGAGGGCATTTCATATATGGATTTATTTTGCTTACTCATTTATTTCATGATTCCATAACTGTCATCAAATATTTCCTTTACAGGAACTGAATTAAACATAGAGTTTCTGCTTTCTAAAATGAATCACATATCATACTCCTGGCCCTCTGTAAAGTGATAAAAATAGAATTTTATGTAAAATTTCTCAAAAACTGCAACATTAGTTTGTATTTTCAAGGTATATCAAAGAAAATCTTCTAACCCAAAATGTATATCATAATTATAATCACTTCCAAAAATTTAACATAGTGGATATATATATATATATATATATATATATATATATATATATATATTTTATTTGTCTTTTTGTTGTTGTTATTTTCTTTGAAGCATATGCTCTTGGAATCTGAAAGTGAAGTGATTAACAGCCATATTATTACAGAGAACCAAAAGAAAAATATTTAGTTTATATGCACACATACACATAAAGTGGTCATTTTAAACCATAACCAATCCATGTTTTGAAAACATTACTCATATATCGTAAATGGCAGACCAAAGGTTTTAAACAAATAATTGCAAAATACTATTTCAGTCAGATTGCATTGAATAACTACAAAAGTCATTTTTATAAGTCATTCCTAATGAGTACTGTTAATGGCAGAATCTTGCCAACCTGTGAACATAATTATGCTATCATTTCTGTCAATAAAGGCTAATCCTTTAAAACAATCTTGTTGGAAGAAGAGGTAAGCCCATTTATACTGAAATAGTGTAAAGCTTCTAAAGAAATCTCATTGCTATTACATCTACAAGGAAATCAATAAGGAATTGAACTTTAAAAAGTATTTATGAAGAGCATAGGTGTAAAATTAAAAATACACATATTGTATAAAAAATTTAAAAACTTGTTAAAGACTGGAAAAATAAGAGGTGCCTTTGCCATTCATAATATCAATGATGAAATTCCAGAAACTGAAATATCTTCTTGTTTATTTTGAAGAAAATAACTTAGGTCTACATTAAAGGCAAATTGTCTGTTTTGTGATTGAGAATTTACTAAAATGTTTAAGGACTTGCCCACTGATTGTCTATTCCTTATAAGACTGTTGTTAATTTGGTGCTTTGGGGTGATATTATGGTTTAGAGATGAAATGTCCCTCAAAAACTCATTTGTGAAAGAACTCTGGGACATTCAGAGGTGGAATGGTTAAATTGTGAGAGTTGTCACCCAATCAGTGCATTAATGTATCAATATGGATGATTTTGTTTGTAACTGTTGGCAGTTAGGTAGTTACTAAAAGAGGTGGGTCACTGGTGGTATGCCTTTGGAGTTTATATTTTGTCCCTGGTGTGTAGAGTTCTTTTTCTTTGCTTCCTGTTAGTGTGTCTTGAGCTGCTTTTCTTTGCAATACCCTTCCATCATGATGTTCTGCCTTATCTCCAGCCCAGAGCTATGGAATCAACTGTCTGTGGACTGAACTTCTGAAACTATGAGCTAAAAATAAACTTTTCCTTCTTTAAGTTTTCTTGAGGTCATTTAGTGAAAGCAAGTTAAAAAGCTGACTAAAAAAGGTAAACAATATAGTCCAAATAGGAATGGCTGCAAATGGACTCAATGTGATGTTCCTGGTGTTCATTTTAAGAGAAGGCAAAGAAATAAAGACCTGGTGTTTTTCTTTTTGGGTTTATTGCTTATTGCTTTGCTTTGTTTTATTCTCAGATAATTTTTGTCATTGCATCTCAATATAATCCAGGATTTAGTAAATATTCATTGTACTTTGACATTCTGCCTTGTGTAATTTTTATAGTAGATATCTGTGCCAAGCCACGGTAAAATGTTTTAACAAAAGCATATTTTATAGCACATAGCCTTTGCATGAAGTAAAGAATAACAAGTCTTTTTCTTGTAAATTTAATAATGTATGGTTTTGTTAGCTAACGGAAGAAGTTATGAGAATTCACCAATTCTTAATGTTTTAATTATTACTGTAGATCTAGATGTGCTTTGTTGACTGAATAATAATAGTTTTGGATCTCATTTTATAATTACTCAATGTTGCCTAAAATTATAAAACTAAATTTATAGAAGTATTTATATCTGTATAGTGCTAAAATAAAAATATATGTGATTGATAAAAAAATCAACCTTTTTCAATACTAGTAGAGGGTGGGAAAGGAGAATCTTAATAAAGCATTGTAATTTCATTGAAATATATATATTCATTTAGTTTCTTTAACATTTGCCATTTGTCCATATTATGTGTTATAAATATTTAAGTTTTCATTTGTCTTTAATTTTCTTCTTATTGTATTATTTTTTTTCTATTCATATCACACATTCCTAATATAGGGTATGATGTAGAGGGAAAAATTACTAATATTTAGAGAGTGAATGGTAGTCTAACTAAAATGTTCTATAAGAAGGCAATGGGACAAAAATTAACATAGACACATACATTCAGTGAAAATTTATAATAACAATATATAATAACAAACACTGATATAATCTAGAGAAATAATAATATAATATTTTGTGTGTCTTCTACTGGAGATTGAGTCTCAACCTTGTGCTTCCTAGTTAAGTGCTTGACCACTTAGCTATATCTCCAGTTCCAATATAATTCTTTTAATATTTAGAATGGCATTTGTTTTAAACTACAACAATCATCATATGATTAATTTAAGAAAACAGCATTAACAGGGATCTACACAATAATATGTTATTTTTCTAGTATAATAAATGTGCAATATATAAGATTTCTATTATTGGGGAAACTTCAATATTTCAGGCTCTTTAATTCTTTCTGTCACCGTGTTAAGGTTCTAAATCTTCATTTACTTTTTAAATTCACGATCACAATAAGACTCTTATAGACCTAGCAACAACTGAAGCTGTTCATACACTAGCAGATGCACACATCATAAATGCAAATAATCATGAATATCTAAGGGTGAAATAAAAATAGCATTGTTTTCTTCAGTTTGCCTGTATTATTTTTTCAAATACCTACTGAATTAAGACTTAAATACATGTGTGGCTAGTTGAAACTAACTGTTTAATTACAAACAAAACCAAAGGTATTTTTTCTAGTCATGAGAACCCTGAAAAACTTATTGAGGCACAAGAACATTGTGAAGTACATTTCTTTTATTTTGCATTCAATAAAAACTCTGGAGTAAAACTCCATTGTGCATATTGTTATCGAATTCATTTTTAAAAGGCTTCCTTCTAAAGACATGACAATGATGATATGCCTAAGCAGGAGTACATTCTGTATAGAAATTAGTTTTCTTGTCTATTTAAAGTATAATCTGAACTATTCTGTACTTTTTTTTAGTGAAAGGTATAACAGTTTAATGATTCTGAAAAATGAAAATAATGTAAATATTATTAGTTTATTTTATATGCCATTTATGTGCTTTTCAACCTGTTTTCTACATCTTTCATATTAATAAATAATTCTTCATTATAATATGTATTTACATACTTTGCATATTTAGCAATTGGCAAATATCTTTTGTCACACTGATGGCATTTATTCAAATACTTCAAATTACAATTTTGTTAGCTTGGAGTTTTATATCTTTATTAGCATCACTTTACCTCTTTCTCCTTATTTCAAAATGCATTAAAAATACCTGTCTCATATTATATGATGAATATTAAGCTATGAGGAGTATTACGATGATCTAATTAAAGTCCTTCAACATTTTATTTTCCTTTGTAGTAGACATCCTCCAAGTCTTGGACTGAACTCAAGGTGAAATGTGCAGGTTGTATCTCACCAGTATGGTAAAGAGTGCTTCTGTTCTGGTGTTGCTTTTCAGTTATGATCTAAGGTGCAGGAGAAGAATCTTGTACAGATCAATTTTGATAGTAACAAACTCTTTTTCTTAGGTTCCCACTTATTGTTCCTACTAAAATTCTATATTTTACAAAGTCTTTAAAATACTGTTACTTTTAGTGGTGTGTTGGAGCTGTCTGGGTTTGATTGGGCAGAATTTTGGAAATAAAAATAGCATTGCTTATCAAATTGCTTATCATACCATCTTGAAGTCTAACTAGAACTATTTATACTATGGAAATTGAAAAATGCTTCAAAATAGGGCATTTATTTTCCTGCCTGTGTCCTGCCCAGAATTTCTAGCTTAGCAACAACACTACTGATTCATTATTATGCTTATTAATGAAATATTTCTTAAATCTTTTAATGCAGTCATTTCTCTGACTAATCCTTGGTCAAGTAATTGGCCTTTTGGGTGTTCCTAAAATTCCTTAGGCATATATTCTGATTATTTATATTGAGTTTATTGTCATTTCACAGGCCAAAATCATTGTATGATGTAATGAATGATCATAACTTAATTCTGAGAGAACAAACTTACCATCTTAAGGTGTATTGTTATGATGTATTTACAATGAATGTCATCCAAAAAAAATTGTGAAAAAAAGAATAAGAGTTTGTGCACCCTTCATATAACAGTTATAAATTAATTTTTTGCAGGGTCACGACTATAGCTCAATGGTAAAGTCCTTCTTTTGCATGCAGAAGGCCTTGGATTGAATCTACAGCACACCTTCCCAAACAAACAAACAAACAATAAATAAGAAGTCTTGCTTGTCCTATTTTATTAACTTTTGGTCTTTATTTTCAATTATCTCTCTTCTGATAAAGAATCTTGAAAATGTTATTTCCATTTGTAAAACTCATCTTTGTCTCCCTGTTGTTCACAAGACTTAAATATAATATAACCAGACAATTCCAGAGTTTGGCATTCAAGGCTGAAATGATTTGGCCCAAATCTATACTTTCCCAAACTAATATTTTATTATTCTCTTTTAGTACATTAAATCTAAGTTTAAGAAATGTATCAAATGTACCATTTTTATTAACAATCAATATTTTAATCAATCTTTTGTGGGACCATATTTATGTGGTCTCCTGTTGAGATGGCTTAATTCTTAGAGGTGTTAAATTTTGCTTCAGATCTGTGAAGCAAATTCATAATTTTTTGAAAAGTTCTTTCTTGTGACTACACATACTGATTATAAAAAAAATAAATAAAACCTTCTAAGGTTGAATAGAAGGTTAAATAGTTACACATTAGACCTTTCTCCTTATTAATCATTTGATATCAATTTATGATTGTTAGCATTTCTTGAATGATGGGGAGGCTAAGAATTTCTAAATAAATTAATGTGGGTCCCCTACCATTTTGGGGGTATTAAGGATTGAAGGTACTTTAGCACTGAGCTACATAACCAGCCACTTTTATTTTTCATTTTGACACAAGTTCTCACTAAGTTGCTAATTTTGGCCTCAATCTTGCCATCCTCCTGCCTCAGCCTCCGAATTCACTGGGATTACAGAAGTGAACTACCATATCCAGCTTTGGTTCTTTCTGAGATGATCATCTATCACTTTATTACTCTCTTTACTCTTATTTTTAATATTTATTTTTTAGGTGTAAATGGACACAATATCTATTTCATTTTTATGTGGTGCTGATGTTTGAACCCAGTGCCTCATGTGTGCTAGGCATGCACTTTACCACTGAGTCACAGCCCCAGCCCCTCTCCTTACTCTTTTTATCTCATGATACTTTATTTTAAAGTCTATTTTGTCTGCTAGGTAGTCACCCCTGTTCTCTTTTGGTCACCACTTATGTGGTCTGTTTTTCCATTCCTTCATTTTCTGTGTATCTTTAAAACTAATGTGAATCTCTTGTGAAGGTAGTATATAGTTGGTTCATGTTGCATTGTTTTTCTTCAATTCTATATAGCCTCTATGTTTGTGTAATTGGAGCACTATCATTACATATAATAGTGAAATTGGTAAGCAATATTTTCACATGAACTTAACAATTTGCTGAGTCTTCTTCCCCTTATGTTCCCTTTCTTTCTCCCTGGAACCACTTGCTCTACTCTTCTTATCTTCTATTATTATTATAATTATTTTAATTAGTGCCTTGCCATTACATGTGTGTGTGTATGTGTGTGTGTACTCCTTATGGATTACTTGTACATGGACATAGCATTGTTTGGTAGATTCCATTCACCAGTACTTCCCCATGTTCTCCCATCCTTCCCATTACTCCACCCACCCCATGTTCTCCTATCCTCTTTCTCTCTTGATTCCTATAGGCCTTTGGTCTCATTTTTATTTTCATGAGATCCCCTCATTTTCCCACCTTTTTCCTCTCTATGTTCCATACATGAGAGACAACATTTGATCCATGAATTTCTGAATATGGCGTATTTCACTTAGCATCATATTTGTTGTTCCATCCATTTACCAGCAAATGACTTAATTCCGTTTTTATTTATGGTTGAGTAAAACTCCATTATGTATAAATACCACATTTTCTTTCTGTGTTTTGATTGAAGACTTTAATCCAATACTTTTATAGTAATTTTTATAGGTAAGGATTTTTGTCATGTTGTTGCTTGTTTTATTACTCTAGTAGCAGTATTTTGTTATTTTACTCATTTCATAATATCTTTTGTTAATGATTTTTGTTTTTTTTTTTTTAATTTTTATTTTTGGTACCAGGGATTGAACTCAGGGCACTCGACCATGAGCCACATCCCCAGCCCTATTTTGTATTTTATTTAGAGACAGGGTCTCACTGAGTTGCCTAGTGTCTTGCTGTTGTTGAGGCTGGCTTTGAACTTGTCATCTTCCTGCCTCAGCCTCCCAAGCTGCTGGGATTACTGGCTTGCGCCACTGATCCTGGCTTGTTAATGATTTTTGAAGTGGAATAATTTGATCCCCTTTTCTTCATCTTTTGTTTTATCTAGTACAGGTTTTTTTTTTCTTTGTGATTATCATGAGGCTTACATAAAACATAGTTTTAACAGCCAATTTTAAGCTGATAATTATGATTATATAACTTATAATACTATTATGCTATAATACCATTATGACATTTCAGCATCCTAGATTTGTCTATCCACTTAATTTTATCAGTGACTTTTATAATTTCATAGGTTTTCATGTTGAAAATTATCCCTTTGTTTTAACTCAAAGAGCTTTCTTTAGTATTTCTTTTAAAGTATATTCTACATCTAAAAGGCTGACTCAGTTATGTTTGTCACACCCAGTAGAAACTCTTTAAAATTCCTCAGAGTCAACTGATTTGAGATCTTAATCACATCTATAAAATTTCTCTCACTATATAACAATATAAATTTAAGGAATGATGCCTGACTTTATTCAGAGTTCAGATGCATACAAGAAGAAGGAATTACATAGGACATTCACAATAAGAGCAGGAGGCATGAAGCCTGTCTTGGAATTCTGTGTACCCCACAGAATTATGCACTTATTACAGAAGAGCAAAGAGATGAATGACAATTTTAACTGAGGTCATCGAAGTACTGATTGGGAGAAGCAGAAATTCACATCCATAGTGTTTGGTTCCAGATATTCTGATCTTAAGCACTATAGTGCTTTCAGTCTCAAACAGAAATTAATAAACCATATTTACAAAATTTCATTCTTTTTCTGTTTCCTAAGTTTCTCTCCTGCCTTGTCTTTTACTTGCTATTATTATAATCCCAAATAACCACTTCACCTATTCCAAATATATGAATGGCTTTGCCTTACCACTTTTCTAGCTGACTCAAAGCTCATTTTTTGTTTCATTTTTTAATGCTTTTTCCCCCTCACTCTTATCTTTTTAAACATGTTCAGTTGCTATTTAGAGTTGAAACTCTTTGTATTTGGACCTCATTTATTCTGCTAGAAAGAAAATATATTAAGAAAATAAACCATATATGGCAAGCAGCTATTGGCACGTTAAGTATGCTAAATGCAATAGTTAGAGGAAGTATTTGGTAATCATTTGATAGATGAATGGATACTTGTCACAGTGAACCATAGTTTAAAATGCTCTTACTCTTAAGATTTCTGAACACACCAAAAAACTGAAAAGATACCTGGAACTAGAAATTACATTTTATATCTAAGAAAAATAAAAAAAATAGCTATTGAGTTTAAATATGTTTTGTTTCATCTTACTGGAAGGATATTAATCTTTCTTTCATTTTTTTTCTTTTTTTGTTTTGAAATGGGGATTGAAACAAGGGTCACATTCCCACTGAGCTATATCCCTATCACTTTCTTTTTTCAGACAAGATCTTGCTAAGTTGCTGAGGCTAGGATGATTCTTGATCACAGTGGCCCACTTCATTTTTGCCCTAATCATTAGAAGTAAGGTCTATACTTACTATTTGGAGCTCAACATGAACCATGCTGTAGCTTTGCAACAGCTGCATCACTGAAATTTATTTTGTTGTTGTTGTTTTGTTATTTGGTATCAAGAAATAAACCCAGGGGTGCTTAACCACTGACCCACATCCCCAATCTTTTTTATCTTTTATTTTGAGACGAGGTCTTGCTAAGTTGTTCAGACCCTAGCTAAACTGCTGAGGTTGGCTTTGAATTTGTGATCAGACTGCCTGATCTGCCTCACACTATAAAGCCACTGGATTTATAGGCTTGGGACACTGCACCCTGTTGGATTATTCTGATTTCTGCTTTAAATGTGCTATTCATCACAGTAAACATCATTCCCACTTTGACTGGGATTGTATGTCACCTTTTAGCTCTTGTCACTGTGGGATCCAATAATTCCCATTTCATTTAGATTTTCTAATTGAGAGGTTTTAGTTCCTGCCACTACTAACCTGCAGAAATGCACAATCAGGAAGTTCTTCAGTGATTCTGGGGCACCATCAAAAATTTTATTTTTCAATGTATTGGTGAAAGATGTATCTTTTGGACCCATTAACAGTAGTGAATATGTATGTCATGAATGACAGATTGATCATTCCACTATTAATAAACCTTTGAATACCTTCCTCTACATTAATTGGATTCACTCATATTGGGTCATTTTTTTGTCTATGTTTCGGACAACAAAATTAATAGAGTACTTTCTCATTTCCTGAATTAAAATACTAAATGTAGGGACTTTTTTTTTAGTGAACCTATTTCAATAAATTTGACCTTATTAATCTTCATGATTCTTCTTCCATTGCTAATTAGATCAATTAAAATGTTAATATCTTTTAGAAATACATTCATATACACAATCACAAAAAATATTTTCCAAGATATCTTTAGCCATCCCAATGAGAAAAACAACTTATTTTCCTTGCAAACTTGATTGTATGATGCTTAACCAATTATTTCTCCCATTGACTAGCCCAGTTTCTCTCATTGACTAGACTGAAATAACAATACTTGATCATAGAATTGTTCTCACTTGTTGGTAGCACCAAACTCAGGGAGAAAATTTGCACTAATGTGAACCATCTACTGAGTCCCTTACAATAGCCTCAATACCTTTAAAAGGAAGCACTGAGATCTCTTTCACTGAGACTGACCATGGTGCCCACACATCATGTAAACGCAAGAAATTCTTCCTCTTGTAAAAAGTAATAAACCAACTGTGTATGGCTAGAAATATGGTCCTGGTGGTCTTTAACTTAGGGACATCAACACTGCTCAATCATTTAGTATACATTATACTTGATTATATATAATTTGTTCTAATCTGGGAAAAGTTGAACCCATTTTTAAATACTTTTCACAAATGAATTTATGTAAATTATAGAATTAAGCAATTCAGAAATATCATACAACATGGAAAAAGGTCTAGCTATTAGAAAATAACTGCAGTAAGCAATCCTTTTTTCTTTGGCAGTTTACCCTCAAAACATATATATCATTGTTTACTTGAAAATAATGATTTGTTTCTTTTATTGCAATGTTAAGTCCTTGAAAATAATGAGGAGTATACACAATCCCTCTTTTACAGAAGTGTAAACCAAAGAAAGATAATTAAGAATATATATGGGAGTAGAGGCCATTTGAAAATATATTTTCCTGTGAAAAATATGTTCTTTTTAAAATTCTTGCAGCTAAGACATTAAACGGACACAAATAAATAGCTTATTTGTCTCAAGTGTCCAAATGAACTATATAGAAAATCAATTTTGGCTAAACAAAGAACAGATGGTAAATAATGTGCTTACATTAAAATGACTATGATAGTAGTCACTACATAAAAATGAACACTAGGTTGCAGTTTCTAGAGTCTGTATGTTGCAGACAAGAGAAAAGAATCATCACAAGGGAATGAGAATCAGTCTCATATAATTTCTTTTTATTACCCTCAGAGTAACCAGCATTATCATTATCATAAACAGATGAGTAAAATAGAGCTCTACAATAAGTCATAATAGAATAAAATCATTTATAGAAAGCATTAATGTTGTCATTTTCTTTGAAAAACTTGAATGTGAATGAAAACAAAGGAAGTCTAACAAATATGTTAAATGAATGGCTTACTTAGTTACCTGAACACAAAAGATCTATTATCCAATGACTTAATTGACTCCGTGTGTGTAGTTTTTAATAGCCCAGCATATTGCTGCAAACATTTTTCTTTAGAGTTTAAATTACATACCTTATTGTCTTTTGATTTGATTCAAACTCACCAATGTCTCATAACTCTAAGCAGAAAAAAAATAACTATTTCTCAGTGGAGTAAAATGAATGCAAAACAAAACATTGTCACAAGATTTATAATAATATGGTTTTCTATATTCTCATGATTGCTTAGAGGATTATTTGGGCTGAGAATTTAATGAAATTTTTAGTTATCATGAGTAGTCAAAAGTTTTGTGATATTTTTTCTTTGCTTTATATCAAGTTCATAATGTACTCCTGCATTCCTGAACTTGGATCATATCAAAATTTTCTCTTATATCTTTTAAACATCTGCTATTTCAAATGAAAGGAAGGAAGTAAAAGTGGTAAGAAAAGGATGAGGAGGAGGAGAAGAAAAAGGAACAGAAGAAGGAGAAAAGCTAAATATTAAGGAGAATGGAGAATAATGAAGTACTATCATGAAACAAAATCGATTTCTATGCATATATGAGTTTATTGGGATGAACCCAACTACTGTGTATAACTATAAAGCTCTAATAATGATAAAAAACAAATAAAAGTAAACCAGTGAAGTTTTTCAAAGGAAAACCACTTATAATATATTGTATTATGTTTCTCAAATATGCAAAGCAGTCATCAACAAAATAAACAATGAAAAATCTTCAAGTTGATTTATAAAGCATAAAACTTTTAATTAAAGAATTCTAATACCAATAGAACAGCACATTAATCATATTGTTCCAAGGTTTTGCACAGCAAGGAACAACAAAAACATGCTATATGATTACAGTGGCAAAGGAAATGGAAGAAAAATTTTCTCAATAAGAGAAAAATTAAAACAGAAGAAAGTTACACCTTCATTTGTGGTTTGATCATAACAACCATTTTTTTTGGCCATTTCCTTTTCTGTAATTCAAGAATTATTAGCTTGTGTGCTTTGCCTTCTTTTATACAAAATATCAATTATTATTTTAAAAAATATAATTGTCCCTTAGTTATTATTTAGGAAAAAAATATTCTTCAAATACATTACATTGGTGGCTTATACTTATATGTTTTCACATCTATATTTTTGTATTCCCAGTTCAAACTCTGAAAACTTTAACCTTCAGAATACTTCATAATTTTTTTTTGTTACATGCTGCATCATTTCCATTATCACTACAAAACTTTTCCTCATCCCATCTATTTGAAACATCTATTTACCTAGTTCTTTTTTTTTATTCTGCATGACAAATATAACAAGAAAAAAATAATTAGCTACTTAACTGATCATGAAGGCAGAAAAAATATTTATGTACACATATATATTTAAGCATACATAATATTACCTATTGATAAATTTGTCTATCTATATTAATCTTTAATCTAAAACAACCACTCTTCAAAGTATTTTGGGTTTCAAATTAACCTATGAAGAGTAGTCTAAATTATATAGTAAACCCCTATAATCTATAATAAAATAAATTATCGAGTGAAATATAATTGAGTATGAATGTGATATTATTACGGTCATAAGTCTGTTTTAGGAGGATCTATTCTTAATGGGAGGAAGAATATGTGTGACATGATAAATCACAAAGTGTTATTTCTTGCTCACTCTGCATATCCTTTGGAGTTTGGCTGCAAAGTTTGCTGAGTGGTCTCCCATTTTCTGGAATGACAGAGAGAAAGGGAGAGGGAAAGGAGGAGGCAAAAGGGGAGGGGGAAGAGGGAGGGAGACTGAATGGCAATTTATGAATGGTTCCTAAGGCTACCACCAGGAAAAATCATACAGAATTGCTACTCAGGTAACTAAAGAGGCAAGAAGACAGCAATTGTGGAAAAGGAAGTTGTCAGTTTGCAGAGAGGAGATCCTAGGGAGTGGCTGTCAATGGTAAAGGAAAAACAGAAGACCTGAGGTTCTGGTTGTGAAGTAAGCTGGGGAAGGCTTCTTAGAATTAGTATGTCTCTGGTCTTGGAAATGGGCAGCAACAGTCATATGGGGACCCCATCACTGTTTCCAGTGTGCTCAGGGTGAGGTCTCCTACTTGGATATCACTACTGTCAGCTTCATCTGCACTTTTGGCTAACCTTCATGGTGGCCTGAGCCCTTCATCATTTCAAGTCCTTCCTGACGGCTTTCACTGATCCTGAGCTAGTATATATGCAATCTCCTGGAAATAAGTTTTGTAGAATGATGCCTAGTTCTTTTTGATACTCAGACTTTTTGGTACCAGATTTCAGAGAACTTCAGAAGGTCAAGGAATTTCTCTTGGAGAAATATGAGGATTGAAATAGCTCTAACAGCATCTCTCCCAGTCTCTATGATCTAATCTGCCGTGACTGGCAGCAGCAGCAGTTCAAGTGTTGCCTTTAGATGCTTCATCAACTAATAACATATCATCTGCCACTCAATCTCAGGGGTATTCCACCAATATGTCCTAGCCTACTGGCTTGACCATAGAGCTCAGCTTTTGGCATGAGAAGTAGTATGAGTGATATCTCTAGAAAGTTGCACCCAAAATAGCTTTGGCTTCATCTTCTGACCATTGCTGTTCTCCTTAAAAACCATGATGCCTCAGAAGCAGAATAACTCTTCTTTCATAATTTATAATCAATCAAAATGGGGCAGAGGTCAGTGAAACACCCAGTTAGCATCTCTACCCACCCTTTCATGACCATCCTATCCTCATCAAGCTAATTTACCTACAGACCTCCAGTGACTAAGTCATTTTTATAACTGTGTCCAATGAGGCTGTCTCTTGCTCTGGGGCATTTTGCTCTCTATAACTCTAGTGATGTCACGCCTGTTGGCATTTCTATGGATTTGAGTCCAGAACAGACTATATTTTTCAGAAGTAAGGGTCTTGGAGATGGTGAAGGCGCTAGTGCTTTTTTTGTGAATTCCATGCAGTACTCACAGTGAAAATGCAAGTTTTGGTTTCTGAAACTTTTCAAAATTTTGTTTAGAATATTAAATTATGGGTGGCTGAATGTTTAGCTGAAAAACCCAGAAATGTGGAGTGCCAACTGATTAAAGATAACTGCTAATTTATTGGCTTTGAACATTGGGTGAATGATGGTTCTATTTTAGAGATATGGAATATAAAATAAAACCAGATTAAATATATACACAAAAATTTTTAACAAAATACAGATAGAATCCATTAACATGTAAGAAAGGTTAAATGCTATGAATATATGGTGTTTATCCTAAGAATACAGGGTCAGTTCAGCATATAAAAATAAATCAACTTCATTTTGTTACATATAAATTTCCAGTTTTCCCAGCACCATTTGTTGAAGAGGCTACCTGTTCTCCAGTGTATGTTTTTGATGCCTTTGTCTAATATAAGATAATTGTGTGGGTTAGTCTCTGTGTCCCCTATTCTGTACCATTGGTATAACAGTCTGTTTTGATGCCAATGCAATGATGTTTTTGTTACTATTACTGTGAAGTATAGATTAAGGTCTGGTATAGTGATGTCACCTGCTTCACTCTTCTTGCTCAGAATTGATTTAGTTATCCTGGGTCTCTTATTTTTCCAGATGAATTTCATGACTGATTTTTCTATTTCTATAAGGAATGTCATTGGGATTTTGACTGGAATTGCATTAAATCTGTATAGTGCTTTTGATAGCATGGTCAATTGACAACATTGATTTTGCCTATCCAAGAAGAAGGGTGATCTTTCCATCCTCTAAGGGTTTCTTTAATTTCTTTCTTTAGTGTTCTATAGGTTTCATTGTAGAGGTCTTTCACTTCTTTTGTTAGGTTGATTCCCAATTATTTTATATTTTTTGAGCCTATTGTAAATAGGGTAGATGCCCTTCAACAGATGAATGGATAAAGAAAATGTGGCATATATACACAATGTAATATTACTCAGCAATAAAAGAGAATAAAATCATGGCATTTGCAGGTAAATGGGTGGAGTTGAAGAAGATAATGCTAAGCGAAGTTAGTCAATCCTCAAAAAACAAGTGCCACATGTTTTCTCTGATAAAAGGAGGCTGATTCATAGTGGGGTTGTGGGAGGAATAGAGGAACTTTAGATAGGGCAAAGAGAAGGGAGGGGGCAAGGAGGTAAAGAAAGATGGCGGAATGAGATGGACATCACTACCCTAAGTACATGAATGAAGAAGACATGAATGTTGTGAATATACTTTGTATATAAGCAGAGATATGAAACATTGTGCTCTATATATGTAATATGAATTGCAATGCATTCTGCTGTCATATATAACAAATTAGAATAAAAAATTAAAAAAAATAAATCAAGTAATATGCCATGTAAATACAATAAATGAACAAAACCAGTAAATGATAATCTCTGTGAATACAAAACAATTATCATGCATAAAGTCTAGCACTCTTTAAAGATTAAAAAATACTCAAAAAACTGTAAATATAAGGGATCTTCTTCAACTCAAGAAAAGGCACATGTGAAAACCTCACAGATATCTCAGTGATTAAAGCCTGAATGCTTTCACCATAAGATTAGGAAAAATTTCTGCTCTCATCATTTTTATTCACTTTTGTATTGGAGGTGGTAGCAAAGGCAATTAGGCAAAAATAAATATATAATAAATTAAGCCATTTTTATTGAACCATTCATGTTGGAAAGTAAAACTATCCTTTTTGAAAATGATATGATCTTGTATATAGAAAACAGAAAATCCTTAAGAATACACAAAAAATGGTTTTAGTGAATCAGTGAATTTAGTAAATTTGCAGATACATAATCAACAGAAAATCCAGTTGCATTCCTGTACAAATGCTATGGATATTTCAAAGTGAAATTTAAAAAAAAATAATTCATCCACAGTAACATCAAAAAAGAACAAAATATTTTGAAAAGAATAAAACCAAGTAAGTGTACAACTTACACACTCAAAACTATAATAAATGGAAAGAACACAATTTTCATGAAATGGAAGATGGCAATACTGCCCAAATTGATATGCAAATATGACTGAGTCCTTATCACAATCTGAGATGCTTTTTGTACAGAAATTGACAAGTGGATTCTGAAATTCATGTGAATTATAAGTCCCCAGATATTCTAAACAACTTTGTAAAAAAGATCAATATTTTAGGACTTATATTCCTGATTTCTAAATTTACCACTCAAGGGTAGACATAAGAAAAGATCCTTTTATTTTATTTTATTATTATTATTATTATTATTATTATTATTATTATTATTATTTTTTACTGGGGCTTGAACTCAGGGGCATTCAAACATTGAGCCACATCCCTAGCCCTGTTTTGTATTTTATTTAGAGACAGAGTCTCACTGAGCTGCTTAGTGCCTCGCTTTTGCTGATGCTGGCTTTGAACTTGCCAGCCTACCAAGACGCTGGGATAATCTCTGTGTGCCACTGTGCCCAGCAAGATCCATTTATTAATGGAATATAATTGAGTGTCCAGAAACATATTCTCACATTTAATGTCAATTGATTTTCAATAGGATGTCAAGGAAATTCAGGAAGGAAAATTAGCCTTTTCAACAAATGCTTATGGAAGACAAATCATCCACACTCAAAGAATGAAGTTGGACGTCTACCAAATTCCTAGAATAAAACATAAGCATAAATCTTCATGATTTTGCGATAGGCAATTCTCTCATAGATATAACATCAAAAGAACAATCAAAAAGGAAAAAAGTTGATAAATAGAACTTCACCAAAACTAAAAAAAAAAAAATAAAACAGTGCCAAAAATAAAAAAGAATGGAAAAAATATTTTTAGTCATATATTTTTAAAAGATAAGAATCCAGACCTAGGGCTGGGGATGTGGCTCAAGCGGTAGCGTGATCGGCTGGCATGTGTGCAACCCGAGTTAGATCTTCAGCACCACATACAAACAAAAATGTGTGTCCGCTGAAAACTAAAAAATAAATATTAAAATTCTCTCTCTCTCTCTCTCTCTCTCTCTCTCTCTCTCTAAAAAAAGAATCCAGATCTATAAAGAACACTTAGAAATTAACAATAAATAACAAAAATCTACTTTAAAAATAAGCAAAAATTTGAATATACATTTATCCAGAAAAAAAAAAGATACACAAAGTTGTCAAGGAACAGATGAAATCATATTCAAACACATTAGTCTTTAGGGAAATAAATTTCAAAGCATAATGAGCTATAACTACCACCATTAGGATGGGTCCAATAAAAATATACTAATAAATGCACCAGGTATGGTGGAACATAGCTGTAAGTCCAGCAGTTTCAGAGACTGAAACAAGAGGATCACAAGTTCAAAGCCAGGCTTAGCAACTTAGGGTGGCCCTGAGCAACATAGTGATTATTGGTCTCAGAATAAAACTAAAAGACCTGGGAATGTGGCTCAGTAATTAAGCACCCCGGAGTTCAATCTTTGGTACCAAAAGGTGAATAAATAAATGTATAAATTCATACATAAATACATAAATGCTAGTGATCATATGAAAAATTGATATATTTATAAATTTTGATGTAAAGTGGTGTAGCTTCTTGTTAAATGGCTTAGATGTTCGAACAAAAAGGGAACCTAGTTACCATATGGATTAGAAACTCTACTCCTATGTATTTATCCAATAGAATTGAAAGTATATGTTCATTATGTATAAAATGATCATATATATATATATATATATATATATATATATATATTGAGAGAGAGAGAGAGATACAGATATATTCAAGTGTGTATACCGGCGTTATTCATAATAGCCAAGGTGTAGGAACAACTCAAATGTTAATATTCTGACAAACGAATGATAAAAATGTGGTATATCCACACAACAATCCATTTTCACCTCTAAGAAAGAATAAAATATTAATATATATTGCACTATGGATTAAGCTTAAAAACATGATTACTGAAAGTATCTACATAAAAGTAGTACAACATACTATAGGGTCCCATGTTCGTTAAATGTTTAGAATGGTCATATGTGTAAGGAAGAAAAGTAGATCAGTTGTGCATAGATTGAAGTGATTACTAATGTGTACTGGGCTTTGTTTCTGGTGGCACAAGCAACTGAATCTGTCATCTAATGTTGGGGGATAAAAAATGATGTGGTCATATCTGCGATATTTTGGGTCATTTTTATATCATTAAATATGCATATTTAAGCATAGTATAAGTGAGTAAACTCAATTCATAGAAATTTGCCCAAGTGAAAAGAAATCTTGTATTTACAAAACATACTCATACATATATGTTTACTCAGTTATACATGCATATGTAAAATTTGTGTATAATGAATATGTTTATAGTGTGTATGTATATACATTATAATATATACACACAATTACACAAACAGACATAAACACATTTATATAAACTCAGTATCTTTTTTCTTGTTACTGGCTATTTGTTATGATATATACTAGAGAAGAATATATCTTTCCAACGCTTCTGAACTTATCCGATTTGGGTTTTTGTTTAATGTTTTTGTTTTTGTTAATGTTTTTGTTTTTGCCAACCTTCTAATTAAGATATGATTCTTGAAAATGGCTAAGTTGTTTGCCTTTTCTACTTCTATATTTACCATCCCATTGAATTTATAAGGAATTCAGTAAACATTTGGTGACAATTAACATATATATATATATATATATATATATATATATATATGTGTGTGTGTGTGTATGTGTGTGTATATATATATATATATATATATATATATATATATATATATATATATATATTATGTATTTGACAAAGGTACTTTCTTCTTATAGCATAAGAATAGTGTATAAATTGAAAATTGAATATGGTCACAAATTCTTGGTGGTGACTCTATCCAACCCTTAAAATTGATCTGACTTCATAACTGGTTTTAATGGTGTGTGAAATAAATGAGGTTTTCTTAGTTGCAGAGTCAAGGACCCTTTAACTTCTACTCTCTTGAAATAATGTCTTAAAATCACAATGGAGGGAAACTGAATTAGCTCTCTGGCAAATAAGCTCTCTGTGAAACTATTCCCAATTTTCATCCATGAGGGAAGCTATCTTAAACTCCATTCTAGCCATCCTTTTATCACAGTTCACCTTCCAGATGAATGGTGTTATATCAGTTATTCTGGGAAAATTAATAGAAAAACTGTCCTATAACCCACATATGTATTAAAAATTATATGATTTATATCTGTAAGGTCTTATATTTTAGTTATAAAGCAATACATATCTAATATAGAATTTGATACCTAAAAGCAGGGTTCTTCTGTGATTAAAAAAAGAAAAGAAAAAGAAAGATCCTTCAAATATGTGCCATTGGCTTTGCTACCAAATAGTGGGATTTATATGGAAAGGCAATAGGGTAACTGTTAATGAAATAGGGAAAGAAGCAAAGACAATGACAGACTGGGAAAGAGGCTGTTATCCCAGTCACTCAGGAGGCTGAAGCAGGAGGATCACAAGTTCAAAGCCAGCCTCAACAATTTAGCAACGCCCTAAGCAACTTACCAAGATCCTATTTTAAGATAAACAAATAAAAAAAAGGGGTTGGGGATGTGGATCAGTGGTTAAGCTCCCCTGGGTTCAATCTCTGGTGCCATAAAGAAAGAAAGAAACAAACAAACAAACTTGTGGGTCTGTATGAAGAGATTTTCCAGCACACATACAAATGTTAAGTCCAGAGTTCAGTTGTGCTTGGTTAACTATCAAGAGAACAGAGAAAATACCCAAGATGCCATGAGAAACATAATTTTTATTGAAAAAAATGCTTGCCAGCAAGGACTAATGACAATGGGCTTCTGTCATGCATGATCAGCAGATAACACCTTTGTCCTTTACAATGTTTTGCTAAATAGTGACTCCTTGTCCCTCTCAATGTTTGCTCCAGTGGTAGCCGGCTAGAAGAGTGGCACTTGTCTTCTCTGCCTTGTCCTCAATTCTGTGCCAGTAATCACAGGGTGAAGTGTTTATAAGTTAGGTTATCCTGGCAGTGACACTACTGGTTTGCTTAGTCTGATGGGTTCCATGTATGACCAGCGTTCCAAGAAGCAGTTGTCCTGGTATGTATGAGAGAGGGTAGTGCCCACAGAAAATGCTACCTCTGTTTGCATTATGTGTGAGAAAGAGAAAGTCAGTGTCCTTCAAGACAGTATTTATCAAGAGTCTTGTCTAGGCTTGCTCTTCTTGTTTCCTTACTTTGGCAAGGTCCATGGGAATGGAGAGGAGTATTTCAGGGACATGATGTTTTAAAGCCCGCCTGCTTCCAAGAATAGCACATGAACATATATACATACATATATTTATATCCAGATAAAATTATGATATAGATTTAAGCTTGATTGAAGGAGGCCTTATTTTATCATCTGTATTTATGAAGTTCCTCCTATTTAAAATGGCTAATTATTTTTGGTAATAACTAATTAAATTTATAATAAATAATTTAAATTATTAAGTAATTAATTTGCCTAGCCATAGCAGAAAGTACATTATTTTAAAAATCTGAAAGATGTCTCTAGTTCCCCAGTATCAAATGTGTTACGTGTGTCACAAACACACATTTACACTCTTACTCATATTCATACATATAGGTATTTAGATAAATATATAAATATTATGTATATAATTATATATTTAATGCATATTAATAGAAAGTTTTAAACACAAAGGTAGCAAAGCCCATAGTCAATTATTGACCACAACTGGATGCTTCTGTGAACAATGTCAGTTAAAGACAGCTAGAATGACAGTAATTATGTAGCATTAATGAAGCAAAATGGCAAGTGTGTTTGTTATGCTACCATATACTTTAAAAGGTCTTTATTATTCATCACAAATAAGTATTCCTAGGAAATGTTAAGATTCTATTTGGGGAAGAAAGTTAGATGTTGTCTAGTCTGTTATTCAAAGGAATCCTACCATTCATCCTCCTTTGCATATTCTTCCTTATGCAAACAAAAGCAAAGTAATTAACTCAAAAGCATTCTATAAACACAAAGAGGATATCACATCGTGGAAGAGATTGGGATAAGACTTCTCCATTTCAATATTTCCTTCAGTTTCTTTGCAAATATCCTGTGATATTGAAAAGATCATGATAAATGATAAAAGGCCTCCATTTACATCTTTATTAATCACAATCTCATAAGGTATTACAAAATCCACACAATATTAAAATTTTTATCAATATTGTGCCATTGTAAAATTCATGTATACAGGGAATAAAGAAATCTAGGTTCTTTTTTTGAGTTCTTTTTAGCTTCATTAGTTCTATAAATCCCATCATACCCACTTTATGAATCACCATGGGTAAATATTGACAAGTCCTAATATTCCCTGTACATTAATTTTTCATTCATGAAAGGATGGTGTGAGACTAGAGAATCTTTATGAAACTTTCCAGCTCAGATTTCCCTAGGATATATATCTAAATGAAAATGCAGGAGCAATTTTCTAATAGAGAAAACACTCATTGTTTAAATGGAGGTATTATGTGATTCTATATAACCTTCCTGACAAAAGATGAACCTCAGTAACTGGGCTTCCTCCATGAGTCTGATTAGGTCTTTGCAGTCTTACCTAAAAGGAAAATTAGGTGTGACCGTAAAAGGGCATTTCTCTGTATGATCCCTCCATAGACAGTTCATGCCACTCATATATATAAAGAGCTTAATAACAATTTAGTCAAAAAAATGATGCTTATTGGTGAGAAAACTTCCACAGTATTTGCTAACATCTAGATGTATTATTTTATTTTAATAACATTTCTGTTAGTATGTACTGCAATATACAAAGTGTTACACATGATTATTATTTAAATCTGTGAAATACTCATGGTAACTATGACTTATTTGGAGTCTATATACACCACCCCTGCCTCCTTTATCTCTTACCCTGCAATATGTGTATGCCATATTTACTAACGTTTTAAGGACAGTAGAGTATGATCAGAACCCATGATTTTGAAATTACAATTATATCATCAGGTAACTATTTTAACCATAGCAATCATATATTACAACTGAAGGGGAAAACAGAATGATTTTTTTTTTTTTTGTAAAAAAAAACAAACATTAAAGTCTTGAAACTCAAATAGTGAAAAAATAAAATGATATCTGCTTCCTAAATTAGTAATAACTTGTCTTATTATTCATTTTCTGAATAAAGGAGCTTAACACACAACTTTATTTTCATAAAGCAATATCATTTCTGGTATCATATTTTATAAAAATCTTACATATTTTATTTCACATTTCAAATAAAAATATTTTATTGCTGAAAAATATAAAAATTTGAAATGAGCTATTTTTCTAAAATATTATAACCAAAGTATTCCAAAATCTTTACCTAGATGTTGATGTAATTTTACTTCTAATATTTTGAAATACTTTTGAACTTTTGCCTTGAAAGAGATGGGTTTTATTACAATAAGATTGCAATTTTTTTTATTAAAATAGTCATTTGTGATATTAAAATGGGATATATTTTATTCAGGAGGATATGACTTGCATCTTCTAATCTTTTGGTGCCCATTATAATCAGACTCAGTGGTGCCGCCATTTATAAAATATTTATAAATCTAAAAAGCAAATTCTGAATGACTATTAGGAGAAATAGTCATACAAAAGAA
Organism: Marmota monax; assembly: GCF_021218885.2. NCBI lineage: Eukaryota > Metazoa > Chordata > Mammalia > Rodentia > Sciuridae > Marmota > Marmota monax. The sequence continues at coordinate 11,305,073 of NW_026693153.1, forward strand.
TCCTAACTAGATATTAACACTGTAAATGTATTTTGAAATAAAACAGTGACTGTAGAAATGTTTAATTTTTCCAACAATTTTTATGAACAATTTTTAACCATGGATTATTTAGTGAATAATGAAAAGTACATTAAACTTAGGAATTTTTTTATAAATATGACTTAAGACAAAATTTTGATTAAAACATTTTAATAGATAATTTTGTGTCTTAAGTGCTTCATGAATTCAGGAAATTATATAAAAGTATATACACAGCATATATAAACTAACACTATTATAATATATGTTATATTTAATTACAAATAATTAACTAACACTCTTATAATATATATTATATTTAATTACAAATATACTAACAGATTCTAACAGATTTAAACCAATTATTTGTATCAAGTTTTTTGCCTTGGTGTTTTCACATTAAAGGTACTTGTGAAGTGTTAAGTAATTCTGTTTCTATATGTCAAAATAAAGCTAACATAATAATTTATTGATTTGTAAATTTAAAATACATCAGTTAAAACTGCTTGGGTATGGATAGAAAGAGAAAAAGAGGAGTTCGGTATTGAAAAGGCATCAAATGTTGCAGTTTAGCAACAGGGGACACTAAGTAGAGGAAATTGACTAAACAGTCGGAGTAGCAGGTTGAGAAATTCAGAGAATTATCAAGACTTCTAGGACTCTGGCAACATTGTTGGAAGACATTAAGGACCCTGACTTTTGTTTCAAAAAATATGTGTGCTATTTTTCAGGCCCAGCAACAGGTCATTATAGGGGCTTCACCTGGCAGACTCCACAGGGCAAAACTGCTGTTGGCACAATGAAGTTACTCTACAACACTGATGGCAGATTCTGAAGGGGATCTTAATCAAGAGCCTGTGTTCCTGTGACTGTCGGAACTTACAGAAAACTGCACTCATGGCATAAGTTTCCATTTGTTAGCTTCTTTTTCAGGGGAAGGAGGTCATTGTAGGAGGCTTTCTCCAGGGACCTTTAACTTGGTACTTAGTGATTCCCTACTCACAGTGCCTCCCTCTCTCTCTTCTGCTAGTCCCTAAGTCCATAGTACCACAAGAGTCTTTTTTGGGGGGCACTCCTTCTGCTGTGTGATGATCCCTAAATTTCTGTTTGTACTATTATTTACATTTTGACTAGAACAGTTCTGCAGTGGAAGAAATGGGCGCCGTGTAAAAATTATTACCACTTTAGCCTCTTGCTTATATGACTGCTATAAATGATTGAAGACTTGATAATTAAATAATTATTTTCAATTTTGCTTGTTTTATTAGTCAGCTCCCCCAATGTTTGGTGATGCAGTTGTCTCTATATAGACTGAGTTCTGGGCATGCTCCTAGCCAATGAATTTTTATCATGAGATACAAAAAGTTGAGTTTGTAAATTTTCAAATAAGATGTGAGAGAAAACAAAGATGTAAATCCCCAAATATTATAAATATTATGTTGTTATTATTATTATTATTATTATTATTATTATTATTATTATTATTATATTTGTGTTGAAGGAGTAAAGAGCTTGATACCAGGCAGAAGAATATTTTTCAATAAGTAAATGGTATTAATATGTCACCTACCTCAATGTAGAATCCATGACATAGTATATGAGGGCTACAAAAGAATTAATATAGGCATGGAGTCAGGATAGGAATAGGACAAATTTTTTTTTTTACAAATATTCTTTAATTGTGTAAAACATGAGAAACAGAGAGTTACTAAATTTAAATATAGACTTGTGTTTTTATAAACACAAAAAATAGTTTAAATATAGGAAACATCTACCAAGTATATTTTTCATGGCAATACTCTTTGACTGAACACATTTTACAAATAATGCTTCCTTTGCACTTAAGCAAATCTAGAATTCATATACCATCTGATCCTGAAATTTCTTTCTTTGTCTTATATACAACAGAACTCTTACATAGGATAAATTATTAGTCAGTATTCTAATTTGTTGCTAAGATTTCTCATTCCACTGGTACGCCTGACAGTATAAATCCCAGAATAGTGAATCCCATGGAGTAACTACCCAGAATATGTTTTTATGTTATATGGCATAGTTGAAGTTAAGATAGGAAGATACTGCCAGATATCTTCTATATCTATATTAGTCCTAACTAATCAGATGAGCTCTTAAAATGGAGAAAATTGTAACATCTGGTACCTAAATGAGTTTGAAGCATTGCATAATCTTGCAGTTAAAAATTGGGGTTAGGTAATTGTTTAGTTTGTGATTCCAGATAATTCATGCCGGAGAACTTAAATACTTAGGATAGAAAATTAAAAGAATTCTACTTCCAAGTTGGCAAGTAACTCCCAATCATTTAGTTTTATTTTGAACTGGGTAGCCTGAGAAGATTTCACTAGGTGTACCAGTGCATTAACTTGGGCAAGGATAGTAAATTATGATATGGTATCTGTTCCCCTCAGTGTGTAAGATTTAGGAAAAAAATGTTGAATTGGAACGTTGGTCTGGCTTATTGAAATAACATTGAATAGCAACAGTCTTGGAAATTTTTAAAAGCTTAATTTTGGATATACATGGTAGTGTGTGGTTCTCTTTAAGATTTTTTTTCAGGTGATTTAATGTAACTTAATACTACTTTAGGAACTTCAGAACAAAGGAAGTGACCTAGTGTAGGAAAATGTAAAGGTATGAAATTTTATAAGTTGTATCTTAAACTTATATCATAATTTTCAACATCCAAACCTGAAAATTGTGACTTATGGTTAAAATGCCTTAGGCATGAGGTTTCTGCTCAGAATTCCAGTTTTCCCAGTTCCTTCCAGACCTCAGCCAGGACTTAAGTTGATATGCAAATAGAAGAAGCCTAGAGCACTCAGTATGAGACAGATCTGAGGCCCAAGAAAAAAAAGAGTAAAGTGTCTTTTTATGGGAACTCAAACTAGATTAAACCAAAGAGTAAGTTGTATGGCATTTACTAATTACTGGCCGGTCAATTTTTTCTAGGACTTTTGCTTTTTTCTTAGATTCCGTATTTTTTTTTTGAGCTCGTGATTTTGATCCTACAGACAAGTTAATGTTTTTCTGATAAGTTCTATTTTTGATCAACTGGAGTTTTTTTTAAACATTGCAATGAGATTTCACCTGAAAAAGCTACAAGGCCTTTACTATTGTGTTGTGTTACACTTGTGTTACGTGTTGTATGTCGGTATGTCTGTGTGTATGTCCATATATCATGCAGTGATATTACAATTGATAGATGAGGAGCACTCATGGAAAATTAAAAAAAAATGGATCCAAATATCTTTGATTCACGTGATTCAAATGGTTCAATTTAAATTTGGCAAATAGATAAAAAAGAGGTCTTAAATTAAGCTTATAAGTTTTTCTAGGTGTTCAAAAAAGGCCCTAATAAAATGTTAAATCTGCTTAAATTCAAAAATTTACAAGTATTGTTTCAAAATGTGAACAGAAGGAGGTTAACAGATAAAAAAGAGAAACTAGAAGGTTCTAGATATGGATTTAATAGAGGGAAAATGTGTTTCTGGATAAGAGTCTATATGATTAAGAGGGTTTAAGTAAATGATATAAAAAGGTCTGTGTAAGTTGCTTATAAGTGTAAGTTTTTGAGCAAGTAATCTTAAAGAAATTAAACAGCTGGTCAAACAAGTGCTGTTGTTTTAGAGAATTGTGCTATGTTATTTCTTTAAAAGCTTAACTTGGTTAATATAAAAACATCAATGTAATTGTGGTGTTAATGTGTCCATATCTTCCAGGTATACAAGTCTGTAAGGTAGAAGCTTTAGAAAGAGCATTATATCAAGCTGGTGTTCTAAAGTTGTATGGTAATTTTTGGCTTAAAAAGAAAAACATGTTGGAGATTTATTTATATCATTTGTGTTCTATAACTTGACTTGTTATCAATAAGATATGTAAAGTTCTATGTTACTTTTTACACTGAGATACAATTTAAATGTATTTTTAAGTTAATGAGAGCCTAATCTGTGTGAAGGTTTTATTGCAAAACACAAAAGTACTTTGCTACTTTTCTACAAAAGGTTAAAAGCTTTCAGCTTTTCTTTAATTCATGTTTTAGGTGTGATATTATGTTGTGTTTGCTCAAGTTCACAACAATTTATGTAGGCTTTGTAAAATGATGTTTAAAAAGCAAAGATCAGTTTCAGAACTACAGTACTTAAGATTTATGAAGAGCCCTGCCTTACTTGAGATAAGGCTCTGTCCCATCTCACTACATGTGAAAGTAACTATGGAAGAAGTAGGCCAGATTTCAGTACAGTTAAAGTTGTGTCCAAAAGTAGTTTTTTGCCAAGATTACTAGGATCTCAAACAGGGAATTATGATGTATAACCCTGCCAGAATTCAAGGTAGCTATTATATAAGCTAAATATGTTTTTACCCTAGTTAGTTTTGTTTTGTAGTTTGCTTATAGATGGTTTAAGGATTGCCTGTTAATGTTTTAAGGAGGTACTGCTTTAAGAACACACAACCTGAGTCAACATAAGATAAGGAGTTACCACCTACAGGATAGAGAGATAGACATTAAAGCCCAGTACTCTTAATATAAGGCTGTTAACTTATTTGCTGGATGTTTAAGATTAAGTTTTAAAATTAAAAATTTGTCTCTTGCCCTCTGAGTCAGTCTGAATCAGGGAATAGGGGACTTCTCCAAAGGGCTCTGCAACTCTAGGCCACATAACCTCCTGAGCAGGGAGATTAATGAGACCAGTGGAGGACAGAAAGCCAATCAGTGCATTTGCTGTGAAGAGGAGGGTCATCAGAAAAGGGAGACATCCCTGATGCTTCCAAGGGAAGCCACACGGTCAAGCAAGGCCTGGACCCATCCTAGCACAATGGCACTAGCAGAACTGAGAAGCTGCTGTGAAGTTCCCCGAGGACTCCCAGGGAAGCTCAGCTGACTGTTAACAATAGATAAAAACAAAAGTCAGTTTGACTTGCTTCATCTTAAACACTTAGCAAAAGACAGTCAAAGCCAAAGCACAGCTGTTCCTGGGCATTTAAAATAATAATAGTTAAATGTAATTTCCAAAAATAAGTAAACTGGAGGCTGCAAAAGAGATTCTCAGACAGGAATGCCTGATAACTATCAAAAGGAACTGCCAGAGTAGTTTTTAGTTTAAGGCCTTTATTTCTAACCTACACAGGTAGGCTTAGTGTTTGCAAGTATGGTTATCCAGCCCTAAGTAACAGAATTAAAGATTTCTCTATTAGATACAGAGGTCATACCAGTAAAAGGATCTTGCAAGATCAGATGACATTAAATTATTAAACTATATCTTAAGGGAAAGAACCGTCTGTAACCCTAAAAGTTAAATGTTGTGTTTACATCCCTGACATTTCTCGCAATGTGACAAATGTCCTTAAAGATTTACATGCTCAGATAGAAGCCATGTCCTCAGCAACTTTGTCATGGAAACAATATCTTAGCTCCTAGTTCTTTACTTCCTGGTGGAAAACATTGTTAGTCTTTGTCTTTGCCATCATACTCATTGGCATATTCCTGTGCTATGGCATTTATTGCTGCATCAATATGGTTCCAGTACTAATGAATTCTTGTTTCTCTCATAGACCATCCATCACTCAAATGGCCCTCCAGCCTATTACTTCTCAATTGGACTTCTATCATGGACCACTCATAGACCCGATTTTTAAAGGGGGACTCCAAACTGCTTGCCCCACATCGTCCCTTTTCAGCCTGAAGAAGCCAGAAAGATCTTCTTTGCCCCCCTTCCTTACAGCAGTAAGGAGTTCCCAAATTAGAGGGGGGAATGAAGCCAGATTTAAAGTTAGGTAGTCAGTGTAGTTAGATAAATCGGGTCTAATGCCGAGTGAAATCTAAAATGGAGGCCATGCTGGCAATGATTCGGGAAATGCAGGACAACTCATGGAATGTTAATGAAGTCCCAAAAAGGCCCTAGGCCAAAGTCCACCTCAAAGAAATGTTAATGAACAGCCCCCAGCAAAAAGGTGCTGACTCAGAAGTCCTTCCTGACCAGATTACTTCTTTGGCCCACCTGTGTCCCACCCCTGGGGCCTTCCCACCTACATTCCATCACTGAAAGAACTATAAAAAGGGGAGACAACATCCCTTCCACGGATTCCACCTCTTGGGTCCCCTTCTTCCTCCGGGAGAAGTCTTTTCTGCTGTCCTTTAATAAACTTCTAATTTCTACCCTGAAAAAAAAAAAAAAAACAACAACAAAAAAAAAACAATGAAATCTTATAGGATGCTTGTGAAATTGCTCAGTTTAAGTTTTTGTCTGTATTTAATCTATAGGGCAATAGATTTAATGGGTTAAGAATATTAGGTTATAATTTCAAAAAGAACATGGGTCACAAGATAAAAAAATTAAGTCAAAAAAAGTAAAACAGAATAATGTATTTTATATAACAAAATATAAATTTATGTAGATTGAGAAAATTTGTTTAAAAACATTAATGTAAACTTAAACAAAACATATAAACAAAAAGGGGCTATTAAGTTCATTGGATTACCTGCAAGGAAAAAAATTTGGAGTCAGTAATCTAAATAAAGGGATTAATTAATTAATTAAGCAATTTTGTGAGAACCAACAATGACAACATGCCATGAACTAGAGGGACATAAATAACTTAACCTTCAATACAGGAAGTGGAGAAGGGGAAAGAAAAAAATGTCCTATTAATACTTATTTTTTTAGGACTTTTGTTCAGACCCATGCTCCTTTTTTAAAAAATTCCTATTTATTTCTAGTAATCAACTAAAATCTCCTTTTCTCATGGAAGTTACTCCATATGTGCGACTTGAAATTTCATTCCTCTATGCAATTGTACATTCTCTAGCATATTGCATTTTTCTTTTAAGAACACAACAGAATTTATGAATTTTGTTTAATGAGCCTTTCTGGTCTTTGCAAAAAAAAAAAATGAGTAAACTCCATGAGGGAGGGACTATCTCTCTTTTTTTTTTTTTTTTTTGCCTTAAATATTATACTTTCTGTGCCTATCAATCAAAGAAATGTTAAAGGATTTAGAAAGAATTAGCAAATGATTTAACTGTTGAATTAGTTTAGGCTAGAATGAATCAAAACAGTAACCACTTCCCCTTTTTGGAAGAAAGTGGCTTTTTTGAAGTTTTTCTCAAAAAATGATTATGCATAAATGATCACATATTCCTTCTGCCTTCTGTCTACTTTTCCCTCTAGAACACCTTCTTCTAACTGGCAGATCAAGGTTTCAAATTGAAACACCTAAAGTTATAGTCCACAGTATCTATGAATCTGCTCACATGCACATGGAATATTGTTTTGGTTCCTCATCTCTTCTCTATAATGGCAATGATATTGGACCCCAAAGGGATGACTTGAGTTAATTGTGTTTAAAATTTAAATTTTATTCCCATCAAGATGTGTTTCTAGATCTGTTCCTATTTCTTTTGTTTTCTATTTCTTTGTAGGTTTTTTCCTGTCTAGGTAAGTTTCTTATACATACTTTCTTTTAGTCTGAAACTGACAGAAGAATTGTGACCATCTTAGAAAATGGATTTTCTTTGGAAATGATGGATGGATAAAAAATTAAAGGGTTTCCAACACATATGAATATTTCTACTTATATTTGTCATGATCTACTTTGGAAAAAAATCACTTACATATTTAATAAATTTACATATTTATTATACCAGAAATGCATTCTGCAATTTTTATAAAGTAGAAAAATAAGAAGAATCATATCACCTTTAATAGTATAATATTAAAAGCTCACTGTTTCCACCAGATGCTACAACCAAAGACTGTCGCTTATCTATAAATCATGCAAGCAATGCATCCTTGACCAATATATAGCACAAATAAGTACAGATCAATTATTTGATATTATAAATAGCTATCAGTTGACTCTGTAATGTATTTGTTTAACATGTAGTTCCCACTCATGCATGAAAAATAAATTATCAATGTAGAAATTTGATAGGAAATCTGTACTATTAAGTTTAAAACCAAGGTTAAATGTTGCCCTCTAACCAGGCTGGCTGGCTAGCAACATAGGCTGGGTTCCCAAAAGTGGCTGCACTAATAACTTAAGAAAACAGTGAAGAAAGCACACAAGTACATAGAAATATTTTTTTTTCAAAATCCCATTGGTGCAGCCAATATGGAAAGCAGTATGGAGATTCCTTGGAAAACTAAGAATGGAACCATCATTTGACCCACCTATTCCTCTCCTGGTTCTATAACCAAAGGATTTAAAAAGAATATACTACAGGGACACAGCCACATCAATGTTTATAGCAGCACAGTTCACAATAACTAAACTGTGGAACCAACCTAGATGCCCTCCAGTAAAGAAATGGATAAAAAAAATGTGGCATACATACACAATGGAATATTACTCAGCAAAAAAGAGACTAAAATCATGTCATTTGCAGGTAAATGGATGGAGTTGGTAGAAGATAATGCTAAGTGAAGTTAGCCAATCCCCAAAAAACAAATGCCAAATGTTTTATCTGATATAAGGAGGCTGATTTATAGTGGGGTAGAGAGGGAGAGCATGGGAGGAATAAACAAACTCTAGATAGGGCAGAGGGGTGGGAGGGGAAGGGAGGGTGCCAGGGATTAGCAATGATGGTGGAATGTGATGGATATCATTACCCAAAGTATATGTTTGAAGACACAAATTGGTGTGAATATACTTTATATACACCCAGAGATATAAAAAAAAATGTGTCCTATAGGCGTAATATGAATGACATTGCATTCCACAGTCATTTATTTTAAAAACTCACTAATAACAACAACAACAAAAATCCAGCATGGCTTTCAACCTTAGGGGTTCAGTGGAAAGAGACACCTGAATTCTTTATTCTTATACGGGGGGACATACAAAGGGAAGTTCAATGGAATGTTATTTCCAAATAAGGCAAAGGGTCAGGTTTCAGGTAGTTTCAGGATATCTTGTGGTCAGTAGATTGATTGATATCTTGATAAGTCATACCCATCTCAGGTGCTGTGTGGGATCAAAAGGCAGAGCAAGTGAAAAGGACACATATGTGCACAGCCCAGACAAAGCAGCAACATCAGTCTAGTTCATTCATATACTTAAAGTTCTCACAGTTCACACACACAGTCCATGGCTGGCCCGTGACAGTTATATAAAGAATAGCTTGGAATCTGGTTTTCCATAACTAAAATAAAAAGTAAATTCACATAACTTCTTTGCTTTTAAAATTATGTTGTAGTCTATTCGCTTCTTTAAATTTCAGTCTGTAAATTATTAGGGAACATATTTCAAATAAAATAAGCAACATATCCTCTAGATCACAAATAATTATATGTATAGCTAATAACATATATTGGCCTTATTTGGAAAGAACATTCCAATGCACTTTATAACTACTTTGATAATCACTTTTAAAACATTAAAAAGTTGAGTCACATTTCAAAAACCAAACTTTTAGGAACATCTCAGTTTCCTATAGGAACTGATGAAAATACATATGAAATCTGCCTTATGAACATATCATAAAAGACAATGAAGAGATATGTACATTGTGGCTTGACCTGATCTTCAAAAACCAATTAAGCCCACAGCAATTTAGTTTGATATCTAAGCTTGTGTTCCCTTGATTTACAACTAACCAGAAGCTCATACATAAACCTTCAAGTTATCAGTGCATTTACTTATATTTAAAAAAAAAAACTACTTCACTCTTTATTAATTTCTTGCTAAATTTTGAGGTTGTTTAGTACTTCATTTTTTCAAAGCAGTTCAGCCACTGTCCCAAGATATAGGTATGTATGTAATCAGAATATATTCATAATAAAAGTAATTTGAGAGATACCTAAAAACCCTCTCTATATATCTAAGAATATTCAAGAATACCAAGTAATATATTGAATTTCCTAGACTATATTGATCTATACTACTAAATATGTGCTTAATAATAACATCACCTAAATTCCCTTATGTTTTGTTCTATTGGTATTAATACAAAAATTTGGGTTCATAAGATACATAAGCCTGTAATATACTGGCAATAATAACATTGTGCTGGCTATGGTGGTGCATGCCTGTAATCCCAGTGACTTGGAGGCTGAGGTAAGAGTATCACAAGCTCAAAGCCAGACTCAGCAATCTAGTGAGGCTCTAAGCAGCTTAGCAAGACCCTGTCTCAAACTAGAAAGGGCTGAAGATGTGGCTCAGTGGTTCAGCACTCCTTTAGTAATTTCATGTAGGAAAGAAAGAAGCACAGGAGAAGAATGAAGAAAAGAGAGGTGAATAACAGAAAGTGAAGCAGAAGAGAAAGAAAATGATAAAATCAAAAACAATTAAAATGATGAATAATCGCCAATGCCTTGCTTTAATAGCAATTATCAGCCATTAAAATAGTATAAATATATTTATCTAATATCTAGTACTGTAGGTGATTAAATGTGCATGTACATTGATTTAATTCAAATTCAAGAAACTCACCCATTTTATATCAGTATGCTTTCCCAGTTGATTAAATTCTGTTTGGTTTAATTAAATATTAAATAGTTAATGCACGTCTTACTGCCTTTATTACTTTTTTATGAGTATATCTGCCTTATGATTCCAGATCATCCATTCGAATGCACCTCATTTAACAAAGGAAGATGTAGGAAATTTTCAATTTCACCATTGTAATGAGACATTGTTGGTGCTCTGCCATATCCACTAGGATTCCTCTGCTATTTCTGAATACTCTTTGATAAATTTACTTCCAAGGCCTTCATCTACCACTCTTCTTAGAAGGCCTGCTTTCTTCTACCAGAGCTACAGAAAGCTAGACATGCTCAGTAGTGAAGTTTCCCTGGAGCCTGACTCCTTCATGTTGGCTTGAACCAGACTCAGGGGCAAAAGTACACTCAAGAATGTTCTTGCTGAAACTTTCCCTCCTTCTTACCATTGCATTGCTTCTTTTATCCCCAAGTCTTTCCTTCTCTCATACTTTACTCCCCAGAGGATTTTCTTAGCAAATTGCCTGCACAGAAATATTTGTTTCAGGTCTATTTCTAGAGACTTATCCTTAGATACCTTTAAAGCAAAATAAATAAACTAAGCAATTGATTTTTTTGGATTTTTTGGTGGAAACTAAAGTTTTAAAAATCACTAAGAAGAAAAATATATGAAAAGAGCACATGTTAAAACATACATCAATTTAACGATTTTTATATCATTGGCCCAAGTGTTTTGGGAGGAGTAGGTGTCTTTGTTCAGTGCCACAGAAGTATAGAGGAAAATTGTCAGATTTTATTATACTTTAAAATGCAATCCCTGTTATTAAAGAAACACCACAATAGGAAATTAAAAGTAGTGAGAAGTTACTGCAAATTACTATATGGTGTTCATAAAATGTAATAATTATTGTTATAAAAAGATAAAATATTTTTCAGAGGTATGTGATGCCTGTGAGTGTATATTCCTTTATATACACTGGGTTTACCCCATCCATATGGCATTCTCTATATACCATTTTGATAAAGAAAATAAAATGGAAATAAATTGTCAACTTGCCAGTGGAGATGTAAACATTGAAAATATCTGCCTCTTCAATTCTAATTTTCAAGATTTTGCAAATATTTCTTAGCAAACTCATATTCAAAAAACTTTATTAAATATTTTGGGGAGCATAGTACTTAAAAATAATTATCTGGACATAAAGTTCTATATTCTTTGATCAGAAACTTGGAGTTATACGGTCTGTACTAACTAGTTTTTACCAAGAATGATGGACAGGATTCTATGTCTTGATGGAATTTTAGAAAGAGTGTTAGCACATATAATTATTTACTCTGTATAGCAAGGAAGTCCAGTGGTACCACATGAAAGTCTAGGGATAAATTTGCTTTCAAACACAGCTAGATTTGAAGCTCAATGTTCATTATCAGGATAATGTTCCTTTATTGCTCTTAACTCTGGTTTCCCTGTCCCGCTTCACTTGCTGTTTTTCAAATAAGTATACATTAATTATACAGCATAGCAGATTTCATTGTGACATATTTGTATATGCATAAAAACATAATTTGGTCAGTTTCACACCCCACATCTTCCCCTTCCATCCCCACCCCTCCACTGCACTAATAAGTCCTTTCTACATTGATAACTTTTGATGGAATTCTCAAGTGGATGTTTGTAGTCAGGAGTGAAAGCAGTGATAAGCAGTAACTATCGTTGTGTAGGGTGAACTACTCCTAAAGGTGTACCTCTTCCTACAATGTCAACATAAGACTGATGTATGATTTCATTGACACAGATCATACTGAGATCTAGTCATAGTGTCAAGGGGTGTGACTCTGATGGATCTGTACCGGGGGGTGTGACTCTGATGGATCTGTACCTACACTAACCTGAACCACATACACTAAGGACTGGAGAATTGCTGTAATTAGAAGGGGAAATGGATAACACATAGATAAATGAAAAAGGTGTTCTCAACACTGTCAGACCTAGGATGTCACCAGGTTAAAGTCTCTTCTTAAAAATATCACATCAGAGTATTCTCACGTATCCAACAATTGATTAAAGGCCAAGAAGAAATCACGAAGGAGAAGTCCAGGGAATGGAAGAAAATGGTCAATGAATATCGACTCCTCTAAGTTTATGTGATGAGACTTAACTGAGAAAATGTGAAGTTGAGTGAATTTAACAAGACAGAACACAGTTTCTGCTAAACTTTAAAAGTGGCACTCCTTAACTATTAAAATCTTTTTTTTCTTTTACCTTTATGTTCAACAATGCTAATTGTAGCTTATCTACTTGGAAATTTACCACATTTGTAAAAGACTGGGCATTACTTAATAATGTTACTTCATTATTTAATATGCTTATCCACTTGTTTATTTGGCTAGTAGATACTTATTGGTCACTAGTCAGGCATCAAGAACAAGTCTTAAGATAGGACATAATAAAACTGGTTGCTCATTTTCTACTATTGAAAATCTCAATATCCAGTAAAGAACAAGCCCATGTGGACAGTCTAAGCAAGGACCATATTTCACCATTTCAACCTTTGTTGTTTATGTATCTCACACAACATGTAGCAACAGAATTTGTTCCAAATGTCTCCACATTTATTTATTAATATTTGACAACTGATATCAAACATTTCCTATATGTGAAACATTCAATGTATACATAATATATAAAATGTATTTAAGTCAATTCAAATTCTTCCTCAAATTAATAAGTGAGGATTAAGACCCATTTATTTAATTTAAGTAAATATCTAGTTAATCATAGATATTATTTTCTTCTTACATGTTAGAAGGAATTTCATGAAGTAATTTGGACACTATTTTGTCTTTAGACACATGTCATTATAAAATTCAATAAACTCAACAAGAAAAATTTATTTTTCCCTTTTCTGAAGGCTGAAAAGTCTGAGATGAAATGTTGATAGTGTCTGGTTTCTTGTGTGGCCTCCCTTCCTGACGGGCAGCCAGCCATGTTGACCTCATGGGGCCTTTCCTCTGAGTGAGTCTGGAGAAAGAGCAAATGAGCTTTCTGATGCCTCTTCTTTAAAGAATGCTGCACCACATGTAGGATCAGGGTCTAGCTCTTAGGATCTCATTTAATCTTTTCTTTGGGGGGACAGGGGGTTACCGGGGGTTGAACTCAGGGTTAGTCAACCACTGGGCCACATTCCCAGCCCTATTGTGCATTTTTATTTACAGACAGAGTCTCACTGAATTGCTTAGCACCTTACTCTGCTGAGGCTGGATTTCCACTTGCCATCCTCCTGCCTCAGCCTCAGAGCAGCTGGAATTACAGGCATGTGCCATGGCACCCAGCTCACCTTAATTATCTCTTTTATGACCTCAGTTGCAAATATAGACACAGAGAGTAAGTGCTTTAACATACAAATATGTGTGTAAATGTAACTTAATAATATGATATTCCCTTTATCTCTGCTTTTCCTTTTCCCTCAATTATTCTTATTATGTTTATTCAGCCTCAAAAATAATAAAGGAAAACCAACTTTTATAATTTAATATACTAAATAAATAAATTACAATTTTATGCTACTTTTAAACCAAAATTGTGACAGAAAATAGTGTTAATTCCTTCTATATTCAAATCTGCTAATAGTATACATAATTTTATCTTCCTTAAAACTTTTCTTAAAAAATACTAGGAAACGTGGCTTTTAACAACTGTGGCTCTTCTTTCTCTCTCTTACCCACAAGACACACACACACACACACACACACATACACACACACACACATCACTATTACAATGGGCTTTCCACAGCTGACAGCCACCCCACAGGGAGGGAGAAAGAGAATGCAGCAGAGGGAAGCAGAGGGGCATATAGAAGAGACAAGAATATCTAAGGTTGGATGTCTTTAGAGCCAGGGATGGTGAGGAGAAAGAGAATCTACCCCATTGATTTTATCCCCTTTGTCTTTCTCTCCCCTTTGCTCTATAGAATTCTCCAGAATCAATATCAGAAGTGAACAGAAATCTCTAGTCTAGAAAAGGAATTTGGAAGGATGGTCAGGGCTCCTGCTAGCTGCCAACTAACAGTTTCAGCTTAGGTGTGCATGTAAAACTGTTGAGTGCAATTATCCCTCTCCATTTTTCCTCCCTTCTCATTCCCTTTTCAGTTATTCCTTTCAATTTCCTTCCCATTGGTTTCTTCCCTACTCTTACTGTGTGTGGCTGGCTCTAGGAGAGAGTTCTTGCATTTGGTGGGGCTCAGGTTGGATCAGAAAGCAGGAAGAAGTATATGAGAACAGGGCAGGGGCAGAGTTGGAGGAAAGATTTTCAGGGCTAGAAAACATGGTGAGAAGGTCTGGCCAGTCACAGCGAGATTTGGGATGAACTGAGGAAGGAAGAAGGAAACCAAGATGGGACCCAGGACTTGTACTTCTTTTAGTATGCTGTCTCTTTTCCCAGTGCTTATCTACCCATCCACTCCAGAGCCTTCAAGCACCCAGCTGTTACAGGTTTGTGGTGCTTGGAAAATGAGTCAAGCAAGGTGGTCACAACATGCATCCTAGTCCATGAAACCAGATGACACAAACTCAGAGCAACCACTTGGCCTGGGCCCCTCAAGCTCTTTGTCCTCTGAGACCAGCAGACCCATCCTGATAGTAAGGAATGGTTCCAGAATGACCAAGATGTAGTCTCATAAACAGAGATGTATATCTTCCTCAACTGAATTAGAAAACACATTTTTTGTTTTGTTTTGTTTTAGTCTAACAAAAGCTATAAGGGGACACTTAAAGACAGTGGAATTGATGTAGGATTCCATACAGACAATATCTTAAAGAATCCACCAAAAGACTTTTAGAAATCATAAAACAAATTCAATAAAATAGCAGGATACAAAAGAAACATTAAGAGTGGTAGGTTTTCTATACACCATTAGTAAATTCATTGAGAAAGAAATCAGGGAAAAAAAGAAAAGAAAAAGAAAAAGATACCTAGGAATAAACCTAACTAAAATATTTCCAAAGTGAAAATTACAAAACACTGAGGAAATAAATTGAAGAAGACATTTGATACTAGAAAGATCTCCCATATTACTGAATTGGGGGAATTAATATTATTATAATGTCCATACTTCCCAAAGCAATTCAAAGATTCTGTGCAATCCCCATGAAAACACCAATGACATTTTCCACTGAACTAAAATATAACAATTCTAAAATTCATATGGAAATATTAAAGACCCCGAAAGCCAGTGCAATCCTGAGCAAAAAGAACAATGCTGGGTAATCACAATACCTACTTTCAAAACACACTACAGAGCCATAGTATCAAAAATAGCCTAGTTTTGTCATGCACGCACGTGCGCACACACACACACACACACATATAGACAATGAAACAGAAGAGAGGATACAGAAATAAATTCATGCATCTGCAGCCAACTGATTCTTGTCAAAGGTGCCAGAAAAACATACATTCAAGAAAGGACAGTCTCTCAACAAATGGTGCTAGGAAAATTGAATATTCACATAGAAGAGTCATTTAAAATAGACTTTTGTATATACTCTATACAAAAATCAACTCACAAACTGTTCATAGACCTTAATGTAAAACCCAAATTTTTGAATTTATAAGGAAACAGGGAAAATACTTCAGGACCTTGGAACAGGTAGTTATTTTCTGAATAGAACTACAAAAGCCAAGGAAATAAAGGCAAAAATTGAGAAATACAATTACATCTAAAACACACACACACACACAAACAAACAAACAAACATAAACTTCTAGCAAACTTCATAGCAAAGGAGTCAACCAACAGAGTAAAGAATCATCCTGCTGAGTGAGAAGAAATATTTACCTGCTGTTCCTCCAGTAGAGCATTAATATCTACACTATGAAGAAATAAAAAAAAAAACATAACCAATAAGAAATAATATGGTTAATAAATGGGAAAATGATTTGAAAAGACACTTCACTAAGAGGAAGTACTGATAGCCAATGAATACATGAATAAAGCTCAATACCTTTTGCCATTAGGGAGATTAAAATCAAAACTATATTGAAATTTCACATATACTTGATGTAGTATCATTGAACCATAAAGAAAAATGAAACCCAGACATTCACAGGAAATGGATGGAACAGGAGGAAATGATGTTAAGCTAAAGAAGTCAGACACAGAAAGATATGTTTTGCCATTTTTTTTCACGTGTGGAAACTACAAAATGAAAAATGATGATCTGAAAGTTGAAGAGAGACTTTTAGGAACTGGGAAGCGTGGGAGAGAAGGGAGGAAGGGTGAAGGTAGAATGGTGTGGGGACAAGATCAATGCATGATGTGTTCAAATATGGAAATATCACAGTAAATGTCATTAATCTGTAGTTATATGTATTAATAATTATAATTTTGAACAGTACTTTGGAATAAAACCATAGAAGTCCTGAGTGGGTACACTCTTAAGTGAGTCGAAGGCAATCCTCTGTTTAAAGAGTACACACTCTCTGGGATGATCCTGTACAAGTCCCTGACAAGTAGCTGTTGGTAAAGTCCAGATCCCAGAAGCCAATAACCCATTTGTACTGTTCTCCCTTCCCTTCCTGCCCAGGGGATTTACTTAAAAGTAAGACACTAAATCTAATGAGACAACCACCATTTTTAAGCCAATATTTTCTTTTCCCCAATTTTTCTTCTTTAGGGAACTGTGCAATGTGGAGATATTCAGTTTTATTCACACAAAACCAAGCAACTAAAAACAATCAACATAAATTTTTGTCTCTCCATGTGATTTTTAGACAATTTGGCATAAGCAAGATTATCAGGATATGGAAGTTAATTATTTTTTTCATTGTTTTCCTTCTTCAATGAGAGGTAACCACACAAAAGTTTGAAAAAGTGAAACCTTAAGTTCTCCTCAGGTGATAAATTTGCAAAACTCCTGGGAAGAGGAAGAGGAAAACCAAGAGTAGGTAGAAAAGCACTTAATTGGGGAAGGGGGGGTATTAGACTTACATTTTTAGAAAAAATTTCAATATATCAGCATCTGTGCTAGTTAACCTTTCATTGCTATGACAAAAATATTGAATAAAAATAACTTAGGAAAGAAAAAGGTTATTTGGGGCTCAGAATTTTAGAGGTATAAGTCCACAGAAGACTGACTGCATTGGTCATGGCCCATGGTGAGGCCCAGACTGAGTGAGGGGTGTGGTGGAGGACAACTATACAGCTAATGGCAGCCTGGAGGCAGAGAGAAAAAAAGGATGGGAGAAAGAGCTGCAGAGAAGATGAACACTTTCCAGGTATGACACTGTGCCCCACCTCCTCCAGCTCCTACAGACACAACTGAGTCAGTCCATTCAAAGTAGGATGAACTGATTAGGTCAAAACTTTTACATTCCAATTATTTTACCTCTGAATATTCCTGCATTAACACAGGAGCTTCTGAGAGACACCTCACATCCAAACCAAATGTGAAAATTTGAAAATCATTACAAAAATGTGAAAATATTTCTCAATATATCTTTGTGATTTTGTACAATCCTTCAAGTTTTACTGTAAAATAGTGTCAGTTCTAGAGTGACTTATCTCCATTGATGTAAATAAGACAATCTGGACTGTATTTCCTTAATATGAACCTGATCACCTGCATCTTACCTATAAATCCTGTTTATACCTACTGTATTTAAGTGTGGTGTTGCAGGAAACTTTCCAATTGAATTCCTTCTGTGAATCTCAGTTTGAGTTGAGCAACAACTCAAGACTCTTGGACTTCTCTGCTCAGAGACTGTATTCTTTACCCTGCACTGGGCAAGGACTTTTTTAGAAGGAGAACTTGGACATTAGTGATTGGGAATGGAGGGGGATGCAGGCAGGGAGTGCAGAAAGGAAGGGGGGAACCTGATAAAAAAACTCCGTATTTGTATAGAAACACCAACTAATATGAATTAATAAATAATAATTACAAAATACTAGAAAATATCCATGGAAAAGTCAAATCTAGACAGAATTTTATTATACTTACCAATCCTGTTCATACAAATTTAGAATTTCTTTGTCTTTTTGGAAATTTAAGAAGTCATCTTTGTTGTGCCCCATACTTACACTCAGCAAGTACAATTTTTAGTTCTAGTTGTACTGCTCGGTTTTATATCTTAGAAAAATCATTTCTTTTCTCAGTCTCCTTAGTTAAGAATCAGACAAAATGTGTACTGTTTATTTTTACATGTTCTAAAATAGTCATAAATTTATCTCAGCTTGAGCTTTGTTTTTACTTATCCACCTTGCTTTTTCTCAAGAATTCATATTCCAACAGAAAATCTCTAACAAAACATATGCCCAAATTTTAGAAAAAAAATCAAGGTGGGTAGACTTGGTTGTCCCATACAATTACTTAGAATAAAGAGATGTTTCCTGAATGTAAATTCAGAGGCTCAGTTGTTTCTGTATTTTCCATCAAAAACCTTCCCAATCCTCCCTTCCCAGCCCAAACCAGTGACCTTGTATTTAGTCTCCAGATCCTTTGACAAAAGCAATTAATGATTGAAAAGTGTAAATATTCATTATTTTGTCATATTATTCCAAAAATTATGATTCTTACTCTAAATAAATAATTTTATATGGCTGTCTAAACCTTTTAAAACGTAGGTTGTAAATGGAGAGCCTGAAGATTTAAAAAAATATATATCAATAAATCAGATATATCTAACTCTAAATTCCTAGCTTTCTCTCAAACCATTTTAAAAGCCCCAGTGAAATCTTTTATACATATTAACTTTTCTGTTCATTATTCTGGCCTGATTTACTATTTTACTGTTAAATTTTCTCTCCTTAGTTTCTGTTCCATTGCTGACCACTAGAGGCCACTCCTCTTTCTAAAGAAACAATATCCTCTTCAGAAATACTGCTTCTCTGGCACCTGATCTCCATTCTAGCTCTCTCCATCAACAGTGTAGCAGAAGCAAGTTCCACCCTACTCTTCCATAGGCATATCTTTTAGCTCTAGATTACTCATGCTTTGGGTTACCTGCACCTGTGTGGCTGAACCCAATATTTTCACTACAAGTCAGAGTTCTACACAGCCATCTTTGGATCCAGGCATCATCAGCCATATCTAGCACTCTTTGTGCAATTTCCTCCAGCATTTGAACAAAACTTTCACCAGCAAGTCTTCTACTCATTGGTGGGCATTATTACTGTTTCCTTTTAATTTTCAAGGTGTAGGCAAACTCTTCAATGCATCACATGAAAAATTATGATACACAAAATCTAAAATTATTTGTTGACTTTCTATGTCTGCTTGTATTGAATGTGACTCTCTTAGAGACAGCCTAATTCTATTTGTTGCTTTTGTATGTTGAATCTTTTCTCTTTCTGGGATCCTTTGTTTGTGCATCAGAATGATTAATGATCTAGTAGAAATACTCGAAAATGATAATTGATGTTCTACATACAATTTTATCCAAATGTTAGTGTAAGTATTAATATTTTTAATACTTGGAAGAATGATTAGAGACTAAAATAATAGCCACATAAACTAAAGTATCAGGTCTTCCAGTAGCAAAGTACTGTATAACTACAGGTTATGATTTCATTCTTTGAGAATATAAAGTAGATTAAATAGATTATACTCATTGTATGCTTATTCCATAGGCAAGTGAGAGAGCAAAGTGATGCTGGGGCTTTCTTGGTCACCCTTAAGGAGATGCATATTGGCCAACAGCCATATATGTGTTAACCCATTAACTTATAGAGCCAAAGCTGCATCTTTTATTCACAGGCAATGTTTAGTGAAAACTGAGCATCAGGGCCAATATTCTAGAGTTATTAGTTTTGTATTATACTAGAGATCTAAGCCAAAATGCATTGGGTTGCTGGGGGATAAGTATTATTGCACAGGGACTAAAAGTGATAAGTTTGATGATCATATAAAATTATATATACATATAATATGTACATATAATTTAACATATATATCTAAAGCAAAATGTGAAATGATATGCACAAGTTTAACTATCATAGATTTTTAAATATATCTGATATGGAGAGAGACAAGAGGCAAAAGTTGCCATATAATTAAGGAAAAAATACTGACTGATATAAACTTTATTTAGACTTGTAGTTAAGTCACGAGTAGTCTACATCACTTTAGAACAAATACATCTAAAGCTGCTAGTGGTAATTGTTAATGAATATATGCATTTGGATAATGCACTAAAAGAGAAGCTCTACAACATTACATTGAGTTTCTCTTGCTATTTCTTTCATTGTTGTAATGGTAGAAATTAACTTTACATAACTCCATTGCAGTTAACTAGAATATTGGCTGAACCACTATAACAAAATAGAAATATGTTGGATGGTAAAAATGAGTGCTTATAACCTTGGGTATCAGAAGTACTGAAATAAAGGCAACTATCAAAA
Organism: Marmota monax; assembly: GCF_021218885.2. Taxonomy (NCBI): domain Eukaryota; kingdom Metazoa; phylum Chordata; class Mammalia; order Rodentia; family Sciuridae; genus Marmota; species Marmota monax. The sequence goes on from NW_026693153.1 coordinate 11,325,945, forward strand.
GGAACAGAAGAGATTGATTTTAATGATCTTTCTTTGTTTTGAGATCTATATGTTTTAAAAATCAAGGCATTTTTCCCTTTCATACTATAGCTGATGTTGTAAGAAAAACAGTCAATATGGGAAGATCAACAGAATACAGAGTTGAGATAAAAAAAAAAAAAACTAAAGTTGAAAATAGAGAAAAAAAACCCTGTCTTTCTCTAGATAATTAATAGATAAATACATATTAATTTTCAAAGTCACTGACTTCCTTTTTAAATGTTATTTGTGTTCGTTATTTCATTTCTGATTTTATGTATTCATTTAACAGTCATTTGTCTAAATTCATCTATTGGGCAAAGTGCTCTAAATTCTACAAAACCTCAAAACTCAGAGACCTGATGGGGAGACATACCTGTGTATAGATGTTGAAAAGTTTTCACCTATATCCATTACTTTCCTCTACACTTGCCACATTCTCATAGCACTTTCAAGTGCTAAGAATCCTAGACACGGTTATAGATCCACTTATGTGTGTTTGGCAAAGTTGGAAGGGAGTGCAGTTGCTACATTGCTTACCAGGCTTAGCTGATCTAGGGACATAGGTGGAAAGGACTAAACAACTGTGCACTATTCAGGTAAGTGTTGACAGAGTTTCTACCTTAGTTAAAAGTAAAAACCAAATGATTATCTTCCCAATGCAGGCTGTGGTGATGTTCTCTGTCATAGGAATGGAGGATCCACTGGTGACAGCTTTGGGAGCCCTGGTGTTTAGGGACTCTGGTGCCTGGTAGCCTTATTCAGACTGGCTCCCTCATTCCAAGGGACACTCTGGATTTGCATTTCCTCTTCCTCTAGGCCCTAATCAACTCTCCTTCCCTCTGTGATCCCAAATAATTGATGGCTTTGTGCATAGGTTGCTTTTCCTCCACTTTATTTCCAACCTGTTTTTTGGTATCTTCTAACTACTCAGCTTCCATTGGGAAATTTTTTCTGTCTGTGAAATTAAAAAAAATATATATATCTTCTATGATTTCTGTTATACTTTCAAAAAAATTACTCCTAAGGTTTAAATGGGATAACAAATACTGAAATAATTATTGGTTGTACTTCATTTCTTCATAAGACAGTTTTATTTCTTTGAGGAGTGCATGTGGATGGACTCTGACTCATTATGCCTGCACTAACTCATCTTGGGGCACATACAGAATTTGTGTGAAGTACTTTAGACTGTCAAAATGATTGTATTCTATGAGCATTTAGTGAATGAAGGTAAGGAAATATAAAACCCTGTAATTCATAGTACCCCTACTAGGAAATATTAAAAAGGAAGTTTCTGTTTGTAGGAATTGTAGTAAAGAAAAACACAAGCATGATAATTTTTTTTTAATAAAACACTGCGATTCTAGTACAATGTGAACCACAATAGATGTTATAATTTGGTGAGGTTAAAGAAGTGGCAATTCACTTAATTCATTTGGCAGAATATTAAGTAGCACATATAAGATATAAATTTAGAATTGTTATAGATGAAGATTGTCTTCAATTTTTTTCTATTAACTATTCCATTCATAAATGACAGTGAATATTCTTTATAAATGGAGAACTTGTACATTGCTACCATATAATCTGTACTTATTTTTAAAAGTAGTTGAACAAATTAACAAAATATTATTAGGCATAAGTTCTGGTGTATAGAAAAACACAAATGAAATATTTCTAAGTCTAGAATTCATTGGAAAGTATGCAGCATGATGTTTTGGGGAGATAGTGTTGTTTTTAATTTTCCATTCAGTTTCTTGCCATAAAATGCAATCTGGTTACTCTTTTTCTGCTGAAATTTTTCTCTTAATTTTCTTGTTTCCATTTCTTCTGTTTAAGAGGTTGTGCACTACTTTCTGTGATTGATAACTGCTTCTGGGTGTTAAACAAAGTCACTTAATTATTCAGTTGACTCTTCCTTACTTACTCAAACATCTTTTCAATACTACTGAAAGAACATCAATGCATAAATTAGATTTGGTACTAGCCAGAGGAAACCTTCAACAATTAACAAACCATTAAGGGCCACTAAAAAACAACTTATGTGGCTCAAAACTGCAATCCCAGGTACTCAGGGAGTTGAGGTACAGAGATAACAATTTCAAGAGCAGCCAAGACATTTAATCAAGACCCTTATCAGAATTAAAAATATAAAAGGCTGGGGATCCAAGTTGGTGGCCCAGAGGAAGGCAGCATTCTGTTTCACTCCATGACTTGGGACACAAGTAGTGAGAATACTATTTTTCTGCAAGCAATATTCCTGCTCCCACACAGGAATCATGGTCACCATGAGACTCCAGGCCTCAACATCAGAGTAGGTCTCTCAACTACTCACCCACGCAGAACTACCATGTGCCCAAGCGGGACCATTGGCCCCAGCCTACACACAGAACTTTTGGCCATTCACATAAGTAGAAATCCTAGACACTGTTCCCATTCAGGACACCTAGCAACTACCCACATACAGAAACTCCGACATCACTCCTGTGTGGACACCCATCTACAAAAGTAGGGCTCCCCTGTTTGCCTCCATCTTGGAACTCTGAAGCAATGAAGATAGTGCACTATGCTCCACGGCCTGCCTGCATCTGGGAACTTCATACAGGCTCAGTAGACAGCTTAAACCACATACTGCATACACAGAGCTGTATCTGAACATGTCATCCTTGGCCAACACCATCGCCTGGCTCCCCCCACCCAACCCCACACCCCATCTCAAAAAGCAACTGCTTCCATCTTGAGTCCCCTTCATCACCATCTTTAGAGTGGGCAATTCCCATTTTGGAACTCTGGCTGGCCAGGTACCAGTTTCTAACTTCCCCCTCTCCCTAGCAGCCACTAAACTGGCACAGTGTTACCCTGGTTACCTTCACCATCTTAAGGGCAGAGATACCAGCTATCAACAGATGACCCCATCTATTGGATGAAAGGGAAGCAGAAAAGATATCAATCTTTAACCAAAACAATCTTGGTTTCTTCCTTTGATATTTCTTTTTTCTTCTCCTTACCTAATCTCCCGCTCTCACATCCCCAACATATGTGAAACCAAGTACATTGTGTGAATTAAGATTTTGAAGACTGGAATGCCTGAATAATATATTACAGTTGTGTTTGTATTTTTTTAAATCCAATTTTTACTATTTTAACATTTTTTTTTAATTTTTCTTTATATGTGTGTTTGTTTTATGTAGTCTCCGGTCCTCCCACTTAGTAGTCTACCCTGAATTACATCCTCTCTATTCTCATGCTACTAACCTTCTTCTTTAGATTTTTCTTCCACACTTTCTAAGATATAATAACTCTAAATTCCCACCTCCTACCTCTTCAGCATATCATTCTACACCTTACCCCCAGTTCATTGTCCACTATCAGAAACTGTAAACCCTTTTACAAACCTATTGATTATATTGTAGATAGTAATTTAATTCACCATTTCTATACATCGTGGCCAAACTATAAATGTCTTAATAGCAACTAATATTTTTTTTTTTTTTTTTTTTTTTTTTTTTTTTTTTTTTTTTAAGATTGCATATTGTTTATATTGGGATCTGATAATATTATTCTTCCCCTCAAAGGAGAAGTATTGAAACCTTACAGAGACACTATAACCCTATCCGGTAAAAAATGGTAATGCCTTGGATCCACAGTGCTAGAAAGGAAGACACACAAGCAACATGAAAAGACAAGGGAGGAAAGTGCCCAAACAAACAAAGATACCATATTATTATAATCCATGGCCAGCACAAGAGAAGACATAACAGAGGAAAGTATAGGATGTACTTAATTAAATTGTTCTGTGAATTAAAATATAAGAAAGCAAATACAGGCAACAAAAGATTATTTTTACAAAGAGCTACATAAACAAATACAGGAAGCAAAAGATTACATAAATAGGGAGATAGAGGTTCACAAAAAAGGGAGAAATCTTTGAACTGAAGAAACAATAAACCAAATTAAAAGTTCAATTGAAAGCATCACCAACAGATTAGACCACTTGGAAGAGAGGACCTCAGATAATGAAGACAAAATATATAATCTTGAAAAGCATGTAGACCACAGAGTAAAACTGGTAAGAAACCATGAGCAGAACATTCAAGAAATATTGGATAGCATAATAAGACCAAATTTAAGAGTTATTGGGATAGAAGAAGGCATAGAGGTCCTAACCAAAGGAAGGAACAATCTATTCAATGAAATAATATCATAAAACTTTCCAGTCATGAAGAATGAATTGGAAATCCAAATTTGAGAAGCCTACTGAGACCAAATGTACAAAATCACAGCACATCCATACCAATGCACATTATAATAAAAATGCCCAAGATACAGAATAAGGAGAAAAATTTAAAAGCCACAAGAGAAATGAATCAGATTACACATAGGGGAAAACCAATTAGGAAAATGGCAGATTTTTCAACACAGATCCTGAAAGCTAGAAGATCCTGGAACAACATCTACCAAGCTTTGAAAGAAATGGATGCCAACCAAGAATCTTATATCCAGCAAAATTAAGCTTTAGTTTGAGAATGAAATAAAAACCATCCATAATAAACAAAAGTTAAAAGAATTTACAGGTAGAAAACCTACACTACAGAACATTCTTTGCAAAATATTCCATGAAGACGAAATGAAAAACAATAAAAATCAGGAGCAGGAGGTATTACATTAAAGGAAAAACTAATTAAAGGAGAAACCAGGTCAAGGTAAATAACAAAAATGTCTGGGAATACAAATCATTTCTCAACCATAACCCTGAATGTTAATGACCTAAACTTACCAATCAAAACACACTGGCAGATTGGATTGAAAAAAAAAAGACCCAACAATATGCTGCCTCCCAGATACTCATCTGATAGGAAAAGACATCCACAGACTGATGGTGAAAGGTTGGGAAAAATCATAGCACTCACATGGACTGCAGAAGCAAGAAGGGGTTTCCATCCTCATATCAAATAAAGTAGACTTCAACCTAAGTTAATCAAAGGGTTTAAGCTAAAGAAGGACATTTCATATTGCTCAAGGGAACCATACACCAACAGTACATAACAATTATAAATATATATGCCCCAAACAATGGAGAATCTATGATTATCAAACAAATTCTTTGCAAGTTCAAGAGTCAAATTGACCATAACACAATAATTTTGGGTGACTTTAAAATTCATCACTAGAGAGATCACATCTTTCATCACTAGAGAGATCTTCCAAACAAAAGCTGAGCAAAGGAAGTATAAAACTCAATAATACAATCAATAACTTAGACTTAGCTGATACATATAGAATATTTCATCCTTCAATAAACGAATACTTTCTTCTCAGAAGCACATGAATCCTTCTCTAAAATATACCATATATTATTCCAGAAAGCAGATCTTAGCACATACAAAAAAGTAGAGATACTACTCTGCATTTTATCAGACCATAATGGAATGCAATTGGAAATCAATGACAAAATAAAAAATAAAAACTATTCCAACAACTGGAGACTAAATAATGCGCTACTGAATGAACAATGGGTTGCAAAATACAACAAGGAGGAAATTAAAAAAATTCTTAGAGGTAAATAAGAACACTGATACAACATATCAAAATCTCTGGAACACTATGAAGGTAGTACTAAGAGGAAAGTTTATCACATGGAGTTCATTTCTTAAAAGAAGAAAAGGTCAACAAATAAATGACCTAACATTAAATCTCAAAGCCCTAGAAAATGAAGAACAAATAAACACCAAGAGCAGAAGAAGACAGGAAATAATTAAAGTCATAGATGTAATCAAAAGGAAAGGTGGTATAGCGATACCAGACTTCAAACTATACTACAGAGCAATAGTAACAAAAACAGCATGGTACTGGTACCAAAACAGGCGGGTGGACCAATGGTACAGAATAGAGGACACAGAAACCAATCCACAAAACTACAACTATCTTATATTTGATAAAGGGGCTAAAAGCATGCAATGGAGGAAGGATAGCATCTTCAACAAATGGTGCTGGGAAAACTGGAAATCCATATGCAACAAAATGAAACTGAATCCCTTTCTCTCGCCATGCACAAAAGTGAATTCAAAATGGATCAAGGAGCTTGATATCAAATCAGAGATGCGCCGTCTGATAGAAGAAAAAGTTGGCTCCGATCTATATATTGTGGAGTCGGGCTCCAAATTCCTCAATAGGACACCCATAGCACAAAAGTTAATAACTAGAATCAACAAATGGGACTTACTAAAACTAAAAAGTTTTTTTCTCAGCAAAAGAAACAATAAGAGAGGTAAATAGGGAGACTACACCCTGGGAACAAATGTTTACTCCTCACACTTCAGATAGAGCCCTAATATCCAGAGTATACAAAGAACTCAAAAAATTAGACAATAAGAGAACAAACAACCAATCAACAAATGGGCCAAGGACCTGAACAGACACTTCTCAGAGGAGGACATACAGTCAATCAACAAGTACATGAAAAAATGCTCACCATCTCTAGCTGTCAGAGAAATGCAAATCAAAACCACCCTAAGATACCATCTCACTCCAGTAAGATTGGCAGCCATTATGAAGTCAAACAACAACAAGTGCTGGCGAGGATGTGGGGAAAAGGGTACACTTGTTCATTGCTGGTGGGACTGCAAATTGGTGCAGCCAATTTGGAAAGCAGTATGGAGATTTCTTGGAAAGCTGGGAATGGAACCACCATTTGACCCAGCTATTCCCCTTCTTGGTCTATTCCCTAAAGACCTAAAAAGAGCATGCTACAGGGACACTGCTACATCAATGTTCATAGAAGCACAGTTCACAATAGCAAGACTGTGGAACCAACCTAGATGCCCTTCAATAGACGAATGGATAAAAAAATGTGGCATTTATACACAATGGAGTATTACTCTGCATTAAAAAATGACAAAATCATAGAATTTACAGGGAAATGGATGGCATTAGAGCAGATTATGCTAAGTGAAGCTAGCCAATCCCTAAAAAACAAATGCCAAATGTATTCTTTGATATAAGGAGAGTATCTAAGATCAGAGTAGGGACGAAGAGCAGGAGAAGAAGATTAACATTTAACAGGGATGAGAGGTGGGAGGGAAAGGGAGAGAAAAGGGAAATTGCATGGTAATGGAAGGAGACCCTCAGGGTTATACAGTGGAGGGGGTAGAGAGAGAGGAGGGGAGGGGAGGGGAGAGGTGGGGAGGGGGGAGGCTGGAGGATGGGAAAGGCAGCGGAGCACAACAGACACTAGTATGGCAATATGTAAATCAATGGATGTGTAACTGATGTGATTCTGCAATCTGTGTATGGGGTGAAGGTGGGAGTTCATAACCCACTTGAATCAAAGTGTGGAATATGATATGTCAAGAAATTTGTAATGTTTTGAACAACCCACAATAAAAAATTAAAATCCAGGCAGCTGGATTATATCAGCAGCAGGAGATTAGAGGTGTCGGACAGCAGAGTTGTAATAAATAAAAGAATCTGGATAATCTGATTCTCAAAAAAAAAAAAAGGAAAAGAAACAGTTGAAAAAATTGACAAACCAACCAAAAAGTTGGTTCTTTGAAAATTAAATAAAGTTGACAAACCCTTAGCCATGCTAATAAAGAGAAGGAGAGAGAACAATCCAATTACTAACAAATGTGATGAAAAAGGAAGTATCACAGCAGAAACTACAGAATAATGGAAGATAATTAGAAATTATTCTGAAAACTTGTACTCCAGTAAAATAGATAATATCAAAGGCATTGACAAATTTCTAGAGTCACAATTAAACAGATCAATTTCATGCAATGAAATAAAAGACGCCATCAGAAGCCAAACAACAAAGAAAAACCAAGAAGCAGATGGATACAAATGGGAATTCTACAAGATCTATGAAGAACTAATACCTATACTCTTCAAGTTATTTTGGAAATTAGAAAAAGAGGGAGCACTTCCAAACTCATTGTATGAGGCCAATATCACCCTGATTCCAAAACCAGGCAAAGACACATCAAATAATGAAAAATTCAGACCAATATCTCTAATGAACATAGATGCAAATATTCTCAACAAAATCTTGGCAAATCAAATATAAAAGCATATCAAGAAGATTGTGCACCATGATCAAGGCTGGTTTCTCCCAGGGATGCAAGGTTGGATTAACATATGGAAATCAATAAGTGTAATTCATCATATGAATAGACTTAAAGGTAAGAATCATATGATCATCTCAATGGATGAATTAAAAAGTATTTGACAAAATACAGCACCCCTTTATGTTCAAAACAGTTCTTGGAATTACAGGAACATATTTCAACTTCATAAAAGCAATCTATGCTAAGCCCCAGTCCAATGTCATTCTAAATGGAGAAGAATTGAAAGCATTCCTTCTAAAAACTGGAACAAGTCAGGGATGCCCCCTTTAACCACTTCTACATAACATGGTTCTTGAAACACTGGCCAGAACAATTAGAGTGATTAAAGAAATTAAAAGGATACAGATAGAAAAAGAAGTACTCAAATTAGTGCTATTTGTGGATGATATAATCCTATAGCTAGAAGGCCCCAAAAATTCCATCAGAAAACTTCTAGAACTAGTAAATCAATTCAGCAAAGCAGCAGAATACAAAATCAATAAATCAATGACATTTCTGTATATTCTCTGAAAGAAAAACTACCCCATTTACAACAGCCTCAAAAAAAAAAAAAACTAGGGATCAAATTAATAAAAGACGTGAAAGATCTCAATAATAAAAACTATAGGATGAAAAAGAAAAAAAAAATAAAAGAATTTAGATGTTGGAAAGATCTCCCTTGTTCTTGGATAAGCAGAATTAATATTGTCAAAATGATCAAACTACCAAAAGCACTATACAAATTCAATACAATTCCAATCAAAATCCCAAAGACATCCCTCATAGAAATAGAGAAAGCAGTCATGAAATTCATCTGGAAAAATAAGAGACCCAAAATAGCTAAAGCAATCCTTAGCATGAAGACTGAAGCAGGTGGCATCACTATTCCCGAACTTAAACTACACTACAAAGCAATAGTAACAAAAACATCATGGTATTGGTACCAAAATAGAATGGTAGAGCAGTGGTACAGAATAGAGGACACAGAGAATAATCCACATAATTACAGTTATCTTTTATTAGACAAAGGCACCAAAAACATACATTTGAGAAAAGATAGCCTCTTCAACAAATGGTGCTGGGAAAACTAGAAACCCATGTGCAACAAAATAATATTAAACTCCTATCTTTCACCATGCACAAAACTCAACACAAAGTGAATCAAAAACCTAGGAATTAAGCCAGAGACCCTGTGTCTAATAGAAGAAAAAGTAGGGCCAAATCTCCATCATGTCAGATTAGGCCCTTTCTTTCTTAATAAGATTCCTATGGTGCAAGAATTAACATCAAGAGTCAATAAATGGGATGGATTCAAACTAAAAAGTTTCTTCTCAGCAAAAGAAACAACCAACCAGTGAGATGAATAGAAAGCCTACATCTTGGGGAGCAAATTTTTACCACTTTCATATCAGATAGTTCACTAAACTCTAGGGTATATAAAGAAATTCAAAAGCTAAACATAATACAGGGACATAGCCACATCAATGTTTATAGCAGCACAATTTACAATAGCTGATCTGTGGAACCAACCTAGATGCCCTTCAATAGATGAAGATGGATAAAAAAATGTGGCATAAATACACAATGGAATATTACTCAACAATAAAAGAGAATAAAATCATGGCACTTGCTGCTAAATGGATGGAGCTGGAGAATATAATGCTAAGTGAAGTTAGCCAATCCCCCCCCCAAAAAAATGCTGAATGTTTTCTCTGATAAGGAGGGTGATTCATAGTGGGGTAGGGACAGGGAGCATGGGAGGGTTAGACAAACTCTAGATAGGGCAAAGTGGTGGAGGGAAAGGGAGGGGGCAAGGAGTTTGAAAAGACAATGGAATGAGATGGACATCATTATCCTAAGTACATGTTAGAAGACACAAATGGTGTGAATATACTTTGTATACAACCAGAGATAGGAAAAAAATATCCTCTATAGGTGTAATATGAATTGTAATGCATTCTGATGTTATATATAATGAAGTTGAATCAAAGATAAATTAAAGAAAAGGCTGGGTATATAACTTTCAGGTAGAGCAACTGGGGTTCAATCAATTTCACTTTCAAAGAGATATATTAGCAATTCAGTTGTCAACAAATAATGAATCTTTAGAAGACAGAATGTGGGAATCATTTTGTATTTTTTAAGACAAAAAAGAAAGAAGTCTTTTATAATCTGCTTATAGTTTCTTTTTACACTGAAAGGTTAATGTTCCTAAGTAAGTTATAATATTTCTGAAGTAACAGCTTTTCTTCTGACATTGAAGTTTGGAAGAAAATTGTTTTTCTAAGCAATACTTATGTTTCAAACAATATGCTATTATTTTCATTTACTATTTCTCCAAGAAAAAGCTGCTAGATGAATAAGTTTAAATGAAATCATTATATTGAGGTTTTTAAAATATCATTGCATTGCATTGCTTTTAACAAAACAAACATGTCTATAGAATTACTTATTAGTTATTTTATGGTTTTGTATTTTGTTATTAGAATCTCAATTGAATTTATATTAAGGTTACTTTCTCGATAACAAAATATGTGTATTCAAGGTGCTTTCTTGTTTAGAAGTTCTAAGTAAGGTTTCTACAGTGCAATTCTTACATTGTTCAAGTTAGAGACTCATTTTTCCAAAAACACATAATTAAACTACTTGCAATGCCAGGAAAAGGATTATTTTGAGTGCAAATTTTTGTGATTTGAATTTAACAACTCTGACTATAAGCCACAGAAAGCAAAATTGTATAAACAGTTAATTGCACTTGACTTTTCACATTATCAAAGGCATAATACATTCAATTACTTGCTATTGACCTGGATTCTATATTTACATTGCCATTAGTGATTTTCTGCAAATGAATAAATTGATAAGTGATATTTTTATTTTGGAGATCAATGCTACAGTTGTGTAATTATTCACATTTTTTCTTAAGTTATTTCAAAATCATTATTTAGGTGACAGTAAGAGTTTTTACAAGCTCAATTATTTTTATCAGTAGATTCATTCCACATAAATTTAATATGTCAAAATACTTTCATATCTGTACCTATCTGGCTTTGGTCATATATTGAATGATTAGGAATTGCTCCAGTCTATGATTCTTAGTGGAGCCCTAGAATATAAGCATCTATGAGGTCTGCCTAAACTATTTAAATCATCCCTTAAAATTGGATGTTTAGGTATATTGAAACAAAAATAATACTTAAATTTCAAACTATAAAATAATCTCTCATCTTATGGATTTAAAGCTATATTCATAATTTTCAAAATTGTGAGTAGCTGAAATTCAGTTTTTTTCCCATTATGAATATTCTTAATAAAATATACCAACTTTCTCTTATAACTGATTTCACTTATATTCTTTGATTCAATACCACAATTGTGAATCATTTATAGACACAAAGACTTGAATAGAATGAATGTACTTCTCATAACAATGGATCATGAAAATAAAATGATGATTTCAAAGTTTGTGTTTCCTAGGCAATCTAGCTTGGTTTGTTAAAGAGTAACAGTTTCTTCTGATCTGAGATTGCAAAACCTACCTTTTTAAAATGAAATATCAATCAAATCCCATCAAAAAGAACAAATGGAAATGATAGGATCAAGAGGTGCACAACTGCTATGAAATAACTGAATGAAAACCAAACAAAGCTTACCTGAGCTTGGATTAAAAAATAGACAACAACTTTTTTTGGGAAAAAAAAAAGTGAATCTCTAGAGTGGGTAAAGTGTATGATGAAATCACAGTGGGCAGAATTTCAGACTGGCAGAATTTGTGTTTTGGAGTACCTGAAAACCTGACCTATGAGTAGAGTAAAAGATATCACAGACCCTGCTGTCCTCAACAGAGAAAAAGCCATAATTTATCCTTCTGCTCCCAAGGAGCCTATAAATGTTTAGCGTACCAAAGGCACATGGTGAAGACTGCTTCTAAACTCAATGAACTTGCAGAGAAGTCTCCTCAAAAGCTTTCCAGAATTTCTTCTGGACACATTTATACAATTGAGAGGATATAACTTTTCAGCATGTGATTTGTATGTGAGTTTGACTCTCCAATTTTAATTTGAATAAAAAAATGAAGTTGTTTGGACATGAAAATAGAGGAAGAAAGTCGTTTTAAAAATTCTATATTAATTGAACAGAGATATTGTTTGTTTGCCAATTGAAGAAACAGTCCTGCAAATAGTATTGAATTATTTGCCTTTGGATCATCAAATAAGAATAGAACAGATAAGAAAAGTCTTTAAATGTTTCACTCCAAAATCAATTATTATAGATCCAAGTTTTATCTAGTAATCTAAAAATATTTAATTATTCAAAAAATATTGAAGTGGGATTCAGGTCAATATTTAAACATTTGTATAAGTATAATCCTTGATCATTTTTTTTTTGAATAAAAAGTCAAGACAAAAAGAAAAATTTTCACTTACACATTTCAACCAAGCTTCATTTCTTTGTTTTAGTTAATTTTTTCTATCATGTTAAACTTAAATAAATTTTTAATTCAGAATCTTATTGTAAAGTGTAGTACATTTTAACAGAAACTACCTTTCTAAAACACAATGTACTCTAAATTCATTAAAAGTAATATATTTATACCATTCTATTGTAATCATATAAATTATATTACAGTGTCATAAGAGACATTTTAATAACAATAATTGTTATTAGCAAAGACTATTTCATTTACAATAAAAATGTCTGTCATTGACCAACATTTGTTAAATTCACAAACATGACAATTACTAGCTTCTCCCATCAGGAGAATGAGCACTTATGACATAAAATAAAAGAAATACTCCAACTACAAAGTCAAGTATTTCCATCTTACCAACTAATAAAGGAAATGACTTTTAAATCACCCAAAACCACTTAAATTACTTTTCAGTGTCCACTTCACACATTGCATTATAACTTCATTATCATTGAGACATATGCTCTGCTAATTGCAATATTAACATCTAGGAAATAGCCTTTTAAAATTTATGGTAGAATCTATTTGATGACTTACTGTGAATATTTTACTAACAGCTAATGTAAATCTAATGGTTTTAAAGAAGAGCAATTTCTAAGTACTAATTTAGACAATATTTAAATTAAAGTAGAAAACTTTTAAGAATAAAAAGGTTTTAATAAAAATTTACTTTACAATTTTTCTGATTTTAAAATATTTTATTTTTTCTTATAATTGAAAAACATACTCTGCTTTCTAAAAAATGGTTCACACTTCCCTAAATTAAATAGTTAATATTAAAATTATCTCTAATTATCAAACAACGTATTTTGCTTTAAAAATAATGTTTCTAAGAATAACACGGCATTAAATTTTATTATTTATGAATCCATTGAAAAATAAGCAAATGTACAATATTTTCATATTTATGTCTCTGAGCAAAAAGGGCTACTATTGCATAATACTTATCTACCATTTATATTTTGTGTATTTTATAGAGGCAGTTGATAATAAATTGTCAATGAAACAGCAGTTTCTTTCACTCTATTTACTATTGTGTCTATGTGTTAAAAGCAGAAAGATTTCATTTACCTGTGGCCATCCTGATGTGATATTAAGTGAAATCTGGAAGATTCTCCAAAAATACCTTGGTGAGTGTTTTATCTCAATACATCTAATTCACTATAAATAACTTTTTGTGTTGTTATTCATTGTAACAAGTTTTTAGCTTCATCAATAGTACTTAAAAATTGGTATTACCCACATTTTTATTTTGATCTTTAAAAATATTATATTGAAATTAATCTTTTGTTTTGAAACTTAAGAATATTATGCATGGACCAAATTCATAAGCAACTGAATGAATGCAAATAAATATTTTTTTAATATCTGTGACTGAGAGAGAATTAGCTTCTAGATTGAAAAATTAGGAATTGAAAATCAACAACAAATAGATACACTCAAAATAAAAATATCAAATTACATGACCAAGGATTTTGATAATCCAAAAATGTTGATGAGAATATGACAAAACAACCCAAAGCATTGCTCTACTAAGATAAACAGTGACCATTCAAAAAAAATATTTCTATGTTCTAAATCATAGAACGTGTGAATATGAGTTTATTAGGAAAATGGGTCTTTGCACATATAAATAAGTACAACATCTTGAGACAAAATCATCTTGTCTTATTTAGGTAAACCTTAAATGTAATGGTAGGATTCATTATAAAATGGAAGACACTCATCCAGAGGAGAAAGCCATATGATGAAGACCGAATAGAATTATGTAGCCACATAACAAGGAATGCTTGAGCCACTAGAAAAGATAGAATAAGCAAGAAGTATTCTTCATTATAAATTCAGAGGGCATGTGGCCCTCTAGATACATCAGTTTTGTCCTTTAGCCTTACAGTTTTATGAGAGAATAAAACAAATATAATTGTTAATCCAAAAAATAAACTAGGAAACTAATAAAACTAGTTATCAGAAAAATTAAAATTTAAATGAGTAATTATTGTACATATATTATACTGGAAAAAATACCCTTTAGGTGATTTCAAGTATTGACAGTAACAAGAGGACATAGGAATTCTCCCATATGAATGATAGACATAGAAACTGGTATAATCATTTTGTAAGCAATCTAGCATATAACTTATGATTCTAATATTGCACTTCTGGCTAAATATACCTGGAAATTTTTACACATGTCACTAGTGTAAATGTATGAAGACAATTGTTGTAGCATCATTTGGTGTGCAGAGTTGGAGGCAATATGCATGTGAATTTCTGAGACACTGGAATAAAACAACGTGTTATAAATGGTAGATACAGCTAATAAAAACACTACTGTCTCTGTAGTATAAATACACACACACACACACACACACACTATATATATATATATAATGTTGTATATAAAAACATAATTTGCACACATATATACACAAATATACTTAGATAAATTTGTGTGAAAATATATCACATAAACAAACATTAAACACTTTACAATGTTTACCACATGCTAGATAAATGAAGATCAAATGTGCGTGTAATCAAGAAATAAATAAATCAATGTATATTACTGAAAGAAACCCTGAATGTACTAATGAAATTAATATGCAATGAACAACTGGAGATGATTAACTGAATAATCTGGACAAAATGTCTTTCCTGAAATGTAGTAAGTAAATCCATGAAATTCATTGAGACCTTCTATATCCAAAATATATCCATAATTTATGGATAGAAACATCAGTTAAATATTTTATTGGCTTAAAAGTTTGCATATAGGAGAGGAAACAAATACAGGTGCATATTAGGAAACAAATTGTGATAGATGTGCAAATAAGGTGCTTATGCAAGAAAAGGAATGGAGAAATTAATTCTAAACTGGTTGTTTGAAAATATTACACTGGGGACAATGTAATCTGAGTTGCATCTTCTATACTTGGGTAATCTTGATGGGAGAAGAAAAAATGGAAAAGAGCAAATTGCTGGATATAGTTTAGTAGAAACCATGTTGAAAAATACAAGTAGCAGTTACCAGATGGATTGAAAAATGGATTTTAGAGCGGTATTGAAGAGGAAACAGGAGGTGAGCAGCATGGATGGAGTCACATCCTGTTTTGAAGGATTTATCAACCAAAAGCATCATTTTTGGTTACCTTTATGCAATTGCCAGACAGATTTGGCTAGATTTAAAAATATTTGTTCAAGACTTCAGAGGAAAAAAAAAAGGGGAGAGTTCAAAGTAACAGGCAGTGCATAAAGGAAAATTAAAGAAAAAAAAAATGATTGCCAGGTGAAGATTTGAAGTATTCTAAGCATGAATTTTGTTAGGAATGAGGCCAAATATGCAAGAGATTTAGTGACCCACTTTCTAGCTATATTATATTGAAACATGCCCTAAGACTTATAAGAGCCCAGGTAATCTGATACCACCAGACTTATGGTGAAGAAGTAGTAGTATTGGAGAACATTATTGTGACCATGAGGAGAAAGATGTGCCTGTGGTCATAAAACCACAGGTTGCAGTCATTAAGTCACACCTCCCACTGTTTGAATATCACTAATGAAGTTATGAACATAAAAATCACAGATTGCTAGTCTTGGGAGACAAGTCTGTGGTTTTGAGTTTCCCAATGGGCAAAACGCCAACTGGCAGAGATTTATAAAATGGATTTTCTATAAATCAGACATTTTCATATCTCTCAAAATTATATTGAAATTTCTAGGTGTTATGTCACTAATACCAACAGGTAGAGAATGAAATAATTTAGACTAGAAAGAATATTCATTTTAATGTAATTCAACTTAGAAAACTAATAAAGCCCCAGATGGTTCAATATGTTTAAATTGCTTTTTATTAGTCTCACTGAAGAAGGAGAATTTAATTTGAAAAGATCAGATGTATGGATTAAAATATGAGTTTCCATGTATTTAACAGAAGAACAAAATATATGAAAAGGTGATTTATCTTTTATATGTTTTAGTGCCAAAGACATTTGATTTATTGAAGACATCTTCTTTCAATAAAGTTTTAAAAACTGAAAGTTTTCCAAAGAAAATTATTTCTTTGCAAAAAGAGAATGCAAAAGTAAGAAATGAGGTGTGAGATAACATGGTCCACACCTAGGTATATGCTGTGGCTCTCATTTAGAAGTTATCTTGAACAATATTCTCAGTAAGATTTATCTGTGAAGAATTGCATACAATTATTTTTCTACCTATCTACTTACTAACTCATTACCTGCCTTCACACTAATAACCATCTGCAAATCTAACAAAAGGGATAGTCAACCTGAGTTGTTCACTTGGTAAAAAATGCTTAATCTGAATCATAATAAATACATTATCTTAATAAAAATGAAGTTATGGGTGACATTTTAATTCTCTTATTTGCTTTGATTATATCCTTTTTATATTAAAATAAAATTTAATATAAATATCATATAAATACACTTTATACTTATAAACATAATACAGTATTTCATTATTTGTTTTATATTTTATAATTTCTAATGAATCTAGTTTTGTATTTTTTAATTTTTTCAACACAGTAAATTTACATTTGCATAAGAAAAGTAATCTGACTTCTCAGTTTATGTATTTTTTTAAGAAAAAGTTAAAAGAAGTTTTATTCCTTTGTTAGCAAAGGAGAAACATAGTGGATTCCTTTCCCAGAGGCTGTGATTCTGCCTATCAGCAGGAACCTGACGCTTTTAAGGAGGTTATCATACCTTGGGGTGTGTGTATGCATCCACATCCCTATATATCCCTTCATATATATCTAGAACATAGATATTTATCTATACAAGAACATAGATATTTATCTATCTATCTATCTATATATATATATATATATATATACACACACACACATATATGTGTGTGTGTGTGTGTGTGTATGTGTAGACAGAGAGAGATATATAGAGAGAGTGTGTGTGTCAGGAGCAGTCCATGGGTTGCATGTGGGTCACCGTGAATGGATAGATATATCTGGTGTCTGGGAATGACCAGTGGACATTTTCTCTGGTCAGTTGCCAGGAAAGTGTAAATTTTTATCCCACTCTGCCATGGTTCACACATCACCTGAGATGGATGTGACCCCTACTCCCACTCCAAGATGTCAGTCAACATGCTAACTGCAAAACACCAGGAAGCAAGACTCTGTCCTTGAAACCCTATCCCTGCCTTTGATATATCAACTTAAATAAATCACCAAAGCCATTTTTCCTTTGTCTAGTTCCATAACCCATGTGGAACAAATTTGTTGGGTGTTTCGCTTTTTGTAAATATCTTTCTGATTATTTGTGCTTTGTTATTTACTATTTAAAACCTAAGTGTTGGAAATAGAATCAATCACTCATCTCTCATTTTATTAATCATTAAATCCTCCTGAGTGTTTTTCCAAAATCTTCAAAAACTGTTACTGAGAGGAACCACATCATTTTCCCAAGCCATTTCTTTTATTTATTTATTTTTTGCTATGTTTACACTGTTGTCTATTTTAATCCCAAATTTACATAAAATATAACCCCCATATAGTATTAATATATGATTTTTATTTTTCCTTTTTTATATGGTAATATAGAAGTTGTTTATAGAAAGTTTGCCATGGGCTTTCAGGATCTCTTAATCATAGCTTCAACATAAAGTCCCATAAAAAATAATAGATGTGGGGCTGGGGATGTGGCTCAGTTGTAGAGTACATGCCTCACACACATGTGAGGCATTGCATTTGAATCTCAGTACCACCTATAAATAAATGAATAAAATAAAAGTTCATCAACAAATATAATTTTTTAATTAAAAAATGGATGTTATTCTTCTCAAAAACTTGTCTGTTTTCCCTGAAGAGCTTAGTTTTCTTCAGAATTGTTAATATGTGTGGCCAAGAAATAACATTCCAGGAGTAGAAACATGACATAAGCAAAAATAAAGAGCTCTATAATCTTTGACATCTTACAGAAACATCTGATTTTTGAAGAATTATTGAATCTGGAGAAGAGATTTCAGCTTCCAAGTAGAGGACAAAAATTAAGAAAACTACAATAAGAAAGGTAGGAAAAAAAATATTTACTTTGTTAGTGGGGTCTACTTCCCTAAACACCCAGAGCCACTCCAAGAAGAAATTTCTTGGTCCACAATTTATCAAATAGTGAAAAGACAAATTAAAATGAATGCATAACTTCCACAACATTCTAGTACCTTGCCCAAGATACCCACCTCTTTCATATCTTACATGGAACAATGGGAAAATTGACATGGGTGTACCAAATCAGAATAGGAAAACATTAGGGAACACACAATGACTTGGATGTGGATCTTGGTGATAGCCCCATGCTTTAGCCAGTGTGGCCTAGCTGTATCAGGAGTTCTGTAGTCACACTTGCGGGAATGGGGAGCTCCCAAACAAATATTCAGCACAATGTGTAGTCCATATGACCCAGAAAACTATGCATCAACACTAACAGATCAGAGTGTCATGCCACCAGCTGTTGACTATTATAAAACAAAAGCAGCATTCCTATCAAACCAGGCAGCTCATCCAATAGTCCCATGAGGACAAGGAGCCACTAATTGTGAAGATGATACAATGATTTCAACCAAGTGAAGAACACAATCAGTGGCCCTGCCTGAAAATGGAGCCAAATTAAAAGCCCCTTTTAACCAAGAATCTAGTTAATAGCCCTATCCAACTGTGGAGCACAGCTGGCAGCCTTGTCTGGCCATGGAAATGAGTCAATGTCATCAGCTGACAAAAAAGTCCAGCTACAACCCTGTAAAACCCTGGTAGTAAAAGCTGACCCATCGGGAAACCCATTCAGGGTTGAGTTATGAAGTCACTTGTTGTCAATATTCTTTAAAGGTTGATTTTTCCTGCCAAAGATAACAACTCCAAAAGAAACTAACAAAGTTTTAGTAATCTTGCCCTAAATAACTGGAATCTATGAATTGCCTAAGTGAATTGCCTAAGAAAATATTCAAAATAAATATCTAACAGGAGTCAAATTAACTACAAGGAAACAATGAGAGGTAAATAAATAAAATAAGAGAAAAAAATCCATTTACAAAATTTGAAGCAACATAAACAAATATAGACCATAAAAAATTCTACAAATGAAGAATGCAGGAATAGAATAGGAATTCAGTAGAGAGTATCAATAGCAGTTTCAGTCAAGTATAAGAAATAATTTGTAAACTTGAAGACAGAGTATATAAAAAATCCAGTTAAATTAAAAAGATAAAAGCAGAATGAGTGTACAAAACACTTATAGGACACCAGAGGCACAATAAAGATAAATAAGATATGCACCATGAAAAAATTGATGAAATTAAGAACAGATAAGAAGGTTCATTTAAAGAAAAAATGGATGAAAACTAAGTATGGGAAAAAAAAAATCACATTCAGATTCCTGAAGTCACAAAACAGTTTTAACACGTAGAGGCACACACTAAAATATATTATAGTTATTTTGTTAATCATTAAAGAAAGAAATTGAAAGCAGTGATAGAAAAGTGAATCATTACATACAAAGAAACTTTCATCAGACTACTAGTGGATTTCTAGTACAAATCTTAGAGACCAGGGGAGAGAAAGAATGATACTATATTATAAAAACTGAAAGATAAATACTGTCAATTAAGAATATTATACATAAAAAGCATCCCAAAGGATCAAAAATAAAGGGGAAAAAAAGAAGAAGGGAAAGGGAGGGGCATGAGGGTAAGAAAGATGGTGGAATGAGATGGATATCATTACCCTAAGTACATGTATGAAGACACAAATGGTTTGATTCTACTTTGTGTACAATCAGAGATATGAAAAATTGTGTTCTATATGTGTGATATGAATTGTAATGCATTCTGATTTCATATATAACAAAATTTTTAAAAATGAAGAAATTAAGAAAGTTAGTAATGATTATAACCACAATATAGTATTAATAGAAACACATTTCACAAAGGAAATAAATTCCAATAATAGTAACATAAAGTAGGAGGGGGAAGGAAACTGTAGAGTATGAATATGCAGTATAAATCAAGTTTTTATCAACTCAAAATTGATTTCTGACTATAAAACATATTATACAAGCCTAGTAGATACACAAAAGGAAAAAAAAAAAAAGGAGGCTGCAGGTGGGGGTGGCAGAGTACTTGCCTAAGTCCTCTATTCCCAGCACCACAGAAAAAGAGAAAGAGAGAGAAAAAGTGTTAAAGAGAATGGGAGAATAAAACCATATCACAATAAAAATTATCCTAGATTATAGAGAGAAGAGATGGAGGATGGAGGAGTAGATCTAGGCAGCAACCTCTGACTCCTCCACAGACAAGGAAGGAAGCAGTGAAAGAACAGTTGACCAGAGAGGTGGTTGTAGAATGAATAATCTAAAACTCAATATTGGACAGTTTGAGACTTGGAGCAACTTGAAGTTTGATTATCAGAGAAAAAAAACAGGAAGAGAGTTCCTTGATCCTGGACCCTGATGACAATGGAATTTCAGGGTGGCTTAACAAAGAGAAAAAGAGTGAAAGAAAAAAGTCCATAAGTTTATTTCCTTAACAAGAGCTAGACAGAAAAGTAGACCAAGATAGACAGGAGCAGCAAAAATAGTGAAGTATACTCACAGTTTAGCCTAAATTTTGAACTGAAAGCTGTGCTGGGAAAGGCAGCCATTTTCTTGGGTTCATAGTTAATCAGTCCCTCCAGAAGAAATTAAATTAATACAACTTCTATCCATCTTCAGATGGTAACAAATAAAACCAGAGGAAATAACTCTGAAATGATCATCACAGTAATTCATCTAGAATAGACTAGCAGAAGGATTCAAGGATTGTTGTTAGTGAAAGTTATTGAACTTTTATCCTCCTCACACGGGAAAGGTGGGAGGTAGAGTGTAACTGACCCAAGAACAAATTGCTCCCAGGGATCGCTATCTCAATGAAGTGATCTTCCAAATGTTTATTAGTACATGAATTCACTCTGAAATGACTGCAGTTAATAGGGTTCAGTTCCTTCTCTCAAAGTGGTGCTGATACTGGAAACATCAGAGGATATACACTGAGTGGGATTGTCAATACATGGATATTCACTGAGCCAGAAGCAAGTGTGGTGAGCCGCTTCTGCAGACTATGGTCGCCATTACAAGATGGCGCTGGCTCCGCTGTGGTCTGTGACAAACAACTCCTTATTTGGGAGAGTTGGCGCATGGTTTTTCACCACCCTATGAGAAAGCTCCACGTGGCAGCTTCGCATTGGGGCTTGAGATGCTTTATTAAGGCTGGGAGGGGCATCCGAGAAGAGAAGAAGAAATATCAAGGGCCTGAATAAACTGCTGAAAGAAGATTCCTGAGTTGTGTCTTCCTTGCGGGCAAGGGGTCGCAACAAGTGGTGCCGAAACCCGGGAACCAGAACTTTCAGCAGTCAGGGGTGGTGCACCGGTTAGTCCCAGGTAAGTGGGATCCGCGACCAAAGCGGGGTTAGTCCCAATAAGTGGGATCCGCGATCAAAGCGGGGTTAGTCCCAGGTAAGTGGGATCCGCGACCAAAGCGGGGCAGCTCCTCTGTAAAGAAAGAGAGAGCATTACATTTTATTGCAGCTGCACTGTGTACTTTCGCTTCTACTTTCGCTTTTGTTTTCTGTGTTTCTTTTGTTGTGTCATTTCGCTTTTGTTTTTTGTGCTTCTTTTGTTCTTGTGTCATGGGTGCCACATCTTCAAGTCCGCTTCTCCTGGCCCTAGATGGCCTGTTACGTTCCAAGGGCCTGGAAGTGAAACATAGTACTTTACAGAGATTTTTACAGAAGATAGATATCGCTGCACCGTGGTTTGCATTTTCGGGTAGCCTTACGGTTCCCAGCTGGGACAAATTAGGGAAAGATCTAGATTTCGCTCGTGAGCAAGGCACCTTAGAAGGTGGCGTTATTCCACTTTGGAAGTTAGTTAGAGGATGTATAACAGATGGTAAATGCCAGGAAGCTGTGAGTGAGGGTCAAGCTATTCTTGAGCAACTGCATGAGGAAAAATCTGAAGGATCATGTAGTGAAGTGGCAGAGAGTATTAAAAGTAACAGTAGTGAGAAGGCAAAAGAGCCTGAAGATAAAAATAGGAGAAGGCTCTACCCAGACTTGACCGAATTAAAAACGCCTGAGAACACAAGCGACTCAGAGAGTTCTGAGGACCTTGATATACTGTTACAACAACTACATAAGATAAAAATGAAAAAGAAGAAAAAGGAGACACAGGGCACACAGGCCTACTGTAAGAAGGGGAAGGGAGTTAACATTGGTCAACAAAACTCTGAGGAGGAGGAGGTAGAATATCTAGAAGAAGATATGGTGCCGATTGCCCCACCTCCGTATGTGGGGGGGAGCCAAGGTTCCGGGAGAGCTTTCCATGCACAAGTTTGGAGGACAGTTAATACAGATATGGGACTTGCATACCCTGTATTTCAGGACAATAACAGGGGAAGATATCATGAGCCTTTAGACTTTAAGATAATTAAAACCTTGGCAGAATCTGTCCGCACTTATGGCATAGATGCCGCTTTCACTCTCACTCAGGTGGAGGGACTTACTAGATTTTGCATGACTCCCTCAGATTGGGCTAGTCTAGTCCGCGCTTGTGTTTCCCCAGGGAAATATTAGGAGTCCAAAGTTGGCTGTTTAATGTTTCTGGCAGTACCCAAGACTCAGAGCGAGGTAGGAGACTTAAAATTACTTCACACAATTCACAATTGTTTAATGCTACATTACCCTCCGCAGCAGTCTGTCTCCAATCTCTGTTCCTGTTTCTTTTGGCTAATGTTACATTACAGGGGATGCTTAATTGTTCTAATATTACCTGCTATTTGTCTGAGTGTTGGAATGGCTCTTGGATTACGGCAGTGGTTATGAAAATCCCAACCTTTGTCCCGATCCCGGTTACTGCAGATCCAGAATCCTTTCCTATTGTTGAACTGATTAGAGCCCGTAGAGATTTTGGAATTACGGCAGCTATAGTGACAGCTGTGGCGGTATCTGCTGCTGCAGCAGTTACAGCTGGAGTAGCCATGGCCAGCCAGGTTCAAACTGCTGCCACCATTAATCAAGTTGTTCAACAAACTTCCACCATACTTGAATCCCAAAATACAATTAATCAACATATTTTGTCAGGGATTTTAGCTGCCAACCAAAGAATAGATTTACTCCAAGCTCAGGTAGAAGAATTGGCTGACTTGGTGCTTTTGGGTTGTGTTGACCAACGTGCACATTTATGCATAACCTCTGTCAGATTTAATGATTCCAGGAATGCCTCCCGCATCATTGGCGAATATTTGGCCAGAAATTGGTCCATGGCAGCGGAAGACATGATCCAGTCTCAACTAACCCAGATAGCTGTCTTGAACAGTACCCGTGTCGATCCCGTGACTTTGGGTCAATTCACCGATTGGATATCTTCTGCTTTTTCCTTCTTCAAAGAGTGGGTGGGGGTAGGCATTTTTGGTGCAATGTGTTGTTTTGGTATGTTCCTCTGTTTGTGGTTTCTCTGTCGCCTTAAGGCCCACAGTGCTCACAATAAGGCTATGATCATACAAGCTCTTGCAGCTTTAGAAAATGGCAACTCACCTCAAGTCTGGCTTGCGCATCTTAAACAGTAAACCTTTGACATGGTCGTTACACCCCAAGTTATTATAACATTGCACTGGGATCGACATGACTTTCCTTGCTATTCTCTTAGTGTTGGAAAGCCCTTGCACTCTGCCGGTCTTACTGCCATTGCACGCAGATGGGTTTCCACACTAGTGCTTTTCTATCGCCTTAAAGTCCGTGCCTTTCTTTCAGGGTGCTGTCAACTTGTTTGTCGTTATAAACAGCCACAGTTCAGCCTCAGCTATCCCCCTTCGTCCACCATCGTCACGATACAGGATGCGAGGCAAGGCACTGCACTTGAGTGATCCTTGACTTGGACCTCAAGGAGAGCATGTCCTATTGCACGCGGGTTAGACGCGTCCACGCCCCGCCCCACGAAAAAAGGCGTCGGCTGATATGGCCTCAGATCTGGGGAAGGGCCCTCCTTAGGACTGAGCCATACTATGCAGCCACTTCTGCACAGTGGGATAGGACCTCTACTCTCGCCTGTATTGTTTTAAGAAAACAGAAAGGGGGAACTGTGGTGAGCCGCTTCTGCCGTTTCTGCAGACTATGGTCGCCATTACAAGATGGCGCTGGCTCCGCTGTGGTCTGTGACAAACAACTCCTTATTTGGGAGAGTTGGCGCATGGTTTTTCACCACCCTATGAGAAAGCTCCACGTGGCAGCTTCGCATTGGGGCTTGAGATGCTTTATTAAGGCTGGGAGGGGCATCCGAGAAGAGAAGAAGAAATATCAAGGGCCTGAATAAACTGCTGAAAGAAGATTCCTGAGTTGTGTCTTCCTTGCGGGCAAGGGGTCGCGACAAGCAAGAAGTTCACTAAACAGTTCCTTGTGTAAAAGTAGTAATAATCATTCCAGAAAATAGATAGATTTAAAACAATATAAAAATTCAAAGGAAGAAAAAAACCCAAAATAGACCACAATACTTCAACATTGATCCTGTTGACAACACAGTGGAGGAAATTTCAGATACAGTATTTAGAAAGTTTATAGTTAAGATGTTCAATGAACTAAAAGATTAATGAGTGAAAAGAAAGAATATACAGGAAGTTAAAGATAATTTAAATGAAAAGATGTTCTGAAAAAAAATTCAACAGAATCCTTGAAATAACTCAATAAATCAAATTAAAATTTCAGTTGAAAGCATCTCCAATAGATTATGTCACAGAGCAAACAGATCTTCAGACTTTTAAGACAAAGTATATAATCTTGAAAACAAAGACAACAATATAGAAAATATTAAGAGACCATACCTATAATATTGAAGAAATATGGGATAACATTAATAGATCAATTCTAAGAATCACTGATGTAACTAAAGGCACTGAAATACAAGCTAAAGGAATGCACAACCTTTTCAAAGGAATAATATAAAAAAATTTCAAACTTTAGAATGTGATGAAAAATCAAAATACAAGAAGAATCTAGAATTCCAAATAGGTCTGATAAAAAATGATTCCCCCTGAGACACATTATAATTAAAATGTCTAACATATACAATAAAAATAGAAGTTTTAAAAATCTCAAGACAAAAATGGCAGATTATATTTATAGTAGGCCAATTCATCTTTCTACTGATTTCTCAGCTTAAAAACTAAAAGCCAGAAAGGCTTGGAATAATATTTATCAAGCCCTAAAAGATAATAAGAACCAAATATGATTACTATGTCCACATTAGCCTACATTTTGGAATTGAAGATGTGATAAAAACCTTTTATGATAAATAGAAACTAAAGCAATTCATAAATATTAAGTCCACACGATAAAACATACTCAATAGAATACTTCTTTGCAGAAAAAAATAAAATATAAAAATCAAGGCCAGTGTTGGGATGAAGCTCACTAGATGAAGGGTCAATTAAAAGAGAATCAAGTCTAAATTACTTTTTAAGAAAGTCAAAATGGCAGGAAATATAAGTCATCTATAATAGCACAGAATGTAAATATTATAAAGTCTCCAATTGAAATACATAGATTGGATTAAAAAGCAACATCCAAACATGTGTTCTTTACAAATACTCATTTCATAGGAAAATATATCTGCAGACAAAAGGTGAAATTTGGGAAAAAGATATACCATGCAAATGAAGAGTGAAAGAAAGCAGAGATAGCTACTCTCATTTTAGGTAAAGCAGATTTCAAATCAAAATTGATCAGAAGATATCAAGAAGGTCAATGCATACTCGTTGAGGAAATCATCCAACAGCATGATAAAATGCTGTTGATAGAATGTCAATATTACATGACAATATGTAAATATTTGTGCCACAAATGTTAGTGCATTTATATACATAAAACAAATCCTTCTTAATATAAAGAATCAAATAGACTATAATACAATAAATATTACTGGGTGATTTCAGCACTTTATGTAAACACACTTTAGAGATAACATATGCAATTAATCAAGTGGATCTAGCAGACATTTATTGACTATTTATTCCATCAAGAACATAAATAACTTTCTTTTCAGTGGCACATGAAATCTTCTCTAGAATATGTCACTTTTTAAGACACAAAACAAGTCCTGGGAATAATAGAACAGGTCCAGATAACACTGAAATGAAAATAAACATCAACAATATTTAGAAAAACATCCATTTTAATACCTAGAGACTCAATGAAACACTTTCGAATGAAAAATGAATCATAGAAGAAATCAGGAGAGAAATAAAAAACTCCTTTGACACAAATTAAAAAAGAGATAATACATATCAGGTTTTCTGGAACTGAAGGCAGTTCTAAGAGGGAATTTTGTAACATTGAGATTCTACCTTAAATAATTTATAAAAATCTCAAATAAAATCCTAATATTACACCTCAAATTCCTTAAAAAAGAAGAACAAACTTTTTCCAAAATCAGTTGAGGGCAGGAAAAAATTAAGAGCTAAAATTGATGAAACTGGAAATTAAAAATATAAAGGATCAGCTCAGCAACAAGTTGATTTTTTGAAAAGAGAAATAATATTGATAAATTTTTAGCCAAATAAATTAGAGAAGACCAAACTCAACAAAATTAGAGATGAAGAGTTAAGAAGTCCAGAAGATTGTTAGAAACTGTTGTAGAAATTTATACTGTAATAACTTGGAAAATCTAGAAGATATTGATAAGTTTCTAGGCAACATGACACATTAAATTTGAATCATGATGATGTAGAAAACTTAAACAGAACAATACCATGTGATGAGATTGAAGCAGCAACTTAAAGCCTTCAAAGAAATAAAAGTGTAGAACTTGGATTCTCCTCCAGGTTCTACCAGTTCTCTAAAGAAGAATAATGCCTATACCCTTCAAAATAGAAATTGAAATAGAAAGTGAGAGAACCTAGTCAAATTTATTCTATGAAACTGTATCATCTTAATATGAAAACTGGACAAAATTTCAGAAAAAAAAGAAAATGTCAGTCAAATATCCCTGATGAACACAGATGCAAAATTCCTTAATAAAATGATTGTACACCACATTCAAAAACACATCCAAGAGCACAATATACCATGATCATTGGTTTTCCTTCCAGGGATGCCAGGTTGGCTCCATATATGTTAAATCAATAAATGTAATTCACCACATATATAGAATTAAAGACTAGAACCCCCATGATTCTTTCAATAGATGCAGAAAATGCATTCAGCAAAACCCAGAACTCATTCATGTTAAACATGATGTAGAAACAAAGGAAAAAAGAAACAAGCCAACATTGTGAAGGCTACATACAACAACATCATACTAAAGGGAGAAAAAGAGAAAAAGTGAAAGTATTTTCTATAAAATCATTAAAAATTCAAGATGTCCGCTCTCACTACTCCTGTTCAGCTTAGCTCTTGAAACTATTCCAGAGAAATCAGACAAGAAAAAAAAAAACCTGAAAAGATAATATCTGGAAAAGAAGACAGGATCCTATATTTAGAAGAACTAAAAACTCCACTAGATTTTTCAAAACTGACAAATTCAGCAATGTACAGGATCAACAAACAAAAATCAAGATATTTCTATATTAAAATGATGAATCTGCTGAAAAAGAAATCAGGAAAATAATCCTATTCACAGTATCCTCAAAAGCTTCTTAGGAATGAATAACCAAGGAGTTGAAAGACCTCTACAAAGAAAATTACAAAAAACTGAAGGAACTATTGAAAGAATACCTTACAATACCCATGGTATTGGATAGGAAAAGCTAATATTGTCAAAATGCCTATGCTACCAAACTTATTCTGCAAATTCAATGCAATCTTTATCAAAATGTGAAAGACATAAATACTCAGAACTAGAAAAAAACAGTTCCAAATTCATTTGAAGAATTAAAAACCTAGAATAAAGCAATCTTCAGCAAGAAGAGTGATACTGGAGTTATCAAAAACCCTGGTCTCAAGTTTTAGCACAGAGATAGTCACCTGATATTCAACAAAGGTGCCAAAACATGTTATGAAAAAAGATAGTCCTATTAACAAATGATCCTGGAAAACTTGATATGCATATATACAAGAATGAAACTAGATTTCTGTCTCTAACCCTGCACAAAAGTTAACTAAAAATGGATCAAAGATCTGTCATTAGACCAAAAACTCTTCAGGAGCTAGAAGAAAACACAGGCTCAACAGGCCAACATATTGGTGCAGACAATGACTTCCTTAGCGAGGTCCCTAAAGTTTGAAAAATTATCAAGTAGATAGCATCAAATTAAAAAACTTCAGCACCACAATAAAATGATTATGAGCATAAAGTAAGAGCCTATGGAATGGGTGAAAATCTTTTCCAGCTAATCTTTGGCAGAGTATTAATATCCAGAATATATAAATAACTAAAAAAAAACTAACACCAAAAAAAATCAATAAATGTGCAAATGATCAAACCGACATTTCTCCAAAAAAACAGAGGTGGCCAACAAATACATGAAAAAATGTTCAGTATCTCTAGTGATCAGGGAAATGCAAATCAAAACTACATTGAGATTTCATCTCCCTTTAGTTAGAATGGCAATCATCAAGATACAAGTAATACTAAATGCTGGTGAGGATGTGGAGGATAAGGTACACTAATATATTGTGAATGACAGTGAAAGTTAATACAACCATTCAGGAAATCAATGAGGAGTTACCTCAAAAGACTAAGAATAGAACTATCTTATGAGGCAGGTATCCCACTCCTTATTATTTATCCCAAAGAACTAAACTCAGCCTACTATAGTGATATAGCCACACTGATATTTATAGCAGTGCAATTCAAAATAACCAAGTTATGGAACAAGCTCAAGTGCTCATCAAAAGATAAGTAAAGAGAATGGGGCTTATTTGCACAGTGGAGTTTTACACAGCCATAAAGAATAATGAAATTATGGCATTTGCTGGTAAATGGATGGAACTAGAGAATATCATGCTTAGTGAAATAAGTCAGAATTAATGGTGAATGTTTTCTACCACATCTGGAACCTAGAGTAAAATAAGGAAAGAAAGGGGGTGGAATATCATGAATATAGAAAGGAAATCTGTTTATTAGAGGAAGGGCATAGAGCAGAATATTTGAGGCCTATGGAAAGGGAGCAATGATGGAATGAAAGTGGCAAAATGATTTTATGTACATATAGAATATTAATATACCACAATGGATTTCATCATTAAGTATATACATTTTAAAAAGCTACAAATAAATGAAAGGAAGACCAGTATAGTAGAAAATGTGAAATGATGAGAGGGAGAAGGGAAGGTAAAGAAGAGACTGAAGACTGAAGTAAAGCAAATTATATTACACGCATATATGATTATGTCAAAATAAATCTCAATGTTATATATAAATATAATGTGCTAACAAAAAATACTCTAAAAGTCTTCCTGTGAGTGGGTTAAACCCACCCACAAAACTCAGGATAATCTTTCCATCTCAACTCTCACTTACTATGGATGGAAATATATTTACTGGCTCCCCTTTAAGAGTAGCAGTTTTCTGCCTATCAGG
Organism: Marmota monax; assembly: GCF_021218885.2. Classification (NCBI taxonomy): domain Eukaryota; kingdom Metazoa; phylum Chordata; class Mammalia; order Rodentia; family Sciuridae; genus Marmota; species Marmota monax. The sequence goes on from NW_026693153.1 coordinate 11,356,112, forward strand.
AAGTTTTTTTAAAAATAAATAAATAATAAATACCAAATACTTTTATTTTTTTCTGCTTGTCTTCATCATATAGCTGATAAATACTAACTGATAAATAGTATCAAAGTCTTTAAATAACTTTAGTGAAATGCTAACCATTTTCTTTCCCAAATAGGTGATCCTACTGTCTATTCCCCATAATTTGTTTTTGAATTTGATAACAGATCTAAGAGACAAGAATATGCTAGTGAAAGGAAAAATTATCGGCCACAACCATTTTTTTTTAGCTTCACTCTCTTGTGCTCTTCAGAACTATAAGCTTGAAGCTAGAAAGAGATGTGTGATAGATTTAAACAATGAAATAATAATAATAATAATAATAATAATAATAATAAGAAGAAGAAGAAGAAGAAGAAGAAGAAGAATTAGTCACAAAAAAGGAAAAGGCCTGCACATCCCAGCGATTCTAGACATCTTGGCCTAAAACCCAACTTGTAAGGTCATATAGCACCTCCAGGACAACTTGACCCATTAAGTGACCATTAGTGCTTAAGACAGCTATACCTTCATCTTACAGCACAGAGGCAAGCAACCCATCTAGGCTGAACTCTTCCTAAATTGCCAAAGCAGAAAATTACAAACAATTAAGTGGTTGCAGTTTGAACCCACTTTTTTCATGCAAAAATTGATACTGATATAATGAACACAAGGGTTTGTTTATGTAAAAATAATTAATAAACAATATTTTTCTGTATTTTTCCAGGAAGCAGCAGTGAGAACAAAAGTTTTAAAAAATTAGATATTTACTTACTGAGTAAACACATTTTTTTAAAAAAAAATCAGTACTATTTTAGACAGAAGCAGTAAAAATTCAAATAAGTTAAAATCTTGTTAAATTAGGAAATTCATGTGCAAATTCAACTGAAATTTTTCAGAATTGAATATGACTCATGTTGGTGAACTTTTTTTACCTAATACTACAATATTAACTGCATAACATTATATATTAAATAAGAGTACACTATCAGATGGTAAATATAAAATTTTTATTTGTTAAATTTGATAGACTGTCATGATAAGATTTCTCAACTTTTTACACTGTGACAAGTATCTATATCCAAAACATATCTCTCTGTATCTCTGCATATCGTACCTACTCTTTATGAAGCTGGGATGCTTATTATGACCATTTAATGGAGTTGGTAATTGAAAACATCAAGTAACATCTGGTAAGTGATATGCTGAGGACTCCAGCAATCAAAAAATTTAACTATGAGGCTATTCTGCAAATTCCAGCTATTGATAGTGAATTAAATATAATTTAGGAGCAAGTGAAGTTAACTTCTGTATTAAATGTTATAATGCAGCTTGAAAACAGTTTGAGTTATTATATATTTTTAAATTTTACAAATTACAGTAATACATATTCCTTTGTCCACATATATGCAATTTAATACAAATGTATAGTAGTAAATTAATGAGGAATGTAACAAGCTGTTATTAAATACTCTCGTTTAATTAATGATTTTATGTGAATTTTAGCAACTTAGGAGTCTGAGGCAGGATGATAGCAAGTCAAAGACCCATCAGCCTCAGCAAAATGGCAGGACCTTCAACAAAGTAGTGAAAAAGAATAAGGATGTAGCTCAATGTTAAAATGGCCCTGGATTTAACCCCCAGTACCCCCCCCCAAAAAATCCAAAAAAACCCCAAAAAAACAAAAACAACTCATCATTTTTGAATAATCTTAGTTGCCTACTTAACAACCTTATACATCTATTACATAACTTACAATCTTCTTCATAGAATGTCACATTTATCACATTTTTATTTTTTTTCCTATCCTCATAACTTTCTGAACTATGGTGATTTAGAAAAGAGAAACAGAAGTACACTAGCTTAATAGGCCACAATTATAGATGACTGAAAGAAAAAAAAAATTGCTAATGCCACAGTTACATCTTCAGTGACACAATGGTTTATTTCCTAGATTCACATTCTCTTTAGAGATATTGTTGATTCCAACGATATTTTTAAATTATTACATTCCAGTTTTTATCCTAAGGACAGTTTAATAACTGCACTTAGTAACTAAATAACAGACTCTTTTGTTAGTATTTCAATTACAAAAGCAATGTCCTCATTTATCTAAGTAACGAAACACAATGTTAAGCAAAATTTGGCCTCTGTGAAATGGATAATGACTTCAACTAAAGTATTCTTAATGATTTGTGTGTAGTAACCCTCTCTAGTGAACTCCATCTGTTTCAATTATGTATAATAAAAAGAAAATGTTTACGAAAATGCTTATGAAAATATTTAGAGTACTTTTCTGAAAATAAAACCTGTAAAATTACCTCAAATTGCATTAGTGAGCTTAGAAAAAGCAATGATATTAATATGTGCCACAGCACACATTACTGACTATTTCAAAATGTGGTGATGCAATTTGGAATTCTGTAATTTAATGTTATACATAGAACACCTTATTTATTTTATTTATTCCTATTAATTATATATTAAAATAAAAAATAGCATAAATTTTCATTCTTTAAAGACGGTTCTGCTGATTTAAAGCACATAAGAATTTTCTACAATACTCTAAAGATAGTCATGTTTGTGCTCTAATTCAGAATAATTAGATCAAAATCTCTATGGAAGTTGAACTAGATCACATTAATTTTATCCATCTTAATAAATTCATTGATTTTTAAGAGTTTCTTCTTCCTGACAAACTTTTCACACAATGTTATGTACATTAAAATGAATAAGATGTAGCTTATTTACATTTTGTTTTTTCTGTAATGAAAATTTTCATCATAAAGGAAGAGTATCTAGGAGAGAAAGGAGAAATTCCCACAGAATGAAATTGACCAGAGTATGCTGTGTATGGATATATGAATACAGCACAACAAATTGCACGTTTAGGTAGGTCTATATGCACCAACTTAAAAGAAACAGTGAATAAATAGAAAGAAGACCTGTAGGATAGGAAAAAAGGATCAGGGGGAGGGAAAGAGGAAGTACTAGGGATTGAAATAGAGCAAATTGTGTTACATGCATTTCTAAATGAACCCCACTATTAAGTATGACTATAATGTGTTACACTATTAAGTATGACTATAATGTGCTACACTATTAAGTATGACTATAATGTGCTAATCAAAACATAAAAAAAGATGTTTAGATATTTATAGAAGGATTTCATATCAAACATACTAATTATGATTCAAATAGCAAATTTCCAGTTGAATATGATATTTTCACACAGCTGCAACAACCAGATCAATTATTTTAGACTAAAAATAAATGGCTTATGGGATTATGACTTACAGACTGCTTCTAAAACTACTGAGGCCATTCAACAGATTTATCAATGTGCTAGATGAAAAAAAAATGAAGCCCATGAAGTATTTTATAAAATTTTTACTAAGAAATTTCTTAGTGTCAGAATTCGTGTAATCTTCAGTATTTGACTTGGTTTCTATTGGGGGAGTTAATTATCTATAAAATATTTTAGATGTCAGTAAAGAATAAAGTTTCTCCCTCATATCTTAAACCAAAATGAATTAAAAATTTCCATTTATAAAACAAAACAATGAAATTTGTATAAGAGAATAAAATGCATATAAAGGTGTGGGGCTCACCAATTTCAGCATGATTATAAAAGCAGCATAATCTAAGGTTTTGCAGAAATGCTGACACAATAGCCTATTGCATCACTGTTCATTTCACAGAAGTAAAGACAATGTAATAGGATAGTTAAGAGCTAACTACTTAGACTGTTCATACAGGTCTGGATTCTGCCAGTTATCCATCTTGAGAAACTGTGTATGTGATTTAGTTCTATTCTCTAAAATAATAATGATAGAATTTTTTACTTTTTAATGTAGTTCTGAAGGAGGAACCATATTTCATGTCTAGTAGGCCTTGTGTGCTCTAATAAATCTATTATTATCTGGGATATCTTAAACTTACTGGATTTATTCATAAAGTTAAACTTTTGAGTTCTATTCTCAGTATTTCTAGATTTCAACTGTTTGGAAGCCCTCCTCTGGTTAAATCCATGATTTTGGTCAGATTTGGTTTTCCTGTATGAAGCATTTCATAACCAATTTCATTTTTTGAAATGTAACATTGAAGTATTTCATTTGTGACCTTTCAAGTATCTGCAGATATCAGTTCATAGAGAATAAGATTGTCCAAATGTTTTGTGGTAAATTAATATATTGTAGATTTCAACACTTAGTCCTTTTTCATTGTATTTAGATGATTAAGCAATGAGACAGAACAGAGTGTGAATCTTATGGCATTTATTTACACATGGTAGGGGCTATTACAGTCATGAGGCTGAAAGCCAGAAGCTATCAAATGAGTAAAGTGTGAATTAGGCAAATCATGCCTCCTCGGATGGCATGTCTAAGTGTATTATGAAATGTGACTCATAAAATCAAATTCACATATGTAGAAATACTTTAAAATAATAAGCAGGGTGCATTTCAGCAAAATGCATAGCTAAGGATATTTGTGACTTGAACAGTGTTAATTAAAACAAAAGCTCAGAATTCTTGTTCAAAATATAAACAGCTGAGGTTTTATTCATTTGTTTTTGTTGGAATTTATTGCTTGTTTGGCTCTTATGTGTGATTTGTTAATGCAGATATTGACATAACAATGTGTCAAATCTAACAAATGGACTTCATGCTTCAGCCAGTTTGTGGCTTTAGGCTGCGTGATTTGTTTAATTTTTCTATAAATTTTCTTTAAAATTCTTCCTCCAATACCCACCCCATTTAATAACATATCATTGTGAAGCAGTCATTTTCAGATAGATACAGGCTAATAATAGCTTCATAGGTAGTATTGTTTTTCTACTATTAGTATGTGTAGTCCTAATGTGCCATGTATAATTTGTCAACTTTCTACCCTTTAGTCTGTTTCTCCTCATTAACATATTATAATCATAGAACATCTTTCAAAACTAAGATTTTTTTCCTTGGTATGATACTGTTAACTAAGTTTCAGAAGCATATGAATTTCAGAAATATGAGTGTTCTATTGACATTCATTTTCTGTTTATTGATCCAATTCAGGATCCCACATTCCATTTAGTTATGTTTATTTAGTCTCTTCCACCTTGTGACATGTTGTTCCTCCGTCTTTCTTTGACTTACAGGGGTTTGACAATTTGAATATTATTGGTCAGTTCTTTTATACAATGTCTTTAAATTGGGCTTGTATGATGTTTGCTAATGCTTAAGTTGAAATTATATATCATTGGTAATAACACAACAGAAGATATTGATTTTCCCAATGCATTGTATAAATGGGTACATCATGTGGACATAAGACTGTTTTAATATTAACGTTGATCTCTTGAGTAAAATAGTTTCTGCAGTATTTTCTATATTAAATCCACTATTTACTACAGTAAACTTATTATAAATTGCCTTTGTAATTACTAAATATTTTTGGAGAAGCTAAGTTGATAATATGCATATATCTTGTGTCTGCTTGAATTTTCAACCACTAATTTTAATTTCATTCTACATTTATTAACTAAAATTCTTATCTTATTTACTTCTTCTGTTATCCATCTATGTCAGTATGGACTCATAATATTTATTTTGCTCATTAGGTTATAATATAATAGTATTATATATTTTGTTACCCAAAATTTCCAAACTTTCATCTTTGAAGGCTCTTTCAGGTTGGCCCCATGTCCTTCTAGACTGCATGGTTCAGTTGTGCAGTCTACGTATATTCATCTGTTCATATGTTAGTGAGTGAGTATTGATATCATTAACTCCAAACTAGCACCACAGGGATAATTTTAGCTTCAAATTTATTATTTCTTTATCTGGCTTTCATTATTATAATGTATTTGTATTTGTTCAAACATAGAACAACAATTAAGGAATTTCAGAATTTCTAACCCATATCTGTATGAAAAACAAACTTATTATCTAGGGTCCTGTGTTTGTTTAGTTTTTTGTTTGTTTGTTTGTTTGTTTGTTTTAGTCTTCAGCCTCATAGTATAAAGTGAAAACATTCTTTTCATAAACTCTTTCATCTGTATGTTTCTTCCCAATGTATTTCACTGTAGTTATTGTGATGTTTGTTATATAATTAGACTCATTTGTCACAATTTGAATTTGGTCTTCCATGCTTACCTGTTTTTTTTTTTTTTTTTAAGTTGCATATGGCAAAGTTGGCTCTTTGTTTTACACAGTTCTGCAGCTTTTGACAAATGCATAGTCAATGTCTAACACCACAATTTCATATACAATAATTTCTTCACCCCAAAATGGCTCCATGCCACCTCTTTATGAACAAGCTTTTTCTCCAATTATGGGAAACCAGTGATTTATTTTTCTGCCTAAAATTTTGCCTTCTCAAAAAGATCTTATAAATGGAATTTTGAAATTTAGTCTTTGCATTTTACATTCTTCCTTTAGCAAAATGAATTTAAAATTCTTTCATATTTTTGCACGTATAAAAAACTAATAAAATTAGATTTTATTTTTAATATTTATTTACTTATTTTTATGTGGTGCTGAGGATTGAACCCAGTGCTTCACATGTGCAAGCCAAGCACTTTACAACTCCAGCCTTATTATTTCTTTTCAAAAGGTATCTGTGTGTGTGTGTTTTAATTTTTGTTGATTATGAATAAACTTCTATAGATAATTGAAAAAAATGCTTTTTGTGATCATATGTTCATTTCTCTAGTGTAGATTCTTATATGCAGAACAACTGAGTCACAGGTATATATTTGGCTATATAAGAAACTCAAATTATTTTCCAAATGACTAGCATTTTACATTGTGAGCAGCAATATATAAGAATCCCAATAGTTCTGTATCCTCCACATTACTTGAAATTGCCATTCTAAGATGTGTGTTGTGGGAGGCCATATATAAATTATGGGTTTGTGGTGAGCCATTAAGGCAGGAAAGCTGCTTCTATGGGAGGGTGAGTATTATGTACCATGCCCCATGTCTTAGGCACAGACCTGTCTTGTTTCTCTAGAGATGTGGGGCATGGTACATAATACTGACCCTCTCATTGAAAAGAATTGTATGTCCTCATTGCTTTTCCATCTTCCCAGTTACAATGAATTTTCACCAAAGTGCTAAGGGCAGGAGTGCTTGCTGCCTCTTCCATCCTTAGACTTTTATTCTATATTGGAGATAGGAAAATCAGACTGATGTATTGTTTCCACAGGCATAGTCCCCTGATAGGGATCCTAGGTAAACATCATGGCATGTCTTGAGGGTTTTCCCATTCTTTTCCTAGAGCACCTAATAGTGTTCTTACAGAATGAACCTGCTCTGTAACACAATTGAACTTCATCAAATGCCAGTTATTCTGATCATCTTTTCTTTACCATGCTAGATTGGATAAATCAGGATATGGCTATGGCTGCCCACATTTTTTTTTCTTCCTGTAGGTACATATTATTTTCAAATTTTGGGCCATTTTTTTTTTCCATTCAGAGACTTTACATCTCTAGGTCTCTAATAAGTTTGATAAGCATTTAAAATTCAATGTTTGTTCATATCCATTGATAAAGGCAGACATGTGCAATCTTTCACTCACCCTAAATGGGCCTTATCCTGGAACATAGGATCAGAGTCTCTACTGGATTTTTGCTTGTATGGGAATATATTTCTGTGTTTTCTTTGTTCTGCTTAAATATGATCTCTGTCTCTCAGGCTTTCCATAGGTTTACATATTTTAGACCTTTTACTGCCACATGATGTGATGTGCATCAAGTGAGCATTGTCATGTTCTAACCAGTGCAAGAGGCTGGATCTTGTGCCATCTCCTATTGCTATAAGTAAACGTTGTATCTTTTCTGCATGTTGTCAGTTTATGAATCTTGTACTGGTTTTACATGACATATATCTACTTTTGAACTTAAGTAATATTCTGTCCTGTGGCATAGCCTGACCACACAGTGAACAGTGAAACATATTTTTTTATTATAAGCTGGGAACAAAACTCCTTCCAGACTTCTATACCTTAGGGGAGAATCCTGAGCCTAGTCACAGTATTCATAAATACTGCATTTTTCCCCCTAAAATACAGCAAATGGAAGCTTTCTTTATGATAAAATCATGATCATTTTTAAAGTTTTCAATAGAGTGTCAATGTGAAATTTGCACTCAACTCTGAAAGGCATCAAGTCACAGGTTTTTATGTGATTAGAATTGTCATTTTTCACGATTCTTCAAAATGAAAATTTTAATTGTAATATTATAGAGACAGGTCAAATTGTCTCAATCGTATAATAGGCTAACTTGTATGGAAGTGTTTCACTAAAGAGTAATGATAGCATATTTATAAAACCACTTAGAGTTTATAAATTAGCAGAATACCTTTGATTTCATTCTTCATGTTGCTTCATGAATGAAAGATTGAAGAAAAACTATTTCATTGTTGTCTTTGAAGTTTTGTTATGAAACATTAACTTTTTTGTTTTGTTTTGGTACACGGGATTGACCCAGGGGCACTAAACCACTGAGCAATATCTCCAGTCATTTTAATATATTTTATTTAGAGACAGGGTATTTCTCTATTAATTAGGGCCTTGCTAAATTGCTAAGGCTGGCTTTGAACTTGTAATCCTCCTGCTTCAGCCTCTGGAGCCTCTGGGATTACAGGCATGTGTCACCATGCCCAGCCATTAACTTCTTGAGTACCAAGACATTTCTTCCCATATGGTACACTTTCTAATTAATTGAAATAATTCCATTGTTATTCATAGACACAATTGCCCAGATGTGACACTGTAGATCTAAATGATACCAGTGGGCTGAATGAGGCCTGCTGGAGATTTACCGTGAATGAGAGTCTTATGAAAGGGCTGTAAGCAGAGCACACCCTGAATTTATAAAACAGGATAGCTGAAGAAACTGAACCATCATCAAAGAGGAAAGTAATATATGAAGGGTGAATAGTGGAGCTCTGAGTTGTGCTGGAGGCATAAAATCAAGTTATAAAGAGGAAAAGAAGTTATGAAGTTTTAATCCAGGAGAAATGGCACCTAAAATTCACCAACAGTGTGAGGGAGGACAGGTAATGTTTCCATGAGACATAGTTTCATTTTTCAAATCAGCTTTGGTCCTTCTTTAATTCAGTGTCAATTGCATGTGACAAATTCTAGGCTAATGATTTACTAATGAATAGCACCAAAATAGACACGTAAGATTTGAAGATGAACAATCTCTCTATGTATTAGATAACTTCAAGTAAGAAGTAATGTCAAATGAATTAAGATTGACCTTGATATATTATTTTGATTATTAACTTTGAGAACTTTTTTGCTGAGTTCTAAAATATAATTAAGCAGATCTCTATGCATTCATATATTTGGGTAATTTTACAGACTGATCTTATAAAATACCTTTGGGATTTTGGAAACCTATTACTCTGAAAATACTAAGTGAGAATTCAAGTTCATTTTAATAATCCAACACTGATTTTATTGTGCACCTCAATAATTTACATATTTGATGTTTAACCAAAAATTAAATGGTAAATGACACAGTTTACTTATTTGGGGAACATGAGAAGCTACATAATAAGAAATAAGAAATATTAAATTTAGTACCACAGTAAAGGACATAAATTTGTGACACATGATACTATAAGTTTAGTAAGCATTAATTTCTCAATTTTGAGGCAAAATTATAAGTCAAGTATAGTGTTTGTCTATTCATTATTGTACTCCCCTAATATTTCTAAGAAAAATTTGTATTCTAAAATTACCATCTATTTCTCTATGTATTTTAAAATTAAAGTAGGGAAACAAGAGTAATCATTGGACAGAGAGTGGAGAAGAATATTTATATTAAAATATGAATGAACAACCTAGACCATAAAATCATGAAATAATGAATTGGATCTGATAGCATTTAGAAAGCTATGCACACCAATATGGGGATAATTCATATTTTAATATTGATGGCAAACATTTTTGAGGTAAAATATGTATGAAAAGGGGGAAGAACCTATTAAAGATGCATGTAAAGAGAAGGAGTTTATGACATTTGGAAAATGGCATGCCAGCTATGATTTCTTAGAAAGCTGTTTTAAACTTGAAAATTAGAATGAAAAAAAAATCAGATTACATGAAAAATGGTTATTTTCTGACACATTGTTTTAGATTGTTATGATGGTTGTTAAAAAGGGAGAATTATGTTAGACATATATAGCAGTTTAAATAATAAATGAGAGAACCAAAAGAATACGCACAATAAAGGATTGAAAACCAACATAAATTATAAATTACTTTCTGGGTATTATTGAAAAAATACTCCCCCAGGGTTAATGTCTATACTGGTTCAAATACTATAGACAGAATAATTACAATATGCTTTAATTTTTGGATCTATTATTTAAAGGGTAAGATTGGTTCTTATGAGCACTAAAACATATATTGATTAAAAGAGGACAGATCCCTGATGACGTAGTAAAAATAAAACGACTCAATGGTAAAGAATAAAAGTCTTAGAATTTTGTGTATCCCCACTACTTAATATAATTTTATATCTCCTGGCACAAATGTATGTTTACGTGTAATGATATTTATTAAAATTATATGTATTCACTTATTGCAACCTGTAATTGCAAGTTATTGTATAGATATTTTAAAAGAAAACTCATATGACTATTTAAAATATATTATTTGGAATCCAAATGTAATCAATATTTAAAAATATTTGTAATCCATTTTAATATGTATAAATAATATCATTTCTGAGAACCCAATTTTTCTTAATTGAATTTTCTAATTAAACCTGTACTTTTAGTTCACATTTTAGTCTTTGTATATACCAAGGAGAAATTTGTCCTAAGACATTTTGTGTTTGAAGTTTTCTTACTAATTATCCTCTTGCTTCCTTGAAATAATAAGAGCTTAAAGTTTGAAGAGTTGTACTTTTTGTTATTTTTACTTTATTAAATAGCCTAAATGTAGCTTAAATATAGATTTTTATGATTAATTGTGAAGTACAAAAATGCAATTTGATTGGAGATGTACTTAGTGTTATATATGAGGATTTAAATTTTATATTAAAATATATACGAGTCAAAAAGTATTATTTTTTTCTTTTTTTAAGTTAGAATGCAATTGTATGCTTTATGTACATTCTGAACAAATTGCTCAGAAATATATAACAATCTGTCACCAAAATTACTTAATACAATATCAACTAAGAATTCAATGACTTATTTTAAACTTTGTTGATAATAAATAAAAAATAATAGTAATAATAATTACAGTGAAAAGAATGTCCCTTGATTTGGAGTTCTTACCTAGTCACGTCATTTTTGTTCATCAAACTTTCATTTCTTCACTGTTAGGTATCCTGAACTTTTTGTTTATTTGTTGTTAATGTTTTTTTTTATGTGTGTGTGTAAGTGTGTGTGCATGTGTGTGTGTGTGTGTGTGTGAGTGTTCAACAGCTTAAGGAGATATAACTTGCCTATCATAAAGATCGTGTGTTTAAATTGTACATTCCAAGGTCTGTTTCTGTATTTTCAGAATTAAGAATCCATCACTATATTGTAGTTTTTAGAAGGTTTTCATCATCTATGATGAAAAAAAAAAATATTGTGTGCCCATTTGCAGGCCATTTTAGCACAAAGCAACGTAGTAAGATTTAGTTGAGGTGAAAAGTAGCACATGACTGAGTTGTGATTAATGTAGGGAGGAGGAGAAACTGGGTCATCCAGGCCCATGTGAGGCAGATATTTCAGACAATAGGAAACACATAGAAGCTGAAAATCTGGAAAAGAATTCCTTGTAAAATTTCCATGTTCTTCTACCTTTACAAAGTTTTTCTCAACAACCAGCAGTATGTTTTCAGAAACTGATTCCATCATATGGAATGTATTATTTATCTTTAAAATCCTATTCATCTACTGGGGAATAAAATCATCATTTATAATACCAATAGGAAAGTTTACGGATAGAAACCAACATTCTAAAAGAAATAATATTTTGTTATTGACATATAAGTCAGTAATTTGTATGTATTTGTTGAAACTCTTTATAATACCTTGAGTCAAAATGTGGCTATTCCTCTCTGAATGATTTGACTAAGATTTGATATTGTAGTCAAGGTCACAAACACTCTGATTCAGCATATGTACTCCAGGTCATAAACATTTGCTTGTAAGCTACACCCACTGATTAACCTGTTGACAATGTGCCTTTTTTATTTGGCTTGCATATAAAAAAGGTCTATCAAAAGGACTTGGGTGCAAAAAGTACTCACTGGAGGTTCAAGCAGAGACTGGTGCCTGGGTAAGGGCTATTGCCACCTCCAAATAAATCATGTCCCAAATGTATCTTGCATCTTCTTCTACCTTCTGGAGCACAAATTTGTTTCTTAGGGTCTGAGCACCTGCAGGACAGCAGACTATAAATATATGCTATTTTACTGTTCAGAGTATTCATTTACTATCAATATGAAGGGAGTTAGGTTTTAATTTTTTTAAATACATTTTAGTTACCAATGGATTTTTCACTTTATTTATTTATATATGGTGCTGAGGATAGAACCCAGGGCCTCCCTCACACATGCCAGGCAAGTGCTCTATACCACTGAGCCACAACCCCATTCCCTAGGTTTTACATTTTAGACAAATTTCTGAAACTTTGTTACAAAAAATAAAGTAGGAAATCATTTAGTCTTATTACTTATATTAGTAAAAATGAAGAAAGTTTAATTAAAAAATGGACAATGAGAATTAATTACACTATTATATCATGTACATTATTATAAATAAATATAATGTAATTTTGCCATTTTTTACCATATTCTAAATAATGCCAATATCATAATATCTGTAACTTGGTTTAAGATATTATAAGAACATTTTAGCAAAAGCTTAAGGTGCTTAAAGAGCCTATTTATCAATATAAAATGTTGCTTTTTCTTTATATTATTTTGAGAAAAATAATAACACAAAGTTATTTTTAGACAATTTGTTTATATTCCCATGAGCATGCTTTCAATACACAATCTTTAATAATCTTCAATTAACAATGGCTAGAAGTAGTAAATTTATACAGACACTAATTAGACATGCATCTTTAATTATTTGAAATTTAGTTTTGCTGTTGCTCTCATAAAACTTGTTGAAAATAATTTGAACTTCATAATTAGAAAATTAATGTGTCATGAAAATGTTTTATCTCATTGACAAAGATAGATATTTATTCTCTCTGCTTTTCTCAAATATGAGTAAGCTTAAAAGAGCCTTTTTTAGGTGGACATATTTGTTATTTTGGAAATAAATGAAGATGGATCCATTTGATCTCATGTTATGTATCTTACCTTTGTCATTACCTAAAAGTGTGGAATGCTAGAAATTTTTCAGAAAATATATACTTATGGAGATTAAATTTGGTGAGGATACAATTAAAAAGTACATGTTCTTCTAATCAATTATTGTACAAAAGCATATATATTTATATCATAGGCAGTTTTATTCATATCACAAAGCACACTGGAACCTTATCATTGACAAAGGTAAATGCTTATTATTTGATAGTATTTTCTGTCTTTAAGAACCAGTGTTCTGTTTTGTACTTCGCTGATTGGAAATCTCCCAAGATTAAATACTTAAAGTCCAGTGTGTGATTGTGACACATTCCGCCCTACAAGATCATCTGTCTAATAAGATAGCGAACTAGAGAATTGAGAAATTGATTTTGCCAAGTTTTAACTTAATGGAAAACAACCTGGTTTCAATCACACAAGAAGGTGAAAGATAGAGTTGCTTATTAAGACCCAGATACATTGAAGTCAAGCAACTCTCTGTCTTTAGAGATAAGATGTAACTGAAGAGTGGCTTCTAACAAAAGGAAAAACAAAACAAAGCAAAATAAGTCAATAAGAAAGACACTTTTATGAAATTTACCAATTTACAAAGACAGAAAATTACATCAGAAGCCTCACAATATGTTTATTTTTATGTTAGTAGAACAATGCAATGCAATGGATTTATTTTCATCTTTCTTTAATAAGTAAGAAGAAATTTCTGGATCTCCAAACTTTTATCTTTCTAAGTATCTTATATCTCTGTTCTTCACTCATTTTAGTGAAATATGCAGAAAACCTGACAGATCAAAACTTGGTCAAAAAATATGCCTTAATAACAAAAAGACTCCATGGTTTAAAAAAAACAAAGAAAGAAAAAAGCTAAGTGGAGTAAAGAAAACCATTTCCCCACCATTGAGTCCAAGTCTGTTCCATCTGAGGAAACACGTTTTCTTCATTTTATGATTCTGCCTAAGAAATTTAAACCCTTTTACTTCGTCCACTTGTACACAAATAATTTTTTTAGTCACTAGTCATGACCAAATAACTTGATGGTAGTATGTTATTGTACAACTGGAGAAAAATCAGGCTTAGGGTTCATATCATGGAATTATCAAGACAAGCCTTTGTCATTTACTGACAATTCAATGTGTGTAAGTTTCTGCACATACTTAATGACTATTAGCTTAATGAGCAAAGGACTTTGCTTTCTAAGTTTTCTTACGCTGAGAATGTGCTATTATTAAAAACAACAGTGGAACTTAACGTCCTTTTAATTATTTTGTACTCATAATATTGTAAAATACATTCTCTTTTTCTAGTCCAAGTTAGGTGAATTTTTAAAATGTTTATGTCATTCTAGAAAGGAGATTAAAAGGAAGTTAGTGTTATATATTTAAATATTGTGTGTTTAGTACTTTTATAATCAATAGTGTTTATAGGTAGGAAAATATCATTTTAGAAAAAAAGAAAATATAAATGTTTTAGTGATATGTACAATATATAAATGAGGTTTTTTTTTAAATTGAGGCTCAGTAAAAGGTTCAAAAATAGTCTCTAACTTGGTAGCGATTTTCTTTAAAATTTCTTTAAAAATTTATCAAATCAGCATTAGCAGTTGTAACAGTTTCACTAATAAACCAATGATTTACTGATCTTAAATAAGATGCATCAGGTATATAATAAGGACTACAATATAGATATAATATAGAATACTGACTTACTTTCCAATAACTCATTAAAAACCATACTTTTAGTACCATTCTCTGTTAGAAAGTTAGATGAGAACTGACAAATTGAAAATAAAATTAAGAAAAAAATATTATTTTAATCATATCAAATCCTCTCCCAAGTTACTGTGGCCCATAGGTCATTAAATTTCTCATTCACTAGAATGAATCTGTTGCTGTTGCTTAAAGGCCCCAAATGCAGTATACATTCAGTTGCTTATTTTCTTCACTATCTTAATTAACATGTAAACCAATTAAGAAAAGGAAGTTTGCTTTAAGTCTTTGAGATAGAGAATGCAATGTAACCAAGATATTATTTTTAGACTTTCCTGTTCCTTCCCCTGACCCCCATTATGCACCAACACAGAAAATAAAATGGAATAGAATCAATAACAGTGTTATTTAAATTAAAGCAATAGTAAAGAACTTTTGAAATTCTTGATTTGAATTTAACTTTTTAAATTACATTTTACTTATTATTAAAAGTAATAATAAGGGCTGGGGATGTGGCTCAAGTGGTAGCATGCTCGCCTGGCATGCATGCAGCCCGGGGTTCCATCCTCAGCACCACATACAAACAAAGATGTTGTGTCCGCCGAAAACTAAAAAATAAATATTAAAATTCTCTCTCTCTCTCTCTCTTTCTCTCTCTCTCTCTCTCAAAAAAAAAGTAATAATAAGTAAAAGAGAAAAAAATAACTATATAGATACCGATATACCATGGAATAAGGCTATCACTTGGCTAAAGGTTGTTGTACTACATCATTTTTGTGCAGCATTCAATATAATCTGTATTTGCTCAAACTCCTTACTTTATGTAAATGTCCTTGATTTGAAAGCATTTTGCTCTACAATGATTCTTGTTTATTGATCATTTTAATTTTGGTCTAACCATTTGTCTTAAATAATGCAGATGACTGAAATCTACACTTGTGACAATTACATATTAGCAAAGGTAAGTATGTGGGCTTTAGACAAGTAAATATTACAAAATAACTGAAATTTAGAAATCATAAGCAATTTGAGGGTGAATTTTAAAAGATTGTTGCTTATAAGATTTATTCAGAATGAAGAATAGAAGCAGTAGTTAGGTTTGTGATTAAACTGAAAGAAAATTCTATTTTTTGCTCCAATTGCAGGTAGTAATTGAAGGATTACGATTAAAGAGGATTCTGTGATTTCCTGATAAACTTAAAAAAGAGTTACCATTTGAAAATATTATTTGTAGAATTAAGAAATGTTCACATCATTGTGTAATCAATAGAAAATGCAGAATTGATCACTGACAATTTTATAAAGTTTCCACATTCATTCCTACCATATACACATCTACATTCAAATTAATAATCTCATTTTTATCACTAATTTGCCTGATATATAATCTGAATTTATAATTATAGAACAAATAATATTAAACATAAATAATAATAAATTATAACAGTTTACATTTTGTTTGTCACTATTATTAACAGAAAATAGATCATTTATAAATTAAAAAATATACAATTTTAAGTATAAGTAATTTGTGTCTATGTGTGATATAAAATTGCTATTCACCACTTTTTCTATGAGCATGTGCAGTTTATTCAGAGTCAATGAAAACTATAATGATTAACAAGGTCTCTAAATAAATAAACCAATATAATGTAAGCATTATATGATCCAATTCAGTAAACAATAGTAAATTGCAAACATTTTAGAATTAATTAGAATAGAATTGTTTTTATTTTTCTTTATATGCATCTGAATATCTTTAAATTATAACATGAATTGGTCACAATTCAGCAGGTTTAAAGATATTTCTTAATTCACACATTGTTCTTGATAGGGTTAATTTTACTTTCCCTCTCTCTTTTTTAAAGACCAGTATATGAAGGGTTTAAAAAGACTTTTTTTTTAATATTTTATTTTAATGCCTTACATCACTACTGCAAAGAAATTCTAAACAAACTAGTAATACTCCTTTGAGTATATTACTTACACTGTTTTAGTTTTCCACACTAATTTAGTGTAGAATCTAGATCATTAAAATTAAAACATTTAAGCTTTTTACATAATAACCACAGGTATGTTATTAAATTATAACTTAGTTTTGACTAATAATAACACTTTGTTTTTGTCAGCTTTCTGTCTTTGGGACAAATTGAGATAATCAGCTAATAAAGAGGGAGGATTTATTTAAATTATTTTATTTTTTAAAATGGTTATATTCATTGCTTTAGAACTAGAGGCTATTAACCATTTATATATTTTTAAGTTTTTTTTCTAAATATACTATCACAAATGTATTTTTGCATCTAAAAATTATTATTATTCTCAGAATTGGCTTTCTTACACTAAAATATATAAATAATTAGCTAATTTTCCTCTATGAAATGTTTGGTTTCTTTTTGTTTAATGTTTAGATTTTTAATCTTCTGAAATTGGTTTTGATATAAAAGGTAATCATCATATTTTCCCTAAATGGCTAGATTTTGTCAAATGAGCATTTAGTTGAATTATCTATGCTTTGTCAAATCATTCTTCTTATTTTCAATTATTACATTCCCAAGATTATTCTAATACCTAGCCATTACTGTTTAGTATTCTGAATTTCAAAATTCCTTTCCTAATGAAGAGTCTGATTTAAAGTGCCTAAAATTAATCAGTGGCATGGTCACATTGAGTCACCATTAAGAATATTAAGTATTTCCACCTATGTCCCATCATTCTCCACTTCTGGTTCCAATTGTCATTGAAATATCTGCATTATCTGAATATGATTTCTGTCATTGCTGCACTTAACTTATAGGAGTCAATAGACAAAAAAACCCAAAACTTATATATGGAATTGTGAATGAGGATATTCCTAAGGAGGCCAAAAATGAAGCTAATGGAGTCGCAAAACATGTATACATGGGAGTAAGGTGTCCTTAATAATTTGAAAGAACTACTGTTCTTGGTGGTTATTAAAGGTAGGTGTAGCGAGGCCAGAGGAAGTAGATCACGAAAGGCCTGTCCCTGGAGATTGTATTTTGTCCCTGGCTGTTCAATCTCCCCCTCTCTTCTTCCTGATTGCCATGAACTGAGCAGATGTCCACACTCCTTTTTATTATGATGTTCTCTATCACCTCAAGCCCACCAGTGTACTTGGTCAATCATGGACTGAACCTCTGAAATCATAAACCCAAATAAACTTTTCCTTCTTTAGGTTGTTCTTGTCAGATATGTTGATCATAGCTACAAAGAACTGACTAACACAATAGGTAAAAAGTAGATAGGCTCACAATTATGGTCAGAAATATATGAAGTTGGTATATAATGAGGGATTTAGATAGGTAATGTAAATTATTGTTTGAGTTTTGTTTTTCATAACATTCAATTGATGATTTAGAGCTGAATTTCTTTTTGTAAATACTCATTCAGAAAGGATCATTTTTCTTTTATGCATTTAATTATGTTAATGCTACTATATTGAATCCATACTGATTTTTGTGATTTAATTGTGTAATGGAATACCTCATTTAATGTATTACTTTGTCAGTTGTTTCCAAAATGAGCATAGTCTTTCAGAAGGAATATTTGTTTTGTTCTTCATTTTAATGGAAGTGCTTTAGTATGTGATTAGTATATTGATATTGAGTTTTGGTTTAAGATGTGTAATCATTGCCAAGTTAAGGATATAGAAATCTGTTTCTTCTGTAGTCAGGGTTTAATATTAATTTTTACTGGAGTTCTTTTTTTATTTCCCATTTGATGGATCTTACATAATACATTTCCAGCAACTATTGAAATAATCATATTTCTCATTTTATTTATTTATGTCCTTTATATATTTCAAGTATGTCCTCATACATTTCCTAAAATAAAAAGATTTGGTCAAGTTTTAATATTCTTTAAGTATCCTTACTACCTTAAGTTTGTTGTTTTCTTAAGGGTTTTTATTGTTAATATGTAGTACATATTCCATATGTGCTGGCCTTGTAAGATGGAATACAGTTCACATATCTGTTATCTGCCTATTGTGTTTTTTTTTTATTACCTTCTTATTTGTGGTTTAATTCCTCACCATTTTCTTTCATTCTAGAACTCTATCTCCTCACTGATACAAATTCTAGAGAAGACTTTCTGTTCTTCAACATTTCAATTTATATCCTTGAGTTCCCTCTGAGTTTTAGTACTTTATCTTACCAATTCCGACTGTCCTTTCTTTTTATATTAAGATACCAGCTCTACTATGACTTTCCAATTCTCTTTACAGAGGACATGTCTTATTATACTCTGTTTAACATGTATAACAACTAACTAAATTATGTTCAGTAAACAATCAGGATTTTTTTTTTCTTTCTTTAGTGAATAAGCTTAACAATGCAGACGTGGATTACTTCTAGAAATTCGCTTTTCTGGTCATTAAGGTAGTTTCCTCTCTCTCCCTCCCTCCCCACACCTCTTCTTTCTCTGTCTGGCTCCCACATGAGTGAAAATTTTTCAGGATAGGTTTCCCACCTTTGTGTTTTTTTTTTCTCCTTACCTACTTTTGACTAAAAAGAGATACTTCCATATTAGAGTGGTAAGGTACTTGATAAGTGGAATTTCCTTAATCACAATCTTTTCATTTTGAATGTATGAATTTCCTTCTCAAAATTAATGTTGAGTCTCAAGATGCTGTAATCAGTTCTAGAAATTTTTTCCATCCTTATTTAGCAATTTTAGACCTGAGGTGTATTTACTCTGCAAAACAGCATTTTTTTTCAAAGTGAAATAAAAATAAAACTTTGAATAAATAGGATATGAGAAATGCAAATTGCCAATATGTAAAAGTATTAAAAATTTCTACTGCCTCCATATCATTTACAGTAGGAGTAAATTTTCCATCATACTGCAATTTTATTAAGCATTCTATGTATTGCTTAGTTGTTTTTTTTTTTCATTTTTTTTTTCTTTTTATGAATTTCAAATTCTTTTCCTTGGAATTTTTAAGACTTAGAAGGAAGGGAAATTCAATAATATTTCACATAGTATTTTGCAAGTTTTAACGAAGACTATAGTAGCACATTTTCCTCATGACATACTTGATATATTTGTATATTAGGTATATAGTCTCTTGTATTGAATGGTATAATTCCTTTTTCCTTATATGCAGAAGGGTTACCTTAACACTGGGGTAGTTTTTGTTTTCCAGTCCAGTTTCATCTACCTTACAGGCGTACTGTACATTCCATACAGAATCTAACATAATGCCTTCCTCATATATTTACTGTGGGTGAAATTATTTTTTTCTTATTTATATAAGTATACAAGCATTAAATAAATGTTGAAAGGGCTATTAATACCAATAAAACACCAAGAAATATTTTCTTTTCAGTAATCAGACTTTCTAAAATCACTGCCAGTATATATTTTTATAGAGTAAACATTGCAATTTATGTTAATTAATATATTTTTGCAGTCTGGCTGGGCACAATCAGGAGCCACTTGTCAAAAGAAACTAACTTTACTTTTAGAACCACACACGCCAAACAAAATAGCTCCTCAGGAAAAACCCTCAGAGCCCCAACTGCCACCACTGGCTTCCCACAAGCCTCTCTCTCAACCACAAGCCTCACCACCTCCCCCCATCCTCCTGCTCTTGAGGCCGATTGGCTGGGTCGCGTGGGCGGAGCCAAAAAAGTCCCCCAATGAACAGCTCTGTGGTCTGAAAGGGCAGGGAAACAGCCCAATGAGCATCACCGCAGAGGAGCCAATCAGCTAGATGTTGCTGGGGCCGCTGTGAGCCGGCAGCTGGAAGTTTGCTGGCAGCTGGAAGTTTGCTGGGGCCCCTTCGGCTGTGGCTCTCAACATATTTTAACTCTCCTTGAGTCTTAATGGTCATAAGACATATCTGAAAAATAAGCAGCAATGTTGCAATAACAAGGAAATTGTTCAAAGACATGAACCAAAGACCCCATGTTTTCTAACAGGACAGGACTATAGTAGTTTAAATTCAGAGGAATGTAGTTTAGTGAAGATGAATAGTGTACCAGCAGATTTAAGTGCTGAATACTTCTTAATATCCTTTGGAGTTTGTTGAAAACTGTAAGAATTCTAATGTGAAATATACAATTGTTTAATTAATATTAATAGTGTATAGCTGGCAAATAGCTAACAAAATTGCAAAGTCTAATCATACACTGCAACTGGTTTTAATTAATCTCTTTGGCTCAATACTATAAAGGGGTTTTTAGTCTCAAAAAACTTTTTTTCAAATTATAGAAGTTGCTGAACAATCCGGTTGATAGCAAACTGATTGATACTAGCCAATGTGAAGGATTTTCTTATTTTATTGCTGATTTTATTTTATTTTGTATGTTTCTAGGTTTGATTGGCTTTCTTTTGCTGTTTATTCACTGGCATTACACCCATTATCATATAAACTGCTTGTTGTTATTTAATTTTTCTCCTATTACTCTGATTGAAAGAGCTATATCTAATGTGAAAAACAAAACAAAAACAAAAAACAAAACAAAACAAAAAAACAGAACTCCTAACTATTCCCTGTCAAATACATTGGACATATTCCTTCTTTTGGGTCCTTGATTCTGATCATGGACTTTTATCCAGATGGAAATTTCATGAAGGCCAATGAAGCAGTTGTTTGTTGTATTTATGAATTCTGTGATCATGCTTGAAAAAGTTTCCCCTTGTCTAATATTATAAAGTACATTCTACTTTTGTTCTACTTATGATTTGATTTCAATTTTATAACATTTTTAATGTTAATTTTTCTAATGAATGTAAAGAAGGAAGCTGTGTTGATTTGGGGGAACAGGGAGGGTTTTGAATTTTTTGTGCCATACTTATGGTACATTAACTGGTTTACTTTCAGTGTTTTTAATTTTTCATATGGAGATTTTGCTATTTTATTACCAAATTCTACAATAAAAGTAGAAATCATCTGCCTGATTACTACATTTCTACAGAATTCAATATAAATGTACTGGTGAAATACATTCCAGCCTAGGCATAAGGCTCTCTGGGTTCTTGCTCTAAACCTGCTATTTGCTAATGGTTGGAGTTTGGCCAGTCTCTATTCTCTCTGTGCATCTTATTAGAAATATGACTTTCAAAAGCCCAGACAGGACAATGGCTCTTTAAAACCATACTGTTTTGTTGTCCCTTAAAAAGCATCAATTAGTAGGAAACTGGCTTTAAGCCTAGCTCTTTTGTTTGAATGCCACCTCCTGTTGAAATTGACCTTGTCTTTCTACATCTGATAACATAATTTACTTGCTTCAAATTCAGAACAATATCAGCCCTTCTATTCTCACATTATTGGCATTTTGTCTTTCCTCATCACAGACTTGCTTTTATATCTGGCTCCTAGTATTCACTTTGCCTCTATGTTGCCAACTTCACATTTGCTAATGTCTGTGATGCATGCTGAACTTGCCCAGAAAATCTGGAAGTTTTTGCAAGCTCACCAATTAGCTTTCATTGTGGAAAATTCAACTCTCTACTCACCATCTCTTCAAACTTTTCTAAGATTATGTGTTTATTCAAAAGTAAAATTGGGTTGGAACTCTTATCACTTTTATGTTTCCTTCAATTCTGACATTACATACTTTTATAAACTGTATTGGTGTCTATAATTTTTTTCTTCTAATGCAATTATGCCTTCATTTTCTTTTTAAAAAAATGTAGCTCACTTGGGTTTTCCTCTGATAAAAAACAAGGGGATGATTTAAAAATAAAACCTTTTTATTGTAAATTGACAAATTATATTTATACGTATTTATTGTTTACCATGTGATGTTACATGTACATTTTTGGAATGACCTAAGGTAGTAAACATATCACCTCAAATCTTAGTTTTTGTGTTGAGAACATTTGACATTTACTGTCTTAGCAATTTGTCAATAAACAATACATTATTCTTAATCAGGATCAACTTATTGTGCAATAGATCTCAAAATTTATTTCTTCTGCATTTATTTGAAACTGTACACTTTGATCAAAACTCCCCATTCCCTTTCTCCTCATACTCCTAGTGTCTGATAATGACTACTCTACTTTTATGAGCTCAACTGTGTTATATTATCTTCATATCAGTGAGATTATGAATACTGGTGCTTTTGACTTACTTCATTTAGCATAATTTCTTCCAGTTCATCAGTTATGTTGCAAATGGTAGAATTTCTTTCTTTAAAAAGGTTGAATACTAATAAAATTATGCATATGCACTATAATTCTTTATAATTACATTATGTATATATACACTAAAATTTCTTTATTCATTCATCCTTTGATGGACATTTACTTTTTTCCATTTCTTGATTATTGTGAATAATATTTCACTAAGCAAGGAATACAGCTATTTCTTCTAATATAATTTTTTTTTCCTTTGGATATATATCCAACAATGAAATGCTGGATCATATGGTAGTTCCATTTCTACTTTTTGGGAGGAGTTAGGGGGAGTATGGGGATTGAACTCAGGGATACTCAACACTGAGCCACATTTCCAGCCTTATTTTGTGTTTTATTTAGAGACAGGGTGTCACTGAGTTGCTTTGCACCTCACTTTTGCTGAGACTGGCCTTGAACTCATGATCATCTTGCCTCAGCCTCCCAAGCTTCTGGGATTACAGGCATGCACCAGTATACTCAGCTCTAATTTTTCAGAAAACACCACACAGTTTTCCATAATAGATGTACTGGTTTAAATTTCCAGGGATAATGTACAAGGGTTCCCTTTTCTTGACATCACTGGCACTTGGTATTTATTAACTACCCTTTCATATTGCTGTTGTTGTTTGTTCTATTTTCTCTATAAAATTCTTTCATCTTAATTCCTTATGAACTCCTGAGATTTAACAAAACGTTTTTACTTCATGGTCTATTGGGTTGGCTACTTTTATAGTTCTGATTGTTCAACATCACCTTGTTCGTGGAATTGCCTTCAACTAATTCTCTCACACTTTTCCATTGTGGTGTATACATTCTCATGAATGTACACTAATGATTCCCAAATGATTAATAGCAAACTTTCCAAAAGTGGTGATTTTTCACCCCAGAATTATCTTGTTCTAAATATCATTGTCTTCATTAATAGTTTTATCCACTCCACATTAACTAAATGAAACTTACAGGACTTCATTGGGTATATAGTCTATTGCTTACTTCCTTGGATATGAAACATAATCAAATAACACTATTTAAATTTAAGTTGGCTATACTTCATAATTCCGAGTTAAATTACTCTGAATCTTTCATTTGTACACTTTTTTAAATTCTTTTCTTTCATTTTATTCTAATGTATTCCAACTGATTCTTCCATGACATAATTTCCTTTCTCATTTTGCGGAATATCTGCTTCATTTTTTTCTTTCTACTTGTGTAAGTCTATCTAAGCATATTTTCTATAGTCAAAAAAAAAAAACAAGAAAAAGGAAAAGTAATTTTATAATAGAACTAATTGTTTCAGATGTAGTTGTTCTTTCACATAAAAATCTTATGAGGATATTAATATTTGTCTCATGACCTATGCTAGCCAGAACACAGCATTACATTGCTTCATGAGAGAATAGTAGGACTCTACAAAACAGGAAGCCAAAGAGAAGGAAAGAAGAAGAAAAAGGAAAAAAAAATCTGCGGAATAATGTGAAGAAAAAATGTTATTTTATCTCCCTGAAATTTTTGTTTTGAATGCACTTGTTTCTAAAACTGAAATCATCAGAAAGCACTCAGTTTTTTTTTTTTTAATGTAATAACCTTGACTATGTGACACAGGTTTTTCTTCCTATTTATATCAGCCAAAGAACTTCAAAGCTTCTTAAACTTGATAAGAAATTTAATTATATTTTGTCATCAATAATTTATGGTTCCAAATTATACTAAATTGGCAGCTGGTGATGTGAAGTGCAAATGAAATCAGGCCAATTCTAGCCAAATCAGGCATAAAATTATATTTTAATAAACTTTGATTCTACTTCCTATTACCCTTTTCTCTTTATCATGCATGCCTGAGCTCCATGTGTAATTTGTGTACACAGATGCTGAGTTTTATTGCTTTGGTAATTTAGAAATCTGACTGTTGTAAAGGAGATATTAGTACATACAGGCAGAAACTAATGAAAATAGTTTTCTTAATTTTTTTTTAAACTGAGGTAATGGAAATCTACTGCTTAGGAAAATGCTAAAGGAAAAAGATAAAAGAGACAAACATATGCCTTCTCAACTTGTTTCTTTTATAGAGTTGAAGAGTAGCTTGCCTAAAGGCTTTTGTACTAATTAATTATATAACATGAGGAATTAAAGGGCTACTTTCAAGAATGTAGCCTTTAGGCCAAAGAAAGTTAGTAAAATAAATTTGACATGTCTATTTTTTATAGAAAATGGGCCTTTTAACCTAATATTAGACAACCATGATACAATTTTTAAAAATGAATATATGAACATACCAGCTAGAAATTGTGAGCAGTTAAATTAATGGTGGGTGAATAAATCCAAACCTCTTGTGATATTCTAAAAACAGAACAAAACTGGGCTGGGGATGTGGCTCAAGTGGTAACGCGCTCACCTGGCATGAGTCGGGGGGCTGGGTTCCATCCTCAGCACCACATAAAAATAAAAAAAAAATAAAGATGTTGTGTCCACCGAAAACTGAAAAATAAATATTAAAAAAATTATCTCTCTTCTCTCTCTCTCTTTGAAAAAAAAAATACAGAACAAAACTATGTGGAATTCATGCTTTACCATAACTAGAACAGCTAACTTTCAATCACCTGTAAATTGAATAATAAATACCAACTCAAGTGTGAGCTTTGATTCTTTTGTGCAAACCTCTGATTCCTAAAAAGCAAAGGCAGTCAAATGAAACCTGCATAGGTAAGACAATAGGAGAGCAAGATGCATGATTAAGATTGACATATATTCAATAACAGAAAGTCTCATCTACATGTAAAAATAGTGGAAAAGATTCCTGGTAAATGACGAACAGGGAAGGAATTTTACAGAATGTTTGGAGCTTGAAGGTTTTAAAAGCAAGCAAGTTTATTTTCAGTAGAGAACAGTTGAAAAGGAGGGGACACTCTTTATTTGAAGAAAATAGAAACTTCAGAAACATGAAAGAAAATAGCATATCTGAAATTTCATAGGCAGGAATCCCCACATCTAATGTTCCTTATTCAAAAATTTATCTAAATACAAATCAAATTAAAGCAAAAATATATTTTGTTATGTTGGAGTGCCCTTGTGAATTTGATGTCTTATAAACCACTGCAAACCATGAGCTTTTGCCACAGATGCAAATAATCACATACTTTCATCATTGTAAAACTTCTATGCAAAGTAAGGAGCAAATGGGAGGGAAGACCATTTAGCTTGCATACTACAAAATGACTCAGATATAATGTATCAAACATTTGGTGATACTTACAAATATAAATTTGAGCAACTGATATAATATTAGAAATATATAGGAAAAAAAAATTAAAAATTATAAAAGGAAAGAGTAATATAGCATTAAAATGATGAATAAATTATAAATTTTCAAAAAAATATCTGCATGAAAAGTTAATGAGTAAATAAAAACAGTAAAACAAGAGGGTGACATAAAATATTTAATAAAAATGGTCAGAAATCTTGTTTGAAAAGGAAAACTGGCAAAAAAGATAGGAAAATATGTATAAC
This sequence comes from Marmota monax, assembly GCF_021218885.2. Lineage (NCBI taxonomy): Eukaryota > Metazoa > Chordata > Mammalia > Rodentia > Sciuridae > Marmota > Marmota monax. The sequence continues at coordinate 11,382,810 of NW_026693153.1, forward strand.
TAAATTCTCTGATGAAGTCAATCAAATGATAGAATCAAACATTTACTAAAAAATTTAATACATTTTCCCCCCTAGGAATAAAGACCTGAATCCATATATTTGAATGGACCATGAGAGTACCAGTGAAAACTGGCCTATCAAAATAAATTTGTATACATTTTATTTTTGTAATTCTGTTAAGCTTTATAGTTAAAATATAGCCAAGATCTCTTGGTAAAGTAACTATCAACAAGAACAAAAGAATTATAAGATTTCAGCAGTGAAGAGCACACAATAAAATTTGCTTTTGGAAGACACAGTGACTTACACATAGGTGACTGTCTTCCAAGGGTTTAGTCAACAAAACAACAACAAAAGTTTCTTCCCTCAATAGATCAAGGAATTTTCGACTCATGAGTTTTTCTTAAGCAATCCTCTAGAGGAAAAGTTCCATCCAACTGAAAAATAAGTGGTGAAATTTCAGCAGAAAGACTGAAAATTTAGGTAAGAGGATAAAGAGTAATGCTTTTTAAATATGGTACCTCATTAGTGTGTAGAATTTTTAATGTTTTCTGTATCGTAAAAAGTAAAATTTTTAAAAAGATAAAAATATGTATTATGTTGTATGATGATGTATGGTGTTTTTAAATACATAATAGAATTTTATAAAGAACTAAAACAATATAATTTTATAAGGACAAAAGAAAGAAAAATGTTGAATAAGCTTATGAATTGTCATAAATATTATACTACATTATTGGAAGTAAAATTTAACTTTGAAGTTAAATTACATAATTTGAAATCCATAAATTGGATTATAAAACATTAAATTTGATAAATTTGTGAATGAATAAATAAAGCCAGTTTTATGATATTTTGAAGAAAACTGGGCTGGAACCATTTATAACCTGTATACAGAAATGTTTTCTAAAAGTGATTCAAAATAAAGATGTGATAAAAGATTGATACATATGAATTTATAAAATAATCTACAAGCTATTGCATAGTCAAACAACTTAATAAAATATAAAAAGATTATTGATAAACTGAAGAACATATTTGCAATACATATTGCAAATGAATAGTAACATTTGTAATATATAAAGGATTTTTGAACTGTTTTGGGAAAAAAGAACAACCTCATGGAAAATATGGGAATAGGAAAACCAGACAATAGAAATGCAGATGCAAAAATGGCTTTCAACATATGAAAGAATATGTAATCTTCTTCATAATTTGGTACATGAATATAACCACTACACTGAAATGACATTCATAAACTCTTCAGTTAATACTTAAAAACTTATGTATGTAAACATAGGTTGACCAGTTGTCAAGACATATTCTCATGTTATTGGAAGAGATGTAAATTTGTACATCTCTCTGGGGGAGGAATTTTGTGAATGTGTACCAAAATTATAGGTTTATGGACATACTGACTAGTGTTTCAATTCTGGTAATTTATTCTGAAAAATATACCTTCAATAATATAATTACACACATTTCCAAAATACTGAAAACAACTTAGCAGGCACACATAGGAAAATAAAATGTACATTGAAAATTGAAAAATGTTATATTTACATAGTGGATATATGGAATATGTTATGTCCATATAGTAAAAAAAAAATCAGCCATAAAATGATCTATTTGGACTGAAAGGGACATTATTTCTAGAATTTACTGTTAGATAAAAAGAGTTAAATCACAAAAGTATACCTATATACATTATTTTTTATTAAAAGAAAAATTAGAAAATGTACATATATTTGCCCACCGGTGTAAAAAATAAAACCACAGGATAAATACACCAGATAATGACAACATTAATTGTTAATAGATAGGTTGGAATAAATGTAAAAACTTAGTGGTTGAGATAATATAAAAAAGTATGGAAAAATAATATTTCTGAGAATGTTTTTTTGTTTACTTTTATCTTTTAAAACATAAACTTTTGCATGATTAAAAAAAACATAAAATCAAGAAGGATAACAGAAAATGAGTTAGACAGAAAAAAAGAAAAAAAAAGTCAAATCAGCTAAACAATTTGAAAGGTCTGAAATGAACACATAGAAGCGGAGAAAAATAAAAAATCTAATGCGCATACTACTTCAACACAATATTTGACCATATAGCCTCTGGCTAAAGGCAGCTGTAAACAACCATTGAACTCTGGATATTAGTTCTGTTTTTCACACCAATATCAGCTAGTAATTCTCAAGGAACTTAGTGCATCTTAAAAGAGGGAGCAAGAGGTAAACATACTGTGAATATTGCATTCCTGACAAGAAGTGTTCACAGAACTCTTGGAATATAAGGTCGCTTATTTCAATTCCGCCTTTGAGGATTTTCTTGGCCTTTTGATAAAATCTCTTTTTAGCCAGAAAAAAAAAAAAAGGAAACTGTGTCATTTTTACCAATATAGGATATTGCTGCCCACACAGAATACCCATAAGGAACAAATCAAATTTGGGGAAAAAAAAGTATATATGATCTTGGAAGCAAATAATCAAAAATAGGTTTAATCATCCAATAACATATGCTATATGCTGATATTTTTCCAGTTTCAGAACAAGGACTACAGTCAAATTGTATTTCATAGCACTTTACTTTCCAAATCACATATGGTAGCTGAATCTGTGCAAGAACAAATAAATCAAATCAAATCAAATCAATTTCAGTAATATGAATCAGGGTTTCCCAAAGTTTAGTACAATCAATTGCAAATTTATTTTGCAAGTTTAAGTGTTCATGGTAATTTTTTAAAATAATGATATATCACAAGCAGTAACTGAATAAATTAAGCTTAATGAATCTGAAACATTATACTAATTATATTCATTTAAATAAGAGTCTTTATGATGAAACCTCCATGAAAATATTTATAGGGTTTAAGTATTCACTAAAATGTTGTGAGTGCCAATGAACTTTAAATCTACGCTATGTGGTGTGCCTTTTTGAAGGCATGAAAATGTAAGGCTTGGAAAACTTTACTGAATAAGGAAGACTTAATGAATAAGTTGAAAAAAAAATAATAAAGACTAATGTACTGCCAGAGATTGATAGGCTACAGAAGATATAGTTGTAAAACATCATGTACCCTCACATAAAGCACTAAATCCATGTGTTGACATATGACATAAAATATTCTGGTAGAAACTTGCAGATATTATGGATACTCCTGGCTTTCTAATCAAAATTCAGTCTATTATTTTAAGTGTATCTATGTGTTAAGTTGTTTCTCCAAATAAGCATTGCAGTAATAATTAGAATGATTTTTTTTTACAGGGACATAAATTTCCAGGTATCTCTTCCCAGAATTTTTATGAATAGTTTAGTTTTCAATACTGTCATATCTCTTTATTTATGATAAATATTCCTGTCTAGGTCAAGATTTATCTATTATTGTATTTCAACTTTATTCCAGGACATTGAAAAATTATGAGACTCTTGTACATACAGTAATTAACTTATGTCTTGTTGGAAATATTCCTGTCGTTCAATGGAGTGGACATGTAATGTTTACTTGCTTAACAGCTTAAAAATTGTTCTGGTTTATTTGGGGTATGTCATTCTTTCCTTCCAGCACATTTCATTGTCTCTGGTGAAAGTGACCTCACTTCCTTTTCTAAGAAAAGTGTTTGATATTTCCATTGTTTATATTCATTTGTTTCATTAAGTAAATTTATTTTATATGAAAGTAGATTCACCTTAGTTCTCCAGGATTATTTTAGTTTGCATTTTCTGAAGGAACTTTTAAGAAGAGTGTTTGAAAAATGTGACAAGGCAACTGGTCTACCTCCCATACTTCTGATTCTAGATTTCTATTACATTTGAAAATATCTCTCCTGATACAAGTGACATAGCTGATAGGGTAGTCCAGACCTCTTCTGATGGCCTAATTCTCTGGTGGTCCCTAATCACCAAACTCTTAGCTCTACTTAGTAAATTTAAGTAAAGGAATATCTCAGTAGATCGTTTTGAAGCTAAATATAATGTAATTCTTTCTCCATTTTTTTTTTCCAGAGAAACTACATCTTCAGAAGAATAGAATCCTTCACTCCTGCCAGGATAGAATTCCTTTTCTTTTCTGCAACTCTCTTGGCACAAAAAAACCCAAGATAAAATGGCAGTAACCATAAATAGAAGTTTAATGCAACTCTCTCTGCTTCAAGTACTTAAAGTTAGCCCTCTTTCTGTGGGAATTCTAGGACCAGATTGTCTAATACTGTGGGAACTGGAAGCTCATATTCCTCACGTTGGTCATTTGGAGTGATAGTAAGAAGGGCCTTTCCTATTTCAGCCTTTTAGTTCTCAGATCCATTCATTTTAGCTATAGGGGAACGGTGATCATGAAAACTTAGTGTTTTTCATATTAACAATTCTTAATTTTGAAATAGCAACAACAAAAATAAATGTGATACTCATATTGGGTCAGATATTTTTTCTAATTTCTTTATCTATGAAATCTTATTTAACATTCAAAATTATCTTTGCACATGGCTTCATTTGGTTAAGCAACTTTCCTAAATCCTCCCAGGTGCTAAAGTTGATGGAAGACATTTGAGTATTCTAGCTCCACAGATCAAATTAAACCACATTATAATATCTCTTAAAAGATTTTCATTTCTTTAACACAATATTGTGTTATCCAAGAATGTTAGATATTTCGTAGCTATATTGCCATCATATAAACCACAAATATGTTAATAATGGAATTAGTGGCAGTTTAAATATTTTTAAAATGCATTTTGAAATAGCAATTACTAATGGTATTCCAGTTTTTATGAGGACATATTGTCGTGACCCCTCGCCGGCAAGGGAAAACACGACACAGGATTCTTCTTTCAGCAGTTTATTCAGGCCTTAATTCAAGTATCATCTTCTAGTGACCCCCCGCCGAGCGCCCAAGCACAGCCTAATAAAGCCTCCCGCATAGCAATCCCAAGCTGCCACGTGGATCTCTCTCATAGGGTGGTAAGGGATTGCATGCCAACTCTCCAAAAAAGGAGTTGTTTATCACAGGCCACAGTGGAAGCCGGCGCCATCTTCTAATGGCGGCCACAGTCTATAAGAATGGCTTATTACAGTTCCCCCTTCTGTTTTATAAAACAATGCAGGAGAAAGTAGAGGTCCTATCCCACTGTGCAGAAGTGGCTGCAGTCTATGGTTCAGTCTTAAGGAGGGCCCTTCCCTAGACCTGGTCCCATATCAGCCGACGCCTTTTTTCGTAGGGTGGGGCGTGGACGTCAAACCCGCATGCAATAGGACATGCTTTCCTTGAGGTCCGTTGAGGGATCACTCAAGTGCAGTGCCTTGCCTCGCATCCTGCATCGTGATGACGGCGAAAAAGAAAGGGGATTTTACAAGTAGCCAGTCAGTGACTATGAGGTTGGAAGTGGCAACACCATCCCTCAGCCCCTGAGAAAACGAAGGGTCCAAAGCATAAAGTGCAGCACCAGCATGGAAGCCCACCTGCGTGCAATGGCAACAAGGCCTGCAGAGTGCATGGGCCTTCCATAACTGGGAAAGCAGGAAGAGGAGGGCCTGCCAATCCCAGTGCAATGTCAAAGATAACTTGGGGTGCAACGGCCAAAACCCAGGAAATTATTGCTTAAGTTGTGCAAGCCAAACTTGTGGAGAGATACCATTCTCTAGGGCTGCAAAAGCCTGGACGATCATAGCCTTTTCTTGGCTATGACGAGCTCTTAGGCGACAGAAAAGCCACAGACAAAGGACAACCCCAAAACAACACATCGCTCCAAAAATGTCTACTCCCACCCATTCCTTAAAGAAAGAAAAGCAGAAGACAGCCAATTCGTAAATTGGCCCAATGTCACAGGGTCCACACGAGTGTTGTTCAACATGGCAATTTGTGTCAGTTGAGTCTGGATCAGCTTTTCTGCTTCCATGGACCAGTTTCCGGCCAGGTACTCTCCGATGATTTGAGAGGTATTTCTGGAATCATTAAATCTGAGAGACGTTATACATAGATGTGCACGATGATCAACACAACCCAAATGTACTAGGTCTAACAATTCCTCAATCTGAGCTTGGAGGAGATCCACCCTTTGATTAACGGCCAAAATTCCTGATAAAATATGTTGATTGATTTTACTTTGAGACTCTAAAATGCTGGAAGTTTGTTGGATGACCTGATTAATAGTGGCAGCAGTTTGAACCTGGCTGGCCATGGCTACTCCAGCTGTAACTACTGCAGCAGCAGACACTGCCACAGCTGTCACTATAGCTGCCGTAATTCCAAAATCTCTACACAACATATAATACCAGTATACTTTTTAATCATGGAAAATCTTACTATTAGTTTGCTGTTGTTTTCTTGCTTTCACAAATTTTGGTCATAGAAAAATTTATATTTTTATTAAATTTGCTTTGTTACAATCACTGTGTAATTATATATAACGATGCTGATTAAAAAGCACACATCTGTTTTATGGTTTTAAAAAACTTTTATAAAATAAAGAAGTGATTTTGTGTGTCTGTCACAGATTGTGAAAGTTCATGCAACACATAGGGCAGAGACTAAATAAAACAAAGTTTAATGTAAAAAAATGACATTATAGTGAAATTAATCTCAAAGATAATCCTCATATCTACTTCTAATACACGAAAGGGCCAGATGTTCTCAAATATTATTTTTTTTTCAGGGTCAATTGCTAGTATTGTGAAGATACTCAGGCCTCTTTTCTGCCACCAGAGGTTCTGAATCAATTGTCCTGAGGTGCAGTCAGCTCAGTCAACTAGATGAAATATAGGAATCATCTATGTTGCCCTATTTGTTACAACTCAAAAACAGTGGTTGATTCTGAATATTAAAGAACTTGGTAATATAGTCGCTGAGCTGGATGTGGAGAGTTGGATTGTCAGTTCACTCTATATATGTTCATCCCAAACTTCAAACAATGAAGTTATCTTTTATTGAGTCCTTCCATTTTATTCTCTAAAGACATTTCCACTGAAGGCAAATATTTAGATTTTTTTCTTCACACCATAACTTACAGCCATAAAACATTTCTAACACTGTATGAAGTAGACATAAAGTCTCAAAAAATATTTTTGAAAGATCAAAATTGAGAAAAGAGAACATATAATTATTCTGAATTGTTTCTTAATTTTCAAAGTGTCTACTTCATATAATTATTTTGAGCTGTTTATTAATATTTTAAGTTCCTTATAGAATACCTCAAAATTTTTTATTATATTTTCAATAAATTATACCTTTAATTAATTTTATTGTTATTATTGATAGTAATTATTTAAAAAATAAATAGTTGGTGAGTTGATGACAAGGAATTCAAACTTTAATATACCATAGTTTTCCATCTACATTACTAGAAGATAACTATAAAATTCAAGCATTGCCATATAAACTAATTATAAGTAAGCTTAAATTTTTAAACATTTCAAATTCCTTTAAAATTATCTTTATATCTGTTATTCAGACACTCCTATAAATTGTGGCTTAATTTGGCTCAGCTGTTGCTTATAAACCAACTTTAAAAAAAAGTAACTTTCCAACAGTTGGCACTTTAATATTCCTAAGGAGTTAGGCTACTTTTAAAGTATTAAAACTAGTTTTCACTTCTTAAAAAATAATTATTTCTAGAAAGTTATTGTAGATTTAGATTATAACACTGCACTATAATTATGGTTCAGATGGTACCGTTATTCTTAGCTCCTGTTTTCATTTGTATATAACTTCATGACAAGTACCTTTTTGGGCTAGAATTTCTCACACTTTTCAAGCAAAAAATAGATTTTTTTCCCTGTAGATTGTTTGAATAAGCAACAATTCACCAACTGCTAGGATAAAAAGGGTGTTTGGGTAGTGCTGTGAGAAAGTTTTCTTTTTCCTATTTTTTATAACTTTTAACAGTTATTTTCAATTTACATTGGTTTTAGAGTTTTAATGTTATGCATAGTTTCAACTGTTCATAATCCAATATAAAAATTATTTATTGTGTTGTAAGAAAGGTTACAGAGGGAATACAGTGTTTTTCAAAATATAAAAATTAGTGAGACTTTTGATCTGAAGTTTGTACTTTTTACACAAGATTTGAAATCAACCTGAAATTTTACCTTGATTGATTTCTATGCTTACTGTGTTGGCAAAATACCTGCTAATGGCATTATGGATAAAAGAAGACCTTTGGTTTTTAGACTCTGAACACAGAACTGAGAGAAAGTCCTACTTCAGCATTGGCACAAACACCATGGCCCAGAACTGATTGGTAGCCACCAGGCACTCAGTACGCATGACTATCAAACACTCAACTCCGGAGTGCTGGGGAAACCAATGTTGAATAGTGAATTTGAGTCTGTTGATATTCTTTTTGCCTTTATTCATATTACTGTGGCATCTGAGAAGGGACCTTCTAGACTCCTTTATGCAAAAGCTGTCCTATATTTAGTAGTTGCTGTTTGCAGATTTCGCTTGTATTTACTATTCCACATGGTTGTCTGCAGCAAAGTATTTGCTCAAAAATTCAGACTTTTTTTTTTCTATCCTACAAGCTATGCAAGTCTATTCAATTACTACTTCCTTTATTTTACATAGTTATGTAGCAAGGCTGGAAATAATGATGACTTTGTTCTGACTGCTTCATCAAATTCTGGCCACCTTGCCAAATCTGGCCTATCACACTATAAAAATGGTAAGGATAAATATAGTAATAACTAATAAAAGTTTCCCATTATTAAGTTTCTGCTATGTACTCACTGCTTACATGTCTCTGTCTGGAGGCTGTATTCAGATAGTTCTTGGTTTATACATTGTAGGAAGCAGCATAAGCTGTCCTCTTACTTCAGAGATACCAAGGACTTAATTCCCGAAACCTGTGAATATGTTATGATACGTTATGAGGTAAGAAAAAGTAACATTGTACATGAAATTAAGGTTTCTAATCTGTTATTCACCAAGTGGAAAAATTATCCTTGATTTTCTTGTTTAGCCCAATATATTCCCAAGAGAGAGGTAAGAGATTCAATGTCAAGAGTGGTACACCATGAAAAATACTCAGTCACTGGTGGATCTGAAGACGGAAGCAAAGCCAGATAGATGTTAAAACCTGGTAAAGGCAAGGATGTGTGGGGCTGGGGATGTGGCTCAAGCGGTAGCACACTCGCCTGGCATGCATGCAGCCCAGGTTCCATCCTCAGCACCACATACAAAGATGTTGTGTCTGCCGAAAACTAAAAATAAATATTAAAAAAAAAATTCTCTCTCTCTCTCTCTCTCTCTCTCTCTCTCTCTCTCTCTCTCTCTCTCTTTAAAAAAAAGGCAAGGATGTGGATTTTCCCATATGAATTACAGAATAAGCTAACACATTGATTTTAGTCCAGGGAGATCTGCTTTAGATTGCTGACTACCAGAAATATAATCAAAGTAATTTTTGTTAAGATAAGTAACCAGGTTTGTAATACTGCATTATAGCAACAATAGGAAATTAATATAACTCATTTCTGCTGTGTCTATAAATGTGAATGATGGGGAAAGATCAAAGATTATCATAGGATACAAATGTTCCTTAAAATAATAATTTGATGGTTTATCAAATACATCTTAGAAGTCCTATGTATCCTGAAGATGGTTCATTACATAGACACTTTGAAGAAATTAATGGATTTTTAGGAAAGGATAGCAAAGTACAAAACAAGTATGAACCAACAAATCAAATATAAATAAAACATTTGAAATTTTGTGTGAATAAAGTAGGAGGAAAAAATGCAAATAATTGACCACTGTCTGCATTGCATATTACATTATTCTGTACAAGATTTCCCCAAGGAATTGAATATTCCAAAAGAAGCTTTTGAAATTAGCAAAGTTTGTATATGTCACATATGAATTGTTGAATTAATTAATTTGTTAACTACACAGCTTCATTGGTACAGTGCACCTGGGTGTCACAAATCTCAATAGTCTCAATAGATAAAAGTTTTTCCTTCAGTGAAGACTTTGATGAAACTTACCTAAAATTTCCTCTTTAATATCTTTTTTTCTATTTTAATATATTAAATTAAATGCCAGCAAATTAAAAGGATAAACCAGATGTGACAGATTTAATTGTGTCCACCCAAATAATCATAAGCTGAAGTCTTAACTATCAGTAGTAGCTCTCAGAAGGTGACTATATTTAAAGACAGGGTGTTTATAGAGATAATTAAATGAACACAAAATTGCCAGGGTGTACCTTAATCTGATTGTTGTCTCATAAGAAGAGAGACTTGGACACAGACATGTATACAGTGAAAACGTGCATAAGAAGACAGCTGTCCACAAGTCAAGAGGGAGGTCTGAAACAGGCACATCAGTCATGAGCTTCAGAAGGTCCAACTCTTCGGATATCATGGTCTACACTTCTGATATCAGAATTGTGAAAAAATTTAATTTCTGTAGTTTAAACTATTCATTCAATGGTACTTCGTTATGTGTTATGACAACACTAGTAAACCAGTGTATTAGGTCAAATTGGTCACATTAAAAGCATCAGTGCTGTTTTTGTTTTTTGTTTTAATGTGCTTCATAGCATTTTGTAAATTTCTTTTGTTGAAAAGTAAACAGAATCAGTTTACTTGGTACAACTAGGAGGTGACAAATCAAGCAATGGAATCTAAAAAAAAAAGTCTCAAAAGTTTTAAAATAATAATCAAAATTTAAAGAACAGGAAAATAAAAACCAGGAAACAGCAAACATTTTTTCCCCCATGAAATCACCCAGAAATGAGACTAGTGCAAGCCTACAGGAAAGTTATGTCATCCAGAACTTTATGGAAAACTATTTGAAGGAAAAGAGAGCAGTAGTGTGGAAACAGAAGGGAAGGCAAGTGCAGGCTGCCAGACTGAAATAAGAAGGCATAAGTCTGGAACTGATGGAAAAGTGAGAATTAACTTAGAAAAAATGTATGTGGCAGCAGAAGCCCAGCACCTTGCAGAGGGAAATTTCTGTTAAAAACCTTATTTATCTTACATTTGTGTTCTAGATAGCTCTGATAGTTAGCCATTATAAAACTGCGAAAGTAAAAGACATGCTATAATTATTAATGTAATAACTCACCTGGCATGTTCACTGCACAAATAAGCCACACTAAACACCAATTAGTTTTATTTCACTTTTGATCCTGCTTATTCTCTTCCTGGCTTATGTTTCAGAAGTAATACTATAACATCTTTACTTTCTGTGATGATTTTCATTCTCTGAAATAAAATTTGCTAGTATTAGTCACTGAAATCACTAGTCATTTTAGATGTTTCTTTCTCATTTGCTTAGCATTGTGAGTTTTGTTTATGTGTTAAGTTCAAAGGTTCTTAACATGGGAGATAATTTAAGCATAATTTGTGCCTTCAGAAAACATACACTAATAAGAAGTATAATTAAATTAGCACATAGTAATTTGTAGCAATCAAAATATAGTTAAAATATTAAAATTAGAAGCAAATCAGTCCTCCACTTCATTTTTTTCCCATTTTTAATTGACAAAACTTGTAGATATTTACCACTTACATTATGGTTTGATTAGACAGTGTGAAATTGTTAAATCAAAATAATTAAAACATGCATTATCTCACATGCTTATTAATATTTTTAATGTGATACAAATCCACTCTCCTGGTGACTATTAAAATGTAATATATTATTATTATGTATAGTCACCACATTGTATAAGATATTTCTTGAACTTATTCCCCTTATCTAACTGAAATTTTGTATCCTTTGATGACCATCTTTTCAAATCCTTACCCCATAGCTCCTGGTAATCAGCTTTCTACTCTGAACATCTGATCTCAACCTTTTTATATTCCACATATGAGATCAAGTAGTATTTATTTTTAAAGAGAGAGAGGGAGAGACAGAGAGAGATACAGAGAGGGTTTTTTAATATTTATTTTTTTTTTAGTTTTTGGCAGACACAACATCTTTGTTTGTATGTGGTGCTGAGGATTGAACCCAGGCCGCACGCATACCAGGCGAGCTCGCTACCGCTTGAGCCACATCCCCAGCCCCAGTATTTGATTTTCTGTTTCTGGCTTACTTCACTTAATGCTTTACAGGTTCATCCATGTTATAATAAGGGACAGAATTTCCTTATTTTATGGCTGAATGGTGTTCCCACCACATGTAGTTTATCCATTCCTTGGTCAACAGCCATTTAGATTGCATTCATAATTTGGCTATTATGGATAATGCTATATTGAACATGTGTGTGATATATCTCTTTATACACTGATTTAAATTTCTATGAACCATGTACTCAGTAGAGACATTGTCAGATCATATAATAGTTTTATTTTCAATATTTTAAAGAATCTTGATACTGGTTTTCATAATGGCAATACTAATTTACATTTCAACAATGAACAAATGTTTTATTTTTATCATATCCACACATTTGTTATCATTCATCATTTTGATAAATCATTTTCATTTGTGTAAGATGCTATTTTCTTGTGGTTTTAATTTTCCTTTCCATGGTGACTACTGATGTTAAGCATATATTCATATACCTGTTGGCTACATGTATGATTTTTCTCTGAAATGTCTATTCAGGTCTATTGCCCATTTTTAAATCAGATTATTGGTTTTCTTGTAATTGAATTTTGTTAGTTTCTTGTGCATTTTTTATATTAATCCTTACCAGATACATGGGATTGATCTAAAAATATTTACTCTTGCTCTACAGGTTATTTATTCACTTTGTTGATTGTTTCATTTACTGTGCAAGTTTATTAATATGTCATAATCTCATTTGTATATTTCACTTTTGGTGACTTGATTTTGGAGTAATATATAAAAATCATTGCCCATACCAATGTCAGGGAATATCCACCCCCATCTGTTTTTTTTTTTTTTCCTAGTAGTTTTACAGTTTCTAGTTTTGTGTTTCTTTTCAATAATTTTGATTTGATTTTTTGTTTAATCATGTGAGGTAGTTTCATTCTTCTGCATGTGGATATCCAGATTTCTTACCACTATTTATTAAAAAGGACTATCCTTTATTGTATTGTATGTTCTTGGCATCTTCACAGTGGGTCAATTGATGGTAAGAATAAGGATTTACTTTTGTGCTTTTTTTTCTGTTCTTTTGGTCTGTGTGCCTACTTAATGCCAGTACCATTATGTTCTAATTACTATAGCTTGTGTGGTATATTTTAGAATTAGATTTTTTTCTTTGTGCTCAAGCCAGGTTTTTTGTGGTACCACAAAAATTTTAGAATTCTTTCTTTCCATTTTTGTGAAAAATTTCATTGGAGTTTTGATTAGTAACTGCATTGAGCCTATACATCTCTTTGGATAATATAGACTTGGAAGCATATTAATTCTTCCAGTCCATGAACATGGAATATTGTTCTGTTTATTTGTGTCTTTTCAATTTTTTTAATCAATGTTTCATAGTTTGGGGTGTGCAGATCTCCCTTCTTAATTAAATTTATTCCAAAGAGCTGTGTGTGTGTGTGTGTGTGTGTGTGTCTGACTATTGTGAATAGGATTTCTTTCTCACAGAGTTGAGTAAAAAAGAAAAAAATGATGACTTTTGTATATTGATTTTTCATGGTTAAATTTTAATGAATTAAGTTTTTGGTGAAGTTTTCAGTGCTTTTTAAACATTCATGTCATTTAAAACAGGGACAATTTTAAATATTTTCTTACCAATTTGATAGCTTTTATTTATTTATTTTGCTTAATTTTTCTAGATAGAGCTTTCAGTATTCTGTTTAAAATATTACAAGAATGTGCATCATTTTTTTGTTTTGTTCCAGATATTAAAGGTAAGAATTTTCAAAATTTTGTCAATGAGTCTGACGTTAGCTATGGGTATATCATTTATAGGCTTTTTTTTTTTTTTTGAGGTACGTTACTTCTATACCTAATTTATTAAAGAGAATTTTTCATGAAAGTGTGTTGAAGTTTGTTTCTATATATCTCACAAATTTGATTTTATTCCCTTATTTCAATTACTTTAACAAATTTATAACCACATATAATATTTTACATATTTACATAGTCATATATTTTTAACTAAGCATAGTGTTACCACAGTCCTACCTGAATTTTTAAATGACAATGAGCTTCATTTTATTGATCTAGTAATTCTAAGGTAATCACTTTGACAGGCATTAGGCCATTTTTTGTTTTTTTTTAACTAAACATTGCCTACTAGAAATCTTTTTATGAATCTGTTTATAAAATAAACATGGAGAAAAAATAATCATAGTATCTTTTTCTCAATAGTTTATATAGATTATATTCCTTTTTTATGCCTTCACTCCTTCCAGCCCTTAAAGCCATCTCCCTTGTTCACTTGGGTCTTTCTTTACTATAGCTTTTTAAATAAGTTCTCGAGTTTCCTCTATTTCTCCCTTATAATCTATCCACCATCCAATAGTCAACATATTACCCCCTCGTCACTTCTCAAAATTTTCTAAAGATGTATCATTTTAAACAGAAGACAGAGCTCTTTCAATAATTCTATATAATTTGGCTACTTGTTGTTGTTGCTATCAGGGATTGAAGGCGGTGGTGTTTAAACACCAAGACACATCCCCATCCTCTTTTTATTTTTTATATTGAAAAGGGACTCACCAGGCTGCTTAGGCCCTTGCTAAGTGGCTGAGGCTGAACTTGAACTTTTGGTCAAACTAATTAAAGCCTCCAAAATTGCTGGGATTATAGGCATGTGCCACTGCACCTAGCCTAATCTGGCCAAATTTATGTGTATGAATTTACTTCCTGTTATTCTCGCCATCCTGCATTCTACTTCCTACATAGGAGCTGCCTTGCTGTTTCTTAACCATGCTAGGCAACATGTATTATTTTAGCTATTTTTGCTGTGACAAAATGCCCAAGAAAAAGAATTTAAAAGAGAGAAAGATGTATTTTGGGTCATGGTTATAGATGTTTCAGTCCATAGTCACTTGATTTCATTGCTTTAGGTCTGTGATAAGGCAGAACTTCATGGAAAGGAGTACATAAAAGAACAAAACTTCTGGGAAACAAGAGCAAGAGTGACAATGAGAGAGAGAGAGAAAAAAAAGAACCAGAATCCCCAAATATCCTTCAAGGCCATATCCCCAAGAATCTACATTCACCACCTAAAATTTCCACTACTTTCCATTAGCACCAGCTAAGTATCATACTTTCACCACATAATACTTTGGAGACTTTCCATATCCAAACTACATTCTATTAGCTTTTTCTTTAAAAAGTTATGTTTTCCTGCAAATCATGATGGACCACTTCCTCTTTCCCTTTAACTCTATTTTCAAATGCTAACTTTTCACTTCTACCCTGGATATCCTCATGAATACGCTTCAACTTTGCTGCCTACACAACAGATGCATGTTCTCCTATTATTTTTTTTAAGAGAGAGTGAGAGAGAGAGAGAGAGAGAGAGAGAGAGAGAGAGAGAAAATTTTTAATATTTATTTTTTAGTTTTCGGCGGACACAACATTTTTGTTTGTATGTGGTGCTGAGGATCTAACCCGGGCCACATGCATGCCAGGCGAGCACACTTCCACTTGAGCCACCTCCCCAGCCCATCCTATTCTTTTTTATTTATTTATCTTTTGATTTTTACAAAGTCCTCATCAGATTCTAACCACATGATTTATAATGTACTAATTTCTTTTACATTTGTCTCTCTTACTTCAAGACTTAAGATATAATATGGCAGCATATTTGTCTGTAGTGTTTATTGATGTTTACTAAACACCAAACACTGCCTGGTTATTCAAACACTTGGTAATATAAAGTGAATATTAATAATGTCAAGACCAAGTTCATTTTTTAAAAATTTCATTTGTTATATATGACAATAGAATGCATTACAATTCATACTATACACATATAGAGCACAATTTTTCATATCTGTAGTTGTACACAAAGTAGAGTCACATCCTTCATGTCTTTATACATGTACTTAGGGTAATGATGACCTTTGCATTACACCATCTTTCTTACTCCTATGTCCCCTCCATTACCCTTCCTCCTCTTTTCCCCTTTGCCCTATCTAGGGTTCATTCTGAGTTCATTTTAAATGACAATTTTGCTAATTTTTCCTAGGCTATAAATTGAAATTCTCTCCAAATAGTAACATTTTATATTAGTAAATATTTAATATTTTCATTTAGGAGATGAATTGAAGAGAGGTACATGAACCACATCCAATACAGAGGTTGACTATGTTACACTATCATGTTCACATTAAAAATTACTTTATTGTGGAAAACTGCCTTCCTAAAAAGTGTGACAAAATCATTACTTTTAAAACTAACAGTGTTATGTTAGGGATGTCACAATATAATACCAAAGACTACATGGTTTAATTTACAGATATTTGTTTTTTCATAATCATCAAGTCTTTAAATCTGAGATTAAATTGCTTGCCTGGTTTCTTATGAGTTTTTTTGTTTGTTTGTTTGTTTTTTGCTATTGAGATGACTGTCTTCTCCCTGGGATCTATATTGTCTTCACTCAGTATAGATCATCAGTGTCCACATTTACTCTTCTTATTCAGACAAAAAACATTGGATTAAGACAAATCTAAGGATTTCATTTTAATTTAATGACTTCTTCAGATACCCTATTTTCAAATATAGTGGTTTTCTGAGGTATTTGTGTTTAGGAATTTCAGAGGTGGGTACAATCCAACACATAATATTGATGTAAAAATTTAGTCTTCTTTCCTCTTTTGGGTGGAGACAGATGTTCTTATTCTTAAGAGTGATTCAGTGTTTGTGGTATTCAGGATTCCCAGATGACCGCTAACGACCCACACCCACACATAACACCTCCCCTGAAGATTGGTAGATTTTTTTACTTTCTTCCAGACAGTGGCACATGGCAAGTTGTGGGTTTGATATTCCCTGAGTTATTATTTTAACAGATCAGAGCAAGAGATTGTCTTGTTGGCTTTGAAGAAGAAAACCGTCATGAATTCAATAGCCACCTAGAGAAAAACTCAACCAACAACCTGAGGTGCAGAGATGCAGATGCCTTCTTAGCAGAGCCCTAAGGTGAGAATGCTGCCCAGTGGGCACCTTAATTTTTGCTTTATAAACTCTGAGAACTTAGGAAAGCTGTGACTGGACCTTTGACTTACACGAACCATAAGATAATTAATGGGTCTTGATTTAAATTACTGCTTTTGTGTAGATTTCTATGTAGGATCAAAACCTATCAAACGATTGGTGAGAAGAAAAGAAAGAGGAAAATGGGAAATATTTAAGGCCCTATAGGTGCTATTGGCTCCTTCTCAGTGGATCACCAAGATAATCAAGTCCCTTTTTAGTTTACCTTATTGTTATCTTTAAATTAGTTAGATCTAGTTTTTTTTTCCCCCATAGCATTAATGATTTCTGACTTTCTTGAGCATCTTCCAAATTGGTGTTATTGCCAATTTTTGTTAATTTATGATTCCTCTGGCCAATCTTTCTCACGTTAACTTCAGCCCATTTATTATTTATTATGGCTATAGTTTAGGGCTATCACATCTCCAAATGCAGAAATCATATATTATTTTCCCTTGTCCAAAATATTACCCCAATAATGTTTTAAAATTCACTCCTTCATTATCCCCAAGAAAAAATAAAAATTGTTAGAGAAAACTACAAGCTTAGAGAACTATGAGAAAGATTTTGCCTTCTCAAGTATCTCTGAAAACCATTCTTGTTTTTATTTGAAAATCCAATATTTAAGATATTGATTTCTAACAATTACCATTTATTAATGGATTTTTTAAAAAATTCAGTTACTTTGAAGAGGCAAACAAATTACTAGTGAGAGGGAAAGTGAAAACTATTTTTCAGGATAGAATTTAAACTGACACGCCTTAGTCTGCTATAATTTATAAAGTGGGTGACTTAAAAAAATAGAAATTTATTTGTCTGTTTTGCAGCTGGGAAATCCAAGATTGAGCTATCTTCATATTCATCGTCAGGCAATGATGCACTTCTTGATTTAAAGAAAGTCATATTTTAGCTGTGTCCTCACCTGATGGGAATGTTGAAGGATTTCTGGGAATTCATATATAAGGGCACTAATCCCATTCATGAGTGCTACAACACTTACGACTTAATCACATTCCAAAGACCCCTTCTCCTAATTAATGTCATCTTACAATGAGATTTCAACATATAAATTTCGGGGGAACACAAACATTCAGCACAGAAGAACATTAATGGTCCTGAAAATTACAAATAGACTGGCATAAGGAGTGGGATGTGAGAATGACAATAATGGGGAATGTAGAGCAGAAGAGGGAAGCTGAGACCACTGAATGAGAACATATACAAAGTATATAATTTTTCATCTATGTCACAATTTTTAATATAAGAAATTAATATCAATTTTATAAGTTCTATGAAACCAGTCAGACATTGTAACATTTGTTTCTTACCTTTCTGCAGGTTCTGTATCAAAAAAATCATGTCAAAATTTGTAGAGTCTCTGTATGATTATGGGACAAAGAGACTCTGCGTCTGATAGAAGAAAAAGTTGGCTCCAATCTACATATTGTGGGGTCTGGCTCCAAATTCCTTAATAGGACACCCATAGCACAGAGTTAAAAACAAGAATCAACAAATGGGACTTACTCAAACTAAAAAGTTTTTTCTCAGCAAGAGAAACAATAAGAGAGGTAAATAGGGAGCCTACATCCTGGGAACAAATTTTTACTCCTCACACTTCAGATAGAGCCCTAATATCCAGAGTATACAAAGAACTCAAAAAATTAAACAATAAGAAAACAAATAACCCAATCAACAAATGGGCCAAGGACCTGAACAGACACTTCTCAGAGGAGGACATGCAATCAATCAACAAGTACAAGAGAAAATGCTCACCATCTCTAGCAGTCAGAGAAATGCAAATCAAAACCACCCTAAGATACCATCTCACTCCAGTAAGATTGGCAGCCATTAGGAAGTCAAACAACAACAAGTGCTGGCGAGGATGTGGGGAAAAGGGTACACTTGTACATTGCTGGTGGGACTGCAAATTGGTGAGGCCAATTTGGAAAGCAGTACGGAGATACCTTGGAAAGCTGGGAATGGAACCACCATTTGACCCAGCTATTCCCCTTGTCAGACTATTCCCCAAATACCTTAAAAGAGCATATTATAGGGAACAGCTACATTGATGTTCATAGCAGCACAATTCACAATAGCTAGACTGTGGAACCAACCCAGATGCCCTTCAATAGATGAATGGATAAAAAAATGTGGCATTTATACACAATGGAGCATTACTCCGCACTAAAAAATGACAAAAATCATGGCATTTGCAGGGAAATGGATGGTTAGAGCAGATTATGCTAAGTGAAGCTAGCCAATCCCTAAAAAACAAATGCCAAATGTCTTCTTTGATATAAGGAGGGCAACTAAGAACAGAGCAGAGAGGAAGAGCATGAGAAGAAGATTACCATTAAACAGGGATGAGAGGTGGGAGGGAAAGGGAGAGAGAAGGGAAATTACATGGAAATGGAAGGAGACCCTCATTGTTATACAAAATTACATATAAGAGGAAGTGAGGGGAAAGGGAAAAAAACAAGAGAGAGAAATGAATTACAGTAGATGGGGTAGAGAGAGAAGATGTGAGGGGAGTGGAGGGGAGGGGGGATAGTAGAGGATAGGAAAGGCAGCAGAATACAACAGACACTAGTATGGCAGTATGTAAAAATGTGGATGTGTAACTGATGTGATTCTGCAATCTGTATACGGGGTAAAAACGAAAGTTCATAACCCACTTGAATCAAAAGTATGAAATATGATATGTCAAGAGCTTTGTAATGTTTTGAACAACTAATAATAAAAGAGTAAGAGTGTAAAAAAAAGAAAAGCTGGGTAAGAGTTATAATAGAATTATTTTAAAATACTTATTTCTTCTTGGGGAACAAAGAGGAAATTAAGAGGTCATAGCGTTCAAAATATCCATAAAATATAATCTTTTTGGTAACTTGAATGAGTTGTGGATGATTACTTTCTCATTAGATCACTGCAAAATCTTCAGAATAGAATAGTAAAGTGTAAAAGAGATACTGATTGATGAATCATTAAGAATAAAAGTTAACCCGTTTCTTTGAAAACATGATGTCATCTTCATGTATGTTCTTCCTCACTAGATGTTTCCAAGCTACCTGGGAATTTCCAACTTGTAAACTCACCATGGTTTTAATATTCTTTTTGATTTCATATTCTGAAAACACCCATCTTGTTTACTGACTGATAACATGAAGATTTGTATTTATATTTTTAAATACAAAATACCTAAGGCTTTGCTCATTAGTGAGTGATTTCTTCTATTACCCACTTTTATTTCTCTTGATACATTTTATTTTCCTTAAGATTATTCAGTATTCAGCTTTCTATGAAAATGGCACGTGTAAAGTAATGAGGTTCAAAAGTCAATGTGATTGCTAAAAGGGGAAATAGATATGGAGAAAGTGAACTGATGTTAAAATACAAGACCTAGTGTAATCGTACTAATAACTAATAGGTTTATGAATCTTAGACCTTTTTTTATCTTCCTTGAAGTTATATAAACCTGTATAGCTTCCTTTACAATTACAGGAAAAAATAACTCATAATTAGATTTTAGACAGAATAATTCAATTAAATAAACTTTAAAAGAGACTTATTATTCTCCCTTGTTGATCCCTTGTGAAACAACCACCATCCTCTGCTAGTTTTAGACAGATCAAATAAGACTGCATGATTCATATGTGAAGACTGTAGCAATCTTTCTGATGGCCATTGTTAAGAGGTTTGTTTCATGAGATGATTATATAAACAAACAAAGTCTTGACAGCCTAGTGGCTTTTTTTTTCATTCACTTGTATAACATAAATAATTAGAGCAAAAGAAAAATCTTTCATTTATTTTCTGTGAAACATACCTAGTTTACAAATATAATCTAGGATTTCACTGAAAGTGAATAATTATTTTGTACTACCAGATTCTGATAGCTTTCATTGTAATTGATCTATGTTTTTATTCCCATTTTTAAAAGATATATTCCTTAAATTTATTTATAAGTCCTCTACAAAAGACTGAGGGTTCCCTGGTTTGCTGTACCCTAAATCTACAAGTTTAAAGTAGTGTTTTTCCTCTATCTTCAGTACTTTATTACTTCTCCAGTCAGTGTTCATTAAATGTTTACTGCTTACAAAAAACAATGGTATTGTTTCAGAATGGAAAATGAGAGTTCAAATAAGAGTAAATATCTAATATTTGATTAATGCTTAAACATTTTAACCTTTATAATGTTAAAAATGTCTCCACTGAAGTTTGAATAATTAAGAATTTCAAAGGTGTTTATTTTATGTATATCAAAGATATTTAAAGACTTTGTTTTGAGTTTAAAGTGGTCTTTTGTGTGTTATATTTGAAGTATGCAAAAAGATTTAGGTATTTTCCCTCTGCTGAACTATTTTTAAAATGAGACAATGTTAATTAAATATTGTCATTTATTAAAATTTATAGGGCATGGAGAGATATTGCCAAATATTTTATATGTATAATGTTATAAGTTTATTAGAAATTTTGCCACTGCTGATTTGATTCATATGGAAATTTCCTCAAAGTAAAATTAACCTGTCAGTCCTATAATTATTAATTATGCAATTATCTTATAGGCAAGCAACAAGAAATAAAAAGAATATTACAAATATATAATGCCAGAGATCAATTATAATATTATTTACTATACAAGTAATTATGGTCTTGATCTCCATTTATTTTACTGTATTACTATATTATCAAAATACATAATTAAATATATTAATAATTCACTACATAAAGGAGAGATGCATTTGACAACTAAATTAAGGAAACAACAGATCACAGCAGTGTTGGTTTTTAATGTGGTAATAACTTTATATGTCAAGAACATGGTCTCTGTCTTTCTATGCAGCTCACTTACAGCTTTGTGTATGGTTTATCATCCAATTTAGGACTTTTCCAGCATGACTCCTATTTGTTTAAAATGAAAGGATTTAAAGTTCACAAGAACAAACTTTAAGGCACACTTTCTCCCCTATGAAGTACTCATGATCTTTCCAAAGTCTAATAAATTGTGATTAGAAAGATTTGTGATGGCCTCTAAGAGTCCTATCTTGAACTACCACGCCAGTCATGGCATGTAAAACAAAGATATTTATTACTGTTTGGAAATCATAAAACACCAGTGTGCTAGTTTAAGAAAATGTTCCCATAGCATAGCTGCAAGAATGTGGCATATTCAGACAGACTTGGTGTCAAGAGAGGAATATTCCCTTACTAGCTGAATATCACTTAATCTGTATTTCATCTTCCACAAATGGAATAATATCTTGTTAAATATTTTTGTGAAAACTAGATATAAACTATTCAAGTGATACAGTCTTGCATATTGATATTGAATAATAAATAGCAATTACTCTTAGTATGGTAGAATAAGAATCTTTAAGTTGTAAATATTTCTTAAAGTTAAAAAGAATTATTTTAATTTTGGATACACTTATCACATGTACATATTGATAGAGTTTATTTAAATATAATTTTCTTATGTTAAAATTCCTTTACTCTTAAGCTGATCTGAAAATAAAATTCTTTGTTTTGAAAACTCATCATTAAGGAATTATCCATAAAAATCATCTAAGAAACTATAATTTAAATAATTTATATTATTGAACTCCATGATTTTTGTATGTAAGGGCTGTTTGAAAATTATAAGCTTAAACTTCAAAATGATACAGTGAATAGATTTTGTTGTTGTTTGTTTTGTTTTGTTTTCCAGTACTGGGGATTAAACCCAGCAGCACTTTACCACTAAGCTATATCTCCAGCCCCTTTTTATTTTGAGACTCCCTAGTCTTAAAATTTAGGCTCTCCCTAAGTTGCTTAGGAACTTACTAAGTTGCTGAGGATGGCTTTGAACTTGGAATCCTCCTACCTTAGCCTTTTGAGTTGCTGGAATTATAGGTGTGAACCACCATGCCTGTTTTGAACAGTTTTGCCATAACAACTTTAAACTTTAATTTCCTGAGACTGATTAAATTAATTGTATATTACTCAATTTGTAGAAGACAATGAACACATAGTTATTATGTTGATTAACTCACCTGTCCACCTCTGTGGTCAGTATAACCAACACAGAGAATGTGCCTTGGAACTAAAAAAAAAAGGCTTCCATCATTTAGGCAATAAAGAAATTTTAATATATTGCAACATAATTTTGTTTCTTCCCAAAGGAACAGAAACACTTTATTTTTTCCAAGATACCATTACTTAATTTTTTAAAAAATCACTCTCCCTGAAAAAGACCTGGCACCAATTGTAGTTCACTGTGTCATCCTGAAAATACTCTCTTTGTCTCCTCAGAAGGATTAAAAGAATGCTTATACCCAAGGCTCATTTTTCACTCCCTTTGTTTTCTAATTTAAGGCTATAAGAAGAGGAAAGGAAGGCATTACTTCTATTTCCAATTTGCTTCTACTTTCCATATGATTGGAGGCCCTATTTATAAGAAAGTCATGCAACCTTAAATGTAGTATGGTCCAAAGAGATTTTATAATAGTTAAATATGAGTAAAAATGAATAAGAATGTATTATAGCTTCTTTAGTCTGATTTTATTCTTCAAGCCAATGGCTTAATTAGCACTGGCTGCAAAAAATGTATTACATACTTTTATTTCAGTACATTATTTAGTGATGTCAATTGATTATACTTGCTTATCAAACTCATAACCTTGACATGTAAAAACTATATTGTAATTATTTACAAATTTTTCAAAAAGAAATATTATTTAGTTAAAATAGTTTTAGTAGTGACGTAACATTTTTATTATTTATGTATTAAAATTAAGCAATGAAACCCATTAAATATTTTACCTCTGATAAAAATCTAAAGCTAATCACAACACTGATAACATGTGTGAATTTTTCTTACATAAATCTATCTTAAAATTTTCCCTAAAATTTAAATTTAATAGTAATATAACCTTACAACACAAGTAAAAATACAAATATTCTTAATTATTGCTGATAAAACCAAATCTTAATTATATTATGAAGGGTACCATTGAATAATATATTTATTCTGGTAATAACAGTATTAAAAACTAATAGTCTGAGTTTATCTCTAAATTATTTCAACCTATCTATAGAATGATGATACTGAAGCAGAGTGATGATGAAAATCTTCTCTAGCTTCACATTTCTATTATTTTGAGCTTTCCTCATGATATTATCTTTGCCCTGTAAATTTTTTTTCAGTGATAATGAATTATATTTTTCTTTTGACTCAATTGAAACTATGATTACGTATTTGTAAAATTCACATCCAGAACTTCGGTAACATTTATTGTGAAGAAACAGGAAAGTACTAATCTTACTTAGCTACAAAAAGGACTGGATGTGTAGAGTAAGTAGCATAGAAGAACCAGACAGTATATTTAACCATTTTATTTTTGAGTGCTTTCCTTGAGATATTAGGTCCAATAAAGAATTGTTTGAATTATAAGAAAATGACCCTGAACTATTTATGATTTCCTTGTGTCCCTTTGTCTGGAATTCAAATTCATGAAGATGTGTCCTATGAAGTCAGAGATTATCCTATGTGATAGTGTTAATATAGAAGCCATTATTTTTCAATCATAGATTCTGATGACTTGGCCATCAAGATATAGTAAATATGTTTTGATATAAATTTAACTTCCTGTTTGTGGTTTCCTGTCTATTATTTCTTGTCAAAATGCATTTATAGTAAAAATTATAATGTAAACCTATAAATAATCAAATGTTCATCAAATATTTTCTGTCATTTCTGTAGTATAAATTCATTTAATGTCAATTTAAAAAAAAATAATTATGAATGAAGGCACCAGATTTGCTGCTAAACATTTATACTGCAATTATCTTGCATAGATACATTGCAATTAGTCAAAAATTTACTATCAGTAGTTACTTGCACTTATATATTAAACCCAGAACTTAAACCTTATTTAATAATGTGTTAGTTGAAAATGATTTACTTACATTGAACAGATGCAATGTTAGATAACTAGAATACACAATTCCTTGCCATGTAGTTTTACGTATGTGTATCAGAAGTCTTAAATTGGCTAAGACAAATTTAAGCATGGTGAGATGCTAATAGTGTTAATAATATACCAAAAAAAAAAAAAAAAAAAACACAACAAAATAAACACAAACTAAATTCTACTTGATGAAGAGAATTGAAATAAAGAATTAGAAATATTTGGTGTTAGGATGTTTATTATGGGTCCAATTTATATTTTATCACATTGTACTCCAGTCAATTTACACTAAATTCATATCTGAAAATTCCGATAAAAATGGTTATAAAAATATCTTATAACACCTTTCAGATAGAAATGTATATCCATCAGCATTAGTTCTAAAGGTCTTGACAGCCTCGGTGGATAATGGTTTAGATGTGAGTCCCTTTCCACAGACACAAAGACAGATTACTCCCAGTGCAAAGCATAGGCTTTTAGTAATATAAATGACTTAATCAGTCCTGGTGGGTATAAATAGAAGCTGAAATTCATTTGATTGACATTTCAATATTATTTGTGTTGTTCTTGTTTTTTGTTATTGTTTTTTAATAGCAGAAGCAATTAGCTGTTCTCAAAGAAAGACTGAGGTAAGAGGAGTTGACAAAGGAAGGGCAGTTTAGCTAATATTCAAAATGGGAGAGGAGAGAGCACCCTCATAAACAATTTAAAGGTAAAGTTGTTTTACACAGGGGAAAGGGATTAGACCCAACATCCAAAATACTGTTCTGGACTACAGCAGGACTATCTTTCAGCCTAGATTAATGTGTGTTGGGGATGAAAAAAGGAATTAAGGCAGCATGTCAGCCTAAGACTAAATAGAAGTTATCGAAAAAGTTGAATGTGAAAATACAAATGTTTTACTGAAAATAAGAAATTCAGGAAAACATGTTCTTTATTATATGCTTAATGATACATTGCATAATTACTGTATCCTTTCTAATAAGAAATTTTTACATTTAACTGTTGCAAAGTTCTTCTAGGGGTTTAAATTTATATTTTATTAAGCAGGGATGTGATATGAAATGAATTTGTTTATGTGTATGTTTGGCCACATTGTGAACTGTAATTATGTATAATTCACTTGATTAAGTAATTAAAATAAAAGTATACTTTACTCTCCCCCAATATCACAAAGGAGAGGCTTCCCTGCAGAATATAGGCTATTGTCATGGAATGCACAGACATGACTATGTATGACCTGGATTGGCAGATGTTTTCTGTTTGTTTGTTTGTGTTTTCCCTCACACAAATCCAATAGAGCAAAAATAAGGACAGAAGCAATTGTATATATCCTCAGACTCAGAATCTAGAGTTTAATCCTGAGAGTTATAATAAAAATAAATGTAATGTGTGTTTAAGTTTTCTAGTGAACCATTTGGAAAGATCTTTTTAAGGAGTTTTTTTTTTCTTCATTTTCTTATAGTTTAGTTGTTTTTATTATTATTATTTTCAATCTACAGGCCAGCAGTTTAAACTATTCTTTAGATTTTCCCATAGAGAAAATTAAGTGTAAGGTTGAATTATGCTTGTTTTGATTGTTTATCTTATGTACGAAATTGAATCATCCTTCATGGCCCCATTTAATTTTTCAATAATTTCTTCAAAGGAATTTTAGCATATATTGAATAAAAACTTTTAAGGAAAACAAACTCATATTAGTTTATTACACTCCTTATACTTTTGCCTATAGTTAGCTACTATATATGTATTTTTCAGTGTGTATCTTGTCCTTTTCAGATATTTTTTGAGTAAAATAAAATATAAAACCTGCATATATAGCAAGATGGGATCAAATTAATATTACCCAATGGAAGCAAGAATAGTTTTCAAAAATAAGGTATTTTGTTGTTATTGCTTCTTTTAACACCTATATATTATACTGTTTTCTGTATTTTTCATCCAAGCAGTTAACTATATTTATTTTCATGATTATTTTATACTCCATAAAGTTTATGGGTACTAATTTTTAAAATAATAAAAATACATGAAGCCTTTTTCCAAAATGATAATTTAAGTCAGATAATATTAAATGCAAACATTCATATAACCTAAAAAGACAAGAGTTTAGTCATATAACATTAAGAAGTTCATTGGTTAGCTTATATGGCAATAATTAGATTTTAAAATGAACTTCTAGAAAATGTTTTGTGGGCTATTTTTAAAATTTTTTGCAGGCAAATTTATATCTTGACATTTGTGAGAGGCTTTTACTAAAGCCAAGTCCACATAACTTTGCTAAACAATGTATATGAGCCTATCAATATTTTAGCAATTCAATCAGTAAATGAACAAACCACAGATTACAGAAATATTGGTTGATGTTGGGAATGTCAATGCTTCCTTCATTTCAGGAGAAGGCTACAGATGAAAGCAAGCAATAGTTTCCTAATTTTAAGTGATGAAATATATGTATCACAAATTAAATGCAATTTTATCTAGCACACTAACATTTATGCCCAGTTTCTCAATAAATATATTTCTAAAGTTTTCCTAAGAAAATATGTATTTTATTTTATAGATTGAAATTTTGAAGTTACTCAAATTTAATCTTTTCCATAAGAGCTGCTTCTTATTTTTTAAATCCTGAAAAGAAAGAATGTCTTATCAAAACATAATGTTGTCCTAGGTTTAAAACATAAGTCTTTGTACATGTGTATGGTGGGCACACAAACAGGAAATATCACTGATGCATGCCATTTATTTCCTTAAGTTTAGAAGTAAGTACTTTAAGGTGGTATTCCTTTCTAAATAGAATGAACTTATCATATTAGATTGTGTATTTAAGTCTAAAATATTTTGAAGAAAATGAGTATAAAATTCAAATGTTTGCTTATGATTTCATAATTAATTTAATATCATTCTTTGTCTTAATTTTGTATATTGTACCTAGCTTACAAAATCTAGGTAAAAACCTTGATTTTATATAAAATAAGACAACAGATTCTATACAAAAAACATATGTAATAATTCCAACAACATAGTGACTATTTTTCAGCCTTCCAATATATCAGAAAATTATTTACTTGGATTGTGCATTTCATTGACATTTGTTTCACCTGATGAAGAAAAAGATTCCAACTCTATGTCATGAGAACCATCATGCTGCTGAAAACAGCCCACACATCTAAAATGTGAAATGTGATTACTTTCACAAATATATCTGGAATTATTTATTTTTTACTTTTGCCATTCTTTTGAAGATAAATGTTATTTAGTGATTACTAAAGCTACAGTATTTACCAAATTTAATGTTTGGCCTGCCGCTTGGAAAACCTAGCAAAAAGGCTTCATATCTTCCTGAGAAAGTAATTGTGAAGACTCAAATATGAAGCCTTTTTGGTAGGTTTTCCAAGTAGAAGTTCTACTATTAAATTTGGTAAACACTAAGAGTTCAAAGCCAGACTTAGCAAGGACAATGTGCTAAGCAACTCAGTGAGACACTGTCTCTAAATAAAATAAAAAATAGGACTGGGGATGTGCCTCAATGGTCAAGTACCCCTGAGTTTAATCCCTGGTTGTGCATAAATAAATAAATAAATAAATAAAATTTTAAAAAATTAATCTGTGCAGACCCCAAATTTAAATAATATTTCATGTGACACAAGCTAAAAAAACTATCAACAGTTGACATATAAAGCCAGAATTCTAATTGATGCTATTTCTTGTTTGTTTGTTTCAGTAAAAGCCAAGAGAGCCTGGTTTTCCTATCACTTGGCAAATAAGATTTTCTTTTTTTTTTTTAACCCTCCAAGAGTGAGCTAAATGGAATTTGAGGTTGGCAATAAATTCCAACATATAGATTGCTCTGAATGGTTTAGATCAGTGTTCCTCAAACAAGAAGATGAAGGTAATTGAAATTTATCAAAATATTGAAAATAGTATTCTGAGTAGTTATAATCAGTGGCTTTGGTCATTAATACAACTTGAGTGTGACTCCTGAATAAAAAAAAAAATGCATGTTTAATTCCAAATGGTGTATGTGATAATGCTGAGTAGGGAAGATTAGATTCAATTACAACAACACAAAAAATTCTATAAGAAAAAAGAAACTTCAGATGAAGCTACCAACAAGCCACTTCTATGAAATTATAGCTTTTTAGCTATTCTATAGATATTTCTGTTGAACTTCCCCCTTAACAATTAAACCATATAATTGTTTTAACTCTCCTTTTCCAAAATTAACTTTTGTAGGTGGATTAACATTTTATAAATAGTTTGTACTTATTCAAATGCTGGAAATATTTTTCATGTCTGAATTATAATATTTTGTATATATTTTTAAAATTGTGGTTTTACCCCAAATTTAATAAATATATTTAATATATATTGAAATTTATTACTCATCATAGAAAGTAAGTTCTTCTGAAAGAGCCATATATCTAAACATACTATAGGATCCAATTTATTATATTCTTATTATATAAAAGAAAGTTGATATTATTCATGGTGTTCCTAAACACATTTGGTTCATCCCTTTGAAACTGGTCTTGAATATCAGGATTGGGTCCTCATCCCCCTGGTGTGGAAGATTAAACACCCAGGAAATGCCAAGGCAAGAGCAAATTTTTTAAATTTTATTTAAGAAACAGAACAGGGCAGTGGGGAGAGATGCCTCTGGTCAAGAGAGGGCCACAGCTGGGGCTGGAGGAAATGTGGGTGTCTTGCTCTTTGTTTGAGGGGGGGAGTACTGGAGAATTGAACTCAGGGGCATTTGACAACTGAGCCACATCCCCGGCCCTATTTTGTATTTTATTTAGAGATAGTTTCTCACTGAGTTGCTTAGTATCTGGCTTTTGAGGAGACTGACTTTGAACTCTCCATCCTCCTGCCTCAGCCTCCTGAGCCGCTGGGATTACATGCATGTGCATGGCACCTGGTTGTCTTGCCCTTTTATAAATTTCAGATTTCCTTTTTTCTCATGCCTAGTGACCAAAAGCAGGAAAAGAGCCTTGTGGAAGGTGGGGGCGGTGGTGATGGCTTGTGTTGGAAAGTTTGATCATTCCACTCCCCCTGGAGGCTGTTAGCAACCTGGTGATGAAGAGTGTTATCTATTTCCTTGTCTTTGATAATCAGCTACCTGTCTTTTGCTCCAGTCTCACCTCGGTGAGGGCAAAGCTAATAACAATACAAGGAAGTAAAGCATGAAGAATGACTTATTACTTGTACATGTAAGGAGAAAACTTTGAGATAACTCCCAAAGCAATGTCTTCCTGAACAAAAAAGCAGGGGGCTTTCATTGAGGAAACTCATGCATATTCATATTAAAAAGACTCATCACAGGTAGAGGGGAACATATTCCTGATCATACTCAGTTCAGGACAATGCTTCTTCATACATTACATGCTCATGCTCAAGATTGTGAGATGGAAACACCTCCTAAACAGAGAATTTAACAATAGAATAAGATTATAATGAGCAGTGTTTAGTTTAGGTAAAGCAGAAAAGTTAGTTAAGGTGACTCAATGATTTTGGCTTGTTCCTTGCAGGATTCTCTGAAGGACCTTACCTGAAATAAAAGAACTGAAGGGTATACTAAAGTCATTTAAAAGGATGGCAGCTACAAGTAGAGGAAATTGCCCCACATAGTTCCTACCTAGCACTTCTTAAGAATGGGAATTGAACATTCATGAAATGTTTTTACTAAATCATCAAGTTACTTATAGACAAGTTAAAAAAATAGATCATTTAATAATACTGGTTTTATAAACATGGCGGAACCAGTTTCTGCAATTTTTAATTTGACAATGGCATTATAACACTAATTTAGAAAAATAATACTAAAAAATTATAATTAGAAAGTAAAATATTACCAAATTGTTTTTTTTTTCCCTAGAGAAACCAATTGCATTTTAACATTCATCAAAATTGTCTTTAAAACAATTTTCTTGACATTAAATTTGACCTATTAGCTTAAATACAACTATTCTGAGATGGATAACTTTCTACATATTTAACATACATAAGGCTACAGATTTAGGTCTCTGGGTCTTAAAAAAATGTCAGTACAGAGTTTTTTTTAAATTGCCCAAATAATGGAATTGTCTGTTCTTAGGACATAACAGAGGGTTCCCCTTTGAAGAAAATTAGATTGTACTTTGAACCTATCCTTTGGTATCTTTGTTTGAAATGTTAATTAGAATAGCTGCTTTAGCAAGGATTAGGATGAGAGCTAAACACTGCTGACAGTAAGATATCCTCTCCTGGGAACATTTTCTGTTTCAGTGACTGCTATGATGTTAAAGTGGTTGTAATTGCTACATCCTAGCAGGAAAATTGTTGAAAAATAGAGACCATGCCATTTCTCAATGTACCCTAAAATTCCTTATTGAGCAATAAATATTTAATTTTTAAAAGTATTTGTATTGCAAAAAATCAAAAAGCAAGAGTGCATTAAAAGGTGGATTGCATTTATTTTTATTTTTTCCTAGATTTTTTTGAGATAAAATTGAAGAATAAAAATTGTATTATTTAAGATGTACAAGGTGATTTTAAAAAAATATTTATTTTCTAATTTTAGGTGGACACAATATCTTTATTTTACATTTGTGGGGTGCTGAGGATAGAACCCAGTGTCTCATTCATTTTAGGGGAGCACTCTACCACTGAGCCAAGACCTCAGATCCTACAGGGTGATATTTTGTCGTACACATACATGATAAAATTGATTGGGAACAGATAGGTGTGAGTGGTGGTAACAAGAGGTTAAAGTAATAATTCTATAAACTGCCCCACTCTGCTGAACTCCAAATGCCTTCACTTTTAAAAAGCAGTTTACCTGTAGCCCTATCTGCCTTAAATGAAGTAGATATGTTGATATCCCTCAGCAAACAGCCTGTTATCTGCAGAAGAAATGTAGCCCCCAAAATGCCAATAAGAATAACACAAGTAGGGCTGGGGTTGTGACTCAGCGGGAGAGCACTCCCTTCACATGTGCGTGGCCCTGGTATCAGTCTTAAGCACCACTTAAAAATAAATAAATAAATAAACCTGACATTATATATATATATATATATATATATATATATATATATATATAATATGAGCAAATATATATATATATGTGTGTGTGTGTGTGTGTGTGTTTAAAAAAAAGAATGACACAGGTATCCCTGAATGGGGTGACTTTTTTTTGTTGTTTGTTTCTTATACAGACCACATTCCAGAACTCAATAAGATAAGGATATTTTTTTCCTACCCATAAAATCTGTAAGATCACGTTGCAATTACTAGTCAGCATGAGCCAAAGTAACTAGAGTTATTATAACAGTAGAGACTTGAAAGTCTGATGTCATCCTGCTGTCAGTCAAAAGTCTAGAGGTGGACCTTACAAGGACTTTTTGGAACTTCCCTGGGACCCTCCAATAAAACTGAAGAGCAAGAAATATGTTCCATCCTTCTCTCTGAGAGGATGCTTTTCCCCTTTCCTATCCCTTTCTAATAAGTTTATGCCTGTTACTCTGACTGACATTTCTGAAATATTTCTCCCATAATCACAAGAATCAGGATTTGTAGGTCTCTGCCTGCCTCAGTTTCCTGGCAGGCCTCTGTCTTGTAACATATTGAAGACAGATTTTGGTGGGGGTACCTCTATACCTGTTCTTCCTGGAATTGTCTAAAGCAACTTTCCAGCCCTTCATCACTTCTCCTGTGTTTCATTAGCACATTGGAATGAATGGCCAAGCTTATCTGTTAACCAAGTCAGAGCTCAGACCTTCGCCCTAAAACTCAGAAGACCTTATTACTTTTCTATACTTCCACTGGTGGAAATACTTCAAGGTCAGTGTTCATGCCTTGAGATATTCAGTCATCTTTCATTGTTCTTTCCCTGTTCACCATATATGGCAGACTAGCTACCTAAAAAGGGGGCCAACACAGAAACTTTGATGTTTTATTTAAAATGGATAAAAGACAAGAGTAAGGGTTTGCATCGCCAGCAAAATCAGTTTCACATATTCCAATTGTATAAATGGAATTATGCAGAAGTGTAAAAGTTGTGGTTTTCTCTGGCCTTTTTAAATTTTTATTCTTAGCAAATGCTTTTGAGATCTACTAATTTGGTTGCATATTGCTCATTTGTTCCTTTAAATTACTGAATATATTCCATTATAAAGATATATAAATAAATAAATATCTTAAAGTTATTTTTTCTTACACTATATGCTTACCTATGAGATAATATTTTTTATTACATCTTACATGTTAATGACAACTAGCAGGGAAGATTTAGGCTTCATTCTTTTTTTTTTTTTGTACTAGGGACTAAACTGTGGGACACTCAACTACTGAGCCACATTCCCATCCCTAGTTTGTATTTTATTTAGAGACAGGTCTCACTGAGTTGCTTAGTGCCTTGCTTTTGCTAAGGCTGGGTTTGAACTCATGATCCTCCTGCCTAAACCTCTCGAGCCTTTGGGATTACAGGTGTGCACCACCATGCCTAGATAGGCTTCCTTTTTAAACCAAGATTTCTCATTAAGCCAAAAACATAATAGACTGCAAACACCAAAGGAAAAAAATCTAAATTTGAGTAAAATTGACTAACTTCTCTTATTTCATTTGACTAATTTGTCTTTCTTATCAGTTATTTGTCATATTTTATGCTAGTTGGTAGAGGAATCTGAAGTTTGTGAAATATCTGAAAAGATTTTCCATGAAATGAAAACAGTGAGTTCCTTTATAATAATTTATACCTTCGAGACACCCTCAGGGTAAAGTAGTGCCCCCTCAACTTTTTCTTTCTTGGAGAAAGGAAATCTCCACATTACTAGAAACCATGTTAGACTTTGTCTCATTAAGTTACTTGGTATTCTGGGAACTCAACTTCCAAAGGGGAGTTAGAATGGTAAAAATAATAGCGTGGGTGAGTGTTTAGAAGAATGAAAGAATTGATTAGATCTAGTTTTATGACATGAGTTTCTAAGTATGCTATTTCCTGAAATACGAACATAGAAAGGTCTAGGTTGGAATGATTAATACTGTTATGAAAGTATCAAGTTTCAAATAGCTACTGAATGCTTACTTGGGGAAAGCAGTAGGCAGTGAGATACAGAAGCTTGCAAGTCAGAGAAGAAATTTGACTATATATTTAGACTTGGAATGATAATTTAAAAGTCATGAGATAATCTAATAACTTATGTAATGATAGTGAATATGAGCAAATATTACTAGATAAAATATTACTGAATCAAATTATACTATATTAGAAAAGACATAGCTTTAGGAAAATGTATACAGAAGAACAATGAGGTTTGTCATATGCATGGGGTAAGAATGTCTTGGGGAGTGAATGAATGAATGAATAACATACACAAATTTATGGGTTGTAACTGGCTTTTTATTGGTTGAAAAGGTTGACTTGATTATTGATCAAGGGAATTCTAAAGATCTTGTACTGAGAGCTACATGGAACTTTTCTAAAGTCGGTATTCCTGGCAATGATCTTGGGTTTGGATACACAAAGCCCAGGTGTTTATAATGATAGAGCTTTGGGGATTTGGGTTATTCAAATATCTCTCAGACTCCTGATGTTCACTTATATTCACTATTTCAATGATCTGTATTGATTGTCTTTAAATCAAAGCCTCCCAGGGGTGTACATGGTGGAATTCAAATATTCAAACTGGGAAAGACAATATTACTGATATTCATTATTTTTACTGATTGGTATGGAAAATCAGTTGCTGAGTCAACAACTTCATACCAGATGTAATGAGCTAGGATGACTTTTTCCAAGATTGACAATACATCCAGGAATGTGATATGATTGGCCCATGATGAGCATCAGCACATAGTAGAGCTTATAATTATCTATGATCTTTCTCTACAGGCAATGCAATGTTTATACCAACCAGTATGATAGGAATAACCACCTTTATAATTCAAGTATTCAGCAATAGCACTGGAATATTCTAAGGAATGTATATGCATTTTTGTTTTCTACCATTTCTTTCTGGGTGAGGGGACAGTTTCAGGGGTTTCCAGCTATAATCTTTGTAAAATACCATGTCTTAATACATGAATCCAGAATTCAGCATAAATCGACTATCAATGACTAATTATATTTATTCCTTCCATTCATACTGAAGTGGAAAAGTAAATATCAAATTTTCACACCCATGTTCTAGCTCCTATGTCTCCATTTAATACCTAACTTCCTAAGTCCTTGCTCAGTCAGAACACCATGTTTTTTGTTACTAGGTTTATTGATTTTTTTTAAAGAAAATATCCAATAATTAATATTATGATTGTATATTGCCCATGCCTTACTATGCCAATATCCAGAAGAAAAAAAATAAAAGGATTTAGAAGCATCTGGGAGCACAGTGAAGAGTCTAGTTATTCTTTTGGCCCATTTTAGAGTGCTTCAACAAAGTGAATAAGGCTGGGGGGGGGAGGGTACTGCACTGTGTAAGTTGATGAACTACAGGAGAGTTTTGAAGCCATACAGAGTTCAGTTTATATTTTTTATAGGAATAAGAACATTCTCTTAGGCAATACATGGGAATTTTTCAAATTCAGGATTACTTACTAATAACAAAACATTATTACTTAATATATAATCCTTAGTAAAAGTTTTACCAATTTATCCAATACAGCAATTTAGAGCATTGTTGTGGAAAAAAAAAAAAATATCTGCATCCAATCCAGAAATATACTGCATTAATTTGTCACATGACTTTGGCTTTCTCTAATCTAAAAGAACTCCTTAGCCTTTATTCACTATTTCTTTAAATTGAGATATTTAGAATGCAGACCAATGGAAAAATATTGTAATTCAGCTCATTGCAAAAGGTTCTGCAATTGTTGTGTATATTCCAGAAATTTTCCATTGGTCTGTAGAAACCACAATACTATGGTCAGAAACCGAATTCCTCAGCTCATTTATTGATTGGGTTATTTGTATTTTTGGTGTTAAGATTTTTGAGTTTTTTATATATTCTAGAGATTCATGCTCTATCTGACATATGTGTGGTAAGAATTTATTCCCAATTAGTAGGCTTTTTATTCACCTCCCTAATTGTTTATTTTGCTGAGAATAAGTTTTTAGTTTAAATTCATCCCATTTAATTGATTATTGATATTAATTCTTTTGCTATAGGAGTCTTATTGAGGAAGTTGGGGCTTAATCCATCATGATGGAGATTTGGGCCTACTTTTTATTCTGATAGACGCAGTGTCTCTGGTTTAATTCGTAGGTCCTTGATCCACTTTGAGTTGACTTTTGTGCATGGTGAGAGATAGGGGTTTAATTTCATTTTGTTGTATATGGATTTCCAATTTTCCCAGCACCATTTGTCAAAGAGGTTCTTTTCTCCAATGTACGTTTTTGGTGCCTTTGTCCAATATAAGATAACTATAATTATGTGGGTTAGTCTCTGTGTCCTCTATTCTGTACCATTTCTTTTTTTTTTTTTAATTTTTTATTGTGGGTTGTTCAAAACATTACAAATTTCTTGACATATCGTATTCCACACTTTGATTCAAGTGGGTTATGAACTCCCACCTTCACCCCATACACAGATTGCAGATTCACATCAGTTACACATCCATTGATTTACAAATTGCCATACTAGTGTCTGTTGTGCTCCGCTGCCTTTCCCATCATCCACCCTCCCCCCTCCCCACCTCTCCCCTCCCCTCCCCTCCTCTCTCTCTACCCCCTCCACTGTATAACCCTGAGGGTCTCCTTCCATTACCATACAATTTCCCTTCTCTCTCCCTTTCCCTCCCACCTCTCATCCCTGTTAAATGTTAATCTTCTTCTCCTGTTCTTCGTCCCTACTCTGTTCTTAGTTACTTTCCTTATATGAAAGAAGACATTTGGCATTTGTTTTTTAGGGATTGGCTAGCTTCACTTAGCATAATCTGCTCTAATGCCATCCATTTCCCTGTAAATTCTATGATTTTGTCATTTTTTAATGCAGAGTAATACTCCATTGTGTATAAATGCCACATTTTTTTTATCCATTCGTCTATTGAAGGGCATCTAGGTTGGTTCCACAGTCTTGCTATTGTGAACTGTGCTGCTATGAACATCGATGTAGCAGTGTCCCTGTAGCATGCTCTTTTTAGGTCTTTAGGGAATAGACCAAGAAGGGGAATAGCTGGGTCAAATGGTGGCTCCATTCCCAGCTTTCCAAGAAATCTCCATACTGCTTTCCAAATTGGCTGCACCAATCTGCAGTCCCACCAGCAATGTACAAGTGTACCCTTTTCCCCACATCCTCGCCAGCACTTGTTGTTGTTTGACTTCCTAATGGCTGCCAATCTTACTGGAGTGAGATGGTATCTTAGGGTGGTTTTGATTTGCATTTCTCTGACAGCTAGAGATGTTGAGCATTTTTTCATGTACTTGTTGATTGACTGTATGTCCTCCTCTGAGAAGTGTCTGTTCAGGTCCTTGGCCCATTTGTTGATTGGGTTGTTTGTTCTCTTATTGTCTAATTTTTTGAGTTCTTTGTATACTCTGGATATTAGGGCTCTATCTGAAGTGTGAGGAGTAAAGATTTGTTCCCAGGGTGTAGGCTCCCTATTTACCTCTCTTATTGTTTCTTTTGCTGAGAAAAAACTTTTTAGTTTGAGTAAGTCCCATTTGTTGATTCTAGTTATTAATTTTTGTGCTATGGGTGTCCTATTGAGGAATTTGGAGCCCGACCCCACAGTATGTAGATCGTAGCCAACTTTTTCTTCTATCAGACGGCGCGTCTCTGATTTGATATCAAGCTCCTTGATCCATTTTGAATTCACTTTTGTGCATGGCGAGAGAAAGGGATTCAGTTTCATTTTGTTGCATATGGATTTCCAGTTTTCCCAGCACCATTTGTTGAAGATGCTATCCTTCCTCCATTGCATGCTTTTAGCCCCTTTATCAAATATAAGATAGTTGTAGTTTTGTGGATTGGTTTCTGTGTCCTCTACTCTGTACCATTGGTCCACCCGCCTGTTTTGGTACCAGTACCATGCTGTTTTTGTTACTATTGCTCTGTAGTATAGTTTGAAGTCTGGTATCGCTATACCGCCTGATTCACACTTCCTGCTTAGCATTGTTTTTGCTATTCTGGGTCTTTTATTTTTCCATATGAATTTCATGATTGCTTTCTCTATTTCTACAAGAAATGCCGTTGGGATTTTGATTGGCATTGCATTAAACCTA
The DNA here is from genome assembly GCF_021218885.2 of Marmota monax. Classification (NCBI taxonomy): domain Eukaryota; kingdom Metazoa; phylum Chordata; class Mammalia; order Rodentia; family Sciuridae; genus Marmota; species Marmota monax. The sequence continues at coordinate 11,421,019 of NW_026693153.1, forward strand.
TAGAGAACTTTTGGTAATATCGCCATTTTGATGATGTTAGTTCTGCCTATCCATGAACAGGGTATATTTTTCCATCTTCTAAGATCTTCTTCTATTTCTCTCTTTAGGGTTCTGTAGTTTTCATTGTATAAGTCTTTCACCTCTTTTGTTAGGTTGATTCCCAAGTATTTTATTTTTTTTGAAGATATTTTGAATGGAGTGGTTGTCCTCATTTCCATTTCAGAGGATTTGTCGCTGATATACAGGAATGCCTTTGATTTATGCGTGTTGATTTTAAATCCTGCCACTTTGCTGAATTCATTTATTAGCTCTAATAGTTTCTTTGTAGAGCCTTTTGGGTCTGCTAGATATAGAATCATATCATCTGCAAATAGTGATAATTTAATTTCTTCTTTTCCTATTTTTATGCCTTTAATTTCTTTCGTCTGTCTAATTGCTCTGGCCAGTGTTTCGAGAACTATGTTGAAGAGAAGTGGAGAGAGAGGGCATCCCTGTCTTGTTCCAGATTTTAGAGGGAATGCCTTCAGTTTTTCTCCATTCAGAATGATGCTAGCCTGAGGCTTAGCATAGATTGCTTTTACAATATTGAGGTATGTTCCTGTTATCCCTAGTTTTTCTAGAGTTTTGAACATAAAGGGATGCTGTACTTTGTCGAATGCTTTTTCCGCATCTATCGAGATGATCATATGGTTCTTATTTTTAAGTCTATTGATGTGATGAATAACATTTATTGATTTCCGTATATTGAACCAGCCTTGCATCCCAGGGATGAATCCTACTTGATCATGGTGTACAATTTTTTTGATATGTTTTTGTATCCGATTCGCCAGAATTTTATTGAGGATTTTTGCATCTAGGTTCATTAGAGATATTGGTCTGTAGTTTTCTTTCTTTGAAGTGTCTTTGTCTGGTTTAGGTATCAGGGTGATGTTGGCCTCATAGAATGAATTTGGAAGTTCTCCCTCCTTTTCTATTTCCTGAAGTAGCTTGAAAAGTATTGGTATTAGTTCTTCTTTAAAGGTTTTGTAAAATTCTGCTGTATACCCATCCGGACCTGGGCTTTTCTTAGTTGGTAGTCTTTTGATGGTTTCTTCTATTTCCTCAATTGATATTGGTCTGTTTAGGTTTTCTATATCCTCCTGACTCAATCTGGGCAGATCATATGACTTAAGAAATTTATCTATGCCTTCACTATCTTCTAATTTATTGGAGTATAAGGATTCAAAATAATTTTTGATTATCTTCTGTATTTCTGAAGTGTCTGTTGTGATATTGCCTTTTTCATCCCGTATGCTAGTAATTTGAGTTCTCTCTCTTCTTCTCTTCACTAGCATCGCTAAGGGTCTGTCGATTTTGTTTATTTTTTCAAAGAACCAACTTTTAGTTTTGTCAATTTTTTCAATTGTTTCTTTTGTTTCGATTTCATTAATTTCAGCTCTGATTTTAATTATTTCTTGCCTTCTACTTCTTTTGCTGTTGTTTTGCTCTTCTTTTTCAAGGATTTTGAGATGAAGTATGAGATCATTTATTTGTTGGTTTTTTCTTTTTTTAAGGAATGAACTCCAAGCAATGAATTTTCCTCTTAGAACTGCTTTCAATGTGTCCCATAGATTCCGATATGTTGTGTCTGTGTTTTCATTTATCTCTAAGAATTTTTTAATTTCCTCCTTGATGTCTTCTATAACCCATTGATCATTCAGTAACCTATTGTTCATTCTCCAAGTGATGTATGCTTTTTCCTTCCTTCGTTTATCGTTGATTTTCAGTTTCATTCCATTATGATCAGATAAGATGCATGGTATTATCTCTACTCCTTTATATTGTCTAAGAGTTGCCCTGTGACATAATATATGATCTATTTTTGAGAAGGATCCATGTGCTGCTGAGAAAAAAGTGTAACTGCTTGATGTTGGGTGGTATACTCTATATATGTCAATTAGGTCTAGGTTATTAATAGTGTTATTGAGTTCTATAGTTTCCTTATTCAACTTTTGTTTGGAAGATCTGTCCAGTGGCGAGAGAGGTGTGTTGAAGTCTCCCATGATTATGGTGTGGTGGTCTATTAGACTCTTGAACTTGAGAAGAGTTTGTTTGACGAACATAGCTGCACCATTGTTTGGGGCATAAATATTTATGATTGTTATGTCTTGTTGGTGTATGGTTCCCTTAAGCAGTATGTAGTGTCCCTCTTTATCCCTTTTGATTAACTTTGGCTTGAAATCTATTTTATTTGATATGAGTATGGACACGCCTGCTTGTTTCCGAAGTCCATATGAGTGATATGATTTTTCCCAACCTTTCACCTTCAGCCTATGTATGTCTTTTCGTATCAAATGCATTTCCTGTAGGCAGCATATTGTTGTGTCTTGTTTTGTGCTCCATTCTACTAGCCTGTGTCTCTTGATTGGTGAGTTTAAGCCATTAACATTTAGGGTTATTATTGAGATATGGGTTGTTCTTCCAGCCATATTTGTTTATTTATGTTACTAAACATGGTTTGTTTTCCTCTTTGATTATTTTCCCCCCCTTTACTGTCCTACCTCCCACTGTTGGTTTTCATTGTTATTTTCCATTTCCTCTTCCTGTAATGCTTTGGCGAGGATGTTTTGAAGAGATGGTTTTCTAGCTGCGAATTCTTTAAACTTTTGTTTATCGTGGAAGGTTTTAATTTCATCTTCCATCCTGAAGCTTAATTTCGCTGGATACACAATTCTTGGTTGGAACCCATTTTCTTTCAGTGTTTGAAATATGTTATTCCAGGATCTTCTAGCTTTCAGAGTCTGTGTTGAAAGATCAGCTGTTATCCTGATTGGCTTACCCCTAAATGTAATCTGCTTCCTTTCTCTTGTAGCTTTTAAAATTCTCTCCTTATTCTGTATGTTGGGCATCTTCATTATAATGTGTCTAGGTGTGGATCTCTTATGATTTTGCACATTCGGCGTCCTGTAGGCTTCTAGGATTTGGGATTCTGTCTCATTCTTCAAGTCTGGGAAGTTTTCTCGTATTATCTCATTGAATAGACTGCTCATTCCTTTGGTTTGGAGCTCTGTACCTTCCTGTATCCCAATGACTCTTAAGTTTGGTCTCTTAATGTTATCCATATTTCTTGGATGTTCTGCTCATGGTTTCTTAACAGTCTTGCTGAGCTGTCTATGTTCTTTTCCAGTTGAAATACTTTGTCTTCATTGTCTGATGTTCTATCTTCTAAGTGTTCTACTCTGCTGGTAGTATTCTCCATTGAGTTTTTAAGTTGGTTTATTGCTTCCTGCATTTCTAGGATTTCTGATTGCTTGTTTTTTATAACCTCTATCTCCCTGTATAGTTGATCCTTTGCTTCCTGGATTTGTTTGCGTAATTCGTTGTCGAAGTGATCTTTCATTGTCTGATTTTGCTGTTTAATGTCTTCCTTGATACTCCAGATCATCTGAAGCATGTATATCCTGAATTCTTTATCTGACATTCCATCTGCTGCAGCTGTTACCTCTTCTAAAGTTGCGTTGACCTGCATTGCTTGTGGTCCTTTCTTTCCTTGTCTTTTCATACTGCTTGCGTATCTTTCCTGCAGGTGCGGGCGGCGGCTCTGCTCTCTCCTTATTCCAATTGGGGTGTCGTGGCTACCACGCCGGCAGGTCACTGGGCCTGTTCTGGGAGCTGGTGGCGGCTCTGTTCTGCCCCTACTCCAATTGGGGTGACGAGTGTACCACGCCGGCAGGCCACCGGGCCTGATCCGCTGGTCTGTTGTAGGTCTGCCTACCTTGAAGGCGCGGGCGGCGGATCTGCCCTGCCCCTCCTACCACGCCTGCGGACCCCTGGGCCTGATCTGCAGGTTGATCACTGGTCTGCTCACCCTGCGGGCACGGGTGGCGGTTCTGCTCCGCCCCCACTCCAATTGGGGTCACGTGACCACCACACCGGCAGGGCCTGATCCGGGCGTGGGAGAAGGATCTGCTCTGCCCCTACTCGAGTTGGGGTGACGTGTGTACCACACTGACAGGCCACTGGGCCTGACCCGCCAGGCTGTCACAGGTCTGTTTACCTTGCAAGTGCGAAGGGCGGCTCTGCCCTGCCCCTCCTACCACTCCCATGTACTACTGGGTCGTGGGTCTGCCCACCTGGCGGGTGTGGGTGGCGGCTCCGCTCCGCCCCCTCTCCAATTGGGGTCACGCGGTCACCACGCTGGCGAGCCGCTGGGCCTGCTCCACGGTTTTTTTCCTGCCTTTTTTTTTTTTTGTGTGTGTGTGTGGTACTGGGTGTTTAATGGTGGGCTTTGTGAGCTGAACTGCATCCAGCCAATCCTCTTATTCTTTTTTCTTCCAACTTTTTTTATTGGTGCATTATAATTATACATAATAGCAGGATTCATTGTAATATATCCATAAATGCAAATAACAACTTAATCAATTTTCTTCCCAAATACCTCCCCTTTCTCTCTATTATTCCCTCCCTCTGATCCCCTTTATTTACTCTACTGGTTTCTATTCTGTTTTCATGAGATCTATTCTTTTTCTTTTACTATTTTTCTACTGAAATAGGGTCTCTGTATATTGCCCATGCTGACTAACTCAGAATTTGACATCCTCCTGCCATAGCCTTCTGAGTAGCTTGGTTTACAGATTTTATTGCCATTGTGTCCACCTTAATTAGTTTTGGCTTTTAAAATTCATTGATCCTTGGAGGAAAATAATATGAATTGATATACTATAGTAGTAGGGGTTTTCTAAAAGTGAATAAATTCTATATAACACTATTATTTTCTCTGATAAAATTACAATTATTTATATGATTATCTAATAAGTATTTTTAAAAAGAAATTATTTTTTTATTATGGTAATTATGGTATATTATGGTAATATGGTAATTAAAAAGTAGTTAAAATTATGAAAGTATGTGATCTGTTCTTCTTTTGGAAATATTAACATTAAATTTACAATTTGTGAATTTAATATGTTTCCATTGGTACTATAGTTAAAAGCTACAGGTTTTAAAACCTATATTTAATACTTACATTTAAAATTATAGTTCCACATCATATATATATATATATACGTACATATGATGACAAATTTATTTTTTACAATATAATATACTGGTATTTTTCCTGTACAAAATATTCAAGAAGATATTTATGAATCCATGCAACTGTTCAATATTAACAAGGAAGTTTTCTCAAAACTGAAAAAATAAACAAACATCAAAATACAACTATGGTAAAACAAATGCTGATAATTGCTACTATTTTTATAAATAAATAAGTTACAATATATTATAAAATGGTATTCCATTTTGAAGAACATAAATATGGACGTTATATAGTTTTGATTTCAAAATATTGGCCAGCTCACTTTGAGATAGTTTCTAAATGGATATTTTTCACTATTGCATTCATATAATCATTGCATCAGTTTATGAATGTTTTAATATATTTTATTTTATATCAATATTTTAGAAGTATTATAAAATCTGCTTTCTAAGTAAACTAGTAAACCATTTGAAATATTGAAATAGGAACACTATTTATTTGAATATTTAGGTTGAGTTATATCAGAAACTGAAAAGCATCTGAGATGTTACTCTACCTGTATAGCTATATATTTATACAAATGCATTAACATATAAAATCATAAGTATACATACAGACATAGAAAGAGATGTAGATGTAGATACATGTATGGATAGATAATAACAGAAAAACCAAGTATCTGGGTCAGAGATCAGAATTGATTTATTCACAACCATAAAAGCAGGAAGATTTATATTGCAACACCTATCTCCACATGCCCATCACCCTACAAACAAGGTGATGAGACACAGATGCATAAATGGGATTGTTATGTAGATGACAGGTGCAGAAATAAAGATTTCTGTGTTTATATTTAAGAGGAAAGCCACCTGTACTTGCCTCTGAGGGATAGAGTGGCCCAGTCATTTCAAAGTAAACAAATTATTTTCTCTATAAAGGAATGGTGATATCTTGGGACTTGATCCTTTGAAATTTAAACAAATTTCTCCAAAGAGAGCAACACAAGGTAAGAGTCTCCAAGTTCAGAGTCCAGGATTTTATTCCTGTTGAAATATAAACACATAGGAAGATGTTTCTTTAAATCTTCTGGAGACCTCAAGCGTCAGACATCCTTTATGGTAGGGGTTCACTTCCCTGGAATGCAAAATTTACTTCTTGTGGCGATATGTTTCTCATTATTTCGATGAGAGACAATGTAAAGACAAATAGCATAATAATATATAGAAATTGCTGTATAATAAAAATACTTATGTGAAAAGCAAATGTTTCTGGGGGAAGTAAAAGCAAGCAATCTTTCTTCGTAATGCATCAGTTCTGCATATCACTAAGCTAGGACATCGCAGGAACTCTGAGAAATCCAAGGGAGGTTTAGTTTTCTTTTAAAAGTATCTTTATGTCTTTTATTATAACACTATTTATATTGTTCTGTGAATTAATGAGTATATAAAAAGCACAAAATGTTTCAAGACAAACGTATTCCTTTGTGACTTTCCATGGACTGGCTTGATAGAATATTTGATTGAGAACTACTGCAATGGGCTATTTAGAACATGGCTCTATTCATCCAAAATCGATTCCCACAGGAGTATTGGATAGTTGTCATGTCAATTCCTGAATAACCACAATCTACCATAGCACATTACTTCTTCCATTATTTTGAATTTTGTTTTTAAGAAAACAAAATTTTATTATGTATTTAGTGTTTTGCTCTAGAAGCTTAATTCCTTTATTCAGGTTGAGTGCTAAGAATGAGTGATAACTATTTAAAAGTAAAGAAGGAAGAAAGGAAGAGTGAGGGAAAGGGGGAAGGAGGAAGGTTCTTTGACAACTATTGTCTGGTACCTGCTTGTTGGGAGCTAAGCTATAGGTTTCTTTCTTTCTTTTTATTATAACTGTAGGGTTTATTGAAGAAGAGAAACAAAAACTGACCTCTTGAACTAGAGATGGAAAGTGATAGCAGGTTTTCTCCTTAAGCTATAGGTTTCTTAAATAAACAGCAATCTTCACAAAATATCAACAATATTTAGAGAAAGCCACTAGTATGAAAAAATCAGCAAGACAATTATATTATAGAATGAAAACTGGGACAGGAAATTCTGTAATTATCAAATAAATATTGTTTTCCTCTTTTATTTGGTATAAATGCATAGAAGAGGACTCCTTCTTTAGCTGTGCCAACTGTAGCTCTATTCATGCCTTTCTTCTTCTATTTGATATGGTAAAACTTCAGATTATAATTTGCTTCAGTTTCCTAAAAGCATCTGCTTCAGAACATACCTAGTTTTGCTAACCTTCCCTCAAATGACCCTAAAAAATTTCAGTATTACAAACAAATCCTGGCATTTTACTGAGATGCCACAGGATTCCCCTGATGTGTGCTCTTTATACTTTCAATAAGTTAATAAACTTGACTTCAAATATAAGTATGTTTCTGGTGTTGTCGTTGTGGTTTGTTTCATGTGTAGAAGATGTAGATTTTAAGGAGAGGAAACAGAACAACTGGAGTTGGATATGGAAGTATTATGACTGCTGTGTTTTGAGGAAAAGGAGGAGGTCATAGTGATTCAGAGCTATCAATAAGATGAACAATAAGAAATGTAATCAATGAATTAAACAATAGCCAAATAAATGAGGGATGGAGCCTTGAAATAATAATGGCTTTGAGATTTACTCTGGATGTGATGGGAAGCCATTTGTCAGTTTTGAGAAAAGTACTGATAGCTATCATAAGTTTTAATGAAATCATTCAAAGTAGACTGAGATCATATAAAGAGAGGTAGATATAAACCAAGGAAGTCAGCAGGTAGTATTGTATTAAAATACAATTCTGTTGGACCATATTTAACAGTTGTGATAAATACATAAGCAAAGCATAGACAACAAACATGAATCAGTTTTTATTTCTCACTTCTAAAGGTATTTGGTGCGCTATTTGTTCTCACACTTTTGTAAAGGGGAATAAACTTATGTGAATTTCTGTTCATACTGGTTTTGCAACTGAAACAAGTAATAAGGATAAAATATTTGGAAATTTTTAATATTGTAATTTTTAATTTATTGTTATCAACTGATAATAATTTCATCTTTTTTCTATTTCTTTATTTTTAATTTCTTTTTTATTAATTATTTTTATTTATATATTACAGCAGAATGCATTATAATTCTTATTACACATACAGACCACAATTTTTCATATCTCTGGTTGTATTCAAAGTATATTCACACCAGTTCATGTCTTCAGACATGTAAGTTGGATAGTAATGTCCATCATATTCCACCATCATTTATAACCCCATACCCCCTCCCTTTCCCTCCAACCCCTCTGCCCTATCTAGAGTTCCTCTATTCCTCCCATGCTACCCCTCCCTACCTCACTATGAATCAGCCTCCTTTTATCAGAGAAAACATTTGGCATTTGGTTTTGTGCGATTGGCTAACTTCATTTAGCATTAACTTCTCTAACTTCATCCATTTACCTGCAAATGCCATGATTTTATTCACTTTGAATGCTGAATAATATTCCATTGTGTATATATACCACATTCTTTAATCCATTCATCTATTGAAGGACATCTAGGTTCCCTCCACAGTTTAGCTATTGTGAATTTTGGTGCTATAAACATTGATGTGGCTGTGTCCCTGTAGTATGCTGTTTTTAAGTCCTTTAGGTATAGACAGAGGAAAGGAATAGCTCAGTCAAATGGTGGTTTCATTCTCAATTTTCCAAGAAATCTCCATACTGCTTTCCATATTGGCTGCACCAATTTTCAGTCCCACCAGCAGTGTATGAGTGTACTTTTTCCCCACATCCTTGCCAACACTTATTGTTTTTTTGTATTCATAATAGTTGCCATTCTTACTAGAGTGAGATGAAAACTTAGAGTAGTTTTGATTTGCATTTCTCTGACTGCTAGAGATGATGAACATTTATCATATTTTTGTTGATTGATTGTATATCCTCTTCTGAGGAGAGTCTGTTCAGGTCCTCAGCCCATTTATTGATTTGGTTATTTGGTTTTTTGGGTGCTTAGCTTTTTGAGTTCCTCATAATACCCTAGAGATTAGTGCTCTATCTGATGTGTGAGAGGTAAAGATTTGCCCCCAAGATCTAGGCTCTCAAACATTTGTGATTAATACTACTTAAGAATTTTAGCTTTTTACTGAGATTTTTCATTTGCCATTGTAGGAAAAAGCTAAAATAATTAAACAATGTTTAGGAGAAGTTAAACATTTATTTAATTACTTTATCCTATGACAATATAGACTAGTTAAAAATTGGAACTGTGCCTTTCATTAGCTTAATTAAAAGTTTAATGTGAACATTATCATTTTAGTCATTTAAAAAATTCTTTCTTTTATTATAACATTCATTTTTACATACAGTGCTTTATTTTTCTCTTCTGCAAACTAAAACATCATCAATATCACTATATTTATACACACTAATTCTCAAATAAAAACGCTCTTTTCAATTTTCATTTTAACTCAAATATTTTCAGAAATTGACAATGTAAAAAGCTCACTCATATTATTACCATTGCCACTGAATTGCTACATAAATGGCATGTCAGTTTTCATTTATATTTCTGAATGTCTGACAAAGAGTGACAGCTGCTCAGAGTTTATAATTTGATGTCACATTAGCTTAATGAATGGAGCAATTTCCATAGGAAAATACATATGAAATTAAATTTTGAAGACCTAGACAATGCTTTCCATGAGGCTAAGTATTAAATGGACACATTTAATAATTCTTATGCAGTGTTTGAAGACATAGGAAATGAACAGCTGAAAACAATTCTGAGATAGTGAATGCTCCATTTTTCTTGGGTTAGAGCATTAGTTATATATTTAAAGCACAATTCAGTCTAGATCTGTAGTATCCTGGGGTCCACACAATGTTGTTCATTTAGTATTGCCATGACTCAATTAATTTTAATTTTAGTCGACAATGACTGCTAAAATATTTAATTTCCCTTCATTTTGTTTCAATTTTTTTTCATATTATTGATGTAGGCATGCTCTAGAAAGCTGTTTAGTTCCTCCTGAGATTGTATTAAAGTCTTTCTTAAAACCAATACCATGCAGTGATGGCACTATGGGTTGCATAAATTTGGCTGGATAAAAACAGATTGCTACTTAAGACAAAAATATACATAGCTGATTATGCTGGGTGATTGTGAATGAGAGTTCATCTAGGGTGAAAAATACATCTTGTAGAGATGAAGGGAAGGGAGCCCACAGTGTACATTTGCTCATAGAAAGAAAACAATGAAGCTTAAAAACCTTTGCTAATCGAGCTGCTGAAAGCTTTGAGTACTAATCCAGTTGGTCTTTTCATTATCTTAGTGTTTTACCATTTTTATGGATAAGGAAATATAGAACTTGTGTTGAGTATAGGATAGCAAGTTGATGATTCCACAAAATGAATATAGTTATGAATTTCAGGAAAGAAGCCAAAGAGGAAAAGGGTGAAATCCTGCATCTGTTTGGAAAAAAAAAAAAAAGGAGGAGAGTGATGACAAGATCTAAGAGACCTGAGCAACAAGATCTAAGAAACCTTGAAGAGCAAGTTAATTTTGTAGAGAATTTTGGGAGGGAGCTCGGGAATAACAAGGCACATTAGGAAGTCAGATGCTGATATGTTACCAGCTTATTGCTTTGTGTATATATACAATTCCTTCATTAAGGAAAAACTCCATTAAAATATTTTTTTTAAAAATACCCTTTCTTGATAATGATTGTATTATATAGAAATACAGAAAACTGGTTCACTGCCCTGTTCCATACGTGTTGACTAACTTATGAATATAAAGGTATTTTTACTAGCCGCAGGAGGCAAGAAAGGTTGAATTGAAAGATTCAGGGATAATATAATATCAAAACAAGGAATAATGAGGGGAATCCTAAGTAAGCCTCTGAGATCCCTAGCATTTGGAGGCAAAGCTGGGTTTCCACTGTTTGAGGGGTGAACAATAATATAGTGTGTATTAAGTCTTAACATGAATCAATTCCTCAAAATGCTTAGTCTCAGCTGGGTGTGGTAGTGCACACCTGTAATCCCAGCAGCTGGGGAGGCTGAGGCAGGAGTATCATGAGTTCAACACCAGCTTCAGCTACTTAGCAAGGCCCTAAGCAACACAATGAGACTCTGTATCTAAATAAAATACAAAATAGGGCTGGGTGTGTGGCTCAGTGGTTGAGTGCCCCTGAGTTCAATCTCCTCTACTTCCCCCTCCAAAAATAAAGTTCAGTCTCTGGAGACATCTGAAGAACACAGTTTAAGTAAGCAAGGGAGTGTCACTAATAATCTGTGGCAGAGATGATTAAAGGATAGCCACATGATCAGTTGGTGCTCTTCCTTTCTCCAAATATATTCTTCTCTCTCTCTCTCTCTCTCTCTCTCTCTCTCTCTCTCTCTCTCTTAGGTTACCTGTAGGAGCATGGATTAAACTTTACTCTTCATGCTAAATTCATATGAGCACATATTTTGAACAAAAATTCAAGAAGAGTCCAAAGGCAAAGATAAATTTTCTATATAATTAGAAGATCCCCAACTAAAAATTCACTATTAATAATTCCTTACTAAACACCTATTAAAATACCTCTAATCTTTGATTTTTACTTTGAAGAGCATTTCATTATATCATCTTCATCAGTCCAAGGAGAGGCAGGTAGCCAGCAATGGCTCACAATTAATGACTTATTAAGCAACTTCGTATGTGGCCTTTGATTTTCTGATCTCTTTGAGACATAAGAAACAAAAAATAAATAAGACAGAAAATAATTTTGCAATGCATTTCAATAATAAAATGAATCCAAATCCCCAAAGAGCATGGAAAGGATATATGTATCATTTCTTTTTCTTCCGCAATCTTCATTTTCTTCTATTAGTCACCTTTTCCACAGTGTGGTGAACACCTAGTCTATGTTATAGGAATAGCAGTCAGGCAAACAAACAAGATTCTTTTAAGAAGCTTACATTCTGGTGGGTCAGAAGTTCAACATAATAAAAAGGAAAATCTGATTCATGACCATCTAGGGATGTCAAAAAATATGAACAATTTAAAGAGGTTAAAGAAATACAGAGGTTTTCAATTAGTGGATAGTGTAAGCCTTAGTGATAAGGTAATATCTATGAGTTTGATTTCATTAACTTTTAAATTATAGGCTCAACAACTCTTTATACTTACATTTTAGTGTGTAATAATGTGTATATATATTCGTTTCACCTCTGAAGAGCAAAATGATCCAGGAAAGAAGTTATGTCCCATGTATCTGTGGCATTCAATGTTTCTCATATTGCATACTTGAGCTGATTTAAACACAAAGTGATGTATTAGAGGACTTGGGGAGTTAGTTCAAAGTCATTTGGAGGACTGAAAATACTTTCGCTCAGCTGTTCTTCTGAAAATGATTTCCTACAAAGCAAGGCAGAGCTGGGTTACAAACTAAGCTTATAAGTTTACCTTTTCTAGAGTTTTATATAATGCTTTCACATTGCTATTTGGATGTCTTTGTTTCAACTTGACCCCTTTTTATGCACTTCTTCTGTCATGTCAAGTGGTATTTCTTCAGCTTTTGCTGCCTGGGAATGTCTCCCTTTATGTTTTTGAAGGACAGTTTTGCAGGTGTAATATTCTTGTTTGGATTTTTTTTTTTTTTCCTTTTAGGCACTTTGATTATATCACCCCATTCCCTTCTGGTCTGAAGTTTTCTGTTTGAAAATCTGCTTAGAGTCCTATGGAGTTTCTCTTCAATGTCACAAGTCATTTTTTTTCCTCTTATTGATTTAAAAATTCTCTTTTTATCTTTTACTTTTAATAAATTGACCATTGTGTGTCTTGGTACAGACTTCTTTCCTTTCATTCTCCTTGGCATCCTTTAGGCTTCATAAATCTGGATCTTCATTTTGCTCCACAAATTTGGTAAGCTAAAGTAGATTTCAATCTTTGTGTCAAATAAAGTCTACTTAGAGTTTAAGTGAAAACCTTAATACAAAGTCTAACATTTTCATAATAACTTTAAGACACTCATTTTTAAAGAGGATCTCAGCTTAATATCACTATAAAAAATACAAGCCATAGAATGTTGAACATTTATGTTCTACAGAAGTTTATATTACATAAAATTTTTTATTATTTTCTTCATTTAAAATTATCATGTTTGGGGCAGGGATGTGGCTCAAGAGGTAGCACGCTCGCCTGGCATGCGTGCGGCCTGGGTTCGATCCTCAGCACCACATACAAACAAAGATGTTGTGTCCGCCGAAAACTAAAAAATAAATATTAAAAATAAATTCCCTCTCTCTCTCTCTCTCTCTCTCTCTCTCTCTCTCTCTCTCTCAAAAAAAAAAAAAAAAAAAAAAAACAAAAACTATCATGTTTTCTCACCAGTATTGTGTTTTGTATTAAGATTCTTATTATGTGATTTTTTTAAATAATCAAATTTAAAATACAATTTTTAAAACAAAGTGCTAACAGTAGTCCTTTCTAGACCATATCATATGTTTTATGGATAAATAGGTATCCCTAAAAATGACATGACCAATAAAAAAGTGAATCTCACTATGCACAAAATCACACTGGAGAATGGCTTATCTTGATTTAAGATTAGAAATACAAGTCTTCAGATTGCCTCATGGCAGAATGTGGATTAGGATTTAGTAAAGAAATTGTATAAAAATTTAAATACTCTAAGATGAAAACAGTGATAATGGTGATTGCTCTTGGATTTTGCTGTCTCAAAAAAAAAAAAAAAACATGAGGAGAATTCTTATTAAAACAAATTCAGGAAACATTTTAAACAGAATATGTTTGTTAGTCCCTCTGTATCTACATATATGTTGCCAATATGTGGCTATCGTTCATAAGACTCTCTAAGATGATGATTCAACAATTTCATATTTGAAAAGTAATCAATAATATAAATCAAACTGAATTTTATACAAAATTTTGTCCAGCTTTTAGATGCCTTATTTTTATTTATAAAGGTTTGCTCCTGTACCCAAGACAGATAAGTAATAAGCCGAGTGGGCAATACTGGCTCATTTACCTGAGTGGACCTGTATATTCATTACACATTAGCACATATTTAAAACATACATTTATAAATGTTAGACTTACATGCATTCATTATATTAGGACTTGGCAGTTTTTATTTGAACCAAGTAAATATATGTTCTCTTTCAGTCAATATGACTTTTAAGAAACAATAATCATTCTTTAATGAAATATAGAAAAGTTAATAGTGCAGATAACATACAAGAATAAAATCTCAAATGTGACATTTTAATTCCTTAGTCTTTTAAGCATAATTATGAAATAAATTTCTTGAAAAAGCTTGGAGAGGCACAAGATAAAGTAGCACTCTTTTCTTATGCATATTATGAAGCCATGGATTCTTTCTTAACACCTTAATTACCATAAAAATTCAGTGATTTGGAAAAATAAGATTAAAATGTTCATGTCTGGATATTGCAATTACTTATCACTATTTTTGAAACATCAAGTGTCAACAAGTAAACCTGGAAGTTTATTATCCAATTATTCTAGAATGTTTTAAAACTTGAAAATCCCAATTTTCCAAAGTTAAAAGAAAAGTTGGTATATGTTAAAATTAGGGGAAAAAAACAATTTATGCAGCATATGTCTCTCATAGAGGATTATTTTTTATTATTTGAAATATTTTAAGACACAACTTTTGCACAAATTAAAACATGCTAGTCTTTGATCTTTTGCTATACAATATTTGTGAAGCTAAGTTATATAGATTTATTTAGTTCACAGTTTTGGAGGTTCAAGGACATGGTGCTTATATCAACTTGGCTTTGATGAGGGTCCCATTAATGCATTACCTGGCAGATAGCATCATACTGGAACTGTGTGCAAGAAAGTGGAAATGCATGGCAAGTCAGGGATGCCAAGGACCAGAGGGGCCAGTTTTGCTGTTTTGTGACAACACTTCTTACAAAAATTAACTGAAGTCCCTTAAGAACTACGTTAACCTGTTCCAAGTGCAATACCACCAGTGACCTACTTACCTTGTTGTAAGTCCCATTTCTTAAAGATTCTATCACCTTTTGACACTGGCACACTGAGGACCAAGCTTCCAACACAGGAGCACTTGGGAAACACACTTATATCTGTACCACCACAACTCATTACTATAGAAAGCAAGTGTGACTAGTTAAGAGTAAGATTGAGAGAAATGTTTTAATGGAGGTTAATGTTTATAGGCAGTATCTGGCTTTGGTTTGCTTTTTATTAGGTTTTTATTAATCAATTGTTTCTGACTTATAGGTTATTGAGATTTTAGTAGGAAGGTGTCTAAAACAAATGTGCCTGATTCTATTTGTTCTTTTCAACTGGTGTGCAATAAGCTTTGCAATTTTCCTTAAATGTTGGCTTAACATATAATGGATAAATTATACAAATATGCTGATACTGCAGATGATACTAACAGAGGGACTTACTCAAGCATACAAGATAATAAAGTTAACATTAAAGCCACTTTTAGATATATGTATAGTTTCATGTTTTATCAGTAGGAGTTTGGCTAATATAATCATAAAGGCTGCAATTTTTGTTCTGTATCTTAGCTATTATATTTAATATTCAGTATTACTTCAACAATAGTTTAATTTTTTATTGAGTAGAAGTTAACACATTATCTATTTCCTTATATTCCAGTAGGAAGGGGAGAAAAAAATACTATTTTAAAATGCCCATTAATCTTCTCAATGAGTGGTGGTAAGTTAATAAAATATACTTATGAGAAAATGTCCACACAGTACAGAAAAATCAATTTTATATAAATTGAATATACAAACATTAGTGTTAAAAATAAAGTAGTTAGAAGACAAAATGATATATCTTTCATTTTCCTCACCATAGAGTGGACCAACACTTTTATAAACAAAGTGTGTAGTATTCTTACCAAAATTTTTTAAAATTTATACACTGGACCATATTAACTAGACTATAGTAATAACTTCTGTTCATCGTAAGACATCATTAAAATAAAAGGTAAATACATTTAATAGCACAAACTATTTCAGTAGTATGTATCTGATGCACAACATATTCAATAAATATGCACATATCTATATTTGTATGTATTTGTAAGTATATGGAAAAAACAGATAATACTGTGGCAAAGGGGAAAAAGTTTTGAGTAATATTTCATTAAAAATATCCAAATGTTCAGTGCATATTTGAAAATGTGCTCAAATTAAAAAAAAATTGTGATCAGGAAAATTAAAATTAAAATAATAATCAATGTTTAAAATAAAAAGATGGTGCAGTGGATGTTATCGTGTAATGTGCAGATCTATGCTTGAAAACTCATTCCCTGAGTTGCTAAGATGAAAGTAGTCCAGTAGTCTAATTGGTTGACAGATGCCAAAGCATCAAGGCCTAACCCTTTAACCCAAAGTGGGACAAATTCAAGTAGCTACTTGAGCTTGGGAGCTTCCTATAGAATTAGTAGAGGTCTTTGTTGAAACACAGACAAATCTACCTACTGGCCAATCCTGCTTCCGACCTTATCTATACATGTGTTCATGAGTCCTTCCCAAGAATTGGACTGATGACAATTAGCAGTCTGAGAAAGTAAAATTGGAATCTGGATCACTTTGTTGATATGACCATAAGGACCATGTTACAAAAGGTAATTAAAATACCTTGGTATGTAACAACATTATAATGGTTAAACTTTTCACTGGAGTAATAATGATTATAAGTGCCATAGTATACCAGAATATGAGAATACACATTTGGAAAATTATATCAAGCTTTTAGAAAATATATGGAAAACAATAAATAAATACAAAAATGTATGGCTGTGCTTGGGACAGTCAATGCTTTGGGGAGATGCAATGAAAGGCTAAAAATAGTTAACTAATTTACAGAGGAAATTGCAACTTGAAGGCAGAAAAAGTTGCAATTCATAGCAAGGAATAAGAATAGCAGACTGCAACAAAAGTTGGGCTAGGTCAAAGTAAAAGCCCTAATTTGGAAGAGTGGGACCCTCAGACACAATAGGGCATAAGAATTGATGCACTGAAAGACCATGCATGCTGAGAGTCTCCTAAACCATCTGACCATAACAACATGGTCTTTCAATACATACCAGTGCTTCTTAGTTGTTTGTAAACAATGCAAAGAGCATGTTTTGTGAGGAACCCATGACTCTTCACAATCTTCATCTTTCCCAGTGGATACCAGATGAATAACTAAGATTAAATCATAATTTAAACCCAGCAGAGGAATTGTATAGTAGTTTAAGAATGGAAAGACACTTATCATAATAGAATTATAGGATCTACTTTTCAAAAATGTGTAGGTACCAAGACAGTATGCAGTAGACTGGATATTGGATCTGTAACTATTGGTTTAAAGCCTAATCTTCTAGAGCAATAACATTTCCACCATAAGGCAGGGCAAAAGTTTGTTTAAATTTCAAATTACAATACCAGCCAGTTAAATCAGGATCTAGATTCCAAGGACCAGAACAGTTTATGAAAGTTGATCCTGATACCTAGAGAGAAGACTTTGAAGACTCAATAGGAATAGGGGAGAATATATCTGGTTTCAAGGAAATAATTTAAAAATATTTTGATAAATCTTTTACAAAATTTCAAGATAAATGGGTAAATATAGTAACTCCAATCTAAAAGATCATGGTGAGAAGGGTTTGAACACTTAAGGAATGAAGGTCTTACCAACCAACAGATTAAACCACTTAGATTAGCAAAACTGCTAGTCAGAATTAGTGAATTCTAGAATGGTTGATCCAGGAACTCTAAAATGAGTAACAGTTGAAAACAGTTACAATTGCATGGATTTTACTTTTCCCACTCATTTTCTTGCAAGGAAAAGTTGCATGACTGAGTCTTGGAGGTGTTCCTAGTTTATTTTCTTCTTCCCTCCCTCCCTTCCTCCTTCCTGTCTTCCTTCCTTCCTTCCTTCCTTCCTTCCTTCCTTCCATTCTTTTCGCTCTCTCTCTCTCTCTCTCTCTCTCTCTCTCTCTCTCTCTCTCTCTCTCCTATGAAATAACTGAATTTGAGTGGCATTTCAAAGAAAAGTGAATGTGGGCTGCAATGGGATGATGTATCATCTTAATGTTGATCCTATCCTACTCATTGAGCTTGACCAACAGCCCATAGCTGAATTAGTAATATAGGATTTGCTTTTTTGCCAAACAGATATGCAATACCCAAAACCTCAAAGTGGCAAAGAGCCAGCTTCCTCACTCTTAAATGTAAATATTTTGAAAAATATTTTCAACTGCACAGAGCCCTGTAAGATTGGATGAGACTTTGCTGTGTGTTCGGAACAGTAAGACTCTTTTCAAACTTCCTTCCTTCTCCTATAAGCAGTGATTTTATGAGTTCCTGCACCTATCTTCACACCAGAGTCTGTTTCACAAGAAACCTAATATTTAGCATAAAAAATAATAAAATTTTGAAATGAATTAAACAAATGGAGGTTTTGTGTTACTTGGTTAAAGGGTTGATTTTATAACAACTTTAATTATTCACTGTAGCTGAGCATGAGTATAGCATATGACCCAGATATTCACAGCAGTTCAAATTCACATACATCACACATGTTCAATAAAAGTTGTTTTCAACAGGGACACTCACAGCATGGTCTACATAATAGACTTCAACTGGAAACTACTTAAATATTTGTTTATGGTACAATAGATAAAAATTATGCATTCACAATATGGTACTATATAGCAATGAATGTGAATAAACAATTACAATAACATGAATGACTCACTTGAAGATACTATAAAAGAAAGATGCTAGAGACAAGAGTACAGGTTTCCATTTATATAACATAATAAAGGTAAAATAAGTCTGTGCTATTTTCAAAGTGAGTATTGGTTAGATTTTGGATTGACTAGAATGGAGTAAAAATGGAGAGGCTGGCATTCTAGTAATGCTATGGTTTTGTCCTGATTGTAGACTGTATGGTAGTTTCTTAGGATTGACATTGGGCATATCATTGTCTTTATACTTCAGTAAAAGTGGTAAAGATGTCCCATTATAATGTCTTTTTGCCAGGATTGCATGTTAACTTATTTAACATATACATTTATAAATTTACAAAAATTTATGAAACAAAGACATTCCAACCTAATATTATACAGGAGGATGAAGGAAAGAAGATTGGGAAAGGTATTGGGAGTTGAAAATGATCAAATTATGTTTTTATGTAGATATGAATGCTTCAATGAAACTCATCATTCTGTATAAATTAATATGTATAAATAAGTGAATACATAAATGAGCTATAAATCCATGAAATATGTTTCTAACAATAAAAACGTCATTTTAAAATTTAATATTCCATATATTCAGATTACAAAAACATTTAAAACAATACTAAAAACTTTTTTTTTAAGTACCAAGTATTGAATCCAGCGGTGATTAACCACTGAGCCACATCCCTAGCACTTTTAATTTTTTATTTTGAGACAGAGTCTCAATAATTTACCTAGGGTCTCTCTAAATTGCTGTGGATGGCTTTAAACTCATGATCCTACTGCCTCACCCTTCCAAGCCACTGGGATTACAGGTGTGCACCACAATACTGAAAAACTCTTTAACTTTACTCCTTATTTCTTATTTTTTCTTTCTAAGATTACTAATGGCAATGCTAGTTTTAATTAGCAGGATTCCAATAGGTGGTGTGGACATTTAATATCTGTTCACCTAAATGCTTGTTTTCACCATGCATTTATCCATATTTGAATGCTATTTATTAGATATTTTGCCCTAATAGGTCACCTTTTCCATGAAGGCAAGTGTATTAGTTTAAGAAAAACCATTTTTTTCTTCCTTTGGGGCACTTTAGATTTACAGTATAATTTTCTTGCATATACATATGCAAGCAGCATCTGTTGTTTTATTTTATTTTTAATTGGTTTTATTTTTTAAATACATGACAGCAGAATGCAGTACAATTCTTATTACACATATAGACCACAATTTTTCATATCTCTGTTTATATATAAAGTATGTTCACACCAATTCATGTCTTCATACATGTACTTTGGATAATGATGTCCCTCACATTCCACCATCATTAATAACCGCATGTCTCCTCCCTTCCCCTCCAATCCCTCTGACCTGTCTTGAGTTCCTCTATTCCTTCCATACTTCCTCTCCCTACCCCACTATGAGTAAGTCACCTTATATCAGAAAAGACATTTGGCATTTGTCTTTTTGGGATTGGCTAACTTCACTTAGAATTATCTTCTGCAACTCCATCCATTTCATTTACCTGCAAATGTCATGATTTTATTCTCTTTTATTGCTGCATAATATTCCATTGTGTATATATGTCACATTTATTTTTATCCATTCCTCTACTAAAGAGCATCTAGGTTGGTTCTGCAATTTAGCTATCATGAATTGTGCTGCTATAAACATTGATGTGGCTGAATCCCTGTAGCATGCTGTTTTAAAGTCCTTTGGGTATAGACTGAGGAGGGGGAGAGATGGGTCAAATGGTGGTTCCATTCCCAGTTTTAGAAGAAGTATGATTTTCATATGTTTGTAAGCTCCAAAGAGATTTGCACAATGCTATCAAACAGATATTTAATGTTTGCAGTGTTATTAAATAGATATCTAAGTCAAATTATATTCCTGTCAATGAGTGTGTTAGTCAGCTTTAACCTATTACAGAGATAGTGAATATTTGACCATAATAGTTGGATTTTGGTGGGTTCTATTTCTTATGTAAGCTACTTATAGACAAATTCTGTCGAGTATAATCAATCTTTATTCCCCTCTTTTAATACGATTTTTTAAATTTGGTTTGCTTTTAACTAATGGAACTGAGAAATGAAATATGACACATCATAGGTTAAACTTTAAAGCTATGTCTTTGTTCCTCCATGGTTTATTTTTTCTTTCCACTGTCATAAGAGTAGAATATCCTTGATTCTTACCTTAGGTCTGGGTAATGGAAAAAAGGTGGAACACAGAAACATTCAGTCAATAATCAACATAGAAAATCATAAGGAAAATAATTTTTTGTTGTTCTCATTTGTTTCACAAAATCAAAAGAAGAAACTAACTTAGAAAAATTTTGGACAGGCTAAGTTGTGTCTTCTGACTAAAGCTTAAAAAAATGAAGCTATGAGATATTTATATTACCAGATTTAAACTTTCTGAAAACTCACTTTCCTTTGTAGTTTTAGGATTTGATCAGAATTTTTAAATAAAATACCACCTAAACCTCCTTTCATGTTTTAGGTGGCATTTTGCTTAAACAACAAAGAGTATTTAAGGATTGAAAAACAATTAAAACCTGAAGCATGGCAACCCCTAATATTTCTCCTCTGTTGATAAATTATACACCTGCATTGTCTCAGCGCTTGGCAGCTTTGATTTTGAATTTTCCTTTTTTTTTCCCCCTAAAAACAAATGACATGCAATAGTCAAGGGAATTATAGACAGAACAAAATGCATTTCTGTTCATTACCTGAATAAACAGTGAAAAAAAAAAACAGATGAGGTAAAACTCTATGAGTTGGAAGATATTTTTAGAATAGAACTGAATAGCAAGGCTGTATCTTGAGTTTCTACTAATAATGTTGAAATATATATACAATCCTATCTTTTAATAAAATTTTTACTTGCCTCATACTTGGGAATTCAAAATTGGAATAATTAAATTCAGTTGATGATAATTAGTTTTCTTTAAGAAAGTTTTTTTTTCTTTTTGAAAACTACCTTATAGCTCTATTCAAATAGTAATCAGATCAATTGTTTCTCAGCTGTCAACAATACAGAACAGAAACCCTGTGATGAATATTCTTTCTAGAAAACTTTGTAAACAATTGGAGATAATTCAGATTTCTTTACTGTTTTTTGAGAGTACAGTGACTCATGGAAAAATGGTACAGCTTTCTTTTTTAAACTAAAACCTCTTAAGAAACACCAAATTTAGATGTGCACCGTGGTACACTCCTGTAATCCCAGAGGCTAGGGAGGCTGAGACAGGAGGATGGCAAGTTCAAAACCACCCTTGGCAAAAGCGAGGCACTAAGCAACTCAGTGAGACCCTATCTCTAAATAAAATACAAAATATGGCTGGGCATGTGACTCAGTGTTTAAGTGCCCCTGAGTTCAATCCCTGGGGATCCTCTCCCCCACCACCACCCAAAATAGCATTTTTTTTTTTAAAAAAAGCAGGTGTTGTATAGCTTTATTGAAAGTTTTCTGCAGTTTCTCTAAATTCCTGCACATAGACACACAGACACATGAACACTCATGTGGACAAACACAATGAAAACTAAAAGAAGATGTTTTTGTATGTAATAGGACTCTTATGTTAAATGAAGCAGGAAAGAATTTTTATACTTCAGAGGGATTGACTTCAAATTATTTTAAACAATTTATATTTAAAAGGACATGTGTAGGGCACAATTAAGAAATGATGGAAGGGATTATTTCATATTGTTCTTACTGAAAAACTATACTGTACCATACTCTGTTGGGAGAATCTATCCTTTTCTAAGTGGAAATTTATTTTCAATTCTTCTGTCAATGACATTTCCATGAACGGACACTTCTTTTCTTTTTTAATGAAGTGTTATTTAAATATTCCCCTCCTATATTCTTTTAAATTGACTTTTTTCTTGATAAGTGAAAAGGAAATTCAGGATGTAGTAATGAACAAACAACAAATGTACATTTAATTGGTAGATATCTACTGAAGACTGTATTATGGAGTGAAATTATATTTCTCATTAGATTACCTGTAGACAGAAAAACAATAGTGTGTGTACTTCCATAGGCAAGACAAAGCAGCTGGACATGTCATTCATCTGATGCATCTTACATTCAACAACTTAGAAGTAGGATCACTCTGTGTTTGTTTAAGGAAAACTGTTTTGTATGTGTGTATGCATGTGTACATATGTATTTTGAGCAAGTTCTATTTCTAAAAAAATTGTTATTACTCAAAACATTTAATATTTTTTAAACTTGCCATTTTGAAACCTCAATTTATTACAAGAGGCAATATACCCAATGCAACTGTAAGAATGTATTAATTTCAAATCAGACATGTTTCTATAAGTGAGTGTGAACTTAGACTATGATAAGTGCAGAGGCAAAATCACTGGCAAAGATTTTATGAAATTAAGTAGACAGCAGGGAAAGGTGTATCTGAATTACATCCCTTTTAAAACTGGCAAAACATGGCGACACTTATTTGTATTCAATATTAATGACAAATACCCTGTATCAAGTCAATAGTATTCATTGACCTGTATTGAGTCAATATTATTTATAGAGTTTCAATTAAGTCTGTGATTCAACTGCCAAACATTTCAACATATTTATTGTTCACAGTTAATCACTCATCAAATGCCAACAAGAATTAAAAACTTTTGACTAAATAAAACAAATATGTAGTATCATGTTCCTGGAAAGGCTATTAGATATGATTTCATATGTGTCATTCTTTTTTAATTATGGCAGAAATTGAGAGGTAGAGAAACTGAATGATGCTGCATCAAGTGCATGTTAGTATAAAATGCATTGCTCAGACACACTTTATGCTATTTCCTGTGCTGGATTATTCTGCAAATTTTAATTAACCCATAAGGGATTTCCTAAGGTACATAAAAATGTTTTATGGGGCATTTCCAGAAATTAAAATAAATTGATATGTGCTGTTATGCACATTGAAACATCTTATTGAAGACCCTGTAATACTAAGAGATTAGAAATAATTTTTCATTATCTCACTGTTCCTGGATAGGAAAGTAAGCCAATGCTACTAAGAACTTTATGCAGCTTCTATCCTCTCTTTGCAAGTCAATAAAGAATATACAATTACTTCAAAGTTTTAGAATTATTTTCCACAGAATGTTTTACAAATGAAAATCAGTTGAAAGTATTTACCATATTTCTAAATTACAAGCTGTGCAAATAGTCTGGATTTTTTAAAACTGGAACTGAATATTGAACCGAGGGCACTTTACTACTGAGCTACATTTCTAGACCTTTTTTGATGTTTTCGTTTGAGACAAGGTCTCCCCAAGTTGCTGAGGGCCTCTCTAAATTGCTAAGGCTTGCCTTGAACTTATTCTCCTGCCTCAACCTCCTTTGCAATTGGGATTACAGACTTGTGCCAACACACCCAGCATTTTATGTAATTTCTAATGATTATATAAATTATCTCACTCCTGAAAATAGAGTGAAATATCACTTTTAGTGACCTAAGATTTCATTAATAGCTAAATTAAGTGGGTAGTAACATAACCTTCTGAAACCTGAAACTTTTTTTCTTTGTATGATAGAACTGCTAAATTTTATTTAAAATTCCAAAATTTTATTATGAGCTTTGCACTTCAGATCACAGTCAAGTTTGTTAATAATGTACTTCCTGTAAGCATTGTTATAACACAGATTTAACTTATTCACACAAAGCATACTGGCAGAAACAGTCTGGTTTAAATAAGAAAATATGAAATATGTCTTAGGTCAAACTTTCAAATTGAGCCCACTATTTCATTCTGACAAGTTCTTTAAAGAGTCAAGACTTATACTCAATAATTCAATTATGTGACAAACCTAGAATTATCTCATGTCTGTATTCATGACTGATATTGTAATATGACATATTTCCAAAAAGACAGGAGCAAGGTATTTGGGGTTTTTAGACTATCTGTTTCTTAACAACGTTTTTGCATCTGAGTAGCATTCTGTAATTCTCCAGTGAGTTTCTTACTGCATCTCAACTTCTCAAGAGCAAGGATTCTTGATCTTAGAATGAAGGAGTCACATAGATCTTCATTACAAGAATATGGGGTGGGGAGAAATGAGAAGAAAATAAAGTTATTCATGACTAAGACTAGAAATGGAGTTTGGCATTTTGATAAAGAATAAATTCAAAGAAGCTGCTGCTTTAGGGTATGGTAATTATAGGTATTATTATAATTATTCTAAACAAACTAGATAAAATTTAATTTTATCAGGTAAATATGAAAATTGAATCATTTCATTACTTCTTTAAAATTTTGTAGATTATGTTTAATACTACTGTGAGGAAACATAAGTTTGGAGATTATGAGTATGTCCAATGCTCATTTCTATGGCTTTCAATGCATTTTATGTCATTAAATTTAAAATAATTTTGTTTAGCAGTTATGAATGACAAAATAATTTCATCACAGATTATCTTTTTTTAATTTTTATTTTTATGCAATTCGTCAGCTGGGCATCAGGTACTTATTGAACTCTATATTGTATACTAAACAGATGAAAGAAACAGGCATTTATAGGAGATATATATATATATATATATATATATATATATATATATATAAAAGTACATGGGTGAAATAAGGACACTCCGGCTTTAAAAATTGGTTCTTTGAATATATATTTTAACTTGTATTATTCTGAGTTCATAAAACTGGGTCTTTATGTATATTTTTCCTGAATATAGAAGTTCAGAATATTAATTTTGCTACAGAAGTCCAACATTAAAGGTTTTTTAAAATTATATGTTTTTGACAAATTACTGACTATAGTAAAATCATAGTATAGGAGCTGTGATCTGTCCTTAATACTCATTTGTTGCTGAGAATTTCCAGAAAATGTATTTATAAAGGCAATAAAAACAGACATGTATTGACTACAAGAATACTGTTAGCCCAGTTAAATAAAAATGAGGGGAGGGCTCTATTCACCAGGAACTAAATATAGGCCCTAAAGTCTAGTCCCCAGTGACCTCTTCCTCCAGTCTTCCTACAGTTATTACCCTTTAATCCATTGAAATCACCAACCTATCAAATCAATCTACTCATTAGGTCACAGCTCTCCTAATCTACACATTTTTCTTCTGAACATTCCTGTATTGTCTCACATGTCAGTTTTTGGGGAAATTTCATTTCCAAACCATAACAGCCATGGCTTCTGTATTTCTTGTGTTGAATGTATTAGTAACTCTTGAATGGTGTGAGTCCGATTTGGCATTCCTATCATTTTTTTAGATTAGTAGGGAAAACTTTGAGCCTGAAAATAATATGAAGCATTAGCCTTATATTTGGTTTCTAAACATTTGTTATTCCATTTTAAAAAAAACAACAGAAATCTACTTTTACCTTTTCCAAACCATAAAATTTTCAATGTAAATATAATACGATATTTTTAATTAAAAATCATGTTGAAAATTCAAAAATATACTCAAATGAATGTTACAATACTTGTTTTTATAGACAAGTTTCTCTAAATTTTAATGAGGTTTATCCTTTTTCAAGCAGAGACTTAAAGTAATAAAAACAATTATTTTAGAAGCTAGCATTAGCAATGAAATTTGCATTTCATAAAATAAAAAACAACATTCTATATTAAACAGTAAATATTCATTTTTAATGGAAAACATGCAAAGTTTTTTCCAATTTCAAAGAACCATGGAATGACACTGGAAAAAAGAAGTAAAAACTATGTTTCTAGAGATAAATAAAAAGAGAAAGATAAGAAGAAGAAGAGGAATGGGGGAGACAAAACAACCCCCAAACCAGTGGTGGACACATATTTGGATCAAAATAAATAATTAGAATATTTATAGTATCTAGGGAGGTCATCAATCCAATTTGTTGATATAGTATCATATTATATATGATCTGAAACATGTTAGGACTAGATTCACAAAGCTGATGAACTGGTAACAGAAGTACAAATGTTTAAACTTATCCCTGGAGAGATTGAGTAAGCTCAAAGTGTTCCTGAATGCAATTATGTCTGTCACCTTCTATGATGGATATATAAGACAAAATCAAACAGTCCATCTCAAAAAGTGAGTGAAGCACAGAGAGGGAGACGTCAGACAGATGACAGTTAGACAGCCATAATAGTAGTGATTTTACTGCCTGTTCATGGTTAAGGTAGAACACAATTATCAGTTAATGCTTGGGGAAGAATATTCCTGATTTCAGAAAAGTGCATGGTCCTTCCAGAATACATCGAGATGAAGAGGAAATTAAGTAAATTAGTGAAATAAAAACTGAATGTGGGAAAGAAATTTTAAAAACACATATATGGACTAACGTATAAATACCTCAGAGCTTAGGTTAAATTGTGTGGTGAATAAGAGTTCAGTAAGTCGAACAAAGGAAATCTATAGCAACACAGAGATAAAAAAAAAGTGCTCCAAATATTAGCAAATCAATTATTTGATGATAACAAATGTACATCGTCTAAAAAAGGGGTAGGGGATAATTAAGTTTTAAAATTTAAATATTCTCTACTTCAATTTTTGGTTATAGGTCATATTTTCATGTTCATTCAGAATTTTAATTTTTTATTGTATATTTTTAAAAGTTGGTTGATTCTCTGTAAAAGTATGGAACACACAAACGTGAATACAGCAGATTAGCTGTGGCCATCAAATGATTTTACTAACAGAAGTCATTCAATTTCCCTGTAGAAAAATGTCATATTTACTATTCCAACAATAAGTAACTGTGTATGACATTAAAGTATCTCTCATCTATTTCATTTCATTTGATGAGAATATTAATGGTTTCCTAAAAAAAAAAAAAAAAAAACTTTTAAATGTGAGTCATGAGTCAAACTACTTGCCCTTTGTTGACTTCAATTTTTAATCTTTTCAAATTCTGCCCAGTATTAGATCAATTAAATGTCATGATGAAATAATAAGTGACCTTTATCAGTACTCATCAAATTTAATTATAATACTACAGAACAATTACTTGGTCATTAGCAACTTGTTCAATGGTTCTCAGATTCTCTTTATTAGAATTTCTAATAGCTGCATATGGCAAAATATCATCACTTTATACTGTTACCTTCCTATAGAAAATGATTGAAAGAAACCATATGAACTAAGCAGTGGAAAGAGAATACCTTATGGAGTCACTAATACTAGATTTAACTCTTTCATAACCACATTAAAATTTCTCATCTTTTAAAGGATACTAAGCAACATACAATTTTTCTTTTCATCTTGCCACTGGAAACCCACAAATATTACTCCAATGAAGTTTTATTAACTTGGCTCTAATCACAGTCCCTATTTCTCTAAATATAGCTACTCAAACCAATTGTACATGCTGCTCTATATCCTAACCTCTGAATGCTTCTCTAATTTCCAATAACATTTTGTGCATATATATTTATAATTGAATACCACATTACTGAAACTTTAAAAATGAGGCCCAAATTGTGAGCTAGATGTGATTTTTTAAAATTATTTTAATTACTATACTAGTAACTCTTTCCTCATTTCACTGAATTCTTTCTCTGCATTTTCTTTAACTTTATTGAGCTTTCTTACAAAATTATTTTTAGTTCTTTGTCAAAGAATATAGGAATTTTAATTTCTATGGTCAGTTACTGATACCTTATTTTGTCTGTTTGGTTATATCATGTTTCCCTGAGTTTTGTTGATTCTTGTGGCTATATGTTGATGTCTGTATGGTTGAAGAAGTATTTATGTCTTCCAGTCTTTAGTGAGTGGCTTTGTCTGGGAAAGCTCTGTTGTAGGCACAGTGCTAGGGGCATCAGAAGCCTAAGGCAGATGCAGATAGTGTAGCACTAATGCCAGAAATGTGTCCTGAGTATGGCCTATCACTGTGGGCTCTCCACACTACAGGACTGCCAAAGTTGACATGACAAAGGTGCAGGCCAGAATTCAAGCTTATCACTCAAGTGTGTGTGTGTGTGTGTGTGTGTGTGTATTTGGTTGATAAGCTTTTACACACACACACACACACACACACACATATATATACACATACACATATACACATCATATATACATATATATGTCATTTCCCTGTCTTTATATATAATTATAAAAAGAATATTTATTAGATTGAGTTACACAGCTGGAAGCTGGATAGTCTGATAATGGTTGTCTGCATAGTGGAGACATGGAGGAACCAGTAACTGTACAGTCCAAGGAGCTGAAGCCTCAGAGCAAGAGTGATCAATGATGCCAACTCAGGCAGGCACCAAATGCCTGGAAACTCCCTGGAGAGTAACTGGGCAGAGTCCACTTTGGAAGACTAAAGCCTAATGTTGAAAGAGCTGGAATCTGATGTCCTCAGGCGGTCACAACTGCAATTAAGAAAGCTTTGGGAGAAGAATGGAGCTTTTGCCTCTGCTATTGTTTCTTTGTTCTCTTTGTTTCATACAAGCCTTCAACCTATTGGAGGGTGCTGCTCACACTTAGGGTGAGTCTTCACTTCAAGTCTCCATCCCACATGTCTTTAATTTCTCATTCCAATTATTATCCTGATTGACACACCCAGAAGCCTTTTAATCTTGGGTGTATCTTAATCCAATTAAGTTGACAATTAAGATTAGGCATTACACCATCCTAAAATATGGAACATAGGGACCTGCCCTGTGCAGGATTTCACTGTGGTGGGCCCAGTGTTGAGGGCTAAAACAAAGTCCTATGGTCACTTTCCTCTCTTTCTTCCATGCAAAAGGCATCTTTCCACATTTTCTACTTCCTGGGTAGTTGAGGATTATGTGAGGAATGTAAAATTGTTTTACCTACACTCTTCAATACGTATTTGTTATTATAGTGTTTTAATTGGGTGCTGTGACTCTTGAATAATTTCCTTAGTTTTTGTGAAAATATTTTTAGTCATAGATAATAGTTCAAATAATTATTTCTGTGAGAACTGATCCCTGCAAAGTCTCACTCTGCCATCTTGCTTCATCCTTCTCTAGATTCTTATTTCTTCAGTATCCTAGTTATCTTGTGTCTGTGACCCATTTTTTTCTTATTTCTGCACAATATCTTGTTTTGCAAATTTTTTGCCTGGCTTTTGTGCATCATTGATCTGTTTGAAAATACATATCGGGCTGGGGATGTGGCTCAAGCAGTAGCGCACTCTCCTGGCATGTGCAGGGCGCTGGGTTCGATCCTCAGCACCACATAAAAATAAAATAAAGATGTTGTGTCCACTGAAAACTAAAAAAATAAATAAATAAATGTTAAAAAATTCTCTCTCTTTCTCTTTCTCTCTCTCTCTTTAAAAAAAAATGAAAATACATATCAAATAAAAGTCTCCCCCAAAGCATACAAATATATCTCATTCTCAGGACAGACTTATAGAGCCTCAATTTTATATCTTTTTAATAAGTACAATTAGCCCCCTAAAGATTCAAAGCCCAAATGTTGTATTCCTTGAGCCTTTTTTCTGGCACTTTTGCCTGGCAAGCCAAAATCCAACATGTTAATGCTTTCATTTTAATTAAAAATCTTAGCATTCAATATCTCAAACCAAAATCAACAATTTTCACTTATCTAAATGTTCTGCTTTCCTATTAATATATACATGTACTCTTGAACATTTGATTTCACACAGAGCTTATTGACTGAGTTAGAGCATGTAGGATGTGAACTTCAATTCCATTTATTCACAGTTATGTTGATTTTTGGCCACTTGTCTCAGGACATTATGTTCACTTAATGCCAATCCTGGGACTCACCATAGAAAATGGATTCTCTTTGTTCTCTATTTCCTGGTGTGATACGAAGTAAATTATTAAATGTCATAGAATATTGAACTATATAAAATTTTGAACTAATATTTTAAAAATATATTTCTAATATAATGGATTCATGGGTATTAAAATTACATTTGTTTTTATGAAGCCATTGAATGGAAATTGCCAATTTCATAGAACTGAGTTGCATTCGGCCTTATCTATTTACACACTTTAAAATTTGGAGAATCATTTGTTTCTCCTTTAAAGTGGGGTAGGAAATATTCCATCAACTATTTTATAAAATTATAAGTAAATTAATGAATAAAATATTACTTGATCCATGTAAAATATTAAGATGAGTGATAGATCACTAGATAGAGCTTCTAAACAAAAGCTGAACAAAGAAACTACAGAACTCAATAATACAATCAATAACTTAGACTTAACTGACATATATAGAATATTTCATTCTCCAACAGGAGAATAGACTTTCTTCTCAGTAGCACATGGACCCTTCTCTAAAATAGACTAAATACTATGCCACAAAGAAACTCTTAGCAAATATAAAAAAGTAGAGATACTACCCTGCATTCTATCAGATCATAATGGAATAAAATTAGAAATCAATGATAAAATAAGAAATAAAAGCTACTCCAACACCTGGAGACTAAATAATATGCTACTGAATGAACAATGGTATACAGAAGACATTATGGAGAAGACTAAAAAAAAATTTAGAGGTGAATGAGAACACAGATATAACATATCAAAATCTCTGGAACACTATGAAAGCAGTTATAAGAGAAAAGTTCATTGCATGGAGTTCATTTCTTAAAAGAAGAAAAATTCAACAAATAAATGACTTAACACTACATCTCAAAGCCCTAGAAAAAGAAGAACAAATCAACACCAAAAGCAGCAGAAGACAGAAAATAATTAAAATCAGAGCTGAAATCAATGAAATTGAAACAAAAGAAACAATTGAAAAAACTGACAGAACAAAAACTTGGATCTTTGAAAAAAATAAATAAAATTAACAGACCCTCAGCCATGCTAACAAAGAGGAGAGAAAAAACTCAAATCACTAACATAAATGATGAAAAAAGAGAAATTCAGAAGATAATTAGAAATTATTTTGAAAACTTGTACTACAATAATATAGGAAATTATAATATAAAATATTGAACTCATCTACAAATTTCTAGAGTCATATAATGTGCCCAAATTGAATCAGGATGATATACACAATTTAAACAGATCAATTTCAAGAGACAAAATGGCAGACACCATCAAAAGTCTACCAACCAAGAAATGCCCAGGACCAGACAAATAAGCAGCCGAGTTCTACAAGACCTTTAAAGAACTAATACCAATAGTCTCTCCAATTTATCAGGAAATAGAAAAAGAGGTAGCACTTCCAAACTCATTCTCTGAGGCCAATAACACTCTCATTCCAAAACCAGGCAAAGACACATCAAAAAAGAAAACTTCAGACCAATATCTCTAATGAATATAGGTGCAAACATTCTCAGTAAAATGCTGGCAAATCGAATGCAAAAATATATCCAAAAAAATCATGCACCACTATTAAGTGGGATTCATCCCAGGGATGCAAGTTTGGTTCAACATTCAGAAATCAATAAATATAATTCATCACATCAATAGACTCAAAGATAAGAATCATATGATTATTTCAACAGATGCAGAAAGCATTTGACAAAAGACAGCAGTCCTTCATGTTCAAAACACTAGGAAAACTAGGGAAAACAGGAACATATTTCAAATTCATAAAGGCTATGTAGCTAAGCCCCAGGCCAATAATATTCTAAATAGATAAAAATTGAAGACATTCCCTCTAAAAATTGCGGCAAGTCAAGGATGCCCTCTTTCACCACTTCTATATAGTACAGTTCTTGAAACACTAGCCAGAGCAATCAGACAGATGAAAGAAAGTAAAGGGATACATATAGGAAAAGAAGAACACAAAATGGCACTATTTGCTGATGATATTATTCTATACATAGAAGACCCTAAAAGTTCCACCAGAAAACTTGTAGAACTAGTAAATGAATTCAGCAAAGTAGAAAGATATAAAATCAACACACATAAACCCAATGCATTTCTGTATATCAGTGACAAATCCTCAGAAAGGGAAACAAGTAAAACTACTCCATTTACAATAACTTAAAAAAAAAAAACCCTTGGGAATCAACTTTACAAAAGAGGTGAAAGACCTAAGCAGAACCCTAAAGACAGAATCAAAGAAGAACTTATAAGGTGGAAAGATCTACCTTGCTCTTGGATAGGCAGAATTAATATTATCAAATGACCATACTTCCAAAAGCACTATACAGATTTAATGCAATTCCAATCAAAATTTCAATGAAATTCCTCATAGAAATAGAAAAATAAATCATGAAATTCATCTGAAAAAAATAAAAGATGCAGAATTGCTAAAGCAATCCTTAGCAGGAAGAGTGAAGCAGCTGGTATCACTATACCTGGTCTTAAGCTATACTACAGAGCAATAGTAACAAAAACAGCATGGTATTGGCACCAAATCAGACTGGTAGACCAATGGTACAGAATAAAGGACATGGAGAGTTACCCACAAAATTACAATTATTTCTTATATTAGACAAAAATGCCAAAAACATGAAATAAAACCTTTATCTCTCACCATGCATAAAACTCAACTCAACATGGATCAAGAACCTAGGAACAGGGGCTGAGGTTATGGCTCAGCAGTAGTGCACTTGCCTGGCATGCATGAGGCACTGGGTTTGAGTCTCAGCACCACATATAAATAAATAAATAAATAAAGGTCAATTAACAAATATTAAAAAAGAAAAAAGAACCTAGGAATAAAACCAGAGACTCTCCATCTAATAGAAGTTAAAGTAGGCCCTAATCTCCATAATGTGGGATTTGTCCTCAACTTCTTTAATAAGACTCTTTTGGTACAAGAAATAAAATCAAGAATCAATAAATGAGATGTACTCAAAGTAAAAAGTTTCTTCTCAGCAAAATAAATAATCTGTGAGGTGAATAGAGTGACTACATCTTGGGAGCAAATCATTACCCCTGGCACATCACATAGAGCACTAATCTCTTGGGTATATAAAGAACTCAAAAAGCTGAACACACACACACACACACAAACACACACGCACACAAAACCCAATTAATAAATGGATGCTGAGGATCTGAAGAGACACTTCTCAGAAGATGATATACAATCAATCAACAAATACATCTCTAACAATTAAAGCAATGCAAATCAAAACCACTCAAAGATTTCATCTCACTTCAGTCAGAATGGCAGCTATTATGAATACAAACAACAATATGTGTTGGCGAAAATGTGGGGAAAAAGATACACTCATATACTTCTAGTGGACTGCAAATTGGTGCAGCCAATATGGAAAGCAGTATGGAGATTTCTTGGAAAATTGAGAATGGAACCACCATTTGACCCAGCTATTCCTCTCCTTGGTAAATTGTGGAACCAACCTAGATGCCCTTCAATAGATGAATAGATTAAAAAATATGGCATATATATGCCATATATTTTTTTAAATCTATTATAATGCAGTATTACTCAGCAATAAAAATGAATAAAATCCTAGAATTTGTTGGTAAATGGTTGGAGTTTGGAGAAGGTAATGCTAAGTGAAGTTACCCAGTCCCAAAAAACCAAATGCCCAATGTTTTCTCTGATATAAGGAGGCTGATTCATAGTGGAGTAGGGAGGGGGAGCATGGGATAAATAAACAAATTCTAGTTGGGCAGATGGGTGGAATGCAAAGGGAGGGGATATGGGGTTAGAAATGATGGTGGAATGTGATGGACATTAGTATCCAAAGTACATGTATGAAGACACAAATTGGTGTGAATATACTTTATATACAACCAGAGAAATGAAAAAATGGTGCTCTATATGTGTAATAAGAATAGTTATGCATTCTGATGTCATATACAAATTTTAAAAAGCTTCCATCAGCTATTTTATAAAATTATAAATAAATTAATGAAAAAATTATTTATTAATCAATATAAAATATTAAGATGATTGATAGCTGCTTATTTTATTAAGATTAATCATTTCATCATTAATAAAATTCAGTTACAAGTCAATATAATGTGAGTATAATGTTAAATAAACTAAAGTAATACTAGTTACTGTGACTTCTTAATTTGAGAGAGATAACTTTCTTGAACTAAGTATTCTTCTATAACCCCACAGATACTATTTATAAATTACAACAATTTTGTTCTGAAACATGGCATCTAAAATACAGTTCTTTAAATCTAATAATGTACATTATGGCATAAAATTAAAAACCATGTTTAGAAAATAATAATACTTTTAAAAAAGATGACAAATAAACAGTGGGAAATAAACTGCCCCCTTCCTATTCCTTAAAAAAAAGTTTGCTGTCATTGGTTGTTCTATGGATCAACTCTGACCCTAGATGTCTGTTTACCATCTTTTCCACCGGTAATTTACATCTCACTCAGTGGAAATCTGGTCAATCTGCTGTGCTTGTGGCAGAGTCTTGCACAGCTGGTGCAACAGATTAAGTTGCCCCAACACTAAAGTAAATGATTGATGGTCAAGGTTTTTATACATAAATTGCACTTTTGTTATGTAATTACCAGAGATATATGCAATGCTGTATCTATTCCTTGACTATAAATTGAAGGGTTGTTCTGTCTGAGTTATGCAAGAAATTATAACCTAATTTGTAGAAACAACATCTGTTGTGAACAAGCAAAAAGCTCTACCAAAAAATGAATAATTCTTTTTTTTTTTTTGGTTCTGTAGCCAAAGGAAAAATGAGAGTGATTTCTTTGTCTACAGTTCCTTAGAAAAATATTTATATCTATACCTCTGCATTTGGTGACAGCTCAAGGCTATGTTTTTTAACATGCTTAGAAAAAAAGAAGTAAGAAAATAAAATGTATTTTCATTTAGCTCCATGTACAAAAACATTGATTGTATTGATATACTTTGCATTGATGAAGTACATTTTTATCTTTACTAAAACATGCCAGTACATAGAACAAAAATAAATTATTGCAAATATTCTATCATGCTTCACAGGTGGGATACTAAATAAATTATCACTTGGGGAGCAATGTGCTATTTCTCAGTTCCTTTTGAAGTTTTCTTTCTTTCCAAACCCTCTATGTAAGTTCCACCAGTCCTATAAGTCTCACTTTAAAAAAAGATTTGCTTCTGAGGTTGAGTGAATTGAGTGTAATATAAAACATAAAGAATTTGGAGGAAGGGGTCTTGGTCAAATTGAAGAGCATATATTTTATCTAAAAGCATTCATATTATGTTACACACTGTTCAGGACCTATAACATGTCATTGGATCTCTTTACTGTTTGTTGGAAGTACATAATTGTTGAGAAATATTCACAGATGTCTCTTACATTATACTTTTTTATTTAATTGTACCTTCCTTTTATTATAACTCATTTCATAAGTCTATAGATATAAGAATTGTGGACTCTAATTCAAATGATAAACAGGGTAATCTGAGTATGCTGGTTCATTTTATGTGTCCCTGAGCTAGGCTACAGTACCCAAATATTTGATCAGCTGTTTAGACGCCACTGTGACATCTTTTGCAGGAGATTAACATTTAAATTGCTACTTTTAGTAAAATCAAGTATCTTTCATAATGGGACAACCTCGTCTAACCAGTTGAAGGCTGAGAGAGAGAGAGAGAGAGAGAGAGAGGAGTGAGTCATTCTGATAGTTTCAGAGGAATGTCTCATGGTTTAAATTTACATTCCCTTGATGGTCAACAATATTGAAAAAAAAATGTACTTACTTGCCATCTGTCTACCTTCATTGAAAGGTTTCTTCATGTCTGTTGCTCAGTTTTGATTTTTTTAAATCTTTGAATTTTAAGAGTTCTTTATATATTCTGGACACACTTCTTATGTATATGGTTTGAAAAGATTTATTCTAATCTATAGTTTGCCTTCTTATTGGTTCGAAAGTTTTTTTTTTTTCTTTCACCACAAGAACAATGGCATTTCTTTACCTTCTTGCTTTTTTTTAAAAAAAAAAATTGAATCCTCTATTATGAGAAACGGTATCTTTTATAGATAACATTCCATTTTTCTATGTTTTTTTCAAGATTTTTTTTTTTTGTCATTTGCTTTCAGAAGTTTAATGATGATGTGTGTTGGCATAGGATTCTTTGGGCTTGTGTTGTTGGAGGTTTACTTAGTATTAAATCACTTGTGTTTTCCTAAATTTGGAAGTTTTATGACATATTCTTTGAACACTTTTTAGCCGCATTCTTATCTTCTCTTTCTGAGACTTTGGGGACAAAACATAGGATCTTGTATTATCTCTTTTCAGACCTCTGAGTCTCTGTGCACTTTGTGCTCCTGTCATTTTCTCTTAGTAATTGAGGTTGAGTATAATCTGCCAATATGCTATCCTCAGCTTTTCTGATTCTGTCTTAGGTCATCTCCACATTATTGAATACCATTGAGTCCATCGAGCTTGTTTTATTTATACTTCTCCATTATTCACTTCTATAATTTACTTTTTATTCTTTATTTTTATAACTTTTGTTTATATACTAAGAGTTTTCTGTGGTTTGTGGTGAGGTGAGGCTTGTCTTCAGTTGTCTGAGGAGCTCCACATTTATCCTAGGAAGGAATGGATCTACAAGTTATGCCTTCTGTTGTTAGGATCTGAATCAATAAGTGTTGCTTCTGATTGCCTTCTTCCATAGGGAGTGGGATTAAAAAAAAAAAAAAAAAACTAAAATCATGCTTTTACTTTGTCCATGCAGTTCTAGGATCTCAAACCAGATTGCCTCCCTCTTTCTACCATCTGGATTTCTGTTTTGTTTAGTTTGTGCATTGTTGCTAGAGTTTATTTTATAGGGGAAAACAAGAATTTAGTCTGTAATTTATTCAGACTAGAAGTGTTCAATGAATTTTTGAATTAAAGTATCTATATTAGGTACTAACATATCATACCCAAATAGACTTTTAAATTTAAAAAGTTTACTTTCTGGACGTAAGGAAATAAACGAGGCATGTGGTCAACAGATTTGCCAAAATATAAGAGAAACAAAGTAGAAAAAGACCTAAATAAATACAGCTATAGCATAGATATGAATATATGACTATATTACTGTAGATTTTAATCATCCCTATATTAATCTACAAATTAAAGGTAATTTTAAACAAAATTTTCAGAAGCATTTTAATAAAATCTATGTTGATTCTAAAATTCATATAGATGCAAAAAGAGATCAAGGAGAGGCAGGGTAATTTAGGAAACAGAAAAA
Source organism: Marmota monax (assembly GCF_021218885.2). Classification (NCBI taxonomy): domain Eukaryota; kingdom Metazoa; phylum Chordata; class Mammalia; order Rodentia; family Sciuridae; genus Marmota; species Marmota monax. The sequence goes on from NW_026693153.1 coordinate 11,458,885, forward strand.
AAGAGATAAGAAAAAAAGAAGATGAGAAGAGGAAGAAGAAACACTAAGGAAACAGAAATCAAGAGAAAATAAACACAGGAAAGGACCCAAGTACCAGAAAGATTTATAAATCTATAATAATTTAAAAACTAGATATTGCCACAGGGTATATAGAAGATAAATCCAAATAGAGTTTAAAGAATAATGCTTATTATATGACATGGATTATATTACAATGCACCAAGGAAATATTAGACTACTAAATTAATGGTACTGGAAAAATTAATATTTAATTTCATTTATTAAATATTTTATGGAAAGGACAAATCATGTTTCATAAAAACTAAAATTTAGCACAGTGACAGAAACATGAGCAAAAAAGAGTTTCTGTGTGGGCTCTCTCTCATCCAGCAAGGAGGTCCATGGAACAGGGTAGAGGAGAGTGTGGCTGCAGAGTCACTAATCAAGACCTACAGAGACCAAGCTGGAAGCAGGTCTGATTTTATTGTGCAGTTACCATGTATATATACTCAGGCAGTGGCTAAGCAGATTACAGGCAGCCACCAATAGAATTTCTGACCAACTGTCCTTGCAGCGACCAAACAAGTAGAAGGCCATGGGACAAGCACTGTGACTGCAACATATAGCCTCATGTCCAGGGCTGTGCCTACGGGGTAAGCGGTTTGGCGTAGTGGTTTGCCATTCAGGTGCCCTTAACGTATGCCTTGTATGAAGTACTCCATGCACTAATCCCCACAAGTTTGTATTTTCAAATTGTATATGAAAGCATTATAGTGTGGGAAGGGTTGTAGCTAACTTCATGGTAGAGCATTTGCCTAGCGTGTTCACACGAATAAGGCTTTGGGGTTTATCCCCAGAAACACACACATACACACTAGTTGCTAAGGGTCTTAGAAATCAATAAGAAAGAGACTAGGGACGCTACAACTCCTGGGTCATGAAAATGATGGTTTACAAATGAACAATGGGTATAAGTTCACTCAACAGGGAAAACAAGACAGCAATGGGTACATTTCATATTTTACCTGCAATTTTAAGATACTTATTTCATGAGGAAGGAAGATGGCGGTGAGGGGAGTGCATTACCCCCGTGTGCTGCTTCACTGTGTGGGAGTATGACAAGTCAGGACGGCTAAAGGATATCTTGTTAGGAATTTCCAGCAATAGTGGGGTGCACCGGAACCTGGAGGAAGGATTTCCATCGCACAAGGATAGGCTACCGGGACTCAAACGCGAGAGGTTTGTCACACGGAGGGTAAAACTGCTTATTCAGCAAATCGCCCCGCGGCTAGAGTCTACAACGTGCGCTGGGATAGAGACGCAGGGTTACAGTGCTGCAGTTTCTGCCAGCCGCGCAAGCACCGCACTCAGGGCTGAATTCTGGGTTAGAGACGGGGGAAGGAAGGGGTCCATCTCGGTTCTCCACACCGGTCAGACCACAGAGGAGGCCAGCAGCCACCATGTTGGTAAACTGACGTCCCCATACCTGTTTTTGACTGACCGCAGCTCATTCAGCCATAGAACAGGTAATTTCAGGCTGCAATTCGCCTGTGGCTTGCAGACAGATTGCTAGGGTTCAGCGCCTGGGTGCTTCTTAGAATCTGATCTTATCGGAGTGAACACCGAGCGCGGGGCGGCCGAGTTCCGGCTCCCGGAACCGTCCCGGAACCGCCCTGGCTCAGGGCTGCGGAGCCTGCGGAGGCTGCTTCTTGGACCCTGCTACTATCAGAGCAAACACCAAGCACTAAGAAGCCGAATTCCAGCTCCCAGAACTGAGCCCGCGGGGACTGCTTCTTGGAGCTTACACTTATAGGAGCTTACACCGAGCACGGAGCGGCCGAGTTCCGGCTCCCGGAACTTCCCTGGACCGGGGCTAGGAGCCCGCGGAAACTGCGTCTCGGTCCGGGTCCTGCTGAGGGCCGGTCAGGACTCACCTGTTGCTTGGGTTGCCATGCAAGGGGAACGAAATGCTGCTATTCGCATAGGATACCAACATGGCAGAGATCTGATGTCAGCAGAAAGCGGTGGAGGAGAGATCTTCATCAATACCAGCGGTGACATAAGCAGTTGGTCTCCTGGTAAGGGGGGTGAGGCTCAGTCACCCGAGTCTCCTCAATTTGTCCTCGAGCCAGAGGGAAGGAGCCGGGCCGCCGCCAGCCCCCGGAGCATGCCCAGCGGCTCGCCAGCGTGATGACCGCGTGACCCCAATTGGAGAGGGGGCGGAGCGGAGCCGCCACCCACACCCGCCAGGTGGGCAGACCCACGACCCAGTAGTACATGGGCGTGGTAGGAGGGGCAGGGCAGAGCCGCCCTTCGCACTTGCAAGGTAAACAGACCTGTGACAGCCTGGCGGGTCAGGCCCAGTGGCCTGCCAGTGTGGTACACACATCACCCCAACTCAAGTAGGGGCAGAGCAGATCCTTCTCCCACGCCCGGATCAGGCCCTGCCGGTGTGGTGGTCACGTGAACCCAATTGGAGTGGGGGCGGAGCGGAACCGCCACCCGTGCCCGCAGGGTGAGCAGACCAGTGATCAACCTGCAGATCAGGCCCAGGGGTCCGCAGGCATGGTAGGAGGGGCAGGGCAGATCTGCCGCCCGCGCCTTCAAGGTAGGCAGACCTACAACAGACCGGCGGATCAGGCCCAGGAGCCTGCCGGCGTGGTACAAACACCACCCTAATTGGAGTAGTGACAGAGCAGAGTCGCCTCCCTTGCCAGGAACAGGCCCAGCGTCCTGCAGGCGGGGTAGTCACGACACCCCAACTGGAGTAGGGGCAGAGCAGAGCCTCCACCCGTGCCCGAAAGGTGGGCAGATCTGCGACCGACCAGCGGGACAGGCCCAGTGGCCTGCTGGTACGACAGACATGTCACCCCATTTGGAGTAGGGGCAGAGTAGAGCTGCCGCCCGCGCCTGCAGGGCAGGCAAACCTGCAACCGACCGGCGGATCAGGCCCGGTGGCCTGCCGGCGTGGTACACTCGTCACCCCAATTGGAGTAGGGGCAGAACAGAGCCGCCACCAGCTCCCAGAACAGGCCCAGTGACCTGCTGGCGTGGTAGCCACGACACCTCAATTGGAATAAGGAGAGAGCAGAGCCGCCGCCCGCACCTGCAGGAAAGATACGCAAGCAATATGAAAAGACAAGGAAAGAAAGGACCACAAGCAATGCAGGTCAACGCAACTTTAGAAGAGGTAACAGCTGCAGCAGATGGAATGTCAGATAAAGAATTCAGGATATACATGCTTCAGATGATCTGGAGTATCAAGGAAGACATTAAACAGCAAAATCAGACAATGAAAGATCACTTCGACAACGAATTACGCAAACAAATCCAGGAAGCAAAGGATCAACTATACAGGGAGATAGAGGTTATAAAAAACAAGCAATCAGAAATCCTAGAAATGCAGGAAGCAATAAACCAACTTAAAAACTCAATGGAGAATACTACCAGCAGAGTAGAACACTTAGAATATAGAACATCAGACAATGAAGACAAAGTATTTCAACTGGAAAAGAACATAGACAGCTCAGCAAGACTGTTAAGAAACCATGAGCAGAACATCCAAGAAATATGGATAACATTAAGAGACCAAACTTAAGAGTCATTGGGATACAGGAAGGTACAGAGCTCCAAACCAAAGGAATGAGCAGTCTATTCAATGAAATAATACAAGAAAACTTCCCAGACTTGAAGAATGAGACAGAATCCCAAATCCTAGAAGCCTACAGGACGCCGAATGTGCAAAATCATAAGAGATCCACACCTAGACACATTATAATGAAGATGCCCAACATACAGAACAAGGAGAGAATTTTAAAAGCTACAAGAGAAAGGAAGCAGATTACATTTAGGGGTAAGCCAATCAGGATAACAGCTGATCTTTCAACACAGACTCTGAAAGCTAGAAGATCCTGGAATAACATATTTCAAACATGGAAAGAAAATGGGTTCCAACCAAGAATTGTGTATCCAGCGAAATTAAGCTTCAGGATGGAGAATGAAATTAAAACCTTCCACGATAAACAAAAGTTTAAAGAATTCGCAGCTAGAAAACCATCTCTTCAAAACATCCTCGCCAAAGCATTACAGAAAGAGGAAATTGAAAATAACAATGAAAACCAACAGTGGGAGGTAGGACAGTAAAGGGGGGGGGGAATAATCAAAGAGGAAAACAAACAATGTTTAGTAACAGAAATAAACAAATATGGCTGGAAGAACAACCCATATCTCAATAATAACCCTAAATGTTAATGGCTTAAACTCACCAATTAAGAGACACAGGCTAGTAGAATGGATCACAAAACAAGACCCAACAATATGCTGCCTACAGGAGACGCATTTGATAGGAAAAGACATACATAGGCTGAAGGTGAAAGGTTGGGAAAAATCATATCACTCATATGGACTTCGGAAACAAGCAGGCATGTCCATACTCATATCAAATAAAATAGATTTCAAGCCAAAGTTAATCAAAAGGGATAAAGAGGGACACTACATACTGCTTAAGGGAACCATACACCAACAAGACATAACAATCATAAATATTTATGCCCCAAACAATGGTGCAGCTATATTCATCAAACAAACTCTTCTCAAGTTCAAGAGTCTAATAGACCACCACACCATAATCATGGGAGACTTCAACACACCTCTCTCGCCACTGGACAGATCTTCCAAACAAAAGTTGAATAAGGAAACTATAGAACTCAATAACACTATTAATAACCTAGACCTAATTGACATATATAGAGTATACCACCCAACATCAAGCAGTTACACTTTTTTCTCAGCAGCACATGGATCCTTCTCAAAAATAGATCATATATTATGTCACAGGGCAACTCTTAGACAATATAAAGGAGTAGAGATAATACCATGCATCTTGTCTGATCATAATGGAATGAAACTGAAAATCAACGATAAAAGAAGGAAGGAAAAAGCATACATCACTTGGAGAATGAACAATAGGTTACTGAATGATCAATGGGTTATAGAAGACATCAAGGAGGAAATTAAAAAATTCTTAGAGATAAATGAAAACACAGACACAACATATCGGAATCTATGGGACACATTGAAAGCAGTTCTAAGAGGAAAATTCATTGCTTGGAGTTCATTCCTTAAAAAAAGAAAAAACCAACAAATAAATGATCTCATACTTCATCTCAAAATCCTTGAAAAAGAAGAGCAAAACAACAGCAAAAGAAGTAGAAGGCAAGAAATAATTAAAATCAGAGCTGAAATTAGTGAAATCGAAACAAAAGAAACAATTGAAAAAATTGACAAAACTAAAAGTTGGTTCTTTGAAAAAATAAACAAAATCGACAAACTCTTAGCGATGCTAGCGAAGAGAAGAAGAGAGAGAACTCAAATTACTAGCATACGGGATGAAAAAGGCAATATCACAACAGACACTTCAGAAATACAGAAGATAATCAAAAATTATTTTGAATCCTTATACTCCAATAAATTAGAAGATAGTGAAGGCATAGATAAATTTCTTAAGTCATATGATCTGCCCAGATTGAGTCAGGAGGATATAGAAAACCTAAACAGACCAATATCAATTGAGGAAATAGAAGAAACCATCAAAAGACTACCAACTAAGAAAAGCCCAGGTCCGGATGGGTATACAGCAGAATTTTACAAAACCTTTAAAGAAGAACTAATACCAATACTTTTCAAGCTACTTCAGGAAATAGAAAAGGAGGGAGAACTTCCAAATTCATTCTATGAGGCCAACATCACCCTGATACCTAAACCAGACAAAGACACTTCAAAGAAAGAAAACTACAGACCAATATCTCTAATGAACCTAGATGCAAAAATCCTCAATAAAATTCTGGCGAATCGGATACAAAAACATATCAAAAAAATTGTACACCATGATCAAGTAGGATTCATCCCTGGGATGCAAGGCTGGTTCAATATACGGAAATCAATAAATGTTATTCATCACATCAATAGACTTAAAAATAAGAACCATATGATCATCTCGATAGATGCGGAAAAAGCATTCGACAAAGTACAGCATCCCTTTATGTTCAAAACTCTAGAAAAACTAGGGATAACAGGAACATACCTCAATATTGTAAAAGCAATCTATGCTAAGCCTCAGGCTAGCATCATTCTGAATGGAGAAAAACTGAAGGCATTCCCTCTAAACCTGGAACAAGACAGGGATGCCCTCTCTCTCCACTTCTCTTCAACATAGTTCTCGAAACACTGGCCAGAGCAATTAGACAGACGAAAGAAATTAAAGGCATAAAAATAGGAAAAGAAGAAATTAAATTATCACTATTTGCAGATGATATGATTCTATATCTAGCAGACCCAAAAGGCTCTACAAAGAAACTATTAGAGCTAATAAATGAATTCAGCAAAGTGGCAGGATTTAAAATCAACACGCATAAATCAAAGGCATTCCTGTATATCAGCGACAAATCCTCTGAAATGGAAATGAGGACAACCACTCCATTCAAAATATCTTCAAAAAAAATAAAATACTTGGGAATCAACCTAACAAAAGAGGTGAAAGACTTATACAATGAAAACTACAGAACCCTAAAGAGAGAAATAGAAGAAGATCTTAGAAGATGGAAAAATATACCCTGTTCATGGATAGGCAGAACTAACATCATCAAAATGGCGATATTACCAAAAGTTCTCTATAGGTTTAATGCAATGCCAATCAAAATCCCAACGGCATTTCTTGTAGAAATAGAGAAAGCAATCATGAAATTCATATGGAAAAATAAAAGACCCAGAATAGCAAAAACAATGCTAAGCAGGAAGTGTGAATCAGGCGGTATAGCGATACCAGACTTCAAACTATACTACAGAGCAATAGGAACAAAAACAGCATGGTACTGGTACCAAAACAGGCGGGTGGACCAATGGTACAGAGTAGAGGACACAGAAACCAATCCACAAAACTACAACTATCTTATATTTGATAAAGGGGCTAAAAGCATGCAATGGAGGAAGGATAGCATCTTCAACAAATGGTGCTGGGAAAACTGGAAATCCATATGCAACAAAATGAAACTGAATCCCTTTCTCTCGCCATGCACAAAAGTGAATTCAAAATGGATCAAGGAGCTTGATATCAAATCAGAGACGCGCCGTCTGATAGAAGAAAAAGTTGGCTACGATCTACATACTGTGGGGTCGGGCTCCAAATTCCTCAATAGGACACCCATAGCACAAAAATTAATAACTAGAATCAACAAATGGGACTTACTCAAACTAAAAAGTTTTTTCTCAGCAAAAGAAACAATAAGAGAGGTAAATAGGGAGCCTACATCCTGGGAACAAATCTTTACTCCTCACACTTCAGATAGAGCCCTAATATCCAGAGTATACAAAGAACTCAAAAAATTAGACAATAAGAGAACAAACAACCCAATCAACAAATGGGCCAAGGACCTGAACAGACACTTCTCAGAGGAGGACATACAGTCAATCAACAAGTACATGAAAAAATGCTCACCATCTCTAGCTGTCAGAGAAATGCAAATCAAAACCACCCTAAGATACCATCTCACTCCAGTAAGATTGGCAGCCATTAGGAAGTCAAACAACAACAAGTGCTGGCGAGGATGTGGGGAAAAGGGTGCACTTGTACATTGCTGGTGGGACTGCAGATTGGTGCAGCCAATTTGGAAAGCAGTATGGAGATTTCTTGGAAAGCTGGGAATGGAGCCACCATTTGACCCAGCTATTCCCCTTCTTGGTCTATTCCCTAAAGACCTAAAAAGAGCATGCTACAGGGACACTGCTACATCGATGTTCATAGCAGCACAGTTCACAATAGCAAGACTGTGGAACCAACCTAGATGCCCTTCAATAGACGAATGGATAAAAAAAAATGTGGCATTTATACACAATGGAGTATTACTCTGCATTAAAAAATGACAAAATCATAGAATTTACAGGGAAATGGATGGCATTAGAGCAGATTATGCTAAGTGAAGCTAACCAATCCCTAAAAAACAAATGCCAAATGTCTTCTTTGATATAAGGAAAGTAACTAAGAACAGAGTAGGGACAAAGAACAGGAGAAGAAGATTAACATTTAACAGGGATGAGAGGTGGGAGGGAAAGGGAGAGAGAAGGGAAATTGCACGGTAATGGAAGGAGACCCTCAGGGTTATACAGTGGAGGGGGTAGAGAGAGAGGAGGGGAGGGGAGGGGAGAGGTGGGGAGGGGGGAGGGTAGATGATGGGAAAGGCAGCGGAGCACAACAGACACTAGTATGGCAATTTGTAAATCAATGGATGTGTAACTGATGTGAATCTGCAATCTGTGTATGGGGTGAAGGTGGGATTTCATAACCCACTTGAATCAAAGTGTGGAATATGATATGTCAAGAAATTTGTAATGTTTTGAACAACCCACAATAAAAAATTAAAAAAAAAAAAAGAACTAGACTACAACAACAAAAAATCTAATTTGAAGCACAGGCAAAGAAATGCAATCTTGAGTGAAAAGAAAAAAGTAGGAGGCAATTCAGTAAGTGACTTCAAAATATCCTACAAAACTACAGTAATCAAAACAGCATTGTATTGGCATAAAAACAGACACACAGGCCAATGGAATAGAACAGAGAGCCTAAAAGCAAACCCATTCATCTATCGACAACTGATTGTTGGCAAAAAAAAAAAAAAAAAAAAAAGCTAAAAACACACGTAGGATAAAGAACAGTCTCCTCAATAAATGACAGTGAAAAAATTGGGTATCCACACACAGAAGAATGATGTTAGATGCTGTCTCTCACCATATACATAAACTAACTCAAAATGGATTAAAGACTTAAATATAGGTCCTGAAGCTATGAAGTTAGAAGAAAGCATAGGCGAACTTCTCCAGGATATTGGGATGGGCAACGTGTTTTGGATCTACCTCCAAAGCACAGGAAACAAAAGCAAAAATAGACCAATGGGATTACATCAAACTAAAAAACTTCTGTATAGCAAAGGAAATAAACAACAGAGTGAAGAGACAGAATGGAAAAAAAATCTGCAAACTATTTGCTGCATTTGGATCTAATAAGTCTCCCAAAGTTCAACATGTTAAAGGCTTGGTACCAGCCTGAGGCACTATTGGGAAGTAGTGGAGTTGTTAAGAGGTGGGACTTTGTGGGAGGAAGTTAGTTCAATAGTGGCATGTACTCAAAGAGGATATTGGGACTCTAAATTCCTTTCTCCCTCTCTTTGCTTCCTTACCACCATGAGGTGAGAAACTTTCTTTATCACATGGGTCTAATCATGAACAGGTGCCTCTAGATGTTTAAAAAAGAAAAAGCAGCTTTTGTACCAGTCTACAGAGAAGTGATGAGTGGGAGCAATGGAAAGACTGACCCACATTCAAAACAGGGTCAGTCCACAGGTCCAAAATAATGGGGCCAAGGAACCATGTACTGATATCTCTGAAATTGTGAGCCAAAATAAACCTTTCCTCTTTAAAAAAAAAAGATACTTATTTCATGATTCTAATAATGTCTGAATTCATAAGGGCAAGAATTATATCTTTTTATTGCCAAATAATTATGTTCTTATATTCAACCCAATGCTTTTATGTATACTAAGTGCTCAATGTTTTTTAAATGTCTAAAACAATACTGTTGTACTGTGTGCAGTAAATATCTGTCATTTCTTGAACAAATATTTCAAAACAAATTTACTCAAATTTTCATACTAGTCCTCAATAATATTGTCATCAAATTATACCAAGTGAAAATATAGAAAATCATCAAATCGTGTATATTTGTAATATATATGTACTCATTAATATTTAAAAATAAATATCCATAGAGCAAACATTTTGAAATATTTATGGAATGAATTTCATCATTAAGCAAAATTAGCAAATTATAGGTTTTTTTTGATTAGAATCACTACCACTACTTAAACCCTAAACCTATAGGTTTAGGGTTTATGAAAATAGACTACTTAATATACATAACAGAAACCCACACATGTTGATATTGATAAAAATTTGGAATTAACAGATAAAAATCAAACTGTAGAGATATATTTAGCTGATTTATATATTTATAGAACAACTAAGTTAAATAATATTTGACTTTTGTAAGTTAAAATGAAACTTCTGTATCACAGTGCAGTGTTGGGCTGTCTCGTGTTCAATCTTTTTTAGAACCTAAAAAATAATAATACTGTAGTAATGGCTTTTGAAAAGATAAAAAGATTAAGAAGATTACAAATAGTATTACATGCTTATTATTCTCAGTGTTTTTTGTTTTGAGAGCTTGAACATAGGAGTACTTAACCACCGAACAACATTCCCAGCCGTTTTTATTTTTTATGTTGAGACAGGGTCTTACCAAGTTGCTTAGGGCTTCATTAAGTTGCTGATGCTGGATTTGAACTTGCCATCCTTCTGCCTCAGCTTCCCCAGCTGCTAGGACTACAGGTTTGCACCATTGCACCTGGTTCAATGGTTCTTTGTTTCTTCTTCTTTTGTATGACAAACATGAACTATTGTAAATATTGTCTTTTTACATTATTATATCTATTCTTATGTCAATATTTACAGCTCTATGTAAAGTGAATTTTAAAATGATTCACATGCAATTTTGTAGGCATTACTGTTTATAAACATGTAATTGTATCTATTAATTGATGAAATAATTTATGAAGTAATTTATGAATTGTTATTTTTTCTCTAGATATTAATTTTGTAATGCAGATAATATTATCATTTATATAACTTATAAGTCATATGTGAATGGAAACTTCCAAAATTTGGATAGGTTCACAAAAACAATAGTTTAGAAATTCTGAAAAATATTTTAATAGCACATAAACATAAAAAGTCATAAAACTGGTAAAAGTATTTGGACAACTTTTAAAGAAGGCTTGGACATGACTGACTTTTATCCTGGAAGAAAATAGTTAAATTTGTGTTCTGTTCCACACCATATGAAAGTGAATCCTAAATCATTTTATTTCAATTGATTTGAAAGATCAAAATAATGAAAATAGAGAAATTATTGGAAATTTTAAATACGTCATGGAAGCGTATTATCTTTCTAATCACATTGTAAGAAAGTCAATCAGAAATGCAAAAGTCAATCCAAAATGGAAATGCCACAAAGCAAACTACTGGTAGAAGGGCAATTAAGTCCCAGTAAAAGAAATAAAAGATGATATTCACTGTCTTAAGACAACAGAACTTATTCTTGCTAAGTTTCTGACTTTCATATGGCTCTTTTTAAAGCAGTGATAAAATGACCAGACTCTTTTAGTCTTTTATTCTTTTCAAAACCACTGAACTCAGTTGAATCTGGGCAGCATAAGAGAAAGAGCATGTACACTGTGTTAAGAAAGCATATCACTACATGACTTGTCTATATCTAAAGAAATTTTACAAATTGATTTTTTAAAAAAATTAAAAATAGAAAATGGGGGTTCATATGAACAAAATATTCATTAAAAGAAATATAAAAACATAGTAGACATAAGAAAATATGTGCAAATTTTTCTACTAAAACGTAAAAATAAAAAAAAAAGTTGAAAAGATTGATATAACTTTAAACATTAATGAGTGTCTCCCACAAGGTGCTCATAATATTCTGAATTTCTAATCTTTATGAAATGAAGTCTTGTGGCAGCTAATAAATTTTAGAACAAACACTTGACCTTGAAATAATATTTTTGAAATATAAAAATATAAATAATTAAATTACTAATAAACAAAAGCTTAAAATGATTTTTAAACTTCTTAAATATTCTTACTACTCTATAAAACATTTCTAATTGTTACTGATACAAGAGGAGTTATAGTTGTGAAATTCTTTTCAATGTCTCAGTAAGACTTGCATGATAAATATTTATTTTAAGGTAGCAAATTTCATCGAAATATAAAAAATATGAAACTCATAGTTTTTGCCATGATCATTGCAAACGAACAGTTAAATTGAACGAGAGTGATACTGACATATTAATATAAGCATTTGTACATGCAAAGATATGTGCAAATGTGAACTTTGACATACACAATAATGGTTACCAGATTGTAAAAGTGTGTGTGGACAAGAAGTTGCATTGTCAGCCAATAAATGCTAAGAATGAATTATAAGCCAGAGAACTATATAGCATAATATATATTATTAAATTCACTTTTTATCTTATATTTATATAGTTTAGAAAATTGAAAATTATATAGTTTAAAAAATTACTGTTCCCTCAATCTCAATGTTAGGCCCAAATAAGGGAAAAAATTCAAATAATACTAATGGAATCTATGCAAAATTCTATATTAGGCAGTAGTTGAAGCTAAAATAAGAAAGGTTCTACTCCAATTTTGAAGAATTTAGTAGACCTCTAAGAGAAATTTTAAAAAGTATGTTCCAACCAACATCATAATTAAAATTTTCCATCAATGCAGCAGAGCTTAAATGAATTAGAAGAAAGCTCAAATTAATTATCAGCAAGGACCAATTAAGAGACAAATCTGTGGCTGTTCACATAGCCTTTAAAGCCTCCTCTTTCAGTTAGTTGACTGACTCTCCTCTGTGTTAAAGGACCCCTACGCTCATGTGGGCATTTGCTAATCTCTTGTATGTAGAATACTAACAATAAATATTGTTAAATCAAGTTTTTGAAGCATAAGCACTACATGTCTGCATTGTAGGAAAAGATGACAATTTATTTAAGGTGTGCTTATCTTTTCTACAGGTAAGAAGTAAACTAAAGAAAAAGTAAATTAAAAATGTAATAAATTTTACTTATGGGAGTGATTTTATTTTAAATTCCATTTTCAGATTTCTAATAGGACAATGATTCCCTGAAAAATAAAATTCTAAAGTGTCTGTCTTTGAGATTCTGCATCCTTTCCAACTTGCACTCAGTTCCATTCCTAGGTTTTCAAATAATATTGATTTAAATGGTGAATGTTTAATCCACCTCAATCCCACAATTTAGGGTACAGGCTTGCATTTTCATTTATGCCTGGCTTAAAGCTCTCTCTTTTCACACATGCACAAAAGCCTCAATAATAATCATTGATGTATTAACTCACTCCTAAACACCACGATTCTAATGCTCTTGAGATTCAAACTTGAGTCTATTTTGCTAATCCTTCTCACTTCTTCATAATTTACTTTGTTCTCTGTTGAATCAGTTTGGCTACAAAGGTCCAAGTTTGTAAGGATAAACTGCTACTACGTGAAATGACTGCATACTGTTTCTTTCAAAATGTCATCAATCTAGTTTCAATTTCTGCAATAACCAGTGTGTGGTGCATGGTTGAAATAGCATCGTTTTTTAGAATGAGTCAGATCTAAGTCAAATCTCAGATCTGTGGTATCCAGCTATGAGAACAAACAGTGGGTTGATAGATATATTGGTCAGTATTTAGTGAGGAAAGAGAAATCACACCAGCTATTCTAATAGTAATTAATATTTTAAAAATGTTAATTCAGCAAATTTTTATAGTAGGTGACTTCAAAGGTAAGAACACTTTATAGTATCATAGAGGTGGCACTGTAGGGAGTATGTGCCATTCTAGATCAGAAGAAAAATGGTAAGAGAAGGGAATGATTAAAATTTAGGAACTTGAGTGCCTCATGGAGCTCAGAGTCTGTCCTTGGAGGAGAATAAATGATTTGGGGGTGGGGAATATAGGAGCCCCATTGGCTTGGGACATCTACCTTAGAAGAGCGGGCAACACCTGGCTTGTGCTGGTGTCTATGGGTGTCAGATAACCTGCAAAGGGATTCATGTCTTGTTGCACAAAAGTACTGCTAAGATGAATGAAGCATCACTAAAGTGGCATGCAAATGAATCAGGGAGAATAGAAAAACCACAGGAAATATATTCAAAGCAGAGAGGAATGAGAAAATATTTTTCCTCTATTTTTGTCCTGTCCTTTCAGGACTTCCTAATTTTCAGAAACTAACAGGAAGAAAGCTGGCAACACAAAAATAAAGGTTGCTGTAACATCACGGAGCATCACAGGGCATGAGTTTGGAGCTAGGAGATTAGTAACTTAAAATTGATCACAATGAGGATACTATTTTGTATTTATGAATAGATAAATGGAATAACTTGTGCTTTGCTACATATATAAGATAAATGTTATTGCAGATATGCACTGTGACAGCAATGATGGTAATGATGATGATAGCAATAAACTGAATATCCTGACTTTTTAAGATTCAAGTGGAAAGGTATTACAGCATATATACGTATATATAATATGTATATATGTACACTCACACATATTCTAAATACTAAAATACTAAACTAGGAGAAAATTTGTGTCTTATGGTTCTTTGAGCTACAAACCTTTATTAATATTATAGAGCCATACAGTGTGTTGCTAAATTGTGGGAGAGAAGCATACTATAACCCTCTCATTAAGTCTAGTATATATCTTGTAGCGGGCATATGACAGTCATAAATATATCTGTGTTAGTGTTGCTCTCTTTTTTGCCCCTGCCTGCTCCTTTTCCTGGATGAAGCATTCCTAATCTGTATTCTTGCAATCCAAACACCTGTTTACTATTATTTTTTGCTTCCTTTCCCTTTTGGTGAAAGAAAGGTGGGAGGTGTCTGGAATGGAGTGATTCCTTTCCCCAAGTAAGATTAAGATTCACAGTAGTCCTCTGGTAAAGTCCACTCTGGAGAGTAAGGCTTTTTTTAATAGAGAGGCTTTGTAGTTTACATTTGTTAATTTTCACATCTGCCTGACACAGCCTAGCAATCTTTCTTTGATCTTTAATATAACCGGATGAAGTTCCAGGAGGGGAAGCCCATGAAAGTGTGGGAGCTTCCCTATGACAGGTCCCAGGAATTTCTCAGTGTAAAGATGGTTCACATTCAGCTTCCAGCAATTTGTTAGTTACCATTTATGTGTTGTTATCAGATTAACATTCATGAAAGATATCGGTCACACTTTTAGTGTTTATTTTGTTTGATCAGTATCTCCAACTGTGGGGAATTCTAGATGATTTTGTACAGAAACTGGTCAGAATTTAAGTTAACTTTTGGGCCAACTACTTTTACACTGCTTCTAAACTTACTGAATTCAATCTACCACTGTAAATTTGTGATGCTACTACTATCACTGACCTGGACAAGTCAGAATAAAATTCCATTATCACAAAGAGAATGAGTTTCCAAAGTTTTCATTCTGGCAAAATATAGAAGGATTCTAGATGGACAATGTCTCTCAGATGACATTACACAACAAACTTTTGATAAAACCAAGGGAGACATGCTGTTGAAATTCAAGGAAATTATTCCAAATCTACTTCAGAAAATAATTAATACCAAAACTACAATGTGGCTAATGTGTACAAATTAGTAGGCATATGTTATAGGGCATAGTTTCCATATTCATATTTCTAGTTGATTTCACATATACATAAAGTAAAGGAAATAAAGTATGTCATGCTCCATATTTGCATGTTTAGAGTATTTCAACCTACAAATGATACTCAATATCACATTATTTACCCTTACCTGATAGCTTCTTTTAGAATAAAAATAAATACAAAAATAATTTAGATATTTGTATGATGGCATTTGATAAGAAATTAAACTAGCTATCAAAGTATAAGATTTAAAATGTAATCATCTTACCAAAATCTAAAAATCATGCTCTATTTTTTTCTGACTTGAATATGTAAAGTGAGTTTTCTGACTAACAAGGAATTCTACAAATAAACATATTTCTTCTCATCTACAAATCAAGAACAAAAACTAAAACCAAACAAATACTAACTAGTAGAAGGCAAACAAAACAAATAAAAATAAATACAGACCAAAATGTAAAGAGAAAATTGTGGTAGAATTTGCAGAACTCAGGATCAGATTGAAATAAGAACATGGTAAAAATAGTTAGTTGTAATGTAAGATTTTTTTTTTCAGAAAAAAAATTGTCAGCTTAAGTATTGATTTTTGAGATTATAACACAAATCCATTTTTGCAACAGATGAATAAGAACAGCTATCATTCAGATGTTGTTAGCTCAGCGTGGCTCCTAGAAGCAGAGAACTTGTAATAAAACAGTAGTCACACATACATACATATACCTGGCAGGCACTTTGTTTCTTGACAGTGGAAGGCAAGATCATGTTAACATTGCCAACAATCTCTGTATTCCTGTGTCCATTAACCCACAAGGAGTAATAAGTTTCATCTTATAAAAAGCTCCGTTATCAAAAAATAAATTACATAGTCTGAAACAACATGCTGATCCCTCACCAAAATGATATATTCTTAATGTCTGACTGAAACATTAGTGCAAAGGTGAACAAGATTTATTAAAACTAAATAAATAGTAAAAGATCTATTAAATAATACTACATTTGAATGAAAGAAATAAATGGCAGATGAAACATCCCCATGTAAAAAAGAAAAATCAATTTCACAGAATATTTTAAGAGTAAAAATGTGTTTTTCCATTAATTAAATATATGAAATTAAACTATTGCTTCGATGCTGGAAGATTATAAGGAATATCTTCAAAAATCAGGGGAAAATTATGAGAAAACAGGCGAGAATTAACTCCATCAACAGGTAGGATATCAATGAAATCCATTTTGAAGGATTTTAAAGGATGACAATTATACTTTACTCAAAGTCCTTTTTTATAATAGCAATATTTCTTGGTGGAGTGTGTACTGGGGATTTAACTCAGGTGCACTCAACCACAAAGCCACATCTCCAGCCCTATTTTGCATTTTATTTAGAGACAGGGTTTCACTGAATTGCTTAGCATCTCACCTTTGATAAGGCTGTCTTTGAACTCACTATCCTCAGGTCTCAGTGTCCTGGGTCTCTAGGATTACAGGTGCGTGTAACCACATCTGTCTATAATAGCAATTTGAAAAAAAAAAAAAAAAAAAAAAAAATATATATATATATATATATATATATATATATATATATATATATATATATATATATCTCCTATTGCTTTCTGACATCACCCAAATGACCAGAAATACCTAGAACAACTACCAGTTGGCACGTAATCTCTGTAAATTATAGTTCCATATAGAGTATCAGAGGAAAAATTTGTGACATATTTAAAATTATTTTGAGGCAACACAAACTTTATATAAAAGAGTAGTTGTACAAAATTATGAAGAATATTATTTTAGTCATTTTATAAAGTAGGGCTTTAGAATACACACAAAAAGCAGAGTGATTTTAAAAACTAAGGAAAAAGGAGGACTGCTAAAATATTCTATTTTAAAGGAATGTATTTCGTTTTCTCCCAATGAAGCATTTTTAGTGATAGTTTTTCTATCTCTCTGATTTGTGTAAAAGAAAGTGCACTTTGTTTCATTAAGAGTGATGTGGTGAGATATTGGGAAAATCTGCCTGCTGTATTAACACATTTTTATTAAAGCTACCTAACTTGAGAATTTTATTAATATCACTAGAAAAGTTAAGACAGGATGAACATTTGTGTAATAACATAAGAAAAGGAGAAAATTTTAAAAACAAAACCACTTCTCAGAACTTAATTTCTTAAATTAATTTTCAAGTTACCTTAAATAACACCATTTTACTTGATTTTTAATATTACTAACATTAATTTTTAAACTAATGTGTCAAGGGAATTAGTAAGTAATTTACTTTAAAAAAGACAGTATTTTCAAACTTGGTTGTTATATATTTGTACAACTTCTTATTGGTAGTAAAAAAGATAGTATAATAATATTTTGTTTAGAGCCAGGTGCAGTTGCAGACACCTGTAATCCAAGCAGCTTGGGAAACTGAGTCAGGGGATTGCAAGTTCAAAGCCAGCCCCAGCAACTTAGCTAGTTCCTATGTAATTTAGTGAGACCTCCTGTCAAAATAAAATATAAAAAGGGCTGCGGATGTGACTCAGTGGTTCAGAGCTTCTTGGTTCCATCTCTGGTACCAAAATCAAAAAACAAAAGAAAACAAAAACACTACCTTACATTTTGTTTAGGTTTCTGCCAATTCATTAATACCATAATATTAGTATAACTTATTGGTGAGTATGAAAAGCCAAAGAACTTAAGCTATCAATCTATTTGTATTTAAATTTTATTGAAAGCATTTTTATTTCTCCAGATTTTAAATCATAATCTTTTGCAAATTTAGATTGCAAATTTTATTGAAATCAAAATATTTATTATACAACTCATTCTTTTAAAAAAAAATAGCCCTTACTTTTATTTTTGAAAAATTGGGAAAGAATCTAAAAGAAAAAAAAATTACATGAAAATATAAACATAAACCAAACACATTCAATTAAAAAATTTCAATCTGTTCTGACTTTCAGAATTCAAACTTTTTACAAATCTTAGTGCATTCATCATTTAAAAATATTTTCATATGCTGAAAGCTTGGCAGTATTAAGGTTTAATTTTAAATCATTTCTCCCCAAACTTTGTTTAGTTTTTTAGCACCATCATTGAAAAAGTATATTACATAATTGAGAATATTCGCTTATTTTTAAAGATAAAATGGGGCAGAGTCTGCTTTTTACTTATAAATTTGTGAGCTTATTTATTTAAAGTATACTGGTTATTGAAACAATAATAACATTCAGAATTTAAAAAACAGAAGCCTTTTTATTTAATTTTTTCCCCAGTACTGGGAATTCAATCCAGGGGTGGTTTATGAAAACAGAAACATTTATTTCTTGGTCTCTGAAACTGTTGAGTGATTATTATGAGAAATTACACTTAAGATTATATTACATATGTTCAAAAATAAAAAATTGTTGAGATCCATGACATATATTTTACAAGTGTATGAATTTACTGCTAGATTTGTTACAGAATTTTGAATAGTGCTTATAAGGTGATGAGTTAGTAATTATCCCTAGTGGTTTTGATCATTTTCATACTGGGAAATGGCTGCATTAATAGACAGTTTTTTTGTGAAATATAAGATATGAGGTATAGCCATGTTTCATTTGTAAAAATCTGTACAATAAGCAAACATGGATTTCTTTTAAATGGATTTTTTTAAAATAATGCTTAAATTGTGAAGTAAATGAAAGAGTTTCTATAAGATAACTAAAATATACTTACAATCAACATGTTTTAAATTATATATAAGATAACTAATGAAAACATGCCTTTATTTTTCCACTTTTTTGTTTTAATTTAAACAGGTTTATAAGGTCTTTTATATCTTGAAATAAGAATTATATTAAAAAAAACTTTGACTATGGCATTGTTTTTTATAAGATTGATGAAATGTACAGGGATTGAAAATGTTAAAAATCTGAAATGGTTTAACAACATTGTACACAAATCCTTTACTTGAGGTCATTTTAAATTGGCTGTCCCTGTTCTGAACACTTTTTTTTTTTTAATCTGACTGAATGGAAAGAAGAACATGGATTGGTAGCCCCTGGAAAGTATTAAATAATATTACTTTTTTCTGAGGTCATGATTCAGCACTAATACCAAGCCATTTCTTCGGGAAATGGTTTTGACTGGGTAGTTCCCTGGCAACAAAGGCCATAGCAACTCCAGAGGAGGCATCAGTAATGTGTTCCTTCTAAGGGAACTTTGATTGATATTACAGAACCTGTATTGCCTGTGGGAGCAAGACTCCTAACAGTGGCTATGACCTTTATCATCTTCTTTTTTGATTTTTCTTTTGAGTCATTACAGCTGCTTTTCCACTGAGTAGCAACCTATGCCAGTGGGATACTCTGATGAGAATTTTTTTCCCTCAGATACAGAAAACAGAAAAGGAACATGTAGCAAAATGTAAAAATAAGCCTGTGTTGGTTCTTGTAATCAAAGCTTGCTATGGGACTATTTGCTTGCTGCTTGTTTTTCTCCCTTTGTTTGCTAGTTTTAAATCAAGAAAATAAGATAGGCAATATATTCACATATATCACATATATAGTTATTTAGTATTTCTAAAATTTTTTCATATGGTTTATAAAGGAGAAATACAAAGTTTACTTGAAAGATGGGTCCAATTAAAGTAATTCCAAAACTTGTTTTTAAGTGTATATATATCATTTCAACACATATTCTACTTTCACATTATTTTTTAAATTTAGATCAAGAACAAAAGCACTGAGACTGTACTACTTGTTTGGTTATCTTGATTTTAACTATCATGTTGAGGATGGGACCTGGGCCAGGAGAAGGACAATCAGTGTAGATAATGAATGATTGGGTCAGATCAGGAAGATGAGGGCTTGTTTGAAAGGAAGAGAAATACAATGTTAATAACCTTCAGTACACTTCTCCTTCTCCTCACTTGTTGCCAAGGTTACCTCTTTCCAGGGAGCAGTTCTACCCAAAAAAGAGTTGTTAATGAAGTACTTCCTGGGCCACTCCCTTCCTGTCTGTAGTAAAGGAGGGCTCCTTTCCCACCATTTGGCTCACCTTTTGGTCACATAGGCAAGATAAAGGGAAAGGGGGAAATGAGAATAAAAGAAATCTGAAATCTATAACAGGGGAAGGACACCCTCCACTCCCTTGTGCACCAACTTGGACTCCCTCCTCCCCCTCTGTGGAGGAGTCTCTGTCTCTCTTTCTCTCTTCTATCCTTTAAATAAAACTTTTGCTCTTGTCTCAGCATTTCCCCCAGTCTTCAACACTCGGGGAATAGACCTGGATCCTGATTGATTCTCAATACAGGTATCAGTGTTACTCATTTTAGATTTAGATAAACTTTTTAATCCTATACAGAGCCACTTTCTTTCTTTTTTCTTTTTTTAGTTGAAAGCAACACTCTCAATTTTTCTGTAAAGTAGGGCATAAAGACATTTATTTGTAGGAGAAATTTTTTGGTAACTAACTTAATATTTTCTTCAATGTCACCTATTTCAGTTGAAAGATGTAAGAAATTATTTCCCTGCCTCCCTGTATGACACAAGTTCTGGCAATTAAAATATAAACAAGTAGGCCACAGGATACTTGAGAAGAGTTTTTATTTTTTTCCCTTGATAACATAATGGATGTTATATACTGAACTACCACCATCTCCATTTGGGAAAGACACAGGGAGCTCCAGTAATGCTGATTTCATTGAGCAGCTAAACTAAAAGGCACAGTAATTTTTTCTACAATACTTCTAAGGGAGAAAAAAAATACAGTTGATTTTAAGATTCTCAGCACTTAAATTTCTGTTCTTGAATATGAATTTCTGTTACTAATTCAATTTAGTATATAAAGAATGATCTTGAGATTGAGCAAATTATGTTTTGTACATGAACAAATGTCACAATGAATCTCAGTATTATGTATTATTAGAATGCACCAATGAAAATAAAAAAAGAAACAGAATAATAGTTATTGTTTGTGTTTTATTCTTTTGTTTTGTTTGGTACTAGGGATTGAATCAAGGAGGATTAACCACTGAGCCAAATCTCCAGCCCTTTTTATTTTTTGAGACAGGGTCTAATTAAGTTACTTAGGGCCTCGCTAAATTGCTAAGGCTAGTTTTGAACTTGTGACCCTCTTGCCTCAGCTTCCAGATTCATGGGGATTATATGTGTGAACCACTTTACCAAGCATTACTGTTGCATGGGCTTTGATTTAATCTTCTTGCATAGATGGTTATTTTGGAAGATTTTTCATGTATGTGTGTGTTTGTGTTTGGGTGCGTGTGTGTGTGTGTGTATGTATGCAAAGAGTTACATGGATGATCAGAAGCTTGGCAACGGTGATAAATAACTTGATAGTATGTAATGCAGAGAAAAGATTCTCCACTGCAGCACTGTTGACATTGGGCTCAATAAGTCTTTCTTAGGATGGGGTGAGGATGGGGCTTTGCTGTGCACTACAGAATATTTAGAAGTGTTCATTTTTTTATTTATTCTATTTAATTATATTTAGTTATACATGACAGTAGAGTGTATTTGATATATCATACATACATATAGTATAACTTCCCGTTCTTGTGGTTGTACATGATGAGGAGTTACACTGGTCATGTATTCATATATAAACATAGTAAAGTTATGTCCAATTCATCCAAACCTGTGTACCTCCACTCCTCTCTGACCTGTATGCACATATCAGACAGAACATTTAAACTTTGGTTTTGGGGGATTGGTTTACTTCACTGAGCTAGATAGCCTTCAGTTTCATTCAATTACTGGCAAATACCATAAGGGAATTCTTTATGCTGAGTAATATTACATTGTATATTTTCTTTATCTATTTTCTTTATCTATTCATCTACTGAAAGGCACCTAGGTTGTTTCCATAGCTTAGATATTGTGCATTGAGCTGCTATGAACATTAATGTGGCTGCATCACTATAACATGCTGATTTTAAGTCCTTTGAAGTGGTATAACTGGGAGTGTTGTTTCCATTCCAAGTTTTCTGAGGAATCTACTGCTTTCCAAACTGGTTGCACCAATGTGCAGCCCCAACAGCAATGATGAGTGTGCCTTTTCCCTCACAACCTCACCAACATTTATTGTTTTTTGCATTCTTAATAATTCCATTTTGACTAGAGTCAGATGAAATCTCATTATAGTTTTGATTTTCGTTCTCTAATTGCCAGTGATGTTGAACATATTTCATATATTTGTTGACCATTTGTCTTTCTTCTTCTGTGTAGTATATGTTCAGTTCCTTTGATTTTTTAAAAATTTAAAAAAAAATTTTTTGCTGTTTTTTTTTTATTCTTTATATACCCTAAAGATTACTGCTGTATCTGAGGTGCAGGTGGCAAAAATTTTCTCCCATTCTGTAGGCTCTCCCTTCAAGGGCTTCTTTCCTATGCTGTGAAGAAGCTTTTAAGTTTAATACCATCTCATTTATTGAATCTTAATATTACTTCTTGAGATTTAGAAATCTTGTTGAGGAATTCAGGTCCTAAGCCAATATGATGGAGATTTGGACGTACTTTTTCTTCTAGTAAGTTTAGGGTCTCTAGTCTAATGATTATGTCCTTTAAATACTTTGAGTTGAGTGGGAAATAAGGGTCCAATTTCATTTTATTACATATGGATTTCCAGTTTTTCAAGCCATTTGTTGAAGAAGGTATCTTTTCTCTAATGTATGTTTTTGGTGCCTTTTTCCAGTATAAGATAACTGTGTTTATGTGTGTCCTATACCAGTTTTTAGAGGGAATAGGCTTTCAATATTTTTTCTATTTGGAATGATGTTTGCCTTGGCTTTATTATATATAGCTTTTAAAATTTTGAGGTATGTTCCAACTATCCGTATTTTTTCTAGTGTTTTGAACATGAATGGATGCTATATTTTGCAAATTATTTTTCTTTATCTTTGTTGTCTATTCTGTACCATTGGTCTACTTGTCTATTTTGGTGCCAATGCCATTCAGTTTTTGTTACTATACCTTTGTACTATAGTTTAAGGTCTGCTATTGTGATACCTCCTGCTTCACTGTTCTTGCTAAGAATTGCTTTGGTTTTTCTGGGTTTCTTATTTTTCCAATAAATTTCATAATTGTTTTATCTATTTTTATGAAGAATTTCACTGGAATTTTAGTAGGAATTGTATTAAATCTGTATAGGGCTATTGTTAGTATGGCCATTTTGACAATATTAATTCTGTCTATCCAAGAACATAGAAGATATGTCCATCTTCTAAGGTCTTCTTTAATCTAAGGTCTTCTTTAATTTATTTCCTTAGTGTTATGTAGTTTTCATTGTAGAGGTCTTTCACCTCTTTTGTTAGATTGATTCCCAAAAATTTTCTTTGAGGATATTGTCAATGGAGTAGTTTTCCTAATTTCTCTTTCAGTTGATTCATCACTGATGTTTAGAAAAACAAATGATTTATGGATGTTAATTTTATCTCCTGCAACTTTGCTGAATTCATTGATGAGTTCTAGAAATTTTCTCGTGGAGATTTTTGGGACTTCTAAAGATAGAATCATGTCATCAACAAACAGGGATAGTTTGAGTTCTTCTATTCCTATCCCTTTAATGTTCCTGTGTAATTGCTCTGGCTCATGTTTCAAGGCATATGTTAAATAGATGTGGTCAGAGAGTATTTCTGTGTTTTGCGGTTTTTAGAAGGAATAGTTTCAATTTTTCTCCATACAGAATGGTGTTGGCCTTGGCTTTATCATATATAGCCTTCACAGTTTTGAGGTATGTTCCAACTATCCCTAGTTTTTCTAGTGTTTTCAACATGAATGAATGCTATATTTTATCAAATGCTTTTTCTTCTTCTCTTCAGATAATCCTTTGATTCTTGTCTGTAAGTCTATTGTTGTGATAAATTACATTTATTGATTTCTGCATGGTGAACCAACTTTGCATCCCTGAGATGAATCCTGCTTGATCATGGTGCACTATTATTTTAATATGTTTTTGTATGGATTTTCCAGTATTTTACTAAGAATCTTTGCATTTATGTTCATCATGAATATTGGTCTGAAGTTTTCTTTTCTTAATGTGTCTTTGGTTTTGGTATCAGTATTATATTAGCCTTGTAGAATATGTTTGGAATGGTTCCCTTCTTTTCTATTTCATGGAATAATTTGAGGAATATTGGTATTAATTCTTTGAAGATCTGTTAGAACTCAGCAGAGAATGTACCTGGTCCTTGGCTTTTCTTTTTTGTTTAGCTGTTGATGGTGTTTTCTATTGCATTGCTTGAAAATTGTTCTGTTTAAATTGTGTATGTCCTCCTGATTCAGTTTGTGTAGGTCATAGGTCTCTATAAATTTTTCAATGACTTCAAGAATTTCTATTTTAATATGGTATAAATTTTCAAAATGGGTTCTGATTATCATCTTTATTTCAGTACTGTCCATTGTGATATTTCCTTTTTCATTATGAATTTTAGTAATTATAGTTTTCTATTTCCATTTGATAGCTTGATTTAAGTATAAGTTTTTATTTTTATCTTTTCCTCCTCCCTTATAACAATTATACCCCATATCTTCTGTTCTCTGCCTGTCCATTTGAATTGTAAATCCTTTTGCAAACTTGATAATTTATTGTAGGTATTAATTGATCATATCATTTCTGTTTATTGTGCTAATTAACATTGTAAACATCATAGTAGGATCTATTTGGTTAATGCTAAAGTTGACTAAGTTTCATTGATTTCATTGTTTTTTTTTTTTTTTTTCCAAAGAACCAAGTTTTCCTTTTGTTGATATTTTGGATTTTTTCTTTTGTTTCAACTTCATTGATTTCAGTTCTGAGTTTAATTATTTCCTGTCTTTTACTGCTTTTCATGTTGATTTGTTCTTCTTTTTCTAGGACTTTTTGATGTATATTAACTTATTTATTTGTTGACTTTCTATCCTTTTAATAAATAGATAAGCTTAATGCAATGAACTTTCCTTTTAGCAATGCTTTCATAATGTCCCAAGGATATTCTTATGTTATATCACTATTCTCATTTACCTCTAAGTGTTTTTCTTATTTCATCCCTGATTTCCTTGATTTAATGATACTTTGTCATTAAATAGCATATTATTTAGTCTCCGGGTGTTGAAATAGCTTCTACTTTTTATCATTTCATTCAATTATGATCTGATAGGATGCAAGGTATTATGTCTATTTTTTTTTAATTTTCTGAGAATTGCTTAGTGGCATAAAATATGGTCTATTTTAGAAAAGGATCCATGGACTACTGAGAAGAAAGTGTATTGAGTCATTGATGAAGGAAATAATTTGAATATATCTGTTAAGTTTAAATTATCAGTTGTATTTTTTACTTCTATAATTGCTTTATTTGGTTTCTGTTTGGTTGATTTATTCAGTGATGAGAGAGGTGTGTTAAAATCACCCAGTATTATTTTTTTGTGATCTATTTGGTTCTTGAAATTAAGACTGGTTTGTTTGATGTATATAGATGAATGTTTGTGGCATAAATATTTAGGATTATTGTGTCTTGTTAATGTATCATTCCCTTAAGCAATATGAAATGTCCTTCTTTGTCACTTCTAACTAACTTTGGCTTGAACTCCACTTTATCTGATATGAGATAGAAATCCCTGCTTCATTACAATGTGAATGATATATTTTTCCATTCTTTTATCTTCAGTCTGTAAATATCTTTGCCTATAAGGTAAGGCTCTTGGAGGCAGAAAATTAATGGTTCTTGTTTTTATTTGTTTACATTGCCTGGAAGTCTGTCTTCCTTTCTTCCAAGTGATCTAGTCTGTTGGTAATACTTTCAATTAAATTTTTAATTTGGTTTATTGATTTCTTCATTTTATGGATTTTTGCTTGTCTTTTTTCTGAATCTCTATTTTTTAATTGAAGGCATCATTCACTTCTTATATTTTCTCTCTGATTTTACTCCTTTTCCCATCTTTTACTTCACAGATCAGTTTAACTATGTACATTCTAAACTCCTTCTCTGACATTTCTTTCACTGTGTTGTCAATGGATTCTGTGATTGGAGTATCTTGTTTTTTGGGGGGTGATTTGTTCCTTTGCTTTTTCATGTTGTTTGTGTATCTATCCATCTAACCATATGGATCTGAGGCAATAGAGTTCCTACCCTGTGGATTTATAATGCTACTGAAGATTTCCAATACCTCACTGTTTAGAGGGAGACAAATAATAACTACCAATATAAGCAATATTCGTCATTAAACCAAATAGTACCTACTATGATGTCTACAATGTTAATTACCACAATAAACCAAAATTATATGATCAGTTATTACCTACAATAAAATAGCAAGTTTGCAAAAGGGTTAACAATTTCAAATGGACAGGCAGAGAACAGAAGTGATATGGGGTATAATTGTTATGAGGGAGGAGGAGACAAGGTAGAAGAAAAATATTAAAGGGAAAGTGAAGAACAGAATGACAGAGATTTGCTGTATTTGATAAAAATAGACATAATGAATCAAGGGAAATTGGTAAGAGAAAGAAATATATATCAAGTAAAAATTTTAAAATAAAATATCCTAGTTCTCAAAAAAACTGATCCATGAAAAATAAATGTTTTCAAAAATTTTACAATTTTACTCAGCAATAAAAGAGAACAAAATCATGGCATTTGCAGGTAAATAGATGCAGTTGGAGAAGATAATGCTAAGTAAAGTTAGCCAATCCCGAAAAGACAAATGCTGAATGCTTTCTCTGATATAAGGAAACTGACACATAGTGGGGTAGGGAGGGGGAGCATGGGAAGAATAGGTAAATTTTTGAAAGGGAAGAGAGGAGGGAGGGATAGGGAAGGGGCAGGGGATTATCAAGGATGGTGCAATGTGATAGACATCATTATCCAAAGTACATGTATGAAGACATGAATTGGTGTTAACATACTTTATATACAACCAGAGATACGAAAAATTGTACTGTATATGTGTAATAAGAATTGTGATTCATTTCATTGTCATTTATTTAAAAAAATTAAAAAGGAAAATGCTATGAAAAATTTAAGCAGGCACATATGAAAATAAGGTAACATAGAAAAATGATAAAGTTACCCATTTATATATTATAACTAAGGCTATATTTAGAAGTGTACAAGGGGGGAAATTAATGGAGAATAAATATGTTGAACATACATATTTTGTCACTAAAAAAATTTAGAAGTGAGAAAAAAAAAAACGAAACAGTATGCATAAATGTCCATGTACCATTACAGTCACAAATAAATAGAGGAAAGAAAAATAAAGAGAGAAAAAAAAATCTCCATGAAAAGTTGAATTTGTTCTGTTAAAGTTCAAAAGATTCTCAGCATTTCTTCTCAGCAGTTTTAGGTGTTATTGTCTGGAACATGATGTTCCTCCCTCCAGACTGCTGGAGTGATAGAAGTAATCCCATAGGTAGAATTCCTGGAAGCAGAGTTTAGGTTTAAGTGGCTACAAACTCTTCATTGAATACCACTTGGTATGGAGATTTTAAATCAGCACACATCCAGGGTCCAGCAATTGTCATTGTATGCTGAAGATTGTACCATAGGGATCTTTCCTGCATTCCACTTGTGTGGTGGGGGAATAAGTTCTTAGTCTCCTATATCATCTGCAGTTCCCATGGGGGCTTTAGATATTGAGTCTCTAAACTCAATATCACCTGCTTGTGCATTCCTGAAATCCCAGCCACATGCATCTCTCCCCACTGGTACTGCAAGCAGCTGGTATTATGGTTTGTATAGGAGGTGTCCCCCATAAGGTCACATGTGAGACAATGCAAGAAGGATTGAAGGAGAAATTATTGAGTTATGAGGATCAGTGTGCTAATTCCCTGGTAGTGTTTAACTGAGTGGTAAATGAAGTGGTATGGTGTGGCTAGAGGAGGTGAGAATGTAGCTTTAAGAATGTAGCTTTCAGGGTGTAGCTTTAAGGTATATATTTATATCTGGTGAGTGGAGCTTTTTGCTTCCTAATCATGATGTGAGGTGCTTTCTTCTGCCACATTTTCCCACCATGATGTTCAGCCTCACCATGAGCCCGAAGGAATGGATCTGTCCTTCTATGGAGTAAGACCTCTAAAATTATGAGCCCCAAATAAACTTTTCCTCCTTTGAAATTGTTCTGGCCAGATCTTGTAGTCACAGCACAGAAATAGCTTACTAAAACAGCTGGATTAGAGGAGGAGAGATAAAGTCAGGTGAGTTTCCACAACCAGTTATACCCTATGTAAACCTCTCTTCACATTTAATTTTCTCCTGGCCATTTAAGCACACTACTTTGTGCAGTGTGTGTTTACTGGGTCTATATTTCAGTCCAAACATGGGTTTGCCAGGAATTGGCTCCCTCACCTGCTTGATTGCAAAATGTTTCCTTCTTTTGCCCTCAGCATGCTGTCAGGAAAGATGGTGGCTTCTTTCCCACACAAGGATATTGTGCAGCGCACTTTTCAGTTTAGCTGAACAATGTCCTTCATCTCTAAATGCTCTGTATTCAAACACACCTCAGGCCTCCTAAAAATTTGGGTTCCTTTAATTGCTTTATTTCTCCACTTTGCTTGTGGAGGGAACATTCTTGCTGGTGTCTGTATCCAACCTCTTGAGTCCCTGATCAGCTTTAAACAACCAGATTTAAATTCCAGTAAAGTACCCCCCAGTCTTTTTTGTGTGTGTGTGCATGTGTGTGGTTCACCCATCTTGCTGAGAAGTTGCCTGTCTGCTTTCTTGGTTTCATGCCACAGAGTAGAAGGAAAAGTGATCTCCTCTATTCTGCTATCTTGAAAACACTCAGGAGTGTTCTTGGTATCTACCATGGATTGCCAGGAGCAGGTCCCTCCCTGTGGTAGCAGTTAGTGTTTCCACACATTGCCAAAAGTCCTCTTGGAGCAAATATCACAGGATGAGAACCACTACTCCAAAGCATTGGAGAAGACAGATTAAATATGAGTAAATTTACCTTTACATTTTCATTTAGCTATATTTGACAAATATTTTTGGTATTGTAACATGTAGATATGCAATATATATACGTGTGTGTGTGTATATATAATTTAGATTTATAAAATTGCCTTGTATAAAATGACATAATGTAAATTATAAATAAAAATTTCATGGATCAATATCAGAAGTTCTGTAGAGCAAGGCTTTGTTTTGTAACATGAAAATCACAGGTTGTCAGTCAAAAATAATTTTGAAGCTGTGCAACAAATAGTTTTCACATTAGATAACATTCAGGGGTTACAAACTTAGCAACTTAAAGTCCATCAATAGCCAATTAGGACAATAAAGTCCTTTAAGCAACTTTAGAATACCCACTCAACAGAGACTGATAGCTAGTGAGTGCTGGGAGTGAAATCAAGCCCTTTATCACAGACAGAAATATTTAAATGCAGAGACTTTAAAATACCAGTCTAAGAAAAGATGTGTTCATATACTATAGTCAGTTTCCAATCCATAAATGTACCCATAAAAGAACAATACCCTTTTCATTTTCAACTGGAACAATAACATAAAATAACAACCTTTTGTATTGTCTTTGAATCAGTTCATCTCATTAATATTATTTAAAATGTTTCAAACTTGGTATTAGGAAATTATTTTGTTGGTTTATTTGTTTTTAGATAAAAATTAGAATAATTAACTGCCTGGTGATGATTTAAAATGGCTCTTGGTTGTCCATAACTTCATTTGGTAGTCCAACAATAATTTACGATTTACCTCCATGGAAACTAATTACATTAGAAACTGAGGTTGCAGTGAATAATAATGAATAATATTGATTCCAAGACACTGGTAAAACTGATTAATGTAAACAAAATTATATAATGTGATATTATATGATAGTAGAAAGTTTCATAAAAGCAATAGGAAAAATCCTAGTTCATAGCTTTTTAATTTTTTTTTCAAATGCACATAGTATTATTTATTGTGAAAGATATTCTCAGCCTAAAGAAAAATGTATAAAATAATTCAGAGACAAATTCTAACATGAAGCTATTTTGAAAATCAGCATGATCTTATGAAAAAGAAATTCCCTTTAAAAAATCATTTGAGTGCATAGGATTAATTATAAATTATCCCATGAAATCATATTGATACTTATTTCAGTAATATGATGCAAAATTGTGGTTTAAGACAATTAAAATTGATGTGTTTAGCTTCATTCCCTATCTCAAACCATTATCAAGGGTAAACTTTTGAGGATAAATTAAATTACTTTAATATAAACATTAAAATTAAATTAATGCTATTAATAATTAATTTTAAATTAATTAAATTTTATTGAAATTTGTCTTAGAACAGAGAGAAATATGATAGTGAGCAGAACTGAATTTTAAAATATTTAAACATTTATTAATCACTATTAACCCTGAAATTGAATGTTTATTTTGACAAAGAAAGCAAGCTTGCCCCTCTGCCATGGACTTGAAGATCCTATGGTTGAAGGGTAATTGGAACTATAGCGTTTCTTTTCATTTCTTCACATTTTAAATTAATATGGCTTCTGTTTACTCAGAAGAGTAAGTAGTATCCCTCCATTTTTATTACCACTGCAGACAATTTTGGATCCCAGCCCAAGTCTTTTTGGAATTAATTGTTCTGGAAGCTGCCTTTAGTTGGAGTAAAAGTATCTTAGCTTTCTCCATCTTCTGTGTAGACTAACATTGAAACATATCTTCCAAATATCTGATGAATGTGGAGCTTCAGTCACACATCCCAATAATCTGATAGTTCACATCCTCTTTGGATTTTCCCTTCCCTGTCTCATTTCTCTGCATCTTTTGTAAGTACATCCTGGGATCTGCATCCAAATAAACTTCTTGATTCAGAATCTTGATATATCCAGGAATACAGCACTTATTAATCTGCAAGAAAATATGAACACTTCATTAAACTTAGAGTCCGTTAGCCTATATGAACATTATAATTTATAAATTGACTTATAAATTGACTCTGAGAGATGACTAAGTGTGGACATTATAAGCTGAGATGGGAATAATAATTATTACAATAATAGTGAGATACTCAGTAAACATCCCTAAAAAGTGGCACCTTAAAATATCATTAGTTGCAAAACTAATTTGAACACTCCTAAGAATGAACTTCTTAATGGGAAATTAGCAAACCAGAAAAAAAAAATTCATCCACTATTCTAACCAACATTTGTTTAGTATTTCATATGATACAAGAATAAATTTTGGAAGTGAGAATAACAAGATGATATATGATGAACTCACCTTGTTTTATATGTCACAGAATGGCAATATTGTTTCAGGACACACATAGACATATTTAAATATATTTTCTAATTTATTTGACAGGAATACTGTACTTGACAATTTAAAGAAAAATGGTCAAAGTAGAGGTATAAGAAATAAGAAAAGAACAAAGACTATAATTTATCAATATATAAATTGTAGCATGTCATTTTTGAATTACAAAGAACTAAGATGTTTAAACTTAAAAGTCAAGTGACATACTGTTATTTGCAGTGTTATGGTACTGCAGAGAAGAAAAGTTGTTTGTTTATTTTTAGACTGAAAAAGAATATGGAACTTAGATATTTTACAATAACTGATCACATAAATCTGCAGTTACTGAAGCTAAGAAAGACAGAGCCCTCTTTAGTGAATTTCACATTTGAGTTGTTTAATTTACTTGTCTTCCAAGAAAGATAATTAAAATTTGAAAGAAAGAGAAGTACTGAATATAAAGCAAAGTTAGAATCGATAGCTTAGGAAATACTAGCATAAGTTAATCCCATAATTTTATGAGATTTAATTATATATTATGAATATAGTACCTTTTGCACAAGTTGTATGTTCTGATCAGATTATCTGAAATCTGATAATTGAGTAAAATATATTGTATCTATATTATTGTCACTGTATTTCTGGATTCTCACAGTTTTCAGACCTATTAAAAAGGAACATATTAAATCAAAACTACTAAATCTTTAAGAGACATTTAATTTCTCTCCATGGTTTGAGTAGTCCTTATTATATGCTCTGGTGGGATATCATAAAATATAAAACCAACTATTTTGTTTTGAATTTGGCTTATTTGTCTTGAAAATGCTAATGCTAATGTTAGGACCGTTCAAGTGTTTTTTGTTTTTGTTGTTGTTTTTTCATTTTTATTGTACTAACCACAGAGTTGTATATTTACAGTACCTAAACTTCTTCATTGAATATTAGATATTTAAAATTAGGAGCTTCAAGCCCAAAGTAGTAATAATGATATAGTTGAGTATTATTATAACTATGCATATTGGATAACAATTGATATATTTCATAAGCTCCATGATATAATCAGAAACTGAAATATTTCCATAGAAACACAGAAAATTTCTCAGTATAATTCAAGGTATTAAAATTGAAAAAGTTCTCCATCTTTTTAACTGACTAACTTTTTGAGTTTGATGTTCTTCTCTCCTACTAATTCCTTTTTACTTATTGATAGATATCATCTAGGCAGAATGTTCATCTTATAATAAAGGGAAATTGCATGCAGTAGGGGATATGACAGAACCTAAAATATTTAGTGTTCTTTGATTGCTTTGCAATATTTTAAAATGACATGTGCTTTAGTATTTTAGGTTACAGTGACATATGTTAACACAGTGGGGTGTCTAAAATGTAGCATTTTTGCATAATGATGCTATTATATGAACGCTAAAAAGGGCAAAATGGGTTGTAGGTAGAATAAGTGCTACATGTTAAAATTCACCATAAACTGCCCTCTTTAACCCAGTCTTATGGAAATAACTGTTTCAGAAGATTTTCTGAAGTCTGCATTTCAGTGTCCAGTCAAACTACTAACAGCAAGTTTGTGTGGGCTTTTGGGAATTGAAATAAACCACTTAAGTGGGCAAGCACTTAGCCTCAAAATAGATGGGTAATGAATGCAGCTGAAAAAAGTAAGAGAGGGGACCCCTGCATATTCCTTGTTATTAATGGTATGGCCGAGTGACAGGAGTGCACATTGTCACAATAACATAAATGCTGCCCTGCACTCATCAACCTCAATTTGAACACTCCATCATGAAACTCATTTCCAGAGATGTTGATAATACCATTAATTATATTTGAGGCTTGTGAGTTCAATTACCATTGATTGTGTTTAGATGTGCTCCTTGCTTTCTAACTATACCCACCACGCACCTTTTTTTTCTTTAATAGGGATTCTTCATTAATGTAAACATACAGCTTTCTTTTTCTCCAATCAGGATGAATTTCCCTGAGACTGAGAAAGAAAAGTAAGATTCCAGTGCTGTATATTTCAAGGTCTATTTGTGTGTGTGTGTGTGTGTGTTGAAAAGAATGTCCAATTAAATCCATAAATCACATGATTGTAAGAAATACTGAATGTTTAAAAATACATGTTTTAATATAGTAGGGAAATTATATTAATAGTTGAAATGTTGTTATATTTAACATTATTGATTTTTTTGGAAACTTTTAGTTTGAGAATTTCTTTAACCATAAACAATGTTGAAGGTATGGTATGTTAAACACTTGTAGATACTTTACATAGACGCACAAATTAACATTTGCCAGATTTTTTGCTATGTTTAGTCTGTATCTTATATCTTTTTTATCCTTCCCCCCAAAATTGAAATAAATTTGAAAGACTTCATTCAAATCTTCCATAAAATTCTTTAGAATATATTACTTTAATATATAAGGACCATGATCCTCCCAAGAAATTTAATACTCTAAATATATAAAATTGTTCAGTATATAGTGAATATATCCATGTGTGTATAATGTGTATATGTGTGTGTGTATATATATGTATATGTGTGTGTGTGTATTATATATATATATTTTTTTTTTCTTTTGTAAAAGTTTTTCTTTGGATTAACAATAAATGAACATCTAGGCCAATTGCCTTATAGTGAATATCAAATTTAAATGTGTATTGACACTAGATAAAGAACACATTTGCACTCAAATATATTTTACAAGACACAAGCTACACTTTCCTTTGCCTCCCATCAGAGGACACATAAATGTCAGCAGATGGTTTCTACAGTCAGCAATACCAACTTTGATGATGTGTGTTTATGGTAGTATCCAAAGGTCTCTTCATATTGAAGAGTTCATTTTAATAATAGTTATGGGATGATATAGGGCAATAATGTTGTCATTTTATCTTTTCAAATTTATATACATAAAGCTGTCCACATTAATCTTGTTATTCTGTTTGTAAATGTTAAATATTAAAATTAATGATATTGTTAATTTTCCCACTCTCTTAAAAATGTCTCATAATCTTTCATGTATAGTTGTCTATTTCTCATTATTGTCTAAAAATTACTCAATTTTAGTCTATATGTTACATTTCTATCAGAAGTCACTTAGTAAACAGATCATTAATTTCCAACAGGAAGAATCTATGTTTTCCTTTTGTTACTAATATATAGTTTATTGCCTGATACCAGGGAATGTTCTTTTGGTAGGAACTTAAGTTTTTCTTAGGTGTTCTAAATACATATTGAATATTCAGGAGCAGCATATATACAACCCAAATGAAACACAAGAAACTAAAGTGTTTACAATAGAATGAAAGGGAAATGAGCAAGACACTATATATACACATAGGATATATGCTTCCCTCCATGAAGAGGAATATGTAGACATGAGTCTACAGGAATATAAAAATGTAAACGTTTCATGGTTATGAAGCTCTTATGGAATTTTAGACAAAATTTCATCTGGTATCTTGACATGTGTCACATATAATATGCAAAAGACAAATACTTACAATTCATATACCAAAGTTTTATCTTAAATCTGCCCAGTTTTAGAATATAGGGAATTGTGCCAAAACCAAAGAATATGATGAACGCCACACATGCCAGATTTATAAAAGATGCCAGGCTTTTATTATAGAAACTGCATAATATAAAGGTAATAAAAAATGTCAAATCTGTGGATTGACTAAATTGTTCTTTGATTCTCAAACACATTTACTCAAATGTATTTAGTATTGGTTTTATAGTGAAAAAGAAAGTTGAATAATGATTTCAGAAATTGGAAGAGAAGGCATAACTATAAACATATTAATAAAAATAACTTATTCTTAGCACTCAACTATTTCAGTAAATTGTTTCTGAAATTATTCATTTCAGCATAGTATTGCCAAATATTATAGATAAATTATAGTTTAAAAGTAATATTTTTAACAAAATCATCAAACTATAAAAATGAGCAAAAATATACAGTTTCAAACCTTGTGGAAATACAAGTTAATTATTTAAGAACAGTGTGCTTGGCCAAGTAATATACATGATATAAACCACATGGCTGCAGAGAGAAACTTTATCTGAATAGCTGCTTTTCATAAAAAATCACATACATTGAATTTATAATTATATATTAAATATTAACAGTATTCTATGGCTGTAATATTCTTATAAAATAGAACACACAACTAATGGTTGAGATAGCAAGTGACGCTGTGCCATCTATAATGTATGTCTCAGAGCAGGGGATGTAGCTCAGTGGTAGAGAACTTGCTTGGAATAGTCAATGCCCGGGGTTTGAACCCTTACACAGTAAAAATGAAAAACTATATAACAAAAATATCAGAGAAATATTATCCCAACAAATTGAAATAAAATTTTATATTAATAAAATAAATTAAACATAAGTAAGATTAAAAGTTAATATTTTTTCATAATCTTTGATTATGTTTAGCAAATCACAGATTTTTTTTTAAAAAAAGTAAAAATGTCCACTATTCAAAAATTATAAAGTGATGGTGGGTTGAAAATGGGATAATGATCACTAATAAAAACAAAACTCAAAGTAAAATCTCATTTTATCTTTAGATAAAATACACTGATATAATAATAAATAATAAATTCTCAAATTCTTCACTACTAGTAACAACACGTTTTTAGTCACAGAAAGATGATTTAAACATAATCCACATAAATTATTCACAAAGTGAAGTATAAGGCTGAATACCAGATTCCCCTTGGACCTGGGTAAATTAACCCCTCACTTTAGCATTTCCCACATGATCTCCAAGGCTCCCTAAGTCTGGAATCAGTTTTAGGACATGACAATATTTATGGCAGCAAGGTTGTTTGGGGAATACCCTTACTGAAATTTTGATCAAAGTTATCCAGTGTGGTTCATCTCTGTCAGTGATCTTGACCTTTCTGGGGCAATTTTCTCTTTATCATTTCCCCAAAGCCATTAGATCACAAGGATAAGCATAAAAGTCATATTCTTATGATGATGAAAAACATAAAAAGGTAAAAGTGTGGCTTATTCTAACCACTAATTGCAGAGGGGATTGTTGATTGAGCAAGACATATATGTAACCAATAATTTAGAACTCTGTAAGGAGAATTTGAAATTAGGGAAATTAGTTTATGCTGTACAACATTACATGAAAGAAAAACAATGGAAGAACCAAAGATTATTTTTCTTCAGTGGTAGAGATTAAAATGAAGTTTTAATGTTCGACTTTTTAAGCATTATGTATGTGAATATTTTGTGCATCTACTTAGAAATAAGAGAAAATGTTCAACCTGAGAACTGAAGACTGACAAAATGGTTCAAATCTCAGCTTGGTCTCTACCTGAGCAGCATTTTATTTACTCTACCTGTATACTACCTACAAATTAGGAAAATAAATGTACATACATTTTTCTGACATATTAGGTCCTCAGTAAATAATAACTTTGCCCAGAAACAGAAATTTGTAAACATATTCACTCTTCGATCTACAATCTTTTATTCACTAATTAAGAGAGTTCATCCAGCTGCCATATATCCTCTTAGGCACAGGAGATACAACCATGGATAGAACAGGTTACCACTGATCTGTAGAACTGAGAATAAATAAGACAGAAAGATTCCTAAGAATACTAATACAAAATTATATTTCTACAAAAATAATTCCATAAGACTTAATTACTTCATGCTCTGGGAGATAATAAGACAGGTATCCAGCTGGGAAAATGCTTAGGACCTCTAGGACTGAATTCATTTGATTTGAACTTATTCATCATTAATATTTTCCCATTCAAATCCCTGAACATTGATAAAGTAGCATTAGTGAATCATTTGTAGGTTAGTTATGTTCCCAGGACTATATTTCCAGTATCATGTTTGTTTTGTCC
Organism: Marmota monax; assembly: GCF_021218885.2. Classification (NCBI taxonomy): domain Eukaryota; kingdom Metazoa; phylum Chordata; class Mammalia; order Rodentia; family Sciuridae; genus Marmota; species Marmota monax. The sequence continues at coordinate 11,496,334 of NW_026693153.1, forward strand.
AAGAACAAGTTTTATACTCCCTGTTACTTTAAAAGTTGCCTTGCAAATATTTTCTCCCATTCTGTAGATTTTCTCTTCGTGCTCTTAATTGTTGTCTTTTATGGGCATAAACTTTTTAATTTGTGAAGCCATACACTTATTGATTCTTGGTTTTATTTCTTGAGATTTAGCAGGATTTGGATGTCAGAGTCTGCACCAATAAGTCACAATATTGAGCATTGTTTTCTTTTAGGAGTCCCAGTGTTTCTGCTCTAATTTCTAGGTCTTTGATCCACTGACTTGATTTTCCTGTAGAGTGAAAAAGAGAGAGTTCTAATTTCATACTTCTTTCTACATATGGATAACCAGTTTTTCCCAATACCATTTGTTAATTTTTTTTATTTTTTCCAATGCATGTTTTGGGCATCTTTTTCAAGGATCTGATGACTGTATTTGTGCGGATTTATCTCTGTCTCTTATTCGATTCCATGGGTCTTCATGTCTTTTTTTTTTTTAAAGAGAGAGAGAGAGAGGGAGAATTTTTTTTAATATTTATTTTTTAGTTTTTGGCGGACACAACATCTTTATTTGTATGTGGTGCTGAGGATCGAACCCAGGCCACACGCATGCCAGGCGAGCACCCTACCACTTGAGCCACATCCCCAGCCCTTCATGTCTGTTTTATACAAATACCATGATGGTTTTGTAGCTATATCTCTTCAGTATAATTTGAGAACAGATATTGTGATAAAACTATAATCACTCCCATTGATTAGTATTGCTTTGGCTATTATGGGTCTTTTATTTTTATATAAATTTTAGAACTGTTCTTATAGTTCCATGAACATCATTGTTATTTTGATGGGAATTGTACTATATCAGTATAATATTTTTGATAATATGAATATTTTGAGAATATTATCCAAGAACATGGTAGATCTTCCCTATCATCTGAGTTCTTCAATTTCTTTCTTATGTGTTCTATAATATCCTATAATTTTCATTGTCTAAGTCTTTTACCTCCTTGATTAGAATTATTCCTAAGTGTTTCAGTGTTTCTTTCTTTCTTCCTTTTTTTTTTTTTTTTTGTTTTGAGGTTATTGTCAATGGTATTTTTTTTTTCTGATTCTTTCACCATAGATTCCCTATAGGAGAATAGGAAATCTATTGATTTTTGTATGTTGATCATGTTTCCTGTTACATTAGTGACTTAAAATCAGCATACTAGCTTTTATAAGAGCACAATACACAATAGTCAGTATGGAACTGGCCTAGGGGTCTCTCAATAGATGAATGGATAAAGAAAATGTGGTATGCAATGGGGCTTTACTCAGTCATAAAGAAAAAGCAATTATGTCATCTGCTTGTAAATGGCTGGAAATGAACAACATCATGCTGAGTAAAATAAGTAATACTCGAAAGTCAAGGATCAGATGTTTTCCTCATGTGAGGACATTAGAGAGAAATTAATAATTTTAAATGGTGGGATTCCATCAGCATAGAAAGGAGAACAAGGAGTATACTAAGTGGGCCAAAGGGGAAAGAGGAAGGATGGGAAAGGGAGGAAACTGTGGAATGAAATAGAACAAAGTAAACTATGTGCATGTATGAATATATTATAATAAATTCCACTTTTATGTATAACTATACTGCAATGATTAGAAATGAATTAATAGAAGGAAAACCAATAGAATAGAAGAAGGGTGTCAGTGGGAGGAAGTCAGGGAGAGAATTGGGTAGTGCTTAGGATTGAAATGAAACAAATTATGTCATATGCATTTATGAATATGTAAAAACAAGCCACACAATTACGTGTAACTATAATAAATTAATTAAAAACTATTTAAAGGAAAAGAACAAAAAGTCAAAAAGAAGTTGGCTGGATTTTCAGTTAGCTGTTTATGATCATTGGATTGGAAGAGACAGATTTTGGTTTCATAATAACACTGATTTGTTTTCTGCTTTTGTTCTAGTGATGCTGTTTTCAGTCTTAATTTTGGCAGTGAGTTTACATATCAAATTTCTATGGGTAAGGTTTTAGACCAAAAAACAAAACAAAACAAGACAAAAGGCCTTCAGACTCCCTTGGCCAGACATTATTTTACCATATATACATGTATGTTGTATGATTACACTACCTGTGTGACTCTGCACCATGGACGGCCAGAGGAATGAGAAGTTGTACTCCATTTGTGTACAATGTGCATTCTACTGTCATGTATAACTAATTAGAACAAATTAAAAAAAGAATAAGGTTTAATTTGATCTGCTAAGAAAGTAATGGAATATTTTGTTTCCAAGGCAAGCTAACCAGAGTATAAGAGATGAGGGATTAGAATTTGAAGAAATTGACAATAAGGTTAGAAAGGAGAGGTGTTTGAGGGTGCCTAGTGGTGATGGCTGACTAGTTAATTTTGAAAATCTGAGATATCTGTTTTGCAACCCAAAGTAATTCTGGATCATGGGCAGTACTTTACCCTGTGTAGCAGCTTTACTTCAGTAAAAACTATGATGAATGCGATATAGCTCTTGTTTAGGATAATGAGAGATAAAATAGTGAACAAGTATCACACCTAGAAAATAGTCAGATTAGCAGCTCTTGGTGAGAAAGGTGATCTGGAGCCATAATGCCCTTGTCCCCTAACTTTACAGTAAGGAGGAGATGAGAATGGGAAATAAATTATTAGAGATAAAGATGGGGTATAGTTAATGGTAGGTGCCATTGGTAAGGATTGAGGAATATTCAAAAAGTTGATAAAGCATTATTTACATGTGTGTGAGGATGTCTCTAGTATAGATTGGTCTTTGTGTTGGTTGACTTCCTGGAGACCATTTTCGTGGGCAGGTACCATCCAATTTTCTAGGGGTCTGAACAGCAAAAGAAAGTAAAGGAAAAGATTTCCTCTCTTTTTCTCTTGGAATTGAGATACAGTCTTCTTCCCTTGCCTCTGAACATCAGAATTTCCCTACGCTTTTTGTCCTTGAACTGCAGAATTTATGCAGAGGTCCCTATGTGCTCAGACTTTTGGCATTGGGCTGATGATTACAACATCAGCTTTCTTGTTTGACTTTTTTAGACTTAGATTGTATCCCAGGGTTTCCAATTTACAGGCAATCTGTCATGAAACTCTCAACGTGTACAATTGAGCAAGATAATCCCCCTAATAAGTCTCCTCTGACATATCTGTATCTATATCTTTTTCAATATGTCAATAGATATAAAAGTCTTATAATGATTTTCACTCTAGAAGGAACTTGACTAAATTATAGATAAAATTAAAAGTATTTACTTAATTCCAAAAAATGATTTATTAATATAGAAACATTCCAGGAATAAGCATAATATAAAAGACACCATGTAATATAAGTATTTCATTGTCCAGTGGGACAGAGGTCTTAAAGCATGCACATGTAGACACATGCATACACACCGATAGGCATATTAAAATAAAATAGATTTCTTCAAAAGCTTTGGCAAAATTAAGTAATTATGAAAAATGTATGATGACATGCATACACTATTTTGGTGATGATTTTACTATTTATAGTTTATATAAATCCTCTGTGCCTATTCATTTTTGCTGCCCCTCTTACCCACGACAACCATTATTTTTTTACTGTCAGTATGTTTTTGCTTTTTATATTATGTTGTATAGTTGAAATTACAAGACGTGTGAATTATTCAAATTGACCTACTTATCAGTATGAATTTTTATTTCTTCAATGTCTTTCTATAGTTTATTAGTTAATTTTGTTTTAGTGCTCTATAATATTTCATTGTTCAGATGTACTTCAGTTTTATTTATCCATTCGTCTATTGAAGAATATCTTGGTTGCTCCCAAGTTTTGACAATTAGAAACAAGCTGCTGGGCTGGGGATGTGGCTCAAGCGGTAGCGTGCTCGCCTGGCATGCGTGCGGCCTGGGTTCGATCCTCAGCACCACATACAAACAAAGATGTTGTGTCTGCGGAAAACTAAAATAAATAAATAAATATTAAAAAAAAGAAATAAGCTGCTGTAAGCATTTATGTGTAAGTTTTTGAGCAAAGGTAAATTTTTAGGTCTTTGGGCAAATGTCAACCATCCTGGAAGTTGGATTTATGATAAAACTAAATGTAGTTTTTAAAGAAATGTCCAAACTGTCTTTCACCTTGGAAAATGACACTGACTGACTGTATCATTCTGCATTCCTACCAATAATGAATGAATTCTTGATTCACATTTTGGCAAAATTAGCTGTTGTCAGTGTTTTCAATATTAGGCATTCTCATGAGTGTATAGTGAAATAGTTTTTTGTTGTTTTAATTTGCATTTACTTGATGAAATATAAATATAATATAAAATGGATCATCTTTTATATGCTTATTTAATATCTGTATTTGTGCTTTGGTGAGGTGTCTGCTAAAGTCTTTGATCCATTTTTTAATCAAATTGTTTGTGTTCTTATTACTGTATTTTAATCTTTTTATTGTGTTTTAAGTACCCTGCCCCCATATTTTGTATAGCAGACTTTATCTGATATGTCTTTTGCAAATATTTTTGTCCAGTCTGTGTCTCATCTTTGCATTTTCTTGACAGTGCCTTTTGAAGAGTATATACTTTTAGTTCTAATGAAATCCACCTAATCATTCTTTTTTAATAGATCATGCTTTTGATGTTGTAAATAAAATCTTCAACAAATAGATGTCATCTATATTTTCTTCTATATTATCATCTAGGAGTCTTGTAGTTTGAATTTTATGTTTAGGTCTTTTATTCATTTTGAATTAATTTATGTGAAGTGTATAAAATCTGTGTCTAGATTCCTGTTAATTTATTTACAGATTTTCAAATGAGTATCTAGTTCTTACCACTCCATTTCTTGAAAGTGTTATTTTTTTCTTCATTGTATTGACTTTGATCTTTTGTCAATTATCATTTGACTATATATGTGTGGGTCTATTTATGGGTTCTTCATTCTGTTCCATTGATCTGTCTATTCTTTCATGAATACCACCTTCTAGATTAATGTAGCTTTATAATAGCCTGAAGGAAGGCACTTTCTTGATTATTATTGCTTTCTTCCCCCTTCTTTTATCTTTTGAAGTGCTACAGATAGAACCTAATGCCCCATACATGCTAGGCAAGTTCTCTACCAATGAGTTACATCCCAGCCTTCGTTAATGTAGCTTTATAGTAGACACTGAAATCAGACACTGTCTATTTTCCAGCTTCATTATTTTCTGATATTATGTTGGCTCTTTAGGATTTTTGCTCCTCCATATAAATTTCAAAATCAGTTTGTCAATATCTATAAATTAACTTGACAGGCTATTGATTGAAATTACATTGAATCTAGATCAAATTAGGAAGAATTGACATCTTGACAATATTGAGTTTTCCCATGAATATATAATATCTCTCCATTAATTTTCTTCCTCTTAGATGTCTTTCATCAGAGGTTTACAGCTTTCCTCATATAAGTCATAAATATTTTATTTATGCCCAAGTATTTTATTCTTTGGGGTGCTAGTGCAAATGCTATTATATTAATATAAAATTTATCCTGCTCATTGCTGGTATATAGGAAAGTGATTTTGCATGTTAGTCTGGTATTCTGCAGTCTAGCTCCACTCACTTATTAGTTCCAGATATTTTGTTGTTGTTGATTCTTCAGATTTTTTATATACAAGTTTATGTCAACTATAAAAAAAAGTTTTATTCCTTCTCTCCAGTCATGTACACACTCTATTTCCTTTTCTCATCTCATTTAATTGGATTTCTAGTAGAATGCTTAAAAGCTGCTGAAAGGGATCCTTACCTTTGTCCTCACCATGGTGGGAACGTTTCTAGTGTCTTACCATTAAGTATGATGTTGACTGTTGGTTTTCTGATGATATTCTTCATTCTTCAAATTGAGTAGAATTCCTTTTTATTCCTCGTGTAATGAGTTTGTGTCATGCATGGGATTATTTGGTTTGGTTGGATATGTCAAATGTTTTCTTCTATGGATATTGACATAATTATGTGATTTTTCTCTTTACTTGGCATATTTGATGGATTAATTGATTTTCAAATATTTAAAAAGTTTGCATGCCTAGAATAAATCCCTCATTGTGGTGTATAGTTCTTTTTAAACACTATTTTATGTAAGTTATTAATGTTTTGTTGATGCTTTTGTATTTATGTTCCTGAGAGGTATTGGTCTTCAGACTTTGTATAATGTTTTCATTTGATTTTTTTTCTGGATGAATATTGCATATCACATGCTAAAATATAGAAACTATAGCCTTGTATTTACCAGATTTTCTATTTCATTTGATGCTTTGTTTTCTGGAGATTTTCTGATCAGGGATGAACTGCCTCAGCCATAGGAAATGACCCGTCTGTGAGCATTTTTTTATATGAAAACCAGTGACTCATACTTTTATCCTCCTCCATTAGGGGGATCTTACATTTTGGAACACATTTCCCTGCCCTAATACCACATGCTCCTGTATTGGAGAACTATGCACAATCTCTATACTCTAGAGCTTACTGAAATTATTCAGATTTGCCTAATATGAACCTGCTTAGATTCCTTTTTCTGATTTGCTCATTTCTTCTTACAGGAAATGTAATAAAGACTTTTTGACATTCTTAAGAATTACGTGAGTGTTCTGTTGTATGGCCTAATATAATATATAGCATGATCAACACTTTTTTGGAATTATGAGTATTAAACTATGTTTTCAATGGTAATTATCTCCTGATCTGTTGGTGTCATCATACTCTATAATAATAAACCTGAATTCTAAAGCAGAGTTGTTTTGCATTAATAAATAAAAAAAAGAATCCAATTGAACTACATTATTTCACTCTTTTAGACTTGTCAACTGATCCTCACTGTTATTAAAAACAATGCAAAGAAGTATATGTAAAGGCAACTGTAAAATTACATGTTGAGTATCAATCAAAATCAAGGTAGCTGATTTAAAAAAATCTGTTGCCTTTTAATCAAAGTGGCACCTTAGGATGATATTAAAAATTAGCACTTTTTTTCTATTAGTTATCCCAATGAAAATAATAAGAAAATGCAAGTTCTAGTCTACAAAATCCTAGAAGTTAAATTTTAAGACTATTTTTTATTAGTATTGGCAGAGATTTAAGTATAGCCAGAAATGCTATAGAGTAAATCCAGTTGGCTCTGGATGATGCAAATAGCAATCTATTTAGTAAATGAAAGCCAAGATAATTAAAATTAAAACCGTTCTGTGAACCAAGATGCTTAGAGAAGAAGAAATAAGGCTACTAAGAATGGATATTTTGGAAATTCTAGTTATGAAGAATTTTTACCTGAACAAACGTAATTATTCCAAAAAAACTCATATATTTGTATTCTCCAAAAAATTTGTATTTTAGCTAATAAAGTAATGTCAAATCAATGAGTATTAGCAAAAGCTGATTGTAAACATGGAAATAACCTAATTTGTTTTAAGATTAGTTTCATTAGAATCAGAAAAATAAATCTCATTCACCTTAGCCATTTAATATTCCTAAAATATTGCCATTTCATGGCTGGTTCATTAGATGGCCATATACTGAGAATGCGTAAATTGCAGCTCAATTATTGATGTGCTCTCAGATGTACTTTCAATGAGGTATGCAATTTTTCAACCAAAAGAAAACTATCCCTCCATAATGAGGACAATAAAAATAAAGCAATTTCTTTCAGTGAAACATCTTAAATACTCCAATTCTGCCATAGGGATTTCTCTAAAACAGGAGAGATTGTCTCCATTCATGAAGAGTGATGCATGTTTTGTATATATCTGTTGCCTGATATTTTTAAAAGAATACTCAAATAACAATTAAAGAAGAAAAATAAATCATTCCTATTGGTCTTAGATGTTATGTAAATACTTTATCCAAAAGCAAACTCTGATCAACTTGTTCTGTCATTAAAAACAATACATGCTAACATTTACTCTGTGGCATTGCACTATTTATTTTTAATTTATAATTAATGGAGAAAAAAAATTTGTATAATAAAAATCTATAGAAAAAATACTAGTTCCAGAGATGAAGTGGGGAAATGTGACCTGAAGCTTTGACTTTATAAATCATGCCCTCACTATTTACTGAAAGTTTTTGGGAAAGTTTTAGACTATTTTTAGTTTTATGTTCTTCTAAATAAGAAAGAAGATTCTATGTCCTTGGGTTCTTGTTAGGTTTACATGAAAAATAAAATTACAGAGCACCTCATAGCTAATTCTGTTTGAGCTCCTTTATCATTCAGTCCTTCCTATCACCTCTGCTCAGCACACACCAACTTGATTTCCAATGTTAACACCTCTGTTTCTCCTTAAGGGCTTTCAATGGTTACTTGAATCTACTACCCTTCCTGTGTGACAGAGTGTATGTGCCAGGAATAAATACCCTCCAGGAACAGCCCTTCACATTGACTCACAGAATTGGGTGTTTAAAGATCCTGGTACTCTCATTCTTCTGTGCTGTTTTCAGTAGTTATAAGAAGTAAATAACCTGTAGTTTACAGAGAAAACTAGCTTACTATAATTCATGTCTCCCTCTCTTTCCTGTCATTTTCCCCTTTTCCTAAATTTAGTTTGGATTTATCTCAAACATTGGCATTTGGAAGACCTCATTCTAATATCATTAGTTTCTAGAAGTAATTCTAGAAAAAAAATCTCCAGAAAAATATTTTTAAATAACAACAAGGAAATCATTGTCAGTGATATCTTGGGAGTATGGCATGCTATAGCATCAAACTTTCTGAGATTTCCATAAATAGATGAGTTAGGATGGATGCAAGTGACAAGGGATACATTGGTTTGTGCATCACCTCCAGTTTTGAAATACAGAGCAACCATAGTAGTTTGAAGGATGATGGAAGGGTTTGTTCTCTGTAATATGAGTAATAAAGAAAGAGAATTTACAGGCTCATCTTAGCCAGTTGCCAATTTATGTCTTGATAAAAAAGTTAGTAGATACATCAGGCATCAGTGGAGGACTTTTAAGAGATAGCCTACCATAGTTGAAGACAAACTAACTTAAAATTTATAAGGACTTATTTTTAAAAGTAGGCTAGTTATAAAGGAGGATAACATAAAGACCAGTATTTTTCTGTGAGATATAAATTTTATACAATACTGCTTATTGAAAGTGTTGATCCCTTATCAGCATGTGTCAAGTCCTGAATCAACCTATAGAAGGTTCATTTTTTTGGAGGGGAATGAGGTTGCTTATTCATTAAACAATGAGGAATAGCCTATTTGGAATGGGAAAAGGAGAATGATGTAAAGAGTGGTGATGGTCCACTCTAGATCAGGATTGACAGTGGTAGAGATTTTAAGGAGCAGAGCTATCTAATGTCATGAAAATGAGTAGCATGGCAATGATGATCAAAGAAAGTAGGGCTAATTCTTTATAAAAAGAGTGACATAGGTTCACAATTAATGTTCAGGAAGCACTGTCCTAAAAAGGTAAATAATGATATATTAGATAGCTTTACATTACCACAATGAAACACCTGAGTCAGGTAACTTTATAAAGAGAAAAATGTTTATGTGGCTCATAGTTTTGGAGTCTCTAAGTCCCAATAGTTTATCACAATCTCAGCAAAGGCTAGTCGTTCACTGTATAACTTCATAACAAGTGACAGATGGCAATGATAGAAGTTCATGTTGGAGTAAGTGGTCACAACTTCAGCCATGAATGGAGAGAAATGGGTAGGACCACGATTGTTCCTTTTATAACAGTACTCAGGGAGATGCTAGGGGTTCCTATAAAAACCATTAAAGATTGATTGAATATTACTTTATGCCCCAATGATCTTAGGACCTCCCACTGGGGCCCACATCCCTACCATTCAACCACTTCCTAACAGTTTCACCATGGGGATCATGTTTTTACTCATGAAATACCCTTGAGGGACACAAACATTTAAAACATAGGAAGTTCCAGACCAAGTCTGGAACAGTGGCTCCAATGAGTCTGCAGAATATAGTCTCCTCATATATGTTATATACTGAGATATTTCCCCAGTTTCTGAGTATGTGAGATATAAAGATAGTTTATGTGCTGGCTTAAGCATCACTTTACTTTTTTTTTAGAGAGAGAGATAAGAGAGAGAGAGAATTTTTTTTAATATTTATTTTTCAGTTTTCGGCAGACACAACATCTTTGTTTGTATGTGGTGCTGAGGATCGAACCCCGGCCCCACGCATGCCAGGCGAGCGCGCTACTGCTTGAGCCACATCCCCAGCCTTCATCTTACTTTGTTAACCTGTATTTAGTAAAAGCTATAATGGTTGGAAGCTCAGGTAGACAAGTGAAAACTCTGGAATTAGATTCTGATTCTATAGAAAATTGAAAATCAGATACAAACTGGGGGTATAAATGAAGGATAGAGGTTAGTGATGGTAGCTTTGACTTAAATGATTTAGGAAGTGTTTTCTCAATAATCTTCCTATATAATTCATTATTCTAACCCCTGAAGAAGATGGATAATGGCAGATTGTGATGAGTTAATATCAAATTAATAAGGTGGTATCAACATTTGCAGGTGCAGGCTAGATTTGGTACCTGCAATAGAATAGGTAAAACAAAATGACTTAATGTCATTAATCATCAGAGAAATACCATTAAAAATCATAATGCGATATTACATCATATCTATTAGGATGGCCATTGTCAAATAAGCACACATACACACACACACAAATGATAGAATATGGAGAGCTTTGAACTTTGTGCAACACTGTTGGAAATGCAACAATGCAGCCCTTTGTAGTAACAATGCAGCCTTTTGTAGAAGAAAGAATGGAGTTTCATGGAAAAAATTTTTAAAAAGCTGCCATATCATTCACCAGTCCCACTTCTGGGTATTTATACAAAAACACTGAGATCAGAATTTTCACTACCTTCCAGTAGGCATCACTCCCTCTTAGTAAAAGTTGTGAATTCCATTGTCATTATTTATCATTTCCCCTGTAATTTTAAATCCCCTAATTATCAGAGAGGCCAAGTATTTTGCTCTATTGTCATGTCTTCTCACTGTACAGTGGGTCCCAGTTTTACCAATTGAATGTTTATCTGTACCAGATGATTCCTGCACAGGATTTACCAGTAACCAGCAGGATTGTGTCCTTGATGTGAAAAGGCAGTCAGTGCCTCTATTTTACACCTCTTTCTTATCACTTGTTTCATCAGGTCATTCTTGGCATAATATATGCCATTTGGGGTTCTTCAATAATTAGAAGATGAGATGTAATTAGGAGAACAAGATGGTTATTAGTATTAGACAAGTGAAACTTGTGGAAGAAAAGAGGGAAATTAGGATTGGGTAGAGGACCAATAAGTTTCAGTGCAGATCTGAAAGAAGTTTCTGTCAGCGAGTGCTGAGCTCTGGAGAAAAGATTGCCTTTCAGGGAAGTCCCTTTGTTGGGACTTGTTTAACTTTTGTTTGTTTGTTTTTTTGTTTTTGTGGTGCTGGGAATTGAACCAGGGCCTTGTGCGTGTGCAAGGCCAGCTCTCTACCAACTGAGCTACATCCCCAGGCCAGGACTTGTTTAACTATGGCTAACATAATTGGTAGTAACAAGAGTGATCCCTCAACTACAGACTCCTTGCTGTGTCATTTCCTGGAAGCAGGGTCTAAGAGAAACCTGGCATTTCCTTGAAACTGATGTAAGGCCAGAGGAAGCAAAGAGCTATTTCTAGCAGCTGAGCATGAAGTCTTCTCATGAAGGTGGATCTCAACAGTACATTCTTATGCTACCACAGATAGCTTACTGTTCTTGGGATACTACTGCATCTTTAGTTTGTAAACTATTCTTTGCAGATATGCTTTCCCAAAATGTCTTTCAAACATGTCCCATTTCAAAGCAAATTAAATATGTGTCAGTGTTTTACACTTTTGAATACACTCATGGATGCTAATTTATATAAAGGGTAATATTGTTCATTTACTAATTGAAAAATCGTGTACTCTTGATGAAGTATTGTTGAAAATGTTATAATTATGAATAGTTTTGTTCAGTGCTCCTCTCTTAAGCCTTGGCTCTCCAATGAATTTGAACATATTTAATTGTTTTGCCAGTATTTTACTGCTGCATGGAAAGTAAAATGACATAGATAAACTATTTCTTGGTCTTTCTTATTCCACTTACCAAATAATTGACTTTTTGCTTAATCAATCTTCTCATGGGTCTTTGGTTAATTTCTATTGTTGTGTGAAAAATAAGGAGCAATTACTTGAACATTTATTGCTGCAGTTTTATAGCAACACTTTATTACAACTTTAAATCTTTAGTTCATTTTGCTTTTAAGAATTGACAAATGATCTTAAAAGCGTGTTTTTCCTCTCTGTGTAAACCATAAAAACTATCCCATAGAGTCAGATGTGGTGGCACAGAGGATAGATAACAAATTGCTTTGGTTCTGTTTCTCTGGAAAAGTATCTTTATCATGCTATAAAATAATCATTGCTGACACATTTCTATGTCACCAAGGTCTAATAATGTCTTAGATTTTAAGCAATCCAGAGCCCTCCTTATTTAAGGGGCATGTACAACATAAGTTAGAGCAAATTAGGAAAAACACCTTTTGATTCTAGTTTTGCAGTTATTAAGCCCCATTTTTTTCTCTACTGAAATGGTTTTCTAATTTAAAATTATTGCATAATATATACTTCAATGGCTCTCCTTGCTCTTTCCTCTCCAAAAAAGAGGACTCATAGAAATCACCAATATGATTCTCTACATTAGAAGAAACAATATGTCAGAGTAAATGTGTAAATTCTTCTTTTCCTTTATGAAATACAACTACCTTCACATTCACACAAATACTTGTTAGTTTGATAGAATGTACCCGTAATAAATTTTTTTACTAGTAGAAAAATAACCTAATTTACTAAGTAGAAGAGAATTTATTCAATCAGAAATTTATGAGTACCAATCAGAAATTATATAACAAATAGAAAAAGAAAAAAAAATACATGATATTACCTCTACCAGCTTTGTTAGCAAGCATTTATTCTTTCTATAAATATAAACATACAAGTATATATTTTTAAAAAATAAACTATGAAGAGGAATAAAGAGAAACAAAAGTTTTGAGACCTTGTTTTGAGAATCTGGCATTAATGATTTAGAATATTATCAAAAAAAGTTTAATATGATAGCATTCATTATTTCTGTTAGGCAATGCAAAGTAACACTACATGAATGACATTAAAAAAATAATATAGTAAAATTATATATAAGATTATATTTTAAAAGTTAACCATTTCAAAATTTTGGAGATTCAGGAGAGACAAAAGAAATTAGTATATAAAGATGAGAAAAGTCACCAGTGATTGAGCCATCAAGTTGTAGGCTGTAGGGAAGAAAGAGATCACATTTGTATTTATTATTGGGAATAAGATTTGAAAAACAAGAAATGCAACCCAAGAAAATGAAGAAATTAAATGGCTTGTAAAATGAGTGTGATTTCTGAAAGTAGATACAATAGATTGGGAGCAAATTAACTAGGGAAACAAAAGTAAACAAATAGAAACCCAGCATGAATAAATGCCCCTCAGGAGAAACTAGAATGAAAAGTAGGGGACAATAAATTGTCTTAGTTACCTGTATTAGAAATGTCCACGGTGAGAAGAATAATTTAAAAAATAAACATTGTGACCAAACTTAAGAGAAAATTCACTGTTAGGATGAAAGCTAAGTCTTATCTTTGACTAGCAAGAGACATTACTTCTATTTCACTACAGGAAATTCATAAAACTTCTATATCATATCACACTCATAGGGTACAACCCACAAATTCACTTTCTTAATTATGTAATAAGATAGCCAGCTATTGTTACACAAGTTAAAACAATGAAATTTTCACCCTCTCCTGTCTAACTTCTACATACACATCTAGTAATTCACAAAAGTTTGGTTACTTTATATTTAATATTTTTGCTACCCCTTAAATCATAGAATAGTATTGTTTAGATCGCCACTATTATCCAATTCTTTGCTTTTTTTTCTTTCTGATTTAAAATATTATCTTCCCCATCACTTTTAATTATCTTCTTAAAACAATAAGAATAATAGAAAAATATGATAAGTAACCAAGTGCTATAATTGCCACTCTTAGCATACCAAATGAAACATCCTGGTGTGACTCAGGGCTTTTCAGTATCCCCTCACCCTACTTTCTATTATTCACCATTTTTGCCTGTGTTACTTCTTTTCCCACAAGAATCTCATCAACATCACTCCTTTCTGAAAATATTCCTAATCATTTAATATATACTTTGTTGAATACTCTGGCAGAATGATAGATTTCACTCTCCACCTTATTCTCAGTTATCTTTCTGAAAAAGACATTTGTTAAGTGTTTTAGTCAACCTTTTCACCCCTGTGACTAGAAGATCTAACCAGAAAGAGTGTAGTGGAGGGAAGCAGCTCTTATGATGATCATGAAGCAGAGAGAGATTTCCACTTGCCAGATACAAATATATATCCTAAAGCCACGCCCCCAGCAACTCGCCTTCTCCAGCCACACCCTACCTGCCTCCAGTTTCCAATCAGTTAATTACATCAAAGCATTAATTCACTGACTGGGTTAAGTATCTCACAACCCAATCTTTTCCTTTCTGAACCCTCTCACATTGTTTCACACAGTGAGCTTTTGGGGGACACCTCCCATCTAGACCTTAACAATAATCTTACTCTCTAACAGAAACCACTGGTGCTTATTCTTAGCCAACATATTCCTCTTTCCCTACCCTGACCTTGAGGCTGGGTATAATATGGTCCTACCCACTCACCTCCATTTTCACATGCCATCAACTTGGAGATTACATTGTTCCCATCTTAGTCACTTGTGGTTGCCTGAAACAGGTCACCTTGTTTTCTACCCTCCTGTTATAAAACATACTGTTGCAAGGAACTTCTTTCTTCTGGACATTGGGTGACACTTCTCTTTGTTTAAATTTCTTTAGATTCTATCACTGGGAAAACCATCATGATTCCTTTAGAACAACATACCATTTTCTCCTAGTGCCACCCAAGTGTTTTGAACAGTCTTGTTATTACTTATAATGTAACTCCATTTGATAAAATCTTTCTGTATCTCCTCTGTCTCTCTCTGTAAAGTACACACATTTAGATTAAAGCTTTGTATTTCCATCAATTTTCTTCAAACATGGCAAAATCTCAGTCTTATGAGTAATGTTCAATAAGTATTGATTTATATTATCAGCTAAGTTTCATATGGCATACTACATGTATATCACTATGCATGTGAAACAGTTTTTTCCTAAGTTTTTTTCCAGTTGTAGACCCTGTCATGAAGTCATCCATCCACAATTTTATCTGATTAATTCTGTTTGTGCCTCAGTGTGTAGACCAAATGTCTCAATTGCTTTGATTGATGCTTTTGCTTTAATTGATGTATTAAATGCTCTTCCTTTGGACTGCTTTAACCCCTGCATGTATCTTTACCAGAATATTACAGTACAGAATTAAATGTCCTTCTTTCTTCTTACAGTAACATTTTGTCAATATCTATGCTGCAAGGTTAAACATCATACCAGCTATATAGTAGATGAGGCCTATACTCAGTATACTAAATATCTATGTACTTAGATACTTAGAATGTATCTGTCCCGATTCTATGTGTAATAGTGCAGCCCAGATATATGCTGTTTAGGTGACTTTTTGAGTCTAATCTTTAGCTTCTTAGTATATTAGAAACATTTATAGGAGAAAATCTCATTTTTTGTGGAGGTTTTAAAATTTGAGGGTTCAACTATAACAAAACAAGTGAAAAAATACAAAAAGCATAGAAAAGATTAATTGGAAGTGTGGAACCATTAACTTCCTGGAAAACACAACTTTTTAAACATAGGTGACTTTAAGTTCTGGATTTTAACATTGAGTTGGTACCTCAAAGTTATCATGGCTGTTTTCCTTTTCCAGAGAGATTGATTAACATAACTATCCTTTGTTTATTCTGTTAGTAGATGCTGAACTTTCTTCTCTAAGTGGTCTTTTTTTCTGACCTGCAGACCCAAAGAGTCTATGAATAGTTAATAATAGATGTTTTCTTATCTTATGTATCTTTAAATCAGAGCCTCAGCTATGTCTCATACCATAAAGTTTTTTTCTTACGATGACCCATATGCTCATTTAGAACAGAAGCAAAATTGACTTTGGCATTCCTTAGTATCAGCACATACAACACACTACACTCCATCTTCATCACTCAACCTGCTGCTCTTCTCTGGTTGACTTCTTTTCTACCCTTATTCAGGAGCATGTTACACTGACTTTGATGACAACTCTGACATTCATATCTGGTCTTAACAATTTTTTAAGAAATAAAATACACTAGAAACTTGAAAGATACCCGCTGGTAAAAACATTATCATTCTCAACATTTTGATAATCTTTTTAATATTAATTAGAATACTGTTTGACATGTACAAGAATCTATTTATCAGCATTTAGTGTTGTAGGTATCCATAATATTCCAGGCAAGGCTTTAGGGTTTAAATTGAGTATTAAGAGATTTCCAAAGCCAAAGGAAGAAAACATATAAATAAAAATATTTTTAATGTACTAATAAGGAGGTATATATAAACAGTGTTGGAAGCTGTAGTGATAGCAGGAAGACACTGAGTTAAACTCTAATGGAAGAATACAAGAAATGTTCAGCAAAGGCTTCACTGAGGAACTAATATCTAAATTGAACTCTATGAAGTCCATGGCCTTCAATGCAGATATTTAGACAAAAAAGGAAGCATCTAGAAGAATGACTTAGTGAAAAGCTATATATAATACACATTGGCTGGGATTTAGGAAGTAAAATTTAGGGAAGGGAAATGAATCTGGTAGACAGTGGCAAAACTTCCCAGGGACTGCTATGCATGATAAAGAGTCTGTGCTTTATAAGTGGAAAAGGACAATAAATAATAACAGAATCTACCATATTTCACTGCCTAAAATGTGTCACATAGTATGCAAGCTACTTAATAAATGTTGTTTAATTTAATCTTCAAAAAAATCATGAAAGGTATATAGCTCTACTTGAGAATTTTTTTAAAAAAGGTCCTAAGAAAACAAAGCTTTAAAACTACTAAATGGTTAAGAAAACAATCTAATCCAGTTGTTCTATTTGTAAAGTCATCTTAGTTCCAAATTAAGAACTTTAAAACAGTGTAATAGTGTTGATACTTACATAATATATTTGTTTTACAGAAATAAATCTGGAGATAAGAAAGGAGGAAAGCACTTAGGATATCCTAAGGAAAGATGTTGTGCTTGTGGAACAAGGCCACACAGTATGCAGGGCAAAGAGAACACACCTAGATATTTAACATACACAGTCCATATACATTGCTATAATGGAGCTATTTACAAACTTCGCTAGAATTATGTTAAAAAGAAAAACAAAATAAAATAATTCTGCTGAGAATGTTAAAGAAAGCTTTACAATCTATCTGACACTAAAGAGATGCATAAATACTTGTCAAGTTGATAAGTAGAGAGGAAAGAGGACTCTTCATAGGAAACATTCAATTTGTTCTCAATAACAGGGAATTCTGATAAATTAAGACTCTGTATAGAGTTTTATATGCTAATGACAACTATATGTTAATGTATTTGCTTGCTTTGAAAATCTACTTTTTTCACTGGAATGTATGTTTCTGAATTGTTTTACTGGATTTCTAACATCGGATGATGGTGGTGGTAATTAAAATTTTTTATTTTACTTTTGTAAACATAGGACAGACTAATTTGTGTTTACTAAGATGTGTTTACTATAGTGACTATTAGAGCACTGGTAAAATATGCATGAAGAAATATTTTGGACTGGAAAATATAACTGCAAAATATTCCTAACTATTTCCTAAAAGAAAAATAAATTTTAATTTTATATCTATAAGTATAAAATATTTGCCAATGTAAAGTTTAGCATCTCATTGTCCAATTAAAGGAAAGTTGAACTTCTCCAAAAGTTTATTACTCACAGGTATTGTTACTATTATTATTCTGAGTTTGGGATGTTGTTTATGAGAAAATGCATGAAAGAGAATATTTTAAAGGCTCTAAAGAGAAAAGTAAAACAAGCTTTGCATGAGAGGATAAGAAGAATATTGTGTGTGGGGACAGGGTAGCATATATGATAAAGGATAGAATTTTATTAAATATCACTTTTCCTTTCTATTTGAAATAAAAGAAATGGTATATAATTAAAGAGGAAAAATCAGACAGGAAATTTAATTTGCAAATTCAAGCAAGATAAAACATTTCTCAAAAGGAAAATAATTTCTTTTTGTAAGAAATAAAAAGATATATGTAATACGACTGTATTATAGTTAGATTAAATAATTATTGTGATTATTTTTATCTATACTGTATACCTGAACTATGAATAAAGTTAGATGACCTCATCATAACTACATAATAGACAAAGATTGCCATGTTTCTGTTCACAATTGCATGCTGAAGTTTTCCACCATCAGGACAGAAGAATCACATTCAATTAACCATGTCTGGGTTCCACAAAATCAGAGCTAAGGAAAGAATCAACCAAAGGGAGTTTATCTGAAAATAAAGGATAGGCATCAGGCATGAATAACCAGGATAAGTGAAACAAAAAAGGAAGAGAAGGGAATTAGGAAAAACCAACAAATATTATAATAATGTTTGCCACCACTGAGGGTAATAGCTGTTCAATCCTACTGAATATCTAAGTAGTTTTATAGGATACATTTTAGAATTTTCTGCCTGAGCAGTGAAAGAGAGAAGCATTTGTCTATTGTTCTGAACTCCTGTAGGGTTAAGAATTACTCTGGGGTGGGTGAGATGAATCTCTCTTGTTTCCATTTGGAGCCTATGTCCCATGTTGAGTGGATTCCTACAGATATTCACATGTCTGGAATCATAAAAGACATAAAAAGAAAACAAAAGACACATAACACATCTTGGTAGTGAGGTAATTTAAGCTCCAAATGGGAGCAAATCTGCACAAAAATATTTTCTAAAAATGAGGTTGGAATCAGTTGATACATCAGTAGATGAGGCCAAGAACAGGTGAAGCAATGCAAACGTGGTCTGTGTAGCCCACTGCTGTGTTCACATTTCTCATGCCCCATATCTGCCATCACCACCTAACCCATCTCCAACTCTTCAGAGGGCAGATATTTGAAAATTCTATGAAAGACTAATGCAAGAAAACTTGGGAAACAAATAGCATATTTTAAAAAATATAATATCTAGTAAAAATTACCCAAATCATTTAAGCTGAGTTTCTCAAATTTTGTATGCTATATCTTTGCCCTTAATATATATTTAATTCATTATAATATCTTTGTTCCAAACATATAGTATTTGTGCCTTTTCCTAGGGATAAGCGTATTTTTAAATGCTATTTTAAAAAATCATTCCTTATTTCAATATTCTCTCTCTGTGTTTGTATATTGTGATAAGCTCTATATTTGGTGTTGTATCTTCATTGAGACTATTAACATTAAACTAGGGAAGTTTTTTTTACACAAAAATACTGAGCCAAATAAAAACACAGGTCTAGTGGAGTGTTAAACAGCAATGATAAGTCATAAAGTGAATGTATGAAAGCTCACTTTAGCCAGATGGTTTATTCATTTAGTAAATCATAAGCAAGTGATAGTGAGTCCGAACAGCTTGGCAAAAAATTGGAAGACAGACTCTCTAGCTGAGAAAACTACAGGGTACCACATAGTACCACAAGTGCCAACCAGACAAAGAACAAGTAAATGATTCAGTGCTCTGAAAGCCAAAAGTATGGCCAGGCAAGAATGGGGTTGATTAGAAGCTATAAACATATTCATTTGGATTGGAGGTGGCCAGTTCTGGGAACAAAAAAATTTGGATCCATGTCACATTCTCAATATTGAAACTCAGACTTGCAAAAGCATTTCTTCCTGGAAGTTGACTTTTAGGTTATGAAACGGATTATGGTGCTCTCTGTTGGAGCTTGCACATGCCAACAGGTTAATGCAGACTGAAAGATCAGGTACTCCATGAAGCCTATGGTCTTGCTATAGGATAACATTTTTCTGGATAATTTACTATGTTAGCATATCAAGTACCCAACACAGTTACCAAATATTTAAACCTAACACTGTCTAACAAATTGTTAAATGTTTTAAGTTTTTAATTTTTATATTAGTATATCTCACATTTCTGGAGCACTTATTGCATTTTCCATAACGTATTTTACTTAATTCTCTCAACAAATGCATATGTTAGATGATATTTCCCTATTTTTATCAATGCCAAAAAAATAGTTCAGCTATATAAAGGACCCTGTCCAAATTCAAACAGCTAGAAAGTGTTGGAGAAAAATTTCAACACAGGAAATCAAACTTAGAGCTTGTGCTCACAGTTATGCTTTATAGATATTTATTTATGGCAAAGTCAATACCAGAAAATATGCTAGTTTTTACTGGAATATGATAAAATATTTTATATAAATAATAATATAGATTTTCATTCTGTTATATTCCTAGCACATCAATTACATGTAAGAAATAGCTACAATATTATATGCCAGGTATATAATATATAACTCTCCTTTCTCAATCCTATTGAGTATTTTCTACATTTTAAAAGACAAAGAGTATAAAATTCATAAAGTAAGTTACTGAGAGTCAAAATTCTATTAAGCAGATGAGAAAAGATTCCAAATGCTTTACCTTTTACCACTCTGCCAATGTATGGATAATTCATATAGGTGTAGTTATCCCACACACTGTTTTGCCTTCATGCTGCCCGGAGAACAATCACCCTACAGACAGGATGTTGGATAACCTCTTAGCAGGAACATGTACAAGGAGATAATGATCCTGTTAGCATAGCCATAGTAGAGAAAAAATCCTACCCTACCACAAACATACACAGTAACCTATAACTCTATATTGTTCTAATTCCTTTTCCTTTTCAGAGGTATCCTTTGTATTCCTAGTGTATTTACAAACCTTATGGCAATAAGATAAAGGGATTTCACAGCATATTATGCAAAGAACAGGGGATCAAGCTATTTTCTGACCTCATGGTCTAATGTGATGTTCACTTCAGCATCATTTTAAAAATGCTGATTTTTCTGCCCTGTTTCCATACTACAAAAAGGAGAAAAAGAATCTGCAAGTTAAAAAGTGCTTGGTATTTAGTTTGTCTAGTTTCAATTCACTGATTTTGGTTGCTCAATTAACTATGAACACAGCCATGATCTGCTCAGTCATTCAATACGGCAGAATAAATGTGTTTAATAGCACTAAACAATCAATGTAGTCTTTTCTTTTGATTGGCTTGTCATCATTCCACTATAAATACCATTTTTTTGTGTGCTTTCACTTTTCCTATTTATGAATCCAGTGAGTCCTATACCCTCTTTATCCACATTAGGAAAAATAATATATGGCAGCACTCCATGGTTTTTTGTTTTTTTGTTTGTTTGTTTTTCCTGTGAAGAGTCAAAGAATAGTTTTGACTTTCAGGTGAAAAAACACAGAAAATATGTAAGTGACTGATTCTCATTTTATTCCAATAACATTTAATCCATTGTATTTTTATAGACATTATATTTTATAAGATTTTCATCATCTTAAAAAATTCTTCTTTTGATTTTTAAAATTATTATTAAAAATGTGATTGTTTTTTCTTAGTTTTTGAGTTGTACAGAAGCAGGTGGGAGTTACTTTTTGGTCCACAAATTGTAATTTCTGAACACTGAGATAAAGAATAAAGAAAGGAAATAAACAAGGACTTTGTCTAAAAGGACTATGGCTCAGTATTAAGAGTTGTTGCTTTAGTATTTGCCAAGGACACTTTTAAATTAGAAATATTTAATACAATTAAGTAACCATAACAAGAACTGTTTGACAACTAAAAGAGAGAAAATATGTAGTGCGGACAAATATACATGAGATGTAGGTACCTTATCAATTTAACCACTGATAATTTTATAAATTGAAGTAGAGAAACTTGTTTCTACATCCCTTTGAATCCTTATTTATAAGAATGTAACTAAGACTTAATTTTAAAATGTTACAAAAGTGCTCCATGAATGAATAAAAATGGTTGGTTCTCTTTTAGAATATAGTACAGAAAATGATAAATTGGTTGTGACTCAATGTATAAAAAGGTAAAAAAAATATGATATTTTGTAAATAAAAAATGAAAGAACCTTTATTACCATAACCAGGTCATCTTTAGAAAGTCTCATTTACTTTTAAAGTAAAATATGATGATAAAAATAGTTATATTAGACTACTTATAAATTGATAAGATTTGTGGAATATTTAACATTTTGAATATGGTAAAATTTCTAAAAACATTGATATCATAGTAAACTCTATTAATAGTTGCACACTTTTGTTTTTTTTAGAATTGAACAGTGTATAAAACTAAAGCAAAGAAATACGCATCTATCAATTGAAAAATAATTTTAATCAATGTAAATAATTACCAGAAGATCCAAAAACTTGCAAAATAGGAATAAAATACAATGAGTTCATAACAACTAAGTTCAAGGTTTACTAATGAGTCCAATAAAGACAACGAACTATGAAATATACAATCAGAATTTCTGCCATACAATTTTTTTTTTTATTTCTTTCTGTGTTAAAAGCTGTAACCTCCAGGTACATCAAAATTTTCTTTATTCTAGTAAATATCCTGTATTTAATTATATTTTTATCTTTATTTATCTATGTTATCATAGACCTTAATTTCTCTCAGTTGATTTGAGAGTGATAAATTGATATTTTTCATGATGTCCCTAAAAGACACAGTAATATATTTTACTTTTCTTTAGCAAGTAAGTGTACTAAAATTAAATGATTGCCTTCAACTTATTGTTCTCTAGTTATTAATAAAGATATTAGGTCACAAATTTGTATGTAAAGAAGTTTATAAGGAACCTCATGGAGGTGAATACAATTTTGAATCTGAATCTTTTTATGAAGCTAGACAAAATAACTGGATAACAAAACCAAATATCACGTGGGCAACATTTCCAAAAATCCTAGGCAAGGAGTTATGTTATCATACTAAAATGTAAGTGTTAAGAAAAGCCACCAAAAGGAAAAAGACTTTCAACATATCACCCTCTCTCTGGTGGGGGGAGAAGAAAAAGCAATGTTATCTCATGTATAAACATAAGAAAAAGAACACATACTCACTTGGAAACATGGAAGAAGAATTTGAGAATAGAATCTGAAACTTGGAAGCATTTTGTCTAAATGAGTGCATCAGATTAAAAGGCTGCACAAATGTCAGGAACATAAATTTGTACAACTTAGTTTAATTTTACTATGAAAATTAACCAACCAGAGAACAATTCCAGAAATATCTCCACATTTAGGAGAAATTCTTGGGAACAGGATCTAAATTGTGTTAAAAGAACAATAGAGAGAGAGAAAAAAAAAAGAAGATCAAAGAATAAAAGGGAAAGGACAAGGCCAGAGCTCACAGGACCCTTCCACAGTTTTTCCTATTATAGATAATAGTAGAAGAGGAAGCTCTGTAAAATCCGAAAAAGTATCTTGAAAAACATTTTTCTAAAAATTCAAGAAACCAAAGTTCATGAAAAATGAATTACAAAAATGAAAATTGTGAAATTCCATGCAATACTTTTATCAGGAAAAAAAAGAATGAGGGAAAAAAAAAAACTCTATCTGTTGGAGTTGCAGAATAAAGCAGAACAGAATGGCATCCCTGAAAACACCAAAAACATATCAGCAAGATGTGTACACAAAAAAACATAAAAATTATAAAAGGATAAACTAGTGTGAGCTAGAAGAAATCAGTTAAAGAACATTATAACAAGACTCATAAGATTACAGAGCTAAAGAGAATATTAATAACAAAAAAAGGTAATTCAGACTTTAGTGAACACAAAGATAGCTATAAACAACAGGCAATAATTTTGTATCTGAATAAATGAAGAAAAGGATTACTGTTTAAAATATTATAATGAAACAAAAGAAAAGGGGATGTAAATGCAAGAAACATTGAAGATTAGTAAAGAGTATACATTACTCCAATGTTAAGAACTGAAGAAGCAAACCAATACAAGGAAACAGAACAAATTCTGGAACTGTATTCGAACAGCCTGTCCTGAATTGTAGAGATATAAAATTAGTATTAAAATACCTCACCATACTCTTGGAAAGAAAGACTAACAAAAGAAGTTCTTATAAAATTACTGGGCTTTAATATAAGAGAAGAAATTTCTTGGGAATCAATGCCAATAGTTGCCCAGCTTATTCTATGCAGGACCAGGCACTACATACTTTAAGCAGTACACCTAACTGGACAGGAGCCTGGATTTTACATGGGAGAACTAGTTCATTGATTCATTATCTAATTAAAATAGGAGATGTATGAACAAAAGAAAGCTGTCTGTTTTATTTTTTTATCTCCTTTATTGAGTAGTATCTTGTTCAATACTTTTATGAAAGAAATCTATCATATTCATTGAGGTAAAAAAAAAATTCAGAGGTTGTCAGAATTCAATGCAGTAGCAGATGAAGAAATGCAGATCTTTTCACATTTGAGGGAGAAACCAATCTTCTAGAGATACTTTGCTCAGTAATCCACAAGTCAGCAGGGTTGGCCATTAAACCCTTGTGAAGAAAGGACCATAGGAAACTTAAACATATACTACATAAGATTGAGAAATTCCAATAAATCTTATATTCATACATGATACTTTTTATAAACCAAAGACTTTGAAACCTATCCCAGAATAAATAAAAATAAGTAAGCAAATAAATAAATAAATATGCAAGTGGAATTCTTATTTATCCATTTTGGGAGAATCAGTGAATCTACTTTTTTTCTAGTGACTTCTATTTTTAAAATTTACCCTAGGCTAGGCCAGGTTCTGGTACATGATTGTGATCCAAGTGACTTGTTAGGCTATGGTGAAGGATACCATGTTTGAGGCCAGCCTCAGCAACTTAGCAAGATGCTTTCTCAAAACAAAAATTTCAGAAAGGGGCTATGACTATAGTAGCTCAGTGGTAAAACAAACCTGATATTACTTGCCAGTATTTGCCGGGGAAAATACTACCCTAGTAGGTTTTTGAGCTTATCCTTCATGACATTTAGAGTAATTCATCTCTTTCTTGATCTAGACATAAATAGGAGGCATCTTATTACTAAATTATGTGATAAGAGCAAATAGGACTTTACTTAATTCAAAATGTTAATTTTATTTTCCTATGTCTTACACTGAAAAAGATGTGCCAAAGAAAAGATAAGAAAAGAGGAACAGGAGCGGGAAGAGGAAGAAAAAGAAATTTATTCTGCAGTATATGTAAAAACTTTCTTCCTGATTTAAGGCTTTGTGCCATTTAAATCTTGATTGGGACCAAATAATAAATCTTTATTGTATATGAATGCAATTATGACATTACAATTTCACTTTAATTGAAAAGGTAAATGAAGAATTGATCAAAACAATTCAGGAGGCTTCTCCTATATCCTAAGATCTAGAGGTACTTGGAATCAAAATAACCTTTGATGTGTGACATTTTTATGCTTTTTTGATGAATAGTGCCAAAATATCTGTTTTGTTCCACTCTTTTTGGAAGACTATACCATAATTCATTAAATTTCAATTCCACTCCAATGATTTATTTAAAATAAATTCCCAGAGGGGTTCAGAAGTTTTAATACATCTCATTCTTCATTCTAAGGTGAGGGGAGCATTTTCTAAGGAAGGGAAGTCTCACTAAGGAGCACTGACCAGAGTTCTTCTTTGAGGCCATACCCTATAACTTCCCATTTCTTATCATTGATACAGCAGGCTATCAAGTCCAATTGAATGCATTATTGAACAAAAGGAGAGATATTGTTATATTACATAAACCTTTGATTGATGTGGGAATGCTTGATTTATCTAGAAAAATATTATTGATATAAATCATCATGGTACATATTATGGTTTCCATAATTCTGTTTCTGCTCATTCCCATGGATGAGTACCATGATGTAAGTTAAAATTCTGATGTTTATCTTTTCTGCTTTCAGCGATATATTAAATGTCTCTAGAAATACATGCATGCGCGGATACACACACACACACACACATACACACCTGTTTGCATATTATTAATTGCTTCACTTTCGTTAAATATGTGTTAATTGTCCCCTTAATTCTTAAATTAAAAAGTTGTAGGGGAAAAGAAGATGGAGAAAAGGAAGAGGAAGAATTCAAGATTAGATAACAGGATTATGTATCAAAAACATTCAAATCATCCCCCACAGCAGCCTTTCCTATTGTACATTTCAGTTTTGGATTTATGACAATTACCTAATGGAGTTCCTCCATGATGATCCATTTTTAAAAAAGATACTTTCCATGAAAGCAGAAAATCACTTTGTATCTTCATTGGGTATATAAAACATAAACACAAATATCTTATAAATTACTGAAGAATAAATAAAATTAAATTTTATTTACAATCTTTACAGTCTTTATTTAGTACATTTATTAAGTTTATTTCTTTATATGGAATGTTATAGGTCATAATATTTCTTCATAAATGGTTATAAAAGAGCTTACATATGAATGATTAATCCCTACATTTTTCCTAAATTTATATGAAATAATTTTGAAACTTCCATCAGAAACAACCATTTGTAAAACCTTGAATTTAATAAACACACTGCAGCTTTTAGAGTTACAAAATTATTATTTTTAACTCTGAAGAAATTTACTAAATAAATTCACTGAACTCCTTAAAATATCCATAATAACACATTTTTTATTTGATTCCATTGTCTTTTTTTGTCTTTCAGTATATTGTCATCCTTTTTCATATAATAAATATATGCTTAGACAATATTACAGAATATTTATTTACATAATCATGGGCAGAAATCAAGTGTCAGCCAATTAAAAACTCAAAAATCCTACAGAATAAGCACTTTCATTTGTAAAGATAAATCTTTGTTATTTACTAGATAAGCTTCTTTTATTGAAAATATTTTTGTAATATGAGGAAAACAATTTCTATTTTGTTTGATTACTTCTTTTGAAATCAGAGAACCCCAAGAAGTAGTGTATTAGTGTATTTTTTTTTTTTTTGGTAAAGTTTGTGCCAATTTTTTAGATGGTTGGTGATTGGCTTACCATTATCTTTTCATTTGATTCACATAGAATGATTGTAATGTTTTACAAGTGAAAAAAATATTTTGCATTACTAGCACTGTTGTATCATTTTGATGCAATTTGGCACACTATAAATATCTATTGATTTTAAACATTAATACAAGTTGCTTTAATTTACTGACTTTAATATTACAATTTATGAGAATAAAATAGCAATATTTTTATCTAAATTTAAACTTTAGATTAGATCATGAACTACACCTGGAATAAGTTTGTTTTGATAAAGATTAACATTCTAAAAGTTAGTTTTCATTTATTAAATTTGCAAACCTAAGTAAATATCTGAATTTATCTAGCATTAGAATGTATATACATCCAATAAAGCCTCTGTCACTATGCCACTGCATCTCACTTCAATACAATTTAAGGTCACTCAGTTTTGATAGCTTACAGCCAAGATTGATAACCCTTAATCTTTGTTAAGCTTCTTTATTGAAGACCATCAAGATTTAATTTTTTAAAATCTTACCACTTGGTAGATAAATGGCTTATGAGTCCCTTTCTTTTCTAACTTTTCTAATTAATCTGAATGTCATTTGAGAGGACAGGGAATAGAAGAGTTGAAGAAAAAAAAATAGTCTTGCAAGCTAACTCTTACAAATATGTTTTTTATCAATGTCAACTCCAAGATAATGCCATCTGTGCTAATCCCTAACCCCCTCTACTATAGAGCCTTAAGTTGTCTTTCACTTTGATTTATCAGACAGCTGACCCTGGCCTAACCCTGTCAGCTTTAGTTCAGAGGAACTCTCACAAAAGATAGGCCTCTGATCTGACAAATTGATTGGCTGCAAGGAAGTTTAACTGGAAAAGGATCTCCCTAACAAGTGATAAAGCCTTTTTTATTCCCAGTTTGCAGTTTGGGGTATGTGGGCAGAATTTATAAAATATCCAACAGAAAAAGGAAACATTACAAGCACTTTTGGAAAGTTAAATATAAACGAAAACAATAAAAGGTCTATAGCTTTCTGTTTAATAATAGCTTTGAAAAAAATAGCAACTATATTTCATTTAAAAGCTTTAAGTGGAGGCTAACTGGAAAAGATCATCCTAATTGGAAAACAACATTAAAATTCTCTTAATGTTTCCTAGCTCACTGTAAATAGAGCATAACAATTTGGTGTGGAGATAATAAACTACAATCTATAGAAAAGTGATTCATCAAATTAAGGAACATGTTGATATAATATCCTCTCTGATGAAGTTGTTAAGTAACATTTGTTCATAACACTTTGATTCTTGTCACATAATTTTGCCATTATCAATTAACATTTTGGTACGTCTTTGTCCAAAAGGCGTATGTCATTTATTACAACAGATATAGAAACAGTTTGATAATTTTTGTAAAAATCTTGAAAAATATTAAAAACTAATAAGAAATCCAAAAGCTCTATTCTCTAATATTCCTCATATTCTTCATTGTCTTAACTATACCATATTGCAAAATTAGCACTATTTCTATCTTTTTTCTTTGACATTTCTTTCTTGTTTTTTTTTATCTATCTCATCTCTTTTTTATATCTTTACTTGTTTCTTTTAATTTTTTTTTCAATCTTCTACTCTATATCTGGTAGGTACTAAATGAACAACAGCTCTACATCTGTCTTCATCTTTGGGATATTCATGACAACTGCTCTTCTTATGATATATTCCAAACCAGATCAAAAATCAAAAAACAAAAAATGGTTTTATGTTTCTACGGAAAGAACTACAACTCAGAAACACTGATTCAACCTTAGGAGGCAATAGAATACACACACACACACACACACACACAAATACACACATATATTCTCAGTCCTCATTCTTGCCTGCAATGGCATATGAAGCTTGGAGGGAGGAATGGCATCCTGACAACAGACAGTTGAAAATCAATCATGATGGTAACATTAAAACTGAGAGTCTAACTTCACCCAGTAAAGGTTATAAGTAAGCAGTACTAACACTGGTAACTTGATAAAATCCTGTGGTCCTAACATCCATGCTAAGATTGACAATATGTTTTGTTCCTTTGCAATTAGCCTTATTGATTTCTATTTTTATTCTTACCTGGTCCCTTGGCCTTCCTGGCAATCATGTTAGCCATATGATAGTTTTCCCTTTCATTCTGCTCCTGTTAAAGTGAACCAGAGTTCACAGGAAACATAGTTGCAGTTGTCAGATTAGACATTTTAAACAAGGGAAAAAAGAACTCTAAAATGAAAGTCCATTTTTAAAATTTATAACTGAATACTACCAATTTTATATATGTGTGTATACATATATATATATATATATATATATATAATACTATCTATATATATAACTCTAAAAAAATGTATGTGTGTGTATATATGCACATACACTATATTATATATATATATACATATATATATATATATATATATATATATATATATAATATAATTAGGACAAGTATATGGAGTACTGCATACATACATGGCATATGTTAAGGGTATCTGAGTGGCAGGGCAATCCCCTCGTGCTGGGCGTGAGAAGGGCAGGCCACTTACTCCATAGGCACAGTCCTGGGCATGAGGCCATGTGTTTTAGTCCCTGAGCTTGCTCCATGGCCCACTCCTCAATTGGTCGCTGCAAGGACAGTTAGTAGAAATTGCATTGGTGGATGCCTGTAATCTGCTTAGCTACTGCCTGAGTATATATATAATGGTAACTGTGCCATAAAATCAGCCTTGCTTCCTGCTTAGTCTCTGGAGGTCTTGATTAGCAGCCACACTCTCCTTTACCCTGTTCCATGGACCTCTTTGCAGGACAAAAGAGAGCCCATGCCATATATATATAATTAACATATATGTGTATATACACACACACACACACACACACACATATATATATATATATATATATATATATATTTATGTTTATATATGAAAAGAAAATCAAGTTTATTCAAGAGCTAGCCCCTTGAAATAAGGGAGCTATCATCAACAAAACAACAACTATCTTAGGAAACTGAGGTACATAAAGAGTATTTTATAGGGAGGAAAAGAAGATAGTGGGGTAAAGGACAGGAAGGCTATACTGAGTCATGCATCCAGGCTCAATAACCATCTCTGCCATTCAGGGGATGTTTTCTTTTCTTTTCTGCTGGGATATTCTTGCAATAACAACCAACCTTCATATCCTAGTCCAGTCACTATAATTGGGTACGAATCTACATTAGTTTCCTGTAATGTAAACATTATTCTACTTTGAACTAAAAAAACAGGATTAGCAAGTCCTTGGTCTACACTTCGATGTTATCTGAAGACCATCAGACATTCTGGATTCCAAAAAGTTAAAGAAAGATAACTAATTAGTCTAGAACCATTGTTTTACTGGTTCTCTTTCACATAAGAGCTGACTCCAGTTGTTTATGTCTCAGTCATTTAAAGTCAATTTCTTTAGAATTTACAATATTTGGAAAAGAGAGAATACTTTTAAAAGGGGCAGTTTACAAAATAGAGATAATCTAGAATAAGATGAAATAAGACAATGGCAGTCATTATTGATGTTACTTACACCTCTACCCTTGATCTCTCCTCTTAGTAATTTTTTATCCATTGATTCCTCTCATTCTACACATAGATATATACTCTGACTTTCCCATTCAGAATGACCATGGTCTCTTCTCCCAATGCAATAGTTCCTGAATAGGGTTTTTTTTTTTTTTTGACCATTTTCTTTCTTAGAGTGCTACATATAAAATATCACCTTTATTTTTTTCCTGAACATTTTATTTTTTAATTAGAGAATTATACATAGTAGTTGGTTTCATTTTGACAAAATCATATTTGCATGGAATTTGATTTACTCAACTTCACCCCCCACTCCCCACATTTCCCTTCCCCTCCCCTCTTCTATTGATATTCACTTCACTTACTTATTTGTTTATTTTTGATTGGTGCTTTCTGTATATATTTAAAGGTAGAATTCACTTTGAGATATATATAGAGAGATAGATAGATATAGATATATAAAGGATATAATAAAGGATATTACACACACACATATGATATAATCATATCCTTTGCTATGTTGAAGCTTTTTAGTTTGATGACATTTTACTTATTCTTAGTTTTATTTCTTGCATTTTATAAGGGTCTTATTATGCAAGCCAATGCCTGCACTAATATGATGCAGTGCTGACCCTATATTTTCTTTTAGAAGTTGCAAAGTTTCTTGTCTAATTCCTAGGTCTTTGATTCATTTTGAATTGAATTGTGTGCAGAGTGTACAAAATAGTTCTAGCTTCATTCTTCTATATATAGATATACAGTTTTCTCAATATCATTTGTTAAGCAGACTCTTTTTTCTCCAACATAAATTTTTGGCATATTTGTGGAATATCAAATGACTATATCTATGTGGATTTATCTTAGTGTTGTCTATTCCATTTTTCTTCTTGTCTGTTATAGTGCTAATATCATGTTGTTTTGTTACTATAACTCTGTAATGTGATTTAAGATCAGGTATTATGAGAGCTCAAGCATTGCTCAGAATTGTGTTGGCTATTCTGGTTCTTAATTATTCCAAATGAACTTTAGGACTATTTTTTCTAGTTCTATTAAGAATTTCATTGGCATTTTGCTTTGATATGGCCATTTTGATAACATTAATTCTGCCTATCCAAGATCATGGAAGTTCTTTCCACCTTTAAAATTTTCTTCAATTTCTTTCTTCAATGTTCTATGATTTTCATTATAGAGCTCTTTTAACTTTTTGGTGAGATTAATTTCCAAGTATTTTATTTTTTTTTTTGAGTTTATTGTGAATGGGATAAGTTCCCTAATTTCTTCCTCCCCACAATCATTGTTGGAGTATAGGAAATCTATTGACTTATGTATGCTAATCTTGGATCCTGCTAATTTGATGAATTTATTCATCAGCTCTAGAAATCTTCTGGTGAAGTAATTTGGTATTTTTAGAAATAAGATCATGTCATCAGCAAACAGAGATAATCCTTTGACTTTTTCTCCATTCAGTATGATGTTGGCTTTAGATTTGTCATATACAGACTTTTTAATGTTGAAGTAAGTTCCTGTCATCCCTAGTTTCTCTAGCAATTTTAACATGGCTGATTGACTTTTAACATGGATTTTATCAAAGACTTGTCTACATATATTGAGATGATGATCATGAGATTCTTGTCCTTGATTCTATTTATGTGGTGAATTGTAGTTATTGATTTGCATATGTTGAACCAACCATAAAACCCTGCAAGTTTATCACTGTACACTTGATCATGGAGCATGATATTCTAGCCAGGTTTTTGAATGTGGTTTTCAAATGTTTTAACAAAGATTTTGTTTGTATGTTTAACAGACATTTGTATGAGTTTTCTTTTCCTGATGAGTCTTTGTATGATTTTTGGCATCAGGGTTGTACTGCTTTTCATAGAGCATATTTGACAGTGTAAACTCCCTTTTAATTTCATGGAATAATTTGATAAAAACTAGTGTTACTTATTCTTTAAAAATCTATTAGAACTCACCTGAGAATTCATCAGATCCTTGGTCTTTGTTTGTTGGAAAAAAAATTTTTAGGCCATATAATTTTACATTTATTCTTATGACCAATTAATCTCTGTTTCCCTTGGACCATAAATCCCACGAGGGCAGGACCGTCCTGATATCAGCGCCCTGCCTCTGGTCCAAGATGGGCCAGGTTGTGCCAGAACCAGAGAGGAATGAAGATGAGAAGGCACAACAGCGGCCACTCGCCTTCCCGGAACGCTCTGGGGGAGCTCAGGAAGGACCCCTGGAGCTGGGGACTAGAGGCTGTGAGGCCAGTCCCGTGGTCACCCAGCTAGGGTCTACAAAGGCCTGATGTCAAGATTCAAAATCTAGTGAAGTAAGTGCCCCCTCCCCAGGGACAGTTTACAGCCTTTCAATTATGTCCAGGGTCATCACAACTGTCCAGGGACTCTGTTGGCTGTGGGTGACAGCACGATGACATTCAGATCACGTGCCCAGGACTGCCAGTCAGTGCACCGGACTCACAGGGTGTGAAGGCCATTCACCTTCAAATGTGGCCCTGATGTGGCAGAAAGCTCAACGTGGAGGGTTCCCTAATGACCCAAGTGAGCCCAGGTAGGGAGATGGGGGGAACCAGCTCACATGGTCTCAGGGTCCCTCCAGTACCACACTGCACAAGTGGGCACATGCCCTGACCACCTTCTTCTCAACCAAGAAATGTCCACAGAGCAAGAGGAAGAGAAAGGGAAGTGGGGGGACAGCCATCCCAGTGTACCTGGCCCCAAGTGCAGCACCCAGATCTCCACCAGGGACTACAAAGACCCTCTTCCCCCGACCCAGCGACTCAGGGGAAACCGTGGGCTCCTCTGTAGGACTTGCTCCCCCTGGCACCACCCACTTCCCTGAGCGCACGGTCTCCCAGGGCACAACCAGCTCACGACCCCAGAGCCTGTGGCACAAGATTGGATTTTATGTCACCTCTCTAGAAGCCCTAGCTGGTAACCACAGTGACGCACAGCAGGGCAGGCTGAGGGAAGCTTGATTTCCTTGCCCTGAGCCGAGACCAGACCTCTGCTCCTTTCACTTCAACCCATGAACAAGGAAAGTGCAAGAGGATGCTCAATTCACAGATGAGGAAACCGAGGCCCTGAGACATTGTGACAGATGGTTGCCCAATCTGTTTATGCAGCCCTCCCCCGGTGGCTCGGCCTCAGCCGTGGGACATACTCTGGCCAATGAGAAAGAAGCAAGCCGGGTGCCCAGAGACCCAAGGGATGCCCTTCTGGCTTGTTCCCTTGTTGCCTCTGGGCCCCCTGCGGCCCCCGGAAGAAGCCAGGCTCATCTGCTGGGGGCTCAAGCCCACCCAGAGGAGGCCCGCACTGCCGTCCACCCCAGAGAGGGCCACATGAACCAGCCTGTCCCCTGGGAGTCCACCACAGATGGCAGACGCTCGAGGGAGCCCAGACAAGGTCATCAGGCCTCGCCCAGACCCCAGCAGCCCCGCTGATCACCAATGCAGCAGCTGCCTCGAGAACCACACGTGTCTGGGCCACCAGGCTGCGAGCTCTGGGTGCTAGAAGCCCAGGAAAAGCACAGGGCACAGAAAGGGCCCTTGTCCAAGGTTACTCGAAAGGGCTGGAATTCAAACCCGCCATTTGGGCCCTTGAAACGCACATGGTTAACCACAAAGCGTTAGTGTTCACGAGGTCACTTATTTTCCTTGAAGGCCCCTCCGAGTCCCTGACTCCACCAGGGACAAGCTCAGAGACGTCAAGGGACCTATCTGAGGTCAGTTTGCCTGCCAGGGCTAGCTCGGGCCCTGGCCGAGGCAGCGGCCTGCTGCCCTGTGTCTCAGGTTCCGACCTTGACCTTCCACTGTGAGGCCTCAGACGACGCAGGTGGCTCCTCAGCCAGGGACCTGGACAGGTGACCTGCCCCTTCTGCCCCCCTCACCCTGCCCTCCCTGCCCGCTGGGAGCTGCTGGTTGTCCTGAACGTGACCGGCAAGGGAAGAGGGTGGCCTCCTGTGACAGGAGGAGGGTCTTCTCAGATAGACAGAAACCAGAACCTTTCACCCAAACCCTAGAGCTGGCCTCGTCAGGCTGAAGCCAGTGTAGAGATCCTGAGGCCTCCATGACATCTCCGGGGGAAGAAGGATGGGCTTGGGGTCCGGGGTGGAGGGGTCCAGCCCCTCCCCACACACAAGCCCTGCAACTAGGGAGAGGGGGGAGGCCACATGCAGAAGCTCCTCAGCTCGGGAGGGTTCACCCCCATGGACAGTCAGAATATCATACATTGGAAAAGCCCTCAACGCCGGTCTCCTGCTGAACGTCCTTGCTGGGCCCAGGTGTCCTAAACGTGCCCAGGCGACCGTCAGCCCGCGGCAAAGCTACCTTCATAACCAAGTATTGAGTGCTTCCTGCAGCTGACTGAGCACCCGACTAAAGGGGGACAGAGGGGAGCGGTGCACTCGCACACGTCACAGAGCTCAAATCCCCCAGTTGCACCGTCTGTAGGAAGGAACCACCTGTCCCCATTTGGGTGGCAATGGCCCTTCTCTGCCTCCACCAAAAAAAAAAAATAAATAAATAAAGGAGGAAGAGTTGGCGGCGGCAGGAGGCAAAGCAAATGCCTGGGGTCACCCGGTGCCACATGGAGCCCGCGTCCTCCTGGTTGGGCAGCTCTCTTGGTCTCTCCAAGCCTCGGTTTTTCTTGGGGAAAACAGGAGAGGCCCTCGGGGTCTGGTGGGATGTTGAGAGACCCTTGTCACCTGCAAATGCCACATGGGCAGAGGTGACAAGGAGACAGGGTGGTCCCGGGGTCCAGCCCCCTGGCCCCACAGCCCAGGACGAAACCCATGACCTCTACTCACAGGACTCAAGGGGTCCTCGGAGGCCATCTGCCCTAAATGGCCAACTGGACACGTAGGAAAATGGAAACCTTTTATTGCATACTGAATACTCAAGTTCATATACTCTATCATGAAGACCTCAAGGCTTGTCTTCAGAGCCTGAAATTCCATTTTCTACTGAATCTAATCTGTTGCTTTTAAGAGAATTTTAATTTTACTCAATTTCAACTTCATTTCCAGGAGTTCTAATTGGTTTCTTTTTCATTGTTTCTTACCGAAATATTTTTTCATCTCATGTATTTATCCTCTTAATTTGATCCTTTGGTCGTCTTTTAGCTCATTGAACATTTTAATCATCAATTTTTTTAATAATCTTTCTCTAAAATTTTACCCCATTTCATAACTTTGAAATCCTTTATTGGCACATTATTAATTTTGGAGAGAGATTTGTTTTCTTGTTTTTACAGGTTTTCACAGGTCTTAGACTCTTACATCAAATGAGATGGGTTCCCCTTCCTATTTTATATGTGTTCATTTGTGTGTGGTTATTTTTTTCATTCTTGACTTCTCTGTTTGATGTATGAGTACACCATCCAGGAGTGGGACCTCTGGTTGATTTTGATTTAGATTTTGGTCTTCTCTACATGTTCCAATAATGCTGGGATTCAGGTGAAACTAGATTGCACATGAGATGGGATCTGAATACCTGCCTGAGTTGTTAGCATTGCTCAGCAGCAGGATTTCTACTTTGTAAATTTGAAGTGTCTCAATTCTTTTCCAGCCCCACTAGAAGAAGGAGTGGCAAGTATAGCACTAATGTTGGCAACGGATGTACAGCCTTAAGATAAATGTCTGTTATCTACTTTGGCACCTCTAACACTAGCTGCCACCTCTATAGGAATGGTGGTGTAAACATTTAATATCATCAATAACAATAAGAAACTGGTATCTAGGCCAGGCATTTAATGCCAGGTTTCTACTATGTCATTCAATGAATTAGTAATCACAACATGAATGGGGTTGTAATTGCATGTTATAAATAATTTTACTAAAGAGGGTGTTTGCATTTCTTAAGTGAAGTTAAAATAAGGTAGGAAAACAAAGAAATTTTGAAATATTTGAAAAGTGAACAGAGGAGAGGCAAGGTACAGGTAGCAGATGATAGCTATATAGAAGGAATAAAAAATAATTAGAAATGATGAAAAAAACAAAAGAGGAAGAAGGAACAGAAAAAGTTGACTATTGGTGAGAAAAGAGAGTGACTAAGGATCAACAAGAGGGAAGAAACCCACGATATGAATCAATAAATGTAATATCAAAATAACTCAAACACACGTATAACTTTATACCACTTGATTGATACTGTTATGGTTTAGATGTGAGGTAAAGCTCAAGTATGAGACTCTGCCAAAAGGTTCAGAGGAGAAATGATTGGGTTGTTAGAGTCTTAACCAAATCAGTAATTAATCCACTGATAAGGATTAACTGAGTGGTAACTGAAGGGGTAGGGTGTGGCTGGAAGAGGTGGAATTGAGTGAGTGGCTTTGGGGTATATATATGCCTGTAGTGGAGACCTCATGCTCCATTTTCTGTCATCATATGACCTATTTTCCTTTGCCACACTCTTAGGCCAGGATGCTCTGCCTCACCTCAAGTCCTGAGGAATGGAGCGAATATGTGAGCCCTCAAATAAACTTTTCCTCCTCTACAGTTGTGCTGTTGGGGTCATTTAGTCATATATGCATAAAACCTAACTAAAACACAAACCAAGGCAAATAATGGATGAATAAAGCACTCAAAATGAAAGTAAAATCATATACATATTTTATTATATATATATATATATATATATATATATATATATATATATATATATATATATATATATTTGAACCTAGCCACAAAGTGAGAACACACATAACACAAACACCCCATACACAATTTGCAGGGGAAAAAAAAGTAAAAAAAAATAATAAAATATAATAAAATTTTAAAAAATTAAAATTAAAAAGTACAAGAAAATGGAAGGGGATACTGAAAATAAAATATAAAAAACTTGATGAAAAATAAAGGTATTTTTTTTTTCTGCTGAGGTGATCAAAACTGTTGGGAAAGATAGGTTTTTATTCTTCTTATTTATTTTTATTATTTTTGTCTATGTAAATCTTGGGTCAAGAACTGGGGGACTGTTAAGTCCAACATTTATAGTTTCCTCACCAAGCTGACAGTCAATTTGACTATTAGCCAAAGCTGGTTTTAGCAGTTCTCAACTTTCTGTCCCCCAGTATAGTATGGGATGAGTGGGGAAATATTGACAACTTTTCTTATTTATTTTTTAGTTGTTGATAGACTTTATTTTTATTTATTTATATGTGGTTCTGAGATTCAAACCCAGGGCCTCACACATGCAAGGTAAATATGCTACCACTGAGCCATAGCCTCAGCCCAGTGTTGACAACTTTTGCATTCCTATAGTGAAGATGGTTTGACCAAAAAAACAAAAAACAAAAAACAAAATGGAGGGGGGAGGATCACAAAAATAAAGCAAATGAAAAGAAAATTATCAATAATACAATCCAACCTTAAAAATACTTCAGTTATGATATATATATATATATATATATATATATGTATGTATTTATGAATATATATATATATATATATATATATATATATATATGTATTCATAAAGAAAACACAGTATTTCTAATAGCAGAAATTTCTTCAACATACTTTGGATGTAAAAATTCAGGTTAGACTGTCTTTGCCATACTAGATGGAGATGTTTTATATCTGGAGGTTGAAGCTTGGAAAGGAAGATAGACATTTAAAATATCAAACTGAGACAGCAAACCAAGAGTGATTCTGATGTTAAGTGTCAGTTTTTTGTTTTTGTTTTTTCTGCTGAACATCCCAATTTAATGTGCATGGCATTTTGTCTAACCACACACAACTTAACTCTAACTACTATGAGAATGGAAGCTGCTATTGTTTAACTTCTACATTCAGTTAACAAGAGTTATGTATTCTTGCTAGATAGCCAAGAATTACAGAAGTGAAAACTATTTATCCTTAAACACATTTAAATTAGTAGCAGTATAAGCAAATATCAAACATTCATGCCTCTTTTCAAATTAATAACAAAAGTAAAGGATCCTTGGGTCTATAATATTTAAGAGAATTCATAGATATGTGCTTCGAGATTGAAAATCACAAATAAGGATATTCTCAATTGGTATAGTGAGAAATGGTAAAATATTTCAAATACAAAAATTATTTTAGAACAAGTGTCTTTCCATTTTCTTTTTAATAATAATGGCAAAATAATTTTTTTCTCAAAGAGTAAGTTAAATTGTCCAAGTACTTTCTTAACTTAGATGAACACTTTCTGCAAGATATTTTTTGTTTGTTTGTTTTTTTCAAATGAGGAGCTATTATCTTCATATTTAACCACAAACAATTAGTCTCAGGGTCAACCTAATGATTTCTATATTTCCAAGCTCTTAACTCTACCTTAAAGCTAATACAAACATGATATTCTAGCTGGAGAGTTCTTGTATTCCCTTAGCTTTCACAAAAAAAGAAAAGAAAAGAAAAGAAAAGAAAAATATATTCATTTTTTTTTTAGTAATTCTCTAGGTCCTTAATTGTACTATTTTTCTTGGTAAAAAGAACAATGAAAGTAGTAATAGTAATAATGATATTATTCTCCTTAGGTTATATATAGCTTAGCATTTAGCCAACACCAAAAGACATTGATAAATCAAGGGAATATTTGATTATGAAACTCTTTTTACAAATTCAGCTGGAGAAATTTAAAGATGCAGCTCTACTAGGACCTGCAAGGCTGTTAATTAAGTTTCCTTAACCAGGTGGTAAGGGGATAGAGAAAAGAAAAAAAGAGACACAAAAAAATTTTCTCTACATAAATCATTGAAATAGTATTTTGAATTATAAAGTTGCCCTAATATTTTATTAAATCTGAAAATGTTTTAGTGTATATTTTGGCTAAAAATACAACAGACTTTTTAAATTTTGTTTAGTGGAAAACTGAATGACTAATTTGTTTAAACATATATATTAAATACTTTAATAAGAACAGATATCAAAAACATAAGACTAGACACTGATTATTAAAAATTAATTCTTAATATATTTTTACTCAACTAATTTTTAAAAGAAATTAGACTTCAATATAATTAAAAATTTGTTTACATTTTAAATCTACTTATTATATGTTTGCATCTGAGTTTAGTACTATAATTTAACATGTTGAATCATTCAGTCATGCTAGTTTTGATTCACATGCTTACCAAGCCAGTTTAGTTATTTTCAGCACAGCATGAAAGAAGAATTTTCACTTTAATTCAAATCATTTGCTTCACATAATATCAATGTATACATGACAGTGTTAGCAGAAATTTTATCCAATATGCTATAATGCATGATGCATGAAAAACAAGAATGAAATTACTTTATCTCTTTTAGGTTGAAATCATTGCTCCTTAGAAAGTATTTTAAAATATTTATTTATTTATTTATTTATTTATTTATTTATTTATTTGGCACTGGGGATTGAACTCAGAGGCACTCAACCACTGAGCCACATACCCAACCCTATTTTGTATTTTATTTAGGGACAGGGTTTCACTGAGTTGGTTAGTGCCCCACTTTTGCTGAGGCTGATTTGAGCTTGCAATCCTTCTGCCTCAGAAACATCTAAAATGTATGCCATTTTCAAGATGTTTCTTTATAATGATGCTATTACATGTGTACATTTGCTTCCTTTGTTTTAAATCAGTTTTGGGTTATTTAATATTACTAGTTTCACATTTTACAAGAAGAGAAAACAAATAGCTCTGCTATGAAGACTTTAGCCATGAAACATTTCCTAACAAGCATTGCCATGTCAAATATAAGTGGATTGGCTTTAGAAGATTAGTCAAACTGCTTTACTATTTACCTGTGAAAATTGAGGTCCTCGGTTCACATAACTAAATGAATTTCCTTGAAAAGCATTTTTCTGAGTTGCTAAATCACAACTAAATCAACCATTTCAGAAACAAAAGAACACTTATTTCTTATCCTATGCATTTCCTAAAATTCTAACAAGGATGGCTTAAAATACATATATTTACATAAGAATGTACCCCAAATAATATTTGTTAACCATTTTCCTATCTTTTATCTCTGAGTTAAAGTGTGTGACATTTATTCTATATTGAGTATAGTTGTTATACATTGGGAAAAGGAAGGTTTATTTAAAGATATTTAGGCATACTGAAGATCATTTTTGACAGAGAATATTAATTATTTTTTATTTTTTAAATTTTTTTATTAATATTTATTTTTTAGTTTTTGGTGGACACAACATCTTTGTTTGTATGTGGTGCTAAAGATCGAACCCGGGCCGCACGCATGCCAGGCAAGTGCGCTACATCTTGAGCCACATCCCCAGCCCTGACAGATGAATTTTTTTTTTAATTTTTTATTGTTGGTTGTTCAAAACATTACATAGTTCTTGATATATCATATTTCACACTTTGATTCAAGTGGATTATGAACTCCCATTTTTACCCCGTATACAAATTGCAGAATCACATCAGTTACACATCCATTGATTTACATATTGCCATACTAGTGTCTGTTGTATTCTGCTGCCTTTCCTATCCTCTACTATCCCCCCTCCCCTCCCCTCCCCTCTTCTCTCTCTACCCCCTCTACTGTCATTCATTTCTCCCCCTTGTGTTATTTTCCCCTTTCCCCTCACTTCCTCTTGTATGAAATTTTGTATAACACTGAGGGTCTCCTTCCATTTCCATGCAATTTCCCTTCTCTCTCCCTTTCCCTCCCACCTCTCATCCCTGTTTAATGTTAATCTTCTCATGCTCTTCGTCCCTACTCTGTTCTTACTTACTCTCCTTATATCAAAGAAGACATTTGGCATTTGTTTTTTAGGGATTGGCTAGCTTCACTTAGCATAATCTGCTCTAATGCCATCCATTTCCCTGCAAATTGTATGAT
Source organism: Marmota monax (assembly GCF_021218885.2). Taxonomy (NCBI): domain Eukaryota; kingdom Metazoa; phylum Chordata; class Mammalia; order Rodentia; family Sciuridae; genus Marmota; species Marmota monax. Next base: position 11,537,866 of record NW_026693153.1, read on the forward strand.
TTTGTCATTTTTTAATGCAGAGTAATACTCCATTGTGTATAAATGCCACATTTTTTTTTATCCATTCGTCTATTGAAGGGCATCTAGGTTGGTTCCACAGTCTTGCTATTGTGAATTGTGCTGCTATGAACATCAATGTAGCAGTGTCCCTGTAGCATGCTCTTTTTAGGTCTTTAGGGAATAGACCAAGAAGGGGAATAGCTGGGTCAAATGGTGGTTCCATTCCCAGCTTTCCAAGAAATCTCCATACTGCTTTCCAAATTGGCTGCACCAATTTGCAGTCCCACCAGCAATGTACAAGTGTACCCTTTTCCCCACATCCTCGCCAGCACTTGTTGTTGTTTGACTTCATAATGGCTGCCAATCTTACTGGAGTGAGATGGTATCTTAGGGTGGTTTTGATTTGCATTTCTCTGACTGCTAGAGATGGTGAGCATTTTTTCATGTACTTGTTGATTGATTGTATGTCCTCCTCTGAGAAGTGTCTGTTCAGGTCCTTGGCCCATTTGTTGATTGGGTTATTTGTTATGTTATTGTCTAATTTTTTGAGTTCTTTGTATACTCTGGATATTAGGGCTCTATCTGAAGTGTGAGGAGTAAAGATTTGTTCCCAGGATGTAGGCTCCCTATTTACCTCTCTTATTGTTTCTTTTGCTGAGAAAAAACTTTTTAGGCATCGATAAATTTCTTAAGTCATATGATCTGCCCAGATTGAGTCAGGAGGATATAGACAACATAAACAGACCAATATCAATTGAGGAAATAGAAGAAACCATCAAAACACTACCAACTAAGAAAAGCCCAGGACCGGATGGGTATACAGCAGAGTTTTACAAAACCTTTAAAGAGGAACTAATACCAATACTTTTCAAGCTACTTCAGGAAATAGAAAAAGAGGGAGAACTTCCAAATTCATTCTATGAGGCCAACATCACCCTGATTCCTAAACCAGACAAAGACACTTCAAAGAAAGAAAACTACAGACCAATATCTCTAATGAACCTAGATGCAAAAATCCTCAATAAAATTTTGGCGAATCGGATAAAAAAACTTATCAAAAAAATTGTGCACCATGATCAAGTAGGATTCATCCCTGGGATGCAAGGCTGGTTCAATATATGGAAATCAATAAATGTTATTCACCACAGCAATAGACTTAAAAATAAGAACCATATGATCATCTCGATAGATGCGGAAAAAGCATTGGACAAAGTACAGCATCCCTTTATGTTCAAAACTCTAGAAAAACTAGGGATAACAGGAACATACCTCAATATTTTAAAAACAATCTATGCTAAGCCTCAGGCTAGCATCATTCTGAATGGAGAAAAACTGAAGGCATTCCCTCTAAAATCTGGAAGAAGACAAGGATGCCCTCTCTCACCACTTCTGTTCAACATAGTTCTCGAAACACTGGCCAGAGCAATTAGACAGACGAACGAAATTAAAGGCACAAAAATAGGAAAAGAAGAACTTAAATTATCACTATTTGCAGTTGACATGATTCTATACCTAGCACACCCAAAATGGTCTACAAAGAAACTGTTAGAGCTAATAAATGAATTCAGCAAAGTGGCAGGATATAAAATCAACATGCATAAATCAAAGGCATTCCTGTATATCAGCGACAAATCCTCTGAAATGGAAATGAGGACAACCACTCCATTCACAATATCCTCAAAAAAAATAAAATACTGGGAATCAACCTAACAAAAGAGGTGAAAGACTTATACAATGAAAACTACAGAACCCTAAAGAGAGAAATAGAAGAAGATCTTAGAAGATGGAAAAATATACCCTGTTCATGGATAGGCAGAACTAACATCATCAAAATGGCGATATTACCAAAAGTTCTCTATAGGTTTAATGCAATGCCAATCAAAATCCCAACAGCATTTCTTGTAGAAATAGAGAAAGCAATCATGAAATTCATATGGAAAAATAAAAGACCCAGAATAGCAAAAACAGTGCTAATCAGGAAGTGTGAATCAGGCGGTATAGCGATACCAGACTTCAAACTATACTACAGAGCAATAGTAACAAAAACAGCATGGTACTCGTACCAAAACAGGCGGGTGGACCAATGGTACAGAATAGAGGACACAGAAACCAATCCACAAAACTACAACTATCTTATATTTGATAAAGGGACTAAAAGCATGCAATGGAGGAAGGATAGCATCTTCAACAAATGGTGCTGGGAAAACTGGAAATCCATATGCAACAAAATGAAACTGAATCCCTTTCTCTTGCCATGCACAAAAGTTAATTCAAAATGGATCAAGGAGCTTGATATCAAATCAGATGAATTTTAATAGCAACTAAATTAAGAGTAAACTAGAATCTGAATAGCAATTGACAACTTAATCAGACCCTCCATAGGGGAAGCGCATGAATTTAAAAATAATTTTTAAATGTTACAGAGTAAAATTTAGGGATAAAAATTCAAATGAATTATACATGCTATTAAATTGTTTAGTGTAATAAGATGAAATAGAAAGAAATTAAAAAATAATTCCCAAGGAGCTATGGTTATGGCTCAGTGGTGGAGCATTTACTCTGCATATGCCTGGTACTGGCTTCAATCCTCAGCACCACATAATAATAAACAAATAAAATAAAGGTACTGTTTCCATCTGCAATTTTAAAAAAGTAAAAAATAATAATAATTTCAAAATTATTAGTGCCAATTTCCTTGACTCATAAATGATGTTTGGATACCTGATTAGACGATTGACATCTATAAAAACTAACACTATTTGTTATGCTTGAAATTTATGTTTAGGAATACTTTTATATGTTCTGATATTTTCATGTAAATATGGCTTAATTGACTATAGTATATTTAATTTAATGTTTTTTTACTTCTTTTGAAACATTCTGTTTTCTAGTAAAATATCAAAAAAAAAATGTAGTTAAAATTGGTGTTTTGAAGACATCTCATCAGATACTAGGTTCCAATAAAATATAAATATGTCCTTTCTAATCTTGAAAATCTATAGAAAATGAGACTAATATGGTATTCTTCTAACTAAAATAGATATTAGTTTCTATAAATTTAATCAAATGCACAAAGAACTTATTACCTCTAATGGATTATCTCAGTCATATAATTTAAACATCACATAAATTATTTGTTAATAAATCAAGCAACCTTAATTTTTCTGTCATCACAATGCAAAGACAAGCACAAAGACTTCATGTGCTCTATGAAAAGCAAATATCCAATTTAGAGTCATTGCGTGATTAGTCCTCCCTTGGGTAATGCAATGCTTAACTAAATGCTACAAACATTGGTGTGTCAAAGACCAAGATGGAGTTGATAAAGAATGTCCTTAAAAGGCAGACCAATTGTGAAAAATTTAACACCTTTACATTTATCAAAATTAAGAGTATGGCTGGCTGTCATAATCAATAACATGTCTGGGAACACATCTGATTCTTTTAAAATTGCATCAATAAGGAATGGAGCACTAAGAGCAATAAATCTGGCCTCACCAATTATACAAAGTCCAATGACTCTGCAAAAGAAATCATATGTAATTTTTCTGCAAGTTTAGTACTATAGAACTTATCACATAGCAATGGCGTTTTAAAGAAATTCGAGAAATTTTCAGAAAAACAGTTTGATGTTTTTGAAATAATTATTTTCCTTCAAGAGGGTAGAACAACAAATTATAACTAATATTCACAATTTATAAAATAATGTGAACTTTTTTTCATTTTTTAACAGATACCCTTTTTTAGAAAGCACATTTCAGTAACTAATCTGTATATTTCCAATGAATAGAACTATGTTTGTAATATAAATATAAAGATAAATTGAGATTTAAGTAGAAACCCTCTATCCTATTCCTAGAAAGTTTTACTATATTGATACCTTTGTGATATTCTTTTAATTAGTAAGCACTATAAATTTTTCTGACACTAGGAAACTTAGCTCCTATGTAATATTTATACTTTCCAGAAATTCCTTGTCAAAATTATGGCATCTGTTGAAGAATGTGAGATTTATATTTCATCCTACTTTATCCTTCACATCAATAAATTCCATTTTTGCATTCTTGAAGCAATTAATTACATTTTTACAACACACAGGGAAATTCTATAATTAATACTTATGTGTAATTTTTTTCTGGTGGTAAAAATTGGTAATTGTTAGGTATGCAAATCACCAAACCCTTATAAGAAATGTACATTTTTTCTTTGTTAATGCTATTTCACTTATTCACCTTGGAAATTTAATTTAGCCTTCAATGCCAAATATAAGTCTTCAGATAAATAAAACTAAAACTTGCAATTGGTTTACTTCACTGGATTCAATTTCTTTAGCAAGAAATCAATTTATACATCTATAACCAATTTAATATGCCATTGATAAATGTGTTATCAATATATTTCAGACTTAATATGTCTTGATTCCCTTTCTCTTCAAAATCAAAAGATACCACTTTGTTTTCATGCCTTGTTTTTTTAAATTTATTTCTTACATACCTTGTTTTTAATTTTCTAGATTTCTTCATACAAATAATTATTGCCAGCCTCATTTTATTAATGGAAAAATCACCTTGAGCTGATTATGCATAAAGTAAAAACCTTATAGAAGTAATTTGTGCTTAATGCTTTAATAAATCAACAAAAATGTGAAGGAAAACTTTTTTATGGTAAAATATTCTGAATTAGTCTTTTAAGCAGTTTTTTTTTTTGTTTTCTGATTTCAGTATTAATAATTTAAATTAAATGATCTATTTATATTGCCATCAAGAAAAATGATTTTTTAAAATTATTAATTATTTGGGTGGACTGAGGATTGAACCTAAGGACACTTTACCACTGACTTACATCCCCAAGTCTTTTTATTTATTTATTTTATTTTGAGACAGGGTCTCTTTACACTGCTTAGGACCTCACTAAATTACTGAAGTCAACTTCAGACTTGTAATCCTCATGCCTCAGCTTCTGAAATTGCTGAGGTTACAGTTATGTATCACTGCACCTTGCTAAGACAAACAAATTTTTAAAGAAAAAAATCTGAGCTGGACCTAAAATGCACATGTAAATGTGTGTTTTGTGTGTATGCATGTGTATGTACACATTCAATTTTAAAGATACCTAGTAACACTGATAATATAGAATGTAATTAGGGAATCATAAGCCCATTGTTTCCAAATAGTTTCTTTCAATTTCATAGTATTTGTTTCAGGTATGTTAAATTTACTAAATTTTCTCTCATCTCTCTCCACCCCTCCTTAGTATTCCTTTAAATACCCTCTATTAGATTTTTATGTAAAAAGAGATAAATAATATGAGCATAAATTAAAATAAGTAATAAAATTCAACTTTTCAAAAGTGGGAAATCGAAACATCGTGGTACACACTGGTAATTCAACTGAGGCAGGAAGATCACAAGTTTGAGGACATTCTGGGAAATTTAGCAAGACCTGTCTCAAAAATAAAAATAAAAAGGACTGAGGTTATTGCTCAGTGGGAAGCACCCCTGTGTTCAGTCTCCAGGACTATAAAAAATAAGTTTAAAAGTGGAGATAAAATCATTGAGAATTCAAATTAAATTTGTAAAACTTAAAGATATTACTTTAATCAATGAACTAATTTAGTTTTATATTTTTAAATTCCTGTCCTCTCAAAATCTCCAGTGGCCTATTTCTTTACTTACCACAAAGCTTGATGATATAACCTTGGAATTGAATATGCATTTCTTTGACTTCTATGTTTTTGCTTTATTTGTTGACTCATTTTTTTCATTATTCATTACATTAAATATTTATGGAAAATGAGCATTGTGGTAGCTCTTGGAAATAAAGTAGTGACCAAAACATACATGACTATGAAGCATAAAATTTAGGGAACTAGGCAAACACTGAAACTTATAAATATTTGAAGTGTTTGGTGTGACAGTTGTCCTCATCTAATCATTGCACATTTTACACATGTATCAAATTATCACCCTGCACCCATAAATATGTATGATTATTATGGGTCAACTAAAAATTAAAATTTTAATTTAAAAAATAATTTTAAAATATGTACATGTTTTCTTTCAATTTCCTCCTTATGAATCTGAATATGAAATACAGAGTTCAAATGGAAGGGTGTACCTATATAGGAAAGACCACTATTTAGTGTGGAGGTGAGCAGGACTCTTGCTGTAGGGATGAGAGAAATACAAATACAGGAGATTTTTAGAAGAGAGAGAGAAGGGTCTTTTATTCCCTCTCAGTCAAGAGGAAAGAGCTAGCAAAGGCCAATAATAAAGGGAGAAATATCAGATAAACTGAAACAATATGATAAATATAGGCAGTAGAACTGAAGCAAAAAGTGTGGAGAAAGTACAAGAAATCGTTTTAGGTTCAAATAGTAAACGAAGTAAGAAGTATGTAGGCATTTTGATTTTGTCACAAAAGCAGTGTGGTGTCATAGATGGAACAGATGTGATCAGGCTTGGATCAGTCATAGCTCTCAGTCAATAGTGTGGAAAATAGATTAGAATCAGTAAGAGTGCAATATCTACTGTGAAAAATGGAGAAAGCGTGAAAAAATATTACATTTTTTATGAGTTACTTCTCTCTGTAGAGAGACATAAATTTATATTTATATATATATATATTATGTAGATATATACATATATATAATATGTTTTAAATTTCTTATTGTAATCTACAGAAAAATCTAGATATCAAAATTTACTTCATCTTCAAATTAGACACTGACACTATTTTCTTAGCAGACTCATTTTGGGTTTTTGAAAGCATGCCATTTCGGCATTGAAGAACACAGAAAAGCTAGCTTGCCAATTAGATTTAATTTTGTCCTAATTTCAAGGATATGATTAATCCATCAACCATTACTTATGCCAAGCAGCAGTCAAAGCAGAAAAAATGCATCAAATAACATTTAATTCTCAAATTCCACGCAGTTTTTTAAAGATACAGTTATTTTCTCAAAGATGCTTTGATATTTTGACAAATTTGTAGGATGATCTCTATTTCTTCTGCAAACAAAATACATTTTACACTAATTGATCATTTTCCTCCAAACATTGATCTGTTATTGTTGAATAAATCTAGTTATTTGATTTGGTATCACATAATATTGTTTTCTTTCAATTTCCTCCTTATGAATATGTATATGAAATAGAGTTCAAAATATTTTTCTTAGTACTTTAATAACTCATAATTGAAATAAATCCTATCAATTGTGCTCTAAGTTTTTTTAGCGGTCATTAAATATATTGCTATTTTTAAACAATTATTCTGAGATAACTTGATAATAGCAATACATTTCAAATATCTTATATTTACTAATATATACTTGAGACAGCTTTTTGTTAAATTTCTGAGGTTGGCCTCCAACTTGTGGTTCTCTTCCTGCAGGCTCCCAGGTGTGTGCCACCATAGCTACAGGTGAGTAATGTTACCTTTTATGACTTTCATAAAAATGAGTTTTACTAAAATTAATAATTATTCAACAAAATTATTATTTTTATGTACGCTTTTGGGTTTGCTATTCTTTTTTCACTGGGCAAATCAAAATTGGTATATTATTTCTTTCATTGACAAAACTGATGAGCTTAACAAGTGTTCTTGCCTCAGTCTCTGGGTTCCTTACCTAACTGGTGCCAACTTTGACTTTTTTTAATACAGGGTTCCATAGAAATGTTATTCACTGGTCTAGTTTTTCATCATTTTTACACCATTGAAGGTTTTGAAAATAGCATTTTTGTGTTAACATATATCCATAATTTATGACATAAAATGTAATCAGTGTCTAAAAAGCATGTCTTAGACAACAGTATTGTATACTATGTTCCTGCTGTAACTTTATATTTATGTGAGCTTCTTTATGTCTAAGGCTTTTCATAAATTCATATTTTGAACTTATCAGCAAAGAGATTGATGCATATTTGCACTTCCGTATTTTTTTCATGTGAAGTAAATCTCAATAATTTCTTTAAAAATATGAATAATTTTAAGTATTATCTTTAAGTAATATGTAGGTTAAAACAGGCATTTATAACAAACAAAACAAATGTTCTTGTCTAATCACATTCTTCATGCATTTTAAATTTTATGAAATTCCATATTATCTATTTTTTCAATAAATATTTACTCTCTTATGTGCTTAGGATTCTTCTAGTAGGTGAGAATATAAAAATTTATAATTGATTGGATGATCTTAAGATATTCTTTTTTACACTCCCAAATATAGCAAGAGACAATGAGAGAGCAAGAGAGTAAAGAACTGTCTGAAAGAGCTAATTCTTGTGAAAAAAATATACTAGTACAAAGTCATTCACAGAAGATTTGTCTTGCAAAATGATAGAAAAGGAGGAGAATGGAGTTCCAGAAAACGGAAGGAATATGGAATAAGAGCATGGAAGTTACAAGGTGGTACAAGGGAATAATTTTGGAAAAATATCAAAGAAATTTGTTGTTGTAAACACAGAATTACCTTTTGGAAGATGGCATATGACATTTTAGTCCCATGTTTCTTTTTCATAAATGTGCTATTGAGTGAGTCTTCCCTGGAAGAATGTGGTATATTACTTAAATATATCCATTGCAGGAAATCAATGTATGAAGAAATGTGAAAATATTCAAACTAGATGCATTGAAGGCTGCAAGTCAAATTTATCAAGAGAAAATTTGCTTTTCCAAAATTCCTGGCTCTTGAAAGTAAAAATAAATAAATTTTATAAATGTTTTTATCATAAAATTAGGCAAGCAGAGCACTTTTCTCAGATTCACTGATTACTATTTAAAATCTATAAATACTGAGAAGTAATTAAATCAAATGGCAAATATTCTATTAAAATCCTCATTATTTAAATGAAGAGGACTGATTTTTTAGTAAGTTGTCAAAACCATATATTTAAGTTAACAATAGAAGAAAAAGCATTTGATTCAGTCATTCTTTTTTTCTATTTAAAAACATAAAAATGCCCATGAATTATGCTCTATCTGCTGGAAAGCATTTTTAGATTAATTTTAGCTATAATTCTTTTAAAGGTAAATACATAAGAATGTTCTTATTTTTTCTGAGAGTGTCACTTTTAGATATTTTTATTAATTTTTTATCTTAAGCATTTTTAATCATTTAGCAATAGCATTCATTCTATTCACTCTGCTGTGATACTGATCTCCAGAGCTTTTTGTAAAATTAAACCTCTACACCTTTTATTAAAAACTGCCCCTCACCCATTCTCCCAACATTGGTCACCATCATTCTAACTCTTTGTGCCTGTGAATTTGATTACTTTGAATGCCTCACAAAAGTGGAATTAAACAGTGTGTATGTTTCTGGATGTGGGGCTGACACATTTCACTTAGCGTAATGTCCTGCATGTTCATTCATGTTATGGTTTGTGACAGGATCTTGTTCCTTTTGAAGGATAAGCTGTACTCTGTTATGAGTGACTTCACTGTTATGTTTATTCATTTATCCATTGATAGATATTAGGGTTGCTTTTACTTTTTGCCTCCTGTAGATAATGCTTCAATAAAAATGGGTACGTGTACTTCTTTTCAAGACCCTGGTTAGGATTATTTTGGAAAAGTATTCACATGTGATATTTCTGTCAACTGTATTTTAAATTTATTGATAAGCCTCTATAAAATTTCCACAGTGCTTATGTCAGTTTAGTCTCATCAACACTGAACAAGGTTCTAATTTATCCACATCCTCATCATCAATTTTTATTTTTGTTGTTGTTGTTTTTGTCAAAATTTTAATTTTTTGTGTGTTTAATAGTAACCATTCTAACATGTGTAAGGTGATATCACATTGTAGTCTTGATTTATTTCTATGGAGTAATTGTTGATGTTAGCTTATTAGCCTTTATATATCATATTTGGGGAAATGTCTATTCAATTCCTTGGTTCATTTTCTATTAGGTGTTTTTTTTCCTGTTGTAAATATATTTTACATCTAATTTTCCAATACAAAATTTCTCTGTAGTGTTAATTCTTTTTTAAAAAAGTAAAATTATTTGTAGTTTTATTTTAAAATTATCAATAGCCTTTATTATGTTGACATATGCACCTTCTATACCTTATATGTGCAGGTTTTTCCATGAAAGTTGGTGAATTTTACCAAACATCTTTACTGCATTGATTGAGATAATCACATTCCCCCCCCATATATTCTGTTCCTATGATATATCACATTTATTGATTTTTGTATGTTGAACTATTTTGCATCCCTCAGATAAATCTCAACTGACCATGGTGAATATGTTTGATTCGGTTTCATATTATTTTGTTGAGGATTTTTGCATTCATGTTCAACATGCTTGTAGATTTTATTGCTGTTATAGATTTGTCTCATTTTGATATCAGTATAGTGCTGGCATTCTAAAATGTGTTTGGGAGAGTTTCCTCCTCTTCAAGTTTTTGGAATAATTTTAGAGCAATTAGAAGTAATTCTTCACTATTAGTAAGACTAAGTAGTGAAGATATCAGGACCTGGGTTTTCCTTTGATAGGTTGATTTTTATAATTGATACAGTCTCCCACTTATTATTGGTCTGTCCCAGTTTTCTATTTCTTCAGTTTTTAAACTTGGTAAGGTGTATGTGCTCACAAATTTGTTCATTTCTTATAGATTTTAAAATATGTTGGCATATAATTTTTCACAAGGTTGTCTAATGATATTTTATATTCTGTGATGTCACTTGTAAAGTTTTTCTTCTTATCTCTGATTTTATTTATTTGACTCTTCTTTTTCCTTTTTTTAATCTTTGTAAGAATCTGTCAACTTTATCATTTGAAGAACTAGCTCTTTTGTTTGGATTCTTTTTACTGTTTTGTTAGACTCTATTTCATACATTTTTAGTGTGATCTTTATTAATTCTTTGTACAAATTTTGAGTTTAGTCTTTTTCTGTTTGTTTGTTTGTTTGTTTCTTGAGATGCCATGACCGGTTTTTTGTTTGTTTGTTTTGTTTTAGAGCTTTTTAAAAAAATTTAAATATTGATTGCTAAAAACTTCCTCTTAACTCTTCTTTTGCTGCCTCGAATGGTTCTTTGCCTTTCATATTCCCATTTTTTAAATATTCTTTTTGTTTTCATCCTTTATTCATTGGTTGTTCTGGAGTAAATTGCTTAATATTCATGCATACATTTATTTTGTTACTGATTTCTAATTATGACCAGAAAAACTGATATAGAGTAGTGATCAGGAAAGCTGTACAATATAATACAAGAGATCTTCAATAAGATCTCAATTATTGAAAATTGGCTGAGATGTCTCTTGTGACCCACCAAATCGTCTAACCTGGAGAATATTCCATGTGATATTGAGAGAAATGGATATTTGTCGTTGTTAAAAGCATGTTCTGTAGATGTCAATTACATTATTAACATCCATTCGGTCTAGAGGTTAATTTGACTACTGTTTCTTTGTTGATTTTCTCTTTGAGCAATCTGCTCACTGCTAAATGTACTTAATAAAGTCCATTAACACAGTAACATTAGTGTATTGAAATATCTCCCTTATTTAGATACATTAATTTTTGTTTTATATAATTGGATGCTCTGATATTTGATGTAGACATATCTATAATTGTTATTTCCTCTTATTGAAGTGATTCTTTTATTATTATATAGTAATTTTTTTTTAACTCTTTTCATTTAAAGTCTACTTTGATAAATGTGGCTACTCCTGCTTCATTTGGATTCCATTTACATGACATCTTATTCATCCCTTCAATTTGTCTATGCATACCACTAGAGTTGAAAAAGTTTTTGTAATAATATTTAGTGGAATCTTATTATTTCTTATCTATTCAGTCACTGTATGTATTTTTATTGTAGTAATTAATCCATTTATATTTAAGGTAATTAATGATTCATATGGTCCTACTATACCCATCTTGTAACTTGGTTTCTAATTTTTTAGTTTGTTGTAGTTCCTTTCTTTTTCTATTATAGTCTTTCTTTTCAATTAAATGATTGATCTTAACAGTGTGTTTTGTCTCCTTGTTTATTACTTGTGCTTTGTCTATTGCAGATTTTTGATTTATTGTTACTATGAGGCTTATGAAATCTTCTTTGGGTCACAATGAGCTATTTTTAAATCATAATGTGATTATAAAAACAAGACACAAAAAGATAGTAAAACACTATATTTTTTTCTGCTCACATTTTGAATTTTTATTTATTTTTACACTTTTATTCTATGCCAATCTCTGAACATAATAATGGAGTCATTATTGCTTTATTTTTAATTTTTAAAGATATGAGTAAATTTGGCACCATGTTTGCAATTTAGAGCATTTTTTTTGTTTTGAAGTTACACATTTTATAAGTTGAATTTCTGCAGAACAATTTATGTTTTAGTTTTTATTTTATTATTTGTCTTATTTTGTAGCTATATTGAAAGAACAAATCAACTTTTATTTTACTAGCTTATATGACAAGAATTAGGGGAATACGTTTTCATGTTTAAAAAAAAGCAATAAAATTTCACTCATACACAAATAGTAAATTAGGCTCTAATTTCTGAATTACTTATATATTAAACTTTAATAGATAACGTCCCTGTATAGTTGAAATTTGAAATCCACAAATACATGATAAGATTATTATTCCTTTTTGTTGTTTGTTTTTTTTTAAATTAGTTATACATACCGGCGGTAGAATGTATTTTGGCATATTATATATAGAGAGAGTATAACTTCTCATTGTTCTGGTTGTTCATGATGTAGAATTACCTGGATTGTTTAATCACATATTCACATATGATAGTAATGTCCCATTCATTGTACTGTCTTTCCTATTTCCATTTCTTTTCCCTTCCTTTCATTCCTCTATGTTTAATCCAAAGTACTTCTTTTGTTTCTTAACCTCTCATCCTTACTGTGAATTAGCATATACATATAAAAAATGGACCTTTGGATTTTTGGTTTCATAGTTTAGCTCTTGTGAGTTGAGTTGCTATAAACATTGATGTGGCTGTGTCACTGTAGTATACTTAAGTCCCTTAGGTAGATGCTAACCAGTGAGATAACTGAGTCAAATGGTGGCTCCATTTCAAGTTTTCTGAGAAATCGACATAGGGCTTTCCATACTGGTTGCACCAATTTGCAGTCCCACCAGCATTGTCTGAGTGTACCCTTTTCCCTATATCCTTGCCAATATTTATTGTTACATGTATTCTTGATAAATGTCATTCTGACTACAGTGAGATGAAATAAGATTGCCATTTCTAACTTTTCATATCCTAAGTATGACTATTACGTGGACGTGATCAAAGTAACATAAAAAATTATTTTATGGAACATAGAGTCCCATTGAAAACTGTTAAGATTTTTTCCTAAATTTTCAATCTTTGTAATGAATTATATTTAAAATAAGTAACATATGTAAAATAATTTGAACACAAGGTATTGAAGCAAAATACTAATTAAAAACACTAAAAATCCATGCCTGGAATACAATAAATTGTGTTCAAATTACTTAAGTGACCAAAAAAAGAGCATTTTGACTTAAAAGTTATACCTCCTTAGCATTATGTTCTCTAACTCCATCCATTTACCTGTAAATGCCATGATTTTAGTCTCTTTTATTGCTGAGTAATATTCCATCCTGTATATATGCCACATTTTTAATCCATTCATATATTGAAGGACATCTAGGTTGGTTCCACAGCTTAGCTATTGTCTTGCTATAAACATTGATGTGGCTGTGTCCCTGTAGTATGCTGTTTTTAAGTCCTTTGGGTATAGCCCAAGGAGAGGGATAGCTGGGTCAAATGGTGGTCCCATTCCCAATTTTCCAAGAAATCTCCATACTGCTTTCCATATTGGCTGCAACAATTTGCAATCACATCAGCAATGTATGAGTGTACCTTTTTCCCCACATCCTCGCCAACACTTCTTGTTTGTCTTCATAATAGCTGCCATTCTGCCTGGAGTGAGATGAAATCTTAGTTTTGATTTGCATTTCTCTAATTGCAAGCAATGATGAACCAAATGCTGAATGTTTTCTCTGATATAAGGAGGCTGATTCATTGTGGGGTAGGGAGGGAGAGCGTGGGAGGAATAGATGAATTCTAGATAGGGCAGAGGGGTGGGAGGGTAAGGGAGGGGGCATGGGGTTAGAAATGATGGTGGAATATGATGGACATTATTTCCAAAATACATGTATAAAACACAAATTGGTGTGAATATACTTTGTATACAACCAGAGGTATGAAAAATTGTGCTCTATATGTGTAATAAGGATTATAATGCATTCCGCTGTTATATATAAATAAAACAAATTTTTTAAAAGTTATACCTCCTTGGCATAGTACTGAATGTGAGAGACTAGAAAACTAAGTAAAGCACAACCTAGAAAACTAAATTTAATGAATTATTATACTATTTTATCAGGATAGTTTTGGGAATGATATTTTGGAGTTCAATAATTTTAGGCTAGATAAAATTTATTTAGGTATTGTCATAATAACAATTTTAACATTATTTGAAATAAGAATAGAAAAGGCCAAGATCAAGATAAATTCCAGTCATATATTAATATTACTTTACTTTCTTTAGAATTATTACTAGTTTACTGGTTAGACAGAATAATGTCATATCAAATGTCTCTACCCCAATTCTCAGAATGTGCAAATATGTATATGGAGTCAAGTAGTCTTGGGATAGGAGATTCTCCTTTTTTATCTAGGTTATTCCAGTGAATTCACAAGAGTCTGTAATATGGAAGATGAAGGGAAAAAAGGTGTAAGTATCACAGTGATATGATATAAAAATATTTTATTGGCCTTTACTGACTGTAAAGATGCAACAAGTTCACAACCAGTGACTCTGTACAGCATCTGAGCAGCTGGAAAGTTCAGGAGAGCAGGTTTTTTCCAACTGCCTCCAGAATGAAATATACGAGGTGGATGCCTTGATTTTTAGCCCAGGTATATCCATTTCACATTTATAATTCCATAACTATAAAATCATATTATTGTATTTATTTAAACCTCTAATTTTTAGACCGAAATTATAAAACCGAATTTCCTTACTCTTCTTTCATTCTTTCATTCTTAAAAATGTTTTCTCCCAGCTTTAAAAAAAATGTTCTAATTAGTTATACATGACAATAGAATGCATTTTGAGACATTGTACACAAATGGAGCACAACTTCTCATTCCTCTGGCTGTATAAGGTGCAAATTCACACGAATACTATAGTCATACATGTATATAAGATAATAAAGTCCATCTCATTCCACCATCCTTCTAACCTTCCAACATACTTGATATTATGTAAGCTTTTAGAGCTAGTATTGGAATGTGTGACCCTTTTCTGATCAATGAGGTTTAAGAAATAAAGTCAGAATAACAATTATTCTACTACTGGGGGTAGCTCAGTGGTGAGTACTTGCCTAGTATGGTAATGCCCTGGCACCATCCTCAGCAACGCGCGCACACACACACACACACACAGAGACACACATAGAGACAAAAACAAAAACAAAGAAATCAGACTTTTTGTTTGTTTCTTTGTTTTTTAGAAAAGAGATGTATAAGGAAAATTCCAGCTTTCTCTAGTTGGATATGGTCCTATGTGTAAAGCACAAAGGGGCATTCAAGATCAGGAACCACGAAACAAGAATGAAGCACCCAAAGATGATTTATTGGGGGGCGCTCCTGGGTGAGGTTCACTGGTCCCGAAAGAGTGAGGTCCCGTGAAGTCGCACGCTGGAAAAGCAAGAACAATGCTAATAAGGGAAATTGGAGGTAGGAGGGAAGAGGCCATCTAAATTGCAGCTACTTACAGTAGGTTGGCTGAGCTGAGTTTAGGGGGATCCTGTCTGCTGTCGGTCGCAGGTTGGTCAGGGCTGATGTGAGATGACAGGGCAAATGTTTCAGCCAGTGGGAACCAAAGGTGGTTGGTGAAAAGTCCCCGCCCACAGCCACCATGAAAGGGGAGGGGGGAAAGGAAAGCTGCTAACCTAACCTTATGTATATGTGACATCTGAAAATATGACAATTGAGGATGGGAGAGTAGAAACCCAAAGCAACCTGTTGATGAACTTACTATGAGGAATAATTTTGTATTCTTCCTATTTAACTAACTCTTTTTGGCTCAGATTTATTTTTCCAGGCCACTAGAATCAATGCAACTCACAAAGTGCCAAATGCTTTACTGGCAATTTTTTAAAATATTTCTTCTGAATGCAGTTACCTGAAATACTAGGCTTGAAATACTATTAAGAAAGAATTAAAGCCATTATGCTATTACTTGATTTTATTGAGTCATTGACATGCACTGAATTTCATGAGAAATTCATATACCTTATAATACTTTGTTTTAAAATCTTACAAAGGGATCATTATAAGATTCTCTCTTCTAATGGAGCATGGGTTCAATATTTTTTTCTTTGCAAATTGGAATATTTACTAATTTTCTATAGGAAATTGATTTTCTTAGTTTCTTAAAAACTTTGTCTTTAATCATCAAATATATAAATTTCTTTTGTTGCTATAATATTATTTGATAAGCCCAGATATAAAAAACCTGAATTGGAATAATTTAGTTCAATATTTTTACGCATTAAATATTTCAAAACAAAAAGTTGACAGTGTACATGCTGAGAAAGTTGTCAAGAATCCCCATTTAAATTTGTGAACATGTGTGTAATATTTTCATTGGAATTTTATTTTAAACATGATTTTCTGACAATTTAGTTATTTTTCATGATTTTAAGGAAAAAATTATCATCTTTGGTAGAGAATTTTAGTCTACTTTCTTAGAGGATCTAGTGGTATAATTAAACAAGATCTAATACAAAAAAAAATTCCAATCACACTTTCTAGATGAAATCAGAATTGATGCATATTAGAAACTGCCACTTTAACTGTGGTTCTCTGTATTGCCAAGTTTATTCTTAGTATCACTGTAGGGCTCAAACCAAACTATCTTATTGTGCAATAATATAGGCATCAGTCTCCAAATCTAGTTACACTCAGCAGACAGGTAGTTATTTAGGGAGACCATCCACAGGGAGTGATTGGAGTCCTATCTGTTTAAGCACTGGCTGCCAGTGATAGCAAAAGATAGGGAAGATCCATCATTCTAAGTGAGGGATCAATGGCTGAGAGCACATTGTGAGAAAGCAAGTCAAGAGTGTTATTTTGTATTGGGGAAAAGTCAGAATGATATTGACCCTCACTAAGTCATGTAGAATTGGATTTAGGGGACACACTTTCCACTGTGAGTGCTCCCTGTACCTTGTTAAAGTCATTCAAGCAGCAGTTAGACAAGACACTTCAAGTCAGTCCCTATCATTAAAAAGAATAAAAATATGTCCATTCAACCACTCTTCAGAGAAAAAGAAAAATGTCAATGTTGTAGGACTCCCAAATCTCTCCTGTCTTTTGAGATGAAACACACAAGTGAGCATTTAATACTCAAACACAATCTTCTCCTATCAAGCAGATGGGTTGTCTACTTGAACAGGATATAGTTCAATCAATAACGGAATCATAGGCTATTATCTCTGAAGGGTATCTATGATAATATCTAGTAAAATCTTCTCAAATTAAATGTGACCTAGAGAAGCTAAGTGACTGCTTCCGTGATTAAACACAAACAACAAAACGCTCTTGGAAGACTAAGGCATATATTTTATTCAAATCCTTAATTTATTATTTTATTCTACTTCTACAATATGTTGCCATCCCAATTAGCCACTTATCAGGTAATTATAATTTTAGGAATATATGAACATTTTATATAGCAACAACAGATTCATACAATACAATAAACTTGTAGAAAATACATTAAATTTATAACCAATATTCAACAATTCTTTTCTTATACTGTATAATCTGAAGACTAAAAATTCAATTTCCTAGCATCTCTTGCCCCTTCCATACATATTAAAGCTCATTCAAATGGATTTATTCATACATGTTTTGGAAGTTTACAGTAAGGCAAGTGTCCCATTCTTGCAAGCAATACCAAGGAAGCCTTTATTTTTTCTTTGGTCCCATTAACCAAGGTCTTCTTAACTATCCATGGGTATTGTGAAGCAGGCTTCAATGATATGTGGCATGGTATCAGTGCAGTCAATAATTTGGAGAAGCTTTCTCATTACAATTTTAAAGCTGAAGTGTTCATGTAATCATTGGTGCAGTGGCTTCTTGATTCCCCTTGATTGTGGCAGAATTAGTTTCTCTAGCTTTATAACTTAGTTCTATTTTTCTGTACATAATTCCTGCAATATTAAACAATGAAAAGTCTCCCTTTTAAAGTTCAAAAATTTAGAGAAACACGTTTTCATTTATGAATTCATTTCTTTTTTTCTGCTTGAAATAGTCTGTGTGTGTTTTGTTACATAAACCTGAATTCTGACTAACACAAAATTGGCATATCTTTGTTTAATAAAATATTCAAATGAAAAAGGGTATGAATTAAGACTTCAATATTAAAAGAAAACTTTATACAGGAAGCTGATCTAAACTTAGACTCGCATAAGGCTAAGATTTGATTGTTTAATAGATAAGAAAATGTCAGTTCAGTTGTCAGAGGCAACTTGAATTTAGGACAGCAGAAATAGTCTTGCATACAGCTACTTTTCAACCATGTACAGATTGCCCATCACCAGTCAAGTAGTATAAATAACATGGGTTTGAATTAGTGTAGATACTGCCTTGGAGACTATGGGGCAATTTTGTAAATACAGTTAAATTAATGGGAAAATTAAACTAAAGAAGGTCCTGAAAGAGTAGAAGCTTTTGAAAGAAACATACTTTGAAAGGTTTTGAAGAGGAAGCGCCATGATAAAAATGATGTTTAAAGCCTAACATAGGCAGTAATATATAAAACAGTAGAGGAGCTAGACTAGGAAAATATTAAGATTAATGATGCTGGAAAGAAGGCATAAATACAAAAGCAAGGTCTTTCCGGGAGAGATGCTGTCCATAGCATAGGGATTCATTTAGTGAGCAGTTAGCTTTAGAAGATAGACAGTAATAAAAATTTTCATATGAGACTATAATGGACTTGAAACCCCAAGTGTAAATAAAGAGCCATACTGAGCTAGGAACAGGGCAATTGTGCAGAGATGATATAGGACCTCAGAAATGAGAAGACTTTCTTCTCTGTAGTCTGTGGGCTAAAGTCAATGAAAAACTATTGTGAACAGAACCCAATGTAATCAAAGGATGTTTTGTAAGGTTATTTGGAGGGTTTATTTGGAAATTTTTAAGGACATGGGCAACAGTAAAGTTAGACAATATAAAACTTATATAGGTCAAGTCTACCTATGGTATTCCATGGCCCAGTCATAGAAAACAAAACAAAACAAAAACAACAATGACAAAAACAACAAAAGATCTATGGATATTCTTTTTTTAAAATGTGCATAAATATGGTAACTCCAGACAATCTTTATAATAAATAAATGATAACAAGTTGTGATACCAAGATTTTAAAATCATATTCAGGTTTAACATAAATACAAATAATGTCCCCAAATACCATATACACAATTCTCTTTTGTTTCATTTTTCTTCTGAAGTTGAAAATGCAATGTAATGTTTAATGAAGAAGACAAGTAGTTATTCTGGGGAGACATTTGCTGTAGTAAGGAGAAGATTCAATGTACATCTCCTAATGAGAATACTCATCTTGTTCCATCCCAACTAATTAGCCTTATAGTCAATATCTCTTTCTTGTACAGACAGTTATTCCTCAGGTTAAAGAATTATGTTTTCCCCATCCTTCCTCAGCCTACATGACCAGTGAGGCTTGGAAGACCTGAAGGGCTTTCCTGGACCAGACATGGGGGCTTTCCTTCTTGAATACTACCTTCAGGAAACTTCAGAGAGTTTCACCAAGAAGGGTCACCTGTTTGAGTCCCAGTGTTAATAAAGGGAGCTACAATAGCACATCTGGGGAGTGAAAAGGAGCAGGGGATGAATAGGGTAAAGGAATGATAAATGACACTTACAGATAGGGTACCGAGCTCCTCATGGGAGAAGGAAGAATTAAGCTATCTTTGGTCTACCTCGCCCAGAAGAGGGAAGACTTATCCTCTCAGTATTTTTCTCATCTTCTGTTTTTATTTGAAACCACAGTTTGAGAATACAAAATGCTCTCTTCTTTCCCCTTAACAGCCTTCATTTTGGTAGTGACTATTTTTTCTTGAAACACAGTGTTGTTTCCACTAGAAACATCTGTAGACAATTTAGATGATCTCGAGTAGCTGGAAATATATGCCAGGGAGCACGCCAGAAGGTGAGAATATATCTTTAATGGTATCATGGAAAGCAATGTGAACTTAGCCTAAGACCCTCTGGACCAGAGAACAACTAATGCTGTGTCAGGTACTACTTCTACATAATGAGCTGGGGGGTGGGATACTTTTAGCTGCTTCTCCTACTGCTGGTGCTGCTGTTGCCACCAGGGGCTTCTTGCCTATTGCTCACCACCAACACACCTGCACCCCACAAACATGCCACTGTGGGCAATTCTTTTGAAGGACCTAAGAGTAGATTGGGGTGCAGGATATTAAGCAGAGGAAGAGTGCAGATAGTCAGTTATGGTGGGAGTAGCTTCTATTGCACTGATTGGAACTTGCCATTGGCCAAGGAACATCAGGGAAATCAATAACTGAGAGAATTTACTCACATGTATCCTTGGGCTGTGGTAGGTAAGAATTCAGAATAAGTAATGCTCTAAATGACACTATAACCCTGAGTCCTCCCTGCACTTCAGGATCAGGAGTACTTGAGCAGTGACATTGTGAGAGTGAAGATGATGACATAATTGATAAATGTTGAAATAAACCTTATCGTATACAGAGGCCATTGGATTTCTAGGCTGGTTGTAGGTACCACACACTCAGCAAGATCTTGGTTTGTTACAAGAATGAAAATACTTACACATGACTGATGCTGGCTAACATGGAAGAACAGAAGTAGATGCAGTCTATGCATGTCTTTTATTAACCTGTCAGACAAGCTAATGTAGGTTGAGAAACTCAGTTCTATGTTCATAAGTTTCTACATGGTTTAACAAGTTAATAAATAAGCTAAGTGTTGAACACACTTAAAAATGGGGCTGATGAAAAGGATTGATTCCCTCAACAAAAATTTACCATAGACCTCTGCAGGACAGGCACTAGTGTAATAGTAAACACAACTGCTTCACATCCTCATGAAGCTTATAATGGTATAGAGCAGACAATGAAGCAAAAGAAATCAGGAAGCAAATGGTCTTTTTTATAGATAGTGGCTTTTAAATAATTCTAAGAAGAGTGTACTATAGTAATTTAAGAAGATTTTTAAATAGATATATCAATTGATACTCAGCATCTATCTCAGTCTTCTTTTATGCTATCAGTTACATAGAGTCTAGACAACCAACAGTCAGATTTTGAATGCTAGAAGTTCACAAGTTAGAAGGCCCAAAATGGTGTGTTGGAAACAAAAAAGTGAGATTTTGGGGGGGGCTTATTGCTCCTAGAAAAAATGACTATCGAATTCAATGGTTTTGTTGTTGTTGTTATTGTTGCTAAAATCCCATCAAGTCACTTATTTTGTGAAAATTGAGAAGACGTGGTAAGTGCAGTTCATGGAATGCAGAGCCTTCTGGTTCCCCACATTTCTAGTTATAGCAGAAGTTGTATGTTATGGCTGCCTCTGATTGTTCTGGGAGTTATTGCTCAAGGTCCATATGATTGAATACTCCTTATAAAGAAGTCCAACTGATACAAGGAATTAATTTGGATTTTTTTTTGGGGGGGAGGATTGTTTCTGAAGAAAGTAACTTTATTCTGATATCTGGGGTGATGATGCTTTTCAGGCAGAGAGAAGAGTACAAACAAAACGTTGACACTAAGAAAAATATTTTGAAAGTACTGAAAATAAGCCAGGGTGACTGGGCGATGGTGGGGAAGGGGATAGGGTTCATGATGGATGTTGTTACAGAAATAATGGGTTTATTATGTAGGGATAAACATTTTGAGAATTCTGTAAGTACAAGAGAGAGTGCTGAATATGTATACAAGGAGCATAACAAACCCATTTAGCTTC
The DNA here is from genome assembly GCF_021218885.2 of Marmota monax. Lineage (NCBI taxonomy): Eukaryota > Metazoa > Chordata > Mammalia > Rodentia > Sciuridae > Marmota > Marmota monax. The sequence continues at coordinate 11,559,920 of NW_026693153.1, forward strand.
AAAAATATTTCTCAAATTATTTTTAGAGAACTGATAATAAGAAAAATGAATGTGGAGAATGTAATTAGAGTTCTATTGCAATGGTCTTAGCAAAAGTTGATGATGATATAGAATAGGGTGACTGGCATGAAGGAGACAAATTGGCAGATTTAACATACAGCTAAGTCATGGAATATAGAAGATAAGTGGCAGAACAAAAAAGTAGAATTTTTGGCTTATTTTGTTTTCATGCTTTTCTTCTAAGCCCATACTGAAATCTCGGGTGGTAGTACATTGTGACAAAGACCATGCTAGGTCAAGCTTGCCAGGGAAGACAGCATTCATCTGGGCAAGTGATAATTTTAATTCCCAGGCTGAGGTCCTATTCTCCCAGTTTTGAATGTCCTCAGCTCAGAAGAGTTCACAGTTGTATGTTTTGTCAAGGTTTTAGAAAAAGTTCTGGAAATAATCAGTTCAGTGCCAAATAGTTTGTTCTATGCTTTATCATTTTGTAGAAGTTAAATTTCTATATCTGTTAATTTTCCTGAATCTCTTTTTTTTTTAACTTACCCAGTATCTCTCTCTCTCTTTTTTTTTTTTTTATAACAACATGCTTAACTAATAGGGATATGAGGGATGAGTAAGTAGAGGAATTGCTTAAAAACTTTTAAACATTTCTTATTATGTGGAAATAAGAATTACTGTTAATCTAAATCTTCAAACATTTGATGTCTTTGTGTTATAAAGAATAAAAGCACATAAAATAAATTTATTTAGTTAAATTTAGAACTTGTACTATTGAAGCCAGAATTAGACAAGCAGTCAATATAGATAGGTAAATTGAGTCAGGTCAGATCAAGAAGGCCAATTTTGAGTTGAGTCCAGGAAGTTGGACACAGTGCGCTGAAAGATTGAAATGTTAATTTCTTCAGAGCCCTTCCTCCACCCTTATCAAGAACCTGCCACTGCTACAGCCTGTTGCCAAGGTAACTTGTCCCAGGAATTGCCCCTCCCTACAGGGAGCCAAAAGGTTGTTAATTAATGTATCCTTGGCTGCTCTAACCTGCCCTTCCCCCTTCAGCCCACCTGTTTCACCATTTGGCCAGCCCACAGAAAAGCATTTCCTAGGCCTACTCACATACTCAGAAAGGAAAAAGATAAGGAGAAGAGAGCAGGAGAACTAAGGAAACCTAAGACCTATAAAAAGGCAGAACACCCTCAGTACCAGGATACCAGCTATGACCCCCTTCTACCTCCTGGGAGAAGTCTATGTTACCCCTTAATAAATTAAACCTTGCTTGATATGCTTGCCTTGGTGTGCTTCTCTAATGTTCAAACTTCAACATGTGAGAAAGCAGGACTCATCACTGATAACTGGCGGTATCATAAAATCTGTGAAGCAGAAAGATTATCATCCATCCTAAGGAAAAAAATAAACTTTAAAAAAAGATATTAGCTTTCTTCTTAAATAGTAATATTACAACATTAACCCAGGAGACTTTGAGAAACACCTCATATCCAAACTAAAGCATGGTGGTAATTTGACATTACCCAGATGTCTATTCTTTTGTCATAGATTATTTTTGTTTCACTTAGTCCATTATTAGCTTTTTTCATTATGCTCACTGAGTTATGGACATGTAAGAATAAGAAACACAGTGGTATTATGGAGGAGTCAATATGAACTATCTTGTAAGACCAGCTCTCAAGTGCATAAAAGTTAACCTAGACTGAGAATCCAAAATTAAATAGTTGCTCTGAAATTGTTATACTAAGAGAATAAAATGTTTGCACTGCCTCCTTCTTTTAGCAATGAGTCTGCAGATGGTGTAAAACAGTACCAAGAGCTTTGTAAAGGATGTCAAAAGTTTAATCTCTGGCTCTTTCATTAAATGTTATTCAAGTAATTCTCCTTTGAAATCTATGGACCTCAATACATTCATTTGTAAAACAAGGGGCTTGAATTAGATGGCAAGGAAAAAATAATATACTTAATTATCAATTAAAAATTGATAAAATTGAGAGTAAGCACTAAAAGGGTCCCTAAGCAGTAACAGAAAATGCTTAGATTACCTGATATTCATAAGAACTTACTTTGCATTAAGGTCATTGTTATCAATATTTAGAATTGCTTTATGTAAATCTGTCTTTATGTATTTTTAGATTTTATTATTAATTGCCCACAAATGTACAATAAATACTACTTTCTGGGAAATTGAAATCACTGTTCAATTATAATGTGAAAATACCTTCTCTTATACAACAATATAGCTATAATTTTTTTTTTTTTGCAGCTATAATTTTTTTTGCAATTATCTTTGCTGGAAAAATGCATCTTTCAAATTTTTTATTTAACATTTTATAAATATAAGTCATATATATATATATATATATATATATATATATATATATATATATATATCTCAGGTGAAAACATATCATTGAAATTTTAAAAAAGCAAATATTAAACTATTGTCTTTTAACTGGATACTGGATCATTTAACCCTTTTATATTTACTATATTTTTAAACATTTATCTATCAGCTTTTAATATGTATTTTATTTTTTCTCTATTCCTTTTTCTTTTGTGATGTTTTATGTTTTCTTTAATTGATTTTATTATTCCTCCTTCTTGTAGCTTCTTGTACTTAATACTCTTTTTAGGTATCTAAAAAATGTTCTCATTTAATTTTTTTTTGATTGATCTAGAGTTTGCATTTTTCAAACTTAATTTTTGGACTTAAATTTAGTCATTCTTTTTTATACATTTTGATATGAGACATTTTGAGCCCATTAACTGTTATTTAACATTCTTTGATTACATGACATTCAATTTAATTCTCTCTTTTTAATATTATTATTTTTTGGAATACATTATACTTATTGCTTTTTGGTACTTTCTTCTTTTTTTGCATCTAAGATCTTCTTTGATCATTTTATTTCCACATCAGATTTTCTTTTCATGAGAATCTATGGAAAATCCGCTATTATGGATTTATCTGAAATATATTTATTTTTCCTTTTTTGTATTAGCAATTTTAGGTCTGCTGTAACCTAGTAGCACAAGCTAGGTTACCTTAAACAACAAAACAATTGTCTCACAGATATAGAAGACAGAACTCAAAAATCAAAGTGTCTGTAGAATTAATTCTTTCTCAAGACTTTAATGCCTTAAAGTCTTAATTCATCACTTCCTATGACTTGGTGGAACCCTGCCTCTTGCTTCCGCAATCAAAAAATCATTCTCAACACTAGTAAATCTACTGTTCTTACTGAGAATGGACATTTTGAGCATGTTACAGCAAACTGTTAAATTTTAGTGGATTTTCTTGTCACAATAGTCACTTTTCCCATACTCCAAATGGTCATTTATAGGACTATAATATTATATATATATATATATATATATATATATATATATATATATATATATATATATATATATATTGAATCTGACACTTAAACTAAAAAATACTAGTCAGAAAGCATCACTCAGCATTCTATAAATTAAAATTCAAAATAGTATTTCAATTCTTAGAGATAGAAAAAAATGCTGTCTGAAAGCAATCTTTTGTCATACCATTATCATTGAAATCTTTCAAAAAAGAAATTGATGGCAAACTTATTTGATAAGATTTATTTATTTTTTGATAAAGTATGTTTGTCTTGTATTTTGAAATATTTTATTCATCATTATAATTATTAATATTATTATTAATCTTATTTATTCTAAATAGAATGTTGCAGGCATAAGAATATGTATTATACAAATTGGTATCTGCTGGTGAAATAGATTTGCCAATTGTATAGAACCATAGTGTCATGGCACTGTTTTAAGCATGTCAAATATACAACACTGTGATACCTATACAAGCACATTTTGGATGTCATGGAAAACTTCTACAAGATTTATAAGTATTCTGGTTTATTTGGTCTAATTTAACTTTAAATAAAGATTATATCTATTTGGAAATGTTCATATTACAAGTTGTCACATGTTTATCAATGTAGTCAGTGACACCACAGCTAGCAATACTTAAAACTTAAGGGAATCGTATTTCTTTTAAAAAAACAAGCTATTTACTTTTAATAGAGGAATTTATGGTTTTGAAAATTGTGTAATCACACTTAATCTGTAACATATCTACTTAGATGAGTCAGTCATAGAGCATCACCTATGAGCCCTTCTGCTGAAAAGATGCTCAAGTTAACTGTCACTTTCTTAATTGTAAGTTCAGAGGTAATTCTCTCAATTTTTTCCAGCACACAGTTTGAAGATTTTCATAATTTAATATGAAAAAAAAAGAACACATCCTACGGAACAGTGGCAGGTGTATAGGTTAATCACAACAGCAGCCTCTTCTGAAAGAGAAAGATTAAAAAGTCATCTGGTTTTTAACAGAGAACATTAGTGTACTGATTCAGATGAAATGTGAATCCAATAGTACCTCTCAAAATTCAATAATCATATGAAACCCAGTGGTGTATAAAACAATGAGAAATAAAACTAACAATAAAAGATATTATCATGTTCAGGTTCAAATACTATTTAAGAAATAAGTCATTAGGTTTCATTATCAAACAAGGACCTGGGTAATACTATTACAGAGCTGGGACCTTCCAAGAAACTGAGGAAATGTGAACACACTTTCTTCAAACCCTGATTCTTGTGAACAGGTCAGAAAGATTTCAGACATGTCACTCAGAGTAACAGGAATGAGTTTATTGTAGAGATAGAAAAAAGGAAAGGGACCTCTCAAGGGAGAGAGTGGGTCCTCTCACAGAGGAGAGGAACAATGTGCCTTTCCTGCATTCCGATTTTATTGGGGATCCAGAGAAGTTCCCAGAGAGTCCAGCCCAGATCCACTCTTGACTTTTGACAGACAGCAGGGTAATATTAGACTTTCAAAACCCCACTGTCATGGCAACTCTAGGTCACCTTGGCCCATGCTGAGCAGTTCTAATTGGATTCTTAACATTGCATTCTTACAGATTTTATGGTTAGGAGGAAGTATCCTTATCTCCCAGAGTTTCAGGTTCTGATCACAAAATCCTCCTCCTTCAAAGTAACTTGGGTTCCCTTTTCAACATTATTTTGAGTCTGCTTCTCTCCTTCAGTGAACAGGTAGTTTGCTGAGGAATGTGACATATCCTGTTCACTGAGGCCAGGCAGGGATATAGGTAAAGGCTTCTTGCAAAATAAAACATGTGGCGGTCAGAACAGTGGACTCATTTTATAGAATTATTTTTTTTAACTTCATGTCCCCAACATCCTTGTCTGTTCCCTAACAATACAAGGAAATGGGTTTTGTGTGCATGTTTTGGCACAGAGATAAACAGCACCACTTGTATAGAGGTAACCAGCATCATGGGGCTACACTGGATGGTACACATTTCTCCCAATCCCAAGAAGACAGACAAGTCAAAAGAGAAAAAAAAATATTTGTTTATGTAAAATGATGGATAGATAAGCACACTAATAAAAGAACATATGAAGACCAGGAGACCTATTACTTCTGCTAGTCTCACTTCTCCCACTGACTATATTCTGGAGAGTGAATAATCTTTTAGATACTCATTACTTAAAAGTTAGTTGATTAGGACGTTTGGGCAAACCCTGTGATAGAAAAGTCCCACTCTCCTGACATGATGCATGAATTTTCCTGAGATCAGGCCAATCCGAAACATCCTCTGCTGAAAGCAACATTCTCACCTATATTAAGAGGTTTGGGAATACCAGTCAACAAATAGGAATTGATAAATACATTTTATTTCTAGAGGCCTATTAATCTTTTCCCATGATATCACTAGTTAACTGAGTTTTATTGTAAATGGCAATCATAATTTAAAACCCTAGTGAGTGTATTTGAACTCTTACAGCTTCATTTGAGTACAGGAGTTTTTGCCTTTGCTTTTAATGCAAAGTGAGCATGAGAGTTCCTGCTGTGCTGATGTTTAATAAGTGAATGTTTTTTTTTTCTTTTTCTTCCTAACATTATAATTGTAGGAATGCCATTCTATTTAACAATGTTTATAAATCTCTTATTGCATTATACAAACACTTAAAAATATTAAAGAGATATTGTACAGATATATAATATGAAAATAATCTGGTATTTCCCCTAAAAAATCTGAAGAGAGCTGAACACCCAGGTCACTGGAATCCATGTGATTTGCAAAAAAAATGACACTAAGGTCTCATTAGATTGCCTTTATCTAATTCAGAAATTGCTATACTTCAGCCTCATTTTAGGCTGACATTTATTTCTATAAGCTCTACAAGGAAAGAGTTTGTTAATCAAATTAATAGTATACATAAAGAGAAAGACTATTTCACACTACTTAAGATAATAAGTGTTTTGGGCACTTATAGTAATTTTGAAGCCCCCATTTGCTGTCAAATAATTGAAATGCTAATTTAAATAGTTCTTAGCTAAGCTATAAAATAATTCTCTCAAGGGATTCTTCTAAGTAAGGTTTCCTCCTAGATGTACAATATCAATTTAATAGTATAGGTGAAAAATGTATATTTTTAAGAAGTCTATAATTCAGGATTCATATTAACTCAGAAAAAGATTTTCTCCAATTTTTAAATTAAGTTTTTATCATATTGTCAAAACAAACATGTGCATACACATGTTTAGGTGTTTTGTTTTTGTTTTGTTTTTTTAAGTATACACCATGCCTATAATAGGAGGCTGAGATAGGAGGATTGCAAATTCAAAGCCAACTTCAGCAACTTAGGGAAGTACTAAGCAACATAGCAAGACCCTGCTCAAAATAAAAAAAAAATAAATAAAAAGGGCTGGGGATGTGGCTCATTGGTCAAGAACCACTGGGTTCAATTTCTGGTACAAAAATAAATAAATATATAAATAAACATTGGTTTTAAATAGTTTATTGACTTTGGTATCTTAATGTATTTAATTATGACATGTGAAAGTTATGATATTGAACCACATTTTAAAAAATATAGAATTTTTAATATTGTCAAAGATATTTTATTTCAAGTTTATAGCACTATTTTTCCATGTGAACTTGAAGATTAGCTAAAACCTATAACTACTCATTAAAAAGCAATAATAACACAGCAATACTGACATGTCACATCTAGTAGACATAAGAAAAACGAAAAAATCACTAATAAATTACATTTTTATCTGACTTTGATTGATTTCCAATTAATTTTCATAGTTATGTGTTTTATGTTATGAATATATATTAAAAAACAGGTGAAGAAAATTATATGTGATCATAAAAACACCTTTGACTGAACCACAGAAAGTGGAAGGGTGGGATGAGAAGTAAGGAAATTATCCTAGATTTAGCTACATATTTTGTAGGTCCCTTTCTCTAATGTTATTACTTAGCATTGCAAGGGTATCATCATTCATAATTAGTCTGGATTTATATAGCTAGCAAGCATAATCTGTTCCTCAAGAACTGATATAAAAAAGATCATTTTACTAATAAATCTTTTGTTGCAATACATTTTTTATGCTTATAGTTTGAAATTTATAGACTGTAAATACTTAATTATGCTATGCATTCTTACAAATACTTCAGATATTCTTCTGACATAAGGAGGCACTAGATGGTATAACAGATTTTTCTATAGTAGTAGAACACATATTTTCAATTTCTTTTTACTCTCTTGAATATTGGTTCTAATCCCCATTCTTATTAAAGGGGAATCAATAAGAAAGCTTCTTTGAATTCCAGTTATTTTCATGTCATGTATGTGTAAATAGCTTAACATAAAAACTTATTATATATACCATAAAATAATACCCTTGAGTGTTTGTATACTTTCACCATAAGAGGAAACCATTTAATAAAATGTATATGGCTCAGCTAAGTCATAAACTAACCAACAGTAGAGCTAGGACTAATTCCAAATTCTTTAAATTTGTAACTTCTTGTCTTTTCAGTACCTTAAAGCTGTAAAACAAAAGTAAACTGTTTTTATGGCTGTCAGATAAGAGATGAGCTAATAAATTGAAATGTGGAGGGGAATAGCAATGAGGAAATGAAAAACTCTGCTAGTGAAGGATCAGTATGGGTTTCTTATAGGTAGATCCTTTGTAGATAAGATCTGAATGAAGTCTACAAAGAGGCAAGGACTTTGACAGATGGTTAGAGAATATTCCAAAGAAGGGAACCAACAGTTGAGTGTTAATAGAAAAATGTGAAAAATCAGCGTGTATTAATTCAATGGAAGTAGAATTAGAACAATAAGATGTTACCATTTGAGGAGTTGAAGAGTAAAAGGTTGGCATTTAAATATGGGCTAAATTTTAGGGGTATTAATTCCAGCAACATTTATATTGGAAAAAGACTAATATAAGCCAGACAGCCAGGCTTTATGAAGCCAAAGAAGAAGATGCCTTGCCCATTCAGTGAAAATAATTGAAAATTTTATTGATGGTTTCAATGTTATATTGTTGAAGATATGAAGGAATAGTGTTCTGGAAGATGCAGAGCCAAGAGGAGGAGAACCTGGCACAAGCTGGGATTCTAAGACACCTTCCCTGGGAGATGCTGCCTGCAATGTAGATGATCAAATCAACTTGACAGTGGAGCAGGGAATACTAAGTTTAGAAATTCTGCTCACCAAAAATGCTGGAAAGAGCCTCTAAAGGCCTATCATAATGTATCTTCCACTTTGTGTCTACAACCTGTGACTAGGACAGCAGTGCTTTCTAAACATCCTTTAAAGTCAAGAATTCTGTGCCTTAAGTTGTGGTTTTCGAACATCACTTCTTTGTGGCTATTTACTCATAACTAAAAATCTTGTCTTCTTGAAGGACTATTAAGGATTCAGAAAGGGATGTGGAGGGCAGGAGTGGGGACTCGAGAGAGTAGAAGGGAGGGTGGAAGTGATCAATGCGTATATGGAAATGTTACAGTAAAATTACTTCATTTGTGCAATTAATATGTGTGAAAAAATGAAGAATGGAACATAGATAATGTAATAACATGTGAATACCAAGTGTTCACCTAAATATTTAATGAGTTAATTTATGAATAAGTTGTTAATTTTCTTAAGAAAATTTAAAAAAAAAACAGGATTTAACTTGAAATTTTTTTTTTCTTTCAGACTCTTTCTGCTGCTCCTTCTCCCATTACGTTTTCTTCAGAGCTCTTTATTATCTCCACTTCCTGACTATTGTCTGGGGTTATTTGCTTGACCCAAAAAACAGTGCTACAAATGCTTGTTCTGGTGATTTTAAATAAACCTTAATCAGAGGAATATAATTCACAAGAAAAAAATATTGCAACCTTTTCATCAGATAAGTAAAGAAAGAGCTTCAAACAAATAAAATCCCCAAGTATGTACAGCTTGTAAGTGATACTGCTAAAAGCAGAATAGTGTAACCTTGATGCCATCCTGGACTTCTGTATGTCTGAGCCTCTGCAGAAACAGAATGTTCTGGACCACAAAGAATGACTCTACTTCCATCTCTGTATGTTCCAAATTAAGCTGTATAAACTTCATCTTAAAATGTTAGTTGACATATTAGATATTTCTTATTTTTGAGAACATGCTATTTTATTCATTTAGAGGGAAAGCAGGTATCTCACAGAAAAGGAGGAGACTCAGAGACAAAAATGTATTTAGAATAGCAGGAATAATAATAATCTTTGATACCAGAGATTGAACCCAAGGTTGTTTAGCCAGTGAGCAACATCCCCAGCCCTTTTTTAAAAAATATTTTATTTTGAGACAGGTTCTCTCTATGGTTACCTAGGGCCTCACTAAGTTGCTGAGGCTGGCTTTGACTTTGGGATCCTCTTGCCTCAGCCTCCAGAGCCACTGGGATTACAGGTCTATACCACCACACCCAACTTTAATATAGTTTTTGATCTAAGTAAATAGATTTCTAAATGAAGCAATCTAAATCAGAGGAGGGAAGAAAATAGTTAAGTGACCTTAATTTGTTTCCTGGAAGTCTATACAAAATTATCATAAAGCAAAAGCCTAAAAGAGCTAGGGCTATGGCAAATCTAAAGAAAAGTGATTGTAGTAGTCACTGCGGTCTGAGGGAAGTTGTACGAGTCAGGGAGAAGGAATATATCTGCAGTTGAGTTGCAATGGAGTTGTCCAGGTTAGCAGGGCAGGAGTCAGCAGTTAATAACTGTGTGGCCTTACCAATTTCTATCTGAAATGAAGTCAATTCCTGCCTCACTTATTCCATCCCTTATATCTGTAAGAAGAAGTCAGTCTGTACCATGATGAGAGCAGCCCTGGGGATCCACTGTCCATAAATTACTATATTCTAACCCACTGGAAGCAAAACTTGAATACTGAAATTTTACAGGATATGAGAAAGACACCTACCTCCAAACTGTTATAGGTAGTAACTCAAAATGTCACCAAATTACTATTTATTTGGGTTTAAAATGGAACTACTCTATCATATGCTTCTTAGTACAATCTATCTTCTTATTTTCCTGACAAACTCTTCATTCATTAAAGTTAGATGAGCAAAGCCTCTATTGAATTCTTCCCCTGTTGCCCTGGGAAATAACTGACATCCATCTTCCTTTAATACCCTCACTTTAAAGTAGCTACATTTGAATTTATTATGTTTTATTGTACTGGAATAACTCAAAAAAATGATCTCATTTTTTACTGTTTTACATATATTTTAGTAATTATCACAGTATGTCTAGATTTGAAATCATTTCTAGTTTTCTTTCACCCTGTCTATAGCAAATATTTTAATATTTGAATAAATCCAATAACATTACGTTTTGTAAAGACTTACTGAATTTTTGACAATTGAAATAATTATCCCTACATATAAGGATATTTGATTTTGATTATTTAAAATATATCAAGTTTACCTATGCAGATAATTCTAAAAAGTGAATTAAAATGTTCAACTCGACACTTATATTTCTTTACTAGTATATTATGTTATAATACTGCTTCTTATTTAATCATAAGTAGCTAGTAAAGCAATTCATTCTTGGTCATACATTAGAATTTAACTTTATGATTTGGAAGAGATTACTAACCTCTCTAAATCATAGTTACTCCAACTATAACTTATTGTTGTTTGAACTGATTAAATTAACGTGATGTGAAATACCTGTAAGTAATGTAGGACCAAGTACATGCTTAGTAAATTATAGCCACTAACATTGTTTTGCTGCGTACATTGTAAAATTTATTGTCCACAAAATTCCTCCACTATACTGATAATTTCTCTTTATTCTTGGATCCTGGGCAATATGTGCCAATAATAAGTTTTAACATGGCGATGTAGGCATTCTGGTAATGTAAATTTAGAATTTGATATAAAATACAGTACATTTCAAAAGACATTTTTATTTTGTATGTGACTAAATTGTATAATATCTTTATAGTATTATTATTATAAACATGTATCAGTTGCTTTTTGAGGAATTCAGTGAAGAACTCTGAAGCTATGGTGAAGGATACAGCAGGGAGGGCACACAGACAATTTCTGAAGTTCTAGGAAATGAAAGAAGAAACAGTTTATCCCATGTGTTTTAGTCAGCTTTTTCACTGCTGTGACTAAAAGACCCAACCAGAACAAATGCAGAGGAGGAAATGTTTATTTGAGGGCTCACAGTTTCAGAGGTCTTACTCCATAGAAGCCCAGCTCCGTTCCTTAGGGCTTGAGGTTAGGCTGAACATCATGGTGGAGGAATGTGACAGAGGGAAGCAGCTCACATGGTGATCAAAAAGCAGAGAGAGAGAATCTACTTTCTACATATAAAATATACACTCCATAGCCATGCCCCCCCCCCACACAAACACAAACCCACTTTCTCTAGCCACACCTATAGTCTCCAGTCACTACTCAGTCAATCCCATAAGGGACTAATTCACTAATTAGATTAAGGCTATCACCCAATCATTTCTCCTCCAAACCTTCTTGCATTATCTCACAAGTGAGCTTTTGGGGGACACCATATCTAAACCATAGCTCCGTGTCTCAACTTCCCATGTATGACAAATTAAACTGAATTCTCAGTTACAAGATTTTTGTAATACTTATGAAGAAGGAAATAATGTTGCCACTTAATCTCCTTTTCTTGATTTTAAAGGAGGATGTCCACATGGCCCAAGCATCCTCCACACTCTACATTTATAGATGCCAACCACAGGATAGTGATGTCTCTATGACTTTTTTGCTGCCATGCTCAGATTTCATTTAGTATGCTTACTGTAGTTTGGATCTGAAGTGTCTTCCAAAGATCCAGGTTTTAAAGGCTTATTCTCTATACCACAGTGCTATTAGTAGGTGGTGGAGCCATTAGAATGTGGAGCCTAGTGGGAGGTCTTCAATTCTTTGAGGATGCATCCTTGAAGGGGAATGTGGGACCCTAGACCTTTCCTCTTCTTTCTTTACTTTTCAGGCAGGAGGTAAGTAGTTTTGATCCACCATACTTTCCCTACCATGATGTGCAGCTTCTCCATAGGCCCAAAACAATGAAGATGATTTATGCTGGAATAAAATCTTCAAACCACAAGAAAAAAAAAAAAAAACTTTTCTTTTTATAAGTTGATTCATCTCAGGTATATTCTATTGTAACAGAAGGTTGATTAACAGTTTTCTGGAAAAAAAATCAAGTGTGGCCAAATGAACAAGTCAATACAATGCTTACACATATGAGTTTTGTAACCTATGATAATTGTCAATAATTAAAGTGAGGAAGAGACAGTTTATCTCTCATAATATTAATATCTGATAGATTTTTCCTCAGTGAATTTAGTCATTTAATTTAAAGCAGGCATGATGTACAAAATACTTATATACAGAGCAATACATTCATTCACTAGATATGTAAGATCATTCACAAGTTACTTTAAGTATTATGCTTTTCTTTGGAGGCCCTGCCAAGCATCTAGCTAAGAAAGATTCATTCAGAGCAAATGGAGAATATTTAATGAAACATTCACAGTCATGAGATTTCCATGGGTTTCATGTGGGTCACTGTGCATGGAAGCCTAGTGGATAAAAATATCTGGCGTCTGGAAATGACCAGTGGACATTTTCTCTGGTCAATTGCCCAGGGACAGTGTGAATTTCTATCCTTCTTGGCCGTGACTTACACAGCACCTGAGATGGGTGTGATCTGCCAAGATGTCAATCAATCTACTGCCTGCAAGTCATCACTAAGCAAGACTCCACCCTTGAAGCCTTATCCCTGCCTTTGATGTATCCCCTTAAATAAACCACTGGAACCATCTTTTCTTCAACTAGTTTCAGTACCAATGTGGATTATATCTATCAGGAGCTTCACTTTTATAAATGTATTTTTGATTATTTGTGTTTTGTTATTCACTAATTATTTGAGACTTTAAGTTTTAGGGTGGCTTACATCCTCTTGGGAAGGAAGAAGATTAATTCACCAAAACTTCACTAGACTCAAGTGATTAGATTGTCAATAATTTGTTAAATATAGGAGCAAAGAAATTCTTGAGTCAGGATGACATTCTAAAGGCTATCACGCACAGGGATCATTGGGGTTATACCACATTTGTTTAAAGTCATTGACAAATGTGAATTATTATTAGTTAAAACTGTGTTTAGATTATATGAGGTTTTCTGAGGAAAATCAATTCTAACATTCATTATTTTAATTTCCAAACTTTATGGAAGTATGCAGAAATAAGCTTATACAAACATTTCATAAAAGTATAAATTTGATGTTTCAGAACCTCTGAGATTGATGTGCAAGAAGATTATGGGAAAATGACCCAGAAACAAGATCTATGAGAAACAAAAGCAATCAAGTTTGCACAGGAGTTGAACCTTGGCTCAGGCATAACAATGTTCTCAACTGATTTTATAAAGACAAACAAGAATTTCCTTGAATTAAAGCAAGTCTCTTGGCTTTTATGTTGTCTGGCATGAGCACTCTGTACACCAAAAGGTAGATATATTTTAGATTGGAAAGAGAGTATATTTTAGACAAAAGAAAATCTCCAGAAAAGGATTTACTTATCATGTTTCATTAGCCAATAATCTTAGAAGACAGGGAATGAGTGCCTTCCATCTGCAGGTGAATCCAAGTACAACACAATGACATTCACTACAGCCACTTGGTACCACTGGAATCTACTTGTATAATAGAAGTTCAACATTTTGAGAAAAGCATTCTCATGCATTTTAGTTCATCTGTTTTTCTTGATAAACATAAAAAAGTAATGTTAGAAAAACTACAGCCCTCACTAGGTAAATGGCCTGAAGAGCTGGTACTAAGTATCTCTATTCTGCCATATCAGTTCCAAATTCACCTGACCCCAGGCTGTCACCTCCACTCATGGGAGTGGCTTACATGATGCAATGACCCAGATTCTTGTCTCTATAGTTTCTGAGCCCATAGTCACCAACTCCTTCTCATGCTGTAATTTAGAATTTAAATTCTGGCTGCATTGATTTAAAATTTAAAATTATCATGAGAATACTAAGAGATGCCCCAGAAGTGGGCCTGAATGAGTGTTGTGCTACTAACTGTGCAACAAACAGCTCTTTAGAAACAAAAGAAAATACATGATTTGAAGTATTTTCTATTTTTTTTTTGTGTGTGAGATGATCCATTTGAGATCGATTTAGAGTTACCAACATATTGCAAATGAATGAAGACTAAAGAAGAAATATATATAACTAGCCCTGCAGAGCAGGTTTGAGAGCTGACACCAACATAACACTGCCAAGATATGCTATATGCCAAGCATATGCCCCCCAACCCTGCTGTGTAATGGCAGCTATATTTCCTCTTCATGCTCAGTCATTAATCTGCCAGGATGATGTCTTCTTTTCTTTCCTGCTGGTCCCTTGACACAATGCCCAGATATCTGGATTGAAGTATAGCTTAAAGTTGGATTCTTTCTGTTTTGGCTATAGGAAGAAATCCTCCTCTGAGAACCAAAAACTTTGAAACTTCTTAGACTCGAATGCAAAGATAGGAAAGCAAACTCCCCCAGTGCATCATAAGGAGCCATAGTAAGCATAGTCTCTCCCAATCCTCTAGTTATCTGACCTGTGAGTTCTGTCTACTAGAGGGACATGGCATCATGCAATTACCATTGAGGATAGTAACTGTTGCTCTCAAGGATCTTCTTGAAGTTGGCCCTACAGCAATGTCTCCAAAAGGTGCTTCAGCTGCGCTATTAGAATAGCAGCTTCTCAGAAGTACAGTAGTGATAGAAAAAAATCTCATAATCATGCATGTAGCACCATATCTCCTTTAAAAAAATTACTTTGGTATATACTAATGATATATAGCACCTCTTGCCAGAGGAGTAAACATACTCTTGGCTTTCAAATTGCAGTACTGTCAGAACTGTGGAATGGTGGGAAGGAAATTAAACTCCATATCTGGAATGTGTATTAATTTCTGTCAGAGTTACTCACCGTCTCTTTCAGTATGGAAAGGACCCATTATAATTAACCCATTATCAAATGTCATTGCTATTTCTTTGAGAGACTGAAATGAGGGCCTACCATTGGTCATTGCTGTGAGTAAATTTGACTTTAGCAGCAACAATTAGATAAAACTAGGCTGTGAGGTTCACACATACCCTCTTCTACTACCACCCAAACCAATGCATCCATGAAACCATGTACCAGCCTGGAATGTAATTAACAGATGGCCAACATCAGCTGGCTAAATCATTTTGTCTACTTTGTTGTTTTGTGGCTTTTCTGTGATAAATGCTCTTAGGTGGATGATACCATGTGATAATCTCACTCCAGTAGAATACCAGCTATTATGAAGACAAACAATAATTAGTGTTGGCAAGGATGAGAGGAAAAATGTACACTATACTCTGCTGGTGGGACTGCAAATTGTTGCAGCCAATATGAAAAGCAGTATGGAGATTTCTTGGAAAATTGGGAAGAAAACCATTATGTGACCCAGCTTTCCCTCTCCTAGGTCTATACACAAAGAATTTAAAAACAGCATAACACACGGACACACCCACATCAATGTTTATAGCAGCACAATTCATAATAGCTAAACTGTGGAGCCAACCTAGATGCCCTTCAATAGATGACTGGATTAAAAAATGTGATATATATATATATATACACACACACACAAAAAAAAATGGAATATTACTCAGCAATAAAAGAGGAATAAAATCATGGCATTTGCAGGTAAATGGATGGAGTTAGAGAAGATAATGCTAAGTAAAGTTAGCCAATCCCCCCCAAAAAATAAATGCTGTGTGTTTTCTCTGATATAAGGAAGCTGATTTATAGTGGGGTAGGGAGGGGGTGCATGGGAGGAATAGACTAACTCTAGATAGGGCAGAGGGGTGGGAAGGGAAGGGAAGGTGCATGGGGTTAGAAATGATAGTGGAATATGATGGACATTGTTATCCAAAGTACATGTATGAAACTCAAATAGCTGTGAATATACTTTGTATACAACCAGAGATATGAAAAGTTATGCTCTATATGTGTAATAAGAATTGCAATGCCTTCTACTGTCGCATATAAGTAAAATAAATTTAAAATATTCTGTAATTTTCCAGTTTAATCCATAAATATTAAACATTTTAAAGTATTACAAAAATATTTTCATATTTTGTTGAAAGATAAGAGAGTCGTTTCTTTTAGTAACTACAAGGAACTACTATTTAGAAGCATTTCCCAACATTAGATATGCTAAATAAATCCATATTACAAATTAATGATAATCTTATTGGAAGATATTAAATTAATTTTTATATTTTTCTTTCTGAAATTAAGTAGCTATAAATATATTTATATTCACTGTTGGGTTTGGGGGTCAACAATTTGCATATTTGGAAATTTTCTCAAAATATAATCAATGATATTAAATTGTTTTTTAAATGTAATGATATTCTTTAAATGTAATACAAATAATTGTTTATATCATCTTACTTTTTATAGAAGATATTTTATAACTTTTTATTATTTTCAGTCCTAAGTTTTGTTTTATTTTTAAATTTATATTGAATACAGGGTTTTTATGTTGGTTTGTCCTAGAAGAACATGAAATAGCAGAGTTCCATGTCCTCTGTGGCTCCTGGGTAAATAGTATTGTTTGTTGTGACTGAATCCTTTTCTTCTATACACTCTCCTCTTCTGGCTTTTCATTCACACTTACTTTATTCTTACAAATGTTTCTATATCATCTAACTTCCCAAGAATTTTATGTAACATTGAAATATATTGTAATTGGAAGCCTACTGACTTAGGAAATTTACTAAACCTGATTTTTTTTTCTTTGTAAATTTTAAAAAGTGATCTCTATGATAGGTGTTTGATAGATAATTAACTGCAAGATACTAATGGTTTCTGAGGTATTTCACACCTCATTTACTATCTTGAGATTTCTTAGTTTGTTAAAATAAATATATACAAAAGTAGAAAGATTTGCTGCAAAATTAGAGTGGGTCTGCTCTCAATTCTTTCTTTCTTTGACTTGTCATCTGTGGGTGCCTTTGTGATGTAGGTGTGTTGATGGAATTCTTCTGGATGACTGACAGCTTATGTAAAGACTTCCACATATATTATAAAACTCTCCATAAAACTCTCTCCAACACTTTAAACTCCATATTACTCATGATCTGAACATGCAGAGATAAATAGTGCTATTATATGGAAAGGGTTTACTTCGGGGATTCATAGTAATGACAAAAAATATAAAATATATGACTAGTGTACTTCAAATGGCAGTGTGTATGGATAATCAGCAATATAAAAATATTCAAATAAAATCATTGGAGATAATTACTATATTGAGTCTTTGTCATCACTATGCGATATGCCACTAGCAACTATCTATATCCATAGTAACCTAATCCTTTACCCCATTAGGGTTTTGTGGTTGTTTATGATAATTGGAAAAAGCAAGTATTTCTCTTTTGAGGACCATACTTATCTGAATATAATTAGGATACTCATTCTTTTATAACAAATGGGAGATTTTTATTTTCCAATTGTATGTATCATCCTAAAAATTAATATAACTTAAAAATGGGATAGATTAATCATAGAAATAACTATTAGTTTTGTTTTGTTTTATTTTTTGTACCAGGGATTGAACTCATGAGTGCTTAACCACTGAGCCACATACCCAACCCACCCACCTTTGTTATTTTGAGACAGGGTTTTGCTAATTTGCTTAGGGACTCCCAAAGTTGTTTAGGCTGGCTGAAAACTTGTGATCCTACTGGCTCAGCTTCCCAAGCCAATAATTATTATTTTAACTAAATAAGATTTATCCCACAAACTGATTCATAAAAGGTATGTAAATGTCATGGAAAGTTGGTGGCATTACAACATGTACTAAAAACAGAGATTTGGGGAGATACAACTTGTGAAAGAAACTAGAGCTTTCCATAACTTTTTTTGTAGAATTTTACAGTTTACTAGAGATGACATACTATAGATTATTTAAAAGTTTTTCTTCTTGAAAAAACAAAAACAGTTTATGAACCTATAAAAATAAAACCATTTTTTGCAGATCACATAACATGAATCACGCTATTTAAAACTCTAGGTATTTCTCCAGATGAAGAGCTAAAGCAATTCTAAGCAGGAAGAGCAAAACAGGTGGTATATAGATATCAGATTTCAAACTATACTACAGAGCAATAGTAACAAAAACAGCATGGTACTAGTACCAAAACAGGCAGGTGGACCAATGGTACAGAATAGAGGACACAGAGATCAATCCACAAAATTACAACTACCTTATATTAGACAAAGGTGCTAAAAGCATGCAATGGAGAAAGGATAGCATCTTCAACAAATGGTGCTGGGAGAACTGGAAATCCATCTGCAACAAAATGAAATTGAATCCCTTTCTCTCACCATGCACAAAAGTTAACTCAAGATGGATCAAGGAGCTAGGAATCAAACCAGAGACTCTGCTTCTAATAGAAGAAAAAGTTGGCCCTAATCTCCATTGCATGGGGTTGGGCTCCAAATTCCTTAATAGGACACCTATAGCACAAGAGTTAAAATCAAGAATCAACAAATGGGACATATCCAAACTAAAAAGTTTTTTCTCTTTTTTTTTTAAAGAGAGAGTGAGAGTGTGAGAGAGAGAGAAAGAGAGAGAGAATTTTTAATATTTATTTTTTAGTTTTCAGCAGACACAACATCTTTGTATGTGGTGCTGAGGATTGAACCCGGTCCGCATGCATGCCAGGCGAGCTCGCTACCGCTTGAGCCACATCCCCAGCCTCAAGTTTTTTCTCAGCAAGAGAAATAATAAGGGAGGTAAATAGGGAGCCTACATCCTGGGAACAAATTTTTACCCCTCACACTTCAGATAGAGCGCTAATCTCCAGAGTATACAAAGAACTCAAAAAGTTAAAAAAACAAAAAACAAATAACCCAATCAACAAATGGGCCAAGGACCTGAACAGACACTTCACAGAGGAGGAAATACAATCAATAAACAAGTACACGAAAAAATGCTCACCATCTCTAGCAATCAAAGAAATGCAAATTAAAACCACTCTAAGATAGCATCTCACTCCAGTAAGAAAGGCAGCCATTATGAAGTCAAACAATAACAAGTGCTGGGGAGGATGTGGGGAAAAGGGTACACTTGTACATTGCTGCTGGGACTGCAAATTGGTGCAGGGCTGGATGGAGATTCCTTGGAATGCTGGGAATGGAACCATCATTTGGCCCAGCTATTTCCCTTCTCAGACTATACCCAAAAGACCTAAAAAGCGCATACTACAGGGACACAGCTACATCAATGTTCATAGCAGTACAATTCACAATAGCTACGCTGTGGAACCAACCCAGATGCCCTTCAACAGATGAATGGATTAAAAATGTGGCATTTATACACTATGGAACATTACTCAGCACTAAAAAATAACAAAATCATGGCATTTGCACTAAATGGATGGCATTAGAGCAGATTATGCTAAGCAAAGTTAGCCAATCCCTAAAAAAACAAATGCCGAATGTCTTCTCTGATATAAGAGGGGTGACTCAAAACAGAGTAGGAAGGAAGAGCATGAGAAGAAGATTACCACAAAACAAGGAAAATAGGTGGAAGGGAAAGGGAGGGAGAAGGGGAATTGCACAGAAGAAGAAAGGAGATCCTCATGGGTTCACAAAATACATATACGATGGTGTGAGGGGGAAAGGAAGAAAAAAAAGAGAGAGAGAGATAAGTGTCACAGTAGAATGGGTAGAGAATAGTGATGGGAGGGGAGGGGAGAAGAGAGGGGGATAGGGAGGGCAGCAGAATACAACTGACACTAGGATTGCTGTATGTATACACATGGATGTATAACCAATGGGATCCTGCTATTTGTACACGTGGAAAAATGAGAATTCATACCCTATTTGAATCAAATGTATGATATGTCAAGATCATTGTATTGTCTTGAGCAACTAATAAAAAAAAAGTCTAGGTAATTAAATAATATATTATAAATAATTTTTTTGTTCAGAATATTTTGTTACAATACTATGGCTTTACCATGTATTGACATGATTTTCCATATTCAAGGTATACTTAAAATACTATGTAATACCTATCTTATATCAAAAATGATGAATTGTGTTCTGGGAAGTTACTGTAAATGAATATGCTCTTTCAATTCATGTATATTTCTTATGATAGAGTGAAAATTTAAAAAAAATAGATGTTGAATTGATAACAATAAAAGTCAGAATGTAATTTGCATCATGAAAAAAATCCATTAGTAGTTTAAAATAAAGAATTATTCAAGAATAAGGCTAATAATAAAGGTATAAATGAAGAAAAGACATTTTAAACTTGTCACTAAATAGGTTGTTTTTGATAGTTAAAATGTTCTAGGACAGGGACATGAGAGAGTAAATCTTGTCATGAATGTTTAGAGGCCTTGCTAAAAATATTAAGTTTTTAAATTTGGCTGTGGTATAAGTAATGGGCAAACTTTTAATGAAAATGTAGTTAATAGTTAAACCCTGACTGCAGACAAGGAGAAGGAAAAATTTCATCATTAAGAGTTTGTCTTAATTCGGCATTGGAAAATCAGTAAAACATCAGAAGTAAATATAATGTTCCTTTATATTCCAAATATACTGATCGAAAAACCTTCATATCACAACTTTAAAATTATTTTCTGTGAGAAGGGTCCCCAAAGTAAACAAGTCTACCATTTCACATAAAGAAATCTTACTATGGTAGAAAGTCTAATATTTTTTAAAGACAATAATAACACTTAAGAGCTTCCAAGAATGGTATGCACAAGGATATTTCAATGGAAGAATCAGAAAAAAAATGATTGAAGGATGTATATTTGAGATAAACGTTGGAGGATTTTGAATGTCTCAGAAGGGAGGTAGCAAATGGGAACTATTTCAGACTTGGGTAATATCTGTTCAAACTGACAGGGACAAACTTGGGGGGAGATCTTAAAAAACAATTAATAGCTTTAAAGTTAAAATAAAGGGTATATGCAGAGTACTAAAAGAAGGCAATTTTGTGAATTGCAGGGTCATCAAATTGGAGATTTATATGGATAAAATATGATATTACAAAATGTGATAGTTTACCATGACAAAATTTAGTCAGAAATCTTGTTAATGATCAAAGAAAAACATTAAAATTCTCATTGAAAGAGTAAAATTGAATAAAACAAATTCTCTCTTTCAAACACAATTAGTAAATTAAAAATGGGATTATATTACTGCTAGCAGTAGCTTTGATGAGTTGCTTATTTTTTTATGGAACTCTTGAAAATTCTAAAAGAAAAAAATTACAGTGAAGAAATTAAGAGGTTATTACATAACACCTTGCTGGGGGACAGTTTATATTGAAAAACAAAAATTTCTATAACTTTAAAAAGTATTGATGCAAAGGGATAAACAAAAATAAAAACAAAACTTCATGCTGGAATAATTTTGACTCAGTAATAAATAGAATTACTACTATGGAAAATCACTTTGCAAATTATTTTCTTTAGATTTGTTTTTATTTATAAGAAATATGTGATTTTCTCTTGTAATATGAGTATACATTAAAGATAGTTTCAATACAAATTTTTTCCCAACAGCCTCAGGTACAGATGTACATGTACTAATTTGAACAGCATCAGAATATCTTACAGAACACTTATATGGTCTGATTCAAATTAGGCTTCACCTAATGCTCATGCATTTGCCCTATCTTCAGAGCTACGGAAAAAAATAATAAAAATAAAATTTATAGCAACTTTTTTTTTTTTTTGCTATGGGATATAAGGTAGCAGAAGAGCTACCTCATGAAGCAACAGCTCTTAGCTGCATTTTACTGGGTTAATATACTTGACTCCCAACTGCTATGAGTATTGGCTCCCAAATGCTGCACCTAACCATTTTTTTTTTAATTGATGGGAATAACCTATGAACTCATTTTCCCATCCCAAACCTCCTAGGACATTCTACTGCTAAATGTGGACTTGTAAATAAAATTTATTTACTAATCCAATTCCCCTGCTTCACGGGGAGATGGGCACTGTGCAGTGGTTAAGAATCAAAACTCTCTCCTTTGGATCACACTAAGGCTGACACTCCATCACTTTTTATCTCTTTCTCCTTTCATAACCTGCTCTATTTCATGACTTAGATCTTTATACTGAAGATTGGTCAATCTTTTATATTCATTTATTTTTATTCATCTATGACAACAGAATCCATTACAATTCTTATTACACATATAGAACATATATTTTCATATCTGTGGTTGTATACAAAGTATATTCACACCAATTCGTGTCTTCATACATGTACTTTGGATAATAATGTCCATCACATTCCACCATAATTTCTAATTGCATTCTCCTTCCCTTCCCCTCCCACCCTCTGCCCTATCTAGAGTTAGTCTAGTCTTACTCCATTATGAATCTCCTTAATTTAGAGAAAACAGTCAGCATTTGGTATTGTGGGATTTGCTAACAGCATTATCTTCTCTAACTCCATCCATTACCTGCAAATGCCATGATTTTTTTCTCTTTTATTGCTAAGTAATATTCCATTGTGTATATATGTCACATTTTTTAATCCATTCATTTATTGAAGGGCATCTAGGTTGTTTCCACAAGTTAACTATTATGAATTGTGCTGCTATAAACATTGATGTGGCTGTGGCCCTGTAGTATGCAGTTTTTAAGTCCTTTGTAGACCTAGGAGAGGGATAACTGGGTCAAATGGTGGCTCCATTCTCAATTTTCCAAGAAATCTCCAAACTGCTTTCCATATTGACTACAGAAATTGGCAGTCCCACCAGCAATATATGAGTGTACCTTTTTCTCCACATCCTTGCCAACACTTATTGCTGTTGATAGCTGTCATTCTGCCTGGAGTGAAATGAAATCTTAAGAGTAGTTTTGTTTTCATTTCTCTAATTGCTACAGATGGTGAACATTTTTTCATATATTTGATGATTGATAGTATATCCTCTTCTGAGAAGTGTCTGTTCAGGTCCTTGGCCTATTTATTGATTGGGTTATTTGGGTTTTTTTTTTTTTTGGTGTTTAACTTTTGAGTTCTTTATATACCTTAGAGATTGATGCTCTATCTGATGTGTTAGGAGTAAAGATTTGCTCCCAAGATGAAGGCTGTCTATTCACCTCACAGATTGTTTCTTTTGCTGAGAAGATACGTTTTAGTTTGAGTCATCCCATTTATTGATTCTAGATTTTAATTCCTGTGCCCTCTTCAGTCAGCTATGCAGCTTCCCCCTTGATTTTATTTTATTTTTTTCTGTTTTCTATCTACAAGAGTCTTATTAAGGAAGTTGGGGCCTAATCACACTTGATGGAGATTAGGGCCTAATTTTTCTTCTATTAAATGCAGTGTCTCTGGTTTTATTCCTAGGTCCTTGATGCATTTTGAGTTGAGTTTTGTGCATGGTGAGAGATAGGGGTTTAATTTCATTTTGTTGCAGATGGATTTCCAGTTTTTCCAGCACCACTTGTTGAAGAGGCTATCTTTTCTCCAATGCATATTTTTGGTGCCTTTGTTTAAAATAAGATAATTGTAATTCTGTGGGTTAGTCTTTGTGTCCTCTATTCTGTACCATGGGTCTACCAGTCTGTTTTGGTGCCAATACTATGCTGTTTTTGTTACTATTGCTCAGTAGTATAGTTTTAGGTCTGGTATAGTGATGCCACCTGTTTCACTTTTCTTGCTAAGGGTTGCTTTAGCTATTCTGGGTCTCTTATTTTTCGAGATGAATTTCATGACTGCTTTTTCCATTTCTATGATGAATGTCTTTGTGATTTTGATCGGAATTGCGTTAAATCTGTATAGTGCTTTTGTTCGTATGGTCATTTTGATAATATTAATACTGCCTATCCAAGAGCAAGGTAGATCTTTATATCTTCTAAGGTCTTCTTTGATTTATTTCTGTAGGGTTCTGTAATTTTAATTATATAGATCTTTCACCTCTTTCATTAAGTTGATTCCCAAGTATTTTATTTATTTATTTATTTTTGTGTGTGGCTATTGTCAATGAGGTAGTTTTCCCCGTTTCCCTTTCTGAGGATTTGTCACTGATATACAGAAATGCCTTTAATTTATAGGTGTCAATTTTATATCTTGCTACTTTGCTGAATTCATCTACTTGTCTTAGATGTCTTCTGGTGGAACTTTTAGGGTCTTCTAGGTATAGAATCATATCATCAGCAAATAGTGCCAATTTGAGTTCTTCTTTTCCTATGTGTATACCTTTAATTTCTATCATCTGTCTAATTGCTCTGGTCAGTGTTTCAAGAAATATGTTAAATAGAAGTGGTGAAAGAGGGCATCCCTGTCTTGTTCCAGTTTTTAAAGAGAATGCCTTCAATTTTTCTCCATTTAGGATGATGTTGGCCTGGGGCATAGCACAGATAGCCTTTATGATGTTGAAATATGTTCCTGTTATCCCTAATATTTCTTGTGTCTTGAACATGAAAGGGTGCTGTCTTTTGTCAAATGCTTTTTCTGCATCTATTGAGAGGATCATAAGATTGATATCTTTGAGTCAATTGATGTGATGAATTACATTTATTGCTTTCAGTATGTTGAACCAACCTTGCATCCCTGGGATGAATCCCACTTGATTGTGGTGCATGATCTTTTTGGTATGCTTTTGTATTTGATTTACCAGAATTTTATTGAGAATTTTTGCATCTATGCTTATTAGAGATATAGGTCTAAAGTTTTTTTTTTTTTTTTTTTTTTTTTAATGTGTCTTTGCCTGGATTTGGAATCAGGGTGATATTGGCCTCATAGAAAGAGTTTGGAAGTGCTCCTTCTTTTTCTATTTCCTGAAATAAATTAAAGAATATTGGTATTCGTTCTTCTTTAAAGGTCTTGTAGAGCTTGGCTGTGTATCCATGTGGTTCTGGGCTTCTCTTGGTAGGTAGTCTTCTGATGGTGTCTTCTATTTCATCACTTGAAATTGAACTGTTTAAATTATCTATATCCTCCTGATTCAATTTGGGCAAATTATATGACTCTAGAAATTTATCTACGTCTTCAATATTTTCTATTTTATTGGAGTACAGGTTTTCAAAATAATTTCTAATTATCATCTCTATTTCTGTAGTGTCTGTTGTGATATTTCCTTTTTCATCACATAAGTGAGTAATTTGAATTTTCTTCCTCCTTCTTTTCATTAGCATGGCTAAGGATCTGTCAATTTTATTTATTTTTTAAAGGAACCAACTTTTTGTTCTTTAAATTTTTCAATTGTTTCTTTTGTTTCAGTTTTATTGATTTCAGCTCTGATTTTAATTATTTCCTGTCTTCTGCTGCTTTTGGTGTTGATTTGTTCTTCTTTTTCTAGGGCTTTGAGATTTAATGTTAAGACATTTATTGATTTTTTTCTTCTTTTAAGGAATACACTCCATTCAATAAACTTTCCTCTTAGAACTGCTTTCAGATTTTGATATGTTGTATCTGTATTCTTATTTACCTCTAAAATATTTTTTTAATCTCCTCCTCTATGTCTTCAGCAACCCATTGTTCATTCTTCAGCATATTATTTAGTCTGCAGTTGTTGAGGTGAATTTTATTTCTTACTTTATCATCGATTTCTAATTTCAATCCATTATTATGTGATAGAATATAGAGTAGTATCTCTACTTTTTATATTTGCTATGAATTGCTTTGTGGCATAGAATTGGTCTATGCCACAAGGAGAAGGATCCATGTGCTGCTGAGAAGAAATTGTATTCTCTCGTTTAAAGATGAAATATTCTATATATGTCAGTTAAGTCTAAGTTATTGACTGTATTATTGAGTTCTGTAGTTTCTTTGTTCAGTTTTTTATTTTTAAAGATCTAGTGTTGAAAGAGGTGTGTTAAAGTCACCCAAAGTTATTGTATTGTGGTCTTGAACTTGAGAAGAGTTTGTTTGATGAACATAGCTTCTCCATTGTTTGGGACATGTATATTTATAATTGTAAGTTTTGTTAGTGTATGGTTCCCTTGAGTAGTATGTAGTGTCCTTATTTATCCTTTTTGATTGAATTTAGCTTGAAGTCTATTTGATATGAGGATGGAAACCCACTGCTTACTTCCGTAGTTCATGTGAGTGGAGTGATTTTTCCCAATATTTCACCTTCAGACTGTGGATGTCTTTTCCTATGAAATGAGTCTTGTGGAGGCAGCATATTGTTGGGTATTTTTTAATCCAATCGGCTAGTCTATGTCTTTTGATTGGTGAGTTTAGGCCAATAACATTCAAGGTTATTAATGAAACACGATTTGTATTCCAAACCATTTTTGTTTAATTTTGGTATTTAACATGACTTGGTTTCTCCTCTGATTAGTGTAATAACTCCCTCTGCTGATTTTCATCATTGTTTTTCAACTCCTCTTTGTGGAATATTTTGCTGAGGATATTCTGTAGTGCAGGCTTTCTAGCTGTAAATTCTTTTAACTTTTGTTTATTATGGAAGGTTTTCATTTCATCATCAAATCTAAAGCTTAGTTTTACTGAATATAAGATTCTTGGTTGGCATCCATTTTTCTTTCAGAACTTGTTATATGTTGTTCCACGATCTCCTGGCTTTGAGGGTCTGGGTTGAAAAATCTGCTGAGATACAAATTTATCTCTCCCTATATGTGATCTGATTCCTTTCTCTTGCAGCTTTTAAGATTCTATCCTCATTATGTATGCTAGGCATTTTCATTATAATGTGACTTGGTGTAGATCTGTTGTAATTTTGTACATTTGATGTCCTATAAGCCTCTTGTATTTGGTTTTAAAAATTTGTTCTTAATGCTTGGGAAATTTTCTGATATTATCTCATTGAATAGCTTGTTCATTCCTTTGGTTTGAAACTCTGTGCCTTCCTCTATCCCAATAACTCTTATGTTTGGTCTTTTTGATCCTGTCACATAATTCTTGGATGTTCAACCTGTATTTGCTCTCTTATCTCTTTTTTGGAGTGGTCAATATTTGCCTGTATTTACTCATTTAGGTCATTCTTTAATTCACAGATCATTTTATTTATGAACCTTCTGAACTCCTTCTCTGACATTTCATCAACTTTACTGTTCATGATTTCTGTTATTATAGTGTCCTGGTTTGTTTGGGGCACTTTCCTCCTTTGTTTTTCATGTTGTCTATGTGTCTTCTTGCAATGTGGATCTGAGATATTACAGTTTCTTCCCTATATTCTTGTAGTACTCATGCAGATTGTAACTCTCCTTGATATTGGGCTTCCATACCCTACTGGTGTCCCTCAATATAGGCTACTGCATCTAAAGGTGGTGACAGCAATAGCTGAGGTAACTCCAGATAATAGTTAAGGTGCCCCAAGATGGAAGCAATGTCTTACAGAGATGGGGCTGAAAGGGTGGGCCTCATATTCCCTTTGGAATGCCTGCTCTGAGATGCAGCTGCTTCTAGGCCTTGTCTGTTTTCAAAAAGTTAGGGGCTACTGGGTGGGGAAGGCTATGGAAATGACTGCAGTGTCCCAAGATAGAAGTGAGTTAAGCTTAGGCTCCCAGGTGAGGGGGAGCAAACTTGGACCTACCCTGGACCTGGGTCCTGCACAAGTCATTGTGGATGGATCTGGGCCAGGCCTGGGCTCTTGTGGTAGTCTGCTAGTCAGAAGAGATGGTCCTGTGCCAGAGGCTGGACTTGAGCTAGGTGCCTGCTAGTGGAGGGGTGGACCAAGGCCTACTGAGAGCCTGGGTCCCATGTGGGCTGGTGTGGGCAGATCTGGGGTGGGCCTGGGTTCTGTGGTAGTCTGCTGGTTGGAAGAGGCAGTCCTGTGCCAGAGGTGGGCTCTGCTGAGTGTCTGCTTAGCAGGTGGAGGGGTGGACCTGAACCTATTGTGAGCCTGGGTCCCATGCTGGCTGGTGTGGGTGGATATGATTGGTCAACCTTGTGTACTGGAATTTCTGTCTCAGACTTTATTCTAGGAAATTCACCCAAAAGGATAATTTTTCATAGTGCATGTAGACACTGCACAATAATAATATTTCATCCCTCACTTGCAATGGGAGCCCCTCTGTGCTCTCACTCCAATACTTCTCTATTGTTTTGGGGTTCAAGACACTCTGAGATCCTCCCAGTATATATGTGTTAGAGACTCTGGAAGTAAAGTGTGTTTGTGTGTGCACAGGGAGTGAAGGATCAGTGCTTTTTGGGTCAAACTTTATAGATATGAGAAAGAATGCCATAGATGAAGTATTCTTGCTTCTCTCTTCCTCCCCTTTTCCTGCCCATGGACTTCTGAGAGAGGAAAAGGAGATAGAGTCTTTATTTTCTCCACTAAATACATCTTGAAATACATTGAGATACGAAGCAATCAGCTTGTCAAAAAGGGAATATGTTTGCTATTATTTATCTTGTCTTTTTTGTCTCTCTCTGTCTTCTCTCTTTCTCTATCTCTATTTACTTTCAGAGTTTCAGAGATAACAAACTCAATTAATGACAAACTATTTTGGATAGTTTTTGTGAATATAAGAATAGTTCATTTTTCCACAATAATTATTGTTCTATAGGTAATAAGTAGGGGAAGTAAGAAGATTTTGGAGGGAAGAAATTTTAAATTAGAAAAGAATTAAACTAAATCAATGTAATAAAAGGAAACACATGGAGAAATGATACACATGTATCCTATCAAAGGATACCCTCATAGATAGAAACCAAATTGTCATAGAAGGGGCTCAGGCATACTTTAGAATTATTGGAGACAGGTGGCTAAATAAGACTATGTGTGAGAGATGAACAATCTTGTGGGTAAGGATCCATCTTCTTTGGAGGGAGGATCAAACTATATGCAAAGACAATGCCTCATTTCAAAAGATATGCCACCATTCTGAGCACCATTCCATTCCATCTCTTAAGTCATACAAAATTGCCTGAATCATATAATGATTCAGACTAAAGATGAAAGAATTACTTTCTGGAAAAGAGTGATTGGGATCATAATAATGCATTGCTTTTTAGCCTGTTTGAAGCAAGCAGGGAAAGTAAAAAAGTAAACTTAAAGGCTTAGGATACATGTTAGACATACAGGAAAGCATTCAGTTTTAAATGAGTTTTAGGGGAAATGATTTTAGCCATGTAAGTGAACAGATCTAATAACCTCTGATAATATTAAAAGCATTTTTAGTTACTAAAAAGATATTTTATAATTTTATTTAATTTTATTTGCTGTTTTCTTATTTCTGTTTGTAGAAAACATCTATCCTTTTAGACTGAGTTGTGCACTGAGAATCCTTAATCCTCACAGGAGACCGGAGGTGCCTACGGGGAACAGGAGATAACAGTAAAACAAAAGACAGGACAGGAGTGATAGAAAATGATGTATATCTTGCCAACTGCTACAGAACTGTTTATAGTGAGACAACTCCCAATGACTCCTGCAAAAGCAAAAAGAAAGGGAGCTGCACGGTGCGAACAGAAACAGCAAAGAAGAAAATGAGCAGAACAGATGGGGTAAAAAAAGAGGCCTTCAACTTTGTTAATTCTTTTAATCTGTCCATCTTGAAATTTTTCCTCCTTAATTTTCAATACACTTTGTGTCAAAGTAAAAGAACTAGATCATTACCTAAAAGACTAAGATGAAGGAGTTAACTGGCTTCCATCTTGGAATCAGAAAAATGAACATCTACCTTTCTGTTCCTCATAGATAACAAAGCTCAGGCAAGCTCAGGAGCATACGCAGCAGGAGTCAGGACTGCTCGTGTGCAGTACTCCTCAGGTGCAGCTGCACTGAAGGAAAAATGATGCTGTTTAGGCTAATGAGATAAAACACAATAAAGGCCAATGTAACCCAGCAGAAAGGGTCCTAAATGCACAGATCTATCAGCTGCTGTCTCTTTCTCCATCTGGTCTTATTTTTTTTTCCTCTGTATAATTTGTTCATTTCCCTACAGTCCCCCCTTAACATTTTCTGATTCTGGGCCAAGCTGATATTGATTATTTATTGTGAGTGTCCTAAAACTGATAAAATTTGATTTTCTCCTATTCACGAGTCCTAAAATGAAATTAACTATGTTTTTCAAATCTTAAAATTCATATAAGACACCCTCATCAGAATAAGTGAATTAGTTAATTCCAGTTGAACTTTGTGACCTGGTGTTTTTTATTAGCATTTGTGTTATAATTATGGTATATGATGGAGTAAGTGGTCTATAATAACGTGAGAGTCTAAGCATCTAACAATGACATATTATCTGCTGTCCCTGTTTTTCTGCCTAGTGAGCATAACTATATGTAACATATATAACATATATATATAATATATATGTAACATATATATATATATATATATATATATATATATATATATATATATGAGCTTGATTAGCCTTAAAGAAAATGAAATTATGGCACTGGCTGCTACATGAATAGTACTGGAGAACGTCATGCAAGTGAAATAAACCAGCCTCAGAAAGTCAAGGGTCAAATGTTTTCTCTATATATACTGAAGCTAGAGCAAAAAGGGTAAAAGAAACATGTGAAGGATAATCTCATGAAAATAGAGATCAGTGGAGTAGAGGAAGGGGGCAAAGTGGGAGGGTAGAGGAACATGAAAAGGGAGGAACTGCAGAATGAAATGGGCCAAATTATGCTATATACATATATGAATATAGCACTGAGAATTTCATCTATTTGTGTATCTATAAAGCAAAAATTTAAAAATTTTTTGATTGGTCAATAGAAGGAAGGCTAGGGATTAGAAAAGGGAAAAAATGGAGGAGGGAGGAGATGAAAAGATGAAATATTGGAGACTGAAATGGAGCAAATTCGATTCTATGATTATGACAAAATGAACCCTAACATTGTGTATAATACACTAATATAAATATTCTAAAATGCATCATATGAATATATCACATAATTTTACATAATCAATTTTATTTTCTTTAGTTTTACTATGTTTTACATTATCATTTCATTTATTATTTAATAATTTTTTGAGATATAATTGATACTAAAAATTATCCAACATGGGGATGTAGCTCAATGGTAAAGTACTTGCAATAGCCTGTATGAAGCCCTCTGTTCAATCTCCAGCAGCACAAAACAAACAAACAAACAAACAAAATACAATTTAATGAGCTTGAGCATTTGTATCCCTCCTGCCTTTTATTTTATTTTTTAAAATTATTCCCATGGCTAATTCTTTCAATATTACACAGACCAGGAGTGTTCAGAGACAATATCACTGTCTTCTAACAGATGATAGAAAGAATTCAGCATTTTAAATGTGTGTCTTTATCATTTTCTTTCAATTAAATTTAGTCTGCACATATGAGAAAATTACCAGTTTTCTTCTTTTCACCTCTTCTTATAGTGAATAAATAAAGTGATTTATTGATATTGAAATAACCTTATTTCACCCACATCATGTATATATTTCTTTATATATTCTGGATCATATTTGCTAATACTGATTGATGGTATTCCTGTTTAACTTAATGAGAAAAATCTATGTCTAGTATGCTTTTCTGTTAATGTTTTGGTGTAGTTTTGTTTTCAGTTTAAGGCTCTTTTTCATGGAGAGGAAGAACCTATTCATACCTATTTGTCATGGTTACTCTTTGTTTCCCAGAGGCCTCCACTGTAAGTAGTGCTTTTTCAGGCCTCAGGACACTTTGTTAGGAGTACTTGAAAAGGTTCATAAATAAGAACCTCTAAATGCCGCACTGATCACTCACACCTTTGATCTCCAGGGATTCTATATTCGCTTATCAGCTACACCAAGCCTTGAGTACTTCTTTCTCTCTTTTAACAAGTCCTGGTTTCTTCTTAGGTTTTAGGATAATTGTTTTTCTTTAAATCTCTGTTACCAATGAGTAAAACAAAACTCATGGGTCTTCAACCCCTTAGCTTTGTTTTTGTTGTTATGAAGAATAAAGGAATGTTCTTTACCTCCCTCTCAGTCCTACCTTTAAAAAGGAATCCTTGGAAGTTCATCTGTTTAATATTCCCGGCTCCTGGCAAGTGCCCCATTGTTTAAGATGATTAAGCATGCAGTGCATAAGATGAGAACTAATTATCTTCTCTCCTCAAACCAGGATGTAACCTGGGCTAAATGGATATGTACCTTCCATCTCCTCCATAAGAAAAGAACCCTTCATTCTCATCACTAGTAAGTATTTTTTTTTCATAGAAGTTCTCTTGCCTTCTCTACTATTTATTGCTCATTTGATACCTATAGGAAATAGAATATCCCATTATTGTTTTGAGAGGTTTTGGGAAGCAAAATGGAGACATATATTATTTTCTGAATGGTAAAGATATTGCATTTCTGAGTAACTGTGTTCTATATTTTATTCCACCCAATAAACCTAACTGTAGGTGAAATGGAAAAAATTAAGGGTCTTCCTATAATCTCTTACATTGTCAGTGGCACACTATGAAACCACATGTCATGTTAGTTCAACCAATTTTACATTTCATATAACTATATCAAAATTCTTCAGATTGTATGATTAAAACATTTTGGAACTATGAATTTTTGCCTTTGAATAATTCACTTATGTATTTTAGAAGGAAATTAGAAAATAATGCTTTTGAGATGTAAACCACATATTATTTTGAACTATGAAAATTTAAAATAGATATCAGAAAAGTTATATGATGCTTTTCTCACTACCTTTTTATTAAATATAAGAAATAAGATAAAATACAAAGTGATCATATTAGTATTTATCTCAAATGATAAAGCATCTGAAAATTTTGTCCTAAATTATATTTTTTTTCTTTGTGTGTGTGTGTTTGTGTTTGTGTGTGCTGGGGATAGAACCCAGGGCCTTGTGCATATGAGGCACTCTACCAACTAAGCTACGGCCCCAGCCCATGAGACCTATATTGAAACCCCTAATTGCCCTATAATTATTAACTACATAATTAAGAAATGTGAACCGTTTTGAAGTACAGGTGTACTTTAAAATCATGACACACTTAAGCAGTTTAAGATTCAAGGATGAATTCCCACCCTAAAACACAGAGGAGGACTTCATAAAATTGTAAATAAATACTATGTATCTGGGTTTCTCTTTGCAGAGGCATTTAGTAATACTCACTGACCTGTTATAACAATATTTTGTATTATTTATTTCCAGGTGCTCTAATAAAATTATTTATTACTATCACTAAAACATTTTTATAATTAATACCAGAAAAATGAATATTAGATATGTAGTCAGCTGGCTTATCAATTTGAGCAGAGACTTTGGTAATGTTTTATGACATTTCAGCATAATTTAGAAATAAATCTTTAGTGAGAACAATGGATTCTAGTAATGTACCAGAAAGAACAGGGTAATTGAGCAACTGGATTAGTAGATGAAAAAATATTCAAAGTTTTGGTATGCTTCACGAAGGCTAATCTTTCTGCAGCAAATTGTTAAAGTAATTGACTTATATGTGAACCTCTAAAAAGATCTGCTTCTTAGAATCATAGAATAATATTGAACATTTGAAATAATCTAGTATAATCTTCTATTCTAGAGGTAAAAACAAATGTGGACTAACAACGGTGAAAGGCCTCTCAATTGATATTTGTAGTAGAGGAAGTCATAAGACTCTGTAGCCTCTCTCTTAAGAAATTCATAAAATTGGTAAAGTTTTAGGTGATTCATTTTGAGACTTAAAATATAATGTTAGTGTACATGTCTGAAAAGGAATATGTCACCTAAATATCCAAATAAAAACTGTGCATATTACAACAGATGAGTATTTAAACTGTGGTTCAGAAACTAGATTAATAACATAGGTAACTGCAATATAACTTCTTTTAGAA
The DNA here is from genome assembly GCF_021218885.2 of Marmota monax. Lineage (NCBI taxonomy): Eukaryota > Metazoa > Chordata > Mammalia > Rodentia > Sciuridae > Marmota > Marmota monax. The sequence continues at coordinate 11,594,129 of NW_026693153.1, forward strand.
AGAAAGCAATGCTACTAACTCAATCTAAAATTGATAAAATATGTAAAATACATAAAATTCAGTTATATTCATTTAACTACATATATATTATATTATTGGTAACATTCTAAATTTGTTTTCAAAACTTACAAATTTAAAATGCTTTTATTCAGAATTTTCAATATCAATATAATTTAAAAGTCTATGTATTTTAATGTTTATTAATTATTTTAAAATATAAAGTCCAAATAAAAATGTGAATCAAGTGTAAATTTTATAAATGTATTAAAAAAATATATAGATAGATAGATAGATAGAAGCATGGTTGGCATGCATTTTAAATGTATTTTATATGTGTTATGACACAGAATAAATAATTGAATAATAATAATGTGATATGTAACAATAACTGTGGGATTTGACTTAGAAAGTACTACTAGTATTATTACAAAATGAAGGAAATGGTTGAATTGCTTTGCTTGTCCATAAACTAACATCCATCAAATGTGTTTTGTTAGTTAATTTTTAGTTAAGATGTGAAGTTCATTTTATTTTTTCAAATTATGTGCCAGATATTAACAGAGTGACAAAATGTTAGTTCTTCTCTTCAGGATGGCTTGTATTTACCATTGGGTAATATTATTTTATCCAATAGAATAATGCAAAACAAAGACACTAGGAAGGAAAGAAGGAAGGAAGAAAATACACACTTCTAATAGGAAGTATAACAAATATTAATCCTTTTAAAAGACAGTCTCAGGCTGGGGATGTAGCTGAATGGTAGATTGCTTGCTTGGCATATGTGAGCACCTGGATTCAATCCGTACCCTGCCCCTCCACCAAAAAAAAAAAAAAAAAAAGTTTAAAAAGTTGAGGTATTAAATGAAATGCAGGAATCTCTAGTATAGTTTGCAGATGAATGATGAACAACTTATTAGTCAACCTTATATCGCTGTAACAAGTAACTGTAATTATTAATTCACAGTGTTGAAGGTTCCTGTCCATGATCATCCAGACTGGAAAGAGAAAATAGAGAAAGCGAGACAAGGATCTTGGAATCCCCTTCCAGCATGTAGCCTCAGTGACCTAAAACCACCTATTAGGCCCTACCTTTTAAGATTTCCACCATCTCCCAATAATGCCACTCTGGGGAATAAGCATTCAACATGTGGGCTGGGGGGTGATATTCCAGACCCAACTTTTAGCAAACAAGTAAAAAAATTGAATTAGAGAATTTGTTCAAGAAATCCTTATCTTCTTTAGTGTGAACCTGGACATGTTATGAATTCTCCAGGCTCAGTTTATTCATATTAAATTGTATATAATGCAACTGCTTTGATTTCCATGTTTTTGTGATACCTATAAAATCAAGAATATAGAAATGCTTTATATACTTAAAATTAGAAACTGTATTCACTGTCAAGTATTTTCCAAACATTACAAGATTGAATATTTTCTTTCATATGCGGAAGAGAGAGAGAGAGAGAGAGAGAGAGAGGGAGGCAAAAATAAAAGAGGCCCTTATGGAAACAGAAGGAAGATCAGTCTTGGGGATGGAGAGGAAGGGAGTGGCGACTTGGGGAAGTACCCAGAAAAAAATCTACCAAATTATGCTAGGTCCATGTATAAACATACCATAATGAATCATATATATATATATATATATATATATATATATATATATATATATGATTTACATACATATATATATATGTATATATACATATATACACATACACATAAACACACACACACATATATATATACATAATTATAATATACTATTTAACAATAACAAGAACAATAAAAGGAAGACAATACAGTAAAGCAAGTGGATCAGGGTGAGGTAGGAGAGGTAAGAAAGGGATGGTACTGGGGAAACAGATTGATAAAATATTCTGTATGTATAAATATGGCATAATAATCACAATATCATGTATATTATAATGCACTAATTAAAAAATAATTTTCCATACATTAAAATCCATTCAACTCTTTATAGCTCTATTATGATATTTGCATGTACTTAATCACTGAAAATGTTCTTTTTTTTAAAGATGGTATATAAAAATATTTTAACTTAAAATGTCTGATTTAATGATGTTTGGGGTATAAAATACATGGTATATTTAGATATAATAAATTCCTGAATCATATTGTCATTTTGAGTATTAAAAAAAGATAACATGCAAATTAGTTAAGCTAAATTATATTAGATACTCAGTATAATGTTAAAATTAATTATTAGATACTGAGTATAATGTTATAATTATAGTCAAGTATCATTCTTAATAGAAGAGCACTTTTTAATTCTTTTGGCATTAATAGGAGATTCAAATTCAATGCTTTCTCCCCATAATATATAAAACAACTTTTGCTTAATGAGTGTTTACTTTTCAGTAAAGAACCTGAATACTTTGTCATTGATAGTGAAAGGTAATTTAAAAATACCTCTAGTATTTTTGTTTTCTTTTTACTAGAAACCAAAAGGTAACACCATGATTTAACTAGCCTATGTAATACTTTAAAGTTGGTAATCACCCTTGTTCTATAGTGCCAAAGTTATTGGGTAAAGGCCTTATAATTTTGTGATTTAATAAAAAAATCATCCTCTTGAAAGCCCTCAAACTTGTTTTTTATGTGAAGTATGTATTTAGATGACTCTATGTAGTGCTGCATAATAAAAAATTAAAGAATACCAGCTGGAACCAAGACCTGCATAAAGGTTTTACTGAATTTGTATTCTGTTATTTACTTGAATATCATCACTTTTAAATTCAGTTTATGCAAAATACAAAGACCTTAAAAGGAAAAACAAATATAATTAATAGATTTTTGTATATATAATTTTTTCAACATTTTCATGAAAGGCAATGTTTTAATATTAAAGAAAATGAAACATGAAATAGAATTCATCCTTAATAATAATCATTTAATATTTGAAGTAAAAATATCTACTACTTGTGAAGTTCGCATTTCTAGGGATATCTAAGAAAATGACTCATTTTACACTCAAATTGTATTTGAAATAATTGAATATGAAATTAGATATGGACAAAATTCTCATTTGAGTAATATCTTTCAAGTTTTTGATATCAGAATTTTTGTACTTTGTACAACTCTTATAAATTTGGACTTTTATTTATATTGTCTTTTAGCATTTTTGACTATATTTTGTATAGTTACTACATATATGAGCCAGGCAAAGGAAATTACTGTATTAGTTAGGTCACACACTAGGCGATGTAAGTACCTGTTAGAAAGTCATAAAAATCTCAAAATGTTGCACTGAAAAGGGTGTAAAAATTGTTTGATGCTGTTGAATTTTTTATTGAATGAAAATCTACATTGATTTAATCACATAAGCATAATGCAATCATAATTACCTTGGAGCTACTGGGCAGGAGGTAGAATTTAGAGTTTTCACTATTCTTTTTTCCACTCATATCTTTACTCCCACCCTAATGAGGCCTTGGAGGAACCAATTCCAAAGTAACTCTGTAGCCAGTTTGATAAATCCGAACTACAGAGATATGAAGTACAAATTGATGGTCACACAGTTATTTAGTGAAAACCTTCATTGGAATTTATTTGTCCAAGTGCTATACGTGCTGTCCTTACTTCTTCATTGCCTAAAATTAGTAGGTGATGCTTTATTCTTACCAAGAAAGCTTCTCAGCAGTAGATTTGATCCTATTTTCTATTTCTTTTTATATGACTTTCTGTGGGGACATGGCAAAAGAGAAGCAGGAAGAAATGAAACATGATACAGAGTGGAGTAGCTCATACATTTCCTAGAAAACACCAATTTGCTTTTCAGGCTAGTTAGTTGTAAGTTAAAGGATATAAGTGTTAATTTCTTTAAATTTACACAAAATTGCCACTTTTCACCTTCTTACTTGTACCATACAGTTACATTCTGCTGCTTAAACTTCATGTTCTTTAACTTGGTCCTCCCATCTGACAACACAGCATATATATTGAATTGCAAATGCAAATCAAATAATCACCTTGTACTGGATGGGATCCAAGGAGGTCTTCAAAAGGGAAAAGGGGAAATCAATTCAGCTTTTGAGGGTTCTTGATTCACACCACAGAAAGAAATTTCAGAATGAGTCAAATGAGGCAGCAGTACAGGGGCTGGGAATGTGGCTCAAGAGGTAGCTCACTCTCCTGATGTGCGTGCGGCCCGGGTTTGATCCTCAGCACCACATACAAACAAAGATGTTGTGCCTGCTGAAAAACTAAAAAATAAATATTAAAAATCCTCTCTCTCTCTCCTCTTTCTCTCTCTCTCTCTCTCTCTCTCTCTGTCTCTGTCTCTTAAAAAAAAAGAGGCAGCAGTAGAGATTTATTCAATGATGTAAGATTTACTCAGAAAAGCAAATGATAGAACTGAATACACACTCAAAGACTTAGTGCAGGTAGTCCAGAATGAGACAGGATTTTGGGGTGCCTCAGGCTTCTTCTGTTATAAGAAACCTTGTAAATGGTAAGCATGAGAAGCATCTGGGTGGCATCAGGACAAGATCTCCATCCCTTTAAAGAGTATCAAGTTTGCCATGGTTATCTGGCTCTTCTCAGAATCTTCAGTTGATGTTATCTACCTAATAGCACCTGGACTGCACCCATATCATGGATCTCTAGCAATATCTATTTGCAGACTTTTTTAAATGAGCCTAAAAATACATTTGGCAGTGGCTGGGTTTGTGGCTAAATGGTTGAACACTTGCCTAATGTGTGGGACACTGAGTTTGATCCCCAGAACCACATAAAAATAAATTAAATAAAGGTCCATTGACAACTAAAAAAATTTTTTAAAGTACATTCTTCAAACTAACAAAGTATATAGCCACTAATTAACTGAGTTTAAATAACTTTGCTGGACCATTTAAGAAATCAAGCATGGAGAAATACAGGTCTTGGGATGAAAGTGAGGATTTTTTTTTTTGAGTTTATGGTGTTTTTAAATATAAAACTATAAATTGATCAATTTGTTCATTCATTTTCCTTCCTTTCTTCCTCCCCTGTTTGTCTCCTTTCTACCCATCCATATTTCTTCTTTCCTGCTTCAATCTCACTCCCCTACTTGACTACCTTCACTAGTTCTCAACCACACTTGGATTAAAATTAGATGTATCTCAGGTCTCTTTCAAAATGCTAGATTAGTCCTTCATTTTCCTGGCTTGCTAGACTGTAGAACATTTTCAGATTTTTAAATGAACAAACATCCTTTGTACTCAACTTTGCCTGGAATAATCTTTCCCAGATCTCTGCATAGTTGATTCCTTCTTGTCAAAGTCACCTCTTTAGAGGGAACCCTTCTAACTACCCAGTCTCAGGAAATCACAAACAACTCTGTCTTTTCATGCCACTTTCATTCACTATGTAGTGAGGTATGCTCCGTGTATTACAGTGTGTACTATCTCATTTGTTTATTCATTGGCTTCTCCCCAAAGTATAGATTTAGGCCATTCTTTTTTGATGTAGTTGTTGTCGTTGAATTTTTATACCACAGTGGGTACTTAATGAGCATTTATCAACAAGTTATATAGATGAACATCCATCTGGTTTGATATGATATTCGTATTCTACATAAGCTCAATAGTCATATACGTCTCTCACCACTTATACTAAAGTACAAACTCAAACCTAGAACTGTACCTATATCTGTATCATTTCCGAGACCTTAGTATTACAATAAACAAGTGCCTTACACCTTGAGTTAAGTCTTAAAATCACTGAAGGTTGGTATAAAGCAAGACTATTCTCTTTTTTTTCAGCATTTTTCACTTTATTCACATTCCAATATTCTTTACTTTCTTAGGAGATCTTTGGAGGATATTAAATGCATGCCCTATTACTATATTTATATTAGTTGTGTCTATCCGTGTACTTAAAACAAAGCACATGGTTTTTATATTTATATTTAATTTATATTCTTTATTTTAATCCATTTGTTATTATTAATACTCAAACCTATCTTTTTGAGATCTACCATGTTGCTTTTAGTACATGAAATTAATAGCTTCATAGTGCTAAATAGTATTCCACTATAGGCAAACACTATAATTCCTTTATCTAGTGATAAAAAATGAGACAAATCATAAAGAAAAAAGATGAATTTACAACATTAAAATTAAAGATTTATGCTTAGCAAATAACATAATAAAAATAAATTAATGGAATGTAGCATACTAGCAAAATATATTTGTAACATTTACAATCTATGGGGGAACCATAAGAGTAATACACAAGAAGTTTTTTCAATGTATAAAACTCAAGGAGAATGGGTATGGGATATGGGTAGATAATTCTCTTATCTTAGTTTTTTCCTACTAATATATTGTTATTCCTTAAAAAAAATTCATAATACACACACACACATATATCCTACATAAGAACAGAGATAACTGAATAAATGAATACATGAAAAAATGAATATACATATTATAAATGACATTATTACTTAGGCTTTTACATATATATGTTCATATATATATGCATGTAAATGTAAATAAATCAATTCTTATATGTGAATAAGGTTAAATCATTTTTAATACAACATACATACACATTTACTTCAGCCCTATTTCATGGTGAAATTAAAATTTCATGTGATCATTAATACAATGTTCCCTCAGAAATAAAAATTTTAGCAAGTTTTATTAAAGGGAGAAAAATATCCTGGAAAAATTGGTTTGCTGAAAATGAAAATTAATATTTAAGTATTTACATCTTTCTTGTTGATACCTAAAACAATATTATCTAACATAGTTTTCATTGTATATGATTTTGTAGTTTTCAAAAAATTGTTCATATCTGATGGTTTTTCTTCCCTTTTGTTTATTGTGGTAGTTAGCATACATTTATTTTATTACTTGATATTGTGTTGTGTTTTCTAATACTCTATATAATATTTTATAACATGATATCCCTTGTGAGTTTTTCTTGCCCCTTGGCCTTGGCTCTTTTAAGTTTATCACTGTTCAATGCTCCCACAATTTTGACACAGGAGGACATCCCTCAGTGTGATGTACTTTCATCAGGTGTCTAACTGATAGAGTCGATTGGAACTTATTGGACCTTTTTTTCTCCCCAATTTAGGGTTTGTTGTTGAGAAAAGTGGAAAACAAGCATTATACAGTAAAATAGAAAGAAAAATAGCTTTAGTTTTAATCATAGAAAATTCCAACTTTAAAGAAATATATTTATATAAGCAGAAGAGCTAAGAAACCAACAGGTAATAGAGTAAGCCATTAACCTTGGTCTCTTGAGTGGTGCTAAGAAAGTCAGTTTGTTTTAAAACAATTAACAGTTCATTTTTCTAACAACCTTCAATAACTAGACTGCAGATAAACTTTACAGCATTTTTTGAAGAAAATACATCATGGCTTTAAAAAAGAATCCAGATTCTCAGGTCAGCAACAAAGTAAGGGAAATTACATTTGGATCAAGACCCACATGGAGGTCACTAGCAATTCTCCCAGATGTTTTTCCTATAATTAAACTGCAAATGCTATAAATAATCATTCATGAGACTTCAAGGAAATATTGCTTACCTAATATGATGACCCCTGAAGTGACATTCTAGATCTAAGTGGTACTTTATTCTCAGAAATAGTGTCCAAATAACCTTTTTGTGTTCAAGGGGAAAATTTAAGGCAACCTAGTGTCAAATAGTGCCAACTAAAAGGAATTTAGTTATATGTCAAAACTGTTTACCCAAGCAGAGAGTCAGTTCTTAGTTAATAGGTTATTTTTTATATCAAAGCTTGTTAATATTTTTTAAAAATTTATTTCATTCATTTTTTTGAAATATAATTAGCACTCACAGCACAAAACTAAAAATCTACAAAAAAGTTTTCATGTAAAGTAAATCTCCTTCCTGTTTCTTCTCTAAGCTACACATTCAATTCTCAGTAGCTATATCGGATTCCATCTTTTGTGTATCCTTCCTAGAGAGTTCTTGACTCATGTTAGGATAGAAATATGTACCAGCACAAGCTCAGTACTGTATGCTCCTGGGACTTGGTCTGCATAGACTATGATGGAAATGCTGCCCAAGAGTAGAGCAACACAGGAGGTCCACTATCAATAGAAACATGTTTATATGGACAGCAGCCTGAAACATAACCTATTCTGCATTATTGTTCTATTTAAGAGTTTCATACTGCATATATAAGGCTATATCATCTTTTGGCAGATTATGGTATTCCAATTTATGAATATACTATCACTTACTTAACTAATATTTATTTATTTATTATTTGAAAAATAAAAATTACATATGTTTAAATTGTATATCATGATATATTTTGTTATATGCATACATGTTAAAATATGTATAAAAGATTAAGGCTAACTAATGTGGCCTTACATGCTCACATATATTTTGTGGTATGCATACATAAGACCTACTCTACTTTTTTAAGTATATATTACTTGTAGTATCTATTATGTTGTTTAATAAGGCTCTTGAACTTATTTCTCCAATTCAGCTAAACTTTTATATCCTTTGACTGACATCTTCTCAATTGTTCCACTCAGCATCTGATAGCCAGTATTATATTCTAACCAACATTTATTAATGAATTGGACATTTGACATGAAAGCAATGCTATAATAATATACCCTACATTTTTATATTCAAAGTTTTGTCAGATTGTTCCTAATAGTTGTAACCAATTTATAGCCCCACTAACCAACAATGCAATGAAATATTTAATTTTTATTTTCTTATAACAGGAATTGAACCCAGGGGAATTTATTCACTGAGCCACATAACCAGTTCTTTTTTATTTTTTACTTATTTTGAGACAAGGTCTTGCTAAGTTGCTTAGGACCTTGCTAAATTGCTGAGGCTTCCCTCAAACTCATTATCTTCCTGCCTCATCCTCCTGAGTCTCTGGGATTACAGTGTGTGCCACCACACCCCACTAATTGTTGATCATTAATCAGATAGGCAATAAAAGTGTATCTCAATATATTTTGAAATACAAACTATAAATCAACTATCCACAAGAATTAAAAATACATTCGGGCAAGAAAAATAATGATAAGTGTATATGCAAATCAATAAACTATACTTTAAATTTTAACTTCACAATTTACAAGATTTTTCCAAATTTTTGAATTGCACAATTTGTAATTAAGTAGATCTCAATCATACTTCAATAAAGATGTCATAAGTTTAAAAATAATGAGGATTCTGTTTAATGTTGATTTTAAATATACTATTTTATGTAATGATATATTCTGTTTTTCAGGTTGATGATGACCTTGGTTGTATCCACCTGTGCCTATTATTCCTCAAGCTAGCTATTCTGGGCATGTTCTTATTCATGGAAAAGCAAGATTAATAAGAGAACAAGACTCAAGTCCATGCTGGCATCCTTTTTTGGCATCCTAATTTCTAAAGAAAGTCACATAGGTGGACAAGAGCACTGCAATCCCATTGGAAGAAGCAAAGTCAAGAATGAAGAAAATATACTGTATATGTAGTATGAGTTTAGAGGATGAGATATCCTATAATTGTGATATAAAATTGGAGAATAAAGTTTCTGCATGAGTCAAATATTTCATTGTCATTAATAAAAAATATGGACACATATAATATATATTTCTAAACAGCATAAAATTATTTGTTATTATAGAAATTGAAGAAAAATCACTCTATTTACTTTAAATAAATAAAAGTTTAATTTTCACAATTTTTTTCTTAGATAAAAAGCAGAATCAAATACTTAAGAGTATAACTCCTTTTCTGTAAAATGTCTATTGTTTACAGTTGCTTATTTTTCTATTCAGAGGTTTGTCATTCCTGATTGAGTTACGGTCTGTAAATATTTGTCTGATTCCTTCTATATTAAAGATAACAGATTTGTTTATGAATTACAAATTTTTTTTTCTCAAATAGTATTGTTTGTTTTTTGACTTTGTGCGACTTTTGTTTTACAAAATATTTTGACCTTAGGTGTTGAGAGCCATGGCCAGGTCAAGATGGTGTCTGGCATTTTGCCAGAAGGGGCGGTTCCTGCTGCCTCGGGTGCCCGCTATTTTTGAGTTTTCATGGAGTTCCCCTGTTGAGTTCCGGTTGAGCTCTCCCGGAGTTCCTAGAGAGTTCACTTGGGTTGGTTGAGTTTCTGTTGAGCTCCCGCAGAGTTCCTGGAGGGTCACATAGTGGCGTTTGGGTGAGTTCAAAAATAAAGTTTGTTCCTGCTTGAATCTACAAGTGGCTCGACCTCCCGGTTATTTGTGCCCAGCCAGACTGCCGCACTTAGGAAGTCATATTTTTCATCTTTTAATGGTTTCTAATATTTAGAATAATCCTCTCTAAAATGAAAGAAATTATATTATTTTTCCAATATTTAGATGTTTTACTTGGAAATATTTCCTTTTTTTCTGAATTTTTTTTTATTAAACTCTGTTTTTGTTATATTTTGTTTATGTTTTGACCTCCAAAATTAATGGAATTCTGTATATTTTCCTGAAATTAATGTAAATTTTTAAGCACATATTAATTTTAATACATTTGAGATTATTTCAGGACTTTCTTTTTTTCCATGGATATTTTTGAATATTTCAATGCCAAATGAAAACATTATAAATTTCTGATTTAATACACTGAGAACTTCTATCACTTTCTATTCAAAAGTTTGTTTGCTCTTTTACTTTTTTGTATTTCTCCATGAACTTTCCAATTGACTTGCTTGCTTTCCTGCTACCCACCCCAATCACATTTTTTGTATTGGGATTCTACTTAGAATAAGTTAGCAGAAGAGGAATCATTATGCTGGCAATACTTCCTATTCAGATGTTCTTTTAAGATGTGCCTTAGCATTTAAAGTAAAAGTTCTTCTATAGAACATCTACATTTCTGGTATATTTTTAGTTGATTTCTTTTATTTTAATACTTTTTTCATTATTCTAAGGGTATTTTTGCACTTGTTTTTATGTGCTAGACACTGTCCCAGGCATCAGGAACCTGAATGAGAACTGAAGATAGTCCTGATAACCAGGGCAGTGGTCTCTCCAGCATACTCCATACACCACCATTTCTATAATAAGAGCAATTATAATTATTGCTTTATTGGTAGTTTCTTATAAGTTTCACTTAAATAATTAAAAAAAAATATTTTCACTAATGGAGCATTATTTGCATGTTCTCATTCCTGGTAAATACCTTCCAGTGACAGTTAAGGAAAGAGATTTCCTTGTATACAGAGATCAGCAAGAGAAGGAGCTTCAAGTGGTGAAAGGAGAAAGAGGACTAGAAATAGTAAGAAAAAACAAATAAGGAGGTAAAAGTTAACCAACTATCCCGAATTTCTTTTTTGAATGTAGGCAGAAAATAATTAAGAGAAAAATATGTAATTCTTCCTCAACTCTCAATGCAAGATAATCCAGTAATAGAAGACTAAAATTAGCCATTCTATCTCAAACCTAGGAAGCAAGAATATATACCCTCCTAAAATAAAATAATTTAGATTCAATTAAAGCATACTGACCATTTACTTAATAATGTGTTAAGTCCATACAAGAAATTCCTTTAAAAGTATTCGCATTCATTAGTGCAGAAAACTGAAATTCAAGGAATTAAGTAATGCACTTGAGGACATCAGAGTTGATGAACCAGCTGCACAAAGCCTAAATTTTGCTGCTACATTCTACTCTTATTGGAGATCGATATTTATTCATGTACTTTCTCTTATTTTGAATGTAAAATGAAATAACAATGCCATTGGATTAGCATAACCCTAACCTCTAGTAAATTATAAACCATTAACGTCATGACAGCCAGCTCATCATCCCCACTTCCAGTCAATACTTTCCTCCGGTGACCACCTTTGTTGATTTTTTCCACTATTAGCTTTTCCTATTCTACAATTTCAAACAAATGGAAGCATATATGATGTATTCTGTTACATAAAGTTTCTTTCATTCAGCATAATACCTTTCAAAGTACATAATATGAATGATGGTTTGTGTATGAATGTGGGGTGTTTATCCCTAAATCTTCTTTATTGGTCAGTTTGATTGTAAATAAAAACATATGGATGTATAGTTTAAATAATTGCCATTTTTTTTCCTTTCTCTTATAGATAAACATCAGAGATGTCTACAGATTTATTACAATTAAAGGCGCCTGGACATTTGTATTGACTTTTTAAGGGGAGAATTTTAATTTTCATTGATAAATATTTATGGTTGATATTACTGGTTCATAGAGTAATCATAAAAGGTTATAACCTATTACTTTCCTACCACTAATGTATTAGGGAAAACCCAGAATAATTGCTAGCCTATACATATGTTTTACAAGTCAACATACCCAAGCTTATTCTTCATTCTTGTTGTAAAATTAGTGACTTCTTCACAAATTCCCGTATTTTCCATTAATTTAATTATGTATATACATAATTATATGTTTATATACAATATATAATATAATATATAATAATCGAATATATACTAAGTATATTATAATTATAATATATAATTATAACATAATTATATATATATATATATATATATATATATATATTTATATATATATATATATATATTTGGTACCAGGGATTAAACTCAGGGGCACTCAACCATTGATCCCAATTACAGCCCTATTTTGTATTTTTTTTAGAGACAGGGTTTCACTGAGTTACTTAGCACCTTACTTTTTGCTGAGGCTGACTGTGAACTTGTGATTCTCCTGCCTCAGTCTACCAAGCCCCTGGGGTTATAGGTGTGAGCCACCACGTCCTTCTTAATTTAATATTTGTAAAATTTTATTTGTACTGGGGTTAGAACCCAGTGGGAATTTACCACCGAGTTACATCACCAGTCCTATATATTTTAGTTTGAGACAGGGTACAGCTAATATACTGAAGTTGGCCTTGAACTTGTGATCCTCCTGCCTCAGTCTCCTAAATAGCTGATGTTATAGGTGTGTATCACCACTCCTGGGTCCCATATTTCTTATTGATTTCTCTCTCACATTCCCTCTGCTTACAAAAATTGAAAGTAATAAATAATTCCACTGTTTTAATGCTCCCAACATTCTCTACTGGAAGGGAATATTAATTTGGTCAATCTTTGATTCTCAAGAAGCAAATTCAGCATCTTTACATTCGGGCTTGCTCTGAATTAATACCAATGGTTATGTTTAATTATTTTTAAGTGAAAGAATTTAAGAATTCTCTTCTTTTTTTGAATTTTTATGTTTACTCAAAGGGGTAAGTGTTTAATAAGATTGAACAAAGTTGTTGTAGCAACTTTCCTGTGATCCTGCCCCTGCTCAAGCCATTCAAGCATTTTCTTCTATTGTGAAATAAAGAATGTGCCCTGCTATCTCTGAATAATACCATTTTTCTTAGCTTATCTTCTACTGGAAACAATTTGCTGCAAAAGAGGGCAAATAATCTTACTTGAGTTTAAGATTTCCTTATATTACAAGACCATCTACATTAACTTTAACCTAAGAAATATTTCTCTCCCTTATAACATTGACATAATATACTTTTTTTTTCCAATTTAGCTCCCAAAATTAAAGAATTGGTTACAATATTAGAATGGTGTTTATAAAATTAAAAATAATATTGAAGTTCTTAGTTTATGTTGTTTACTCCATTAAAATAGTGACTGCATAATTTTTTCCCCAAAGCAAGGTAAATATTCCTTTACAATCCTTTAAATGAACTATTCAAGTAGATTTTTTTTTTTTTAGAAATGAAGATGAATGCATCTCCAAATGAATTTTAGTATCCTTGTTATTTCAGGGCCAGCACTGGCTGTGACTGCTTGATAACCTGTGCTCTTTCCTGATCCTTCTCCATTCTGTCAATCCTGTTTTGGTTGGTGGAAAAGAGTGTTTTGACTAGAAAGCAGGTGTGCCCACAATGCACTCCTGTCAAACAGACAGGCCAATTCTCTAAGGTCAGTACTCTTTAGGGAAACAAGTGAGCTAGCTACAAAAAAAAAAAAAAATGAACTTGCAACTCACAGACTGGATACCAAATTGTTTCCCTCAGAGGCAGCAGTCAGGCATTTAACAGCCTGATCACTCTCCATTTAGCTGAAGATCTAAGTTTACTTAAAAATCAACAGTTGAGACACTTAGTGTCTGCTAAAGACTGCTAAGAGAGGAGAATAGAACTTTCACAGTCTTGTAAATCCTATGGCTTACTCCCTAATGCGAAATTCTGGTGTTTTTGGAAATTGGTTAAAAAAATTAATTTTGGCCTTCTTTGTTCCAACTACTGTCACTTGTTTTTTAAATCCTGTCTTTCTAATTGCAGTTTGATAACTTGATTCCAACCGTCATCTAAACTTGTTTGATAATTAATCTTAGAATTGCAAACACTGATGCATGACCTATTTTCAAATAACCTTGGCTCAAACACTAACATCTTTTAACTAAGTTCTAAGTTTTGATTTAAAGATCAATATTCTTTTAGTACTTAGTTGTTGATGTTACTTTCAGAATGATATAGGTTACATAATATCATTGCAAGAATTAAGATATTAATTTGGGAGTTAATAAATATACTATTATTATATTCAATCTCCTAGGTCTGCTAAAGTTCAGTTTTAGATAGTCAATTTTATATGATCTGTTTGTTTTGTACTCTCTAATTACTTCCTTTGTCTTATATGATTCACAATCAATTGCTAGAAAAAATATTGATGTTGGAATAGATAGTATCAGAAATAAATACAACTTTTTCACATTGAGTGTTGTGGGGTTTTTTTCGTTGTTTGTGCGTTTTAAGTTTTGCTTTAGAAAATAATTGACGTTACTCATTGTTGCTAGCCTCCTTGGAGGATGGCTGCTTGATTAGTGGATTAGCAACTCTCAGTCTCTACTTGTAATGTATATTTTAACAAAAGAGTCAGAGAAAATTAAAAGAAGTCTTAACAATTCATCCCCTTTTACAAAAGAAAACACTATATTTTTTCACAGAGGAATGATAACTGAAGACACACTATTTTTATCAACAGGTAACTAACATGAGAATTTTTCCACAAAGCAAAAAAAAAAATTCCTTATCAGATAGGAGAGTAATGAACTTCAGACAGAATCTCAAGAGAGTCTAAAATTAGCTGCATATAATTTTCACACCTGAACTCAATCTTAGTCATTAATTAGTGTAAAGCAAAAGATCTTAAAATATTAGCAAAGGAAACTAAGAGAGAAATAAAGAATATTTATTCATAGGCTTTCATATATATTCTTGGTAATGTAAGGGTCAGGCGAAGCGTCGGAGAAAGAAACCACCAAGTGACCACTCATGCAATTGGCAGAAGGGGATTTATTGAACCAGCATGCTGGGGCTCCATGCCCACTCAAGAAGGGAAAGAAGCCCAGAGCCCTGAGCAGGGGCTGAGCACTGCTTAAGTACACTTTTTGGGGAGGGCTGAGGGCTTTCTATACATCAGAACAAATCCTCATGAGGCGCGGGAAAATTGAACAACAACTCCTAAACATGATTAGTTCATTCATTGGTGGGAACAGCTCAGGCTGGAGTGATAGGTCATTTCTAAACGGGGTACACATTCAAACTGATTGGTTCTAGGGCCTAAAGGATTACGTGACCAGTTACACAGAGCCCTTCAGTTATTAAACAACCAAACAGCCAGGGGAAATGTTTACTGGGCGGTTCTAAGCATTGTCTTAACAGCTACAGAAATTTCAGGTTTTGCAGGTAGCATAGAAACCTAATAATACCTAATCCTTTACATTTTAACTCAGACCTTGCAGCTTAGAAACTTTACAACACCCGGTCTTTTACCCTTTAACTTTTACGCTTTAACTTCAATTTCTTTTACCCTTACAGTAATATGGAATTTCACTGATAAATTCATTATATTTAATATTAAGTGTTTAGTAACTCACCTGTGAAAACATAATATAAGTATCTGATGTGCCTTATATCAATAATGGCATTCATGAAATAATAAGAAGCATTTACAAATACATACGTTAATAATACTAAATAGCTAGCAAATGTTCATTGTTTACTTCATGCCCTAAGAGCTTTATGTATGTTCATGTTTATTTTTTACAATTTTTCTCAAGTAAGAACAATTGGTCCACACATTTTACAAATTACAATAGTGGGGACTTGGAGATTAATGCAGATTTGGAGATGTTCTAGTGTTAAGCTTTGTCATTTATACAAGAAAATTTATTTGGGAGAACATGCTTATTGTGTGTATATGATGGTAGAGCAGGCTACATTTTGTTCTTTTTCTTTTGAAAATGATTGTCAAGCAATTATTTTAATCTACTCTGAACTTGCAAATCAATAAGTGTTCTAACAAACAGAAGTTTGACAGAGTCAATTATAAAAACATTATTTTCTGTAAATGAGAGTGATATAATGTGATACTTAATAAAATATTTCATTTCAAGAATATGGCTGGCACTTTTCACAATTCATATTTTAGATTTGGTGATTAGAGTAAACTACAACTAGTTAACAGTAACATCTTAGTTTTGACTGTATTATCTAGTTAACAATTATAAGCAGAAATGTGATATATTTTAGTTGAGTCTAATATAAATATAACTAAAATTAAATTAGCCATACACAGTGATTTTATGTAAAAATACAAAGCTACATTTGACTAATTTTGCCACTGTCTTATATGATTTCTGGTTTTAATAAACTTTAACATTTTAGGAAATAAATCTTAATTGTTCTCTGCCCAAATAGATTAATGATCAAAATGCCCACCCTCCTCTGACTCTCTCTAGAGACCTATACTAGTAGTACAGTAGCTTCCTATTATTCTCATCTAGTCCCATTTGTTCTCATCTGCCCATGGCCTAACAATTACACATTAAAAAAACAAAAGTGTAAAAGAGAGGAAATTGGATTGAGAGGAAGGAGCAGGTCAAGAGGACAAGATGAAGAAACATTATGGAAATTGCTCCTCCAGTTCAATGTTTGTATCCACCAGTCAGTAAGAAAGGAAAGATTCAGAAACAAACCTGCATTAAAAGTTACTGTATTCTATTTACTGACAAGATTTTCTCTTATTCACCCAAGTGTTGCTATATTTCCCTAAAACAGTGTTTAGTGCTTATAATGTCTTCTTAGCTTTGTACTTGTGAGCTACGCAGAGTTTTTATACTATTTCCAAGTAAATATTTTCTGAAAATATTTACTTGGAAATAGTATATCAATATATTTACTTGGATAGATATCAATATAAAAATCTACCAGAATTAAATAAGCAAAACATTACAGATATAGCTAGAGAACTTTTTGTCTTAGTTAATTGATCACATTTCCCCACATTTTTCCACATATAATTTTCACAAAATGTTCTATATTTAGTGTCTATAAATCCTATTAGGAGTTTAAATGTGTATCATGAAAATACATTGTTTTATTTTGCCTCTTATAAATTTATTTAAATAGAAATCTGTTTTGTATCTCTTTTTGCCCTTGATATTTTCCATGTCATTGTGTCTTAATATCTTTTCATGTTGCTGCAAATAATTCTAGCATATTTATTCTCGGGGTTATACTCAAGAACACACTTAAATACACTCACTTACTTGGTAAAAGCTTTTTAGGGTGTGTATCTAACATGTATTCTGGGTTATACTAGATTAAAGTTTCACATTATTAATTCTTCCTGAGTTATTTCAAGTGTTTTGTTCCCTATTTGTTTCTACTTTTGTTACAAATGTTGCTGTACATTCAACCAAAAGTTTTATGTTGATATTTTTTTCTTTTTGTTTGGGATGATGGATGTAAAGTGATAACTCCCTATTAATGCATATGCCTGTGATTATTGTTTAATTTTTAACATTCTAAACTTGCATTGGTTATTGAAGTTCTTACTTAAAGTGACCTAGTCTTACATTCTGTCTTTAAAAACTATGGATTATAGTTAATTTTTAGTTAACATTTCCCTATCATTTTTTCACATATATCTATTTACTTATGCACATATCAATTAGACATAAATATCCTCCCAATTCTGTTAAATTTTCACTTTGATGTTTGGGACTGCAAATAGTTATATTTTACTCTTGTTCACTTCAGAACTTCCTTCATATAGGCTACATATCTTATTACACTTTCAAGCTTCATATCCTAAAGACATATATTTTTTAACAATGATGAAAACATTAAAGTAGATTAAATTAAATTTTTGTTATCTTAGGGGTTGGCTGTCTTTCTGTTTCATCTTTTCTTGAACAACAAAATTCATGGGAGTTTCCAGGGCACCCTGCTCATTATTTGATTCTGCATTCATTCATTCATTCACCAAACATGTGGAGAAAGACGTGGTTAGAAGGAGGAAACAGAAAGAACAACAAATAAATGAAGCAACTTAGAAATTCATTTGTTTTTTTCTATGTTTTCCCTTGCATTTTAGGATCAAAATGATAGTATCATTAATATTGGTCAAGTTATATGGATATTATTTGGAGCTATCAAAACTATCTCTCCTAATATTCTTTTTATTACCTATTTCCCCAGATAATTATTATCTATAACAAAGTCACTGGAACTTGGAGTGTTGATAAGAAAGCAGCTGGTCCTTTACACTTAATGAGGACTTTTTGAGGCAATGACTGACTAGCACTTCTTCTCTAATTGCCCTAATAAGTTTTTGAAAATCTGTTGCTTTTCAGACACTATTCTAGGATGAAAACAAGTTTTTTCACTTGCAAAATTAAACACATCCACAGAAATAGATTAAAACGCACACAATTATTCACAAATATAAAACTATAATTGAACACAATTATAGTTTGTGGGGTAAGTTTTATTTTACGGCTGGGGTTGTGGTAGAGAACTTGCCTAGCCTGTGTGAGGCATTAGGGAAAAGATTCTAAAAGCTGAATAAGACTTACTCCCGCTTATAAAGAAAGCAAAGATGTAGGAGACAAACTTAGCATGCTTCACATCAGAGGTTTACAAATTATTAAACACTGGAGCCCAAGGATGTTCAGCCTAAGCTTTTCATCAACCTGTTAAACAGATTTTGCTTGCTGAAGTTCATAGTAAGACTGCATTAGAACAAAACATTTTCTGTCTTTAAATGTTAAAGTTCACTATTGTTAATGAATGTTCATGATAGCAAATAATTTTGTAACCTCATGAATATTTTCATACAGAAATATTCTCCATGTCCCAAGTAGTCTGGTAATGATAAAGGTCATTTGCTACACATTTTTTAGAGTATATCAAAATAAGAATTAAAAATGTATACTATTATTATTATTAGACAAGATTCCAACTTTCTTATAGCCAATGGTATCTCTAGTCCCAAGAGTATTATGATAATTATATCCTGGAAGACTATTTTCTCCAGAAGTTTCTTATATTTAAATAATAAAGTTCATTTCAGTAGTACCAAATCACCTAGTAATTTTCAAATATCTCCATTTGTGAACAGCTGACGGGGATTCAATCAAGGAATATATAAAATATAGATTTGTATAGATTTTTCAACAAAATACCTTTAAGGTTATGGTAACTTTCTGTATTTAATCCAGAGTAACAATAAGAATAAAATGATGCATTTTTGTCAATACTTTCAGAGGAAGCTTGTTAGGTTTGAATTTTCAATGTCTCCCAAAGACCCATATGCTGAAGATTTGATTGCCAGTCTTTGGGGCTACTGAGAGGTAAAACTTTTTTTTTTTCTTTTTTTTTATTGGTTGTTCAAAACATTACAAAGCTCTTGACATATCATATTTCATGCATTAGATTCAAGTTGGTTATGAACTCCCAATTTTACCCCAAATACAGATTGCAGAATCACATCGGTTACACATCCACATTTTTACATAATGCCCTATCAGTAACTGTTGTATTCTGCTACCTTTCCTATCCTCAACTATCCCCCCTCCCCTCCCCTCCCATCTTCTCTCTCTACCCCATCTACTGTAATTCATTTCTCTCCTTGTTTATTTTCCCATTCCCCTCACAACCTCTTATATGTAATTTTGTATAACAATGAGGGTCTCCCTCCATTACCATGCAATTTCCCTTTTCTCTCCCTTTCCCTCCCACCTCATGTCTCTGTTTAATGTTAATCTTTTCTTCCTGCTCTTCCTCCCTGCTCAGTTCTTAGTTGCTCTCATTATATCAAAGAAGACATTTGGTATTTGTTTTTTAGGGATTGGCTAGCTTCACTAAGCATAATATGCTCTAGTGCCATCCATTTCCCTACAAATTCCATGATTTTGTCATTTTTTAGTGCTGCGTAATGCTCCATGGTGTATAAATGCCACATTTTTTTATCCATTCATCTATTGAAGGGCATCTGGGTTGGTTCCACAGTCTAGCAATTGTGAATTGTGCTGCTATGAACATCGATGTGGCAGTATCCCTGTACCACACTCTTTTAAGGTCTTCAGGGAATAGTCCGAGAAGGGCAATAGCTGGGTCAAATGGTGGTTCCATTCCCAGCTTTCCCAGAAATCTCCATACTGCTTCCCAAATTGGCCGCACCAGTTTGCAGTCCCACCAGCAATGTACAAGAGTACCCTTTTCGCCACATCCTCGCCAGCACTTGTTGTTGTTTGACTTCATAATTGCTGCCAATCTTACTGGAGTGAGATGGTATCTTAGGGTGGTTTTGATTTGCATTTCTCTGACTGCTAGAGATGGTGAGCATTTTTTCATGTACTTGTTGATTGATTGTATGTCCTCCTCTGAGAAGTGTCTGTTCAGGTCCTTGGCCCATTTGTTGACTGGGTTATTTGTTATCTTATTGTCTAATTTTTTGAGTTCTTTGTATACTCTGGATATTAGGGCTCTATCTGAAGTGTGAGGAGTAAAAATTTGTTCCCATGATGTAGGCTCCCTATTTACCTCTCTTATTGTTTCTCTTGCTGAGAAAAAAACTTTTCAGTTTAAGTAAGTCCCATTTGTTGATTCTTGTTATTAACTCTTGTGCTATGGGTGTCCTATTAAGGAATTTGGAGCCTGACCCCACAATATGTAGATCGGAGCCAACTTTTTCTTCTATCAGACACAGAGTCTCTGATTTGATATCTAGCTCCTTGATCCACTTTGAGTTAACTTTTGTGCATGGCGAGAGCCTCCAGGAGACACATCTGATTGGAAAAGACATACACAGGCTAAAGGTGAAAGGTTGGGAAAAAATATACCATGCACACGGTCCTCGTAAGCAAGCAGGGGTGGCCATCCTCATATTGAATAAAATCGACTTCAAGACTAAGTTAATAAAAAGGGATAAGGAAGGACATTATATACTGTTAAAAGGAACCATTCACCAGCAAGACATAACAATTATCAATATTTATGCACCAAATAATGGTGCTGCGACGTTCATAAAACAAATTCTCCTCAAGTTCAAGAATCAAATAGACCACAACACAATAATTATGGGTGACTTCAACACACCTCTCTCACAATTGGACAGATCCTCCAAACAAAAGCTGAATAAAGAAACTATAGAACTCAATATCACAATCAATAACCTTGACTTAACTGACATATATAGAATATATCATCCATCATCAAGTGGATATACTTTTTTCTCAGCAGTACATGGATCCTTCTCAAAAATAGACCATATATTATGCCATAGAGCAACCCTCAGTAAATATAAAGTGGTTGAGATAATACCATGCATTTTATCTGATCATAATGGAATGAAACTGGAATTCAATGATAAAAGAAGGAAGGAAAAATCCTACATCACATGGAAAATGAACAATATGTTACTGAATGATCAATGGGTTACAGAAGACATAAAGGAGGAAATCAAAAAATTCTTAGAGATAAATGAAAATACAGACACAACATATCGGAATCTATGGGACACAATGAAAGCAGTTTTAAGAGGGAAATTCATCGCCTGGAGGTCATTCCTCAAAAAAAGGAAAAACCAACAAATAAATGAGCTCACACTTCATCTCAAAGACCTAGAAAAGGAAGAGCAAAACAACAGCAAATGTAGCAGAAGGCAAGAAATCATTAAAATCAGAGCAGAAATCAACGAAATTGAAACAAAAGAAACTATTGAAAAAATTAACAAAACTAAAAGTTGGTTCTTCGAAAAAATAAATAAGATCAACAGACACTTAGCCATGCTAGCGAACAGAAGAAGAGAGAGAACTCAAATTACTAATATACGGGATGAAAAAGGCAATATCACAACAGATGCTACAGAAATACAGAAGACAATTAGAAATTATTTTGAAAACCTATATTCCAATAAAATAGAAGATAGTGAAGACATTGATAAATTTCTTAAGTCATATGATTTGCCCAGACTGAGTTAGGAGGATACTCACAACTTAAACAGACCTATAACAATGGATGAAATAGAAGAAGCAATCAAAAGACTACCAACCAAGAAAAGCCCAGGACCAGATGGGTATACAGCGGAGTTTTACAAAACCTTTAAAGAAGAATTATTACCAATACTTTTAAAGTTATTTCAGGAAATAGAAAAAGAGGGAGCTCTGCCAAATTCATTCTATGAGGCCAACATCACCCTGATTCCGAAACCAGACAAAGACACCTCAAAGAAAGAAAACTACAGACCAATATCTCTGATGAACCTAGATGCAAAAATCCTCAATAAAATTCTGGCGAATCGGATACAAAGGCACATCAAAAAAATTGTGCACCATGATCAAGTAGGATTCATACCTGGGATGCAAGGATGGTTCACTATATGGAAATCAATAAATGTTATACACCACATCAATAGACTTAAAGATAAGAACCATATGATCATCTTGATAGATGCGGAAAAAGCATTCGACAAAGTACAGCATCCCTTTATGTTCAAAACATGAGAGGTAAAACTTATAGGAGATGGGGCCTAGTTAAAGGAAGTTAATAATTGGGGGCATGCCATTGATGGATAAATTGGGACTAGGGCCACTTCTGTTCTTCTGTTGCTTCTCAGATGTCATATGGTAAACATATCTTCTTCCCTATGTGTTCTGGACCATGATGCTCTGCCTTGTCACAGGTCCAAAGGCAAGAGGGGGCAGTGACTATTAGGTTAAATGCTCATATTGCCTAGGAAAGCTTGTCATATGATAAGGACTCTAAGGAATATAATAATGAAGGAAATTGAGAAGATAAATTGACTTCTTCATTTATTTCCAATAGTTAGGTGAGAATCAAAGCAGAGGATCTTTGTTAGCCTGTACATTTCTCTGTTTTGTAGATACAGTATGCCCCTCCATTGTATCCTATCCTTCTACTGCCAAGAAGTGCCAGGATAAGTGTGTAATAAAAATGTCCAAAACTTATCTGTTGAGTTCAAGTTCTTGCATTGGGATCAGTAAATAGTATGAGGAGATTCTGTAGCCCTGGAGATGAATAGTGAACATGAAATGCAACCTCAAAAACTGTGGGCTTAAAGAATTCTTTCTTCCTTCTAAGCTATTTAATGTATTTTGTCACAGTAATGAAAACTGACTAACACAGACATTTGGTAGCAATAAGTAGTTTCATTTCTGTGAGAATACCTGACCTTGTATTAACAAACTTTTGAAATTGGTTTGGAGAAGGAATATAGTAAAGTTTGAAGAAGTAGAGTTGAGAAAACCTACAAAGATATAAGTAGAGCTTAATGGGAAATTCTAATGTGATCTCAGAAGACCAGAATGTTGATAGGAATGAAGACAGTAAAGACTGTGGTGATAAAGTTTCATATGGAAATATAAGCTCTATAGAGAATTGAACTATAGGCCTTTATTTTGCAGTCTGACAAAAAACATGTCTACATTTTGTTCATGCCCAGAGACTTTGTAGGGAAAGATATTAAAGTTGATAGACTGATTAATCAGGCAGAGGAAATCTCAAGGCAACACAGTATTCAGGTAATAGCATGTGTATTGATAGTTGCTTCTAGCCAGATTAAAAGTGATAATATGGAGCAAATCACAGAACAGAAAGATTGGCCAGAAAAGTAGCCATTTGTTCACTTGGCCACTTATTTCTTCTTCAAGAAATCAACACTCTTAAAATAAAATCCAAATACTTTGTACCAGGACAATAGGAAAGTTGCCCTGAGGAATCAGTAGTACACTACCTATTCTAGACTAAAGGGCTTCTGTTTGAGAAAGAATTTGATTGTACCCTGTTCCCACCTAGGAAATTATTATCTTGGTTATTTTTATATCTATTTTTGTGTATTCAGATTCCCAGAGGTTGCTATATTTATGGTCCAAGTGAGTCCAGGTACAATCTGGGGGCAGTGGCAGACTTTGACATCCTTCACATTATGCTAGTTTTGCAGGCGTGTGAAATGCAACAGTTATAGGGTTATGGAGGCTTCCACTGATATCATTTTATTACTATTTATTATTATTATTATTATTATTATTGATATTATTAATAATGATGGGGATTGAAGCCAGGGGTGCTTTAGCACTGAGCCACATTTCCAGGCAATTTTAATTTTTATTTTCAGAAAAGGTCTCAATAACTTGCTTAGGACCTCACTAAGTTGCTGATTCTGACCTTGAACTTATAATTTTCTTGTCTCACTCTTCTGAGTCACTGAGATAACAAAAATTAACTATCACATCTGGCTTCTACTGAGATTTTAAATGAAAGCATGAGAGCAATAGGTGACAGTATTAGAAGCTTTGAAAGTGTCCTGAGTGGTGCTATTAATAAATACTTGGAGGTGGATTGTCTTTAAATGCAAGTATGTATTAGATCACATCAATCATCAAATATAAAAAAATTAATGCAAAAAGTGTTGGGTGTGCTGGAGCACCCCAACTAACATTCAATGCACACTAATTAAACACTATTAGCAAATCACACAATCCTAGGGCAACCCATGATCCCCAAAATATGCCAAGTGACTTCTCTTAGCCAAAGAGCAGAAGTTGTCCTTGCCTGGTGGTCCTCCCCAGCTGATGACTGGATGTCAGGGAATGGTGGATTCAGTCCAGGGACGAATAGCAAGGTGGCCAGTCTCACCAAGGTCTTTGGAGCAAAAGTCTTCATTGTGGCTGAACAATCAATTTAAATACAGTTCCAAGTTGGTGGTGTACATTGGTGACTGGTTACGTGCAGTGAAAGTCAATACCCATTGGTTATGTCCAGTGAGGTGATGTAATTGCACCTGGGCATGTTCTCTGTGCATATCCATGGAGCTATGCTCCCAATCAATTGTAAACTGTCATTGCTAAGCATGCATATGACTAGTGTCCATTACAGCTCTTTATCAATCACAAGCAGACACGACTAAGCAGTTCAATGGCTGCTGTTCCTTATGGCCAGCAACTTAGTGAGTTCCAGCATTTCCCAGCATGTCTATGGCAGATGCTCCTTACAGCAAGCATTTCCAAAGGGTAAATGCATAATGCTGTGAGATCCAAAGCTATTGTGAGACTACTAAAAAGTTCAAGACACTAAGAATATGGAATGCTTACAGAGAAAAGTTGAAGTCAGTGAACAGAGTCAGCCCAAGAAATGACTTCATGAACTACAGCCAGCAAGGTCATAGGGAAGGGGCTACCCAAGCCCTTGGGGACCTACTTTTCTCTACCATATGCCCTGGAGGCCAAATGTGGAGCTACAGAGTTTAATATTTTACAAGCTGGGTTTGTTTCTTTCTTTAATATTACCTTTGTTGTTGTTGTTATTGTTTTCCTATTCTTTTTTTGGAAAGAGAATGTTTACTCTGTGCTATTGTGTGTTGGAAATATGTAACTTCCTAAGTTTATTTTGACAAGGACTCATGGCTAAATTTTCTTTAAGTCTAACAGAGACTGTGGACTTGGACTTTGGAACAAAACTGGAACTGTTATGACTTAAATTGTTAAAGATGGACAAAATGCATTTGTCATTTTCAGATGGACCTGAGTTTTTGGTGGTCAGGGTGGAATATTATGGTTTGTATCTTCATTGTTCTCCAAAGGCCAATAATCTGAAGATTAGCCAATGGTGCTATTGGGAGGTGGTAGAGCCTTTAGGAGATGGGCTTCATGGGGAGAATGTAGTCACTGGAGCCATGCCCTTGAAGAGGTTCTTGGAACACCAGCTTTTCCTCATTTCTTGTTTTCTTTCTAGCCATCCTGAGATGCACAGACCTCCTCCATCACATACTCCCCATCCTGGTGTTCTGCCTCATCATAAGCAAAAATTTTTCTGGACCCAATTGACTGCACTGAAACATAAAAAAACAAGATCTAAAATAAATTTTTCTCCTTATAGCTATTTATCTTGTCTTTTTATCACAGTAATAGAATGTCAACTAATGCAAAGTTGGTAAAAGCATTTGAAAAATGTACATACCCCTGAGAATCTGCCAAAGTGATGAACAAGTATTTTGATTATTGACTATTAAAAGTCTTTATGCGAATAATTTAGAAGTTAACACAATTAATTGAAACTTTGTAAAGACAATGGTATCACTTTCTAACATACGGAATATATTAAAACAAATATTGTCATTTCCTTCAGCTTTCTATCACATAAAAACTAAAATATGGAGTGCCTTAAGCAATCATTGATTGTGCTAGAAAAATAAAATAGCGACACTGTGAAATATTTCCAAATTAGTTGTAAACATCAAGCAATTATATTAAATTTAATAGTATTTTACCAGTATTACATGAATAACGGGATTATTTTTAAGAATGTGGGTTATCAAACAGTATTATAACACTGTCAAATTACACATGTAAACTCAATGAACACACACAAAAAAATGTTCTTGCAGTCATTTTGAAGATACACACTAAATGAAATTGGTACCATAATCCTAGCTATTTGTAAGGCTGAGGCAGGAAAATTGCATGAGTACAGGAGTTTGATACACTTGGCAGCAGAGTGAGACCCTGTCTATAAACAAATATAAACAACAGAAAAAATATCAATACCTATTAGACAACCTTTTACTAGCCAACACATAAAAGAATCACAATTTTAAAAAAGCTTGATTGATTCAAGTAATCTTTTGTAATAATGGCAGGGCATGTGATATAGAAGGTAAATAAATATTAAATAAATATTAAATCACTTTATGAAATTATAAGAAGATATACTCTGAATTTAAACTTATGGTTGTGTTACAATGTAGATGATATGGATGATGAAGGAGAAAATAAATACAAAGGATGGCAATAGATAAACTTTCTATACTTGTTTATGAAAGTTCTCCACAAAGAGTGTATGATTTCTCCAGTGTTTAATGCTTCTTACCATATGTAAATGTCTTTGAATAAACAGATGGAATCTACAAGTGTAAATGGCATATTAACTATTTAGTATCAAGTTGAAATATTTAAAAGTATTTCCTTTTTTCTTTTTTTAAACTGAAATTTTAGACATTCAAGATTACACATCTAGCAGTTTATTTTAAGTTGTTCTTTAAAGATCAGAAGAACAAGAAAGGGGATTAGTGACAATGTAACATGCCATTTAAAAAATTACTAGATATATGTCTCAAATTTGTAACTTCATTATATCCTCCCCCAAAAATACTTAAAAAATTCAAATTAGAGCAAGTAAAACAAAACAAAACAATATATGAAAAAATGTTCTTAGAGAAACACAGTAAATGGTAACAAACTATTTGCTTCTGTGAAGATGGTAATTCTCTATCTCTTCACCACTAGCCACTTACAGTTCACAAACAATTGAAATGTGGCTAATAAATAGAGAAACTGAATTTTCAATTTTATTTAAATTTAATTTTCTCTTAATCTAAGCAGCCACACATGACTAACTATATTGGACAGTTTAGTTTAACCTGGTGTGGTCCAGTATCCAGCATCCACAAATTAATTCCCCATAGCTCTATTTCTATGCTCATGAAAGGAACTCTTTCTGTTGTCCTGAACCCACTGCCTCAACTGTTCTTCCTGCTTCAAAGACCTCAGCTTTATCTTCCTATTGTCCATGATCACATTTCTGTTGAGCAAATGTTAGTGATCTTTTGGGCTCAGGCTCCAGATTACTATTCTGGTTATGTTTAGTACCATCTACATACCAGCGCCTGGCACATGACAACTGCACACTCTCAAATAAATAAATTAATTAATTATCCAATCATTGAACTTTTAATCTTTGTATTTCCAAGAAATGTGAAAGGTGTTTCTTTAATTAATTTAGTTTGTGTAAATATAGATTATACATATGCATCTATTATATTTTATTATATCATATATTAAGTATGGCATATAAAGTATTAGGTATTTGATGTCCTTATGTTCTTTAGCAATATATTTCTCTTTCTGTGCATTTACACACACACACACACACACATAAAAATACACATCATAATATATATTTATTTGTATATATCCATGTAGGATGTTATATGTGCAAATTCTTATTTGTATTCAAAAAATAATGAAAGCATTATTATTTAATAGACTTTAAAGACTTGTTATTAACGCCCTCCAGAGGTGTAAACATGACTTGCTCACACATTGAGAGCAAACATCTTTCTTATTTCCAGACACATAAACAGTCACACAGAGAGTTTATGGCTTCAATCCCACAAACTAGCTCTGTGTCAATAGTAGACAGAAACAAAAAAGTCACATATTTAGATATAAAAGAGCTGTCTCTTCCCTGGTAGAAATGAAATTATTCGATGATTTGAACTCAATGTAGAAAAACTTAAAAGCAAACAAATGAGACTAACAAACCAGATTTTCTGGAATGGCTCACCCAACAGAAAATAGATGTCTGCAACAAACACAGTTTACCAGATGGTCAGACTATAAAACCAAATCTTTAATCATTGCTGCCACTAATGAAAAATAATATATCAGTTGTAAATGAACCAAAACCAAACAAAACACAACATAGTAGAGACAAAAATTAACATAGAAAAACAAAGAGCCATCAACATTCTATTTTCCCTTTAGACAGGAATCTAGGGAAGATATCACTTGGCTGTGCACCACTGTGGGGATAAAGTTTATTCAGTTGCCAAATAAACCTATCAAAATATAGAATTCCCCCTAAAATGAAATAATGATTTTCATACAAATATAAAAATAATACATGTAAATTATTTTATTTAACTTGATTAAATGAGAGAACTGGAAAAGATGTTACCACTGGTTTAAAATAAAATACAAGTACATTTTTATAGATTAGGAATGGACCCAAAGATTATTTATCATGAGTTAGATTATCTGCACAGCAGACTTTAATTTGCATGACTATTTGCAAGAAATATTTTGCATTTCTTTCAGTTATCTACAAATTATAGAGCTTGAAAAAAAAAAGACTCAAAATGGAATAAAGGTGCAGAGCTTCTACAGAATTAAAAGGCTTTGAAGAACATATGCTTAAGAACAAAATTTCTACTGAAGAAAATTTGTTCCTTGCAGCACCCAGCCCAGTACCCAAGATCCAAGTGGTTCTTTGAAGGTCAAATTCTCTCTTCTGGGCTCTACCTACTTGTCTGTGATCCAGCTTTAATTTAACCAGATTATTAGAAATGTGGCATGGTTTCTTGCCTCCTAGCATATACTGTTGCTGCTTTCTTATGTCTTTTGTCACCGTGTAGCTGACCATAAAATTAGATTTCTTAGAAATCATTAAGAGACAAATTGAGATTAGGTTTACCATACTAATGACTTTGACAGTATAATTTGGTTCTCTGGTCACTCCTTAAACAAAGCCAATCTCTCATTCCAGTCCTGCAACTTGCTTTCCTCCTTGATGACCAAACTTTGTCAAGGTTGAATACCTAAAGTCTGTGGTAGAATCAGAATTCTAAATGTATTAATGCCCTTATTTTACAAATGAAGAATTTAAATATTGTATAACTAGTAAATGGTTTCTTTGGGACAACTTCAATTAGAATTCACATTTAATTGATTCTAAAATAATACATGCTTAATGACAAACATGATATTAGATATCAGAAAGAACTTGTACTCTCATATTTAAAAGCAACACAATCTTTATATGAAATATAGACAATTAAAGATGTAAAATAAAAATAAAAAAAACATGATGTACCATATTTATCACATATGAAGATACTGGACTCTGCGAAACTGAACAAAATTTTTAAAATCATGGTTGTTGTTAATTATAAAGTTGAAATCTAGGAGAAATGTCATGATTCTAACTTCCCATTACAGTTTAATATTTTCATTCTTATCTCAATTTCAATATTTCAAAAATTCAAAGTCATGAATGCCTAATATAACCCAATTTTTAAACATGAAATTTGAACATGAACTAATTTATAGCTATCGAATTATAATGCTTCCTTCAAAATATGACATACTTAGGTAAATGTATTTTCTTGACTGAGCACATTTATTTGAAATAGAGTGAGTTATGACTAGCACAGCTTTTATGATCCTGAATTATACTGTCTTCATATTGTTACCACTGTTGACCGGTGACGAGTCCTTGCTTCCCAGATGTTGAAGAATAACACCAAAGAAGCACGCCAAGGCAAGGTCAGAGTAGAAATTAGAAGTTTATTAAAGGACAGCAGAAAAGACTTCTCCCGGAGGAAGAAGGGGACCCAAGAGGTGGAATCCGTGGAAGGGATGTTGTCTCCCCTTTTTATAGTTCTTTCAGTGATGGAATGTAGGTGGGAAGGCCCCAGGGGTGGGACACAGGTGGGCCAAAGAAGTAATCTGGTCAGGAAGGACTTCTGAGTCAGCACCTTTTTGCTGGGGGCTGTTCATTAACATTTCTTTGAGGTGGACTTTGGCCTAGGGCCTTTTTGGGACTTCATTAACATTCCATGAGTTGTCCTGCATTTCCCGGAATCATTGCCAGCATGGCCTCCATTTTAGATTTCACTTGGCATTAGACCGGATTTATCTAACTACACTGACTACCTAACTTTAAATCTGGCTTCATTATCACATATAGCAAATGAACTCTGAGAGTTAGAAACTAATTACTGCACATGCTTAAGGAAATATATCTTACTTTGTCTAAATTTAAACTTAGATATTTATAGAAATTTAACTTTTAACATCATTGTGACCTTACAATTTTTATAGTTTTACAATAAATTATTCTTAAGTAGCTTAATGAACATTATTTTTAGTGTTTATTTTTCTCTTACCCAATA
This sequence comes from Marmota monax, assembly GCF_021218885.2. NCBI lineage: Eukaryota > Metazoa > Chordata > Mammalia > Rodentia > Sciuridae > Marmota > Marmota monax. The sequence goes on from NW_026693153.1 coordinate 11,625,164, forward strand.
AGATTTGGGTAAAACACACAAAAATGCACTCCAAAGCTTGATTGTTTGTATAATAGGGCAAATCAAGAATTATATAAAAGAGAGCATGAAAAAGAAAAATGATTTTTATAATAAATCAAAATAAACCAAATTTTACTTTTTTATTTTATTCTGCATCTTCTAACAAGAATATCAAAATTAATATTAAAAGATTAGAGATAATATTATTAATTTCAATGAGCACATTTATTTTTCAAGATGCGCAAACATTTTATATTTTGGGCCCTGAAAAAGAGTAATACTCTGTATTAATTTTATTTGCAACCGTTAAAACAATATAATAAAATAGATACTTAATCAGTTTTATAAAATATTTATAAATACTTATTGATTTTTTCTGTAATTTCTAATAATAGCCTGGAATATATTAAATCATAGGTTTATGAAGATATGTAGTCTTAGTCTATGTCTTTATTTATGATCTAGTTCAACAAAAAGGCAGATTTAATTTAAGATGGTAAAAGAATTGAGGATTAGTACTTGATAATTCTTTTCAGGGAACTTCTGTTATTAGAATGCCATGTAAAGATATCTCATGATTGAATAGTGGCAATTTCATTAATATCCTGAAATAAAGCTACTTATTTTAATGAGAAATTTTTACTGATAATATTTATATACTTCATTTTTGTCTAATAACATAATAGAACAGAAAAAATTGAAACTGGCTCCACTATGGAGCCTGCTTTTTTTTTATCCCACTGAATTGTTTACCAGTGTTTTTGCTATGTCCAGACTTTTGCTGCTGCAGGTGCTTAGACTAATGGCTCTGGGTGGACACTTTCCTAAAGAATAGTCCCAACGCATTTGGCAAAACCTCTCCTGGAGATTCCTGGGAATTAAGCCCCTCCCCTGCTCCTGATGTTTTTTCTTTGGTGATTTCCGGCTGCAGTGACTAATTTGAGTTGGGGATTCCCAACCCACATTCCTTTACCCTAAGAGGAAAGATCCTAGAGCTAGCTCCCTGTAAAATCAGAATAAAGCTAGCTTTCACATAAAACCACATTCTGTAGGAGCTCCTTCCCCCTTTCTATTCTGTTCCACTATTTCATTTCTCTAAACAATCCCCATTTCAGGCTCTGAACCTATCCCGCTTAAGACATTTAAATTCTAAAATTTTTGAATGTATTTCTCTTGTTTTGATTTTGCTCTATTATGGTGTATTTTTCATACATCTGTCAGTTATCTCTCAAAAAATTTAAAGCATGGCATTTATCTGATTGAAATCTCATTACAGAGAAAATGATATTAAAGTGCTTGCTATGGTTTATATCGATTGATAATATCTGACCCCTATTTACTTCTCAGCACTAATCTCATACTCTTTTAATTCCTGAAACTCTATTTTAAATGTTATTTTATCTCTAGAATATAGGAGGCTTATTCCTGCCTTGTGTCCTTTGCCTTATACTCAGGGAACTCTTCTACCAGGGCTCTGCTTTTCACTTTCTTCTCACCATTCAGAACTCTTTTCACATAGCAGCACTTTAGAGTGGTCTCCCCTAAACATGGTCTCTAACTTATTAAACTTTTTGATAATCTCTTGCATTTTCTCACATTTTTATTGCAATTACCACAGTTTATTAGAATATTTTACTCAATTATTAGCTCTCTCTTCATTAGAATCTCAGAAACATTGCTTACTTTATTTACACCATATGTCTGACTTTAATTGCTGCTTTATGCAACATAAGCAACCAAAACATTTTGTGGCACAAATGATGATTTAGCATCCATCAAGTAATCCATTTGATTTTAAATAGAAAAAAAGAATTGCTCTTATCTAGAGGCTTGAAATTGAATTTTTACTCTGTCTAGATGCACAATCCTTTTTTATTCATTATAACTTCCTTTCTTGGTTTTGCTTTCACAACTATTATTATGTGGGGATGTGGATGGAACATACATAACTTATTCATATTTTAAGAATATGATTATACTGGTGATATAAATATTTCTATATTAACAGACCACTTAGAGAAACTTAAATGAAAATCTCTAAAATAAACTTTTATGTTGTTATTGTCCATTATACCATGTTTTACCCTAACAATAGCAATAAAATTGTATATTGGTATTTATTTCATTTGTCTTTAAGTAATAGAGAAAATAGAATCCAGATATGATTACACTGCTTTGAATTGTTCTCATACTTAATGAAAAATATTTCTATGTGAAGCTCTAGTTCCCTTTTTATTTAACCCATTTTCTCTATAAAATTTTAATTATCATGATGAATCATTTGTTAGTCATTTATAGTTCATCAATAACACTTTTTCATTCAAAATTTATTGTTTTGATCTTCTAGTTCAAGATGGAAATGAATCCATATATATTTAACTTCAGTCACTAAAAATTCTTAGTGAAATGAAAATGGTCAAATGAGTACTTGAAAAATAAACTAACATCGCAAAATGAATTGAGCAAATTGAGAAATACATCATGTTTACCAGGGAATATGTCTTCAGATTTAGGCAATTCTTTTTCCTTATTCCTTTTTAGACTTAAGGCTTTGACTACTAGTTATTACTATCCTTTGTTTGTTTTACCTAAACCCTGCCCTCACCTTCACAACTAATCTCTTTGTTAAAGTCTCTTAAAATCATTTCATTTGAATGTACAATCTGTTTCCTGTCAGTACCTAACTGCAGTGTTCTAAAACTGATACATGTTGAAATAACAGGAAACAAATTTCCTTACCTATGTTCAGTAAAAGTAGAAATAGTAGCAGAGGTATTAAGATAAAGTTATTTAGAATAAAAAAAATTCAGATTATAGCAGCTGTTAAGAAAATTATGATAAAGATATTAACAACATTTAGAAAATGTTCATGAAATTTGTGAAGAATAGACCTTTGTATATTAGAAAATTCAGTTACTTATAGAATTTAATTTATCTGCTTTTTCTATACATGATCAAATGTAAACATTTATAATAGTTCTTAGTTTTTTAAGTTTATGAAACTCTTGATGACTGTAATTACTCATGTGTTTATATGCTAAAATGTTAATTTGATCTCATGTATAGGTGATGATGTATATAAACAATAACTTTAATGTCCTTAAGTATATCAGCCTGATGCTAATTAGACTCATTTGAAAACCAAATTACTATTTTTTCTCAAATTACTTTTTCTCTAACTAAAGAATACTTCATTTAATAAAATGGATTAATGTATAAGTTTCCATTGTAATAAGAAACTAAGAACTATGTCTAATTTGTAAATAATGTTTCATATGGAAATTGTCTTTAATATATTATGATATGTAGAAAATTCCCAGTAAGACAGAGGCAAAATCAAGCTTCTTAATGTTTAGACATTAGCTGATAAACTCATGCTGTAATTATTAATAGTATTAGGAAATGTATATGATGTTTAACTTTCTCACACATTGAGGTTCTCCTCTCTGTGATTGTTCCTTAAATATCACTTATATAATATTTTCCACAATAATTTAAATTGTTAACTTATAAAATTATTTTAATTATAAAATACTTGAAAATTTTTAAATATTTTATTTGAATTTCTGCATATCAAATTTTTAATATTTTTTGAAGTAAGTAAAGACCTAAATAAAAGAATAGGTCAGTATTTGTAAGGTAGGTAGTCTTGAGAGTTAAGAAATGAAATTCATTCTCAAAGTCATAAAACCAGAATTAAAACAATTGACTGTAAGTGGAGTGCTTGGTTAGCATAATAGAATAGTAGCAAAACCACAATGAATAAAATATTTACCCTATGTTTACAATAACCAAAAGCTTACAAGTACACCAAATCTGGGTGGGATTATGACTGTAGAGATTCAGGATCTCACTACTATTGGTGCTCAGACTCAATAATATAATATATGCATTGATGAGAAATGTTAATATTTCTCAGTTTGGTGCTATTATTTATGTTGGAGACAATAACAAAAACAGTAATAAACCAAAAATCACAATATTAGTTTCTTCTCTAGAGTACTCCTGCTTTAATAATATCTCCACAGCAGTGAGCTAATTTTAAGCTGGTAAGATAATGACATTTAAAAACCAGCATAACGTCAATATTGTATATTATGAACTTAAATTGCATCACAGAGAAAATCCTTTAAGTGAAAGAACAAGAAAGAATTCTGAAAGTAGAATTAGTTTTTACAAAATGTAGGGTGATGTTATAGTGGAATCACATAGTTCTGACCTTATTGAATTAAGATATATATGTATATCTCATGTATATATATACATATATATATATATATATGTATATATATATGATATATATGTATATCTTATATATACATATATATATATATATATTACATATATATTAATATATAAAATAGGAATATACATATATATATTCTTATTATAAGTTATATTTAAAGGCCAGTCTAACTCAGTCTCTTCCATTGCAGTCACATAATGTATTTTTCATGCAGCCCACCAAAATGCCTCATTATCCACTTTTCTATTTATATGGAAGCATCACTTTCATAATATGATTTCTTTTCTAAATACACTTCTTTATTACAGTATAAAATTTCCATAATTGGGAAACCCATTTAGCTCTAATCTTCTTTTAATTGAAAGTATGTGAACTATAAAATAGCAAAATGGAATGTATCTTCATGAAATTCTCTTTTATCTTTCTGTGCATAAAAGAGCACTCAAACAGTCTAATTAGTAATAGTGTTAATAACTTTAAGAATATATTAAAGCACTAAAATTCTGGTAGAACTTACAAATAATGGCATATATTTAGAAATATGTAAATCTTCTGATTGGTATTAGATTCTAGTGGGTAATTCTAGTTGAAAGAGTGGATAAATTATGAATGTATATTAAATGAGTTAACAGTGTCATTGCAGAAATTGTTCATACTATATAATAGTTCCTTTAAACTTTCTTAGATTTTCTATTTTTATAAATAAAGGATTATAGTTGTGAAATGTGTTCATCGGTTTATTTGCACAACACATTCATGTTGCTTATAAGTTTAAATGTTTCTGAAAACATGCACACTCACATACATATACAATCATACAAGTCTGACAAAAGAAAATGCAAGGACCCCAACCTTTAAGGCAAAATACAATCCAGTTTCACGCTTTTACTGTCTTTCCCTGTACCCTATTAGCTCTTTCACTCTTTTGTTTGCATTTCACAAGTTCTATAACCTCTTCACTAGCTTTATGCCCTGTATGGAACACTGCTTCCTGAGACAAAGCTGCTGCCCTGTCCTTCTAATTGAAAATTTTGTTAGTATTTATATTTAAAATTATGACCTATTATTTCACCCCCACATTTCTGAATCATTTGCCATATTATTCTTTCATATCACTTATCTTCCTCTTACATATTGTAAAATTTACTTATTATATCAGTTCATTGCTTATCTCTTTGCGTCACTATAATGTAGATTCACAAAGATAGGATTATTTTAAAATACATGTATCAACAACTTCAAATAAAACCTGTGACACAGAGTTGATGTTCAAATAATTGTCAAGTGAACAACAGCAACAAAAATAAACATGGAAAAAAGTCAAAGTTTAAGTTGAAGACTAAATACTGAAAATGTCATTAAAGCCTGGGTATTTCTTATATTAAGGACATGATATTATCTTAACTGCCTAGTTCAATAAAGCACGCATATTCAGGAAAAAATAAAAGGAACATATACTAAGTGAATAATCTCAGTCTGTATTTTCAATACAGAGATTCAGTAGAGTATTGGAAGATTAAGATTTTTCACTTTTCTTATGCATTCATTTTTACTGGAATTACTCTTAAAATTTTTATATTTGGAAAACAGTGTGGGAGAACAAAGTTTTCATTCTGCTGCCTCCTGATCTATAAATTGAAGAAGTGAAACAATGAAACATTGGAAAAGAAGTCTTCAAACACTTTAACCACAGGACTAGAGTATTATGTTCTTCTCTGTGAACTGAAAATATCCCACCATATATTAGAGCTGCCCAATCTTTGTTCACTAGTACTTGTGGTAAATGCACTGACAAATAAGTCATTATTGATATAGTTATGAAAAATAATTTTGACATATGAGAAGAAGGACATGCTGGTAGAAAGGAAGCTTTTGGTAAGGTTTGATGACTTATAAAGGCATAATGCAGTCAAGGAACTATGAACAGCTCTAGGACTAGTTGGGGTGCGGTGTTTGTAATGGGAGACCAGACAGGAATTCTAAAATATGAGGGAAATTTTTAAATAATTTTGCCTTGGATTCGTCTTGGATGTTTTTAAGCCTGAGAAAATAAGAAATGAATAGACAGAATTTGAGGCAAAATAGTATTTTTGACAACCATTTCTTAGTTACTGTGCATATATTTTATATGAGAGATTGAGTTTTTCAAGTTAGTTTCATTGTTAAACATAAAATTGCTATGTAGAATAAAAATGTAAGTAGTGTTTAAAAACAAACTTAAAGCCTAAAGGATTTATAAACTAAATATTTTTATAATTGGAAAGAAGTCTGTTTTATTTGAAAACATTAGCCTTTTAAGTTATCATTGATTAAATTGATAACAGAAATTTTAAGAAAAGCTTTGTGTGTAATTTTAAAACCATAAAATATGGTAATGTAAACAAAACATTTATAATTCATTCTTTAGCTCAAGACAGAGCTTTTGAAGTTGGTTTTAATGCATAGCTAATTTGAAAAACTTCCTTCAGTTGTCAAGTGATGTGTTAGTTTCTGTGCTTATTCTGTTTACTAGCTAATAGCAATTTTATTTACACATACCATCAGTTTGATCTTTGGAAAGTGATAATATATTTGACTTCATAAAACTATTCCATATTATAAAATATTCATAATATTTTTGCACCTTTTTCTGTTATTTGTATTTGTCTCTTAATCCAATAAATTTTACATTAAATTCTTTTTAATAATCAAGCCAATATATTTGTAAAAGGGAGATAAGTCAATTTTTTTACCATAATTTTGAAGATGTGGGATCTCATTGAAGTCACCATGTATGTGAAGTTGCCTTTTATATTTTATAAATTCATTTTATAAGTATGAAAGGTAAATAGGCTGTGATTAATTTTACACACAACACAAAAGACTGGTAACAAAAAACAGTGTGGTACTTTCAAAAATACACACACATAAGCCAATGGAATAGCATAGTGAAAACATAGAAAAACCCACATAGCTATATTCTTCCATTCTTGACAAAGATTCCAAAATATCCACTGGAGAAAAGATAGCCTCTTAAACAAATGGTGCTGGTAAAATTGGATATCTACATGTAGAATCTTAAAATTAGTTCCTTATCTCTCATCCTGTGCAAAATTCAATTCAAATGGATTGAAGACTTAAAAGTGAAACCTGAATCTTTAAAACTGATAAAAGAAAACAGGGGAATTACTTGAAAACATAGGCACAGACAATGACTTTATGAACAAAACTCCAGGAACTCAGCAAATAATAGCAAGAATTGACAGATGGGATTGCGTCTAGTTGAAAAGCTTCTGTACAGTAAAGAAATAATTAAGACAGTGAAGAGACAGACTATAGAGCGAGAGAAAATCTTTGATAGTTACTTTTCTAATAGATATTTAGTATCCAGAATATATAAATAATTTTAAAAAACTTAATATACTAAAAAATCCTAACAAACAAGTACATAAAGAAACTGAAAAGACACTTATCAAAAGAAAAAGTACAAATAACCAAGAATTTTGTTGAAAAATATTCAACACTTTGAACCATCAGGGAAATGCAAAGCAAAACTATATTGAGATTCCATCTGTTCTAGTCAGCTTTTTTTGCCACTGTGACCAAAAGATCTGTCAAGAACAATTTTACAGGAGGAAAAGTTAATTTGGCACTCATGGCTTTACATGTCTCAGTCTATAGACAGCCTTCTTCATTGCTCTGAGCCCAAGATGAGGCAGAATGTCATGGTGATACAGTGTGGTGTAGGAAAACAGCTCAGTACAAGACTACAAGGAAGCAAAGAGGTTTCTGTTCACCAGGGACAAAATATATCCTTCAAAGGCACTCATTCACAGAACTACCTCCTCCAGCCACACTCTATCTGCCTGCATTTACCACTCAGTTAATCCCTTCTAGTGGACTAATGCATTAATCAGGTTGATCCTTTCATAAACTACTCATTTCACCTCTAAAGTTTCTTGCATTGTCTCACTCATAAGCTTTTGGTGGTTAACTCCTATCCAAACTATAACACCATCTTACCACATTAGAATGGCTATAATAAAAAAAATAATAATGCTCTGAAGATGAAGAGGGAAAAGAACACTTGTTAGAAAGAAAGTTGTTAGTGGAAATGTAAATTAGTGCAACCACTGTGGAAATCAATAAGGAGGCTCCTCAAACCGCTAAAACTTAGAACTATATTATTATGTAACTATACCATTCTCAAGTGCACACCTGAAGAAATTAAAGTCAGCATGATAGAAGACAAAACAACCCCCTTGCTCAAAGACTGGAAGAAATAATATTGTTAAAATTGATATAATGATTTGCATATGAAGTGTCCCTCTAAGAACAGTGTTGAAAGCTTGGTCCCCATTGCAGCAATATTTATCACAGCATAGCGTGATTATTGCAGGACAATTTGCAATAACCAAGTTATGGAATCAGATCGGGTGTCCATCAACAGATGAATGAATCAAAAAGGGATGGTATATATGCAATGGAGTATGATTCAGTCATAATAAAGAACAAAATCATGTAATTTCCAGGAAAAGGAATAGAAAAAGCTATCAAAAGTGTAAGTAAAATAGGTCAGACAGAAAGACAAGTATCACATCTTTCGCCTTTATGTGAAATGTAGGGGAAACACAAAACCCAAGAGTGTCAGAAAGACTATTGGAGAATAGGAGGAGAATCAGAAGAAGGAAAAGGAGGACATTGTGATGTGAGAGTGAATATGATCATAATGTCTTGTCTGCACCTACTATACTACAGTGTATTAATAATCAAACTATATAATAAAATACCTATAATCCCAGCAACTTGGGAAACTGAGACAGGAAAATCACAAAAGTGAGATTAGCCTCAGCAAGTTACTAATACCTTCAGCAACTTAGTGAGATCTTAAAAAATTATATATATATATATATATATATATATATATATATATAGAGAGAGAGAGAGAGAGAGAGAGAGAGAGAGAGAGAGAGAGAGGTAGAAAACCCCTTGGTTCAATTCCCCAAAGGTAAAAGTAGTGAAAAGGTTTTTAACCAGAAAAGAATATATGTAAGATAAATTTAATCTCATTAGGAAAATAAAAATCAAATTCATAGCGAAATGCCATTTTATTCCCCAAGGTAAATCTCCTGCACGATAAAGTGAACAATATCTTGTGTTCATCACTGGTGTGAAAATGTGTACCATCACTTCAGAAAGATGTTTGACAATGTTTATTGTCAGATATACAACCCATATTTTCTTTTTAATTTTTCTTTTAATTTGTTCATTTTAGTTATACATACAACCTATATTTTCTATTTCTAATTTTAAACTTAAGAGAATTTTGTGATTGTACACCAAGTAGTATTTCAAATCAGCATTTCTAATAATAACAAGATCTTGGAATGAGAGGATTAATTCAACTGCTAATTAGCAGAATATTTGAACAAATTGTGTTGTGTTAAAACAATGAACTCTAATCATTGTAAAATTGTTCATCAATACAATCAACAGTCAAGATGAGTAAATTCGATATTCAGAAACACTAAAGCAAATTATTCATCAATATAATACTGAATAAAACCAAACATACCTGAAGTTTACACACAGCATATTTCCCTTTTCTAGACCTGTCATAATGTAGTGTCCCTCTTTATCTCTGATTATTACTCTCATTCAGAAATCTTCTTTAACTAAAATTAGTACACTCACTTTATAGATGAAATATACATGAAGACTGTATCTGCTGTAGATATGATATGTACAATATGTATAGAAAAACATAAAGCTGATATGTATAATATATAAACAAAAGGTGGGAGAGGCAATAGGATGGGAGAATTTGAAACACTGTTATGCTTTTAATTCTTCTATTTTGTGATAAATTCATATTGCTAATTCTCATGTTCATTTTATAGGTCATTGTGTGTAATTATACAATTTCATAGGAGAAGCATGAATCAAGCAATCATGACAATGCACTGTAGAAACAAATTCTTAAATTTTCAGTCAATGCTGAATGATGTATAAAAAATGGAAATCTTTGTCACAGCCACATTTCCTTCATTTAGGAAATTGTGTGTGTGTGTGTGTGTGTGCGCGCGCGCGCACATATACAAATTTAAATAAATGCATGCTTTGGTTTTAATTGAACTGTGTTCTAATATAACAGAGAGCAAGAATGATTAATAAACTAGAAAAATATGAAATGAAGTTTGTAAAATTTACACTCTAAATAGCTAAGTAGTATGAAAATCAGACAAGTTAACTGTCCTCTTGATTTAATTATATTTGATCATGGCACCTTGCTTTTCTTTTGCCTTTTAATATCAGTGAGACAATATTAAAACACTTCAATTTCTTATATAGACCAAGGCAATTAGTTTATTGATGAGATGAAAAATAAATTAAAAGAGCAAGATTTCATTATAAAAATTATTTAGAAAAAACTAATAACTGAACATATATTATGAACATACATGATCTGAAAATAATAATTATTAGACTGTTTCATTGGTTAGTATTCTGGGCTGTATTTTGTTGTCCTAAAATTCATATGTTGAAGTCCTAATCTCAAGTACTCCAGAATCTGACCTTATATGGAAATAGGATCCTTACAGAATGTATTAGTTAGGATGAGACCATACTGAAGGACAGGGGGCTCCTAGTCCTATGACTAGGAGTCCTTCTTGGACACAGACATGCACATTGAAAGACACAGGGCAGAGACTGGATTTTGCTTACATAATCCAAGAAACACCAAAGATATTACTCAACTATCAGAAGCTAGATAAGAGGTATGGAACACATTCTCATTACAGAAAGAACCAACCATACCAGCAATCAATTTTGAATTGTCAGTGTCCAGGATTGTGAGATAATAAATTTATATTTTTAAGCCATACATTTGTGGTGTTTATTACAGAAGTACTATAGAACTAATACAAGTAGTCTGAATACTTTAGTTTTTCTTAGAAGAAAATCTCTAGTTCTTTTTTTATAAGTTACGTATAGGATGGGAAATTTTGAAATACTGTTACACTTTGAATTCTTCTGTGATAAATTCATATTGATAATTCTCATGGTCACTTTATAAATCGTTGTGTATAATTACATAATTTCATAAGAGAAGTATGAATCAAGCAATCATGAAAATGTATCATAGAAACAAATTATTAAATTTTCAGTCAATACTGAATGATATATAAAAAATGGAAATCTTTGACTTGTTGATGTATATTGGTTACTGATAATAAATTCTAAATTCTAATTCTGAAGTATATTATCACAGTTATATTGCTGAGACATCCATTCATTGCTAACCCAAATTAAATCAGAAGATAATTTTTTTAAATTTTTTATTTGTTTTAATTAGTTATGCATGACAGTAGAATGCACTTATATACATTGATATGTATGCATAGATGGGATATAATTTCTCATTATTCTGAGTATACATATTGTAGAATCACATTAGTCATACAGTCACATACATACATACATACTAATAACGTCTGTTTCATTCTACTATCTTTCTTGTCCCCACAACCCCTGCCTTCCCCTCCGTTCATTTCCCTCTACCTAATCTAAGGAAATGCTATTTCTTTTTTTTTTTGCATTACAATTCTTAATACACATATACCACAATTTTTGTATCTCTGTGTGTATATAAAGTATGTTGACATCCAATTAAAGTCTTCATACATGTACTTTGTATAATGATGTCCATCACATTCCACCATCCTTGCTATTTCGCTGCTCCCTCCCTTTCCCTCCCACCCCTCTTCCCTATCTATTCATCTATTCCTCCCATGCTCTCCCTCCCAATCCCACTATGAGTCAACCTCCTTATATCAGAGAAAACATTCAATATTTGTTCTTTTGGGACTGGCTGACTTCACTTAGCATTATTTTCTCCAGTGACATCCATTTACCTGTAAATGCCATGGTTTTGACTTTTTTAATGCTGAGTAAAATTCCATTGTGTATATATGCCACATTTTTTTTTATCCATTCATCCACTGAAGGACATTTAGGTTGGCTCCACAGTTTAGCTATTGTGAATTGTGCTGCTATAAACATTGATGTGGCTGTATCCCTGTAGTATGCTGTTTTTAAGTCCTTTGGGTATCATTCTAGGAGAGGAATAGCTGGGTCAAATGGTGGTTCCATACCCAGTTTTCCAAGGAATCTCCATACTGCTTTCCAAATTGGCTGCACCAATTTGCAGTCCCACCAGCAATGTTTTAGAGGATAAATATTGATGAAAACTTTATTTCCTTACTTGAACATATTTTATAATCTATAAGAATAATGACAAAAAGATAAAAATTATATTGAAGATGATGAAATAAAAACAATGTGAACTTTTGTTAGGAGAATTAAGCACATTATTATTTAGTCTGACATATTTAGTGAATTATGTTTTATTTTCCATTCCATGGCATATAAAAATTATTTACAGTAAATAAATAAATACTTTTTAAAAATACATTAAAATATTTAGTTGAAAATAATTTTTTAATTCATCTTAAAATCACTAATAATCAGAAAAAAGGCAAATCAAAACCAAAATTTTATATCATCTCAGCCTAGTTAGAATGACTGTTATACAAATGCCAAAACATGACAGATGCTGGTGAAAATTTAGAGAAAGTGGAATAGACTATTAGTGGCACTGTATGTTAATATAATCACTAAAGAAAACAGCATAAAATATCCTCAAAAAAATAAAAAAATAGAATTATCATAAGATTCTGCAATCTTACTCACTGGGATATAAATAAATGAAATGACAACATCTTATTGAAGAGAAAATTACAGTCCCATGTTTATTGTAGAACTGTTCACAATAGTCAGGAAATGGACTTAACCAAGTTGCTGTAGACAGATAAATAGATTAAGAAAATATGATATTTATATACAATGGAATATTACTCAGCCATAAAAGAATGAAATGTAGTCATTGGCAGGAACATGGAGAGAACTAGAAGACATTGTGTTAAGTAAAATATCAGCGAGAGAAAAAACAAATAACTCATGTTCTCACTCATTTATGGAAACTAACAAAATTGATCTCATAGAAAAAAAGAGTAAAAAGATGGGTATAGGAGACCAAGAAGTGCAGGTGGATGCGGACTACAAAAAGGAATACCAAAGCAAAAGTATATAGAAAAAGTAAAGAAGGATTTGAAGGGGCAAGAAGAATGGAAGACTTAAGTTGCAATCTTGATGACTTGCTAGTGTCAGATAATGAAATAGAGTGAGAGCAGAATACTGCTGGGTTCTCTACTCTTTTAGAAGTTCAACAATTATATCCAAGAATCCCACTAGATCCTCAATGAAGAATCAAGAAAAATCCCTTAGTGTTTTGAGTAGAGGGAGAGAAAATTGACCTTTAGAAATAATCTCAGAACATTCTCCATAAGAAACCTACTATAAAGAGAGAAAACACTGCAATACCCTTATGTAAACATCAATAACAACAGAAAAAGTTTGGTAGGTGCAACAAACATTCTTTTAGCCAAGGCACAACTGCTAGTTGGACAAATATAGAAACTCTCAAGAAAAGTCTGTTTATCTCAGTTCCTACTAACACAGAGCATATTCAACATTTTTTAGAACCTTTTTTTTCAGAAATAAGCATAATTGATATACTGAAAATGAAATGTAATAATATAAAATGTCAATTAAAACAAAAGAGAAGATAAAAAAGAAAAAAAATTTCAACAAATAGAAAATAGTTACAGATATGTAAATTTTAATTCAACTGTTAAAATCTGTATTAATACTTACCTTAAATGTGAATGTTCAAATACATAAATTAAAAGAGCATATGATATCTAAAAGAGACCCACTTTATATATAAAAGCTAATGTTGAGGTAAATGAAGGAACATAGAAAGATATTCCATAAAAACACTAAAGAAATATAGAATATTAATTGTAGTTAAAGCAGGATTGTGAATAAGGGGAATATTCAGAGATAAAGAAGAACATTACATAATGATAAAAGGGCCAACTGTCCAACAAGGCATAATACCATTAGGGTGTATGCATCAAGCAGAAATAAGCCCAAATATATAAGACAAAAACTGATAGGTCTGCCAGGAGAAATAAACAAATCCACGGATACAGTTGGAGATTTCAACACCTTTCATACCTTAATTGATAGATCTAACAGGCAGAAAATCAATAAAGATACAGTTGAAGTGGACAGCCCCATTAATCTACTGGATCTAATTGACTTTTATAGACTAGGTTATCCAACAGCAGCAGAGCACATATTCTTCTGAAGCACACATGGAACAACATTATGAGCCATAAAACACACCTAAACTAATTTAAAAGAACAGAAATCTTACAAAGTATGTTTTCAGACCATAATGATATTCAATTAGTGGTTGATAACAGAAGGTAACTGGAAAATCACAAAATATTTGGAGATTAAGCAGCATAATTTTAAAGAGGCTATGAGTCAAAGAAGTCTCAAAATAATTTATAATAGGCAAATTGGATATGTGACATATGCAAAATTTCTATTACTTTTATAATTATTCAGTAAACTTAATATTATTTGAAAATTTAAATATTTAAAAAGCTGATTATATAGCTGAATAATAGAGCTCCTACTTAGAGTGCATGAAGCTGTGATCTCAAGTTACTAGTACCAACAAATAAATAAATAAAGTCTTTAAAAATAGATATAGCAAATAGATTGATGATATAAAAGACAATAATAAGACACTGTTAATAAATATACTATATATAGAAAATGGGAATAAATAATGAATAAACAAATAAGCAACAAAGGCAAGAAACACACCCATATCAATAAAATTATGTTAAAATGCAAATGATTAAAAAGGTGGAATTATAAGGATAGATTGCAAAATAATAAAATCCAACTATATTCTGCTTATAATAGTAAAGAAGTTAATTTGAAAGTATAAGTATGTTTAAATAAAGCTTATAGAAAATGTACAAAGCTAACACCATTAAATTAATAGTAGTGAATCACATGACAAATATATTTTACAGAATATACTACTACCAGGGATAAGATATCCATTCCAAAATGAAAAAAGTACAACTCACCAAGAGAATATGCAAAAATTAGATACTTATTCATCTACAAATAAAGTTTCAAAAGCAAGAAATAGACCCAAGAGCATGCAAAAAAGAAAAGATAATATACAATGGACACATAGTTCTATATCATTATTTTAATATTTATTACAAATAAACATACATTTTAAAAAACCACTACCTCAATAGATGTTGAAAAGTATTTGGTAATATTAGTCAGTTGTACGTGACTAGATGAAAGGGAACTCTCACCCTTATAAAAAGTCATGAAAAAAAGACTAGAACTTCACATTCTAGTAATTAGTGAATGACAACATATTCTTTCCATGATCAAAAACATTTTTGAATCCAAAATGTAATATGTATACAAATAAATGTGGATAACATGCGAAATAACTGTAACCTGAATAAGAGAATAATTATGATAAAAAATTTTAAAAGACCCAAAATATCAGCATGGTATCAGCAGGAATTTTTTTTTTTAATTTTTAAGATGGTTATCATCCTATCAAGTGAACTATTGATTCAAGAAAATGTTAATCAGTGTCAGGCTAAATGAGCAGTGTCATTCTAAAAATTATATAAAAATGCAAGGAACCTAACATAAACACAGCAACATTGAAATAGAGGAAAAAAAAGTCACAGGTATTTATAAATATCAAAATGTACACAGTTCATATACATTAATTATATTGGAATAATTCAGAAGAAATGTGAAAATAAAGGCATTCTCACTCAATGTGTGAATACATTATTTTGTGAAGAAAATTTTGGAAATTTAGTGGTTTTAAATAAACATTACCATGGACTCTTCATTTTAACATCTAGGAATAAAATGAAAAGATAAATAATAAATATCCAAAAGAAAAAATTGAAAAATAATCTGCTTTGTTGTATTTGAAAATATAGCTTCACTTTTGTATGCATACTGTTGTTAAACTTCCTTATTATAATTAGTAAGATAGTCCAAAAAGAAACCACTGAACTTCACTTCCAGCTCAGGACATAAATTTATTTATGTTAAGCTATAAATTATCATTTTATTAAAATATATAAGTATATACAGTATAAACTATAAATAATTTGTATGATTTATAACTTAAATATAAGTTTATAAATAACTTAAATCATTTATATGATTTATAATGCTTATCAGACAAAAGATAGATTTAAAAATGAAAATCAATCTGTAAGTGCACTGGTGAAGATATTTTTCCAAAGCAGATACCAAACATTCATAACTACCCTTAGTGGTGTCTTTAGTGCAATATATAATTCTGAAAATTCTGGGGTAATATTACAGTAGAATATATATTTTGGATTACACACACACAATCACATATAAAGGAAATTGCAATGACATTTGCACTCAAAATAACTTGAAAGCTCTAATGACAATGGATAAGACAAAATTTATTTTACTTTATGTGATTCAAGCTTCTTGTTATATCATTTCAATCCTGTAAATCCATTGTTTCCCCAGTTCATTTACACTGAAAAAAACAGTGAGAAAATCACTAATTTTTTTTTCATCTTTGGTGTTTCAAGAAGATTTTTGTATTTGTTTAATATCAACTATAAAATTGTATTACAGGAGAGTTATGTCATAAATGACCTGACAGGAGAGTCAGATAGATGTACATCAAGTGGTAGGTGGATATAAGTAAGAAATGATAATAAAAAGAATAATTTGAATAATTATTAGACTATTAGATTACAACTCTAACTCCTATTGTGACTGTAAAGAAAGGCTGTTTCAACTGATTTACAATAACTTTTCTTAAAGATATCAAAAAACTGAGGTCCCTCATCAAATTGCCATCATAAAATCCTCAGGAATAGCCTCATTCAAAGAGGTACAGAAATCAAGGTGTCAATTTATCTGGTTCCCAAACAATAGAGTATCATGACTTGTTGTAGCTTCTGTGAAATTCATTGTGAATTTAGCAGATGGGGAAAAAAAATAGGGAGCAGGGAGATAAAGTTGCGGAGAAACACTTTTGAAGCACAGAACGTTCGGATATAGGTACTCAAAAGAACTGGAATTTAATCAAGTTTAGAGAATGCTCCCCTTTCCCTTTAAAGAACCACCAAAACAGACAGCTACTATAAAATTATTATTAAATATTACAACTAATATTTTAACACAATTGAATAATATAAAACAATCATATATTGAATAAGTCTAGATTATAGCTAAAGACTATCTGTGATTTGCATGATTAAAAAAAAGATCATATGAGAAACCAAAATAAAAACAATAAGGGAATTTGGGACTCTTGGTGTTCAAAAAACAAACAAACAACATACACACACACACACACACACACACATAAAAGAAAACAGGTAAAGGTAAAAAGGCAAGGAAAATTTTAAGAATATTACAGCATAAGAGACTGAACTCTACTCTGTTGAAACAACAGAGAAGAGTGTTTTGGGTCACTGAGCTGAACTAGTGGAAAATTACTGGAGGACTTTATTTGGTAATCCATTCAAAATAAGAAAAGCAAGGTCATCATTTTAAAAATAAATAGATGTAATCTATATGGTATCAAGTGAAACTGAGCAATCATATGATAGAATCTAATATCCATTGATGATAAAAACTTTCATCAAATGTGTAGAGAAGATTTTCTCAACTTGGTAAAGAGTACCTATAAAATATTGACAGTTAAGATAACACTTATTATCAGGAAAAAAATCCAGCATATCCTATCTTACCAGTATAATTTAATTTCACATCAAATTCCTGGGTAGTGTAATAAGACAAGAAAAGTAGTAAATTATTTACATATTAGAAAGGAAGAAACAAAACTGCTTTTATCTTATTGGGTACATAGAAAAGTCTAAGTAATCTGTAAACAAACAAAAAGATTTAAAACAACCAACACAGCAACAAAACTTTTGCAAATAATAACAACTAAAGTAAACAACTAAAGTAAGATATAAGGTAA
Source organism: Marmota monax (assembly GCF_021218885.2). Taxonomy (NCBI): domain Eukaryota; kingdom Metazoa; phylum Chordata; class Mammalia; order Rodentia; family Sciuridae; genus Marmota; species Marmota monax. Next base: position 11,643,412 of record NW_026693153.1, read on the forward strand.
ATAGACAAAAGTCTATTTGATTCCTATATGTGAACAATGGGAATCATTATAAATGAAAAATTTTAATTCAAAATTAATATAATGTTATTTACAATAGCAAAAATATGGAATGCTTAGTTATGAATTTAACAAAATAAATAGTGTTTACAGTGGAAATTATATAACTTTCATAAAAGAATTAACAGAGGATTTAATGATATGGAAAGCTATTCCATATTAACTAGAGTGGAAGTCTCAACACATTGACTTAACTCTTCCCATTATGAAATCAATGCAATCAAAATCTAGAAAGTTCTTTCATTCAAATCATTGGAGTCTTCTAAAATTTATATGGAAATCAAATGATCTAGAATAGCAAGAGAACATTGAAAAATAAAAATAAAACAAACAAACAAAAAATCCCAAAAGACTCAAGCTACCAGATTATTGTTATAAAGATAAAGCAATATGAATAGCCCAATATAGCTGAAAGATTAAACACATAAATAAATAGAACCAATTAAAGATCAAATAAATAGATTAACTTAAACATTGTCAATTATTGCCCAATACATCGCAAAACAATTCACTGAAGAAACAATATTCTTTAAAAATGGTGCTGGAAAAGAAAATATCTAAATAAATAAATAATGGGGAGTGTGAGACAGTGTTTCAAACACATATCCTATTAATACCAATTGTTGGAGAGGCTATATGGTCCAGAAGCACTTTCTGCTGGGGATGGGCTTGAAAATGACATAAGCTCTTTGTAAGACAGTTCAGCAGTTTCTCATAGAGCTAAACATAGTTTTAGAATTTGACTACGTAATCCTTCTTCTAGTACTTACCTAATTGACTTGAAAAACTATTCTTGCACAAATGCATGTAAATAAATGTTTATAGTAGATATACTTACAATGTCCAAAAATTAAAAGCCATTAAAATGTCATTCTATAGGTGAATGAACCCAAAAACTGCATATTCATAATTGGAAGACTATTTTGTGCTTAAAAAGAATGCTTTATTCAAGGCATTCAAGAACATGCATGTTCTTAAATACATAATAAATATTCTGAAAAAGTTTTTAGTCTAATAAAAATATCTGCTATATAATACTTATATGTTATTTATTACTCCTCACTCCATTACTCCTCACTATACCTACTTATTAAAAAAAAAAAAAAAGTACAGCCTGGAAATGGACAAAAACTAGTTATTTACAATGGAGTAACCAAGCAACCATTATATCAAGAATGTGATCTGGGGCAAGATGAAAATGGATGTCATGTTGATAGTGTGTTTCCTGATATGTTGTACTGAGGTTGATACTTTATTTCTGTATAATCATGAGAAAAACATTAAACAATATCACCTAAGGGACATTCTACAAAATAGTTTATCATTTTTATCACAAGTTTAAGGTTTTCAAAGCAAAAAAGAAGTCTAAAATCTTATCATGAGAAGCCTTAGAAGATACAATGACTGAATTCAATATTGTATTCTGGATGAGATTATTAAACATGAAAAAATATGAAAATTAGTTAAATAGTGTAACTATATTACTGATAAACTAATAAAAAAAATTAATAGTGGTAGAGGCTGGATATGCGGTGTATGAAACTTTGTTCTATCATCACAATTTGTTTTGTTTTGTTTTGTAAATCCGAAATAGTTCTAAACTGTATTTATTTAACAGAGAGATCCCAGAAGGAAAATCTTGCAAGTGCTTAAGGAATAAAGGACAATACTTTCTACATTGGTGTCTTAGGGCAATTGAATTAATCTGCAAATTGTATTATGTAACTCCCAATCTATTTTTTAACTATACAAATAGATAACTTCTTTCTTGTAATCTTGAGTCTTAGTGTCATAGGTACTTGATTAACTATCACTAATCATAGGGAAGCTTCTCAAAACCATTTATTTAGCAACAACAACAAAGAACAAATGCAGTGAGGAAAGGTGAAATAAATGATATTTTCTTACTTTTTAATTAACATCAGATAAATTTTTAATATGCAAGTATGTGACAGTTTTGAAGTGTTTATTCAATCAATTTTTGTATATGTATACATATATATGAAGTTAATATATAATATAAATAATATATTATTCATAAATACTAATAAATAATGTAATTATATAATATATAATATAAAGTAATACATAATATTGTGTTATATAGTTAATAAAAATATGATATGGAAATAGAATAATATATTGACTTATGTTAATTTACTATATACTATATACTCTATATTATGTATTATTCATTTAACATATTGTAGATTAATAGTATGTTAATCCCATAAAATTGTTTAAATAACCATTTTATTATATATAATGTATATAACATAATGTATTACGTAATATGTATGTAAAATATATATATTAATGTCATAGTCACCCATCCATTTTTCTGTATACTTCCTAAAATCTTTAAATTTATACATTTTATGCAAAATTTCCTTTATTTTACTTCAGAAAATATATTATCAATGGTATGTAATTTATTTAGCTCTTGGATAAATGTAAAAAATCTATGCAAATCTCTATAAGACAATACTATGTAAATTTTGTATCTAATTCAACTATTTTAGGTATGACTCAAGCAAAGAAATGAATAGCTAAGCCAATGAAGCAAATTATTCCTCAGCACGAATAGTAGTGGAGCCACGTGTCTGAAAACTCACACATGCACATGGACACACACAGAGAACTCCTAAATATCATTTAACCTTGTGTTTTGAACTAACCTTCCATACTATTGGGCACAAATGTACATTGGAGCAAATTGTTTTATTATGCCTGTGTATCTTCATTTTGTCATATGTGTACACTCATTTAGGACTTTGCTCATAATAGACAATTTATTTATCATGGTCTTCTATTTTCTTATAACATTAGCTCTAACTGTTCCAGCAGATCCATCTCCACTTCAGAAATGACAAATTCCTTAAAAGATGTGTACCAGTTGGGAGTACACTGAGCACATTTTCTTCCCAGCTTTTATGCCAGCACACCTTAGAGTATTGTATTTATGTTACAGTACTAAACTCTTAAAGAAATCTATATAACAAAAATACATAGTTCTTATTGATTCATCATATCTCCAAGTAGAACAATAATTGTATTAAGAAAATTTAGTGTAATAGAGCTATCGTTTCTGAGAAAAAAGGTGTGTTCTACATGGCTCTAAATTTAATTTTGTACCAAAATGAGGTAAAGTAAAGCAAGAAGAATACACACACACACATACACACACACACTACCCACATGTGTGTGCATAAATACACAGAAATGTAAAAATGTGTGTCTATTTATATATATGTATACAGAGAGAGAGAGTGAGAGAGACTGTTTATACACACATATATAAGTATACACATACACACACACACACACACACACACACATATGGAGAGAGAATCAGTCATGACAGTTTGGAGGGCTTGAACTAGTAAAATGTCAAAAAATACTAATACACTCCTACAGAGAAAATGCATTCTAAATTGAAAAATAGAGCACATGTTTCATCTGTATATGTATTAAGTTTTGATATGCTAGAATTTGTTTCAAATGCTGGGGAAACAATAGTAAGCAATGCAAACTATCTGACTTTGTGGTTTGTATAGTCTATAGTGAGATCAAAACATTATGCTAATAAAGGAATAATAAGTCCCAAATCTCCCACAGCACTGAATACTATATTGGGAAAATAATTATGTGAAGTTGTGATAAGAGAGTGGCCTGGGGCTTTTACTGGTGGGCAGAATTCTTCAGATAATTTTGTCAGTAAAGCCCTTTCTGTAAAAGTGACATTTGATCTTAAGCTTATCAGATAACAAGGACAAAGTATTAGGAACAGTGTTCACTAAATAGCCCTGAAGAAAGAACATTGTCAGAGTGTTTGAGGAGCAGAAATAAGTCCCATGTGACAGTAGGGAAATAAGTGAGAAGGGATGTAAAAGATGAGGTTGAAAAAAATCAGGCAGTCAAGTGTCATCCTCCAGTAAAATTTTAGTGCTAAAAGGCCACAATACATTAGCATGTTTTTACCTCTACAGGAACAGTACTAGGGAGAGACTCCAAAAATATCTGAAGATGTCTGTAGTTGGCATTGAGGAAACATCAAGTTAATGTGGACTCATTCTCAAACATGTTTTATTACACTAACAGAAGGAGGTTGAAACACTGTTATGAACCTGCTCAGATTTTTGATGAACAAACAAAAACATTTTGTTTTGTATATCGGATAAAACGTTGAGGCTCTTCCAGTTGCTAGGTACAAATTATGTTTTTTTATTCCATTGTGAAAACATAATTCTTACTGTAATGATGAATATTAGTGACTTTCATTCATCCACATGCTAAGATTTTCAGTATATTTTCCCATGATTTACTTTCTTTTATTAACATGTTGTTCTGTGAGATATATGAGATAATAAAATTTATTATTGTTAACAAGCTTTTCTATGAGATAGATTTGCTTCATCTTTCAAAATTAAAATAAAGAAAATAATAATCAAATAATAATCTGGTGTTTGGATCATATGTGATATAATTTCAAATCTCACCTTTTCTACCTATCTTCTATATTAATCATATCAAACTGTTTTCATGACTTATATTTATTTGGAAAAAATATAATATTTTTTTCAGTGATATTTTTCTCATTACATATAAAGAAATGTATTTTAACAAACTAGTTAAAAAATATATTTTATTGTTATGTTGAATACTCGATTAAGTAATATTATAAGTGATTTTCCTCATGGTTGCTATACTTCTATGTTTTGGTATCTCTGTGAATTATGGTTCTTGAAAGGCCCATAAATATTATTTAAATTGTAATAACCTGTTAAAATATTAAGATTAGCTCAGATAATATTGGTATGCCATAGAAGCAGTGATAGTTTCCAAGCTCAGTCCTCAGTTTTATGTAGGTTATTCCTGAAAGGCCTCATTTCAGCACAGACGTAGCCTTTCTTTGGAAACTTAGAAATACCATTTTGACCTCTGCACTTTGTGTTGCACTATTTTAATGGGAACACAATGAATTAAATTATTCTAATTATTCTTCAAAGATATGGTGACCTTAAAAATTTCAATTATTAATGGAAAAGTTTAAGGACAATGAAGCAAAGTAAATAATCTGAATCATCTAAACAATAATATAAGTCATTCAATACATAATAAAGTGTAGGATTTATGAAATGGGTATTACTAATTTATTAGGTCCCTGTAGGTAGTCTGCACTAAATATAGATATGATGCATCTTTTGGTACCACACAAGCATTTATTCATGCCAAAAAAGATATTTTAACTCCTTAGTATTGCCTATGCCTATCTATGTCCAACCCTTCTTCGTTCCTCTTACCTTTTAAAAAAATTGTTTATACTCTAATTGTTCAGAATCTATGCCATCTAGTAGTTCATATGTCTATAAAGATTAATGGTCAATTTTCAAACCTATACTTTAACTGATACATTGATTGTCATCCAGAGACTCCTCTACATGTACATATTTCTTAGGAGCTTTCTAGGAAACTAATATAACTGGTAGAATGAGTTTAGCTATTTTTAGACCCCTGTTCCAAATGCTACATAATAGAACAAAAGTAACCTGGAATTTTGTTTATATTTGTAGTATTTCATGATTATGGTGTGCAAACAATAGTTATGAAAATGTAAGACAGTTTGCTTGTTCACCTGAAGTTCAAGATATCATGTAGGAAGATATTTATATAAATAAGTAATGACTTACTCCTCCATAAGCTCCAAAACATATTACTCTGCATTTGTGGGCAGACAGGGAAAGTTTTCTGTGGGATGTGATATTTGACTTTGACCCAGAAAGGTAAAGAACTAGTTTTCAATGTAGAAAAAGAAAAACAAAAGAAGGAGGAATCTTGAGTAACTGTTTGAATATATCAATCTATTTAAATCATCAGAAGACAATAAGGTAAGGTTAGGACAAACAGTGAAATTAGAAGAAATACCTTAGGTGAGGAACAACAATGTCTCAGAATTGTTAGAAAAGAGTGAAGTAAAGAAAACTCAAGTGTTTCTCTGTGGATAAAGATCAAAAAGGGAACCAAAAGAAGAAAAGCATGTTTGGAAGGTAGTTTATGAGAATTTTAGAAACTGGTTTCAAGAATCAATGCTGAGCCAAGTTAAGAAATATATAGGACATTTGGAAGCTAGAAAGTGTTGCTAAGAATAAAAGATAGGAATTTTTTGTTATTTATTTATTTAATCATTGTACTGGGGATTGAACTCAGGAGCACTTGACCTCTGAATCACACCCCCAGCCCTATTTTGCACTTTATTTAGACACAGGGTCTCACTGAGTTGTTTAGTCCCTTGCTTTTGCTGAGGCTGTCTGTGAACTCAGGAACCTCCTGCCTCAGCCACCTAGCCGCTGGGGTGACAGGTGTGCACCATTGCATGCAGCAAAGGTAGGTTTTAAGAGATGAATTTGACAGTCTTCATGATGTAGAAGAAATGATGAACTATATGCTGAAAACACAACCTCAATAAGGTATCTGGTGAATTGTCATTTTAAATATTTCATTTAGTTCTACAAAGGTGGTATGGATTGTTGATTTGACAGATGAGCAAAAAGGCCTGTGAAGTTTTTAGCAAGCCCTCAGAGACTTATTGTGTGTTCCTCTCTGAGACTAAAGTGACTATATTAAGGCAGGTGCATGGTCTGGGACAGGAATCAGAAGTCTTAATGAAAATCACTATCTGGTGGGGAAAAAAAATAAAAATAAAATCAGTGAGTCAGCCAGAGCTACAGGGTAATCACATGGCATTTCTATTCTACCAGGTGGTAAACAGAATCTCATCAGAAGGAAAGTGATTTCCCATGTAAATACATGTCAGGGCATGTAATACTGTCTAGGTGTCCAGACCTACTCGGATGCAGAACATTCAGCTGAGCACAAGACTTGGATCATTTGCTGCTGCACAAACATGCTTTTTGCTGTAGAATTGTACATGATGTATAAAGGCAGAAAACTTGTGGCTCCCCATGACCCATTTTACGCTGTGTTGGGAGGGCAGCTTGTTTTCCAGAACCAATAAATAATCATGTTTTTGGTATTTCTAAACCTTAGGGGAGAATTTCTGAGGGTGATAGGATAGAATGCAAGTCATTACTAAACACCTGGTACATAACAGATGGAGAACCTGAAAAGAGAAACGGAATTTCCTGCTAATCTGAGAGTTGGTAGGTTTATCATTGCTCTTTGTAATGTTAATTTGATATGGAGACTGTTTTCTTCCCTAATTTTTTTATTATCTTAAATTTATTGTTGAATTACTCTGAATTATATTGTCACATTTAGCTATGAGGATAAGGGATTTTCTTTTATCATGAAGTTCATAGTCTACTTGAAATTTTCCAAAAGTACTATACACAAAATAAAGATGATAATATTATACTATAGTTAACTAGGAATTGCTATAATGCAAAAAGTGGAAGGAAATGATAGCATCGTGTTGCCTTAAGATTGTTCATTTTGCCCAATTTGGGCAGGAAATTAGTATACGACTACATATTATTTTTAATGTGTAGTCTTCTATAGTGGATGCCAGATTCATGCTATTCTTCAGAAGAAACTAAATTAATTTATCCAACTTTCTATAAGATTAGTTTAGAAAAAAACACAATATTATATTTGATAATTATTCAATAACTTCTTAATTTGAGCAAAGAAGTTGGGAGTGTACTTATAATATCTAAAAAATCACATCCATCCAGCTATTACCAATATGAAGTTAATTCAGTGTTATTTTATGTGTTGGTTTTCCTTTAGCCCCAAATGGCTTTTTGTTTTAAACTTGGCCATCAAACCAATATAAAACATTCTGGGATAGATAGAAAGTGTCTTGCTCCTTATTCATAGGAGATGATGATGTCACAGAACATATTCAGGATGTACTTTTCAAACAGCAAGCCAATTATTTATATTTTATAATAATTAACAGAATAACAATACACTTAGAGGAATGAGATTATGAATAATAGATTAAAACAAAGTTATTCATTCATTGATACAAATGCTTTGTTTTGTTTTCTTCCCTGGATGCTGAAAGAAAACTACCTTTGCAAGTTTCTTTCTGACTAAATATCACAGCAATATCAATAAAATATTGAGCAAAAAATTCTGAGGAAAAATTGAAATATTCTACATTGGGATTGTTTTTAGGAGCTATACCTATCTAGTAATTGATAAATAGTCTCAGCCTGTCTGCAGCAGAACATACTGACATTTCTGCTAGAAAGTATGTTCCCAGTCTTCAATCCCTCCTATTGAATCCTATTAACTATGGATTAAAAATAGAGTATGTACACTCTTGATAAGCTGCTAGTGATTCTTATATACACTAAAACATAAAAACCAGAATATTGTTATTGTTAGTTTCTGTTTTTAGTGAATCTTTTTATAATGTAATAATTGTAAATCTTGGAAAACTCTACTGTCTGTAAAATGATAGTACTCAGCAATCAAGGTAATTCCTTATGAGGCCATGGTCAAAATTATATGAAAGAGGTAGCTTGAAAACAGTCTAAAAGGAATATTTTAACTGACTTTACATGAACTGTGCAAAAGAACAAGGCACGATGAAAAGAAATCTGACTGTAGTTTGCAGGTTGGACTGGAGTGTTGACAGTAGGAAATGAAAAGGGGAAAAATATAGGATGATCGGTCAGAGTGTGCTCTAAAACTTCTCAAGGAAAATGGGAAAAGGGAAGTACTTCATAGCAAAGTTCAAGGATACTGGCAGGAAATGGTATGGAGAAAACGGACAGATCTACAGATAGGAAATCAACAACAGAAGAAAAAAAAATGGAGAAGAGTTGTGAAGAAAGCTTCCAGGAATGAAAAGGCAACACAAATCATATGTCATCAAATTGTCTTTAATTTCAGAAAGAAGTGGAGAGACCTTAAAAATAATTCACTCTTATGTTGGGTGTGGAATGGTGTTAAAATTATATTACTACAAGAAATTTTATAGCAAGTTAGGCCATTGAAAATGTAGCCTAAATGTCAGAAATATAATAAATGATATAATGATGTTTTGCATCAGCAAATAACAAAACGCACATCATACAGAATAGTCTTTTTATACAGGTGAAGACTATGCTGAGAGCTTGCTACCCAGAAGGGTGAGTTATAGAGATATGACTTGTTTGCAATAAATTACTTTGATAGGGAAATGCCTTGGCATTTAGGGGGCAAGCAATTAATTCTCTACGAGTGAGGAGGCTGTATTTTAGAGAGCAGTGAGTAGGGCAATGACAGAGTTCTGAGAGCTAAATTTCAGGACATAAATGCATTTCTATCTAGCTTCTGCTTGAACCTATACATAAATATTTGAAAATATTTTCTCTTTTCTACTAAAATCTGGATCAGAAAATTTCATCTAGTCTGATGACAATACATGAGAAAAGCTCAGATACAATTCTTTCAGATGAAATAGATCTTCACAGATGTGGGCATTTATTATCTATTTTCATGATGTCAGTCATTAGATTACTGTGTGAGTAACTCACATAAAAATATAATATTTCAAAATATAGTATCATTAATATTGCTGTACCTATGAGCCATCACCAGACTAATGCACAGAAATTGACATCATTTATATAAAATTGAAGTTGACTTATTTTGAATGATTAATAATGAAGGGAAATTATCAATCCTGATGTCTTGTCTGCTATACTCTCCATAACATGTTTGAAGTTGGTGGGTGCATATAATCAACCATGATCAGAAACTATTTTATATCATGACTAGTGTTGAAATTATTTTATTATAGACTCATATGCAATATCAAAAATAGCCTATTAATCCTTAATTGCTAAATATTATGCAAAGGAAAAATTGTGAAAAATTTAAATCTTAGAATCCAGTATAAAATAATTTCACTCTCTTAAAAAAGTCATTTCAGAAACATAGTAAATATTATACTTGATTTCCAATTCTCCCCTACACAGGTCTCCAAATCTTTACAGAAACAGTGTTTAATTCTGATTCATAGCTTGTCTTTTATTCACATCAAAATATATAACATTTTACTTTTTTTAGACACCAGTCAGTAGGAATTTTTTATTAGAGCTTTCTCAAGTTTAGTGTGAAGTTTTATTTCAATTTGTCCCCAATAAACCCAGATATAGCTTAAAGTCACTCTACTTATCGAGAGGATGAAGAATTTCTGTATATATCTAAAAAAATAATATTTTAGTTTTGGGGGGAAAATAACTTGGGCTGATCATTTTAATTGATATGAAAATTTAGGTTTTTAAAATCCAGGCAGGATTGAGAATGCAGCTCAGTTGTAGAGTACTTGCTTAGCATGCAAGGGTCCATGCCTAAACCCCAGCAACACAAAAAAAGAAAAAAAAGAAAGAAAAGAATACAGGCAAATAATGTGTCATCTGCTACATTTTGTTGTACAAGGAAGATAGTTTTTTGAGGAGAAATATTATCTTCACTTGTTGGTATAAGTTCCTTACTATTTCACAATATCTGTTATGAAAAATATCTAGAAAAATATGCACTAAGTTATACTTTTATTTATTATATGTCTAGATTATGTTTGAAATTTTTATTACAAAATATTTTGGTTATGCTTTAAAAAATAAGTAGGAAATAACTGTTATTGTCCAAAATTATTTGAATAAGGAATCAATTAATGTTCATATCTGAGTATAGAACAATAATTTTCAACAAACAACAGGAACAAAATAAAAACAAAACACAATGAAAAATAAAAAAACGCATACTTTCTATAGCACTTAAACTAAACTCAGGAGAGAGTAAAATAATTTTCTCTTTTATTTCATAAGTTACAAACTCACTAACCTAGATAGAAATATCAAACACTTTTTTTTTTCTTTCAGAGAAATGTATTTTTAAAATAACAGCAATTTGAAAACATTCCAACATCTTTTGGGGGTTGAGCAATGTAATCACCAAATAAAGACTTTCTAAAATGAGTTAGAAAAGATATTATAACGTATAAAGGAAATAATGTAGAAAATTTGTAAGTGGTTAATATCATTGTCAAAAAGATTGAAAACTTATTTCTACCATAGAAATGTATGATGGATTAAAAGGTAAACTTACAGTCTGGGAATACAGCTTAATAGTAGAATACTTGCCTAGCTTGTGCAAGGCCCTGCCTTTGATCCCAAGTCCTGCAAAAATAAAAATAAAAAAAAAATACTAAATTTACACATCAATGTATATATATTGATGTGAATGAGATGTATTATGCAAAGATATTTGGCCTTTAAAAATATATGTTGATATTACTGTTATCCAAAAAAAACCCACAAATATATCTGTAGGTTTGAATGATTATTATTAGTATTCTTGCTCTTCTTTTATTCATATCTTATTTACAAGGTCTAAGACAGAGCTATTAAATTTATGTAGTGTGTTAACTAGCAGAAAATGTTTTGGCCAGATATATTTGACCTGAAGTTTGGAGGACAGTAATTTATATAGAAGACAATGGAAAAAGTGATTATTTCCAGATAAAAGAAAAAGCAGCAACTGTTTCTGTAGAAGTCATAATTCTCTATTTCCGTCTTTCTCCCCCTTTTCCCTATCAAGAATATCTCCATCAATGATGCTCTATTGGCATAGGATGGAATCCAAAATATTTAGGTAAGCATAGAAGGCCTTTTAAGATCTGATCACACTCTAAATCTGCTCAGGTACTTTACTGTTGTGTGAATACACACATACATATATATATATAAACACGTATGTTCATATGCTCCCAGTGTATATTGTCAAACTTACTAATCACTCCATATATATCATTCTCTTCTCTTTATTGTCCACTTAATGTATCTTATAAGATTTTAGAACCTTCCCGAAGATTAAATTTGGGGAAATTTTGCCTTTAGCTATAGTTTAATTTTACTATTTGTTTTAATTCATATTCATAGCTCTGTTCAAGTACTATATACTATTTTCTGTTTGATTTACTTTGCTTAAATCTCTTGAAAAATTAGAACAGTGTATTATATGTCTTCTTTGGTTTCTTTGTGCCAGGAATAGAAGAGTTATTGTAAAATAAGCTAAGAGTGTAAATTTATATTTTTGAGCATCTCATGTATCTCTGACATCACTCATACTGTTATTATCACTGTAATTTTACAGATAAAAAATTGTATTGAACATCAATTTAATACTTGGAATTCCTGAGTTTTGCATTTTAGAGTACATTGCTAAAATAGCATAACTAAATACTATCTAATAACTTAATTTTCTCTTTATTTTGCTCACAATACTATTGTTTTAGTAAAAGATGGGTTTTCAAAGGCAGTGGTCATGAGGTAACTCTTCTATATTTTTCTAAAAAATATGCTGTTTACAAAATCATGGTACATCTTAGGTAAGGTGAAACTGAAGTTGTGGTTAGAGGCAGTAAATCAAGGCTGATCCACTTATCTATCTTTGATTTATGATGGATGAGTTCTTTTTTCCAGGGATGTGTGAGTAAAGTTGTTTCACTCACCCACAGATGATTTATTTTGGGTGATCCCCTTGTCCAATGAAGATTTATTACAAAGGATCCACTATCCATTGCGATTAAGTATGTGCAGTTGGCTTGGCCAGAAGTAAGCAAGAAGCAAGGATACTGATACACACATGCACGTCTTATTCCAGCCTAAATCACTGAATCTAAATACAAGCAGGAAAATAACAGACCTTATGAAATCTTTTCTTTGGTATATTAGAGGCAATTGAATTTCTTAATTTCCCATTATCGGTGTTGATCATTCTGCAACAAAATTACTATATTTTAATGTTAGTATCCTTGAATTGATTGTAAATTTTCTAAAGTTTTAAATATTATATTTTCCTTTTAATGTTTTTACTTGAATATTTTCATCAAACCACAGAATATCAGGTAATGTCATCTTCTAAACTTATTGGAAGTGATAAGAGGAAACAAACATTAATTTTTGTTTTTACAATTTTCTACATACTATATTTCTTTGTAAGTAATAGGAGGGAAATTTGGAATTTTGTTTGGCCATTAAATTAAAAAGTATTTATTTTTGGTTGCATATGCTGATTATGAAAGTTTCCTAATGATTCCTTTATTTCTTTGAATCCATGCTTTCAGGAAATATATTCTAATGTTTCCCTGTTGTAGTCTGAAATAACTTCTGGATTTCAGAAGTGTTTGTGGTTATATTTTTTTATCTCTTATCACTTCCAATGAGTTTAGAAGATGACATTTCCTGATCTTCAGTGGTTTGATGAAAATAGTGAAGTAAAAACATTAAAAGGAAAATATAATATTTAAAATTTTAGAAAACTTAGAATCAATTCAACAATACTAACATTAAAAAAAGTAATTTTTGATTTAGGTCTTCTCTCTCTCTAATATTGTTGATTCAGGTCTTCTCTCTCTCATTTATTTTCTCCTTTTCTTTCCTTATGATTTCTGGCCTTATGTTAATTTTTAATCCAATTGAGATGATTTTTATAAATAGTGACAAATAATTGATTTGAATATATTCAACCAATCTTGCATCACTGAAACTCAATTATCTTCTTAAAGCATCTTGAATGTAGTTTGCTAATATTTTATTAAAGATTTTTGCATCTATGTTCATCAGGTATATTGGTCTTTCTTTGATGTGTTTTTGTCTGGTTTGGTTATCAGGGTGATATTGGCTTTTTTACAAAATGAGCTTGGCAGTATTCCCTCTCTTTCTATTTCATGGAATAAAGCAGGAGGAGTGGTCTTAGTTCTTCTTTGAAGATTGGATAGAACTCAGCTGAGAATCCATCAGGTCCTGGGATTTTCTTTACTGGAAGGCTTTTAATTGCTACTCCAATACCATTGCTTGATATTAATCTTCTTAGATTTATTAATATCCTTATGGTTTAAATTTGGGAAGTCATATGTATCTAGAAATTTGTCAATATCTTCTAGATTTTCTAAGTTGTTAGATTATACATTTCCAAAATATTTTCTGTTGATCTTTTGGATTTCAGAAATGGTTTTGGTGATAACTTTTATCTCTAAATTTGTTGATTTAGGTCTTCTCTCTCTCATTTATTTTCTCCATCCCATTCCCTTTCCCTTTCCCTTCCTACCTTTTTTCTCTTTTTTGGTTAGTTTGGCTTAGTTTTTAACCAATCTTGTTTATATTTTCAAAGAACCAAATCTTTGTTGCATTGATTTTGTATACTGCTTTTTTGTATCCTCAATCTTATTTTATCATGGCTGTGATCTTAATTATTTCTTGTCTTCTATTGATTTTGGAATTCGTTTTTTTGTTTGTTTGTTTGTTTGTTTGCCTAGAGCCTTGAAATGTAACATTATATTTTTTATTTGGAATCCTTTTCTTTTTCTTAATGTTTGAACCCAGTGTTATAGACTTTTATTTTAGAATTGCCTTCATATCGTCCCAGATATTTTGAGATGTTGTATCTCTGTTCTCATTGTTTCTAATGTTTTTTTTCCTCCTCTGATTTTTTTCTATGATCATTTCTCAGTTAAAAGTGTATTATTTAATTTCCTGGAGATAAAATTGCTTCTTTTTTATCTTATTGATGTCTAATTCATGATCTATGATCTAATTGGATGCAAATGATTATCTTTGTTTTTTTTGTAATTGTAAGAATTGCTTTGTGTCCTAAAATATGATCTATTTTACAGAAATTTCCATATACCACTGAGAATAAAATGAATTCAATTGTCAGTCGATAAAATATTCTATAGAGGTCTATTAGATCAACTTGATTAATAATTAACACCATTTTTGAGTTCTGAAGATTATTTACTTAATTTATAATGAATGACCTATTTAATGGTAAGAGATATTTGCTAAAGTGCCCAGGATTCTTGTGTTGGGCTGTATTTGTGGGCTGTATTTGACTCTTGATATCAAGAAGGGTTTGTTTTATGTACATAGTTGTACCAATATTGGGGGCATTTATATTTTCAATCATTATATCTTCTTGATGGATGATTCTCTTAAGCAGTATGAAGTGACCTTCTTTGTCTCTCTGATTAATTTTGGTTTGAAATCTGCTTTGGCTAGAGAAGAGTAGACATCTCTACTTGCTTTGGGTCTTCATTTGCATATTATACCATTTTCCATACTTTCACCTTCAGCCTGTAGATGTCTTTTCCTATAATTTGAGTTTCTTAGGAATAACATGTTTAAATCTTATTTTTAATTCAATCTGCCAATCTGTCATTTCATTAAAGAGTTCAGGTCTTTTACATTCAGAGAGATGATTTCTATTTTCTGCCTTTCTGATTGGTTTTTAATATTTAATTCAGACTTGATTCTCCTTTAATTGACTATTTTAGTGAGATTTATTCTCATACTGGCTTTGATAATTATATTCTTCATTTCTTCTTCTTCAAATATTTCATCTGTATGTTTTGTATTGCTGACCAAATGGTTATGAATTCTTTATTTTCTGCTTATCATGGAAGGTTTTCTAAATTTTATCTTTAATTCTGAAGAATAGGTTTGCTGAATACAGTAATTTTGGTTGGCTTCCATTATATTTAAGGGCATGGTTCACATGCATTATTCCAAGTCCTTCTGGATTTTAGGGTCTACACTGAGAAATCAATGAAATTCTGATTAATTTACCTCTAAATATGACCTCCATTGCTGGGAGCCATTAGCCAAGTAGGTATGACAATTTCCTTGCCAGCGTACCCCATGTTGCTGACATGTTGCAGTGACATTGAATGTAAGTGACCTTGCTCAAGGACCAAGGCAGATTAGGGTGTTCCCGGTTTTAAGATAATCTTGTTTAGGGCGTTCCCAGTTTAGGTTCCAGGTTTAAGGTTTAAGATTATTCCTGCTGGGAATAGGGCGTATCCTGCTGCCTGAGTTCCCCTTGAGTTCTCATGGGATTCAGACAGTATATTTTGGAGATAGAAGCCCAGTGGAGGGGAATTTGGGAGAGAAGGTGGATTTGGGAAGAGAACGTGGATTTCCCCAGAACGTGATTGTAGACGGCTGGTGTGAGTTCGGGAATAAAGAGTTGCTGTTTGAATCTACAAGCTGTGTGGTGGCTCGTGATTGTGTGCCCAGCCAGACGGCATTTGTGCCCAGCCAGACTGCGGCATTTGTGCCCAGCCAGACTGTGGCATTTGGCGTCCCGTGCGGGGAACTTCTGAATCTTAGAGGTAAGTGAAATTGCTCGCCCCTGAGGAAGAGCGAAAGAATGGGTGACCAACTCAAAAAACAATGTGTTATTGTTTTGATTTATCTTGTTTTTGTTTCAAGCTGCCTATCCCTAGAAATTTCTCAGGCAAACTGGAAAAAATGGTTGACTAAAGGTTTGAAGTTTGTCGGCCCTGAGGAAGAAAAAATTGATACAACGATTTTTTATTCCGTTTTTGTTTCATTCAGTTTCGGCTTTGTTTTGTGCTATCTTATTGGGTTGCGTTATCTTTATAGTAGATTAGAAATTAGTAAAAAACAAACCGAAAAGATGTTAAGTAAATTGTTAGAGGTTCAGACCATGGAGAAAGACATTTTAGATCAAGCAAAAGAGAAGGTCTCTCGAGCTAGTCAGACAGAGGAAGAAAATTTAAAGGAAAAGGGGTTGTTAGGAAAAAGGCCACAACAGGAGGCTGTTACTAACTCCATTTTATCACAAGAGGGCATAATTCAACCAACAGCCCCACCGATGGAGACAGCTGAGTGGCCCTCAAACCCCGTAGTTGATAAATGGGATCCTGAGACAGGACCTCAAAGATTAGCATGCCCTGTACTTGAACAGGGAGGAGGGCAGCGAATTCACCGTGCTTTAGATTTTAAAACAGTGAAGCAGTTAAAGGAGGCTGTAACAACCTATGGTCCCCAAGCTCCCTTCACGGTAAGCATGGTTGAGTCCATTACTAACTTGGACATGACGCCAGCAGATTGGGCTAGCATGTGTAAATCTGTACTAAATGGAGGACAATATTTGTTATGGAAGGTTGCCAATGAGGAATTTTGCGCGGAGACAGCTAGGCGAAATGCAGCAGCCGGTTACCCTCAAAGAAATCTAGATATGTTGTTAGGAAAAGGACCTTATGAGGGTCAACGGCAACAAATTGAATATGATCCTGCTATATATGCACAAATTGCTGCAGACGCAGTTAGGGCATGGAAGACTTTACAAGGACATGGAGATTTACAAGGTCAGCTATCTAAGGTAATACAGAGAGCTAATGAACCTTACGCTGACTTTGTAGATAGGCTAATTCAAACGGCTGCCAAAATTTTTGGGGATACAGAACAAGCAATGCCATTAATAAAACAACTGGCTTATGACCAAGCAAATCGTTGCTGCAGAGAGGTTATTAGACCATGGAGACATGAAGATTTAAACACATATATTAAATTATGTAGAGATATTAATGAACAAGGGCAAGTCTTGGCAGCTGCAGTACAACAGGCTTTAGATGCCAGGCCAAAAACATGCTATGATTGTGAACAAACAGGACATTTTAAAAGGAATTGCCCCATAGGAGGAGGGTTTAACAAAAGTAGGTATCAAAGGAATAGAATACCGGGTATTTGCCCAAGATGCCGTAGAGGGAGACATTGGGCTAATGAATGCCGTTCTCAAACCACCATAGAAGGTACTCCCTTATCAAAAAATGGACAAAGACCAGGTATTTATCCAAGATATCGTGGAGAAAGGCATCAGGCTCCATTGCCAAAAAACGGACAGGGGGGCCCAATGCTCCGGGGCCCACAACCACAAATATACGGGGCAGTGGAGGATCCCAGCAACACCATCAGGGTAGTGCCCAGGACACATTGTCCATTAAATCCCTCATCAGACAAACCCGAGGGAGCGCAGGGTTGGACATCTGTGCCTCTGCCAGAGCAGTATTAACTCCAGACATGGGAGTTCAAATCATTCCCACAGGAGTAAAAGGACCTCTTCCCCAAGGAACAGTAGGCTTATTACTGGGACGTAGTTCATCTACATTAAAAGGACTTATGATAAGTCCTGGGGTAATTGATCCCGATTATGTAGGTGAAATAAAAATTATAGCTAGTTCTCCAAGAGGTATATCAGTAATTTCACCTGGAGATAGAATAGCACAGTTGTTAATAATACCCAGCCTACATAATAAATTTCCTAGTCATAGTGTAGAAAGAGGTTCCAGGGGATTAGGCTCCACAGGTGTAGATTGGGCTATGTTGTCTTTAAATTTAGATTCTCGCCCAATGCTAAAACTAAATATTCAAGGTCATGAGTTTAATGGGATACTGGACACAGGAGCTGACCTTAGCATCATATCTCGTCAAGAATGGCCAAAACATTGGCCATTACAACAAGCCACTCAAACGCTTCGAGGCCTAGGAGTGGCGACTAATCCCCATAGAAGTTCTATGATATTAGATTGGAAGGATCCTGAAGGATGTGAAGGAACTATACAGCCATATGTATTGGATCATCTTCCTATAAATTTATGGGGACGAGATGTCCTAGATCAATTAGGTTTGACGTTAACAAATAATATCAATCCTAATGTGCCCACTACTAGAGCTAGACAAGGCTTTAGGAAAGAAAAAAGATTAGGAAAACAAGGGCAAGGTATAGCAGCACCAGTACAAATAGATCAAGGAACAGACAGACATGGGTTGGATTTTCAGAAAGGGCCACTGAGACAATCAAAATTACTTGGAAATCAGAAAGACCAGTGTGGGTTCCTCAGTGGCCCCTGACTAAAGAAAAGATACAAGTAGCCCATGATCTGGTCAAACAACAATTAGCGGAAGGACATATACAACCTTCCATATCTCCCCATAATACTCCCATTTTTGTCATCAAAAAGAAATCTGGTAAATGGAGATTATTGCAAGATTTAAGAGCCATTAATAATGAGATGGTTGTTATGGGACCTGCTCAATCAGGGATTCCTCAATTGTCTGCTTTGCCAAAAACCTGGCATGTTTTAGCTATAGATATTAAAGATTGTTTTTTTTCAATTCCAATTCATCCCGAGGATAGTCCACGTTTTGCATTTACTATCCCTGCATTAAATCATGAAGGTCCTGATCAGAGATATGAATGGAAAGTACTCCCTCAAGGGATGGCTAACAGTCCAACTATGTGTCAAATATATGTTAACAAAGCAATCCAGCCACTTAGAAATCAAAATCCTGAACTACAAATATTTCACTATATGGATGATGTATTATTGGCACATAAAGATAAAAACATATTGCTGGAATGTTATGCCACACTTACAAACTTATTAAAAAATTATAATCTAGAGATAGCAATAGATAAAGTACAATTAAATTTTCCAATTAATTATTTAGGAGTTCTATTATCCTCAACCATGGTCCGTCCACCAAAAATTCAAATACGAGTAGATCAACTCAAATCACTTAACGACTTTCAAAAGTTATTGGGAGACATAAATTGGATAAGGCCTTATCTAGGTATACCAACAGGAGAATTGGGACCTTTATTTGATATTCTAAAAGGTCCATCAGATCCAAATTCACCCCGCATGTTAACTCCTAAAGCAAGAAAGGCATTAAAAATTATTGAAACATATATGGAAAACATACATTTGGATAGAATTGATATAAGTTTGCCTTTATTATTTATTGTACTACCAACAAAAAATATTCCTACAGGAGTATTTTGGCAAGAAGGTCCATTATTGTGGATACATTTATCTTATTCTCCTAACACTATTCTTACTAGGTATCCTGAGGATGTAGGACAATTAATACTCAAAGGAATAAAAGCAGCGAAGGGAGTGTTTGGAATTTCTCCCAATAAAATTATTACTCCATATACTATGGATCAAATTGATGAGTTAGCTAATGAGTTAAATACTTGGGCAATAATCATGTGTAAATCTAATGTTTCATTTGATAATCATTTACCATCTAATCCTTTGTTGTCTTTTTGGTCTAAGCATCCTGTAGTTTTTCCTAAAATGACAAGAAAAACACCTATCATGAATGCTCCAAATATATTCACTGATGGGTCAAATAATGGTACAGCAGCAGTAGTTACCCCTGATCAAACTTTTACATTTTTAGTACCCAAACAATCAGCTCAAAAGGTAGAGCTTAATGCAGTTTTACAAGCTTTTGTGATGTTTAAAGATTCTGTATTTAATTTATTTTCTGATAGTCAGTATGTAGTTAATGCTATAGTATCTCTTGAAGATGCTGGTAGGATTTCCCCTTCTTCTACTGTTTTCTCTTTATTTTCCACTATACAAAGTCTAATCTGGGACAGAAAAGATCCATTCTTTATAGGACATATTAGGGCACATACAGGATTACCTGGAGCCCTTAGTTTGGGCAATGATTTAGCAGATAAAACTACACATGACATACATATTTTCTCTACATTTGAAGAAGCTACAAATTTTCATAAAAGGTTTCATGTTAATGCTAATACTTTACAAAAGTGTTTTAAAATAACTAAGGAACAAGCCAGACATATAATAAAACAATGTCAAAATTGTGTGACATTTTTACCACAAGTTAATCTTGGAGTCAATCCTAGAGGACTGATACCTAACCATATTTGGCAGATGGACGTCACACACTTGCCAGAATTTGGAAAATTAAAATATTTACACGTTACAGTCGATACTTCTTCTGGATTTTTGATGGGCTCCCTTCATGCCGGAGAAAAAACTAAAGATGTTATAGCTCATTGCTTACAAAATTTTGCCACTGTGGGCGTTCCTAAACAGTTAAAAACCGATAATGGTCCTGGCTATACCTCTACCTCTTTTAAACAATTTTGCTCATCATTTGGTATTACTCATATAACAGGAATCCCATACAATCCACAGGGACAAGGCATAGTTGAAAGAGCTCATCAAACTATTAAAACATACTTATTAAAGCAAAAAGAGGGAATTGGAAGGGGGTATATATCCCCCAAAGATAAACTTAAAATAATGCTTTTTACTCTAAACTTTTTAAATTTGGATTCATCAGGACTTAGTGCTGCGGAAAGGCATATGTATCCAAAAAATGTACATAAGCCTAAAGTACTTTGGAAACATATTCTAACAGGACAATGGAAAGGTCCTGACCCAGTGATTGTCTGGAGTCGGGGGTCTGTTTGTGTTTTTCCACAGGGAGAACAGCAGCCCATTTGGATTCCAGAGAGATTAACTAAAACAGTTTCTACAGATCGAAAAGAAGATGATTTGACTCAAATCCATAACAGCTGATATCCAGAACTCCAGCTTGGCCATTCTTACATCTGTGACAGTGATTAACCAGGATGCTTTTTTTCAATAGCTATTTTATTATTGCATTTTTCCACATCATAAGGTTCTATTTTTATTTTTTGAGCTCATACAAACCTAGGTTAATGTTTTTCTGATCATTTTTATTTTTTGACTGTGGAGTTTTTAAACATTGCAATGGAGATTTCACCTAGGTAAAGCTACAAGGCCTTTACTATTTTCTTATGTGTTGTACGTTTGTGTACACTCTTGTGTTTTGTGTTGTATGTCTGTATGTGCGTATGTCCATATTTCTTATATGAGGAGCGCTCATGAAAAAATGGATCCAAATTATTATTATTTTTTTTTATTCACGTGATTTAAATGGTTTAATTTAAATTATGTAAACAGCTGTTAAGGATTGTTTTTAAAGGTGGTTAACAGATCTGTTTGTTTACTAATTTAAATTAGGTAAAAAGCTGTTAAGGATTTTTTTTAAAGTAGGTTAACAGATCTGTTTGTTTACTTTCACCTTTCCTTTTCATTATATTTAATAATTCTTTTCAGAATAATGTCTCTTTAGCATCATTGCCAGAATTCCTATCTCCATCCCAGTGCCGGTGAAGAACTCAACAAGTAATGATCAAAGAGTCAACTTACTTTGGGAGGAAACGGATTTTGGGAGGAAATGGACATATTGATAGATTCCTCTGCTTTGAACTGCTTGCAGAACTTGCCTGGACTATGTAACTATCGTTTGGTGCAGCGAATTGTGGTATTGCTGGCATATCTTTGCTGATGGTGTCACCAGTGATGCAATTTTCCCAAGGAGCCGTCAATTGGCTTGGTGTCGTGGCATTTCTGTATCCTCCTCCCTTCTGCTAGTGATGGTCTAAAATTTGGGGGCCAATGGCTTATGCTGGACCGGTAGTCAGTGACGGGTATGATCCAATTGCAGTGGTATCAACCTAAGACAGGAGGCTGACGCCTAAAGGTCAGTTTTCCGATGACGGGTAAGAACCATATGTTGAATTGGACAACCTACCAGGCACGGTCCATAAGCCACATTAACCTCACTCCCCCACTGGCACCAAGGCCAAATTTGGGGGCCAACAGAGGTGAGGCAAAGAACCTCACCCCCCCACTGGTGCATAGACCTATCCACAAGTATGGCTGTATGCTGGACCGGTAGTCAGTGACGGGTATGATTCAATTGCAGTGGTATCAACCTAAGACAGGAGGCTGACGCCTAAAGGTCAGTTTTCCGATGACGGGTAAGAACCATATGTTGAATTGGACAACCTACCAGGCACGGTCCTTAAGCCACATTGCTTGTTGTTTAATTAATCAGAAGGGGGGAGATGCTGGGAGCCATTAGCCAAGTAGGTATGACAATTTCCTTGCCAGCGTACCCCATGTTGCTGACATGTTGCAGTGACATTGAATGTAAGTGACCTTGCTCAAGGACCAAGGCAGATTAGGGTGTTCCCGGTTTTAAGATAATCTTGTTTAGGGCGTTCCCAGTTTAGGTTCCAGGTTTAAGGTTTAAGATTATTCCTGCTGGGAATAGGGCGTATCCTGCTGCCTGAGTTCCCCTTGATTTCTCATGGGATTCAGACAGTATATTTTGGAGATAGAAGCCCAGTGGAGGGGAATTTGGGAGAGAAGGTGGATTTGGGAAGAGAACGTGGATTTCCCCAGAACGTGATTGTAGACGGCTGGTGTGAGTTCGGGAATAAAGAGTTGCTGTTTGAATCTACAAGCTGTGTGGTGGCTCGTGATTGTGTGCCCAGCCAGACGGCATTTGTGCCCAGCCAGACTGCGGCATTTGTGCCCAGCCAGACTGCGGCACTCCATTTTTTCTCTTAGAGATTTTAAAATTCTGCCATTATTCTGAATGTTAGGCAGATTTTTATTGCAATATTGTCTTGAAAAGAATCTTACCTATTCGGTGTTCTAAATGCCTCTTGTATTTGAATTCCCATCTCATCAGTAAGGACTTGAAATTTTTCTGATATTATAGTATTAAAGTCTGTGGATACCTTTAGTTTGTATTTCAGTGTCTTTTTCTATGCCATTGATTCTTAGGTTTGGTCTCTTAATGTTATCACAGACTACTTTCATATTCTGGTTATGTTCTGAATATTTTTCTTTATTATCAACTTTATTTTCAAGATCATATTTATTTTTTTCACAGCCTGATAATCTGTCTTTTATGTGGTATAATCTATTGGTGATGCATTCTACTGAATTTTTAATATGATTTATTGAGTCTTTCATTTACAAGATTTCTGCTTGTTTCTTTCTTATAATCTTTCTCTCCTCTATTGAAATGATCTTTACTTCCTCTGTTTTCTCTTTAAGTTCATTCTTTATGTCTCCTTTCAGTTCATTGGACCTTTCAACTATGAATTTTCTAAATTCTTTCACTGACATTTTCTTCATTGTGGTGTTAATGGGATCAGTTGTTGAAGTGTTGAGCTGTTAGGCATGGTTTGTTCCATTTCTTTTTCACATTGTTTATATTGTAAATCTACCTTTCTGCTGGAATAATTATCTCTCCGATTTTTATGCAAGGGACTATTTAGTGAGGTTCTTTATCTTAAGTGCCCCAGGCTGTGCAAATAGCAAGGAATTAGTAGTCTCACTTACATATCCTCTGCTGTTCCCAGTATCAGCACTACATTGAGAGAATGCATAAAATCTATTAATTGTATTAACTTCAGAGCAAAACCATGTAATAAAATAATAATAATAAAAAAGTTGTGAAAAAAAATGTTGCAAATATTCTCCACAGTTCTAATCTGGATGCAAAATTTTAGTTATGTTCCAGAATAAATTGAGAAATTAGTTTTTTAAGACAGTAAAATTGCTATTATATGGAAGTGAAAAATAGTAGGAAATAAAAATTGGGCAAAGAAAAAAAGAAAGAGAAAAGTAGAAAAGAATAATAGAAATCAAGACAGTTGAAAAACTGGTGGAAGCTCTTTGATACAGTAACATGTAACATAAGCTGGAAAGGAGTCCCTAAGTGGAGGTAATGTAAACCTGAACTAAGAAAAGAGAAAGAGATAGATAGAAAGAGAGAGAATAGTTTTAATTAATAGTTTAAAACATTAGAAGAAATACAATGAATAGAGTTGAGGGTGCAATATCAACAGTAGAGGAACATCTATCAATTTAATATGAACATTAACATATATAAGGTCAAAATTGACATTAGATGTATTTATGATAATCCATGCTGAGGTGGAGAAATTTCTTAATGAGTCTTCCTTATTTGGACTTCATGAGGATTTGGAACCATTCTTTGTGATTACATCTATGTATTCCTGAATGGGGAGGTTATGATCATACCAACTCACCTCTAACATAGTTCTAGGAGAACCCTTCCAATCTTTGTTGTATCTAAGCACCTACAAGCTTTCTGTTATATCAGAGGAGATGCTCATTAATTTTCTGTGATTTATTAGGTTAGTTATTCCCTGTTAGATGGTATAGTCTTGTGCCTTCCTGAAGAAAAACTATGTATCCAATGCTGTCAAGTCCAGAGAGGACTACTCCATATATATTTTGGAATGTGTGGGGTGTGGTGGTCTGGGGTACAGTATTATAATCTGATAAGGAATTGGGTGGCTTCTGAGAGTATGTTGGGCTGCTGCCCTCTCTGGAGTCAGGTCACAGTTCAAGACTACTGTTTGTAGAGTGAGTGATTCTCTGCCAGTCCCTTTGTGGGGTTGTACTGTTGTTCTGTATGTGAAGGTACTCTATGGGGCTGCTTGGAATTACCAGGAATTGTATTATGTAGGTTTATGCTTCTGGAGAAGAACGGAATTTAGGGGCAACTTTGGAACTAGAAGCTGTGGATCTTCCTAGAGGTGTTGGGGAACAAGAGCTTCTTCACTGGTTGTCATGATTTTCTTGCAGGGAAGTTTTGTTCACCAGCTCAGAGGCCTTAACCAGCTTTCTAGTAAGATGTTGTGTTACATTTACTGACTGTTTCTGTTAGGTGTGGGGGCAGAGGATGCAGGACTCAGGGACATCACTGACAAATGTGAGGCACTGTGTGTCCATTGCCCTCCACAATTCCTTTCTTAAAGTGGTTTAGAGCTTATTGGCTGCCTACAAGTGTAGGGCCTTTGATATGTGATCTTTGTGTGTAGTCTTGTGGCACACAAGCCTCCACTCTGGCTGACATAGGTACCATCCTGTGACTGGAGCATAGTTGCCCACCTGCACCTGAGCTCTTGCTGCCAGTGATCATAATTAGTTGGCAGCCAGGTCCCCTCTGCTGGGACTTCTATGAAGTGGTGCTAAGTGCTTGATGACTGTTTGCAACTGTGGGGCCTACACATGCAGAATCTCTACGGGTTGTTGTTGTTACAGAAGTCTCCACTCTGTAGATCACTAGTGTTTTATCCATCTCTGTAGTGGGGGTAGGGTCACTTATGCCTCACCTGCATCTGAATTCCTACTGCCTGTCAGCCACTCTCCTCCACTGGAACTTCTATGGAATGGCTATATCTAAGCAACTGGTGGCTCTCGGCAACTCTGGGGCCTGTGGGTATAGACTACTTTGGCGTGGCCACCTATGGTTAGATGCCTTGGTTCTGACAGGCACAGCTCACTAGGGTTTTAGCCATCACCATGATAAGGGTAGGTTGTCAGTGGGCCTTTTTTGTCTCAGATCCTACAGAGCTATGTGGATTGTTGGGCTGGGGCTAGCACTCCCTTGGAGGAATTAGCTCTTGGGTCAGCATCACCTCACTACCCTTATCCATACTGAGATAAGGTATCAATAACTTTCAGGGAGCAATGATCCCTCTAAAAGTTTCTTCTAGGTGGATTACTGAGACAACCATTTCAGAGGTATTCCTTTTGGTTTATTTGTTACTCAGAAAGTGGGGAGAATCTGTGCTGCTTTAGTTTTTTTCTAGGGAGTGTGATTACAGCCGTGGACTTTATAAAATGGCCAGCACAACTTTCAGCCCACATTTTTGGCTAAACTGTATGATCTCTTGCACTGTCTTTGCTGCTCCAGATCAATTTTAACTTGGTCTGTTTCTTTTTCCAACTGCTAAGGAAGTATACTTAGGGCCTTTCCCTTCCCTCATTGTGTCTTAAGTTACCCCTCCCATGTTGGTCAAGGTTCAAAGTCAATGAGTTCTTTTCTTAATTTCTGCTCCAGTAAGCAAACTCCAATTCCCTTCAACTCTCAAAATCTCCATACATTTCATAGTATTTTATTAATTTTTTTGTCTGTGTTTATGAAATATATTGGCTGGTAGTTTTCTTACTTGTAATGTTATTATCTGACTTTATTACCTTTTTTTAAATTTAAAAAAAAAGTAATTTTTTAAGGTATTCTACTTGTCCCTGTTTGGCTTTTCAAACTGTCAACTTTATCAAAATACAAATTTTCAACAATTTAAATGTAAATCTAGATAAGTTTTGATATATGTACACAGTTATACAACACAGCTCCAAAATCAAGACAAAGAACACTTTCCCCTCTCAGACTGTTCCTTCCTGTTCATTTACAGTTTTATTGATCTATAGGCCCAAGAAATCACTGAGCTATTACTGTCAGTCACTATAATTTTGTCTCTTGTGAAATTGCATAAATGTTGAATCCTAGAGCACAGTCTTGTGGTATCTACCTTTTTTCATGGAGCAAAAAGCTTTTACAATGATGAATGGAATTTGATTGTTTTAATATATTTACACATTTCTTTACCTTCTGGTGTTTAGGCTTTTACTACTATGAATAAAACTACTCTGAACATTTGAGTCTGAACATATATTTTTATTATTTATCTTCAGTAAGAGCCTACGTATAGGATTACTGAATCATTTGGTAAGTGTGAATTTGTGCTTGCAAAGTTAGATTTTTAACATTTTAAAACCCACCAAGAAAACAGTTCTATTTCTTCATGAGCACATAGAATTGCCAGTCTTTTTTTATTTTGGCAATTTTAATCTATACACAGTGCTACATGGTTTTTTTTGTTTGTTTTTGTTCTATTTAGATATACATGACAATATTTGACATATTATACGTACACGGAATATAACTTATTCTAATTAGGATCCAATTCTTGTGGCTGAACATGATGTAGTTAGGTTTATTTATGAATAGTGTTATTTTTGTGCTTTTAATTTATATTTGTATATTAACTGATGTTACTACATGTTCCTTCTTTTCTGAGTGCCTTTCTTATATCCCTTTCATTGGTATGTCTTTGTAGTTACTTTGTCCATTTTCATTGGACTATTTGACTCTTTATCACTTAATTTTAAAGTTTTTAAATTATTCTGGATAAAAGTACTTTAACTTATGCATGATTTATGATATTTTCATGCCCATATCATGTCCCTAACAAATTTTAATTCTCCTTTTCTTCAATGTATCTTGGAATCTTCCTCGACATGGTAAACAGGGATAATCTAAGGGATTACTCTTTTTTTCTCCTTCTGTCAGAATCCATAGTCCTGCCCTTCATTTAATTCATTGCCTAAAAGTTGGTGTTTCATATATATGTACAGTTTTAGGTTTTATGAAGATGTAATTTTTTCAGCAATTATTTAAAAGTATATAATTCATTCTCAAATTTCAAATTTTGAGTTTTTAAAAGTAATGTTGGATTGTCTTTAAAATAAGGAAGGACTTTTTCAATTTTATTTTTGTTCTAATTTGTTATATATAAAAGCACAATGCATTACAATTTATATTACACATACATAGCACAATTTTTCATATCTCTAGTTGTATATAAAGTGTATTCACACAATTCATGTCTTCATACATGTACTTAGGGTAATGATATCCATCTTATTCCCCATCTTTTCTATCCCCATACCCTCTCACTTTCCCTTATTCCCCTTTGCCCTATTAGAATTCATCTAATCCTCCCATCTCCCCCTCCCTATCCCACTACGAATCATCTTTCTTGTATCAAAGAAAACATTTGGCATTTGGTTTTCTGGGATTGGCTAACTTCATTTAGCATTATTCTCCAACTCCATTCATTTACCTGCAAATTTCATGATTTTATTCTCTTTTATTGCTGAGTAATATTCCATTGTGTATATATACCACATTTTCTTTATCCATTCATCTACTGAAGGGCATCTAGGTTGACTCCAAGTTTATCTATTGTGAATTGTGCTGCAACAAACATCACTGTGACTGTGTCCCTGTATTATGCTGTTTTTAAGTCTTTTAGGTACAGACAGAATAGTGGGATAGTTGGGTCAAATGGTCGATCCATTCCCAGCTTTCCAAGGAATCTTCATACTGCTTTCCATATTGGCTGCACCAATTTGCAGTCCCACTAGAAATGTATGAGTGTGCCTTTTTTCTTCACATCCTCAACAACACTTATTGTTTTTTTTATATTCTTAATAGCTGCCATTCTGACTGGAATAAGAAAAAATCTTAGAGTAGTTTTGATTTGCATTTCTCTAATTACTAGAGATGTTGAACTTTATTTTTTCATATATTTGTTGATTTATTGTGAATCATCTTCTGAGAGATGTCTGTTCAGTTCTTTGATCCATTTAGTGATTGGCCTATTTGTTTTTTGTGGTTGTTAACTTTTTGAGTTCTTTATATACCTTAGAGATTCATGCTCTATCCGATGTGTGAGTGTTAAAAATTTGCTCCCAAAATGTAGGTTCTCTTTCCACCTCACTGATTGTTTCTTTTGCTGAGAAAAAGGTTTTTATAATCTTATTTATTTATTTTTTATTTTAATTCTTGTGCTATAAGAGTCTTATTAAGGAAGTTGGGACCTAATGCAACATGAATTGTTAATTGTGCTGCAATATGAAGGAGATTGGGGCCTACTTTTTCTTTTAATAGGGACAATTTCTCTGGTTTAATTCCTAGGTCCTTGATCTACTTTAAGTTGATTTTTGTGCATGGTGAGAAATAGAGGTTTAATTTTATTTTGTTGCTTATGGATTTTCAATTTTCCCAGCACCATTTGTTGAAGAGGCTATCTTTTTCTCCAATGTATGTTTTTGGCACCTTTGTTTAATATAAGATAACTATAATTTTGTGAGTTGTTCTCTGTGTCCTCTATTCTGTATTATTGGTCTACCAGTCTGTTTTGGTGCCAATACCATGCTGTTTTTGTTACGATTGCTCTGTAGTATGGTTTAAGGTCTGGAATAGTGATGCCACCTGCTTCACTCTTCTTGCTAAGGATTGCTTCTATTTAACATAGTTGTTGAAACACTGACCAGAGCAATTAGATGAAAAAAAAATAAAGGGATAAAGATAGGGAAAGAACTTAAATTAGCACTATTTGCTGACAATATGAGTCTATTCCTGGAAGATAAAAATTCCACCAGAAAGCTTCTAGAACTAGTAAATTCATTCATCAAAGCAGCAGGATACAAAATCAATATCCATAAATCAAAGGCATTCCTGTGTATCAGTGACAAATCCTCTGAAAGAGAAATGAGGAAAATGATCCCATTTACAAAGCCTCAAAAACAAAAAAAAACAAAAACAAACAAACAAACAAACAAAAACACTTAGGTATCAACATAACAAAAGATGTGAAAGAACTCTACAATTAAAACTACAGAACACTAAAGAAAGAAATTAAAGAAAACCTTAGAATATGGAAAAATCTCCCTTGTTCTTGGATAGGCAGAGTTAATATAGTCAAAGTGACCATATTACCAAAAGCACTATACAGACTTAATGCAATTCCAATAAAAATCCCAATGACATTCCTCATAGAAATAGAAAAAACAGGCTGAAATTCATCTTCAAAAATAAAATCAGGAAACACTTTTCAAAATGGTGTTGAGGTTTATTGTTAATCACACATAGATCAATAACCATAAATAAAAAATATTAAATTTTATGAAATAAATATATAATATTTAATATATTATATTAATATATAAATAAATGTATAATAAGTATATATTTAATATATACTTTAGTATTTAAGACTTTGTTTAAAACATACCTACAAATAAAAGATACGAAAAAACTACACTATATTTATATTTTATAGACTACATTTTGCTTTATTAATTTCTTAATCCACTGTTTTAAAAAAGATTTCAAAAACGTGTTTGCTAATTCATAAAGCATATATGTATATTTGTGTATATATATGTGCCTGTGTGTGTATACTGAAATATATATTTAAATGAAGATTCTTATTCAAAGTGATAAAAGTGATAAAAACAGATACAGATATGAAC
The DNA here is from genome assembly GCF_021218885.2 of Marmota monax. Taxonomy (NCBI): domain Eukaryota; kingdom Metazoa; phylum Chordata; class Mammalia; order Rodentia; family Sciuridae; genus Marmota; species Marmota monax. Next base: position 11,673,869 of record NW_026693153.1, read on the forward strand.
AGAGATTCCTTAAAAAATAAAAAATAAGAAAATTACAAGTATATATGCATTGCACAGTTCATTCTGAGTTTTGTCTTTCAAATGACATTAAATATTTTGATCACACCACATTCTTCGATACTCTTCTCTGGTGGTAAGTATAAAAATAACATGGCCAAATTATCACAGCTGGTTTGGAAAAGTCCCAACTTTTTAGTTGTTAACCTAGAATAATTATAAATAACCATTCTTTCTCTGTCAATAAGATGCTAGTTTTAATAACAAATTATGTGGTTGTCATATATAAATAGGTATGCAAATCTCTAGAAAATTTAGATGTTTGTTGAATTGAACATGCCAACTTTCTATTTCTTTTCATTTATCCTGTAGAAATTCTTACATATATGTATGGAAAACCTGAAAAATGACCCTTTTATAAGCATCATTTATAACATTTGAAAACCAAATCATGAAAATAGATCCTGTGGCTGATACTTTGAGGTGTTTTTTTTTTTTTTTTTTTTTGTCAGATAACCATTTTTTCATCGTTTTCTGGCTATGAAGCATCTATATTTTTCTCAAGTATTGAACATGTACATGTACTTCATGAGCACCTCTGAACAACAAAAAGAAAGGAGTAGGGGTGGCATAAATATTTATTAGTCTGTTAACGTCATTAATTCAATTATTTAAGTTTAAATATAGGAAGGCAATGCTAGTATGGCTAAGAAGATCTGAGGCAAACTTTTTGAGGATATTTTGGAGGAAAATAACACTTGATTTAAATATTGCTTATATGTGACTGACCATTCTCTTCCAATGATTATGGATACACAAGGAGTGGATTACAGTCATGACTGTATTATTTAGGAATTGTGAGGGGGACCCTGTAGGTGGCTAGGCACAGATAGGGAATATAACTTGAGTACTTGATACATTAATAGTGTTGCTGGTTTGCACATTTTTTAAAACATATGCACTCTATATTTTGTGTCATGTGATATAATACTCACTGTTTAAGCTGAACTCAAGAGATTACAACTGATCTAAATGTCCATTGTTAAAATAATGGAAAAATAAACTTGCCTTTTAAAAAAATGTTTTGAATGATACCTGAGTAGGTTATTTTGTTTTATTAAGATAAAAAACAGAGATTATATCTACAAACACATGCCATATGTATTAGTTATACTTATATTTACTAAGCACAAATAGATATGAAACACATTCTATATGCATACAGGCATGTGATATGCACTCGATGACAAATGGAATACTTTGGAGGAATATGCACAAAGGGAACACCAATGGGAAAAAAAAATTAAAGGGCAGTAAAGAGTAGGATGCAAATTTATTCAAAATCATCCTTAATCTATAATTTATGGAATATACTGTACATACTAAACATTTACCATATGCACATCAATATGAATGAATAAGTAAATCATATAATCAATATACTTAGAGAAAGATTAAACCATATTAGATGGAAAATAAAACTTTGAAAGTTCATCTAGATCATTACTTTGTAGAAAATATGTTTGTACTTGATTGCAAACTATAGAAAGCATAATGCAGAGAATTAGGGTCAGAGGAATATCTTTATTGGGAAGCACAGCAATGGTTCTAATTACATCCATAGATATTTTTTAACATATCCTGTTTGAGTTATCAGGAAAAGGAATGTCTGCCTGATTCCCAGTGACCCATCAAATTCTGCCAATCATTATCTGCTTTTTTAATATTCCAGTTTAAAGTACCCCAGGCTATATTTTTCTTTAATAGTTGAAAAGTTCAGGGTTAACATAAGAGACAAGTTAGTACAATAATCATTTAGGTACCATTTAATGCACTAAAGCAGTAATTTACTAAATGGTACCCTAGAGTCTTAAAAAATTAATGCATTTCCTAGAAGTGCGTAAATTAATCCCATGGTACAGTTAATAAACTGTGAGACACTTATTTTATTGTTGCTATAAATTGTGGAGGGAATTAGTTTTTGTTAAAAATTTCAGTGGAAAGAACCTATGTTATATCTTTGTTTGAATTTCATTTTTAATTATTAATTGTTAATGTTTTATTGGGACTTTATATGTCGGTACATTTTTCAGGCTAATAATTTGTTAATATTATTCAAATTGTTAGAGAAAATGAATCATTATTAGCCTCTTGCTCATGATAGTATCATATAGGCTAGTCTGGATCCCTACAGTTCAATTTATAAACCTACTTTAAAATTGCCTAATAGAATATGAGTTCTGCCACAAATTATTTCTGGAAACAGCAATAAATTGATTAAAATATGGATGTTCCAAATGGCTTGATTAGACAAGACACAAATATAATTTAAACATTCATCTTGATTGTGAAAGTAGTAGAGATAGTTACAGAATCTAAAGTAATCCAATACTTATATTTAATAATCTTTTGTACATTTGGAGATAGAAATATGTTGCTTTATTTTGATTTTAGAATTTTCTGTGCATCATAATTCCTCCACTGTAGTTCAAGAAACAAGGCACTATTTATGCTGTAATGTATAATCAGTAGCCTGCAATGTAAATATATGTAATAGTTTCAATGAAATCTTGGTTTTGGTAAATAAGTTATGAAGTGAATTATTTTCTATAGACTATTCTCTGTATCACAGATAATATCATCTACCCAACTTCTGGCCTACTCTGAAGATATTAGATTTTTTCCAGCTTACAGATTTGTGAAAAACAGTTCTTTAAAGTTTCTCTATCTTCCCAACCCCCCACCTATCTCCTGTGTACATATGTATATACAATCGAATATACTTTTATACTAATATTTCTATCCATGCATGTTCTTATTTTTAATATATCAACCATCTGTACAGCTCATTTTGACATACATATTTAGTAGCCCTACCAGTTGAGTTGTCATTTCTTGATAATCTATTATATTGTATTTCATTGTTGATTTACTTTACTACCTATTTGTTTCGCCATTCATTTATATGTGCAAAATGTGTCTTTGAAAAACTGCTATTTTCTAAAAAGTGAACAGAACTCAATATTTGAAGTGTAAGATAGTCATTTGCTATATGAACACTAGGTGAACAAAATATATACTTGAAAAATGTCTAGTTTGAATTGAGATATGCTACAAGCATGAAATTCACACTGCATTTCAAATACTTAGTAATTAAAAAACAGAATTAAAGTTCATTAAAATTCTCTTCACTGTGAACTCTTTTTTTTTTTTTTTAAATAGGGACACAAGAAAATTTTCATTGACTTCCATGACTTCTGTTGGGCAGTGCTAAGCTAGACCATCTTTTTTTTTCCATCATCACATGTATTTTTCCAAGCATGATTTCAGACATCACTATGTACTATTCCACATAACAATATTTTATGCCATATTATAATTTTTAAACATATTTATATTTCCCTTTGCAAATGTCATGAATTGTATATGTTTGAAATTTAATTGCCTCTTAAAATGTTAGATAGTTTCATTTTTCTAATGCATAAAACAGTGTACATTTCATGTACTAAATACTTTAAGGCAAACTAATTTCAATTCCATTCTTTCTTTAATCATGTATTAAGCACCCACTATGTATCAGGTCCTATTTTAAGTAGGGAAGACATAATGGTAAAAGAAATATTTCTACTGCCCTAAAATTAAATTTGAACACAGAAAACCTTAAAAGCACAAGTGATTTAATTTAGAAATGTTTCAAAGATATAACTTTAATAAAATTAGGAATTAGTTTTAGTTTATATTAAGATAGACATTCATAGTAAATTGACATGCGAGCTTAGAGCTCTATTACAGAAAGAAACAGCCATATGATGTGGTTCAGTGTTTCACAGACAGGAGACAACAAATAAACAAGCAGAAAACTACGAAGGTTTGGAATAACGAATAGGCTTAGAAGATACAAGAAGATTAATATGGCTGGAGTGAAGTAGGAGTAAATGTGATTGTATGCCAGACCAGTCCCAGGTCAAGTACAGTCTTCTGCAAAAGGCAACTTTTTTGAATATACCCTTTAGTGTAATGAAAAGACACTTTAATTTTGGCACATGTGGATTAAATGATTTCATGAATGTTTTAAATACATTTCTCTGTGGCATAAAGGATGAATTTTTAGACACTAAGTATGGTTTGTTAAGAGCCCAGGTAAATATTTAATAAGTATGTTTAGTTAAAGAAAAACAAGTTTACAGTGGTGATGAAATTCATAGATTGAGAGTTTACATATCATTTTAACTTCTACCTTATATATATTGTCTGGTGCAAATTAACCAGTTATCTTTTTTTCTGTTCAGTAGCTGTACAGTGTTCCAAGGTCCATTTAAATCACTCTAAATGCACGCTATTTATATTGATTTTTAGTGAACTTATTAGGCAAATACTGTAATTGCTTATGTTTAACAGAAGAAAATGCTGACACTAATAATAATTTAAAAATTTATTAAATTATTTCTTAATATCAAGTTGTGGTTTTGGAAATCCTCAGTCAACTTGAATCTATAATACTACTCTTCTTTAAGCAAACACATTTTAGTCTGAGGAGCAGACACAAAATTAGATATGTGGAAATGCAAAGTCACAAAGTTCATGCCTCACTTGGAGGACAGAAAGTTCTAAGTACTCCCCCATCCTTTGAACCCTAATATGCCCCTATTTCTGCCCTTCTTGGCCTGCCCTATTTTGATGTAGGATTTTAAATGGCATTCAATCATTCAGTTCCCATAGTTCAAATGGGCCACTAAGCTTACCACTATTCAAGTTGCATGCTCATTCTCAAAGTAACTCATTTTTGTTTGTTTGTTTGTTTGTTTGTTTGTTTGTTTTCTGCAATGTGGTCTTCCTTTCCCCTTGGACATGTTGCTAGAAGATTAGATTCCTTCATCTCTTCTATGAAGTTAACAAATATATTAATGCATTCTTAAATCATTTATAGTTCTTCATATATTATTTTCCCATCCAAGTAAAATAAGTCCTTTCGTCTTTCCTATATGGAAGGAACTTCTTTTATAGCACACTGCACATGACTTTAAATAAGAATGCTGAATTTTCTAATGAGTTATGCTCTTGGAATACAGTAATTTTTATTCTTAAATTTTAAATAAATTTCATTCATTAAGTTCATTTACTTTGTTATGTTTGCCCATCAAAAATAATATATACCAGGTCCTTAATTGATTGAAAAGAGCAAGGCAAAAGAAAAATTAATGACATTAAGAAGTACTATTAATAAAAGATACACTGGGCTATGGTTCATTCTGCCTTCCACACATTTGAAATGAGATTTTTTTCCCCTCTCTTGACTGTTTTGCTTTTTCTTTAAATATTAGGGTTTTTTATGATTCTGGTTTCATTTGTATTTTAGATTTTATCTTAGATTTGTTTATTGAAATTACTATCACAACCACTTCAGAAAAAGAAGTGTCTTGAATGTTAAAATGCTATCAGTTTTTAAGCATTGGTAGTTGGTTGGTAGAAAAAAACGTGGCTCTTCCTAATTCATACCCAACTAACAACTTTAGGGTCCAAATGAGAATGCTAATATTGGCTTCTAAATTCAGTATTCTGGGGGAAAAGTGGAAGTATTATCTGGTTTTGATGGTATTCCCAGTTGATAAGCCTAAAATGTGAACAGGAACTCTATAAAGCTTTTCCAGTAAGTTGACTTTATGTCTGGGGCAGATTCATAGCCACCTGCAGTCATCTATAGCTTCTTGTAGGTTTATTTCAACTTAAAAGTATTTCTATTAGTTTTTATTTTCAGTAATTATTCAAAACTATACTTTCTGGGAGATATTTTGTTATTTTCTTCAGAAGTGCAATACATTTCTTCATTTTAATTACTCTTTTTTTAAACCAATAAAAGTTAAATATAGGAGGGGGGAATGCATATTTGTACCCAGTTTGCAATATTGATCTATTTTCCAAATGATTTGACTTTTATTTCCTAAAAGATGAAAGTGATGTTTTTTCTTGACTTCTTAAATAATTTATTGGTTGCCTGCCATGCCCAGGGTAATAGCCATACCTGTCAATATAGTACATAAAGATCTTATGGTTTTTCTACCACGTTAGCTTAAACTGCAATCAACTTTACTCCTCCATCCCACATTCTTCTCATTGAAATAGAGTTTATGATGCTTAAAATCCATGAGTTCCTTCTCACTTTCACTAGAGAGATTTTTACCTACTCTTCACCTGGCTTAAATTTTCTCAGTCTTTATGATACACTGTTTAAGTATCCTGGGTTCAATCCATACTACTCAAAAAATTATTGAATAACTCAATGAATATGTGTGTGTGTGTGTGTATTTTTTTTCAATGAATGTTATATATTCATGAAATAGTACACATACCTTAATAGTATCAACACAGGAGGATATAATAATAACTAACAATTGGTTTTATAAATACTATCATGATAAAGTTAATCAGATGACCTTTACTTCAGGCCTATCTCTAATTTGATGCTATATGTGGAGACAGAAAAGACTTTTAGTCAAACTTTAAAAGCATAATTAAATTATTCTGAGAATTTGTCTTTATATTTGGAATAGCCTAGATATTTTTTACCTTTGTAAATAAATATTCTTAAAACAGTCATCTTATACCTTTTCTCTGGAATAATTTTGAATTTGTTATATAAGTTTAATTATAAAAATGTGAAACAATCACATATCTAGATGTTTAAAATCTTATATAATATATATAATTTTAAACTGTTAAAGTTTACATCCTGTATTTTCTAAGACTATATATGACTTTATCTAATCAACTCCATTTTAATCAAGTTTACCTTAAATTTGTCATTCTATTTCTACTAATGTTTTGAATTTCTCTTTTGTTAGATAATCTTTAACCAAAGGAAATATATCTGCTAATTAATTAATTTAATATCACTCCTTTGTTGTAAAAATGATTTTTAATGCTGATTGTCAATGGTTTTGTTACCGCTGTTGACCGGTGATGAATTCTTGCTTCCCCAGTGTTGAAGAATAACACCAAAGAAGCACGCCGAGGCAAGGTCAGAGTAGAAATTAGAAGTTTATTAAAGGACAGCAGAAAAGACTTCTCCCGGAGGAAGAAGGGGACCCAAGAGGTGGAATCCGTGGAAGGGATGTTGTCTCCCCTTTTTATAGTTCTTTCAGTGATGGAATGTAGGTGGGAAGGCCCCAGGGGTGGGACACAGGTGGGCCAAAGAAGTAATCTGGTCAGGAAGGACTTCTGAGTCAGCACCTTTTTGCTGGGGGCTGTTCATTAACATTTGAGGTGGACTTTGGCCTAGGGCCTTTTCAGGACTTCATTAACATTCCATGAGTTGTCCTGTGTTTTCCCTGAGTCATTCTCTGCATGGTCTCCATTTTAGATTTCACTAGATATTAGACCCGATTTACCTAACTACACTGACTACCTAACTTTAAATCTGGCTTCAGTTTCAAAGTAAAGAAGAAATGGCAAAATTTCTTGAAGATAAGGTCCTAAAAATAGACTTCTAAGTGACCATATATTGATTTTATGTGGGAATACCTATCCACCATCTATGAATAAAATTCAAGTTTTCTAATAATGAAGTTTATTAAACAATGATTGGTATTCATATGGATTCCCTAGGTTTCCTAATGTACACATTTTAGAGTTCACTGTCATCTGTCAATGAAAATTACCTACTCAATTTTTTTATGCTGATCATTTCTATAATAAACTCATAGTAGAAGATTTTTTGCTCAGTTAGTTCAAAAGGTCAACTCAAAGAAGAATCGCAACTGGCAAAGAGGGGCATAATTTTGGCTGTACATGACAGCTGAATTTATTCCGAATGCACTTGTGCATTAATAAATTTTTCAAGATGTTAATATCATACTTACTATTGTGTTGTTTTGAGCTGTCATGAAACATTCATTGTCAAGGGACAGATTTTTCTTCTATCTTTATATACTTTACTAGTGTCATGGTTTTTGAACAATTATTTCATGCACATCATTTAGTATTGAAATAAAATTTTCCCCAGAAAATATCTTGGACACAATAAAGAAAGGAGAATATAATGATGATGGAATATTTCAACAAAATATGAAAGTTTTACTATGTTGAATGCTGAATCTCTGTTCTGGGTTAAAAAATATTACTCACTATGGACATGGTAATAAAGAGGAGTAGTGAAACTGTGCTTAATGAGTACCCACTTACAGTTTATATGCTATCAGATGTCAATTTTTTATTATAATTAAACAAGTTTTCTAAATATATGAAATAATTATTATGTCAGAGAAGTGAACTAATTTGCAAAGTCAGACAGCAAAGTATTGGTAAAGCTAAGGATTTGAAGAAACTAAGAAGTCTATGTCCAAAATTTACCCTTTACCTTAAGCCAATTTCTCCCTCCAAATCTACAGATTATATGTTACACTAATTAAATAAGAGTAATTTAATTAAAAATTCTCCTGCAAACTTATTCCTACTATATAACAGTTTGAGAAAAGAAACAAAACAAAACAAACAAACAACAACAACAAAAAACCCAAACAAACAATGCAATCTGTTTACATTTGTTGAAACTTGGAGAAAAGATTTATGTGGAAATGTAAAATAGTCCTGCATTACTTAACAACAGTACATGCTCTGGTAAATACATGGTTAGGTTCATTTCATCATTGTGAAAGTATCATAAAATGTATTTACATAAACCTAGATGGTATAGTCTACTGCACCACTAAGCTACTTATTATAGTCTGTTGCCCCTAGGTACAGTTTATACAACATGATACTTGTTGTAGTCCTTTTTTTTTCACCTCTGTGACGAACAAACCTGACAAGAACAATTTTAGAAGAGGAAATTTTATTTTGGGGTTCATTGTTTCAGAGGTCTCCATCCATAGACAGCTGGCCTCATTTCTTGGTGCTCAAGGTGAGGCAGAATATCATGGTAGGAGAGTGTGACAGAGGAAAGCAGGTCAGGACAGTGCCACCAAGAAGCAGGGAGAGACACCACTTGCCAGATACAAAATATATACCTCATAGTCACAACCCCAAATACCCACCTACTCCAGCCACATCCTACCTGCCTTTAGTTACCACTCAGTTAATCCCTGTGAGGTGATTAACTCACTGACTTGGTTAAGGCTTTCATAACCCAATCATTTCACCTCTAAATATTCTTACATTGTCTCACACATGAGCTTAAGGGAGACATCTAATATCTAAACCATAACAATACTGTACTTAACATTGCAAGAAATTGTAACAGAGTGGTAACTATTTGTATATCCAAATGCATCTAAATATAGAAAAGTCCAGTAAAAATACTAGATTATATGAATTTTTGAGCTTCAGTATAATCTTAGGGTACCAACATTGTGTATGTATTTCATCACTGAGAAATATGTTCATATACACTGCATGACTATATATGCATATATTTAAATAAATTCATTTTTTAAAAGTTAAAATTGATCTATTCTTAAATAAAAATACCACACAAGTACCAAAGTGCTCTCATTTTTTTTTCACAAATGTGAAAGATATAATGAATGATAATTCATTAAGCTTATGAGGAGGAAGAAACTTGTTTATACTTATCAGGGTAACTAGTCATTCTTTTACTTTAGAATAAATGTTAAAATGATAAACTGAAGTTATTGAAAAAACATCAGGAAATGTTCGATTTTCCTTCTTTAAAAATTTCTTTTTAATATCTAATATGGGTGTTCATTGATCTATGGATCTATTTGCTTCATATAAATCATTGTTTCTCAAATTATGTGCATGGAGTAATATAGTAGAATATGGAAATGTGTATATGTATACATGGGTAAACTGGTGAAGATTTTAAGCTATGCATGTATGATCTAATGAAAAAACACATTTTATTATGATTATTTTGATGTTAAAAGTATAAAACTCTTTAAAGAAAGTTTTAAATACTAAACCAGTGTACAATTTCAGAAGTAATATTTTATTTTATAAGAATGTTTCTTCACTGAGAAAAAAATTATTACATTATTTATGCATTAAATAATGTCTTCAAAACCTTTATCATTCTAATCAATAAATAAACTTTATCAAGTATGCATTTGTGAATAGCAAATGGGAGAAGCATCAAATATCTGATAAAAAAACAACAATTAATTATTAACCTAATTTTATAAAGGTTAGTTCTTCCTTGTTCTTTGTCAGTAAATATTAGCATCTATTTTAAGCAGTCATTGAAATTTTATTACATTTAACTGTCAGTCAAAAAAGCATATTCTAGTGATTAATATCATTAAAATACATTTCAAATTGATAAAAATCCACTTTATTTTCAATGTCCTTTTAGTTCATATCTTTTTGATATTTTGAGTCGGCCCAATCTATGTGTAGTTTTTAAGCATTTTTAAAATGAGAACACCTGATGTGATGAGAATGACACTTGCATGGTTAATATCACTTTGACAGCATTTAGTTTATTGTCAAAAATCTTAAGCAAGTTTATTTATAAGGGAAATTCTATTATGTTTTCTTGCATTTCAGTTGTACAATACATACATTTATCTAATTTTTCTTAATATTTTATTAATCTTTTAATCATTGGTTTGTAATTTTGAGAAATATATGCACAGAATTTTGTTTAAGAAATGAGTTGGAGAATGCACACATTTATTTTCACAACCTTCCTGCAATAAGTATAAAAGAAAAAAATGTGTATTAATGCTATAATACATAATGACAACTGGGCATTTATTAATCTGCAAAGAAAACAAATTTTATAACACTGCAAGATGATGCTGTCTCTCATTGAGCCCAGATAAATTTATTTCTAATATTTGCAAGTGAAAGTCACAACTTTTTTTTTTTATTTTCATAAAGAGTTCCAAGCAAAAATGGCAATTTGGGGATACAACTTGTTTAACTTTTGCTACCAATTGATCAAGCTTTGCTGAATTTTCAGCCCCTATTGAAATGTTGCATCTGATACTCTTGTAAACATACCATGTGATTTATTTTACCATTTCATCTTTCATTCTTAGGGAAATAAGACATTTGGGCAGAGGAAGAGATGAACTTTCAGAACACAATGATGCATAATTATGATAAACCTTACCTTATTTACTGATTTAAACTTTGTGTTTTGGGATGCTATGTTCTTGATGTTAAGTAATATCTTGGTTGATTTTATTTTAAAGTTGATTGTGGTAAGGAAGAGATTGTTGAAATGTTGTATATAAATAAAGTTAAAATATTTAAGAAGATTGCAAGTCTTCTGTTAGTTCCCTAGACATTAGTAACTCCATTTTAGTTCTGGGACTCCATCTTGACCCCAAACCAGAACTTATAAGCTGCTAAGAAAAAGGAACTTAAGATACCCTGTTCCCATAAGCCACCCCTCACCAAGTTCCCTAAACACACGTACAAAAATATTGTTACCCAATCACCTGCACCCAAGGTCAATTAGTTTGCTCTGTTCCTTGTCTAAAAGATATATAAGCTTCCATTGAAATGACACTGGCTGCTGTGCCTTGCAGAAGGGCAGGCTGGCAGATACTGTCTGTCAATAAACCTTTGCTTGAACTCAGAGCTGTGTCTTATGCATATTTGTGCCAACTACGTAACATCTTCATGAACAGAAAATTGATAGATGTTTAAATGTATAATGTGTATAGGAATTTTTATTAATATAAAACTATTAATTTTAATTAGTAACACAATAATTTGAAAATGGCAGATAGTAAGCAAAAGGAAAAGGACCAAGAATTGTTTTTCACTTTTCTAAATTCTAAATTTGTTGAAATGCACAGAATCAAATATCACTGGAAAAATATAAACATTATGAAAAATAAGCTTCTGAAATGCTCCATGTCTATACTGTACTTTAATAAGCAATTGCAAAAAATTACATTCTTTTTTAAGAAATATTTCTTAATATCATGAACAAATAATAATTTAGTACAAAATTTTTTAAATGTTGAACTCAAAATCCAACAATCAATAAATGTGTGATGCCAACTATTCAATGAAATCAATTTTGTTCTGTTTTCTAGGAATATCTTATTCCAGATAATAATAATAATAGTAATAACATATAGTATCTTAGCAGAAAAAATATATTAAAATATGTATAAAAAAGCACAAATATGAAAATACATTTTAAAGATAAGAATTTTCTTTGGAGATATATATATATATATATATATATATATATATATATATATATATATATTCTTAACTAAAATGAAGACAAATTAGTTAGGTAGATTCTGTGAAAATCAGTGGAAATTCTACAGACCTGGACACAAGTCCTTCATATCACAGTAAGAGTTACTTAATAAAGAGTATTCATAGAGTTGGCTAAGACTATTCAAGTGTATTTTCAACTTTTTAAGGTATATTCAGTCAATAATACATTTTAAATATTTTATTTCTATATATATAATACACTTATTGAGATACACATGTGACATGGTCCAAATGATCTTGTGCATCAGGGCACTATTGGGAATTTATATGACTGATCATCAGTGACTATTTTTTTTTTTCCCCTGTAGATGCTGAAAGGTAGATTCCATATACAGTACATTATTTTCTATTAAAAATAATTCAATAGTGCTTTGAAAAAGCTTTTAAAAAATAATTTTCTTCTGTATAACCAATTACTAAAGAAAAAAATACCAAATGAAATTGGTGGATGGTTGAGGTACTCCCATGCGCCAAGGAATTTCATGGATTTTGAGTTTTTAAAAATTTTTAATCTTGATTCCCAAATTTAAGAATGTTATGCTCTTATACTGCATTTAGATTTGAGGAGGAACATTTTTTCTATCACTTTTGTTATTATTCTCTTAAGTTTTACACAATACCAGGATAACCAGGATACACCCTGACATAATCACAAAAGCAAGGAACACACCTGTTCTAGTTCAGTTCTGAGCATTCCCACTCTCACCCCACCCCAACTTCTCTCCCCTTCCTCCACTCTAGGATTCCTCTTCAATCCATTTACAATTCAATTTTTCTTTCTTTTAATTAGTGTCCTGTTGATACACACAATATAAGGACCCAGCATGCCATATCCATGCATGCACATCCAAAAGTTCAGTCCGAATCATTCCACCATTCTTCCCTTTTCTAGTCCCTTCTTCCTCTTCCTCAATCCCTTTCTACTGATCTTTCCTCTGTTTTGATGAAATTCTCTCTCACTTTTTTATTTTTAAGGTTATAAAGGTAGATCAAATATTCACATTTGGTTAGTAGACTAATATATTTTCCTTTATTCACAAATTTCAGAACATAATAAATATAACAATCAATAGGCATATGAAAATATATTTAGACATAACTGTATCGCATAGAAACTACACTATTGTTTTCATACTTGAAATGTTCACTTTTATTAGGCCATAAAGAAGTCTATCATCTTACGGAGTTTTACTGATGAAAATGCTACATATGCTAAACATTTTACTAGGATTTGCACCTATTAATTCTGAACTCCATTCACTGCTGATTTAAGGAACACATTATAGATACTTTAAATATTAATTAGCTAAAATAATTTATTGGTCTCATTATTTCTTGTCTTTCAATCTTGTGTGATATGTTAAGTTATACCTTCCCTCTTATTAAACATGTTTTATTGCACATACAGTATGTTTAATATTATCAGTTGTTGCATTTACCTTTGAAATTGAAGAGTTTCTAATTGTCATACTCTTTCTCATTTCTTCACTCTCAAAAATAAGTCAAATTGCTGAATAATGCTAAAATGTAAAGTCTTTCTGTAGATTTACACACTGACACAGAAGAGTGGGTTAAGATGTGCTTGGTTCCAGGGTGTCTGCTCTTCCCTTTCTTAGCTTGTAATTACTAAAAAGTTGTGAAATAAAAGTTCCATCCAAGATTATCTAATGACATCCCATTTTGTACCTTAAACTTTCCCTTATTCATTCTTCATCACTTCTTTCCCTAGAAGGGTCTTATGGTCAGAAAATAACAAACTTAAAAATTTATTTAATATTTCAAAACTGAAAGGCACTTCCAATCCCTTCCTGAGAAATATTTTTCAAACTTATTTTAGGAAAATCCATAAGGGAATTAGGCTTGAATAAACAAACAAATGAAATTTTGTATATATGTACATATACACTCACATGTATGTGTAGGTATGTATGTATGTGTGTGTGTGTGTATATATATATATATATATATATATACACACACACACACACACATATATACATAAACACACATATACATACACAAAGACACAATAGTTCAATTCTATTTGTTTCTTTTTAATTAATAAACTGTTTCTTACAGATGTTCAGAATAAAACTGAGTAAAAACTAGGGTGTTTTGCAAAACTACTGTCACCACACATAAACAACCTTCCCCACCATCAACATGCCTTACTCTATAAAGTGGCTCATCTATAACAATGACTCTACATTGACTGACACACTTTTGTCACCCAAAGTTTACAATTTATGTTGTGGTTCATTTTTGCTATAGTTTATTCTAAAGTTTTTGATAAATTTACATATATGTACCAACCATAAGAGATTAATGCAAGTTTCCCATTTAAAAAATTCTTTGTGCTCTAACTATTCATTTCTCTCTACTCCCGAACTTTTGACAGCCATTGATACTTTTACTATATCCATAGTTTTGCATTTTAGAGTTGGAATTAAACCTCAGGTAGTCTTCTAAAAATGACTTTTTTCCCACTTAACTAAAGCATTTAAGTTATTTAACCATTTAAGTTATTTCACTTAGTAATAAGCTCACTTCTTTTTAATTTGGGACAACATTTCTTAGTCTGGATTTAACATTATTTAGTCAATTCACATACCAAAATAATTATGACTTTTAAGATTTAGCATTTATGAATAATGCTACTAGAAAAACTCATGTGAAGGCTTTTGTGTGGGCGTAAGTTTTCAACTTGGATAAATGCCGAGAAGCAGGGCAGATAAATTTTAAGATTATGGTATGCTTAATTTTTAAGGAACCACCAAATTATCTTCCAAAGTTGTGATGGTATAATTCTGCATTCCCACCAGCAATTAGTGAGAATCCCTATTGCTCTACACCTTTTCAGTAGTTGATATTGCCTCAGTTTTGAATTTTGGTCCTTTTTGTAGATGTGTAATAGTATCTTGTTTTTCCTTTAATGCCATTCTTATGATACATGATGTTAAACATTATTTCAAATGTTAACTTGTCATTTATTTATCTTCTTTGGTGTAATTTCTGGTCTGTCTTTTGCCTATTTTTCTAATCAGTTTATTTGTTTTCTTGTTGATTTTTAAAAGTCCATTGTATATTTCATATTATACTCCCTTATTAGACACATCTTGAAAATATTTTCTTCTAGTCTGTGCCTTGTTTTTTTTTTTATTTTCTTGATATTGTATTTATTGGAGTAGGATTTCTCAATTTTAATGAAACCCAAGTTATTATTTATTTCTTTAGTGGTTTATGCCTTATCATGACAATCCCCAAAATTCATGTAAGATTTCTTTTAGTTTATCTTCTATTATTTTCACAGTTTTGAGTTTCACATTTAATTTTATACTGATTTTGAGCTAATTTTTCATGAAGGATGCAAAGTTTGTATCTTACTAATTTCACATGTAGATGTTCAGTTTTTCTACTATAATTTATTGAAAAGACTATCTTTGCTCCATTATACTGCTTTTGTAAACAATCAGTTGACTTTATTTTTGTAGGTTTATTTCCAAACTCTCTTTTCTATTCCATTTACTTATTGTTTATTTTTTACCAATATCATGATGTATCAATTGTTGTATCTTCATAGAAGCAATGTGCAATTTTAAACATCATTTTCTTGTTTCTAACTTATTTCAGAGTTTTAGACAAACAGACTAAATTCCATTATTTGATCATCATTTTAAAGCACAGAGAATTACTTGGAGCTCTTAGGAAAATGCAGATTCTCTTAGGAATACCCCTTGTGGGCCTAATATTCTCCATCTCATATGAGCCCAGTGTCTAGTCAGCTGTTGATAGCTGTCATCAAAATAACAAAAAAAGGGCTGGGGTTGTGGCTCAGTGATAGAGCACTTGCCTAGCACATGTGAGGCCCTGGGTGGATCCTCAGCACATAAAATAAAATAATGATATTGTATCCATCTACAACTAAAAAATAAATATTTTTTAAAAAAATAACCAAAAAGAAAAACTTGAGAGAGGAAAAGTTTATTTGGGTAAATGGATTGGTCCATACAGGGCCAACTCTATTGATCTGGGTCTGAGGTGAGGTAGAACACCTTGGTGGAAGGGTGTGGCTGAGGAAAGCATCTGGGGACATGGCACCATGGAACAAAAAAAGCTTTGCTCAACAAGAACAAAATATACAACCAAGTGATATCCCCAGAGACCCAACTCCTCTAGCCACAACATACCTGCCTACAGTTACCACCAAGTTAAGCCTTATCAGGGAATTAATGCACTCATTAAATTAAACCTGTTATATCTCAATCATTTTATCTCTATATTTTCTGGCACTGTCTCACACATGAGCTTTAGGGAGACACCTAATATTGATATACTATAATATTACAGTAATGATATTATAGTATTAATATTGTTATATATCAATATTACAAAATATCAGTAGTATATTCCTTAGCAGATGAACAGAACTACTTTATTACTCTTGGTTTTCTTTTTGGAAATTATTTGGTGAAGTTGTGTGATTCTTTGAATTAAAGTAGTAATTCATTAATCTTATTGGCTATTTTATTTTAAATATAAAAATTACTGTTATTATTGACCAAAGCTCTGATAGTCTGAAAATGCAAATGAACTAAGATCAAACTAATGTGACATATATATTAGATTTTCACCTAATTGATAATGCACAAAGTCACATTTTATTTCATACAATTTCTATGAAATTTCCAAGTTTTAGAGACAAAATGAGTAATTTTCAAGAATATATAAAATCTATTAAAGCAAAAAGTAAAATGAAAAAAACACAGAACAAAACTAGATAAAGAAGAAAAAACTAAAAAATGGAGGAAGAGGCTAAAGGTCCAGTTTTTTATTTTAACTGGAAAAATCATAGAAAATTAGATTTATATAACCATATAGAAATTCTACAAACTTATTTTCTTGCATCTGATTGCATTATATTGTGTTTTCAAGGAAGAACATTTTCAATTTGACCTCTATTAAATTTCAAAGCATCCAATTGTTTTCAATACCATTACTATATTTTCCTACTATGAGTTCTTGCATTTTTTTTTATTTCCTCCATTCTTTACAAGGTTTCTACTCTTCTATACCTGAAAATATCATTATGTAGATGAAGTATTGAAGGAGATAGATTTTGCTTCTCATTAACAAATATAGGCCTAAACCAAATTGATAGTTTAGATTCTCTAAATCATTTATTGAAATTATGGATTAGGTATCTTTTCCTCCTTCAAAATGAGTGAAATTGTTAGTGCAAGAAGAGGAATATCAAAATGAATTCTTCACATCAAAACAGTGGTAAACTCTAGAAGTACTCAGTATGAATATAGGAAAGAACAATTTTATTGTTTTGTTTCTTGTGGCATCTGCATAGGTGGGATTGAGAGAAATACAGTGTATATGACCTGAGGAACCAGAAGGGAGGATTGCATTGTTTCACAGAACCATACTGTCTTCCTCAGATCTACCTCATCACTAAATAAGTTTCCAGCATATAATGGCTAACTTTGTATCTTGGGGACTGACAGTCTCAGACATTCCCCAAATGTGGAACAGGTAATGAAATCCTGAATTTAGGATCTCCTTTCCATTCTATTTGTTTTCTTCCTTGTCTCTGGAAGCTTAGTTTATAAATAAAAAACTTAACATTTCTTATTACGTAGGGCATTTCTGCATGTTCCCCATATGTGTCTAACCTGGAAAAAATAATCTTTTCCTTTTCTCCCCCTCTGTTGTGACTGGATAAATGTGACTTCAGGCTATTGAAGAAATGCTAGAATGTGAGTTAATCAAGCTTGACACTAGATATGAAAGCCATGGAAAACCTAGAGATGAGGAATTAAAAAGAATGAAACATGTTTTTAAATTTTATAAAACAATTTGAAGCCCTTTTTAATGATATTTACTGATATTTTAGAAAACTAAAAAATCATGAAATCGGATAATCTCTAGAGTAATACTGAGTTATTTCTTAAATATAGACAATGTCTTATCAGCTCATGAAAAAGAGGAGTGATATGCTGACTGACTGTACCATGAAAACCCTGTCAGCATTATACAAGGCCACACAATACAGACACACACAGTTACTTATGCATGTATGTGTTGTTAAATGTAGAATTTATTGAGGTAATGGTGAGGTCAGTTGAAAATTATTGTATTGTAAATGTAGTTTGTTACAGTTCCCTAGAACTGGGGACATCCCATTCCACGAACTCCATGCAATGCAAACTCCCAGGATTACTTACAAGGTAGAAGTTGGGGAAGAGCATGGACAGTAGACTTTATTGTGGTGTCCACAGGAAGGAAAAGGCAAGGAGAGGCATTTTAAACAGAAATAGAATTTACTAGTTTTGAATGATTCCAGTGGGCTCTCCAGTGTGTGCGGGCTGTCTTAAATTCTCTGATACTTTGCCCTGGGGTGATAGTAGAACAGGTAGATAGGAGAGCTAGATAAAGGAGTCAGTTGGCCAATTTTTTGATCTGGAATTGTTGGTTTGCATATGAAAAATGTGCTATTATGATAGTTATTCGCTATGTATCTTTGGGAGGTACAGCCTTTCCATGATCAGCAAAACACTATATGCTAAAATATCATGAAATATAGAGAGAATTTGATTGA
Organism: Marmota monax; assembly: GCF_021218885.2. Taxonomy (NCBI): domain Eukaryota; kingdom Metazoa; phylum Chordata; class Mammalia; order Rodentia; family Sciuridae; genus Marmota; species Marmota monax. The sequence continues at coordinate 11,692,674 of NW_026693153.1, forward strand.
TATAATATATGTACATAGTGTTACAACTTATACTCCATGTTACATACATATATAAATACACGTATAATACATATAAGTATATATGTTTATATAGTAGATACAATTTTCTGTATTATACATTCATGCATGTATAATCTATGTAAATGTATTTTTTAAAAATAATTTTTAGTTGTTGGTGGACCTTTATATTCTTTATTCATTTACATGCTGTGCTGAGAATCAAACCCAGTGCCTCACACATGATAGGCAAGTGCTCTACCACTGAGACCCAACCACAGCCCCTATGTAAATGTATTAGATAACATAAAATATGCATTTAAAGATGTTTGGCTTCCTTAGATGTGTCTTTTAATAAAAACATACTGTTGGTCAACGTTCTACCACTGACAAAATACCTGAGAAAACTAATTTGAGAAGAGGCAAGACTTATTTTGCCTCACATTTTCAGAAGTTCCATTCCATGTTCACTTGGCTCTGTTGCTTTGGGCCAATGGTGGACAGTACATCCTGAAGTGAACTTGCAGTGGAGGATATGGCTTACTTCATGTCAATCAGGAAGCAAAGATAGGAAGGGGTTTCTTTGTCTCTTCAAGAGCATGCTCCAAGTGACCTAAGTGAAACTAGATCCCACATCTCAAAGGTTCTTCTACTGCCCATAGTGCCATAGACTGTGGATTAAGCATTTAACATAGTTACCAAGGGACATTTAAGATCCAAACTATAGTATGTTTTCCTAGAAAAAAGAAAAAGTAAGTTTGTTCACTAATGAATGTTGAAATAACATTAGAGTTCTACTACGGTATGCAAATATATTTTCAATTATAATCTTATAAATAAAATTCTGTAGTACCCTTCTCTTCTCTAATAGAATATGGGACACCAAGTTCTATTGAAGATCATGATATTTGAATTAGTGATTTTAAAACTTTGTATATGTGTTCTTTATTTTCCATTTTAAAAACTTTTATTTAAATTAATCTCAAATATTTTCAACAAACTTCAATTTAATTGATATCTATTAAAATATAAATACAGGCCATAAAGATAAAACATTATTTGGAAAACCAGCATAAAGAGAAATTTATTTTAAATTACCAATTTTTATTTCTCTACTCTAGTTTAAATTGGCTTTCAAAAAAATCACTAAAATGGCTTGTTATGTGCTATGCAATTTAAGCATATGGATATAATCAAAGGAAATAGAGTTTTTGGTAATCAGTTTTGCATTGCTATGACTAAAGTACCTGACACCTTAAAGGAAAAAAGATTTATTTTGGTTTGTGCTTTTCAAGGATGCATTCCATGCTCAGCCACCTCCATTGCTCTGGGCCAGAGGCGGAGCCAAACATCATGGCAGAAGGGCATGGAATAATAAATCTCTTTGCCTAATGTTAGCAGGTAAACAGAGAGAACAAAAATAAAAGAGGCCAGTAAGAGTATAAACTATTCTAGGGCACACCTCCAGTGATCTACTTCCTCCAACTAGGTCCTGCTTCCAGGTAGTCCATCAATGTATGAACTTGAGGTCAAATTCCTCATGATTTAATGACTTCACAAAATCCCCATCTCTGAGCATATGAGATTTGGGAGCTTATTCCAGATCAAAACTATTAAGTCTTAAAAGTTAAAATGGACTTGGGCATTAAAAACCACCAAATATAACTTAAAATATTTAAATGAGTTTAGAAGTATAATACAGAACTATGTTACAATGAATTGGGAGTCTAAGTATTTTTCAAATTAATTTTGCAAAATACATTTTTAAGTAAGATAAGTGGCAGCAGTGCTATCTCAAAACCCAAGTCTGACATTTTCTCCATGATAGGGATAATAAAGATATTGTAAATCCAAATCCAATTCCATCTCTAATCTACAGATATTTTCTGCCAACTACATTGAATTGAAAATATTTTCAGTTATCTGTTATCCATAGAAATTGTACTATATCTGATAATACTTTGCCATTGGTGTGGTTTCAGAATAGCTCTATAGCTCCCATGAATTTGCCATTCTTTCATAGTAAAAGTACAATAGAAGACTTTGATCTTTCTCTCTAGAATGTAAGACACCTGTAAATTATCATTCCATCCTAACAATAAGTAAAAATTGAAGAAACTGACAAAGAAATAACTGATATTAAATCTCTGAATAAGAGAAATAATGACACAGGGCAACAAAAACGGGCCCTTAAGTCGGTCAATTGAATATGAATAATCACAGTTAACCAATGCAAAACCCCACAGGAACCAGATATAATTAATTGATGGATCTGGAGTGTGTGCAACAATTGAGAGTTTAAAAAAAAATTTGAGGGATCCAGTCATAATGGATTCTCCATTATTTTGTCATTTTTACCTCACAGGTTTTCCTGGTTTTGAAAATAAAAATCAGATAAGTGCCTTGAGATTCTGGAAAGAAAAAAAAAAGGAAAAGGAATCATTTTGAAATACATCAGAGCATTACTTAATGAGCTCCTTCCTACCTAATGTAAATAGACATGAAAGAAAAGAAAACTCAAGAAAATGAAAAGAAAAGGGTAAAAACTCCAGATATTTTTGATTGCAGATGACATGATTATCCATGTAGAAAATACGAAAGCATCACCAAAAATCACCTGAAATTAATATGCAATTATAGTAAGGTTTTAAGACCTAAGGTTAATACGAATACATTAATGGCTTTTTAAAATCAAAATAAATTTAAACTAAAAAATTCCAATGAAAGAAATCAAAGAAGAACTAAATATAGGGAGACCTATTTGATGTTTATAAATGTGAACACTCATTATCATCATGATTTTGGTTCTTCCAATTTGATCTACAGATTAAATGCAATCCCTGTCAAAATCTCAGCAAGTTCCTCCATAGATATTTGCAAACTACTTCTGTAGTTTATATGGAGAGGCAAAAGACTTAGAAGGAGCAACACAACATTAAAGAAGAACACATTTAAATGACTTACATACCCTGGTTTAAAAATTTACTGTAAAGGTAGGATAATCACGGCAGTACAGTACTGGTGAAAGAAAGGATAAGATCAATGGGGGAAAATTAGAGAGCCCTGAAAAAGATGCAATAATTATCAAGTAATCTCCAACACAGTAGTAAAAGAATGCAAACAAAGAAAATATAGCCTTTTCATCAGCTGTTACTGGGACAACTGGACAAATACATGCAAAAGAGTGAAAGTACACCATACACATTTCAGAAAAAAAAAAAAAAAAAAAACTTCAAAAAGAATCACAGGAGGGTAGAGCCAGATGGTGGAAAATAAAGATCCTCAGATGATCAAGTATTCACAGATGTTCAAGTCCAAACCGCTATTCATATATGTACCAAGCTATCTTCACAGGAGAGAAGGAAGGCACATAGGAGACCATAGTGCTTAGTTTTATCCTAACTAAAAGAAAAGATGCATTGAAAAAGAAAGGAAGAAAATAAATCTCAAATAGCCCTCACTCCAGCTTAAAGCAGCATGGAGAAAAATGTTCCTGCTTTGAGGAAGGAGAAGGAATTAATTTCAGGGTTTAGATTTGAAATTCTATACCAGGTATACCACAATGAGACACAGTTCTGGCCAGAGCTCTAAAACCCTAATCCCAGGCCAATACACACAGGCCAAACTACTGGACCTGTGTTAGTCAAGCAGCAGAAACAGCCTCCAATATTCTTCCCTCAATCTCAGCAGAGTCCAGAGCAAGATTCTACCCACTCAGGAACAAGGCACAAAACCTAGCACAGGACTTTGTCTTAAAGCCCAGTGCATAGGCTGCTATGGTAAGACCCAGCATTAGGCATTAAAAAGGCCCCTATACTCAGGCCAGGGATTCTAGATGGAGCCTCCTGAACTGTCCTAAATCAAGTGGAGAACTGATACTCAGTGGGGGAGACTAGAGATTCAACAGTCATCATTGCATTCTTAGAGTTGGCCTGTCTTTGACCGCTCAAGACTGTGCATGTCCCTATGCCTGTGAGACTTAGGCATGACCCAAGTTAGCATTAGCCCCTGGTCAAAACACTGTCTCCATTATCTATCCTCAACCTTCCGCAGCACGGTTTTTACCAGGCCAGTGTTCACATGCAGGCCTTTAAACATGGTATGCTGAGGACATGGAATGACTTTGGAAGAAATCCTTCCCTTTCAATTTTTTGAAATAGTTTGAGAAGAATTGATATTAGTTATTCATTAAATTATTTGATACCATTTATCAGTGAAGCCTCAGGTTCTGAATTTCTTCTTATTGGATGTCTTTTTACCAGATTCAATTCCCTTTCTCATTGTTTGTCTGTTTACGTTTTCTACTTTCATGGATCAATTCTGTTAGGTTATATGTGTCCAAAAATTTATCCATTACTTCTAGGCTTTCCAATTTTTTAATGTATAGTTCTTTATAATATTCTTTATTGATCTTTTGTATTTTTGTGGTATCAATTGTAATATCTCCTTTTTAATCTCTAATTTATTTGGATCTTCCATATTTTTCTTATTCTATATGAAAATCCATCAATTTTATCTTTTCAAGAAGTCAACTTGTCATTAATATTTTACAATTTTTTATTCGCAATTTCATTTGTTTCTGCTTTAATCTTTGCTATTTTTTTCTTATAATTTTGAATTTGGTTTGGTTTTGCTTTTCTAGGTCCTTGAAAGATGCTGAAATTTTTAATCTGAAATCATTTTTATTTTGTCTTTTATCTTATTTTATCTTCCCTAAGCAGCTTTTATTGTTTTAAATTCACTTCTTGGCACTAATTTTACTACACTGCACATATTTTCATATACTGTTTTTCTACTTTCACTTATTTCAAGAGATATTTTAATTTTCTGTTGGGTTCATTTTTGACCCATTGTTCATTCACTAGCATTGTGTAGGGCTTAAAAATTTTGCATAGCTTCTGAAATGTCTTTTATTGTGTAGTTCTAGTTTTATTCCCTTGTAATCAGAAATGATGCATGATATGTTTTTGACTATTTTGAATTTGTTGAGGCTTTTATTATGACTTACTATACACTTCATTCTAGAGAATGTTTTATGTGTTGATTAAAAAATGCATTTTCTGATGCTGTTGCTTGAAATGTTATGTAAATGCTAAGTCCATTTAATCTATACTATAGTTTATATCTGATGTTTCCTCATTGATTGTTTTTTGTTTTGTTTGTTTTGCTTGGATGATACATCTATTGATAAAAGTGAAATTTTGAAGTCTCCTACTATTATTTTATTGGATCTTATATCTTCCATTATATATATTAATGTTTGTTTTAGAAAATGCAGTACTCCAGCACTCTGCATATATACATTTATAATTGTTTTATCATACAGTTCAATTGATCCCTTAGTCATTGCATATTGACTTTCTTTTTTTCTTTTTAGTTTCTATATTATGTTCTACTTTGTCTGATAAAGCATAGCTACACTTACTTGCTTGTGGCTTTTATTTGAATAGAATGTGTTTACTCCATCCTTTCTCATTCATTTGCATAGAATGTGTTTATTCTATCCTTTTTCATTCAGTTCTTGGTTTTATTGGCGAAGAAATTCAGCAAAGATGTAAAAATCTTCAAAAAGAACCATCAAAACATGGAAATTAGAGAGTTCAATAAGTCAAATAAAAAAATACAGTTGAAAGCCTCAACATCAAACAATATCAAAAGGAAGTCAAAATGTGAAATTGAAGGTATATCTTTTGAAATATTCCAATCGTATGAAAAAGCAAGAAATGAAAATTAAAAGAAAATGATACATAAGAAACCTGAAAACAACTTCTAAGGTCTTTGGATACTATTAAATAAATATGTACATTTTAGGAGTTCCTAAAGGGGAAGCAAAGGTTTTGAAATGGCTAAGACAACCATTTGATGAAAAAAATAGATGAAAACATTGCATTCTTTTGAAGATGTCATGTTACCTTTCTTTCCCTTCATATTTTTTTCAGTCTATATTTAGATTTGTTTATCTTGTAGATCAGTTATATGTAACCATTTTATAAGGTGGCTTTCATAGTATTGTGACTTTAAAAAATACATGTACTTTGGTGTCAGTTTGTTGTGCAATGTCAACTTGTTTCTACTTGAGCACCAAGTGGAAATCTCCTTATAGTTTTTGTGGCTGTAATTAATGGCTTTTGGCTTAATGCATAGCAGGATGTGATAGAAGAGGTCCTCTGACTGCCATGCAAGATGGGGAATATTGTAGTGAACAAAGTAGGTGTAGTGCACACAGCAGCAACTGTGGAGTACTCACCATGTAGCCACACTGAAAATGGGATTGGTTGCAATGGAAGGACTATAGGTATTTCCTCAGAAATTACTGTGGAAAATTCTGCTGCAGGTAAGGGCCTGTGATACTGTCAGCCCCACCTATGGTAGAGATTTGAAGCACCTATCTTCAGTCTTGATGGTGGTGCTGATAGGTAATGGGAAAATTTGAATGGTGGGACCATGAGATTAAGGGGATAATTCTATAAACTAGGCCCACTGGGCTGACCCCACATCTTTATTTTGAATGCAATTTGCCTGCAACCCTGTCTGGCTTAAGGCATTAGGATATACTACATTCCTCAGAAAACTACCTAATTCTGCAGGAGAAATGCAGGCCCCAAATGCTGATATGGAGAACACAAGATATGGCAGGGGTAATGACACACGCAGACCAAGTTCCAGAACTCAGGGAGATAAGAACAATTTCTCTTAACTTAAGATTTGTAAGAACAGATTTCAATTAGAATGTGTCAGCACAGACCAAAATGACCTAGAGTTGCCTTGAACATTTATCATTGGATTGGAGACTTGGAGCACTGATGTTATCCTGCTGTCAGTCAAAAGTGAAAAGGTAGACCTGGGCAGAATTCTCTGGAAACTTTCTTGGAACCAACCATAAAAGTAAAGGGCAAGAAAGGCATGCCATCCCTCTTCACTTGTTGTGGGCCAGATGAGGCTGGCAACAAGGAATTAGAAGGAAGCAGTTTTATTGGATGTGGCCCTGCTCAGAAGGGGAGCTTTTGCCACAGTCCATCAAACCCTCTGCACCCTGAGTTCAGAAAGTTTCAGAACTTTATACATAGTGTGTAGGGGGAGGGGCTCAGAGGCTCACAGTCTGTGAAAATCCGCAGAAAAGCAGTTTCTTTTTATTGTTCTGGGCATTGAACTTTGGCTTGGATATAAAAATGCAAATGCCTCTGTGGAGGCCTTGGGTTAGTCTTTCTGATCACCTCCTGCTTCTGCAACATACCTCCTGCTTGAAAACTCTGCCACAGAAATTCTTGCTGATAGTATAAGAGCAGTTATAGTGAGGGTCTCTGGAGAAGCCCAGTTGCGATTTCCTGGGGAGGAGGGGGTGCCACTACATTCTCTAAAAGGAGCTGCTATCCCTTGATAATGTCCCTTTTTCACTTTTCCTATCCTTTCTCATAAACTCATGTTTGCTACTGTGAACAATATGTCTAAAATCTTTCTGGTTTCATCACAAAAACTGGTAAGAAAGAATCGTTATGGCTGCCTCAGCTTCACAAGGAACCCTTGCCCTGTATCAGTGCAGCAGGCCCACACATAGCTATATCTGCCTAGAGGCTACTGGGGCAAGTTCAGAGCCTCCCTTCCTGGTGCTGTTGGTGGGACATGCTCACATACAGCATGGGGGATGTGGTAGCAGATTACCTGCTCCACTTCACTCATTGTGAAATGGTTAGTCTCAGTCCTAGAGCTGAAATGGACCCACAAGAAAATTTCCATAGGGAGGAAGAGGCAGAGGCTGAGGCAGAAAAATGGACTGATATTATTAATTCAGCTCTGATGCCAGTCTACATTCAGGTGGCCAAACCTGGAGTCCCAAAGGATAAACATCCTAGTCTGTTGCTTCTTGAAAGAGGCATTTTCCATCTCCTTATGTGCTACCAAGCCTGCATGGAATAATTTGGGACACCGGACAGGCTTGGGTGCTAGGGTTACCTTTACCCTGCAGAGTCAAATTGATTTTGTCAGGCTTAAGCCCATGTGTTAATGTGACAGAATATCTGTAGGGACCCAGGAATGGGAATATACTGGAGATTTTTGACTCCTATGGAAGTGTGAATTTGAACAAAAGCTTAATTCTTAAGACAACAGCCTGGGCTTTGAAGGTTGGCAGGAAGATAATAGATATTTTTTTCTATTTTTTTGTGAGGAAAAGCTACTTAGACTCAAGGTCACACCGCTAACTGGGCTGCAATCCCATGATGTGAAATTTTTGGTGGCTGGGATTGCCAAAGTCCATGATTATGGAGTTTGCAGTGACTTTCCTTTTCAACCCTCCCACTGCAAAGGGTAGTACCCCGCCAGCTGGGGAGCTGGCGACAAAGTGTCAGACAATTTTTGTTTCTCCTTCTGTGCTACTGTCCTGGGTTTCCAAGTCTTAAAAAGTTCTAGTGTCTGTCTTACTAAGTTCTAGTATTCTTTTATGGACACTCATCTCAGGATATAGCCATCCACCTCTTCCTTTAGTTTTTCTTTTTGGAGGAGGAATTGAAAGCTGGGCACTATTCAGCCATCTTGAAACCCCAAAATTCTTCTTTCCCATAACCCTCTGTCCTAATTAATATTCAGATAATAAAAAAGTAAGTTTCTTTAAGAAACTTTGCTATATACACAGTGGATCCTCCTCTTATATGCTTTACCATAGATTGGATTGTACTGTTTTAATTGTTTGATCACCTTTGTTTTCCACATACTAAGCTTTAACTTTTGCACACCATATGATCCTCAAATAAACACTCTGCCTGATAAGTAAAGGTACATGTAAAAAGAAAAAAAAGAGGAAAGGAAGACGAGGGAGAAGGAGGGAGAAAGAGAAAAGAGGGGGAGGGAGAGAGGAGGAAAATATTTAAATATAACCACAGTCCTTTCTTCAATTATAGAAGTGATTTGAAAAGTTACATGAAAGTTTTCCAGCACACAAAAGAAGTTGCTTAAAACAATACCAAAATCAACAATATGGTCAAATGAAGAAAACCAGTAGATATCAGGAAAATAGCCTACTGCTGACATGAGCTTTCTATTTTAGAGTGCAAGCCAAAGTCTAGTAGAAACACAAATGGTGTCTTTCATGCTGTGTTTTTCTGACCTGGTTAAAAGACATCTGTCATGTGTAAGCTGGCCAAAGAATATCAACATATGCCATTTTGAAATTAAGGATAGACTGCCAGGATTGGTACTGGTTGCTTGCCTTTGCCAACATTTTGTGAAACAAATACTTGTTTCTCTTTAGAGTTGCCAGTCTCCAGCCTACTGTGAGCCAGAGACTGAAAGGAGTCCACCTGGACTGCCACACTGCCTGGCACCACATCTTATATCAGATCTTCTTATATTCTTTTAACATCTCTGCCAACAGCACAATGAGAAACAACACAAATAACACTGCGTATGCTGGTAATACTTTCATAACCTTGTTACTTTAAAACTACCACATTCCAAATGGAATATCTTTCCTCCAAATCTAACATAAAATTTCAGATGATAGGGAATGCTTTAATTAATTAATTAATTAATTAATTAATTTGTCAGTTGGCTCAGTAAAAAAACACATTATGTGTTCTAACCTGCAGGTCTTTCTTGGAGAAAATGTAAGAAAACAAAGGATATGTTAAAATGAAGAAATGAAAGTTCAGTTAACAAGGGACACTTCTCTCCTTTTCTCCAGAAAGGCAGCTTCAGCATTTCCCAGTGGCTGGACCAAAATGTTATCCTAAATATGTTGTAGATTTCAGTGAGGAAAAAAGTGGAAAGAAACTAGACCTATTATGACATATATTCAACAGCAAGACCATCTACTAACCAGGAGTCTCCTACAGGCTCTGGATGGAAAATATAATAATAATTTGTTTACAAAAGAAAAAATATCTAGTCACTAGTGAACATTCCATTATCACAAATTCATGATTCTTTGGTACAATTTGACACAAAGATTTAAGCTATCATATTTATTTAAAATTTTGGACACTTAATTATTTGATTTGTGGGGGGAGGTAGAGCCAATTTTTGAAACACTATGGGAAACTCTTGTTAATTTTGTGTGCACTATTATTGAATATTTTGAAAAAAATGTAACTAATATTGACATAATTATATTTACAATGTTGAATAATAATAATGTAATTATGGTACTAATGACCTAATGTAATCTAAATAAATGTGGCCACTTGGACATGTATTCATCAATGACTTAAAATAAAATAATATCCCCCTAGAATGAAGTCACCTGAAAGCAAGTACAGTGCAAATGATATAACTTAAAGCTGGTAAGCATTTCATTATCGCAGTAAATCAGGAAGAAGTCATTTATGCTATTCAACATCCATTTTTGTTGTCTGAATACAGCTGCAACACAATCTCTGTCATAACAATGTGTCAATATTAAATCAATAACACACTACAAGATTAAAACTTTGAAACACATTACTGTATAGTTCCAGTAAATCTAATTATAAACTATTGAGAAATTAATTTATTTTTGTAGATGAGATATTCCTATAAAAACTATAAAATAAATAATTGTTAAATATTATGATATATGAGAATATGGAAAATCATAATATTCCATCATGTTCAAATAAGTATTGAGCTTGTTTACAAAACCAGATCTTAGCAATTGAAGAAGTTACTTGAGAAACAACCCACAGTGCAACCAAAGTATGTATGTATGTGATAAATAAATATATTTTTCCATCAATCATTGACCAATGTGTAATATAATTTATTACCGAGTGTAAATATACATATATTATAGGATTTTTTTAAATTCATAGTTTTGTACCTGATATACAAAATAAGCTCATTTATACATTTGTAGTATGGGCATATATAGACCAGGTGATATATTTTATTTTGGCACTGATTCTTAGATACACCTTGAAGTTATTTCACTGAATATTAAATCTTTAGCATATTACTGCTATTCAAGAGGATCAGCTAGTCACATAATGACAAATTGATTATACTGAAAACTTTAAGTAGGGGTTCTGTGTTTGGGATTGGTGTCTCTGATAAACTCTGTGGTTGTGGCATGCTTAGTGGTAAAAAGTGTCTGTGCAATGGCACAGAATGCCTGGATGCTGGGAAACTTCTCTGTGAAGACATGTTATGCCTGGCTGCTGTAACAATGTCCTTCACAAGGAAGCTCTGTGTTACAGTCTTATCAGCTTCAACCTTCATCTTAGGTACACAGCTCCTGGGAATATAGGAACTCTCTTGTTAGAAAACCACAATGTTTCACTGAACCTAAATCTGTCTACATAATAGTAACTTTATACAATGGACTTTCTTGAGAGCTGGACAAAGCTCCTAACATCCTTTTTTTTTTTGTAACTATAGAATGTAACTGCAAAATAAGCAACCTTACTGGTATTCTAAACAATACTGTAGTTATGGTACTAATGACCTAATGTAACCTAAATAAATGTGGCCACTTGGACAAGCAGCCACTTCTTTTCCTGCCTCTGCATCTTGTCTCGGTGTCTCATTTTATTTTCATTACACCTTTCTTAAAGGGAAGAGAAACACAAACAATTTGTGGTTTTTGGAACTGATAAAAATTTGGAAATGAATTTGCCTTGCCAATTCACATTGCCTTTGTCAAGACATATCTCTCAGAATTTGAAGTTATAAAATCACACATAATATGTCCCAGATTAAAATGATTACTTTATAGCAAATAAAAAGTGGTAAGATGCATACTGACAACTGTATCAATGATTGACAAACTTCTCACCTGTCAGATACTGACCTGATGGAATTAAGGAATGGTATTTAAAAGAATCATGAAAACCATCATTTTGGTGACTATATAACATGGAAATGGAGTACCCAGTCACATAGTTTAAAAAACAAATTTATTGTTTTTGTTAATATTGTTAATGTTGCAGCTACAATTTTGCCAATAATTAAAAGTTATGAGTCTGGGAAACAAAGGGAAGAGGAGAATGAATGTCTTCTGTCTTCATAATTTCCATTGGTCCAGTTTGATGATCTTAGATTCTCATCTGTAAATCTTATAGCTTGTGGAATTAGAAATCCTGATGTAAAAGACAGGATACTTAAGCCAGAGGGTGAAGCAAAAGTTTCTTTACGTGAAAGACTAACACCACTGTCTTTGCAGTGTAGGCTTCCCACGCTATTAGATCAGAATCCATGGAAAGGAGTTCCTGTCCAGGAAAGATTAAGCTGGTAAGACTCTTGCATTTGTAGGAACTCCAGAAAATAGACAGATACTAGGTAAGGAGGAGTTACACAGTCCAAAAGTAGCAAGCACAATTAGAAAAGTGGTTGACCCATGAGGAGGGGTCTTGTGTCTGCAATTCCAACTTGTTAAGCTCTGATGGGAAAGAGTGAGCCTAAACTTCAGAAAGATACAAAGAATTAAAAAACAGAAGGGTTTTCCCTCAATTTTCTACTGCATGTTTAGAAAGGTAAAATATTTTATTATGAAATAGCTGTGTAGCATTGGTAGCCTTACATATTTTATTGGATTCATTTCCTTTCAAAGATGTTTCCTTTGCACACATGTATAACAAACAAGAAGTATGGTTCTTAGTTTTATAAAAGTCTAAGAATTACAGTATGGAGTAAAAACTATAAAATGTGTCCTATGCCTTCCAAAGGAAAATCAAACATCACATAGAAAACCACCTGACCAACAGAGACCAGATATTTGAGAACAAAAAATTTACTGTAGCAACCTACATAGAATGAAAAATGAAGACAAGAAAATGTCACCAAGGTCAGTCCAATAGACAATGACTGAGAATGGATCATATCATTCGCTCCTTGAAAACATAACTTGACTTATTGAAATACACACTTTAATTCAGTTAATACTGTGGCAGAAAATGGAAATTCTACAACATTTTATTATTTAATAAAAGAAAATTATTATACAGAACTAGGTATTATCCAAAGGTTTGTTGTGGTTACAAGATATATTTTTCTATGTTTCTAATTTATTTAATATATAAATGTAACATCAAATTGAGATATAATAAAAATAAAATAAAATCTAAATAAAGCAAATGACAACATTATTATAAAGCAGTTGATAGCAAGTGATTGTAAAGTTGTTGAATAATATGTACAATAAACATCCTCAGATATACATACTTCAATTTCAAATGTGAAAATAGTTATACTTCTTAAAAATGAGTTACTTTTTCTATAAATAAAAATTTTCAGGAAGCAAATTTCATATTTAGAATTTAATTTACTATTTAGAATGATTTTTTTAATATTAGCTGATAAAATCTTCATAATACCTCTAAGTGATATATCAAACAGTTATTTACCTTTTCTAGATGAGGAACTAGAACTTGGTTGAGATCAGGAGAGTTATATATGTTCCTTGATATGACTATCAAATCCTGCACTTAAATTCACTCTTGAAATTCAATCCAATTTGTTTTTCCAATATACTGTAGTATTTGCTATTAGGTCCTATTATATTATGTTAGCATTAAATCACTAATGAACTTTGTACAGGATAGCATTATTCTTTATCAAATAAATTCAGTGAGGATATACTAAAATAAATTTCACAAAGTAATTGAATATGGTTTTCGTTTGTGATTTAAATGTTTACTAGTTTGAATATATCTATATGGGAAGTTTGATATTCAAAATTAAAGGTATGAATACTTATATAGGGAAAGTTATTTTTTTTCAGAAATACATTATAACCTAAATATCTGTTTCAATAATACAAAAAATATCACTCATTATTTAGTAAGAAGAAAGAGATCAAGATTTTTTTTAACAATTCCAGAATATATGGAAAGGTTTTGTTTGTTTATTTATTTTCTTTAATCTGACTACTCTATTTTAAAGAGCATCAAGCATAAATTCTAAAGTTTAAATATCTTGTAACTGCTTTTCTAGTTAGTTTACTGCAGGTCTAGGACTTCTCAGCTATCACAGTAATATTTCTACCAGATAAAACTTAAAATGAGTAAGAATCTCAATTTTGTATGATTTGGACTTATAGATGTTTGGTTAACTATTCAATGATTTCTTATTAGTTAATTAAATTTTCTTACCTCTATTCAGATTGGATTAATATTAGTATGTGTAACATCTTAAAATTACCATTTAGCAAATAGTGAACATGGAAAATCACAAAGATGAAAGCTATCTAAGGTATAGGCATAACTTTTCAAAGAAATTATACCTAAAAGTGTTTTAGCAATATAACTTGATATAAACTATATGAGCTTCATCCTGTGTCACTGAAACAATTTCTATAAGTAGGTCTTGAAATTGTTTCTAATTTTATAACTTTATTCTGTCTCAAATGATTTTCCTATGTAGAAAATAACTTTAATATGTGATTTTAAAACTATAGGTATTGATTTAATTACAACTTGTACTTTTGCATTTAATTTTGTTACCTGGTTCTATTTAAGGTAAGGATAATCTTAATTAGCTTTTAATTATTAAATGAAGCTCACGTTCAATAATACCAGAAGTTGTCCTATACTGTGGTGATACAATAATTATAATATAAATTGACAGCATACCTCATAATCACAACTCAGTAAAATAAACAAGTTTAAATTACTTCTGCTTTATCTATCCTTAAGGAAAAAAGTATTTACAAAGATCAGTGTAAATACCTACTAATCTAGAATTTTGATGATTGGTAAATATTAAAAGTTTAAAACTGCAATTTCTAAATTTTCTTTATAGCAGTTTCTCTGTATGATAGAAACACAGTGCTTGATGGACTGCTTAAATCACTTCATTCACCACTGAACTGAAACTAAGAAGAAACATCTGTACATAACAAAGTGACACAACTCAAATATTTCAAGCATAGAAATAAGGAGGAAAGGAATGATTCATCATATCATAACCAAAAAGTGATTTTATCTGTACAATATAATTATCAATTAATTGGTGTTAGTTTAAATGAGGCTCAAATTTGCCAGTCATATTAAATTATTACTAGTTAATTATGAGAGACTACAGGAAAATTTTAACCTCAACAAATATGACTGCACCTGCAGCTCAAATTGTATGAATGTATGCATTTGAAAATCAGCCTAAAGAATTCCATCCTCTAGTAAAGAAATGCTATAGTAAAGTAACTATTTGTCTCATGAACATATTATTGTTTTAAAGCAAGCTTCCTTCTGTATACCACTGTTCATGTCTATATGTCTATGCTATTGTATGCAAAGATATTAAAGTGCTTTATTCAAGTAAATGTTCCCCCAAACTATTAGTTTAAGATTCTTATATTATATGGTATATTAGCCAAAAATAAATGACTGGTTTGTGTTCTAAAATGTATGTTCACCTATTAATGATTTCTTATTTTTCCATAATTGATCACCATTTTTAAACAATTTATTTTGAAATGATTTCAAATAAGGAGAAAAATTACAAGAAAAATAAAAATTGTTTTTTGTATGACCTTCATAAAGATTCTCAAAATGTTGTCATATCCCCATATTTGCCCAATTTTTGTTTTTTTTTACTCTAGGTGTATATGTATATTATTATTTTCACAACTGCTGAGAGGAACTTTACATCTTTTTTTTCCTTAGAGTTCATT
This sequence comes from Marmota monax, assembly GCF_021218885.2. Taxonomy (NCBI): domain Eukaryota; kingdom Metazoa; phylum Chordata; class Mammalia; order Rodentia; family Sciuridae; genus Marmota; species Marmota monax. Next base: position 11,708,248 of record NW_026693153.1, read on the forward strand.
TTGCATTTACTGAACACTAAAAGTCTCTTATATAGCAATGTTGTAAAAATTATTTTCAAAAATCAATAAAATAACAGTGATATAATACTACTTTCTAATCAATAGACATCATTCAAATATCATCAATTTTTGCTGTAGTGTTATTTCTTATAAAATGATTTTAGTTTCTGGCTATGTTATCTAATTCAGTATAACATACTGCAGTTAGCTTTCATATCTATTTAGTTTTCTCTAATCTGGTCTATTATATAACAAAAGTGAATTTCTGCTTTTCTCAATACATGATGGCAGGAAGAGACTGGTTGGCATTTTAAAACAGCTTCACTTAAAGATGATGATACCTTGGCTATCATTCTTTTCACAATGTGGTTCTTTTTGGTGTATGAAAAATCGTGCTAAGCCATTGTACTTGTTGCTTCTTGGGAGAACAGGATTTTAATACTCTGGTGGAATTGACTTTATAATAGTCTTTTTTATTTGACATTTTTACCTTTTATTATTTCAGAAACATATTTAAAATTGATGTCTGTTAGCTTTCTAAAAAATGTATTACTCATTCAACTTGGGTGGATCACGTTCTTTTTTTCTGTCTTCCAACACCCAGATAATAGCACTACAATGGAAAACTATAAAGAAAGATAAAAAGAAGCTACACATGATTACCACTTACATTTAATTTTCCTTCATCCTTTTCCCCATGTGTATTCTATATATGATTTCCTTTCATAAAGTACAATAAATAAAACAAGGTTTAAATTCCTTCCTCATAGATGAATGTTTTAAAAAATCAGGATTCATAAAACTGTTATGAAATCTCAGAGCCAATCTCACATAATCTAGTCTTGAGAAATGAGATTTTTCCTGAAAGTCATCCTAAGAAATGTAATTTTCTCTGAATTTGTAAGTAGTAAACTATTTTATCTCAATGAATAGTTCTATAGGTTGATAGTAGAGCATCTCATTGAGTAATCCTACAGATCACTGATTTGATCAAAGTGAGCTGAGTTCAAGAAAGTCAGTTCTCTTTCTTCCCTAACAAAATCTCCCACTACTCCTGAGGCAATGGAGTGGTTTTTTGAGGTTATCCTCAACCACATTCTTTTAATTTGTTCATCCCCATAGTGTAGCTGCAGGCCATGGATATAGTCTTGGATATGTAGACAAAAATTTGAGTTTTTGGACTTCAGACATAAGTAATTGATCAAAGTCTATCTTTATACTTAGGAAAGTTCATGTTTCTCTTCCATTTTACCATTTAAATTTCCTGAAAGAAAATATTAATTGGTATTAATATTTTTAGTTGATTTCCATAAAATAATAATTTCCATACACATCCAATATAAAACACTCAATTTCTTCTTGAGTGTATATATCTTTTAGGTATCATAAGATAAATTTATTATTTGGGGGGAAATTTGTAACTCACCAATATTATGATGAGAATAATAGTGAAACTGCAATTATATTGCATAATTCCTAAATTATGCCCTATCCTACAAATTCAACTCAATTTCAAAGACAGCTTCATGGTTTAGGAAATTGGCCCTTTTCTTTTTGCTTATTTAAATATCATGTAACTACCACATATAAAAAACACTCTTGTTAATCATTACACGGACTTGATATAATTGATCCTTACAAAAGAATCTCGTAATTTAGTAACCCATTCACTTTAATATGATAATAGATGCTGAATGTCCCTTTCAGGTCTACTAATCTAGCTGCTACACACATCTCCCAGCTATTACAAGGCTTGTGCTTAGCAAATATCACCTCATATCTGCCTCCTATCCCAGAGAATTTCCCTCTGCCAAATAGCATCCACTTTTGCAGGTTTTATGTGCTCATCCCCTGTTTTGAGGACAGGCTTTGGTTAGTGACTGACTGGTGCAGGCTTAAAAGTAATTTGTTCCAAGAAAGCACTTCTGATCTACAATAGTGTTTTCCCTTAGTATTAGATTAAAACTAATTTCTATCTGACAAGACATTATTATTTATAGTTTTTCTCCTAATTCTTACTGTATCACCTCTCACCTTTTTTCATATCAAGTCACTTGAAAACAAAATCCTATCTTAGATTCTGCTTCTAAGAAATCTGAATTAAGACAGTGCTGATCAGGAGCCATCCTAGGAATGACAACTATAGATGTTATTTCTAGATGGCAAGGGGAAATTTTGTCTTTTATTTTAAGCATAATATTGACAGTTGTAGAGCAATATAATTTCTAAAACTTCATTTCATCTGGAATGGACTGGAATGGATATACTATAAGAATACTATGCACTAGCATTGCAGTGTCTCAGATATTTGAGATAAATATGAGAGATATTTAATTATAAGAACAGTAGAATTAGAAGGCTGCTTCTCGTGCCAATGATTAATGACCCAAGAGAATGAAAGGCTCACATCTTTTAGTCAATAATTTAAAGCAATTTATGAAAGTCAAAATGATTCTTGGCATTCTTAAAAGAGACTTTCCTCTTCTTCAGTTAGAGGATGAAGACAGTTGGATATCAAGAGAAGGCAATAACTGTAGAAAACAATAGAAATTCAGAGGGGACTGAATTCTCTGCTGAAGCACATTCTTTATTCAAGAATTAATGAAATGAGAGACAAAGAGGAAAACGTGAGATGTGGAATGGGGATATAAAGGTATATGCACCAGGATCCATGAATACCTAGGTGACTCTTGTTAGAGGACAGTGCAAATCCTTTGCTTAAAGATTATAAAGGGGATTTAACTAAAATAATATGCTGACAAGATAATGCTTTCTTTTCTCAGGATCTGCTCATACCTCATTTCCTTGACAGAAGACCAATAAATATAGTCAAATCTGATTAATAAAAATATTATACAATTGCTTTCTTCTAAAATAAAGGTATTTTAAATTACAGAAAATGAAAATATCTATAGACAGGAACATAAAAATGTGCCTAAAAGTAAATATTTTAAGGCAGCTGAATGAAGGTATGTGTAATGTGTATGTGTGTGTGTGTGTGTGTGTACTTGAAAACTAGATAGTAGGTTTTGTCAGTATCTGAACACTCTCCTGTGACTTGATATTTCATGATCTGAAAAAGTATTAAGAGCCAATTCTTATACATTGCTGGGATGACATCTAGAGACTAGGAAAAGAGCGGTCCACACTAAATAAAATGAACCTTCTGAAGAGCTGAGGTCAAGTGCAGAAGAAAGGAACGCAGTCTTAACCAAAACGTTAAGACAGAGGAAACTAGCAACTACTTGTTCCTAGACAATGTTGGCATGACACATCCTTTACAATGACTACAACCACAACCTCATGAGGAGAATATGGATATCATAGAGAAGCTTAGAGGTGGATGTTCTCTGTAAACGGATCCTGAAAGAAAGAGATGCCATTGCTTAATTGGAGGTCTGCTTCCAACTAACTATTGATCAGAGAGTTTGTACTAGAGCTCAAATGATCTTTCTTGATGGGGTTCCTATAATGGGGATCATCTTTTTGAGGATTCCCCAGTGGCCATACAAGACTTCATCAGATTTTTGTGGCAATTTCTGCCATCCTATCATCTCTCTCACACATTTTATCCTCCATCATACGCTGAAGGCTGTATTCTGTCTATGCCTATATCCTTGCCTTTCATCCAATTTAGCAATCTCCAGTGGTGCCAATTCATCCTACATTCTCTTGTTACAGTGAACACAGCTGAAGTATAAACTCACATATCTGACAGTAAGAGTCATAGAACTCAAAAGATATTTAAACTCTTTATCAAGCCATCTGTTATGGCAAGATTAGGGCCATGATTGGAAAAACTTAAGATGTTGAAACATAAATAACTGAATGAATGACTTAAGAACTTTAGTTTTGCAGATTTATGTAACTCGTTGAAAATTTTAGAATTGATCTTGAATAATAGCTAACACTTCATTTTTGCAAGGAACATGTTGCAGAGGCTTTCTTTTAAAAGGCACCATGAAGTCTTAAAAGAAATTATTCATTTTTCACCTTGTTTGGCAGGGTGGTAAGAAGTTATAAATTAGCAGTGTAATCTGGATTGGGTCATGCTGGACCTGACAAACAGCAAGATATTGTACCTCAAGGGACTTCAACAATTAGAAAATATGTTTCAGTAGGAGCAGTGGAGCAATCTGAGATTGGAACTGGATAATTTATCAATATGTGGTAATATAAGAATAGGTAAGTAGCTAAATAGCAAAGGACTTTTATATGTTTATATGTTCAAAAGTCAGTGTCTCTTCTGTTAATTTATTGTTGAATGTGCTGTAAATGAAACTTTTTCAATTAAAGTAAGATTTGCCCACATCCAAGGGAAAAAACAGAATATACACATAAGAATTAATTGAATAAATGTCCTTTCTTGAGATAAGGGAATATTGTCAAGTTTGCCAGATAATAGGGCAAACTCATTATTTAGATGGCTTTTAAAAGCTAAAAGAATACCATGACCCACTATGAGTTAAATAAAAATGCCTAAATTGCATTGAAAGGAGGAATAGATATTTGGATGGGAGTGGCTATGCTGGAATTAATAGAGAATTTTAGGGCAGATTTTATGTTCTACAAGACAGTTGAAAGAAAATAACTTCACCTAAGTAATCAAGAAAAGTTGATAAAAGGAGCACCAGTATTCAAAGAATTCAATGTTGATGTTGACTCTACTTTGTGGGCAGATGCACCTACAGGAGAGAAGCTGTGGTCACAGAGATGGATTTGTTATAGTCATGGGAATAGGAGCATCTGCAGCAATAAGGTTAGAAGGTGGTACTTACATGCTGGAAGTCAAAGGAATAAAATTATTTTGATGTTTAGCCAGGAGAAAAGAGAAGTCAAGAAGCTCTGACACGAAGGGAGTTTTAAAGATGGTTAAAAATCTATAACAATATTAGAGATATAGTGGATGCATGGCATAAGACTAAGTTGATTAATTACTATAATCTAGAGGGCAAGAATGAAGGAGCAGGTGGCATTGCAGTAAAATCAAGAAGCTTTGCTTAGTTCCTGCAGCTGGGACAATTTAGAAGTCTGGTACTCACTGGAATCTTGGAACATTTTAACATTTATTGTAATGGTCCTCCAAGTGGGTATCTTAATGACTCAAAATTATTTGCTTGCATAATTCAACTCTAAAGAAAGAGTAATAGGAGACATTTTCAAGTATATGGGTTTGACATTGGTATTTGAAGATATTAAAAGTTTAGGTATGCTGTATGCCCAGGAAGATAATCAAAAACATACATGGAATAATATTCTGTAGTAAAACAGCAAATGAATAGGAAACTATATCTACAAAAAAAACCCGGTGATCCATTATAAAAGACATCATGACTAGAATGTTCATTTGAAAATATCCTGTATTGTGTAATAAATTGAATAAATATTTCTAAGTTATTCAAATCCAATATCAGACTAAGATTGAATTGATAAAGAAGTAAAGGAAGAAACTTGAAACAAATCAATACCATACTAAGGTAACTGGTGTATTAGAACCATCAGGGGACACAACACATAACTAAACACAAAATATATGACTTAGCAGGAAAAAAAAATCATGCAATAAGAGAGGCAAGAGAAACATTAAAAATATTAAAAGGAAAAACAGTTAAAAACAGAGACAACCCAGCTATTCCCCTTCTCGGTCTATTCCCTAAAGACCTAAAAAGAGCATGCTACAGGGACACTGCTACATCTATGTTCATAGCAGCACAATTCACAATAGCTAGACTGTGGAAACAACCTAGATGCCCTTCAATGGATGAATGGATAAAAAAAATGTGGCATTTATACACAATGGAGTATTACTCTGCATTAAAAAATGACAAAATCATAGAATTTACAGGGAAATGGATGGCATTAGAGCAGATTATGCTAAGTGAAGCTAGCCAATCCCTAAAAAACAAATGCCAAATGTCTTCTTTGATATAAGGAGAGTAACTAAGAACAGAGTAGGGTCGAAGAGCAGGAGAAGAAGATTAACATTAAACAGGGATGAGAGGTGGGAGGGAAAGGGAGAGAGAAGGGAAAATGCATGGAAATGGAAGGAGACCCTCAGAGTTATACAAAAGTACATACAAGAGGAAGTGAGGGGAAGGGGAAAAATAATATAAGGGGGACAAACGAATGTCAGTAGAGGGAGCAGAGAGAGAAGAGGGGAGGGGAGGGGAGGGGAGGGGAGGGGAGGGGGGGGGAGGGGAGGGGAGGGGGGATAGTAGAGGATAGGAAAGGCAGCAGAATACAACAGACACTAGTATGGCAATATGTAAATCAATGGATGTGTAACTGATGTGATTCTGCAATCTGTATATGGGGTAAAAATGGGAGCTCATAACCCACTTGAATCAAATTGTGAAATATGATATATCAAGAACTATGTAATGTTTTGAACAGCCAACAATAAAAAATTAAAAAAAAAAAAAAAGAAGTTAATAAGAAGCTCAAAAAAAAAAAAAAAACAGAGACAATACAAATATAATGTATGAATCTAGCATCACATCACATGGTAGGAAGAATTCCATAAGAATGGGAAGTTATACTCCAGGTATGTATAACATGTCGAAATACACTGAACTGTCATGTATATCTAAAAAGAACAATTAAAAAAGAATTAAAAGTCAGTTGAAGGAACAATATTAAATGTAAGCTAATGTAATTTTCCTGTTACATAAAGTTCCAAGGAAACTTGATAGTGATTAATTAAGACCAAATTGATAATTATGATGATATTCCTATATAAGAAAGCAGAAATAATTCTGTGAACATTTAGGAGTTAAAAAATATCAACTTTCAGGGGCTGGGGATGTGGCTCAAGTGGTAGCACGCTGGCCTGGCATGCACCACATACAAACAAAGATGTTGTGTCCGCCGAAAACTAAAAAAAAAAATAAATATTAAAATTCTCTCTCTCTCTCTAAAAAAAAATCAGCTTTCAAACATGATGAAAAAATATATTTTACTTCAAACTACCACACATCAAGTTTCATTAAAAATTAACATAAATCTAGATTTCTTTCTTTCCCTGAACACATTTAAACTCTTTTTATTGAAACAAAAACTGTTTTCAATCAGAAAAATTAAAAAAAAAGAAACTCGTATTTGGAAGCATTATCATAAAAGTAAAGGGCAGTATAGTGAAAGTGACCATAGTAAATACAATCTAGAAGCAACTTCTAATAGAAAACAAAACAAAGCTGTTACATGAATCCAAGCACAGAAGTAAGAAGAAAGTGTTGTATTTTGTAGAACTCTATATCTGGAGCCCATAACCTTCAAGAACAAGTGGAAAATAAAGGTATTTCCAGCCAAACAAAACTTGAGTGTTTACCACCAGTAGATACCACCAAAGACAATTCTGAAGCACATATTTCAGGCATGAGGAAAATAATTTTAAATAGAAGGGCTGGTAAGCAAAACGAATTTGCAGAAAAAAAATGAGCATTAAGATGAATCAGGATATCTAGAGATTTAATTACCATACTGAGGTTACTTATGTTGGGGTTCATACTTTTATGTTTTTCTTTTCTTTTGTTATATTTTGAGCTATATTTTTTATTGGTTGTTCAAAACATTACAAAGCTCATGACATATCATCTTTCATACATTTGATTCAAGTGAGTTATGAATTCCCATTTTTACCCCAAATACAAATTGCAGAATCACATCAGTTACACATTCACAATTTTTACATAATGCCATATTAGTGACTGTTGTATTTTGCTGCCTTTCCTATTCCCTACTATCCCCCCTCCCCTCCCCTCTCATCTTCCCTCTCTACCTCCTCTGCTGTTGTTTAATTCTCTCCCTTGTTTCCCCCCCTTTCCCCTCACAACCTCTTATATGTAATTTTGTGTAACATTGAGGGTCTCCTACCATTTCCATATGCTTTCCCTTTGAGCTATATTAAAACGTATATGAGTGCTGATTGGTGGGCTAGAGTACTGAGGAAGTGGTTGAGGATTTAGGCAAGGAGAAAGATGATGGAATACGAGATTATGAGCTAAGAATGTCAGAACAGCTGTAATCTGGAAAACAGAGAGGTAGCAGCTTTTAGAAGTGGAATGATTTTTTTTTTTTTTAATTCAAAAGTGATAAGATGAGCAGGTAAAGAAGTGGTCACTTTTTTTTCTTTCCTTCTTTTCTTGTATTTATCATTTTCTCCTAAAATGTGATACATAACCAGAATTCAAGAATAAGAGGAAGATGGAGCATATGGTTTGAGGGAAGTACAAAAGGTGTGTAAGACGGGGAGAGAAGATTGACAGGTAGGTTGCCAACAGAATTGACAATCCTCCTGGGTCTCTTTTTCCATCTATGACTATTGCTCTTTTGCCTATTTCTTTTGAGTTTTTGCATCTGCTTTTCCTTAAATTACTAGCAGTTACAAATAATTGCATTATAATTCTTTCTAAATATATATCCCCTAATCAGAGTTCTTTTGTGATTTTATACTCAGTTTCATATTACTATTTTTCCTTCCTTGAAAGCTCTTAGAAGGGTTAGCAAATTAGTACAAGAAAAGCCAAATTCCTCCCCATAGCATGTCCTCAGATGCAGCTAATATTGTTTTTCCTTCTCATCATCATATTCAGGCTGTGTCTTTTACATTTCTACTTCCTTCTTTTCATTAATAACTACTTATTCTAAAAGTTTTTGTATCAAACATACCTCTATATTTATAATTTTTAATAAAATTCCATATTTTATTGTCCTTGCTAGAATGGAATCTCATAAAACAAACACTGAAATGCAAACAACCTCACCATACCCTATGTTAAAATATGTGGCTTACACAGCAATCAAAATAGATTATAGTGAAGAAAGATTAGTAGGGTAAATAACAAGCCCACATTCTATAATTAAAGCAATAGGCATTATTTTTTTGTAAATAAATTATAAAAATGTTGATTAAATTTTGACAATTGCTAGTTTCTAAAGAAACCATATACCTGGGAAGTTTGCTTGACTAGTCTGTAAAACACTGTGTGGAGCATGTTCTTATCGTAGTTGGTTTAGACAGTGTTTGACATCACTTCTTGTTTGCTCTGCTACGTTTAAGGGCCCAGTGCTTAACTCTCAGTCTCTGGGACAGTTTCTGCTTCCTTTCAACATGTTCAAAGACTCTGTCTTTTGTTGGGCTTTGTATCCCCAGTCTAAACTCCCTTTATGTGGATTGATATTCTTTTTGCTTGTTTATATTATTTATCATTACTGTGGACTCAGAACTCTTGGGAAGATATAGGACAGAATATTCATTTAAAAATCTCCAAGAAATAAGAGTCAGTGTCAGCTTTGAGGTGTACTGTAGACGTTTCTCTAATTTCCTCCAAACCAGAATCATTTTATACAGCAAAGTTTGGTAGCCTTTTGCACCAGTAGTTCTGGCAATGATGCTAATTATCTTAAGCTTAATATCACGCTTTATTACAACTTGTTCATCTCTGAAATATTCAAAGCACACTGGCCACTGTTGTGTAATTCTTTGCATTAGAAATTATCTACTAAATAAAGATAAGATGTTTTGCTTACTTGAGTGTAATAATTTGGTATTGCTGTGAGTGAAAGATTAAAAGACAAAATTGGAAGCTATGTTTTATTGATACTCATTTCACTCTTTGTTGCTTCAGTATCATTTTTGTACTTCCTGAATAAGAAAGGAAATAAGCACCTAGAGGAGTAATAAACCTTTCTATAAATGCTTATCCCACATGGCAAAAATTTTTCTCAGCACAAGTTAATTCATAGAATATCATATAAGTAAAAAAATGAATAAATTAATAAGTAATCTGCAGAATAAAATGTTTTTCTGGCTTTGTGCTTGAAACATCCATTTTCAGTAATGACTACACTCTAAAAGAAAGTCTGCCCTGTAAAAGAAGCAAACACTACAATGAAGACAATCACGATTTTTAAATGTCAGTTTTGTTCTTATATAATGATACTTTCACTGAATAAAGTCTTGATAGAGCTGTGATATGTAAACAATATATATTTTTTTAATTTTTGAGCAAAAAAGCCTACCAGGTATGTAGAACATTTCTTTTTGGAATAAAAGTATCTCTTAAGCAACTAATTTTTCTCTAGAAACATTTTTCCTTATAATATTGTTAAGAGTTTCTAAAGTTTCACACAAATATTTTAAGATCATTTTGAAAAATAAGTTCAAACTTTTTATTATCCTATATTGAAACATTGCATTATAATATAGACTCTAATATCTTGGGGCGGGGGATGTGGCTCAAGCTGTAGCGTGCTCACCTGGCATGCGCGGGGCACTGGGTTCGATCCTCAGCACCACATAAAAATAAAATAAAGATGTTGTGTCTACCGAAAAACTAAAAATAAATATTAAAAAAATCTTTTTGCACGTCTAACATTTTAAGATATGTATGTATATATAATATATAGTGAGAGATATACTCAAGTACACACATATCTATGTGTATAATTATGTATAAACATATTTTAAAACCCATTGGGCTTGACATAGAATATAAGAATGCAATGTGCTAATGCTTGGAATTAAACATTAGAATAAAATTTAATACAAAACAATAAAGTGTTCAACTAGATCATAGTCTTATCTGAAATAAATTAAAACATTTTGTATTTTGTAGTTTTACTGTAATGAAATCATCAAAATGGCTTTATAAACAATGACAGAATATTCTTATTTGTTTAGAAATAAAATGTATGGTTCAAGGACTTGTATAAATCATTTAGGACAGATAATTTAGCTTCATTTATGTTGGAAGTTATGAGCTGTAATAGGATGTGTCGAGATAAGAAATAAAACTACAACAAATGGTATATTTATTTCACCTTCCCAAATCAAGTGACGCAAATGTCTCCTGAAAGCAATGACACTGTTAAAACAATTTTGCAAGCTCTCTTAGGAAAGTATAATTACATTTGGTTGGTAAGAGTCTAGATTTTCATGAGGTATTCCAAATATATTTTTTAAATCTTGAAGAAAAACAGAAATACATTTTGGCAAAAGGTTGTATTATTTATCAAAACATTTTCTTGAAAATTGTCTTTTCGATTTTATTTTAAATAGTTTGGAATTTTCCTTACTGTTAATTATTCAGAATCAATAAAATTGTTGTGTAGGTTAAAATACTAATAGTAATGTTAAAATAATTGCACCTTTTTATGCTACATTACAGATACATTACACATAGATTTGAATTTGATTTCAAAAGTTGTAGTGTTTGCTTTTTAAATATGTTGCTGCTATATGGTTTTTAATAAAGTACATAAAATCATGTACTTAATTTCAGTAAACTACCTACACGTAAGGCAATTTTAGTTTTGAGGTGAATTTTAAAAATAATTTGATTATGGAATGAAGTATTATCCATCAAAACAACTCCAAACATTTTTGTTCTGTTGTCGATTGCACCAGCCAAATACAGAAGTTGAATTAGTGCTGAAAATAAAGCAGATGTCTATCCTCATATTGTTACTTTTTAAATTGTCTAACTACATATCTGGAGAAATAAATGTCACTAGACAACGTATAGAAATCAGGATGCATTATAGAGTATTGAAGAAAAAACATTGTTACCAAGTAGTAAGTCTGACTAAATGTAACATGGTTGAATCTCTAGTTATTAACTCGGTGGACATGAGCCCAAAGAAAATGTTTAAAAAAATTCATTCCCTGGACATGAACGATTTTAATGTTATTTAAAAAATGAAACATTTTAGGTGAAAAAAGGAAAGAATACTGGTAGAAAAAAATTATAATGATAAACTAGCTTCAACTGAAAAAAAATCCTCTATAAACAGGAGAATCTTGCTAAGTAAAAATAAAATAAAATGTTTAAACATACTGTTAAAATACTTGCATATTAATGTGTTATTGCACCTAATGTAATTGTCATTGACTTGAAATTTGAATGTATGGACTGATGATTTAATTTGGGGCAATATGAGAAAAAGTGAATTTTAATTTAGTGTTAATAAAAACCCATCAAAAGTGGTAAATAATGTTCAGAAAAATATACAGATCAAGTCAGACATATACTTATTTTATTCTGGTGTTTTCCTGTAGCCTCTGACCCTTCCTCTGGTAAAGAATCTCCCGCACCAAATGGACATCATAACCAATGTACCCTTCCCTTTCCATCACAGTGATAGAGCCAACATATTCTAAGCTAAATCAAACTAGAATTTGCTCTTCAAGATTGGTAATTTTCAGGGAAGAGGATCCCTACATTTTGGAGTTGCTATTTGAAACAAAGAATGTGAAATTTCCTTACCAATAGCCATGCGGCTTGCTGCATAAAATTAATTTAATATGAGCAATAGAGAGAGGAGTCCTAGAAAATATTGTTTGAATACCTGCATCCACTTACTTATGTAGTTAATTTTGTTTTAAAGTTTTCAGAATAAATTTCCAACTCTTGCTTAAACTAAAGTTGAGTTGTTCCTACTCTTACACATATTAAATCAATAATGACATTTTTATTATTTTTATTTGTGCACTATAATTATACATAATGGTGGGATTTATTATATCATATTTAGATATGCACATAATTTGATCAATCTCATTCTCTAGTACCTTCCTTTTATAATCTACACAGCATATTTTCTTTCTCAACCATAATGAGTTTCTTCTCCCTCTGACTTCTTTTTTTTAACTATCACTTTTATTTGATGCATACAGTCAGTTTTATTTTCCAATTACTATTTCAAAATATTACCAGTGAAATTTAAAGAACCCATTAACATTTTACAGCTACTTATATTACTTTTTATTTATGCAGCATTGAACTGTGATACTTAGTAAAACTTAAATTTTCCCTTATGATTTTTAGATATTGTCATCTCTATGTTGTCTGAAATTTTTAAATTCATTTATTTATTGTAATTTGTTATACATGACAGTAGAATGCATTTCAATTCATAGTACACATATAAAGCCCAATTTTTCATGTCTCTGGTTGTACACGAAGTACTCAATTTGACTTCTTATAAAATAGTTTTAACTAGATTTGTATCTTCAAGATTAAAATCCGGATATATTTCCTTTTATACAGAAATATGAACAATACGCTGCTTTTTATAGAAAACAATAAAAAATTTTATGTTTTTTTTAAGAATTTGATTTCATTAAGAAATTATCCCATGTGGAATATCACAAGACTATAAATATTCAACAATTATGACACTTTTCATAACAAAAGGACATTCTCATCTATCATGTCAAAGAATAATTACAGGAAATTGTATACAGGTCTTAAGAAGTTCAACTTAGATATAAGTTAATAATGTTATAAGGAGTCTAGGAAATAGATGAAGTATAAAAGTAGAGAATTATAAACTCGTTTAAAAACTTTTAATAAAAGAAACAGAAAATAAAGAAAGGCAGAGAAAAAAGATCACAAAACAAGAAGAACTGAAACTACTGTAAGTATTATGGGGACTGAGATTAATGTAGAATTACTTCACCCTGAATGACTATAAACAAGTAAAAGTGGAGATATTTGCTCAGAAGAAAACATTTGGGGAACTTTAACTGGATTATTAGAAAATCCCATTTAAGTGAACTACTACAGAAAGGAGAAAGGAAATGACAATAAAAATAATCCTGATCAATGAAAAAGGTGTAAGTCATAAAAAACAGCTCCTCAGACTAACCATTGAAAAATATTGATTGAGAGGGCCTATATGACCCACAGAAATATACATATATCAAGATTTTAAACTGATAGATCAAATCATTGCACTTCTGTTTTGTGATGTGATGTTGCTACATTCTTTGTACTTTAGTACTTAGAGTTATGTAATTATTGAAGGAACATCATGCATTATACTTGTTACCGTATTTAAAATTTTTGTTTCATAATGGAAATAATGAATTTAAACTTATTAAGTGACAGGAGGATCTGATATTATTTTTCAATGTATAAGGCAAGTGGCTATAATTCTTTGTGAGACATTAAGAACATATGTAGTATGTTTTGAAAGGGTCTTTTGTTTTATGGAAGATATGAGAAATTGTTATTTTACAATACACAAGTTAATGTTATTCATAACTCAAATATCAAGAGCTAAGGACCTGCTGTTTTAAGTTAGAAAGTGCTTTGAAAAGAAGAAAAAGAAAGGTAAGCCGGTTATCATTGATTTAAAAAGCTTATGAGAAAATGCATGTGGTACATGGCCTCAGAAAATATACTACTATGTAGAAAATGATAAACACCTATTAATAAATTTTTTAAATGCTATGATTTCCAAAGCAAAATGAAGATTCCTATAAATAAGATACAGGAGTATTCTTGGAAGAAAAAATTTAAAGTTATTACAATAGAAATGGCTTAGCGAAGAATGAGAAAAAGAACTCAAAGTAGGCAGAGGAAATGCATAGGAAGTAAAAGTGTAAGGTATCATAAAATGTGATGATAATGTCACTTAGAAATGGGATTATAGTCTCAGATTTTGAATAATAAAATTAAGAGCTTAAAAGCATCCAGATCTTGGGGGCTGGGGTAGTGGCTCAGCAGTAGAGCATGTGCAGGGCACCTGGTTTGATCCTTAGTACCATATAAAAATAAATAAAATAAGGTATTATGTGCAACTACAATTAAGATATATATATATATATATATATATATGTAAAAAAGCATTCAGATCTTGCATACTTTTCACTGGACAAATAGAATTTTACCTTATTATATAGCAAATATATTGGATTACATAATTATGTTAATGTACATATATAATGTATAGTGGAAACACAGATTTTTACCTTATTTTCCAAAACCACAGTATATATTTTCTCCCAAGTGAGAGCACTGATTTAAAATTTGCAATTTCAATAATAACAGTTTGAGTTATCACAAATCATATTTTAAAATATCAGTGAGAATGGAAAGTTGAATACACTTTGAGATTATTTCATAATAACATATTTTCTGTCATGATGTCTTAATTATGTAAAAAGAACATGAAACAATAATGTTTAAATCAGAATTTTTATAAACTCTAAGCAGTGTGTACAAAGGCTATGTGTAATTTGATGCTTTGAACCAAGTAAGTGAATTAATCCACTATAAACAGTGGTTATTGCAAATTTGATGAGTTTGTTTATAGTACTAGTTCTCATGCCTGTATGGATATCAACATAATTTGACTAACAATTAAAATTCAATGCCCATACCATATCTACACAAATTACTTCAAAGTTCCAAGAATGGAGATTTTAAAACTACTAATTTATGGATCAAACTAACAAATTGTCTACCACAAGCACATTTTACTTCCACAATCACATTTTACATGATAACTAGAATATTTTGTCTTATTTTCTTTCAATTTCAGTAAACAACAGTTACAGGTTTAAGTGGTTGCATAATTAGTAGCCAGCTGATTCATAGATTGTTTTCACTGTATTTCTATGGACTCCTGAGAGTTAAGTATTTTATTTTATCACTTTTCTATACTCTCTGTATAATTCAGGCATGATTTATTCTTTGTTATTTTTTTAACATAGTTGCCATTTGATAATGGAGAGTCTGAATATTTAGACTCTATCCTTATATATTCAGACTGTACAGGAAAGATATTATGAACTTCATTTCTTGAATTTGCTAAATTCAGCTTGTATCTTGTCAGTTAAAAATGTCAGATTTTAATTTAAACCGAAATTGTCAAAATTTATTATTTCTTATTGCATCCACAACAAAATTCTCCTTTATTTTCTATTTATAACATAAATTAATTTTTATTAAATTTTAATATTATCAAATGTTTTTCTTATTATGTATGCTTGCACATTATTCAAATTGAAAGCAAACAATGAACTTGTGTCCTTCTCTGTCTCTCAATATCCTATCCTATTCTACATTCTTCTCAGTTATATACGTGTATGTGTGTATGACAGTGTTTATGAGTGTAAATGTATAAACATTATCCACTCAGATTTTATACGTTCTTAATCATGTAAAAATCAAAGGGAAATATCAAAGCCGTCTTTATACTTCAAAATGTATTTTGTGATGATATCCTTTTATTAAACTTACCTGAGCCCGGCACAGTGGCACATGCCTGTAATCCCAGTGGCTTGGGAGGCTGAGGCAGTAGGATCAAGATTTCAAAGCCAGCCTCAGCAAAAGCAAGGCACTATGAAACTCAGTGAGACTCTATCTCAAAATAAAATACAAAATAGGGCTGGGGATGCCTCTCAGTGGTCAAGTGCCCCTGAGTTCAATCCCCAATACCAATATCTTTTATTATAACTTTCTCAGTAAATGAAAAATCTTTGTTAAAGGGCACACAATAGGATAGGTCTGGATTATAAAATGAGGAGTAAAATGAACATTGGTTCTACCATCTTGACATTTAAAGTCTCTTGAATTCACAACCTCTATTGAAATGGGAACTAAAAAGCAATATAAATATAACATTTGGATATTTTTAGGAGTTTATTTTTCATCATACTTATCTTCAGAAACATGTATCAAAAGCTAATATTAAAATAAGCTGAACCTGTCTCCGCATCTAGCAGAGAAGTGAGGGAATGGTAAGATTTGTATTATGGTAATTCTTCCAAAATTCATGTTGAAACTTAATTCCCAATGCAACAGTATTAGGAAGTGTGATTTGGGGAAGTGAGTAGGCCACAGGTGAAAACCACATAAACAAGATTATAAAAGAGGTGAGATTAAAGAAGTGCAGTCTTTCCTTTCCACCACATGAGTGTACTCTGTAGAGGACAAAGCAATAAGTGCTATCTTGGAATTGAAGACTAGGTCTTTACCAGACAAAAAAACTGCTGGTGCTTTGATTTTGGACTACCAACCTCTAGAACTGTGATGAACAAGTTTCTGGTTTTTTTTAAATTAATTACTTACAAACAGAGATATGAAAAATTGTGGTATATATGTGTACTAAGAATTTTAATGCAAAAAAAAGAGTACATGTATAATGGCATAATTTGGTGTGAACAAACTTTACATACAGAGTTACAAAAACATGCTGTAAATGGGTAATAATGAGTGTAATACATTCCACTATTGTCATGTATGTAAAAAATAAAAAATAAATAAAAAATAATAAATAAATAAATAACCCAGTAGTAATTATTTTGGTACAGTACCACAAATGTATTAAGTCAGGGAATATAATGTTGTTTTAAAAAAGTACATTCTAGGCTGGGGATGTGGCTCAAGCGGTGGTGCGCTCGCCTGGCATGTGTGAGGCTCGGGTTCGATTCTCAGCACCACATACAAACAAAGATGTTGTGCCCGCCGAAAACTAAAAAATAAATATTAAAAATTCTCTCTCTCTCCCTCTCTCTCTCTCTCTCTGTCTCTTACTCTCTTTTAAAAAAAGTACATTCTGTGTAATCTTTGAAGATCCCAAACTCTAATTTTAAAATATTGCCATGAACAATTCACAGCATTTATTATCCCCACATCATGTTCCATAGAGAGAGTATTGAGGGTCTAGTGTCTTACAAGAAGCAAGGGATTTACAATGATAAACATGCAAGTATCAAAATAAACAAACAACAACAAAAAAAAAAACTCTCCTGAAATCCAGATAAATTTATTTAAATATTCTTGTTGTGTACCACTTTTTTAGTCTCTTAATAACTGTTATATCTTAAGAGGGAACAAACTGCTTTAATAATATAAGGAACAATGTCAATTAGCAGTAATCATACTAAGAGTTACAAACAAATTCTTTCCTATTCTGAAGCTTGTGTAGCTTTGCAACAAACAGTAGGAAATTTCTCATCCAATAAAATACAAGGAAGAAATCAAGAAAACAAGAAGAATAAAAGAAAATATAAAGAAAGAAAAGCCAATACAGGTATGGCAGAGATTACTATTTCTCTTTAATAATGTGTATTTTAATTTTCCTGGTCTTCAATCAGTTTTTTTTTTTTTTTTGTTTTTTATTTATTTGTTTGCTATCTAATTTCTTGTGTTTCAATGTGAGAATGACAGCAGGGGTTATCCACTGGAGTATGTGAAGAAATGAAATGTACCATCTCTCTGAGTCTGACATATTGACATCCTGAGAATGGTAGTCACATTGTTTCTCATATTTTGTCTGAATGCAGAGGACTTCTAGTATTAAAAAGAGGGCTGAGTCATTATATTAAAAAACCTGATTGGAAAGAGTAGAGCTACCCTATGCAGAACAGTATCAGAGAAAAATGTTTTCCAGTGACAAGCTAATGTAAAAATTCTCAAGAGAAATATATTTATGTTTCATGAACATATGAAAGTATTTTATAATTTATATGATTTAACAATGAAGTGATAACTATTTTCCCTGCTAATTAATAAAAAGAAATGAAGCTTTGTTTCTGTGTTCAGTGAATAAACACCTCAGGGAAAAGAAGAACCATTTAAGTAACAATACATTTTTTTTAAACATTTTATAAAAATAGTATTAACATGAACATAAAGGAAAATGCACAAGAAATAGCTTCAAACAGAAGATGCAATTTGGGTTGGTACTTGGATCATGATTGTGTGTTTATTGAGCATAAGAGGTACCATGGGAAACAAAGAATTTTTTTTTATTTTGTTGCATGTTAAAAAAATAAAAATAAAAACTTTTATGTTTAGTGAATATGACATTTGCAAAGGCTTAGTGTAGTTATGTTTGGGATGCGAGGTGTCCCCCAAAAGCTAAAGTGTGAAACAATGCAAGAAGGTTTACAGGTGAAATTGGTTGAGTATGAGAACCTTATCCAGATCAGTGAATTAATCCCCTGACAGGAATTAACCAAGTGGCAACTGAAGGCAAGTAGGGTATGCTGAAGAAGCCAGGAATGGGGAGCCTGACTTTGGGGTATAATTTTGTAGCTGGTGAATGAAGTCTCTTTCTCTCTCTCTTTCTCTGCTTCCTGATCACGTCCTGAGCCATTTTCTTCCACCACAGTTTTATGCCATGATACTCTGCCTCACCTTAAGCCCCAGGAAATGGAGTCATCCTTCTATGGACTGAGGCCTCTGAAACCATGAGCCCACAATATAAACTTTTTCTCCTTGAAAATTGTTCTTGTTGGGTCTTTTGGCCACAACAATGAAAAAGCTGACCAGAACACGTATGCTGGTGAAATTAGTTTGACACAAGGAAACACAATGTTAAGTGGGAAATATAGAGAGATATCATAGTTTTATTATAGGCACTAGCAACAATAGGACTGGATAATGGAACCATCTGTGGGTTTGGTAGAGCAGGTACCAGCAAACAGTGACATAAGCCAAGCTTATGCCACCAAATTGTAAATAAAGATTTATTAGAATATAGTCATGTTCACCCATTTATAACTAGTAAAAATTTAAAATAATCACTGTCTAGACCTTTTTAAAGCAATTTGTCAGTCACAAGTATAGTAGGATTACTAGTAAAGGACTTGTATTATAGAGTCCCTTGCTACAGAAGGTCAGTGAAAGGTGGCATGGGATGATAGAGACATGGGATAAACAAGAAAGACAAGATTCTAAAAAGCTTCTAGAGAATGCAATAGCAGCTATATGGTTGAGAATTATGGTATAAATTTTGTCTAGTGGACCTTGCATTGAATACCAAAGGTCAAATTTGGAAGGAAGAAATAATATTAAATCATGTTGAAAAATGAACAAGGACTAAGGAATATTATTATTTCAGAAAAATTTTCAGTGCCAAGTAGTGACAAAAAGGAGAAAAATATAGTAACTATTTCAGTGTTTTGGGGCATTATGGGATTCTAGTTATTACTTTATTTAACTTACTTATTAGAGAAGACAGAGGGAAATAAAAAACTTAAGACAATAAAGCAAAGGAGATTAAAAAAAGAAAATGATAAAGAAAGTGGGATTAATTAGCAAAGCAGATGGAAGACAGACAAGAGAGAAAGAGAATCCAAGGATACTGGATAAAACTTGAATAGGAAAAGAAATGCCTCATACTTTGTGCTGCAATGGAAAGGAGTTGACAAATTTACATAGCATTATTATAGGTAAATTTCAAATTAGAACAGATGCAAGAGAAGATAAAAAACATGCACATGGGGCCTCTTTCCCATCATATTTCAGAAAGCTCATTCATCTGCTTGGATGGAAAGGTGGTGGCTTTGTGGAAAGCCATAAACAACTCTGAGGGATACAAAATAAATCCCATTCAACTTGAGTTGAAAAATGTAAATCAGCAGTTGTATCAATGTGCACATGAAAACAAATTTCTGTAATTTCATAAGGAATCTTTTTTCTTGATGGATAACATTAGGTGACATTCTGGGAATTACTGTTAGCTGAGCACAGGGACTCCATTGATGAGGAAGTCTTGGCAAAGAAATCCATATTCATTGTTACAGAATAAAAATTATGTTGATATCTACAACAGATGTTGTTAGTTGGCTGCCACTAAAGGTTTCAGCACTTCATCGTGTGGCCATATGGTAAGGATAAGAACCTCATAATTCTGCAGTGTTTTAAGTTTTGGGGTGGGGAAGAAATTAAACATTATATTTCATTCTATAGACAAAAACTCTTATCTTCTCAATTCATGGATCACTGGACCTAGGAATTTTATATTACACTTGAAATTAATCAACATTCAGTTTAATACTAATTATAAAAATGAGAATTTTTTTAGAATGTGAAATAGTTCACACATGTCTAATATTTTATTTGCATTTATTGGTGTTTCTGACTATATCTAAGATTTATGCAGAAAGTAAGACAAAGTAAATAAATGAAGAAAAACAGAATAATCGCTAATCACCAATTACTTTTTCTTAGATTCAATGAAATTTATATTTAGCAACCATATTAATTACAGTCAGGAAGAAGGTTATAAAAGATTTGAAACAGACTTCTTGAAAACACAGAAGCTTTTTTTTTTTAAAGAAAGAGTGAGAGAGAGGGAGAGAGAGAGAATTTTTAATATTTATTTTTTTTTTAGTATTTGGTGGACACAACATCTTTGTCTGTATGTGGTGCTGAGGATCAAACCTGGGCCGCACGCATGCCAGGCAAGCGCGCTACGGCTTGAGCCACATCCCCAGCCCCAGAAGCTTTGTTTTAATTCTTATCACACCTAACTCTCTGGGAGAATTCTAAGTATTAAAGACACACAAATTTAATAAGTGTAATAAGCTATTTTCCCTTATAATTTAATTGCCCAGATCATTCTGAGATTTCCTGACTGTGGTGGAGCAGCTGTGAAAGTTTACCTGCCTTGAAACTACAATGTGGCCCACAGCAACAGAATCTTTGGGGAGACACAGCCTAATTGAGTGCATTATAGCTCTGACAATTAGATCTCTCATGCATCTACCTGTTGATATGCTTTAAATCACAAATAAATTAGATTAATTCCAAATTAAATCCTATCTATAAATTACCTATAGCTTAATTAAACAGTCTTTTATTCAAGTATATTAAATGTTAAATCATGAAATGTCTTTTTAATTGGTTTATTATAAAATGAAATTATTAATATTAGAAGAGATAATTTAAAAGCTGAACTAGCAAACCATTAGATAAAATATGGCTGTGGATTCATAATTTTAAAGGGACTTTGAACATTTTAGCAATTTGAAGCATATTTAGTTAGGTAGTTCACTTGATAGTGTTTAACTTTTATTTTGGAAGTAAGTTACAAAACGTTGTCTCAGCTGATTGATAATCTGTCAAAGTTCTTCCAAAACCTATTTTATTGTCTGTTTAATACTAAATTTCATTTGAAGAACATTCCATTCAGAAAAATTCCATAATATTTCTGAATCTATTAATTCCTGGCCATTTCCTATACTTTGTTTTTTAAAAATATTTTTAATTGTTGCTAGACCTTTATTTTATTTATTTCTTTATATGTGGTGTCGAATATGGAACCACATGCCTCACACATACTAAGCAAGTACTCTACCGGTAAGCTACAACCCCAGCACATTTCCTGTATTTTTTTTATCCACAGCAAACTCAACAATGAATGAAACACTTATTGAAATATTTAACAGGATTATTAAAGTTGTTCCATATTTAAAGAGTTCCACAGTATAAGTTTTACATGTCAACAATGCCAAAAAAGGAACATATTTGTTACTCCAAAAATTTATCTCTTGTCCCTTATAAACTTCCCTATTGTATTTTTTCCCCTGTGCCCAAATCCAAGCAAACTTGTATCACTAAGGATTAGTCTGCAAATTTAAACAAAATAACAGAATGTCGAAGTACCCCTAAGATTAGTCTAAACAAAGGAGAATCACATTTAAATTTGTACCAAATTGTATGTATATTGATAAATATTAAAAATTATTATAACAAAAACTGTAGTAAAGTTATCATAGCAATACATATGATTGAGGTCAGTGTAATAGAAATTAATAAATAATTAGATAAATTTTAACTGTTCATATATGTCTTTTGGAATCCAATCTAACTGCTTAGGTTTTATATCTATTTACATATATATATGTATGCACACACACACACACACACACATATATATATATATATGTGATATGTACTCTTCACATTAGTTCCAATAGCAAAAAGAATCATTATCTTCCAAAGAATAATATAACACTTAGTATTTTCAACATAAATGATTTTCATGGTTAAATTCATTATTTCTTAAAATGTTTTATAGTATAATTGCTTTCAAGGATAATCACTTTCTCCTATTAAAAAAAAAAAAAAAAAAAAAAAAAAAAAAAAAAAAAAACATACCCCAAACTGGTAATGCTTCCAGATTTGACTAAGAAATAGAACTAGTGAGGGAAGGACACAGCTACTATTGGACAATGCAACTATGTTTTAAAATAATTTATCAGATGGTGAAAAATATCAATTTAAAAAAGGCATTTAAGTATTGGTTTGCGCATTCAACAGCATGGCTAATACAAAAAGTGAATGTAAAGGAAGTAAAAAGCTGTCTATGAGTGCTTGTTTTGGAAATAATGTAACTTTTAGAGCATGAACTAAGCTTTAGCATATTTTTCTTTATATTTTAAAAACATAAAACAAGCTTAAACACATTTTCTACCACACTTGTACAATTTCATAATTGTAATACTGGGGTAATCAAATTATATGTCTACTCAATGGTCAATCTTTGATATGGAAACACAGAAATATTTTGGTTTTCTTTCATAATCACTATCCTCTTTGAGAAATGCCTCTGTGAAAGTCTGTATCAACAATACTTGAGACAGAAAAGTAAAAAAAAAAAAAAAATTCAACCTTTGTAATAAAGAGTTAAAATAGTAACAATGAGAAAATAATTTTAAAAAGAATTAGCATGTAAATCTACAGGTGAGGATATTTAAGCTTATTTTTAATGCAGGTGCACTCACATTATCTTGTATTCATGACACTCCCTTAAGAATATGGATAATATTCTCTGAGCTCAAGCTTTTAAAATACATATTTGAAGCAATAAATATTTTAGAAATTTAGAATGGTATATCCTTTTTTTTTTCTTTTTTACTTTTCACAAATATTCTTGTAATTATCTGTTTATTCTGTCTAAAACATTTAAAAAATGCTACAATGTGTTCAAGGAAAATGAAATCAAGGAAAATGAAGTCATCTCAGAGCTGGTGAAGCAATTGTTGTGATCACTGATTCCTGTTCAATCATTTGGTTCTATTTGACGTTTGAAAATCAAAACAAAGGGAGAGCATGCACTATCTCATTTTTTTTTTTCTGAATCTACATTTTAAAGATTGTGGAGAGCCATCCTCAAGCGTGACTGGGCGACTGGTTTGGGTCTGAGGCTTCTGGCTGTGTAGGAACTTTCCAGGCCCTTTCCTGATGAGAGAACCCGTCCGTGTGGGGGTGTGACTGACCACTGACCCCAGGGTCAGTGGTCACTGACCCTGACCTTGGAGTGCGGTCCCCCCTCAACCTTCATTGGATGGAATTCTCCCCTGAATTTCTTGTTCCCCAATAAAAGGCTACTCCCTGGCGTGCTCTCTCTCTCTCTCCTGCTAGCCCTGAGTAATCCTTGCTGCCCTATGGGTGGTTCGAGGTTGGAGCCAGAGAGGGGAGCTGTCTCGGACCTGGTCATAGAAAAAGGTAACTGAGTTTGTGTGTTTTATTTCGATCTCTGCTAGCTAACTTTTATGCCAAGAACCTCATTAATGAAACCAATGCGCAGGCTGCATGGTGGAAAAGATAGTATTACACAATATTAAATTCCAATAACTTTAATAAGCTTAAATGTGACAGCTAAATGCCAGGCTATCTACAATAGAACAAAACAAATATGCCACATATTCTTTGAACTTAAATTTTATGAACTTACTATGTAGATAACAGGTACACAAGCAGTTAAACAATAGCAAGGAAGTATTAAGATTTATGTTTCACCAAGTAGAAATGTTGGAGATTATCAAAAGAAACAAAAACTGATGTTAGTTGGTATCATAAGTTTTTCAGGACTTCCCTGAAAACTGTGTGACAGGACATGAAGAAAACCATACCTTCTGGTCATAAGAGATTTGTGTTATAAAGTAACAGGATACACAGTTGAAAAACAACAGGGGGCAAGTTTATTTTAAGTTTGAATGTTACTTAGTGGTATTAGAACATGGTCACTAGAGATGAGAAAGTTATCTAAGATTTATAACCAAAGAAAGATCATCTAATCATTATAGTATGTCTGGAAGATTACAAAGGGAGAGGAAGAGAGACAGATTATCCATATTAGGTTTTATAATTGCCACATGGAACAGACCAGGGTAATAGAAGTGGTAATGAAAAACAAAGGCAAATTTATATGTCTTTATCAGATATAATTCACAACAAAATGATACATTTCTAAAATGTTCCAGGATATTCCTTCTCATATAATCCAAGTACTAAGCATTTTATGACGAAAAAATGGAAACAATTTATAATCTCCCTATTTAGGTATAAACACTGGAATGTTTTGGTGATTGTCTTCTAATACTTGAAGAAATATATATGTATGATGTTTTATAAAATACATGTTATATGAGTTGTAATATATAACAAAATATAAAGTATGAAACTTTTGTTAATCATCCAATATCATATAAGGGATGTGTACATATATATATATATATATATATATATATATATATATATATATATATATATTTATATGTATTTTATAATAATAAATGTGTGATTTTGATGTATAAAGAATAGCAAATGTACATTTTCTTTCTAAATGTTATCTTTTCAAATGAAATTAAACTCACATAAAATAAAATGCAGAATATTTATTTATTTACCTCCATTTAACCAATTCCTAAATTAATATAATGAATACTTTCAGATCCATAGGAAATTTTACACTTTCTTTCTCTGATTAGTACTCACCAATTATGAACATTATTCTAATATCTATCACCAGAAGTTTTTGCACTAATACTTAAATTTCATGCTCTAATGCACTTGATATATTTATGAATTTTGTTTTCCAAATTATTGTGAGGTTCATCAATTTTGATGTATATATTATTAGTCTGGTTATACTATCACAATACTTTCTTTTTATCATTCCACTCAGGTAGACATGTGAATTATGTTCAGTTATCACTATTATGAATAAAACTTCTGTGAACATTCTTGTAATTTACTTTTGTTGTTCACTTGTGCTCTTCGATGATACATGCTGAGGAATGAAATCTCTGGGTCACAGTTCATATGTTTTGCCAACCATATCCAAAGTTGATGATTTCTGTCAGAATTTCAGGATTCTGCCCTTTAACTCTACAGCTAAAGAGTCTTTCCAAGCTAAGGGGTAGTTTATACAGATTTGGGAGTTGTCTTTGACTCTATTAAAATTCGCCTTTAAGTCCCTTTGGCTTCTAAATTGGAATTCAGGTCATAAATTCCTCCACTAAGTAAACATACAGCTTTTAGTTGGCTCCTAATCTCTCTGTGTCATTGTTTTGAATATGTACCTGGGTAGAATGATGTGAGGAACGTCACCATGTGCAATTAGGAAACCACCTCTTGGGGAACTCATCTACTCAAGGATCATAACCTAGACATGTTTCATGGGTACTATTTATGTTTCCAAATTTGGTTTTTATTCAGGGACAGGAAAAATTCAAGGCCACTCCTCATAATTGGCATGTTGATATCCAAATCTCTTCCATTGTGGTTTGAAGTCCAATTAAAAGAATAGAGACTGATAAAATACCATGAACACTTTTTCATACTTTTAGGCATACTTTTACTAATACTTTAATGAATTTGAAATATTAAGGGTTTAAATCATCATGTAATACAAAGCCTCTGAAATATTTATATTATTTCAACAGTGTAAGTAATATTAGGTATTTTATAAGTAAATTTTAGAATTTTGGGTTATTTAATACACTAATCATTTATGCATATTATATTAATATGTTTATGTTTCTCATAGATGATGAGAAAAACAAATGTTAAATTAATCTAAATTAATATTAAATATAAGAAATATGCAATTGTCTGAACTGAAAGACTGCTTAATCCTCAAGGACTTTAAAACCTAGTTTCACTCAAAATATTGATACCTATGTACAATAGTTTGTACATACTCAGGGAAATAAAATAAGTCTCACTCCAGATTTTTACCTCTATTATTTTGTTTTACTCATAAATATATAGTGTTAGTTAACACACACACACACACAAAAAAAAAACCTATATGCATGCATTCATAAGAAAACATGAAGAAAAGGAACCAGAAGTGAAGATATTTGTTATATTATTGAAGATTAACTTCAAATACTTTATCCAAAAAGATAGATTTTGATATCCATATTGCAATAATTTGAAATTTTTAAACATATTTTATATCTGACCTAAAATATGATATTCCTCAATACCTCAAAGTTCTTTAGAATACAGAAAGAATGCATATCCAGTATTGGAACACAAAGTGACAACTGAGCTGATTAAAAAGAATTTTTATGTTTTTTTTTTTTTTTTTTTTACAAAATGTATACTTCAGTCAGAACTCTTCCCTGTTGTTCTGTGTAAACTCTAGTTAGTTATTTCTCAGATTATTCATCTTTATAATGAAAAAAAATTAACATATAACATTCAGAAATCTTTCTAATTCTAAAATAATTCAACTCAAATAATACTTTATTCATTTCAATGATGGAGAAATATAATTAGAATATATGATTATATTTTTGATATACAAAGCTAATATGTTAACAAATACAGTTTATATATGTGAAATATTAGATAAACTATAACTTTTATTTATTCTTTGTGGATATTACACAAGTTGAATCATGAAATTTATTTTGATATGTGACTAAAAACTTTGATACTTTTTCTGAAGTTACTCCATTCTAAAATAACTGTTTATACCTCTTATTTTCAATTAATGGTATTTTTTTTCATGTCATCAATATCCACAGCAAAACTTAAAACTCTATTATTCTGTTTATTTCAAAAGCTTATTTGAATCCAAAGAACCAAGAAATATTCTATGATATTAAAAAATGTATTAAAAAGTCTAACTCAATTTGTACTTTAAGTGATATAAAATCTGTGCTTCTGAAAAAGGAATTAAGATTGCAAAATAGCAACAAATATCTCAAACTGATTAGAGTACTTATCTGCACAAAATGCCCTTTCAAATCAAATTTCTTAATGATAGTGATACTAAGCCAAGTGGCTTCAAATATGTAGCTAAATGATAAGAGAATGTTTATTCTCCACAGACTGTATTGTTATTTATAAATTTATAATATTGTGTTTGGAATGATCTAATATTTTTAAATAAATCTTCAACATAGAAAATAACTTTTTTACTACTCATTCACTTATACAGCAAACAGTTTTAGAGAACCTGTGATGTTCCAAGCATAAATTCATTTCTGAAAGTACTAATATAAATAAACATAAATAAACTTTTTATGATAAACCCCACATACAGGTCAGTAAGAGAGGCAGACAAACACAACAGCAAACATAATGCAGTATTCTCAGAGTATTTTGAGAATAGGGTACTTGGAAAATTGTATAGCATTCAGAAGAGAATAAACTTTATTATGACTCTTTTCTTAATAGCAAAAATATAATTTAAAAAGTTTGTGCTTCAGAACATCATATCTAAAATTAATGTATATCCATTTAGGATTTAAGATCCACTGATTAAGTTAAAATTCTCATAACCCAATCATTTTAATTCTAAACTTTCTTGCATTGCATCACCCATGAGCTTTGGGGGAAAACCTAATATCTAAATCATAATAAAAGAATGACTTAATATTCAATGTTCATCAATAAGGGTGTTTAAATTGTGCTATTCCTTAGAACATATTATTATGTATACATTTAAAACTTTAATATAGAAAAGGGAAAGGAAATGTTCTATCATCAATATATTAAAAAGTAGTCATAAAAACATTTCATGATTTAGTTTATTCCTCAAAATTTTATTGTGAAAAAGTACACATAACTGAAAATTTGCCATCTTAACAAAATTTAATTGTACAACTCAGTGGAATACAATATGTTCATAATGTTGTGCATCTATCACTACCATCCATATCTACATTTCTTTTCATCTCATAAGATTAAACTGCATATCCATTAAACACTCCCTATTACTCAACTTCTTTTTTGAATTTTATGAGACTTCTCTTCTATATCTCTAGGTTTATTTATAAGAATTTTATATATTTTTTACATTTATAATTATTATAACTTCTTGCTGTATTAAAACTTTTATTAATATGTAATACAATTTGTCTCTTGTACCCTTTTATGAATTTATGGCCTCATATAATAAACTGAAAATGACACAATATCATTTCTGAAAAAGAGACTTTCAGTGATATCTTAAGAAATATTTTTTCTAGAACAACTGCCAAAACATAAAATGCCAGTATTTCCTTTTTCTACATATTGCTATAAATACACTTAAATGAATTTCTTTTCCTTTATTCCCCGGAGTAGCAAAGAGAAATATTCTCCTAGAGAAAGAAATGTAACATTTACAACTATGATGTGTGTCTCTACTTAACAAAATTAGATGGTAATTTATCATTCATATTCTTTAATTTGTTTGTGACTATCTCATAAACATTTTTAGTCAAAAATACTGACTCGTGGGAAAAGGTTGTGGAAAGAGGGCAAAGGAGTAAACACCAGAAACTGATCAACACTTAGACAATAATTGCACAGTAGAATTTGAAATCTGGAATCTATTGAAGACTGTACAACATTTAGGGATATGCTTTAATAGTGAAATGTGGTGAACTTAAATCACTTCTGCTCTTAGCACAGGAGCAGCTCCTCATCCAACATCCCCAGCCCTGAGGCAAAAGGCAGAGCAGATTGGTGTCCTTAAAGCAGCTTGCACACAGATCCCAGAAACCATGTGGACAAATAGAACTATCTTTTAAACACTGGGGATCTGCAGTCTGATAATCGACTGATGCCTCTGACTGCACTTGAAGAAATGAGAGGACTGTTCCCAGTTCTTCAAATCGCTCCCTTTCTGGCTGTAATGCCTTTCATGGCATTGAAAAAGTCCACATCCTCCCTTCTGACCGTTGATTTTATATTTTTCACTTTTGGTAAATCAGAAATTAAGGATTATGACACTTACAACCTCATATACAAGGAAAATTAGAAAGTGTGTATGCTCAGGGAAAGAAGGCTTATTAAGGAAATTAAATTACACTTCAGGCTTATGCTTGACACAGAAAGAGCCTGCAACAACCAAAACCAAACACACAAAAACCAATATTGTAGCTCTTTAAAATATCAATGGCAGGGGCTGGGGTTGTAGCTCAGTGGTACAGCACTAGCCAAGCACATATGAGGCCCTGGGTTCAATTGTCAGCACCACATAAAAATAAATCAATAAAAATAAAGATACTATGTACATCTACAAGTTAATATATATATATATATATATATATATATATATATATATATATATATATATATATAATCAACAGCAGAAAAGAGTTCTAAGGGCCTGGAAAACAGTTTTTTTTTAAATAAATAAAATATTCACATAATTAAGAAGACAAATATAAACAGTTATTTTTAATCTTACAGAGACATCAACTTTTATTTCTATGAATTGTCTGAATTCACAATTATATGTTCTATAAATTGGTGATATCAAAGTCATTTATCTGCTTTTTTCCCCCCAATATGGTCAGTCGTGTATTACTCAGTCTGAGTAAATAGTAATGCTTTTTAGGGAAAAATTACTTGTAGGTTATTCTTGGAAATAAAATTCAAAAAAATTATAACTTTTTAAATTTTTTTTTAGTTGTAGATGGACACAGCATCTTTTTTTATTTTTATGTGGTGCTGAGGATAGAACCCAGTGTCCCACACGTGGGAGGCAGGCACTCTACCCCTGAGCTACAGCCCCAGCCCAAAATTATAACATTTTAATAATTTCCCATAATCTCAATAAAAAATACAATATGAGAAAAACATACTTAAAGGAAAACAAAAAAAAAAGCAGGATAACTTGGTAAAATTTTCAAGAGTACATTGTTAATGAATAATAATCCAATAGGTTGTAGGATATAGATAACCTTGCAAAGTCTCAGTTTTTTAAATACTTAAATGGCAGTGATAATATTTCATTTTAATAGTGTACTAATAATTTAAATATACACTGACATATGCCAAAAAGTAATACAAGTGGTTTTTGAGTGAATAAATAATAAACTGTTACTGATATTAGGGTGCTTCTTTAGTGTTAGAAAAACTTGTTTTGTTTAAATGTGATACACATAAACCCTCCAACTTTAAAACAAATTTTTCTTAGCATTTCTAAAATTTAAATGATATTACTAGATTAACTCAACTTGAAAAGATATTTTTGAGGTTATTTCTTTTTAGTTTTTTTAATTCCTACATAAAGAATTATCTTATAAGAAATAATATAAATTAAAATATAAAAGTAAAAATATACTCAAATTCATGAATAAGCATAACTGAGGTAGAAATTGAAATATCCCTTTAAGAGAGAGTTTTTTTTAATTCTACTTCATATTAAAATAATTTGATACATATTCTTCCTTAGACAACTTTATGTTGCAGTTGATTAATGCTCATTAGAAATGTACAGATTATTATATAAATAAAATATATTAATCAAAATATAAATTGAAATAATTTAAATGCATCAATTTACTAGTCTGATATTTAGCAAAAGTTATTTAAAGAGTTCTCAAAAATTGACATAATTTCAGTATTTAACATTTGATATATTTACATAGGTAACAGAACTCCAAAAGAAAGTCTAATGGAATAAATAGTTTTTATCATATTACCTAAGATAACATTCATATTAAATGGTTAATCATTATGGAAGCATTTCTTTAAAATATGTAAGAGCATTTCAACATTCCCAATCTAACATATTTCTATGTAAACCTCTGCTATATGAATTCATGTGGATTAGATTTTTTCAGAACTAGCTAACCGTTATATAAATTATCCTTTAAAGAAAGTTCAGATCTCTTTTCAACCTTCTTTGCAGGTCTTCAGAACCCCCTCCAACTTCTCTGAGGAAGTGAAAAGAAATCAACTCTAAAAATAGACCTGCATCCTATTACCAGTGGTGGAGACTTTGAGTGTGCAGCTGGTTTTGGAAATTACTTTATAAATTGGTTTTAGGAAAATTTTTAGTTTAGAGTCTTTACAAATTACTCAAATTACTTTTTTGAAATTGTGCTCTCTTGACTTTCTTTTATCTTCTATGAATACAGGTCATAAGTCAGGCCCGGTGCTGTCCAAAAGACTCCCCTCTCCAACTGAAGGCCCTTTTCTAGTCCTTGCTGTTTACTGGGAAGAGATGCATTTTAAAGGAATATGCTTCTGTTAACTGTATTCTAGACCCATTAAATCAAATCTCCATGACAAGAAGGATGGTGATGAGACTGTAGAACTTGCATTTTTATGAAGTTCTCCAAGACAATATTTTACATCTCAAATTTGAAAATCAAACCTCTGGGATGTCCAGGAATGTAGAAAAGAAAGAAAATACATATGGCTCCTTTTTGCCAATGAATCCCTTTCCAATCACATGACCCAACATGGGAAGGGCAAAGCCCTAACACAAATTTGGGGCTTAATGAAACTCCAAATACAGTGAGAAATGTATTTTTTAATGTATGGAGAGAGGGGGGGGGGGACAGGGAGAGAGAGAGGGAGGGAGGGAGAGAGGGGGAGGGTTGACAAGGCAAGTACAATGGTCAAAGGGGCTGGAAATAGTAATAAGAAGAGGTGGGGGTCAGAAAATTAGAATTCCAGATACTTTTCACTTAGAGATCATGCCTTGTTGTGGGGCAGGTTGCTCAGAAAATACACTAAGTCCCAATTTTGTCCTAATTGAAGAGTATTTAGCCAGAGAACCAGTGACTGCCCCCGGACGGACCCATAACTCTTTCTACAAGGAATAGCCCTTAGCCTGAGCATTTTAAGATATTTAAAGGCAAAATATCTTAAAATATCTTAAAAAACCACATCTGATTTGATGTAGATGCAAGCAAGCAGGTACAGAATCTGAATTGGGCAGTTAGCCAGACAACGCCATGGTTACATTTGTATTTCCCACAGGACTTTCTAGGTTGGCATAGCAGCAAGCAAGCAGAAAGGGGAAGTGGGCCAAAATGACCCTAGTTCAGTACAAGTTGTTAGCAAATGGTTACTAACATCTAGACAATCGATCTCTGGATCTCTGACAAGGGCTGACAAGATACATTGCCCCAGAAAAATGGAAACCAAGGAGAACAATTTTACATTGTATAAGAACTGCTATTTCGTGTTGCCAAGTGTGCTATGCTAGGTAATTATTAATGGGTACAGAGGTGGGGCTTTCCCATGGGCGAAGCATTTCTTACATGATATGGAGTCTCAGGGTAAAATGGAGTCTGTTTGGTCATTGCCCATATATCCTGGCCATAATAGGCCCATTTAGATAAAATGGGTTTTGAGATCTTGATTTTCAGCACATAGAATAAAAACTAAAGAGATGATCTTTTATACTGATATGTACACACTCTTTTTCTTCTCTAGTATGAGTTTTGATGAACCTCAAATGAAATTGAAACACAAGGTTCAAACATGAAAATCAGTATATATGTATTTTAAGTTCACAAATTAAAACAGTAATCAAAATGAGGTCTTGAAGATTTATTAGTATTTTCTGTTATAACCCAAACTACCAAAACCATACAGGAATAGAATTAGAATCACCAATTAAATACATGTATATGTCACATGCATAATTAGTGTGTATGTGTGTTTCTGTTTGCATGTGTGTATTTGTTGCTGGTGTTAATGATGCTATTGTTATGGTAAATTCCCACTTTTTCTCTGTGACACAAGGCACAGTGATTATACCTCTTCTGCTGTAAACTCCCTTTGGCACTAATATGAAAAGGCTGGCTAGTGAGTGAGTCATTGATCATAGTTCCCAGAAAAGATTCTCACAGTAACATTACTAACATGGCAGATACAAAAGTTGCTCATTCCTGCTTCCTACTTACTTTATGAAACACAGATAGTTGAAGCAGCATCAACACCATGGAGCTAGGTGTGAATGGCCAAGAGGAAAAACAACTTTGTTAAACCTGAGCTATGCAACCACTATTTTAAAAAATAAAATTATTTTTAAATAAAAACAAAAACAATTTCAAAGAAAGCCAAATGAGGCACTTTAACATAGAATATATTAGAACATATATTTCCTATAAAACCAGGTGTTCAGTCTCAGTAATATAGAAAACAATGCAAATAAAAGAGAAACATCCATCACTTAGAATGACATAGGGTTCAGTATGAAAAATAAGAAGGTTTACGCATTTTTGGTGGAGCATCTTTTTGAAAAGCCATCTTGGTATACTTGCAGTGCTAAAAAATAATGGAAAGAATACAGAAGTAACTTGAGTTAAAAATAAAAATACAAAATATGCCCAGTAGTATAGCATTTGTTTATCTCAGCTATCTATCCACACTTATTATTTTAATTCTGTGTGTAAAGTTCCATGAAATAAAAATGCACTCATATCTTTTTTCATACACATACACATTTACACATATATTGAAAACATATAATAGAAAACTGAACAGGCATTAGATTTTTAAAGTCCAAGAAGTATTTATATCTTAGAAGAAAACTGTATTGCATTGATACACAAGAATCTAATTGTTTAAAATATTCAAAGATATGTGCAACCTCATTTAAATATTATAAATGTATACATGTATAGAAATACCACATGCATCACATTAATATGTATCTGTTAAAAACAAGTTTAATTTAAATACATAGATTTTTATAAATTTTAAATATAGCCATAAAAGTGTAGCAAAGTGCTCTTATCAGTTTAATCAGGTATAGGTATGTAAATTTATATTATGTTAATCTCTATAGGTTATACATTAAATAATTTATGATTTACAAAATAACAAAATAAGTTCTCAAGTTCAGAGATTAACAAAGGACATTATTATTAATAAAAGTACAATCTAATTGATGTAGAAGTAACTTAGATATTCTCCTGTCATCAGAGAATCTAATGTAAGCAGTACTATGTTGTGATTTTAAAAAAATGACCTTGAATGATTATTTTAATATATTGCCAATTCTCCATTGAAAAATTTTCCCTAGGGAAGAAATCTTCCTAATTCAGATCACCAATCAATGATGTTTTGTCAAAAAATTGCCAATAATGGAATTTAAGTTTGTGAAATTATGATATCAGTTAATGGAATCCTAAAGTATGTAACACTCAGACAACTGTCAAATTGGTTCCAAGCCTTGAGGGATCTGAATGTTCATTAACAGAAGGGTCATATATTAACTCAAAACCAATCATTCATTTCAAGACATTGAATTAGGTTGAGAGAGAAGGAAAAAAAAAACACTTATTAAAGATACCATGATGTTCAAGGTCATAAAAAATGTGACTAGCCTATAGCTGCCTAAATCATTTTGCCAGATACTGAATTCAAAAACTGCTTAAAGATTTGCAAGTTGTGAAATTATCTTTTAAAGTTCAGGTGGCCTCATTAAACCAATCTTTAGCTCTTAGAAAATAAAAACATTTGAATTTGCTTCATTATCTTTCCATGGTAGAGAAAACAACTAGAAAAGAATAGAATACGAGCTTTAAAATACTTTCAGTGTAATAATCCAGACCCTCATGTGTTTTTTACTATTTAGAATTAATACATTCCTTTTCATTGTGTTGTTAATGTTGGCTAGTTTGGGAGGCCTAATTTCTCTATATGTTAGCATATATAATAAAACAGAATTCTAAACAATGGTGATTGAGAAGAAGAAAAAAAACATGTTCACAATCTGAAAATTTCTATCTTAACTGCTTACATGTTTTTGTCATAACAATTATCACAATAAGTAAATATTTAGTTCTATAATCCTGTTATTATTTTTTTTTTGTTTTCAGGAGTGAAAACAAAAATTTTATAGCAAAGGCCATATATCTCATTTGTATATTTTTATCCCTAAACTATAGCACAGTACCAAATAATAGTAGAGGCCATAAAATACCTAGAGACAATATGAATGACTTAATGAGTTAAAGAAATAGATCACAGCTGGTCACTATAATGTTAATGTGACTGATAAAGAGAATATAACCTGACAGAGTTCGAGAGGAAAAATTTTTAAAAAAAGCCAAACTTGAAAATAGCACTAAGACAGAGTGGGGATGTAAATATGTGTCAATTGCTGGCAATTTTGTTGGATCCAAGCCACTCAGTCCAAGTGCTTACATAGGCTCACACCTGATTGATAACTATCAAATAGGTTAGGATGATCTCAGCTCCTGTCCTGTCCATACAGATCACCTCCAATCACCTCCATAGTAGTGAGATGTATTAGCTGATGTCATGGACAAAAAAAAAAAAAAGCTCTTGAAAGCTGACTATTTCAGAATCCAGGAATCCAAGTGAATTTAATTACTCAAAATTGACTTGGAACTCTAAGGCAGGAGGCTATGTGATGACTAATCACAGTGACAGCTCTGTTACCTTATGTCATTAATGAATGTCTTCAAGCACTGATACCTAGTATTGGCATCAGATTCACCATTTTAGGTCAGGAGACATTTTGTCTGGAGGTTCCAAAGTTTTGATTCTGAGGCAATGCTGCTTGACTTCCAGTAAGAAAGAACATGTGCCTGCTATCAACCCCACCCAATTTAAACTCCTGAGCAGCTTATGAGATTCCTCTTGAGTGTTGTAGATCTGCTGTGAGTGCCCACAGGCTGCTTCTCTCCTTGGAGGTGCAGCCTTGTCAGTATATCTCATGTTACTGACAATAAATCTCTGGGGTGGGATTCAGGTGTGTGGTGCGGTCCTTGGACTTTGGTGGACTCTGAGAGTGTCCTTTCACCTAGGGCACTAAATTTCTCCAGTGGGATTATACTTCTGTGTATTATATATCCTGACAATTTCTAAGTGAAAGATATTTAGGTCAGCCTCAACCTACTTACTTCCCAGAGCTAAGCTGTGCCCAACTTGATGTTTCAGGCCACAGATTTTTAAAAAAGGGAAGTGGGGCAGCAGTTACACAGGAACCTTGGGATAAAAAAAAAAAAAAAAAAAAAAGAAGCCCCTGTCTTTCTGAAGTAGAGCCCAAAAGCTATAGGTTCTGTTACATCTTTGAGGCATAGCTGATTATTTAGTTTGAAATAATTTTAATTTTGACCAAAATCACCCTTTGCCTTAAATTACTGGATTTTTGTTCTAATGACTCAAAAATTAATTCCCTTGGTTTATGAGTGGGTGTCCTTTTTTTGTTGTTGTTGTTTAAATCCTGGAAAACTAGTGGCTGAAGTTGAAGAATCTGGTTGTACATAAAACAAACAAACAAACAAAAATGAAGGCTGATTCTTTAGTCCCAACCTTAAGCAATTAAAAAGCTTTCCCTGGCAGCTTTTTACAGGAGAATGCTTTCTCTTCACACCAGGCCTTATACATAACCAGGACATTGCAGCCTCTGAACAGAATTGCTCTCAAGAATTTAACCCATCTGGCTATTAAGTTCTTACACATATTTACATTCCTCGCCCACAAATCTTCATTCATTGTTCTCCTTTTCTGTTTTCTATGGTTGCAGGAGAGGAGGAGACAATCTTGAAGACATTCCTAAGAACTCAGTACACATTGCATTTCACTGCTATTTCTCATTGCTCACATTTCCAGTGGTTCCAGAGTTCCTAACATCATGGAAGCTCATTTTCTGGGACTCCGTCAATAGCAAGAGGACCTCGGACATCTACATTGATACTCTTTTTTTTTTTAACCTTTACTTTATTTATTTATTTATTTATTTTTATGTGGTGCTGAGGATTGAACCCAGGGCCTAGCACATGCTAGGCGAGTGCTTTACCACTGAGCCACAGCCCTAGCCCTCAATGATACTCTTAAAACTTGCAAGAGTGCACCTGTTCCATGGGACAGAATGGAAAAATTGCAAGTCAGCTTCTTCTCCAGTTCTAGACTCCTGTTTTGCTATCCAGGTGGTTAAAGAAAGCTTAATTGTTTATCTTCATTTTGCATGGTTGATGTTTTAAATGACTACTCCAATAACTGGCAGCTTAGCTCTCTCCAGCTCAGCCAAGCTCATGACTATAGATACACACATAATTTAGCAGTAAATGTTTATTTATAAATATTTATACTTGGATTAAATAATTATATGCAATAGTGTAGAGAAATAAATATATAAGCATAAAATATCTAATATATAATATATTAAAATAAGAATATAAATATACAAATAAACAGGGTGAAGAAAATTATTATTTATAAAAATTAAAATAAATAGAAGCTACTAACAAATATTCTGAACAACTAAATAAGTTTTGTGGAACGCTTGAAGAAAGAACTGTGGACTTTTTTCTCTATCTTGTTCCAGGTTGAGCCTGCCAGGGATTATTTTATGTGGAGAGGTTTTGGTTAAAGAAAGCCACATTTTAAAAGATAATTAGAAATAGAAATTTTTAAAAACCAACATGAAATATTAATAAGATATTTTTTCAAAATTTAAACTGTTTATTGAAGCGGTATTCACAATGAATAGGATATGGAAACAACTGAAATATTCTCAACTGATAATTGGATGTGGTAGATGTTCACATTTGAATACTATTCAACCATAAAAAAAAAGAAAGAAATCTTATAACAACATGGCTGGAACTAGAAAATCTTATGCTACCTGGTAAAAGGCAGGCACAACAGACAACTACCATCTACTTTAACTCACAGGTGGAATCTAAAAAAGTTAAACTCATGAAAATTGAGAGTAGAATGATGGTCACCAGAAGCTGGGTAGAGTCTGTGAGTAGAGAGAAAGGTAGATCAATGAATGCCAAGTTACAGTCAGGTAGGAATAAGGAGTTTTAAGGTGCTGTAGAACAGTAGGGTGACTATGGAAAACAGCACTGTACTATGTCCCCAAAAGTGGGAAAATAGGATTTTGAGTATTTTAACTGTAAAAAAAATTATGAGTGTTTAATGCAATAAATAAACTTAAACTGTTTTTAAATATTACCGAGTAAATAAATATATCAAAATATCTCATGTCAACCCACTAATATGTACAATTTTTATGTTTTACATATCATTTAAAATAAAATTTTAAAAAGAATAAAGGCAAAATAAAGATATTTGAGGATGGAACAAAGTTAAAATAAACTAAAGCTTAAAAAAATCGAAGTTTCACATATAGGCAGATATTAATTTGCTTTGTAAAAAAGACATGCAAGACTTTTTTTTTTCTTTCTTTTTCAATGCAGATGTTTTCACATATTGAAAACATGTTTTTGTTTGTTATGCCCATCTGCCTATCCTTCTGTGAACGTTTCCTTGACCATGAAGATCTAAATTAAACACTCTCATTTCTCATTTCACAGCCCTCCTGTTTACATTTCATGCAGTAGATTGTTTTGAAGTCAGTTTCTTCCTACAGCCTATGTCATATTTTGACAGTGCTCAATGAATGCATGCTAATGAACACCATTGAACTGATAAGATGGTAACTGTCAAAAAGTCATATTAAGAATATCCAAACACATTTCAAATTCTTCATTCGTTCTTTAAACCAAGAGTTTTGTAACCACTTGTTTTGGTCCTACCAAAATTCCAGAATGTGTATTTGTATGAGTTTTAATCTTCCTGAGCCAACGAGTGAGAAAAAAGGTTTGCATTACGGTATCTGCAGTGATGAGAAGGCTGTTTTAGAGTAAATCTTCAAAGACTTCATTTTAGACTTGCAGCCTATTTTACAGTAATGGAGAGTCAATAAAATCATACTGAAATGCACATTTCATGTTCATCAACCTTTAAAAGTATTTAAAAGCTAGCCATAAAAGAGAAATGTTGGGAAATAAATTATGTAAGAATATTTTCTGAATAGTTATTTTCACTGTCAGTACTTTGTTTGATGAGCGCATTTGAATCTCTCCTTTAAAATTGTCACATGTTGCTTGTATAACTATTGTGATTCTTTGGCTTATATGCTGAATCTTTAAGAGTACAAGTTTCTATCCTCTGGAAGAATTGTTTTTGTTAACTTACTCTTTTATTATTTAATGCCATTTTATAAATTGGATTTTTTAAATACATAAAGCAAGTTATTTCTTTTTCCATATTGTTTAATCATTAACAATAAGGTGAGCATTATCAAGATAACCAGACAAAACAAAACAACAACAACCAGGAGAAAGTCTGGACTAGTCTCACTAGTGCTTGGTCTTTATTACCCATTCCATCCACAGAAAGTAATATAAGAAGAAAGTCAATAGAGTTGGGTCCAAAACAAATAGTTGATCAGAACCAACAATGTTCTAATATGATATGAAATTCATTCCAATTCTGTAATATTCCAGGTTTTTTTCTTGCCTCCACTGTACTTATCCCTCAGTATTTTAAAAATATTTATAAAAATGTTATTCATTCTCCACTGATATATTTAATTTAAAGCAGCCTTTGCAAAAATAGTGTAACAATAAGCATTGTAAATTACTATGGTCCTAATGCCGAAGACATTTTCTGATTCATGTTAGGATCCAAATTGGTGAATGAATGTATATTTTTCACTACATGTAGTACAGTCCACAAGGGTCAGGGAATACATCAAACATTGCACACCAAGTGTCTAACTATGTGGCCATATATTAATAGGTATCAATTTCAGGTAATATTGGACCAAGATGAAATTAATTTTCCTTGTTATCAAAATTAGACAAATCCATAAACTGGAAGAAAGATAACAAAGTTGAGCTTATTTCAGGAAGAAGGAAAAATCATAATGAGAAGGAGCAGTCTGTTCAGTATGAATCCACATAATTCATGGCAATTTGTTGCTTGTCTATAACTATGATATTGACTGTTGATGATTTGTGTAGATAAATACTTGGTAGTACATTGATTGTTATGCATTTGATAAACATGGTATAAAAGATTATTCAGTGTTGTTATGTGTTTACTTGTTTCATAAGTTGTTATTCATCAATAACAACTTGGAAGATAGCAAAACAAATTCATTTTCAATTTTGAATGAAATTTTCTCACATTTATATTATTTTTTGTTTTTCGAAATAAGATATTATATTTCTTACATGCTTATATTACTAAACTGCAAAATAGTTTATGTTTAGTAATCTCTTAGTGGAAACTTTCACAACTATATGTCTTACTCAATAATATGAAATTTTAGCAACTAAGACCACAGATTGTGGGTATGTATCTGTCTTCTTGGAAATAAGGACTCTATAGCAAAAGAGTATTGCACGTGTTAAATGACTGAAACTTTCATTTAAAGCAGCTGTAGCTATAACCACATAGTTTCTGTTTTAGAAAATAATTATGTCTTTCTTACATCAGAACTTGTATAACCTGAACAAATCATAGTGGTACTAAATTTATGACTGGGAAAAAACTGCAAATTTTTTAAAGTACAAATGATAAATTTGTTCTAATAGTATTGCATGAATGACATGAAAATTAGTATTGATTTTTTCCTATGTGGCCTTTTTAAATTACAATAATATCTTACAGACATTTATTGGTCTATACAATGATATGAATTGCTTTCTATTACTTACCTGTGAGAAACACATGATGGTGAAGTTTAATTTTGTAGTAGGATGAATATGGGAGGAAAGACTTGGAAAGATGAGTAGAGAGAGAAGTTCTCCAGATAGAAGGAAATACAAAGGAAAGATGACCAGAGAATATAAATGTGATAGATACTCCAAGGTGCACAGGCTACTATTTTAATTCCTTGACAAGAATTTAAAGTGAGATGAGAAAAATATTCATATTTTAAAATATCTTTAAATATTGTTGAAACTAATGAAATAAGCCAGAAATACAGTCAGTGAAATGGACAGAAGAGATCACATTATCAAAAAAAAAAAATAGAAGCAGGGATAAAAATCACTGATAATATATTTTTGCTAGTGTTATATAACTAAAACTTATCATATTGTTTTCTTATCTACAGCCTGGCTCATATTCCAAATCAAAATTGTATCTAATTAATGATAGACATTAGGTAAACAGCAGTGTAAATATCTTTCATTCAGAGTAATCAGCCATATTCACAGTGTCTTAGAAAAAAACATAAAGGGGTAACTTAAGAAAATAAAACAAATTCCGTAAAAGTCATGGACATGTGGCTTTGCAAAATGAAGAGTGGAAACAACACATATATTGAATCTCACATGCTTTTTACCTTGAGCTTTCCCATATTAAAAACAGGAGATAAAATAATCAGCAAGAGAAAAAAAGCAAAACTAAAATGACCCCAATGAGAGCCCTACACGTTGAGTTTCAGATATTAAGACCTTTTAACCACTAGCATAGTTTCTTATTTTTCTTAAGAACAACCTTATATTATTTCCTGCTCTAAATATTCTATTGTAAATAAATAATGATCTTAAGCTGTCTATATATAGAAGAATAATAAGTTCAGTAATTGGAAAGAAGTTTTTATATGCTCCAAGAATTGTAGTATAAACTTCATTTTTCAAAATGGTTCTTTGATGGCTTTTTAAATGATACTACAATATGCACATAATATAACACACTGAAATATTTAATATGATGAGTTGAGACAATTGCTAGATTCATATATCACTGCTAAAAATTACATAAAGCAAATCTCCATCAGCCCAGAAAATTTCCATATGCTCTTCTTCAGTCAGTTCTGTCTCTCTCAAAGACAACTGCTTTCTAATTGTGAGATTTGTCCAATAATGTCAATAAATTCTCAGTATTTCAATGTATGATTCCTTTTGTTCAAAGTATTCTTAGAGTAACTCATGATGAATCTATCAAAAACTTCTTTATTTCATACCAAAATATTGTCCTGCATTATGAATATACTGCAACGTGTTCATCCTTGCCTTCATAGACATCCAGAATGGTTTCAAATTACAGTCTTTTATGACTATACAGGTACAAATTTTTCTGTGACCTCTTTTGGTAATTTATATGGTAATATACCTACAATAGAAATTGCAGAATTATAAGCTATATTTACAGTTAATTTTAATTATAATTTGTTTCTACTAAATGATTCTGTAACTTTTCTGCCACTAGCCAGTGTACAGGAGTTCTAATCATGCCCGTGTTTGCCCACTGGTGGTAATCTAAGTACTTTGGATTATAGTTCTTATAGTATGGATTAAAAGGATCTCTTATGTGAGTTTGACTTGCGTGTCCTTGATTAACTGAGCACATTTTTTGTACTTGTTGTACATTTCTGTATCTTCTTTTGTACACTGTGTTATCATAATGTTGCCAATTTTAATTAGCTTTTCTTTCTTGTAGATTTTTAGGAGCATATTCAATTATAGGTGCAAATTCTTTTTAAAAAATCTGTTGTGAATTTTTTTTTTCTAACTCTTAAAAATTGATAAGATTGGCCAAATTATGCTATGTACATATGTGAATATGCCACAATCTCCCTGTGTATCTATAAAATACCAATTTAAAAAAAAATAAATGGAAAGAAGACAGATATAGCACAGGAAAAGGACCGGGAGATGGAACAAATGAAGGAAAAGAGAAAGAAGTAGCGACTGGAATGGAACAAATTAGTTCTTTACATGTATGAGTATGTTAAAATGAGTACTACTATGATGTGTAACTCTAATACAATAGTAAAAAACTTTGTAAAATTTATCAGGGAATTCATAATATAGAGTTACAGATGAAGGAAAATAGTACTTCCTAACTAAATATAATGCAGGGTCAGTTTTGACATAATTTGTTTTATGGAGGTTGATTTTGAGGACTATAGGGGTCCTATTTTGGTGGACCCTTTGTCATTAACTGTATCATTTTAGATATTGAGTCATAACAGTGATGTAAATATTTTCTGAAAGTCTTAGACCAGTTTTGTGGCACAAACCTTCAGTAAACACTTTCTCTATTATCTTTCCTTCACAAGACTTTTCCTGCAATAAAGCAGGTAGTTTGCTACTGGGAACACATATGGATCACAATTATTCTTGAAAATGTATCCTTTTTTGTACCAGAGTAATAATGGTGCTTTTACTATTTTGCTCCCCATCTTAAGCATCAGAACCATTAATGATTAAGATAAATAATTGTAAAGCTTCACTACAGTAGTAATTTGGTATCACTCAGATATGCACTGGGACTAAATTAATGCATGCATCTAATAAATAAATGATGTTGGGGTAGATAGTTTTTTTAAAACAGGTATAGAAGAAATATTTGTGTTCAGACAGCTTTCATATATCATATTTTGTTGTAAAATTCATATTTTTAGTCACTAAGCTTTGAATGGTTTCATTGATTTAAAAACAGATAACTTTTTAATAATGAGTAAGGCTCAACTCAAATTTTACTTGCTCGTTTATTTATTTTTGATATAAAAAAAGGTTCTATATAGCAACTCTAAATTTGAAGACATTTAGACACCATGGAAACCTTACAAGTAATCTAATATTAAGGTACAACAAATAATCTCAAAAAAATTCCTCATGGATGGAAAGGAATACTTCATCTAAAGAAAAATAAGAAAAGAATGATTTCAAGGGGTCCAGTTAAGCTAATAATGAAGTAAGTTTTAATGGACTAATACTCCAACACAAATATAATCCCCAAATATGTACACTCACACACACAAAAATATATGAAGTCATGGTAGAGACCAAAAGCAGGCAAAATTTGGAGGTGATGTAGCCCTTGAAAAAGTGAACCACACCTACTAAGATTGACATTTGTTTTTGTTTTTGTTTTTCTCCTGAGGCTGTCACACTCAAGCAGAAAAACTCAATATTTTTTTAGAGAGCTCCAAGACGCTGTTCAATACTTAGCATGAATGGTAATTGAGGATAAAGTTCCTATAAAGGAGAAAGACATGATGTGATGGAAGACTTGAAACAAAAATTCCCTTTAAATATTTGGTTGACACCAAATACTCAGGTTCAGGAGAAAAACAAATCATAAAAAACAAAAAAGGCTTCAGTATAAGATTCCCTATGGTAAGTTAAAGTGATAAGTATATTATAAAATGTGTTGGAAGTTAGGTAAAATTATCTGGGTGTTGGGAGGCTGGCTGGCCTGAATATAAATTACCATCCTCAGCAGTTTGTCAGCAGTGGAGAGGCAAAAGAACAGCACAGAGCTCTGCAGTCCTACTGAAAGCATCTTCCTCAAAACATTAACCTCCTGGTGTGGGTAAAAGGAATACCC
Organism: Marmota monax; assembly: GCF_021218885.2. NCBI lineage: Eukaryota > Metazoa > Chordata > Mammalia > Rodentia > Sciuridae > Marmota > Marmota monax. Next base: position 11,752,935 of record NW_026693153.1, read on the forward strand.
ACTGTTCAGACAAATGTAAAGTGTTTCAACACATGGTGGTATGTGATCAAACTTTTGAGTTTGCTTTTACTGAAAGAAATTTATAGAAAGCATGAAGTGATTTTACAAATTAGAAATCCCCAGTAGCTCAGATATTATTCTAAAATCAGTATCAAAAATGTCAGACTTTCTTACTGTTTGCTTTCATCCCCATTTTTTTTGATTCATTTATATGCATATATATGTGTGTGTGTGTGTGTGTGTGTGTGTACACACACACATACATAAAGTCAGAAAATGCTAATGCTAAGACAAAGATATTTAAATTACTCATAAAATTTTAAGCAATAAAAATTATAAAATACTATTTTCTGTAATGCATTAAGTTTAGAAAATGCTAAACAAACCCATAACACAAGTGCCAAAATCATAAAATAAATTGTATATTTTTTGAAGACTCTTTACTTTGATCATTATATTTGTGAATGCTAAGTAAGCCTTATACTTTCTGCTTAGAGATTCTTTCAATACTAATTTTACTACAGTAAGAAAAGAAAAATAACTACTAAATAATAACATTTATAATATTAATGAAAATTAATCATGATGAATTTTTCTACAGATTAAAATATTTCAATGATTTTATTATTTATGTAAAATGAGAAAAAATTAAATAATATTTTAAAAGTTTGTTATAAATTTTTATTTTTGGAACTTCAGTTGATTCCTTCTACCATAGTACTATAGTTGTTCATTTGTAGAAACAACAAAACCATTGTTAAAATCATCATCATAATAAAACAAAATTGTCAAAATGTTTGAAACAAGAAGGTATGAGAAACTCTTCATTAGATGATGAACAAGTGATTCTTGAATGAAGTGAAACAAATGGTTCACATATAGGATTTGCCTTGGATTACTATCATCAAGAATGTTTTCATGACATACCTAAAGAATACAGAGCCCATGAAGATATTAATAGTCTTTTGGTTTGGGAAAATAAATCTAAAATCCAGAGTAATCAATGCATCAATGCACACAGAGAAACCTCTGGAAATCTTCAGAAGGTGGAAAATTGAAATGAGTACAGGTCAATACACATCAGAGGAAAAAAACAAAAACACCTTTAACAGTGGATAGAACCACCCCAAAGTATTACTGGAAACTGTGTCTACTGCTGATGTAGAACTGGGAGTAACACCTACTGCTATGAGCCAAACTCAAAGTCCTTAAAATTCATGAAGTGTTGGCCCAACAGTAGGAGATAATAAGCCCTACACTGAACACCACTCTATTAGGATAAAGCAATCTTAAAATAAAGACTCAGAAATCAAATTTGTTCTAAGAAAACTCACTGCATAACAGTCAAAGTGCAAAAATAAATGTATAAAAAATCTATCATTAAACAAGGTAAAAATCTACCCTTTTATCAAAGAATTTTAAGCAGAAAACATGGCCCATAAAGAGGAGATAAACCAATAAATTGAAACCTCTATAGATGTTACATAGATGTCAGGATTAAAAGACAAGAACATGATATAGCTATTAAATCTTATTTCCATATATCCAACAACAAAAGACATAAGAAGAAGATAGGAGGTATATAGATTGTAAAAGCACCTTTGTTTTATTTTGAACTTAAAGAAAGAAAATGCTACAATAAGAGTCTGATAAGCAGAACTAAAATAATTCATAACCTCTAAGCTAGTATGACAAAATATAGTCAAGGAATATTTCATGAAGAAGAAATGAAAAATAAATGCCAGAGCCAACAAATGGATGAATCTCACTGGAAGAATAGTCAAGTAGGGGCTGGGGATGTGGCTCAAGCAGTAATGCGCCTGCCTGGCACGTGCGGGGCACTGGGTTCGATCCTCAGCACCACATAAAATAAAAGATGTTTTGTCCACTGAAAAATACATATTGAAAACTCTCTCTCTCTCTCTCTCTCTCTCTCTCTCTCTCTCTCTCTCTCTCTCTCTTTTAAAAAAAAAGAATAGTCAGGTAAAGGAGACTCTAAATTAAGCATTAGAAATAAATCAAAATGGCAGGAAATAAAAAATTATCTTTCTAAAATAATACTGAATAAAAATGTTCTAAAGTCTCAAACCAAAAGACTTAGATTAACAGCATGGATTAAAAAACAAGGCTCAACCATATTAGTTACAAGAGGCTCAGTTCACAGGCATAGAGATTCACCTGCAGAAAGTGGAAGAATAGAAAAACTTAGGTCCTACAGATGGAGACTGAAAGCAAGCAGTGGTAACTACTTTCATGTCTGATAAAGACTTCATGACAAAGTTAATCAGAAAAGATAAAGAAGATCATTTTGTACTGGTTAAGAGAATCACCAAACAATAATTACTTGCATACTATCAGATCATAATATAATTAAGTTAGTAATCAATAACAAGAAAAAAATGAAAATTATTTTAGTGTCTGGACATACAATAATACAATTTTGAAGGGGGAATAGGTCATAGAAGAAATGGAGGAAAAAAAGTTGGAAATGAGTGAGAATGCAAATATAATATATCAAAATCTCAGGGATAGTGTGAAGGCTGTTCTAAGAGGAAAGTTTGTAGCATCAAGTGCCCAAAATAAAAATAAAACAAACACAAGAAGAAAAAAAGCAGACATATTCCAAATAAATAATCTAATGTTATACCTAAAGGCCCTAGACAAGGAACAACTAACTAATTCTAAAATAAGTAGAAGACAAAAAATAATTAAGAAGAGAGTAAAATTAATGAAATTCAGAATAAAAACAAAACAAAAGCAATATAAAGAATCAATGCAACAAAGAATTTGGTCTTTGAAAAGATGAACCCTTAGCCAAACTAACCAAAATAGAAGACCCCAAACAACAATGTTAGAGATGAAAAAGAAGATATTACTACCAATGCTTCTGATATTTAGAGGAATTGAAATTATTTTGAAAATTTACACTATAATAAACTTGAAATGCTAGAAGATTCAGAAAAAATTTTGGACACATAACCTCCCTTCCCTTCTGCCTCCCTTTCCCTTTCCTCTAATTTACTGGTATTCCTTCTTTTTATTTATTATTTTGTTTTTTGGTTATTTATAAATAAACATAAAACTGAAATTAACTCTGGTATATTCGTGCATGTGCTTAGCATAATTTCGACAAATTTATTCTGCAGTTTTTCCTTTTTCCTGTCCCTCCATCCTCCCATCATCCATTTTTTCCCTTTACATTACTCTTTTTTTTTTCCACAATGAGAGAGAACATTCCACCCTTGAATTTGAGTTTGGATTATTTCATTTAACAAATGTTCATTCCCAGTATTTTGGAATATCTTCATACTACTTTATCAAATGAGTTTTACTAATTTGTATTGCAAACAACAATGTATGACTATACCTTTTCCCCATACCCTCACCAGTATTTATTATTTATATTCTTGATAATTGCTATTTTAACTCAAGTGAGATGAAATCTCAATGTAGTTTTAATTTGCATTTCCCCAATTGCCAGGGATATGCAACAGTTTTTCATATATTTGTTGGCCTTTGTATTTTTCTTTTGAGAAGTGTTTGTTTAGTTCATTTACCATTTGTTAATTGGGTTATTTGGGGTTTTTTAGGTGTTTCATTTTTTTGCTGTTGTTTTGTTTTTTGAGTTCTTCCTATATTCTGGATATTAATCCCCTGCAAAAGGAATAAATGGCAAACAAAAATAAAGAGAAAAAAAAAGGAAAACATAATCCTGCAAGACAGATGCAAAATTAATAAAATGACAATAGAGTTCTGATCTATTGAAATTACTTTAAATGTAAATTCCCCATTAAAAAATCATGGAAAAATTGAATGGGTGTAAAGAAAATATGAGTCAGCAATATATAGTTTCTATAAATAAATGCCATTACATTATAATAAAGTGTTTTCAGCAGAAAAATATAACAATTATAAATACATCTGCACCCAACATTAATGGCATTTAAATATACCAAGTACTTACAAGTGGGGAAATGGAAATACAACAATAATAAGAGACTTTACTAATCCTATTTAAATGATAGATGAAAAATCCACACAAAAAATTAATAAAGTAATATCAGACTTTAATAATAATATAGATCAATTAGACCTAAAAATATACAGCATATAGTACTTAATAGAAAGTATATTTCTCAAGCAAACATAAAACTTGCCCAGAATAGACTGGGACTATTGTTAATGTTATAAGTTCACTAATAAGTGGGTTTCAACAAATTTAAGATGATGGAAATTATTCCATGTGTCTTTTTGGATCACTTGAAATAAATCGCAGTAAGAAAATTGAAAAAAATATCAATACATGAAAACAAAACAACACATACTTGAACAAACATTAAATAGAAGATAATTGAAATGATAATTGAAAGAAAAGATAATTTTTAAAAATTCTTGACACAAGAAAAAACAAGACCAAAACTTTACAAAATACATGAAATGCATCAAAAGAACTTCTAAAGGAATTTCAGAGCAATGAATTTCTGCATTATAAAAAAAATCAAATTCAAAGAAACGCAAAAAATAAGAACCCATTTCAAATTTTAGCAGAACTAAGGACAATAATTTTGAGGTGAAAGAATATCAAATAGATAATGCAAACATCATAGAAAAATCAATAAAATTGACTTTTTAAATAAAAGATAACAAATTTGCAAATCCCTATACTGAGAAATAAAAGAAAGAAAACTCTCATGAATAAAATTAGAAATTAAACAGAAGAAATTACAATGTATATAATAAATCTTCCTTATAAGATTTTATCTCAGAAAACTTTAAGAGAATATTATGAACAATTATGTGTCAAATGAAAGAATGAGCTAGAAGAAATATATAAATCCTAGAAACTTACAACCTTTCAAAACTGAGCCAAAAAACATGGCCTGTATAGATAAATGACAAGGTAGCTGAATCAGTAATCAAAAGCCTTCCAACAAAGAAAAGCCTTGAATCATATAGCTTTACAAGTGAGTTGTAACAAACATTCAACAAAAAATAAAAAATAATTTTTCATAAAATAGTTCAAAAATTTGAAGGATCAATTTCAAACTCATAAAGACAGCATTACCTTAATGCCAAAATCAGACAAAAATACATCAAGAAAAGAAAACCATAGGTCAGTATCACCAGTGAATAGAATACTGATGTAAGAATTCATGAGAAAATACTAGAAAATCACTTTAATAGCATTGTACACTGTAATCATGTGTGATTTATTTCTGGAATACAAGGAAGATGAATGCAAATTAATCATTTTATTTCTATGGCTTAGAAATGTCACCCCTTGTACCATGTATTAAAGGCCTAGTCGTCAGACTGGGATATGGTGGAACATTTAAAAAGTTGGGTGAAGTGGGAGAAACTTTAAGCCACCTTAAAGAGCAAATTGGGACTCCAGACTCTTCCTTTTTTTTTTTTTTCTTTCTCTCTTTGCTTCCTGGCTGCCATGACTTGAGCAAGACTTCTCTCCACCACACCCTCCAATCTTAATTTCTTCCACAATACATTGCTTTCTGGTATACAAGTCTGAAGCAAGAGACACACAATCATTAGACTGAAACTTCTGAAACTGTGACCAAAATAAGACTTTCTTCCTTATAAGATTTTATCTCAGGTATTTTTTTTCACAGTGATGAAAAGCTAACACCTTGATTCATCATAAATTAACAGAATGAAAGACAAATATAAAATGATTATTGCAATTGATTTAGAAAAAATCTGGCAAAACTCAGGATTTATTCATGATTAAAATTTTCAACAAAGTAGTTATTGAAGGAATTTACCACAATCAAGAATATATATTAAAATTTGCAGCCAATATAATCAATGAAGAAAATTTTAAAGATTTTTATTAAAGATCTAGTACAAGCTATTCTCACATTTCTTATTCAACTAATTATTGAAAGTCTTTGCCAAGTTAATTAGATAATAAAGAGAAATAAAAGGCATCTGTATTAGAAATGAAGAAATAAAATTTTCTCATAGATAAGATGTTTTCCTATGCACAAACTCTCAAAACTCAGAAAAAGAAATGTTAAAATTCATAAACAAATTCTGAGAAGTTGCAAATACAAAATCAACATACAAATATTAGTAGCAGAAACTGAGAGGGTATCTTAGTTTTACACAATTGATATGTATATGACTCTGGCTTCAATCCGTAGCACCATGGGGAAAAAAAAATCAGAAGACACAAATAGTGAACCACCAAAAAAGGGGAATTAAGAAAATAATCTCATTTTCCCTTCTCTCTCCCTTTCCCTCCCACCTCTCATCCCTGTTTAATGTTAATCTTCTTCTCATGCTCTTCGACCCTACTCTGTTCTTAGTTACTCTCCTTATATCAAAGAAGACATTTGGCATTTGTTTTTTAGGGATTGGCTAGCTTCACTTAGCATAATCTGCTCTAATGCCATCCATTTCCCTGTAAATTCTATGATTTTGTCATTTTTTAATGCAGAGTAATACTCCATTGAGTATAAATGCCACATTTTTTTTATCCATTCATCCATTGAAGGGCATCTAGGTTGGTTCCACAGTCTTGCTATTGTGAATTGTGCTGCTATGAACATCGATGTAGCAGTGTCCCTGTAGCATGCTCTTTTTAGGTCTTTAGGGAATAGACCGAGAAGGGGAATAGCTGGGTCAAATGGTGGCTCCATTCCCAGCTTTCCAGGAAGGAGACCCTCAGAGTTATACAAAAGTACATACAAGAGGAAGTGAGGGGAAGGGGAAAAATAATATAAGGGGGACAAACGAATGTCAGTAGAGGGAGCAGAGAGAGAAGAGGGGAGGGGAGGGGAGGGGAGGGGAGGGGAGGGGGGATAGCAGAGGATAGGAAAGGCAGCAGAATACAACAGACACTAGTATGGCAATATGTAAATCAATGGATGTGTAACTGATGTGATCCTGCAATCTGTATATGGGGTAAAAATGGGAGCTCATAACCCACTTGAATCAAATTGTGAAATATGATATATCAAGAACTATGTAATGTTTTGAACAGCCAACAATAAAAAAATTAAAAAAAAAAGAAAATAATCTCAGTTACAATAGTGACACAAAGAATAAAATATTTAGCAACAACTGGTATAAGTAAATGACTTGTCTGCTGAATATTATAAAATATTGATGAAGGAAATGAAAGAAGACATAATAAAATGTAACACAGCTCATGTTCATGTGTCAGAAAAATTGCTATAGTTTAAAAGTCCATAATACCCAAATAAACTATAGATTTCATGCAATTTTCTTCAAAATCCTGATGTAATTCTTTACAGAAGTAGAAAACAAATTGTAAAATTCATGAAAAATTATAAAATGTGAAAGTAAACTTGAGAAAGATAAACAAAGCTGCCAGTGAGAAGTTTACCCTTAAATAGGGTATATATTTATTGAATAATTGATAAACGTGCCATATATAATGTTGAAGGAATAAGGATAAAGAAGACACAGTAGCAGTTTTTTTGTTCCACATCACTTTGAACAAAGTGTATTATTATATAAAGATCAACAAAGCTGGAAATATCATCCTTTCTGATGTGAATTATATTCAAACTATAGTAATCAAAACAATATTATGCTGGCAAAAATTAATACAAAATAGACTCATAGAAGAGAATAGTGAATCTAGAAATAAGCACCCACAAGTACAGCAAACGAAGAAAGCTGGGAATAAAGTATTTCTCTCTTAAAAGGATTTATGCATATTTCAACCTTATTTCAAACAGGTAGGATGAAGTTTCATATTTTTCTTAAAATTTTATTTGATTTTACATAAGCATTAACTAGAACATCTACTTTCTAATTATATATTACAGAAATATAAACAAACTCCATAATATCAATGTTTTTACAAAGCAAAGATACAATCTGTGTTTATATAAGCCTAACATTATGAAAAGAAGGTTACTTTCCATACATCTTTCAGAATTTTCACAATTTCTCTCTCTACATCTTCTAATAAGGACCAGGTAGGCCATAAGCAGAGAGAAGTTGATCTCTTAAGATGCTGAGGGAGGAGAACACATCATATTTTATCTTTTATACATTGTAGAACTCTGAAACGAAAGTATGCTTCATTATAATAAATGTTATTTAATTTCAAAAATATTATATTATGCAAAAAAGCCTAGTACAAAAGGTACTCATTTTATGATTTCACTTAGAAAATCCATGAGAAATAAGGGTGGTTATCTGTAGGACACATAATGGTAAATTCAAAACTGTCATCAGAGGTAAGTAGTCTATAAGTTGTTTACATGAGGAATATTAAGGTTATACAATTATTTATATAAATAAGCATTAACATTTTTAGATTTTAGTATTGTATAAATTACATTTCTATATTAAAACATTTTGTTTTTAAGTGAAACAAATTCTAATTTCCCCAGGATTTTTAGTATTGCATTTACATTGGTCTTTGCATTATGTTCATGTAGTAACCATGCACTTTATTTAAGGTGATGTAGAACAGAAAAGCTGCCACTGTGTCTTCTTTATCCTTATTTCTTCACCACTTGATATGCACATTTATCAAGTATTCAATAAATATATATCCTACTTAAGGATAAACTTCTCATTGACTGCTAATACTTATTAAAATGTATGTTCATTCAAAAATATATGGAACTATTCATTCATTCATTATTCACTTTTCAGTTGATTTCCTTTCTCTAAATATTTCCTGTGTTTCTTTTAAGTGACAAAGTGTATTAGACTTTTACACAGGGATGAATAAGAAGAATATGTCAACTTTCCTGAAGGATTTCTATCAATAATAATTTGAATGCAATCTTTTCTCTGTTAATACCACCTGATTACTTTGTTTTAAATTGTGTCTGTTAATAGTGTATAAAAATTAGAACCATCAGAATTTATTATGGTTTAGAAGTGAGATGTCCCACAAAAGCTCATGTGTGAAACAATGCAAGAAAGTTTAGAGGTGAAATGATTGGATTAGAAGAGTTTTAACTAGTCAGTTTATTAATCCAGTGATAGGGATTACCTGGGTATAACAGTAGACAGGTAGGATGCCCTGGAGGAGGTGGGTCACTGAGGAGGTGAGGAGAGTGCTTGTGATGCCTGCACATGTTTTTCCCCTCCCTCTGCCTGCCCCTCTCCCTGTTTCCCTCTCCCTCTTTCCCTCTCTCTCCTTTCTGATGCTATGTCCCCAGCTCCTTTTCTTTGCCACATACTTTCACCATAATGCTCTATATCACCTCACTCCCCATAGAATGGAGCCAGCCATTTATAGATTAAGGCTGCTAAAACTGTGAGTCCCCAAATAATTTTTTTTCTCATCGAAACTTGTTCTTTTATTCATAGCACTGAAAAAGCTGACTAAAACAGAAGCATAATCCTATGTGGTTTGCCTCTGCTTGTAACTTCTACATTTTTTCTCTCTAATCATATCTTCTGCTGAAAATTCACAATTACACTTAAAAAGTTTTCGCAATTTTTTATCATTAAGCCTCACCAATATAGGTTATACAAGACTTTCTGTATGGTCTACTGAATTAAAAAGTGTGTAAATTATTTATTCTATTTGAACAATAGATTAAATTTCATAGGGAATATAGATATATCTTCAATTTTGCTTACATGCACATAAAAAATTGTAAAAAACAAATCACACCAAAATGACAACTGTTTGTTCAACCTGATAGATTTATAGTTTTCCCTGATTAAATTTACAGCACAAAAATGTTTCCCATAGCAATTTCTAAACTGCAATTGTAACAAATAACCTGTCTTTGGGAAAGTGTGTGTGTGTGTGTGTGTGTGTATACATACACATTTGAATTTGAAACAGGTCAACAATATCAAACAGTTATTAAAATTTCTAAAATATCCTAAAATCCATATTAATACAGGAACTTATGGCAAAAGCAAGACTTATTAATCATATTAATGATTTTCTTTAATCACCTACATCATGTACTCTGATCACATCTAAGTATTATGTTTCTAGAAAATAGTGATCATAATAAAATTAATCCAGAAACAATAGAACCCATTTAACTCTTACACCAACTATGAAACAGAGGCTGTGTCATCCACATATTTTATAGATAATGAGACAATGCTGACTTTATAAATTCTGATGGTAGAAAAAATTTAAATTTATCTTAATGACAAAGGATATTGTTTTAACTGTTGTATGCTATTTATTAATTTATCTATCAACCAATATTTATAACTAAAAGTAATTCATAATTATATTTTGAAAGAAAGAAACTTGAATAATGGAGAGAAGTTAACATCTTACTACAAAAGTGATCTAAAAATACCTAAAGCAGAGTGAAAAACAATGTTTATTTGGAGGCAGTAGGTTTAAAAGAAGCAATTTATCCAACAATATATGTAAAATAGTATATGGCAGTACTGATTAGTTTATATGATCTCTGTGATTTGATTTTTGTTATTTGAATATTGAATGCATTGATGCAGATTTATTAATGCAGATTTCAGATAATCATTCTTTCCACTTGAAAATAATCCGTTCCCTCTAAATCCCAAGCGTAATTCAAATGTGTAACCGAAAACCAAATATTATTTGTGAACTTCCATTCCTGTAATGTGAGGAGAAAGAAGAGCAGATCCTGACTAAATTTTATGCTAATATGAACCATAAAGTAACAGAGTTATCTAGGCATTTGTTAAGTTTCCTTATTACCTGGCAGTTATAATGCAAAGATATGCCAGATTAGAGAGAAATATTTTAATATTAAGACAAAATAAACCCTACATTTTAAGTGGTAAACTTATGGTACAAGTTGTCTTAATATACACAGTCTGATATATCATATATCATATATATTTTATGTCACATAAAATTATATAAATGTATTTGAAGCAAAAAATACCCTATACTTTCAAAACTTACAAAAGAAATTACATTTATATTACATTATATCTCATAAGTTTTCCTTGTACTTAAGTTTACTTACAAGAACAGGTAATAATCTGTACGCCTATTCCAGTCCAGACATTCATGAAGTGAGACTGGGTCATATTATGCAAAGTTAAATTTGAGGGAGTATTAAAAACTCTGCCAGCTCCAACACTTTCCTGCCATAGTCTGCCTCTAACTCCTCTTTCATCTTTTTCTAAATTAATCATTACAGGGAATAAAAAATTAGTGGGTATTCAATCATTATTTTGGCTACAATTATTCTTTCAGAATCAGATAAAATATCCTGCAGAAAAGATATGGGACGAGAAACTATAAATGAAGGAAACAATACAATGGAAACTTATCTGCAAGAGCTACTTGAAGACAATTTAAGAACATCCTGGAGATTAAGAACTTAAGAACATTCCATACTCACGAGTAGAAAAAAATATTGCATATTAACTTCACAATAGCTGTGTTGGAAAATCCAGAAAGAAAACTTTAATGGAAAAGTAAAGATTACAAAGAAGCAAATGAATTCTCATTCAAAAAAAAAAATTATATCAATATTTTAAGTATTCTTTAAAAATCTTATCTTCTGTTTGGTAAGCATAATAAACTAGAATGATATCCTAGCTAATTAACTATATACTGATTTCTATTTATATGTGTGGGAAAATATATATATATATATATATATACACACACACACACACACACACACACACTGTGTGTGTGTGTATTCTCATGAGAAAGAAAGATCTGAAATTTGACTTTTGATCTAAACTTATGCACTAAGGTATAACTGAATGTTCAATGAATAGTATGCATTCCATTTAACAACATTTGCGTTAATTCTTGGTTTATAGCCCTGAGACACATTACATTTATTCCATTAAATTTAGCCAATTAATCTGGAATTTGACTTTCAGCTTTTGTTGCTGTCATTCCTCCTAACTCTCCTAACTCCCTTCATCTAAGGATGTAGATTCGTACTTTAGAACCTGGCTTAATAATTATTTTTACCCCAAACTGCCTTCATAAAGCACAGTTTTGTGAACACTTCTAGTATTATAATTATGATTTCCAAATGGATCTTAGCCAAGGGAGAGCAATTCTTACCACAACAGACTAAGTTGCCAAAAACAGCATGTAGTAATCAATAACTTTAGTAAGCAACACAATATTAGATTAGCACAGTGTGTTCTTTTCTTTCCTAGATACACTTGCAACTATTGTGATATAAGTAACATTTGTCTTAATTTTAAATTTTTCTAGAGCCAGCCATAGATAGATAAATTAATTCTATATTAACACAAAAAAATCTCAATATATATGTATATATAATACATATATTCACATATATATTTATTCAAAAAAATACAAATTTTATACTTATTAAATGTATATATATATATATATATATAAATTACAAAGAAAAATCTTTAATCTCTAATATATTTACAAAATACTTGGAAAAGTATATAGACATATTCATATGGCTATTACTATGTAGTTGGAAGGACACTAAAAATAGATCTTTTAGGAACTGGTGAAAATCCTAGAAAGGGATAGAAATAATTCTTGTACTAAAACCTCAACTGGGAAAATAGGAGGAGGTCTGATAAGAATATACTAATGAGATCCAGAGACACAATGTATAAATAAGACTAAATATCCATTCAATGGGATTATTCCTCCTAACCCATACCTGTCACCATAAGGATAGCAAACATATAGTAACAAGTAAAATTTAGAGAGCACAGAGGAAAGGCCTAAACCTAAGCGTAGCATGGTCATTGAGATAAACCCTCTGTCAAGTCATGCCTACCCTCAAAATAAATTAATGATAAAAGACTTAGAAAATCACTGTAAAATGAAAGCTAACTGAGCAACAAGTACTCTAAAATCAGTCTAGCTTCTGACAAGGTTAAATCAAATCCTAAGCTTAAGGTTTAGCAGGAAAAATCTATGCCCATTATCAGACATAAATTGTTTATCCCAGGTTCTACTATTCTATGTCAGATTTTCACACTTCAATAATACTTTAAGGCATAAAAATAATTTTTTAAAAAGCTACACATTCAAAGAGATATAAAGTCAAAAGAACCAAAATAAGGTTTGACATTGGAATTATCTGATAGTGAATTTAAAATAACTACAATAAAGATATTAAAGACTCTAATGTAAATATGTACACAAAACTACAAGAGAATAATTTCAACAAATGAATTAAAATAATAAGAAAACAGTCAAATGGAAATGCCAGAACTGAAAATAAAGAAATGTTAATCAAGAATGACTTTAACAGGATCAATAGACTCAGCTAAGGAAAGAATCACTCATAATGAGATTGTTTGTTATCAACATTAAAAAATAAACAAAATTAGCATCTAACAAACACCTGAATGTTGTGTGACAATATCAGATTATTTCATTGTTTTGGTTTGCTTTTCCATTACTGTGACCAAAACACCTGACAATAACAACATAGAGAAGAAAATGTTTATTTGGAGGTTATGGTTTCAAAGGTATCAACTGACAGATGGCTGACTCCATTGCTATGGACCTGAGGGAGGCAGAATACTATGTTGGAAGGGCATGGGGGAGGGCAGCTGTTCAAGACAAGGCAATAAGGAAGAACATGATAGCAGCAATCATGGACCAACTCAATAAGGAAGGAAGGAGAGGGAGAGGTGAGAGGAAGAGGGAGAGCAATTCTCACCAGGGACAAAATACAAACTCCAAAGGCATTCCCGCAAGGACCAACCTCCTCCAGTCACCCCTAACTCATCTATAATTACCACCCACTTAATCCTTATCAGTGGATTAATGTACCAATTAGGTTAAGGCTTTCATAACCCAACTATTTCATCTCTGAGTATTGAAATGTTGTCTCATATATGAGCTTTGGGGACAGCTCATTTCTCAACAATAATACACATATATCAAATATATGCTAACAGAAAAAACAGAGAAAAGTGAGCAGACACAATGGAAGAAATATTTGAAGAGCTTTTGAAATCACAATGTGTATGACTTAAAACAAATCACACCACGGATTACCAGTGCAGTGCTCTCCATACTATCAGGAGAATCTTTAGCAATTTGGGGTATAACCAAGTTACAGAACCAACCTCAAAAACCTCAAAATGAAGAAAATTAAACCATAAATTTATGTTCCTCTAGAACCACTCTTGATATCAAAATCTGTATACAGCAGTGTTCTTTAGAGAAAGAGCAACAAGAGGATGTGCATACACATGATTATAAAAGATTATTTATTTTTTTGTGATCAGATACGAACAGTCCTATAGTGGCTATCTGTACACTAGAGGATGGAGGAACCAGTACTAACTGCAGAGTATAAGAAGTCAGATCCTCAGAACAAGTGGAACAAATGACACAGCCCTCATCTAAGCCTGATTCCATGGAGAATCACTGGTCAGACTTGATGTTGGATGAGTAAAGAAATAGGAATCTGATGTCCTTGGAACATGGTAGCAGCAATCATGGACCAACTCAAGAAAAATCTAGCTAAATCATTATGACTTTCTCCTTCTTCCACCATTTGTTTCATCCAGAACCCCAGCCCATTGGACATTGCTGATCACATCCAGAGCAATTCTTATCCCTCAATTTGTTATCTCTGAACACACCTTCAGGGACAACCTAGGAATCTCTTAATTCTAGGTCTCTCTCAATCCAATGGATTTAACTATCCAGACTAACCATTACTTTAATAATTCTGCAAAAGTAATTGCGAGTGTCTGTGATTAAGACATCTAATAAACTCAGAACTGCCAAGAAAGAAAGAAAGAAAGAGAGAGAGGGAGGGAGGGAGGGAAGGAGGGAGGGAGGGAGGAAAGGGCATATTTTTTCTAAGAACTATGATGAAATTAATAGATGTCTTTTAAAAACAAGTGTGTGTGTGCACGTGTGTGTATGTGTCTGTGTCTGTGTGTATATATGTGCTATGAATATGAGGTGTCCTTCAAATTTTTCTGTATCAATGCAAGAAAATATTAAGATGAAGTGATTGGACAGTGAGAGCTCTTACCTAATCAATTTGTTCTAGTCTGAATTGACTGGGTGGTAACTGTAGGCAGGTGGGACATGTTTGGAGGAGATGGGTCACTGGGAGACTGTACTGGAGGGAAGTGAATGGATTAACCTCTCTATTGGTCTCTCCTCTCCTTTCTCATTATCTGCTTCCAAACCTCTCCCTAATCTGAGCAGTTCCTCTCCCTCTCCTCCACCCTGTGATGTAATGTGCTGCCTCACCATAGACTCAGTAATGGAGTCAGCTGTCTATGGACTGAGACCTCTGAAACTGCGAGCTATTGACTCTCAGTTATTCTTGTCAGGTTCTTTAGTTACAGTGATGAAAAGCTGACTAACACAAACACACATATGTACGCACACACACACTTTTACATATACATAAATATGTATATCTGTGTGACAAAAAATTTATATTACATATGTCTATATTGCATGATATTTACATACATATATAATCATAAACATATGTGTATTTCTATACCTGTCAAAATATACCTTTAAAATATAAAAGTAAAAATAGTCACTTCTTCAGACAAATATTGACAGATTTCTCGCCATTGCAAGAAGGCAAGAAAAAAAATAAAAGGCATATAACTTGATTATTATGTATAAAAAGTTTCCAAGAATTTTTGAAAGTGTGCATTGAAATAGTAAGCAAGTTTAACAATAGTTCATGGTACTGGGGATTTAATCCAGAGATGTTTGAAGAGAGTTGAAGATATTATGTATGTATATATATATTTCAGTCCATTAGTCCTTCCTTACACATGGTTTTACTTTTCTCAGTTTTAGTTACCTGTGCTCAAACATGGTACAAAAAATGGAAAATTTCAGAAATAATTTGTAACTTTTATTAAAGTATGTTATTACAATTGTATCATTTTATTATGACTTTTGCTAATATCTTACAGTTCTTAATTTATAAATCAAATATTATCATGGGTGGGTGTTTAAGAGAAAAACATGATCCATATGCGGTTCAATACTTTCGGTGATTTCAGCCATTCACTGGGAACAGAGTGGATCTTAGAATGCATCTCCCATTGATAAGGATGGGAGGACTACTGTACTGATCACTGTTGTGTTCTCTGCACTACACTGTTTATAATTAATAAAATTTGTATTCTAAAAATACAGCACTAAAGTTTTGTTAATATTGGAAATAAATTAATTTCCTGTTCACTGTACTGTTTATAAAAGACTTTAACATTGGGAGAAGCTGTATAAATGTATATGGAAACACTGCACAATGGTTTTACATTTTTAAGTCTAAAATATTTTCAAAATTAAACATTTTTCAAAAGAAGGCATTTCTACAACACCTTGCTGAGCACCTTTTAATATTCCAATCACAATGCAAAATTGACAAAAAGATGATTAAAATATATTATTTAACATTTAAGTGGCCATAAATTAGAGATAAGCAGATAAATAAAATTAATAAAAATTTTAAAATTTTATATCATATTGACAAATTTCACTCAAAATGTGTATTTGTGAATGTTTGCAGGATGTGTGCTTAACCTGAATTTTGAGGACAGATGGAGATTTGCATAAAATTGAGAGACTCATTTTAGAGAGGAAAAGAAACAGTGTTTGAGTGGATAGGGGTAAGTAAGTTCTTTGTTTTTACATGAAACTGTAGAAAAAGTATAATAAAGACAAATGTAGATGGTGAAGCACCAAAATCAAATTGAGCACAGAACAGGAAGTACCTGACACATTATATGAAATCCAAAATTAATGAAATTGAGAATTGTATTGAAATTAAAGCAAGCAACAATAAAGACAGCTGAAATAAGTATAACAAAGACATTTTCCAAAATGCTGTGAACATGCTTGTATCCTGTACTCCCTGTGAGGTATCACCTTAAGAACGTGTATGATCTTAATCTTTCTTAACCTCACTTTCTTCAAAAGGGAAATAGGACCAATAATATACCATGCAGGTTTTAGTAAGGACAACATGAGATATATTCAAGAAAGTGCTTAAGATAGTTTCGTAGCACATATAAGTGTGCCATATACAAAAACTGCTGCAATAGTAACTGTTATAACTAGTAATGCCAGTTGTATTAGTAATGTTAATAGCATTGTGAAAATATCTATAGTCAAAAAAATATTAACAACCCAAGAATTTATGGAGATTATTTCTAACAAACATAATTTTGAAAGATAAGAAAAAAATAGCTTATCTATACAAACCAGACTGACTCAAAAGAACATAGAAAAAAAAAAAAACCTCAAAAGGTTTTTTTTTTTTTTTTGGACTTGAATTTTTATATTTCTAATACTTCATGATTTTCATTACTTTGGAGGTTTTACCACTCATTTTTCATAACAAGTATTATCAAAATGAATCTCTTTTTCAAAATATCTATTATAACAAAGCTCTAGTATCTGATATTGGAGCCATGATTTATTAACTTTTGTATAACTCTCTTCTGGGTGTGTTGATGCAAAAGTTAAAGAGACATAACTAATTTTTCTATATGAAATACTATTTAAAAAGCTAAGAATTTTCTCTCTTGAACATTATGAAATCTTGGAAATATTCATTAAATTTTTTGTGTGTTTTGTGTATGGTTTTTTTTTTTTGGCCACAAATATAACTAATTTTGAAACACATTTTAATATCAAATAAAATATATTATTTTTATCCACGTATATATAATATATATTAATATATTAATGTATATAAAATATATGTATATTAATATAAATTATGTTAAATGTTAAATATAATTTGTTTCCATATATGTAATACAGAAAATGACATAATTACAGATACATATTATATATACATAATTGACTGCTATTTATTTATTTCTGAGGGTATGAATTGCAATAAGTTTAAAAAACACATGTCTAATCGTGTCTTTCTCATGTCCTGGTAGACAACTGTCAATATTAAAATGTAGATCAGCTATCCAATCCAAATAATATTACCCTTCACTTAAGAAATGCACAGACTCCTGCAGTTGTTCTGTGGGCTTTGTCAAACATCATTTCTTGGTTAAAGACTCAAACCAAGTTTGATAGCTTGATTAGTAATATGATATTTCTATTAATGGGCTCACAGGCAAATTAGATATTAACAGCAAATTAAACAGTTAAAGGAAAATTTTATAATTAATTTTCAATTACCTACGATTTTCATAACTTTAATATTTAATAATTTTGGCAATACAAAAATATATATCAAAATAGGTTGCACTGGTGGCCAAAGAGGGATCAGTATTGGAATATCATTTATTATATATTTTTTATAGGGAGTAATTAGATGTTCAGTTCTTCAGTTGATCAAATTTGATGTGCAATAAATTAAAGTCTATAGAAATACTGAATTTAATTAGGAAGATATTTGTAGCTAATTATTTACTCATAGACTCAGCATTTTTATCCTACTATTTTAGCAAAGCAAATAGGGTTTCAAAGTGCCAGAGAAAATGGTTGCCTTACTCTAAAATTAATTATTCTCAGTACAGTGCTTAGTAAAGTGTAAGAAATAACAGTAAAATCATGCGGCCAGGGATCAATAGACATACAGAAGAAAGGGGATTAGTAATGTTCAATTTTCACATTAGCCAGTAAATTAATGACACATAAATCCAGCACACCAGCGTTTCTGTTGACTAAAATATTAATAGTATTAAGGGAAAGGAGTGTTTTAAAAATACAGTAATGGAAAGAAAATAGTTTCTAGTGTTTTTTTCTCTCTTTATTTTATCTGTGGCTTTTATTCCATGCAAATGTGACATGGAGAAATATAGTTATAGCTATAAGTATATGTTTGTGCTATGTGTTTGTATGGAACTAATTGAATTTGTAAGCCTTAACATTACAGTACAGACATTCAGATCCATCAAGATAGGGTAACTCACCCTCCATCTCATTGTCCCCAATAATTACAACATTACCCCTATATAAACCTAAGTAGAATATATAGGATTACTAACTATAGACTATGAAAATAAATAATCCCAGGGAAACTAAGAAACAATTAAACATCAAAGAATCACTAATATAGTGGTAAATTCCCGGTTCTTATTTTTGTTTCTTTCTGTTTTTTATTTTTTTATTTCATTTCTCTTTCCAGGCAGCCTGATCCCAGAACTGCAACATTATATAAATCACATATATAGAACTATTTTCAAGAAAAACAAAAGCAAAAGCAAAACTCTCTATGCTATACCATTGGAGGTGGAGGAAGCTGCATTCCACTATTACCTCTCTCTCCCTTCCTTGCTTTCTGGAAAGCCCACTAGTAAATCTATACTCACCTAGGAGCTACAGCAGCAGTGGTAGGAATGCTGGTGGTGTCAGTGTTGGCCATGGAGGTACAAAGACTCTGAAATAAAATCTCTTTGCCCAGAACAAATAGAAACAGGGTCTTTTGTGGATATTTTTTTTCTATATTTTCTATCACTGATTCACAAAGGCACATGCAAGCAAGCAGGTTTTAGAGCCAAGGAAGGGAGAACTTAGGGGTGGAAGAGAGTGAAACAATCTACAGTGAGGAGAAATCAACACAGGAAAAACTTGAACTATGTAGTGGAAAAGTGGATACTTTGCAGCTAAGAATAGGAGCAAGGGGAGGATCTCACCACTGTCCATCATTGTCAGGATGTCCCAGCTAATGCAGGAGGATGAGAAAAGGTAACAAAATATATACTGACTGTGAAGAAACTTTTTTTCTTTGTAGATAATATGATTGACTATATGGGAAATACAAAAGAATCAAAAAACCCTCCCAGATCTAATAAATAACTGTAGTAACTATAGGAGAGTTAAAAAATACAAATATGACTGCAATCCACACACTGACAATACCAAATGCTGGCAAGGAGTAGAGCATTAGGAACTTTGATTCATCTTAGTGGTAATGGAAAAGGTTACAGGCATTTAGGAAGAAAGTTTTCATCTTCAAATAATATCCATAGTTTTATCATATGATCCAGGAATTGTGTTCATTAGCTGCCGCAGTCCAGCTGTAGAAAAATAACCCGGGGGTGATGAGCAACTTGTGTACAATGATACAGCAGGAGTGGTAGCCATGTATTGTAGGACAGAAGGGGTATATATACATTCCACACAGCTTATGTTAATTAACATAAACTAGATACAGCAGTCAACCAATAAGGAATCTCCATACTTAATGGCTCGCTGGTGTTACTTCACAAACCACTCCCTCTGGCAAAATGCCAGGTGCCATCTTGACTTGTTTACAGACTCTAACAATTAGTATTTACACAAAGAGGTTAAAACTGATGTCCACACAAAAACCTGCACATAGATCCTTATAGTAGCTTTATTCATAACTTCTAAGATTAGGCAGTAACCCTTCATATGCCCTTCAATAGCTGAACTGATAAACTGGAATGTTCAAACAATGGATATCATCCAGTGCTAAAAAGAAATGAGTTATAAAGCGATAAAAAGCAATGGAGGAAACACTAGTGCTTCTTATTACTAAGGGAAAGAAGTCAATCTGAAAATGTTACCATTGTGTGACTCTAACTCTGGAAAAGGTAAAATTATGGATATAGAAAACAAAACAAAACAAAACAAAAAACAGTGGATACCAGATATTGGGGGTCAGAAAAAAACAGGCAGAGCACAGAGGATTTGGGGACTGTGAAATTAATCTGTATGAACTACAGTGGAGGACATACGTCATTATAAATCTGCCCAAATTTATATAATGTACAATCCCAAGGGTAAATCCGAATGTAAAATATGGGCTCAGTAATAATGATGTGTTAATGTGGTTTTATTAATTGTATTAAAAGTACTAATCTGGTAGTGATGGTGATAAAAGAGGAAGTTATATAACTTTTGGCATATAGAACAAATAGGAAATTCTCTGTATCTTCCTCTAAATTATGCAGTTAACATCAAAATGATCTAAAAATTTATGTTAAATAGAAAGGATTATATTGTAGAATGTCTAGCTCCTGGCTGGCACCACGTGAGACAGTCCAAAATAAAACAACAAATATTCTAGTCCAAGTGTTTAGTGAGGCTTATTAATGCATTCCCATATTCCAGTCTTTTCAGAAGTTTGACAAAAAAAAAGTAGGACTGAAGCAAACTGCTTGAATTATGCCCTGAATGTTACTCATTCTCCTTCAGGGTGGAAAAGTAGGGATTTTATGGCAATGAGGCAGGAAACACAGCTGCAACCAGAAAGCATTATGGCTGCACTTATGAAATTTCTCCCAAACTGAAATAAATGCAATTATTGAATGTTTGGTGGATAAAAGAGACAATTGTTCCATGTTTGTTTAATTGCCCCCAAACTGTTGCTGGGTACCTTGACACGAGAAGTAAATATAACCGTCTTGTATTTTAGCAGAGAATGGTCCTGTACTTCAAATCCACTGCTCCTTCACACCTCCTCCAACTCCACCTCAGTCACTTCCAAAAAAGAAAATGCAAACATACAGGGAATTTTTGGAAATGAAAGTAAGTAAACTTCTGTTTTAGATATAGGTGCCAATTATCTACCCAGTTAAGACAGGGGGAAAGAGCAATAGATTCAGAGGTGACTGAAACTACTGAGGATTGGGGCCCAAAAGACAACAATCCAAAAAAAGGAAAAAAAAAATAGAAAAAAAAGGGATCCTGGGCCCAGGCACTCTTTGGAAATTGGGAAGTATTAGGGGCAGACGTAGCACGGTACCTGAAGAAAAAAGAGAAAAAAAGTTATCTAATTTATCCCTAGAAAAATATACTCTTTCTATATTATGTACTTCTACACTCTTGCTGGAAGACAGTCTGATGATATAGAAATTGTGGTGATCTGTAATTCATAACTAATTAAACTCCTTGTTCTACTTTATTTGAAAAATAAAATCATTAAGGTAGAGTTTGAATATGGCTCACAGTGCAGAAGGGAAGAAAAGTTGATATGATCTTGTGGGTTGTGCTATTTGGACAAATTCAATGGGTTTTTGCATCTGTATCCAAATGCATTGTTGAATTACTTTGAGATATGTTTATATTTTTCATTCCAGCAATTCCAGATGGGACAATTCTGATCATGAAAAAGCTGCAAATAGAGAAGAGTAGTGTAAACACATATCTGTCCTTTACCATCAGTGGGTGGGAAAGGATTTAATTTGAGTAGCTCTACTCTCTGATGTCCAAAGTTTTCCCTATATAGATGACAATATTTTAACAAATCAGAAACTTCATGCAGTGATGTTTTTGTTTTTAGCATACTTCTACTTAACGGTAGTTGAAATACCATGACAAAACTGAGCAGGATGGTTTTCAAGTAAAGTGCCTGGCTATTATGTAGGAAGATGCACAACTATTAATCCTTACATCAGTCCAGTCTTAGACTGAAGTTGTTTTGAATGCCCACCACAAAAGGTGACTCAGCACATTTGGGGACTTTTATGGAGTAGGCTCCTAAAATAGATAGGGTAAGATATTTCTGAATGGAGCCTCTGACATAACAGAGTTTCTACCTCCATTGGGCCACAGCTTGCATTTGGCATCATTCTTTTAGAATTTGGAATTCTGACCTCTCTCACATGATTGAAACCCCTGTTGCATAGCAACCATTAACTTGCTACTAAGGTCTTCTCAAAATAGAATTTTATGACCTATGAAAACTTCATGAAACTGACCTGATGTGAACTACTTTGATGCATATCAAGTTGGAATCAGTAAATAAAACAGTGGGAAGAAGACCCAAAATTCTTACATTTTAAGTGGAAATGCTCTATTCCACACAGCTGGTATGTCCCCAGTGGTATCTCAGCTTTATGTAAAATAGTGACAACTTTCCTTCTAGATAAATCTTTATATCTCACTATATTGTTTAAAGCAAAAGAAACACTTCAACTAGGTTGTCTGTATACAGAATTACCTTCATGTTTGGACCTAGGTCTTTGATGGTTTAGTTAACCTGAAACCTGATGATGCCTACTGGATCCCTGAGGCTGTTTAGCTTCAACACTAGCTATGTATGACCAAAATAGGACATTGTCACTCCACTCAAGAAGCAGAACTCTGACTCTTGGACTTTAACTAGAGGCTTAGCTGTTTTGTCTTTCCCTTGAGAAACTATAAAGTGACAAACTAATACCTTTTTTATGGCTGCACACTGTGGAAACAAATTGCAACTGCTGATTAAACTCCCTGGGTCACTCATCTTTCCATTGTGAAGGTCCCATTCTCTAAAATGAGACCAACCACAAACAAGCTTCTGACTGAACTGTAATTTATGTTTTTGATGTAGAGGTTACCACCTCATGCCCGATTTGTGACTTCTGGTAAAAGTTAATCGGTTTCATTTTACAGGAGAGGTTACATCACAACCTTTTGGCAAATTTATCAGAACTAGTCTATATCATCTTTTTGCATTTCTAGATCATTTGCAGCCTGTTAATGGTGTGTCCTTTATCACAAAAGCATCGTAACAATAGCTTGAGAGTCTGAAAAACCATCATAGTGCATTTCTGTTTTAAAGACTTCATAGCAGTGTTTGGCCATTGAATACAACTGTTCCCAATAGATGATTGTTTGTTGTCCACTTCCAGGTTATAATAAGGACAGAAGATCAATGTAGTTAGAATAATCTACATAGAACCATCCTCACTTCTGACACAATTCCAAGTTTAGAGTATCCCAGATACCATCCTCTGGTTCAATAATTTCCTAAAAAGACTCACAGCACTCAATGAAAATTGCTATACTAATGACAACCTTTATAACAGGGAAAGGGTATAGATTTAAATTAGCCAAGAGAAGAAGCATTTTGGACAGTGTCCAGTAAAAGTACCAAACACTGAACTTCCAGTCATCTTTTCCTTGTAGAGTCAACATTACTTTTCTGGTATTAATGTACACAGAGAGTACACAGAGAGCATCTGGTATGATCACCCAACCTCACTGAGATTTTAGGTTTTGAGTTTTGAGTTTTTGATTACCTAGGATGCTCAAGTCTCCAGCTCCTCCAGAGTTCTAATAATACTGTGAGCCAAAAAGCTCTGGCTCTAAATTATAGTGCTAAACTATTGAGAGTGATTGAAGGCACCAGGCAATTGTAAACATATAGAGAGTACCTCCTAGGGGGGCAAAGGTCAGACCTCCATTTGGTAACAATTGATTATTTACAACACAAGAGATATTAAATGTTTATACAGAACTGTTTTGGAAATCATAAGTCCATCCTATTCATTCCTTAGTAATATATTTTTTTCCTTTATGTTAGCAGCAACTCTAATCTATATTGGTTGGAACCTCTTCTAGTGGCAGCCCAGAAAGAAGGAATATGCAATAGGGGATTCAAAAAAACTTAAATTATATTTTATAAAGGCAATGCTATCCCTTTTAAAACTGATGATTCTAAACAAAAGGCCTATGATAAGAAAACAACTTTTTTCAAAAAATTTAAAGTTTTGGTCATAAAATGGGACAACCAGAATTTGAGGATTTAAAGCGAGAATAGCAAACTGGCTTCTGGGTTGGGAACACATTAGATCCAAGAAGGAACAAAGGAGAGAGGAAAAATAATAATCTTCATCTTTCAAAACCACTGATTACTAATGTAGATTGACATGGGGAGAATAATAAGTGTCAATGCTCATTTCAGAACTAGCATGTGTTTTCTGGGCATGTTCTTATGTGAAATCCTGTCATTAATTTACCTTTCATGAAAACATGATGAGTTGCCCTTTTGTGGATTATCATAAGAAACTTTTAAAATTTAAACTAATGCCATCTCCATCCCTGAAAGCATTTGAATTAGTCTCAGTTATTGACCATGTTGTTAAAATGGTAGAAATACTCTGAACTTGCCTTTTCAGGGACAAGGTAGAGTCTCCAATTACTAGTACACTCTGCCATGGACTGATTGTACATATTAATAGAAAAAGATAAGGTGAAAGTTATTCAAGGGCAGTCACTGATGGTTTAGAGGATGAGAGTTGGGACAATGGGATAATGGCCAATGTTAGTATTGCAGGCTGGCCTCACTTTGCCCCACTTTAAGCCCTGTTGATGGTGGGCTTAATTAAATACTGTGTAAAGTAATTGAATGGCTTTGGTCCCAGGCCCATTTAGTCAGATTAGTCAGTAAGATTGGCAGACAGTCATATTTAGAGTAAAATTTCTAGAAGCTAAAACAGTACAGAAAAGAGGTGTAAATATTGTTAGAAGGCAATGTTTCATTACTACATGAATTATATCAGTTTTTCCTCCAAGATATCTTTTCAAGGGTATTTGTATAAAAACAGACTTAGAAGATAGAGACAGTATCCTCTATCTTGATCTCTTCCAGGGCAAAGATTGAACAGGTTTACTTTCAACACCCATATAAAATTGTTACTTTCAGAAGCTCCAGTTCCTTACCTGTGGAGTAATCCCATTGTTCTGTACAATATCCATTTGGGTCTGCATGTACTCTACCCTGGTGGGAGTTTGGGGACAAGATAAATAGATACAATAGAAAGATTATACTACCTGCTGTGCTGTGAGCAATAAAATGCTTTTCTCTGTTTCAAAGATAAATTTCTTTTGCTAGCATATATGAAAGTGTGGCAGGCTGAAAATTTTAGCTTACCAGTAGGTAAGTCTTAGAGCCTTTACTATTTTGACAAAGAGAATAAAGCATGAAGACCCATAGTACCTTATTTCAATATTGACTTAAAAATTTAGTAATGAAGATAATACCATAAAATGTGATACTGGTGAAAGCTGAAGTTTAAATCAATGAAGTATAATGTAGTGTTCAGAAGTAGAATCACACATGTATGAGCTATTAACTTTTAATTTGAAATTTTAATTTTGAAATTAAGGTAGATTCACAATAGTATGTATTGAAGTATTTCAAAGAAACCCTGTTCATCTTTACTCTAGTTGTCTATAATGACAACATCTTCTAAAATTATAGAACGACATCATAAATCAGACATTGATATTGGTTCAGTCAAGATATAGAACATTTCTGTCATGATATACACTCCTCATGTTGCCATTGAGCCATATCTGCCTTTCTCTATTTTCAAACATTTGTCATTTCAAAATATTACATAAATGGAATTATACAATATGTAATCATTTCAGATTAGCTTCATTTCAACCAATATATTCCTTAGGAAATTTATTTGGGATGTGTTTTAGTCAGCTGTTTTGATACTGTAACCAAAAAACTAACAAGAACAATTAGAGGAAGAAAAGTTAATTTGGGGGCTCATAGTTTCAGAAGTCTCAGTCCAAGAAGGGCATTATTCTGGGCTCAAGGTGAGGCTGAACTTAATGGCAGAAGTGTATGGTGGAGGGAAGAGGCTCAAGACATCATTTAAGAAGCAAAAAAAAAAAAAAAAAGAAAAAGTGAACTCCTCTCAACAAGGACAAACCATACCCAAAGGCATGACTTCAGGGATGCACCTCATTCAGTCACAGCCTCCTGCCCACAGTTATCACTCAGTTAACCTTTATCAGGGGACTAATTCATTTATTGGGTTAAGGCTTACATAACCCAATCAAAAATGTTACCTCTGCTAGCAGTTTCTTCCATTTTTATTGCTGAGAATTATTGCATGTATGAATGTATAGTGGATTGTTTAGTAGTTTATCTTTTAAACATTTAATTGTTTTCACCTTTTTGACATTATGAATGTTCCAAATGTTTATGTAAAAGTTTTTGCATGAACATCAGGTATATTGGTTTTACATTTTTCTGGAATAAATTCCAAAGATTAAACTTGCTGGGTCATATGACAGACGTATGTTTAGTTTCATAAACAACTGTCCAAGCTATTTCTAAATAATTTCTGTTTCAACATAATAGTTTTGTTGAATATAAGGTTTGAAAATATTTTCTTCAAGTCTGAAACTTGTCTTTTCATTTTCTTAATATGGTCTTTCACATGACAACACAAATTCATTTTGAGGAGATCCAATTTATCAACTTTTGTATTTATGCATTGTGATTTTGATGTCAAATACAAGAACTATATCTGCATTCCAAAGATTTCCCCATAGTTTTATGTTTTTTTTTTCTTTTTTAAAAAATTTAAGAAAGTATGACTTTCACAGAGAACAGTTTTTATTTCTCTGAAATTCAATTTACTAATATTTCTTTTTATTGATATGATATTGGTGTCAGGTCTAAGAATTTTTGCTTTACATTACATTTTTAAGACATTTTTAGAAGCTTTTCCTAAATACTCAATATTTTTTTATTTAATTTATGATCCATTTTGAATTAACTTTTGTACTAGGTATGAGGTTTAGGTCAAGGTCTTTTTTTATTTTTTCAGTGACTTCATTTTTTAACCACCTCGGCATCATTTGCGGAAAACAAATGTCCTTCTTGACCAACCTTTATTATTCCTCCATCCTTCTTTGTCAATGAATACTAAATTATAGTTAGATGTGAGAAACAAATTCAAGTTTTTATTACATAGTTGACTATGGATAAAAATAATATAGAATATATTTTTTAAAAAATTTTTTGAATGTTTTCACTACAATGAAGGTGGGTGTTTGAGGACACAGATGTGCTTACCTTAATTTGAACATTAAATCATGTTTACTTGTATCAAAACATTACCTAATAAAAAGGCACATTTTATGATTCAATTAAAAATTTAAAAATCAATTAAAATAGAACAAATTTATTTGCTGACTGACCTTTAATTTGGGGAATACTCTCAAATTATTTTCTTAGGAAATTTGTATAGGAATAAGTATATTCAGTAATACCATTTTCAGTAAATTTCTGCATGAAATAATATAAAATATTTTAGTTTTAGCCCAAGTATATATTTATAAGCAAAGGAGTATTGATTAAATTCATGTAATAAATGCAAGCTATTTTCAGATTCATATTAATAAGATTTAATTTGATATAAATTTAAGCAAAAATGTTTAAATTTTATTTTTAAATTATTTTAGTGCTAACATTAAAGTTCATAAAAAATAACTCTAATATGCAATCTTTTTTTAAATGTGCATAGAATACTTGATTGTTCATTTCTAAGCTTCTTATTAATACTATACATTTACATTTTGTAGGGTTATTGGATTCCTGAAAGACAAGTTCATGAACAAAACAGTTACAAATTAATCTGAGGCAATCTTGATATTAACAACTTGCATTTTTCTCTTTTTGACAGTCTCATTATTAGATGCAATTGAAGAATTCAAGCAACAAAATACAAAATCAATATCCAAAAATCAGTATCCTTGTTTTATACCAATAGCAAATTATCTGAAATAGAAAGCAAGAATATAAAAATGCTATTATAATAGCTACAACAATATAAAACAAAATACCTAGGGATAAATTTAACCAAGAGTTGAATGATTTCTATGATAAAATCTAGAAAGCACTGAAGGAAGAAGTTGAAGAAAACACATGAAAAATAAAGATATCCTCTATGCATGACTGTTAAAATGCCCATACTACCCAAAGCCATCTAAAGATTTAAAGAAATCTCATCCAAATACCAATGACATTCTTCATCAACTAGATAAAACAGTCCCAGAATTTGCATGGGACTGCAAAATATCCTGAATTTAAAAAAAAAAATCACTAACAAAAACAACAAAGAAGGGACATTACACTACCTGACTTCAAAATATACTACAAAGCTGTAGTAATCGAAATAGCATACCACTGGCATAAAAACAGACAACTAGATGGATGAAACAGAATAAAGAGCCTGAAAGTCAACCCATTCATCTGCAGACAAATGATTTTTGACCAAGCTGCTTAGAGAATGGACCATATTTTTAATGAATGGTTTTAGGAAAATTGAGTATCCACATGCAGAAGAAGGAAACTAGACACTGACCTCACAGCAGTTACAAGAATCAGCTCAAGATGGATTACAGATTTAAAGGGGAGACCTGAAAATGAACCTGCTAGCAGGAAATGCAAGGGAAACACTTTAGGACATTGGAAGAATGTTTTCAGGAATTCACAAGCACAGGAAACAAAAGGCAAAAAGTAGACAAATGGGCTTACCTCAAACTAAAAGAAATTGGGCACAGCAAAGAAAATAAACAAAGGAGAGAAGAGATCAAGTAAATGATGAGAGAAAATATTTGCAAGTTATTTACCTGACATGGAGTTAAAATCCAGAATGTATAATAAATTACAAAACTTCAACAGCAATAAATAGATGAAGAAATAAAAAACTAATTTCAAAATGGACAAAAAATTCAAATAGACATTTCCCAAGGGAAGATACACTGGTAGCTAGCAGGTACATGCAAAAATGCTCATCATCAGGGAAATGTACATTGAACCAAAATGAATTTGCTCCAGTAAGAATGGCCATTGTCACACACATATACACACACAAAGATAACAAATAGCTGGTAAAGGTGTGTAGATAATGGACTCCTTGAAAACTTGGATGGAAATGTAAATTGGGGAAGTCATTATGGAAGAAAATATGGAGATTCTTCAAATAATTAAAATTGCATCTACAATATGATTCTGCAGTCCTAGCAGTGGGGATATCTATATCCAAAGGAAATTAAATCTGTCAGTCAAAGAGACATCTATTCTCCCAAATTTATTACAGGGATATTCATAATAGACAAAAAAATGAAAACAACCTATTGCTGATTGAATAAAGAACTGATGAAAGACTTTTTTTTGAGTAACACAATGAAATACTACTCACCAAAAAAAAATCCTATCAACATTTTTATTTTTTCAAATTACAGCTCTTTGTTTCATTAGTTTTCTCTATCACTCTTCTGTTTTCAATTGTGTTGATTTTTGTTCTCTATTTGTTATTTCTTTCATTCAGCTTGCTTGGGTTTTATTTGGCTCTTTTCTTTTTCTATATTATTGAGGTAATAACCTCAATACATTTAGAGACACAAAAAGAAAGAGACAAGGAGAGACAGAGAAAGGAGTAACCAAGAGGAAGTAGTTGATGCAATGGGTGGGAGGGGCTTGATTTATTTCAAATTTGAAAATCTTGATTTTCTTTTGACTTGGTATCTTCAAATTAGTTCAAGTTATCAGCTGTGTTTTATGGGATAACTTAGAATTACACATGTAATAGATTATATATACCTTCTGAAAAACATGAGATTAGTTAAGAAGCTTCAGGCAGAGTATGAAAACTTCTCTTCATGTTCCAGTTTTATAATATAATAGATTTAAATACTTTCTCTACATATATTTATAACCATATCAGTAGGCCTTATAAGTTGTTTTTTAGCTATCAACCATAATGATGAAAACACAAAAGGAGAAGAAAAGTTTAATATATTCTCCCTGATTTTTTTTTTCCTCATGATTTTTGTTCTTACCGGATAACCCAACATTCCTTTTCATTTCTTTTCTACTTAGAGAATGTATTTTAACCATTCTCTTAAGGTAGATTTGCAAAGGACACATTTTTAGTTTCCCTTTATGTGAGAGTGTTTTGATTTCCCTTCATCCCCATAGGATATTTCACTGGATACAGAATTCTAGATTGACAGTGCTTTTCTTTCAATACCTGAAAAACACTGTGCTTCTTCCTTTTGGCCTCCATGGCTTCTGCTGAAAAACCTATTGTCATTCAAATAGCTTTTTTCCCTATAGGTAGATGTTATTTTTGCCTGGATGCTTTCAAGAGGATTTTCTTTGTTTTTAGTTTTAAAAAGTAATTACAATGTGTTTTGGTATAGATTTTTTTCCTGTTGTTATTTAAACTGCTTGTATTTTTTAAACTTTTTGAATGTGTATGTTAATATCTCTTGATGATTTTTAAGACCTTCTTAGCTGAGATATATATATATATATATATATATATATATATATATATTTTTTTTTTTTTTTTTCAGCTTCAGTTTTTTCTCCATTATTTTTGAAATTCTGATAAGATTAGATCATTTGCTTTATGTAGGTCTCTGATGCACTGTGCATTTTTTTGTCAATTTTATCTCATACTTATTGTGTAATTTTAATATCACATATTTTAGCTCATGAATTATTTCCTTTGTTCATTCATTGGATAATGTGCCTATTCACTGTGCTTTTTTTTAAATATCATAGACTTCAGTTTTTAAATCTTCAATATAGTATTATGTTTTGTTTCTCTGTTGAGACATTTTATTTCTTTGTTAAAACTTTCAACTTCATGTTTTCAATTTGTGTCAAGCATACTCATGATTGTTCATTTAAGTATTCTTATCACCACTGATTTAAAATATTGGTTGGATATTTCTGACATCTCTTTGATCTCAGAGTTGACACCTATTGATTTTTTTTTTTTTTAAGTAGCAAGAATCTTTAAGGTTCTTGGAGATTTTTCTATAAAAAGATGGATATTTTCATAGTATGATAAATGGATTTGAACCTTTACATCTTCTGTTTCAGTTGGTTCTTTCTAATTACACTCTTGCAGGAAGGGGTCTGCCACTTTCCTGCCAGGTGGCCTCAGCCATTGGTGGTTTATCCATAGAAGTCAGAGCTCATAACATGATTTCCAGTGAATCTATATTTGGAGTGGCTGAGTTGCCTCATGTTACCAAGTGATTTTCAATTCTACTTCTCTACTAGGACTCATGTCATATATTTGTGGCATGGAGAGGGAGGGTTACCTTATTACTCATACATGAGAATAAATGTTTAAACTGTTCTTACGGTCTCCTAACATTGCAGCATGAGAGATGGAGAGGTAATGATGAAAGACATGGGTCCCTATTTGGTCTTTTCTTATTCTATTGCTACCATGAATTGGGAGAGCCTCATTGTATTCTTATAAAAGTAGGTGTTTAATCTTCCCATTTAGCTTTTGCTGATGTGAATGGAAACAGCACCACTGTTGTTACATGGTATTTTCCAGGAGTAAAGTCATATATATATATATAGTGTTGCTAAGGTGGATTTATGAATTGTGTCAGGCAACACTTTCTTAGATACAACAATAAAGTATAGTGCATATAAGAAAAAAAGAACTTCATACAATTTGCTCTGCAATATCTTTATTAAGGGAATTAAAAGATAAGCTATAAATCATGATTATATATATATATTTATGTAATGATTCATCTGTTACATAAATATGCTTATGTAACAGATGACTCATTTTCTAGAATATATAAATAATTTTCAGAACTAAGAAATAAAAAATACAACCCAACAATAATAAAAAACAGCCAAATATTTTAATAGACACTGCATCTATAAAGTATTCAATAGTGAAATAAACACATAAAAGTATGCTCAAA
The DNA here is from genome assembly GCF_021218885.2 of Marmota monax. Taxonomy (NCBI): domain Eukaryota; kingdom Metazoa; phylum Chordata; class Mammalia; order Rodentia; family Sciuridae; genus Marmota; species Marmota monax. The sequence goes on from NW_026693153.1 coordinate 11,785,102, forward strand.
GGATTAGTTTTTAGAAATACATAAATTAAAGCCAGGATGACACACCCAAAACAAAACAAAACTAACAGTAGCATATGCTGACTAGAATACAGAATAATTTGACTCTTTATATATTATTAGTAGGTATATAAGATGATAGAAAACAGTTGTCAATTTCTTAAATGTTATGAATACACTTATATATGATGTAGTAATGTCAATTCTAGGTATTAAATTCCAGAGAGGTATTCATCAACCAATTTTTGTTCATTGAAAACATGCACTTGGATATTAATAACATTTAATTATAAAAGTTATTAATAATTAAAAATAAAAGAAACATAAGAACATTATGAATTTTCTTCAGTAGGTGAATAGATAGGGAGTAGCCACACATTGCCATACCATTCATTGATATAAAAGAATGAATTGATACACCCAACATGGGTAAATCTGATTCATTATGCTGAATGAAGGAAACCAGGCTCAAATTTCTCATGTTGTATGTTTCCATTCCTATAACATTTACCAAAAGACAGAAGCATAACAATGGAGAGCACACCAATGGTTTGTAGTAAAGTAAATTTGACTACAGTGTAGCAGGTTAGGACTTTTTTTGGAGGGTGTCATAGTCTTTTGTGTAATGCTCTAAAAGAATATCACAGACTGGCTAATTTATTAACAACAGAAATTTATCTAGGAAGTATAAGAATAAGGAGTTGATAGTTTTGGTGTCTGGTGAGAGCCTTGTTAATGCATTCAAGATGGCATCTTGAATATGCATTCTCTATTACAGAAGGAATATTATTCACTTGGCAGAAGAGTGAAAAAGATCAGAGAAAGAGCTCACTTACAAAGAAATTTTATTAGGGCATTAAACCAACAAATGTGCAAGGTAAGGAAACACTGAGTTTTTCCTGCAGGGTACAGTGAGACAATACAGAGAAGTCTTTCCAGGGTTGTCCCTTTCAATGACTAAGGCTGGAGCATTCCCCCAGCTTCTGTTCCTAGTATGTTGTGTTGTCTGGGATTCCCTTCACTTTCCTGCACTCCCCAGTGGTTTCTGTGTGCACTTTAGTTTTAATAACACATTGGGTGAGATTGAGGCAGTGTGTGCAGCACAAGTTTCCAGCCTAGAACATCCCAGTATAACTGCAGCTAAATAAGAAATAGACTCTCAAAACAAATCTTTTGGGATGGTGATTACATGGTTCACACCATCTTGTCTTCTGAGTTTGAGTTAGGATGTTGTGTTGGAATCTCTCTAAAAGAAAGGCAAGAAAGTAAGTCTGGGAACCACACTGGCTCTTTACATTATAAAATTTGTTTGTTGGTTGATTTGTTTAAATGAAATCTATAGATAGTTAAAACAATATTTCATTCTTAATTGAACTATTTAAAATTATATTTTATCATTTTACCCATTCTACCAACCTGGGATAAATAGATAGACTAAGTTGTCTCCTGAATTACATGACTAAAACAATAAATCTTTTTCCAGATATAAATATTTAGTGGAGTGGAAAAGGCAAGAAGTGAATCTAATTTGGTCTATGCAGAGTCAGAGTTAGTTTACATTTTAAGTGATATTTATTCTATTGTGTATCTCTTTCTGAGACTGCCAGATTTGAACTAAAATCACTGTCCCATCATTTCATTGTAAATGAATCATGACTGTACAATGAGGGACACATGATTACTTTGGCTCCACTGGAAGGGCGTAGAAATTGTCTCAGGCACTTCTAACATGTGGCTTTAGATACAGTGTGAATCTTTTCACGTCTTCTTTCTGGCAGCTCCTACCTGGGTGGTAAAAAGAACCTATGGGATGGTGGTATCATGCCATAGAAGAGACCTAGGTCCCTTATTAGACTGGCAGTGTAGAACTTTCTTACACTAAAAAAGCCTGTTTTTCTTAAGACTTCTTTTTTTTTGTTTGTTTTGTTTATTTTGGGTTGTTTTAAGACTTTTTCCATCCTCATGCACTGACATAAGTTTTATTTTCAAATCAAGATGATTGATGTTAACATTCATTTAGCATTTACCACTGCCTATTCATTTTCCATTTATTTTCTTAGTTAATCCTGAGAAATGATCATTGATAGAGTTATTATCACTTTTTTAAAGCATTTTTTTAGTTGTCAATGGACCTTTATTTTATTTATTTATACACAATTCTAAGAATTGAACCCGGTGCCTCATGTGTGCCAGGCAAATGCTCTGTCACTGAGCCCCAGCCCCAGCCCCAGCCTGAGTTATTATCATTCTTGTTTATTGATTGTGAGAATTGTGGTAAGAAACATGTCTGATATTACATTAAGCAGAAACAGCTCACATAGAATCAATGTAGATTGTCCTCATATGGGACTTTTCTCCTAACAGAGGATATTTTAAAATATTGTCTTTAAGACAACTACAAAATTTTAAAAATTGCCTCACAGCTTCTTGTTCATTTTTGCCCTAGATTGTGGCTCAGTCTGCAACCCCATTAACACCATCCTGTTTTTACAGTACTCTGTAGCTTTCCTCTCTGCTTTTTTGGATGGTGTCATCAAAAGCCCAAAGATGAATCTGAAGACTACAGTCACCTTTCTTTAAAATTTGGTTAAAATTCACCTATTTGAAACATAATAGTTAGTCCTGCAAAATTTATTTTCACCCACATAGGTAGAGTGAGAAAACAAAGCTGAGAAGTAGTTAAGAATTGAATTCGAAATAAATTTGCAAGGCTTTGAATCTAGACTACTACATACTGCCATTATTAAATGCTTAGAAGAACATGACATATGAATAGTTCTCAACATATATTAATTAAGAGTAATTTGTGTTACTGAATAATGATATATCATACACATGCAAAGAAGTTTGTTTCCAAATTCAGTATTTATGAAGCAGTTATTGGTTATCAAGCACTATGTCTAATGCCAGAGAAACAACAGCAAAGAAGAACAAAAACCTCAAGAAATAAAAGAACACAAGTCTTTGACATTGACTTTGGGGTTGATTTATTAATATCTAAAATAAATAGAAAGATAAATATCCTAGCATTCATTCAACAGTAAAGGTAACCATTAGATGAATAAGCTCTAGGGTAATAGAAAAATATGGATGAGAATCAGAATAAAAGGTGGGAATAGAGAGAAAGAATAAATAAGTAAATAAATTAATAAATAAAATGTCAAATAATATGCCTATATATCAACTGGTGATTTTGCTTATCTTTCCATAATATATGATGAGGAGTAGGATAATGACTTGATGCAATGTCTTAAGATAAATAGATTAGAAATCTATTCACAAAGAAATCCTTGTTTTCTTCCTTTCTTTCATGTGGGACATGAAACCCAGAGCCTCTTACACACTAGACAAGTACTCTAGGACTGGGTTACATCCCTTACCCTGAGATGTAGTATTTCTTATTCTAGACCTGCAAGAGAGGATAGAGACATGATTATGTTTGACATAACTACTGAAAAAACAAAAGAAATTTTCGATTTTGTGGTTAAACTTAGAAGGATTTTTATTAGCTTGATTTTGGTTGAAAACTTTAATAGAAAAGGGTCTATGAATTATAATCTTTAACTCTGATCCTGAGAAAAAGTAAACCACCGCTACAGAATGTTAAAAATATATTTTGCTAACCATGATCCAGGAAAGTGGAGAAAGAGAAAGTCAAAGAGATACAAAACACAAGAGTATTCTAAAATTATTTACAGTGTACACAATGATTACCTTTAATTGTAGCTTTGTTTCATAATGGACTAGAGAAAGTTAAAACCTGATGTTTTATTTGAATTTTTTTAGTACTTAACAAAATAAAAATTTATTCTTTATATTGATATGTATACTTAGTAATAAAATTAAATCAACAGTTCTCACTTAGGAAGGAAGGTAAAACAAAATAATACTTCTTAATATGGGAGCACAGAACTTCTAGAAGTATTCCAACTTTAAACTTGCTTATATTTGATATAACTTTTCACTAGTGATTAATTCCATTGTCTTATACCAGTTAACTTTAATGTATGTTGACATAAAATGACAACTCTCCTTAAATACCATTTTCTTTTATTCTCAAAATGTTTTATTATTTAAAATGCTGTTCTAAAATTATAGAATACAAAATTACATAAAATTGTTAAAATTTATAATTCTTTGAATATGAATATTCAATTTTCCTTATTTTAGAGACATGTTGTCCCTGTACCATATAAACTTAACTTGTAAGATCTTCTAAAATATCTTTATTAGTGGTATTTTCTTTTTCATTTTGTTACATCTACAGGGTATATAACATAGTTTACCAGTTCTTCTGAATCAAGGCATCTGCTTAAATAGACTGGTCCAAATTTCCAGAAACAATAAGTGTTTTTATGCCTACTCTTATTTATACATTATCCATCTAGTTATAATCTCTCAATAGAGATACTAATGGAGCTTAAGTAAATTCTGCTTCTTTTGTGTTCTCTGTATATAACAAGGATTGTAATAGAGAAGAAAAACATTCTTATTCGACTTTCAAGTTGTAACTAAAAATCTATCTTCATTTTTCTTAACACTTACATTTATCTAGATGTGATGAAATTCTACAAGAAATCATTCTACAGAGGTTTATAACATTGTGTTCAATGCCAGCTGTTCCCTTTAATGCTTGTGTTGTCTTGATCATTTTATTTCATGTATTTAATTTTATTAAATACAACATGTAGAATACACAATATAGCAATGGTTATAATGTCAGCACTTTTAAATATATATTTTATAATATATATTACAATAATACAATAAAGTATAGTAGGTAAATATAGTGCCTCAAAAACACTACTATTTTTTGCATGATAGGCTTAGGAAATTATTTTTACCCAATGTATAAATGCACTCTTTAAAATTTGACTCTTGCTTATTAAGGACATAATATTAATATGTACATTTTATATACTACCAACTTAACTAGATTCCCATATTTTCAAAGGGCCTCTAATGCATGCTCAAATAAAATATCAAGGTTAACTGTTTTGGCTATCTAAACCACATCCTCCTTACTGACTGCACAATATTAATCTTGACAGATGTCAGCTTCATAAAGCCTGTGAGAAGTTTGTGGCTTTCATTATGTGGATTTACAACAGTGTGCAACAGAGGCTTAAATTGTACTATAACCCATGACAACTGGCAAAAACATGTTAGAAGGACAATTTTGTCAAACATAGAAAGCTCACAGCAAGCTTATTGGAGTCAATGAAATAACTGACCATTGAAGAGCCTAGAGACAAAAGAACAAGAAAGTAAAGAATGAATGAAAAAAGACACAGACTGCTAAGCTTCCTGATGCCTGAACTGGCATTTCATGTGCCTCCAGACATAAAATTGGTTTTATCTGTATATAAGCAAAAAATTATTCAAACATGTGCAGAGTACATGAATATTGGTTAATATATTTTAGTGGAAATATACCTGAATTTCATACTCCTACATGTTTATAAATTGATTTGTTTGGCTTCAATTTCATTGTTAATCTGTCAATAAAAAAATTAAAAAGAGAGATTACATCCATATCTCCTAAATAATTCCCTTGAAGATAGACTGGGTGAATGCAAATTTTCAGTTACTTTTTGCATCTTGGAAATATAGAGAATAATGAAGATCATCATTTACATTTGAGGTTCTAAGATAAAAGTGTTACTCTACAAGGTACAGAAATGGTAGAGAATTATTATATAGAATTCATGCCTCTGACACTCAGGCATAGAAATAGGAAATTGATTTCATTTAGTCTTTCATTTCTTTGAGAGTTATTAGAAATAAATAACATTGATATTGCTTCATTCTTTTTTCCTAGTACACATTCATACACATGCACACACATAAACACACTTCTGATGTTTACTAATGTATCAAATGCTACATATTTATTCACAAAAGGCAATAACAAATTACAGAGCAAAAGGTTTGAGACACAGTTTTTATCTACTAGCATCCTACCTGTGTAGTTGAAAACAGGAATACACAAGAATACAAAAGTGATGCTACACATTGAATTGTAGGATTTTGCACCTCAATTTGTAATTGAAACTATACACAAATAAAATAATTTAAAATATTTTAATATCATATAATGTATAGGAGTTATAATGTAATCTCAAAAGAAATAGTAAAGGAGATGAAGGAGATGAGTTGTGTACATAAGTAAAGAAAATAAGGATAATTAGGGTTCTCCAAAATAAGTATAATTAGGGTTCCCCAAAGAAACAGAAATAATAGAGTCTCTCTTCTCTCTGAATGAGAATTGGCTTATGTGGAAGGTGGCAAACTCAAATTGCCAAGTGGGCCTGCTAACTGGAGCTCTAGGGTAGAAATGATTTCCCAGCTTGAGTCCAAACACAAGTCAGAAACAGAATCCCCTCTTCCTTAGAGGACCTTAATGTTTTCTTTTCTTATATTTCTTATGGATGTCAGCAGATTGGAAGAGACTTACCCACATTATTAATGGTAATCTGCTTTACTCTAAATATACTTACTTAAATTTTAATCTTATCTAAAGATCATTTAGAATAACAGACAGGTACTTAATCATGTGTCTGGGTACAGAGGCTACAAAAATATCAAAGCCTTAATTTGTTGTTGTTTTGTCTTTTAACTAGTTCATGAAAGATGTTACAAGTAAATGAAAATTGGCTTTATAGGTTTTGCATATTGGCAACTAGAAACTATTGCTTATCTAAATATGCATATATTCCTCAACTTGTTTTGTAGAGTATATACATTCATCAATATTTCACTTCCAGATATAAATAACAGAATCAAGGATACAGCACTAATTTTCACACATATACTTCAAATAAAAAGTGCAACAATTATTATGATAATTGGAATACTTCATCAAGAAATAACAAAAGCAATATACTGAAAGTTTTATTGTTATTTTTTCGAGTGGTGATATAACAGTATATGCCCTAATTATATGTTCAGGATAATCAATAATAAAAAACTCTACTCATTTTCCCAGCTTTAAAAATTTTTCCTACTGTTATTAATTATTAAGGGCATTTTTCAACCTTGCCTATATGTCAAAAATACACCGTTTAAGAACTCTGAATGGTGTATTTTGTCAAACAATTGAAAGGAAGATTACTTCAAAATTTGGAACATTTATGTCTGATGAAAATGGGGAACAGGTGTATAATGAAACACTCTGACCATAGATAACTATAATAACTGTTTTCAAATATTGCACAACAGGCACTGTTATCTCCAAGCAAAGAGAAAAACTATCAGATGGCTCCGTAACCTCATCTTTCTTCTGAAACACAGTTTTTGAAATACAGTTAAGTCCATACAGAGCAGGAAATTACACTGAGTTGAGACCACTGAAATCAATGTTTATATTATTAAAACAGTGACTTTTATGAAAAAAATAACTATAAAAAGTAGTATAATGAAAGAGCTCTAGATGTATGAATAGAATTCATCCTGACTGCCTAGATACATATTAAGATGAACAAATATAAAAGGAAATTATGTAAGATAGGGAGAGAAAGAGAGAGAGAGAGAGAGAGAGAGAGAGAGAGAGAGAGAGAGAGAGAGAGAGAGAGAGAGAGAGAGAGCGCATGAGAGCAAGACCAGAGAAAGCAGAGCTATTGTGGATCTCTGTGGGCTTTCGGCAGTCTCTTGACGTTCAAATTCCAAGAAATCCAAGTAAGAGACTTCATTTTACATGCCTGGCATGAAGTAAGTTCCCAGAAAGATGACACATAAGAATACTTGTTTAGTACTAAAGGAAAAGTCATCCTACAACTTCCCAATCACATATCAAAAGAAACTCAAAACAATTGAGCTCATTTGTAAGTTTATTTTGCCTGCTAGTAAAACCATCATTTCTTTTAAACCAATAAAATACAAACCACTAAGAAAACTAACAAATGCAAAATCAGAAAACTAAAAATTGTTGGATTTAACATGAGGTAAAGGAAAAGCTAGTCCAAAGACATAGACAAAGAAATGATAAGCATGACAGATTGTTAACGGATTTTAAAGCAAATTTTACGACTCCATTTAAAGTTCAATGGAAAAGGGAGTTAAATGAAAGAAAAAAATTGGATGTGGCTTCAATAAAAAAGAAAAGAAAATGTACTTAAAAACTACCAGTTTAAGTACTGGGCCAGGCACAGTAGGCTGGGCAAGGTGGAGCAGGTCTATAATCCCAGCAGCTTGGGAGGCTGAGTCAGGAGGATCTGGAGTTCAAAGCCAGCCTCAGAAACAGCGAGGCGCTTAGCAACTTAGTGAGACCTTGTCTCTAAATAAAAAATACAAAATAGGGCTGGTGATGTGGCTCAGTGGTTGAGTGCTCCTGAGTTCAATACCTAGTACCAAAACAAACAGACAAACAAACAAACAAAACTACCAGTGGGCTAAAAACATTTTCATATAAAGCTAAAACTCTAAACTTCATTTAAAAGATTAACTTCAAATGAGTCACTGCAAGCAGAAATGAAAATACTAGAAGATTAAATCAAATCACTAAAATTAATAATAATAGAGAATATTAAAAACAATGAGAGAAAAGTACACACTGCATACATGGTAGCTAAAAAAAAAAAAGAAAAATCACCATCTTCTCAACAAACAAAATGAGGAGAAAAACAATTGTAACTCAAGAACTAAAAGGTGTGTGAGGGACATAAATATTCCATTTCTTTTCCTCTTGTCAGAACCACTTTTTATTGGTATTTATGGTATCTCCAGAGATCCTGTGCAAGATGGAACCAATGTAGTAGTATAGGTGAAATTAAATAGTTATATTAAATTGTGACACCTACAGAACTATTAAAATGTGTTGATAACCAAAGCAAATCCTTGCAGAGAACTTTTCTTGTCATAGCAGCCTGGCCTGATTTCCTTACTTCCACTCTGAATTTTGCAAAAGAATTCATACAAATTACTTATCACAAATGTTCATGAGACAGATTAAATATAAAATAAAAAGGAATTATGCTAGCAAAAGTGTCTCTGGAAGGCATTATTGCTCTATTAGTTGGACAGGGTGGAGAAAAACACAAGGTGGGAAGTAAATTGTTCTAAAGAGGAAATTAAATAATGGATTTGTGAACAAGATTAAAAAGCATCTGAAAGGTTCTGGATTTTAGAATCTCTGAAAGTTCTAAAGTTTGGGTAGGTAAAGTCAAAATTTTAGATTTGTAAATTTTCAAGAACTGTGAGCAAGTTTAACAAAATATATTAAAATCATAATTTTTTAAAACAGTTTATTGCCCATTTTTTTATCTGTGAAGGATATTAATATTTGAGATTCTTTGTACTACTTAAATTTTCTAATCCAGGACACTTAAATTCCTGCTTTCTAAGTGAAGCCAAAAATTCTTTGTGCATGAGAAGAAAGGCAGTTTAAAAAGCATCATTTTTAAATAAAACTCTCTGAAAAATTAGGATGTTTTATTTGGAAGAAAAAAATGGCAGCACAATTCATACAGTACTTATGAATTTGTAAACATTAAGTGGCACGCAGCAAACACCATTTCAATAATTACTGTGCATGATATTTGTATACCATGGTGTTCAGTAAAGCAAAATAGCATAGAAAAAAAAAAACCTTTACTCACCTATCACTTCCTGATAAAGATCTTAAGAATCTTTTGAACTAATTAAATTTTGTTACTTTGTAAATTTACTCTTTATATTCTATTTTAAAAGTCTCCACACAGTTTATCCTAAAAGATAAACATGTTTTTATTCTATCATAATTTAATTTATCCCCTTATATTGATAAGGCATGTAAGTTTTACTGATAATATGTAGTAATACAGGTGAAATTAAATAGCTAGAATTGTGACACCTGCAGGACTATTAAAATGTGTTGATAACCAAAGAAAATACTCAGTAAATTTTATAATATGTGTGTGCACATTAAACCCTAATAGGATGTATAAAATGAACAAAATATTGGGCTAGGGTTGTGGCTCAGTAGTAGAGTGCTTGCCTAGCACATGTGAGACCCTGGGTTTGATCCTCAGCACCACATAAAAATGAATAAATAAAGTAAAGGTATTGTGTCCATCTACAACTAAATAAATAAATAAATAAATATTTTTAAAAATACACAAAATATTAACTCCTTTAAGATACTTGACTAATCACATTTCTGAAGGGACCACTGCAAAACTTCCATACTTAGAAAATTCAATATACATGCTCTCCTTCAGACCTTTAACATCAATAGAAGCATTGTAACAAGTAGATGAAAGATGAGACTGAAAATATTTTCTGAAAGTAAGAAAAGGTGACAGGATCATAATGACTGCAACATTAATTCCATATAGTACATATTGTTCCTTTGTTATGTTCTTAAAAATTTACTTTTATCAAATACAATTTTTTTCTATTGTCAAATATTGGCTTCCATCAAATACAGTAAGTTACAGAATTATATAGCATAATTATTTTTTTTTGTATTTTTGCCAAGTGTGGTACAAAGAAAAAATACATTTAATAATGAAACTCTTATTAAACAGGTGGCCATTTGGCATCATGCAGACAAACCATCTGGCTGATAGACTAAAATTTCATTTTTCATAGATCATAGTATAGAAATGTGGCAAACTCCTATCATTAAAAGAAATGACTGGGTTATTATGTTTTAAAATACAATGGTATGTTTTAAAATATAATTATGCATAACATGTATTTTGTGATTCTACATAAAATATAGATTTCTAAATAAATTGTATATATTTAATCCATATTTACCAGGTTTTAATGAGATTTTACTTTAATGAGATTGTCACTTAGAAGTTATGGATTCCTTGAAAAACAGACATCTTCTATTTCCTTTACTCACCTCTGCTCATGTTCAATTCTTCTTCTCTATCTTGGGATGGATTCCTAGGCACTGCTGACCATCCTTACTCCTAAATAAAGTTTCAATCATTGACTACCACTCTCCTTCAGTAGAGAATTTGTTCTTATTTAGCACAACCTAAAATGTTATCATGTCTCAAAAATAAATATGCCTCTATGTTCTAAGAAAACGTTTATTTCTAAGCTTAATATGTGTAAATATAAAATACAATATTTTATATTTATATAAAAATAATACATTTAGACATTTTAGACAGATAGAATATCTATAAATTTAGAGAATTTAATACTAAACAGCAGAGAGAACATAAGCCAGCAGTAATACCTTTGAGAAATAATGACCTTAACTGTGGAAAACATACATCCAAATAGGTCTTAACTTGATTGTGTATTATGAGCAATCATTGTTACATGCGCACACACACACACACACACACATTTGAAATAAATTAGGCTCATGTGGTAAATATTGTTTCTGGCTATTCTTTTTTACTTGAAATTTTAAGATTATTGGACAGTAGTTTTTTTCTGCATCATATATTCTCCACTATTAAAGGAAACATGTAAGGTATTATTTTTAGGTAAAGACCAGTCAGAAATATTTCTGAATATAGTATTTATTCTATTATAGTTATATGGAAGGTAAAGTTTAAATGCCAGAGTAAAATGAACCTTCTGTTTAATACTTGTTTCAATATAGAAAACACTTTCTTCTCTCTCTTAAGTATCTGCATATTTTACATATGCAACATTCTTCTCCAGTTAAGTATATGTTTCTTCATATGAGAAATGGCCTTATGTCTTATTCATCTTCATATTACCTAGTTAGACTTACAATAGTTGGCACAGCTTTCTTTTATCTTCCTTTTTTTTTTTTTTTTTTTTTTTGATACAGTGTTTCACTAAGTCCTTAGGGCCTCACTAATTTGCTAAGACTGGCCTCGAAATTGCAATCCTTGTGCTTCAGTCTCCCGAGTCAATGGCATTACAGGCATGGACCACCACACATAGCTGACACAGTTCTCATTAAAGTACCACTCTAGTCTGGTTTTCCTTTAGTTGTCTTATATCCATGTTTAATAACTCAGTTTATGTGTATATTTGAGAAATCAAATGCATTTGGTTTCTTTTATTTTTCAAATGTAATCCAAGATTACCTCCTTTTGGCATCAAACCTGTCTAAATTTGTTGGGAGCTTGAATTCAGCTGTCTGTTTATACTATTGTTTTACTGTGTCTGTCTCCAAGCATGAGCTATTTGCTCTGTTTACTAATTATTACTGACTAAAAGTCAAAAGTTCACAGTAATTCCAAAGAAATTCTGTCATTTGCAAAAAAATGGATGAAACTGGTGTTTTGTCAGCTTTTTTCACTGCTGGGACTAAAGGACCCAAGGAATACAATTGTAGAGGAGGAAAAGTTTATTTCAGGTTGAATGATTTCAGAAATCTCAGTCCATAGGCAGCCAGCCCCATTCCTCAGGGCTCAAGGTGAAGCAGAACATCATGATGGAAGAGTGTGGCAGAGGGAAGCAGCTAACATGATCAGGAAGCAGGGAGAGACACTTCACTCACCAGATACAGATATATACCCTAAAGCCACACCACAAATACCGACCTCCTGCAGCCACACCCCACCTGCCTACAGTTACTGCTCAGTTAATCCTATAAGGGATTAATTCACTGATTTGTTTAACGCTCTCACAACCTTATCATTTCCCCTCTGAAACTTTTTGCATTGCTTCATATATGAGCTTTTGGAGGACAGCTCAAATACAAACCATAACAACTGGAGAAAATTATGTTAAGTGAAATAAACCAGACGCAGAATAATAAGTACTGAATATTCTCTCTCATAAATGGAATTTAAAATGGAATAAGTGAACCTGATTGTAGAATACTAGTTGGTAGAATTTTGGAAGATGATGAGGAGGGTGGATAAAGGAAGAATGGATTTGACAAGTTTATACCAGGTACATGTTTTGAAATATCATACTGAGCCCCATTAATATATACAAGTAATCCAGGTTCATCAAAAGTTTAAAAAATCAAAAAGATAGCACCATTTTTCATAAATGTATATAACAAATATTCAATAAACAAAAGCCTTTATATTTTATTCATTTGATGGACAATATTTAAATTTGATTATAAAATTTTTCAAAGCATGCATTCAAAAATTTTCTTCTATGCAATGCTTTTTAAAATTTACCTTGCTTAATAATAGATCATCTAAGTGCTTTTCCTTAAGAAATTTCTCATTGAGTGTTTTTAAAAATGTACTGTGTTTACTAGATTCATCATAATAAAATCAGGTGGTTTTTTCATTTGCTTGTTTTGTTTTGTTTTTTACAAAGAAGAATCTGTGAGTGGATGGATAGTAGCAGAATATGAAAGAGAAAAATGATGCACTCAATAAAATGAAGTAAAGCAGAGTAGTAAGTCAAACAAATCATTTTATGCAAAAGGACCTAATTCAAAGGAGAAGATAACTTTAATACATTCTGCAGATATCAACACCAGCAAACAAATGACAGAAGCATAGATAATAATGTGTTTTAAAATATGTGTGCACTACAAATTCACACTATTATTTGGAATATATATATATATATATATATATATATATATATATATATATATAATATATATATATATATATATATATATATATACAGAGAGAGAGAATGAGAAAAGAATATGTTATTTATGTATTTATTACAAGTCAAGTAGTATTCTAGTAAGCATGTTACATATTTTAATTCTTATTATTAGCCGCTTGTTAGTTTCCCAAATTATATGTAATAGTGAACCTGAGAAAATTTAGTTTTTCTTAAAACTAAGAAATTTAATTTGAAGAGAATATACATACCCACTTTCATCATGTTATAATTTTTTTTCTGTTCTATGTCTTAAATTGAAAATACTAAGATGAATTGACATACTTTATTTTCACTTATAACCAGTAGCTTTTAAAATTTAAACATATTGTCATATCTATACATGCATACTTGCATAGATGAGGATTCATGTTGTCATAGTGAGATGTATAAACAAAAATAATTTTTAAAAAATTTAGTACTTTAAAAAAGAAAGACAACATTTTTACAAAAAGATTTTCTTTGCTACTGCTGCTGTTGCTGAAGCAGATATTCTTATTCTGGATTAACAGTAGTATGTATGCAATGAAAATAAATCCTGATTCCATTGTGTTTTGAACAAATGATCTTTAAAATCCCCACCCCCCTCATCCCACTCTGAATTTTTCTTGTTTGGTAAAAACATGCAAGTATCTCTTTGCTAGAAATGATAATGTCTTGCTAATATTCTCCAAAAAATGATATGCTTTGCAAAGCACATTTATTTTATGTTTTGAAATTAGAATATATATTTTTTTGGAAAATAAATTACTTATTTATACTGTAACAGAACTGTTTCAGTCCCAATGCAATTTAAGTCAGCAACATATTGAACTGTAATTAAAGATTTATGATTCCATTAAAAGGTAATGTTGTAGTTAATGACTAATAATAAAGCACTTCATAAAAGTTCAGTGTTATACATGATGCAGAATACAAATGACAAGTTCTTCCAAATATTTACTGGGTTTGTGATTCTGTAACAAATATTAACACTTGAATTTTTAATAATATAAAAGATTGACTTTTAGATTTTATTAAGGGCTTATGATTATCTTTCTCTGCATATATTTACAGATTATATTATAATATATATTTGTGTAGATAAATTGGTAACCTTTGAAGAATGTTGAAATGATCTACTTCTTTTCAGTGTATTGAAATTCTTGCAAGGATGATGAATTTCTCATCAAGAAGATATACTATATTGGTGTTCTAATGTCTCAGTTCTGATTATGTGAAAATTAGAGAACTTATTCAATTATAACATATTTAAAAGTCAGAATCAGGTTGAATAAAAAAAATTGACGAAATATATACAGTGAAAACCAAGAGTCTTTGACCCATATAAATGGTCTAATGGAAGGTTTAGATTCAAAATGTGTGATGCTTGAGCAGTTAAATGAAAAAATAAGTTTAAAATAAAAAGACATTATGAAAGGAGAGAACTTAGAATTTCCAACTATGAAAAATAAATTATTAATCTTGGAAATAAAATAACATATACTATCTTTGAAATAGAAGCACAATAAATATTATAAACAAGATAATATACAAACAAGGAAAACTTTAGCTACATGTGAGATACTATTGAAGTTGTTGCAAATGCACAAAAATGTTAATATTGGCATAATGTTAAGAGCAATGTTATAAGACATAGAAATAACTAGATATTTTAAACCAATTTTAGAAGAAAATTTAAGACTTGTCAGAACAGTAATATTTGAAGATTAAATCAATGTAATTTTTTAATAATTGGAGAAAAATGATTTATAATGACTTATATATGGCACTATTAAATAAAGTTTAAATAAAATATATCTGTACTTAGGTCCATGTCTTCATTCATTTTTGGTTGCTTTAATAAAATTAGAGACTGAGTAATTGTTACTGTCGGGTTATCAAGTGTCCCCCAAAAGCTCCTATTAATGCAGGAATGTTCAGAGATGAAATGATTAGTTACCGGATAAACTGACTGGGTGGTAACCGTATGCAGGTGGGCTATGACTGAAAGAGGTGCGTCACTGAGGGCATGCTGTGAAAGGGCTGTTCTTCCTGTGGTCCCTTCCACTCTCTCCATGCTAGGTGATCCCACCATGAGATGAACTGTTTTCCTCTGCTGAGACTTCCCTCATGATGTGCTTGCTGCCTCACCTTGGATTCAGGACAATGTAGTTGGCCATCTATGGTCTGAATCCTCTGGAACCATGATCCCCAATTTGTTCTGGTCAGGTGTTTGGGTCATAGTGATGATAAATCTAACTAAAACAAAATTTATAAAGAGAAGAAAAGTAATATTTCTGGAATACAAGCTAACATTCCTGGAAGCCGGTTAGTCCGAGAGCACAGTGTTGGCACGTGTTCAGCATCTGATTAGGGTTTTATTGCTGCATCATATTGTGCGTGTATCATATGGCAAGACAGAACACATGTGCTAGCTGGCATCTATTTCTCTCTCTTCTTTTACTACCACTTGTGCCAGTGTAGGTATCCCTATGATATCATCTTAATTAGTTTCTAAATGTCCCTCCTCCAAATACCAGTAACATTAATTTGTGCATTAATTTTCTCACTTATAAACTTTTTATAAGAAATATTCAATAAACAACAGGTCATTATATGAAAATTTCAGAAAAAAAATGAATTAAATGATTTTCTTAAGTTATTAATAAGGAAAAGGAAGAATATTTACAAAAGAAATAAAATTAACTTTTCACTAAATGGACAAATCAGATTTTATTTTACCTAGGCATGAACACGTAAAGAAGCACTAAAAGCAAACTAAACAAAACAACTAAAATGCTAATATATTAACTAAAGTCTAATTTAAAATTGAGTGAAAATTATGGCTTTATTGTGGGCTATACAATGATTGAGATAGTTGTTTGCAAAGCATCACTAAATAAAAATAAATAGAATAAAACCAATATTTAGAATGTTCTACTGCAAAAGTAAAATAAAAATACTGAATTAGAAACTAGTTATACTACTAATTTAAGAAGGGAAGTAGAATTATGGATATGAAGAATTTCAAGGGCTATGTAGCTTTTTTATTGTCATTTCAGAAATTTCTGAAAGTAGGATATAACACAAAAGGCAATTTGTAACAAAAACAGAAAGCTTATGCACTGTGGCACAACTTCAAGTAAGAATAGTTTATTAAAAGGAGGTAAAGTTAAATAACAGTTTGGCAAGTACAACTGTGGTAGAAACCAGTTCTTCAAATTAAGTTGTGATTTAAAACCAATTATTGCTGGTTTGGAACAGAGGTTGTATATTTGATTGGTGGCAGAAGCTTCCGCTTTCCAACATGGTTTGACATTAATAAGAGGCCGTAAGTTGGTGTATCTGAGCAATCCCAAAGACAGATCATTTGCATAAATTAACTTCCACAATGAAACAGGCTGCTTTAAGAGAACTTTTTTGCACTGTGAATATACTATAACCAGCTGTTTGCTTTGGTGTAGTAGGAAAAAAGGCTAAGGAAATGCCCTCAAAAGACACTTGTTTTAATCATCACAACATGATCCTGGTTGTTCCTCCCAACAAAAGCTGGACCAGAAAATAATTATGTCATTCAAATACAAGTAAATTGTAAAATATCCAACAAAATATCAAGCATATGGTCTACAAGATAGAAGGAGAAAGAGAGGGTAGGATGGATAGATGGTAACACTAAGCAGAACCCCAGATTTTGCTATTATGTTTTTAAAAAATATATACTTAATCAATTTATATTTTTCACTTTTGTGAATTTAGAGTATAACATGGACATACAACATTCCAAGAAAATATGTCAAAATTAGAGAAATTAGCAAATTATGCACAGGCTGAAATGTGCATAAAATTTCTTCACATGAACAGTGGACTCTAAAAAGAACTATAGCAATGCCTACAGAGTTGTCAAGGAAAGAATTTATGAACCAATAATTTTATGATCATGTAAATATCCTTCCATGTAACAAATCAGTACTGTCAAGCATTTACAAGCTCAAAGGAACCCTTTCTAGCAAATCCTTCTTGAAGAAACTATTAGAAGATGAATTTCAATCTAATACAAATGGACATCATTATCCAAAGTACATATATCAAGACTTGAATCGGGTCTTGTATATAAAATGTATATAAGTTGATTTTATATACAATCAGAGATATGAAAAGTTGTGGTATATATGTGTAATAAGATTGTAATGAAAAAAAAACAAGTACAAGTATAAAGGCATCAATTGGCAGGAACATACTCTATATACAAAGATATGAAAAATTGTGCTCTGTATGTGTAATAAGAATTGTAATTAATGCATTCCGCTGCAGTGTATTTATTTATGTTTTTTTTTAATTTTTTTGACATATCATCTTTCATACATTTGATTCAAGTGGGTTATGAACTCCCATTTTTACCCCAAATACAGATTGCAGAATCACATCGGTTACACATCTATGTTTTTACATAATGCCATAATAGTGACTGTTGTATTCTGCTACATTTTCTATCCCCTACTATCCCCCCTCCCCTCCCCTCCCATCTTCTGTCTCTACCCCATCTGCTGTAATTCAATTCGCTCCCTTGTTTTTTTCCCCTTTCCCCTCACAACCTCTTATATGTAATTTTGTGTAACATTGAGGGTCTCCTTCCATTTCCATGCAATTTCCCTTCTCTCTCCCTTTCCCTCCCATCACTTGTCTCTGTTTAATGTTAATCTTTTCCTCATGCTCTTCCTCCCTGCTCTGTTCTTAGTTGCTCTCTTTATATCAAAGAAGACATTTGGCATTTGATTTTTAGGGATTGGCTAGCTTCACTTAGCATAATCTGCTCTAATGCCATCCATTTCCCTGCAAATTCCATGATTTTGCCATTTTTAGTGCTGCGTAATACTCCATTGTGTATAAATGCCACTTTTTAAAATCCATTCATCTATTGAAGGGCATCTAGGTTGGTTCCACAGTCTAGCTATTGTGAATTGTGCTGCTATGAACATTGATGTGGCAGTATCCCTATAGTATGCTCTTTTAAGGTGACCCCCTTTTTTTAGTCAGTTTTGTGTCACTGTGACCAAAAGACTTGACAAGAACAACTTGAGGAGGAAAAGTTTATTTTGGTTCACAGTTTCAGAGGTTCAATCCATGTTCAGCCAACTTTTAGTTTTATCAATGTTTTCAATGTTTTTTTTTTGTTGTTGTTGTTGTTTCAATTTCATTGATTTCCACTCTGATTTTAATTATTTCTTGTCTTCTATTACATTTGCTGTTGTTTTGCTCTTCCTTTTCTAGGGTTTTGAGATGAACTGTGAGCTCATTAATTTGTTGTTTTTTTCTTTTTTTGAGGAATGAACTCCAGGCAATGAATTTCCCTCTTAAAACTGCTTTCTTTTTGTCCCATAGATTCTGATACGTTGTGTCTGTATTGACATTTATCTCTAAGAAATTTTTGATTTCCTCCTTTATGTCTTCTGTAACCCATTGATCATTCAGTAACATATTGTTCATTTTCCAGGTGATGCAGGATTTTTCCTTCCTTCTTTTATCATTGATTTCCAGTTTCATTCCATTATGATCAGATAAGATGCATGGTATTATCTCCACACCTTTATATTTACTAAGAGTTGCCCTATGGCATAATATATGGTCTATCTTTGAGAAGGATCCATGTGCTGCTGAGACGAACGTGTATCCACTTGATGATGGTTGATATACTCTATATATGTCAGTTAAGTCTAGGTTATTGATTGTGTTATTGAGTTCTATAGTTTCTTTATTCAGCTTTTGTCTGGAGGATCTGTCCAATGGAGAGAGTGGTGTGTTGAAGTCCCCCATAATTATTGTGTTGTGGTCTATTTGACTCTTGAACTTGAGGAGAGTTTGTTTTATGAACATTGCAGCACCATTGTTTGGTGCATACATATTGATAATTGTTATGTCTTGTTGGTAAATGGTTCCTTTTAACAGTATATAGTGTCCTTCTTTATCCCTTTTGATTAACTTAGGTTTGAAGTTGATTTTATTCGATATGAGTATGGCCACTCCTGCTTGCTTCCGAGGGCCATGTGAGTGGTATGATTTTTCCCAACCTTTCACCTTCAGGCTGTGTATGTCTTTTCCTATCATATGAGTCTCCTGAAGGCAGCATATTGTTGGATCTGTTTTTTTGATCCAGGTTACTAGCCTATGTCTCTTGATTGGTGAATTTAAGTCATTAACATTTAGGGTTACTATTGATATATGGTTTGTACTTCCAGTCATGATTATTTATTTATTTTAATTTGGCTAGTTTTTTCTCTTTGGTTATTTTTCTCCCCCTTTACTGAGATACCTCCCACTGTTAGTTTTGGTTGCTGTTTTTCAATTCCTCTTCTTGTAGTGTTTTGCTCAAAATGCCTTGCAGTGCTGGTTTTCTGGCTGAGAATTCTTTTAACTTTTGTTTATTGTGAAATATTTTAATTTCATTGTCAATTCTGAAGCTTAATTTTGCTGGATACAGTATTCTTGGTTGGAATCCAATTTTTTAGCGTTTGAAATATGTTGTTCCAGGGTCTTCTCATTTTCAACGTCTGTGATGAAAAATCAGCCGTTAACCTAATTGGTTTACCCCTGAATGTAATCTGCCTCCTTTCTCTCGTAGCATTTAATATTCTCTCCTTGTTCTGTATGTTGGATATCTTCATAATTATGTGTCTTGGTATTGGTCTATTACGGTTTTGTATGTTTGGGATCCTGTAGGCTTCCAGGATTTGGCAATCCATTCCATCTTTCATATCTGGGAAGTTTTCTAAGATTATTTCATTCAACAGAATGTTCATTCCTTTGGTTTGAACTTCTATACCTTCTTCTATACCAATGACTCTCAAGTTTGGTATTTTTATGACATCCCATATCTCTTGGTTACATTGCTTGTGTTTTTTTAACATCCTTTCTGCGTTGACTATATTCTTTTTGAGTTGATAAACTTTGTCTTCATTATCTGATGTTTGATCTAGTCTATTTGTAATATTCTCATTTGAGTTTTTAATTTGGTTTATGGTTTCCTGCATTTCTAGGATTACTGTTTGATTTTTTTTTAAATCTCTATCTCCTCGTAGAGTTCATTCTTTGCAATTTGAATTTGCTTATGTAATTTGTTTTCAAAGTATTCTTTCATTGTTTCGACTTGCTGTCTAATGACTTCTCTAAGATTCCATTCCATCTGAGTCAAGTATGCCTTGAGTTCTTTCTCTGTCCATTTTTCTGATGCCTCTACATTCTCCTGTAGATCTAAGTTGTTCTGCATTTTTTGTAATCCTTTTTTCCCTTGTTTTTTCATGTTGTTCACATTATTTTCCAACTCTGTTTAACTGCTGTGTTTCTGGTTTTCTCCTATAAATTTGTTTTGGTTTTGTATATCTCTGTGGTCTCTCCTTTGTGGTGGGAGACTATGCCTAGAAATGTTGGGCTTTATTGTACTTTAAAGCTGATTCATTCAATTCATAAAAGGCTTCCAGATTCTGTATGCATATAGTGATTTGTTGTTTGGTCTTAGGACTTTATGTTTAGGTTAGGTGCTATGATGGTATGAGGGTTAGTATGTTTTGGCTACTTTGGAAGTTTGCTCTACTGAAGGGGGATATTAACGGGCGATTGGATCAGGGTGTTTGGTAATAGCTAGGTATTTAGGAGCCCTATAGACAGCCTCGAAACATTCACCTATTTGCATTTAGACAATTACACGTAATGGAAGATGTAATGCTTGGGATGAAAATTGGGGGGTAGGGGAAGGAAGGTGCTCTTAAAAAGAAAGAGGGAGAGAGAGATAGGTAGAATAGAGGAGAATGGAAATAACAATAAAACTTGAAAATAAAGAAAGAAGGAAAAGAGGAGGAAAAAAGCTAATAAAATAGAAATTTAAAAAAAAATAAAGTCTTAGAGATCCATTTTCTTCTCTTCCAGTAGGTGGAGCTGTGCCCTCCGAGCCGAGATTCTGCCCTCTATGTGCCGACAGCAATCCCTGTAAAGCGGCTCCTGGGAGTCTCTCAATCCTGTTAGTCCAGAGCCATTTCACTTCTCCGGCCCCTCCCCTCTTCCTCCTGCCAGCCAGCCAGGCCCTGCTCACTGGAGGCGTTCCCCAAGGATCTGGTTACTCTTGCAGCCCCACTGTGTGCCCTATTTCCCAAACAACTGAGCACTCTCTCTGTCATTCATTTAAGCCCCAGTGCTGTGGAGCGGTGATCTGGGAACGGACAGTTTAATTTTTCCTGACCCCTTTGGTGGGCACACCCTCAGAAACTGGCAGCTAAGACCTTGGGTGTCGCCGCTGGTGGTAAGAGGAGTTGGGGATCAAGAATCCCCTCTGCTTCCCTCGGCCCCTACAGTCACGTCCACTCCGGTGACGGTAGGAGGAGTTGAGGTTCGGGAGTCCCCTCTGCTTCCCTCCGCCCCTACAGTCACACCCACAGAGAGATTTTTGAGGTTTCCCGGCTGTATGTATCTGGTGGGGGTGGGAGTCACACATCTGCTAAAGCGGATTCCGCTGGGAAGGAATCCCATCAGCCGAACTCTGGTGACGTCACCTCTCTGCTATGGCGGGCCCCAGGCTCCTTGCTGGAGTGTCCTAAGGGAGGGGTGGGACTGGCCTGTCTCTGGTCTGACCCAGTCTCGGTTTCGGTTTGGGGTTCGCTATTTCATGAAGTCTTGGTTAAAGACCTCTTCATAGGGTCCCTGCGCCTAAGCCGCCTGCTAAGCAGCCTCGGAGGCTAGTAGCTGCACAGCAGCGGCGAGTGGCGGGTCTGGACCTCTACGCCACGTGGCGGAGATTCACTCCTCTGGGGCAAACTGTCACCTCCAATAATCCTACAAATTCAATGGCAGGTCTCACTTCAGTAGAATTTTGCTAGAAGTTTCTCAGCAGGTAGAATCTAAGCGTATTAATACGGTCTCTCTGACCCCGTTATTGAGGAGGTACTGAAAGCGCTGCCTCCCCGCCCGCCACCATGTTGGGTCCCCTCCGCTGCAGTGTATTTAAAAAAATAAAATCAATAAAACTAAAAAAATGGAGGAATGACAGTAAAGACATTGGCAGCAGCATTGAATAAATTCCATTGCATATTATGCTGGCCAGAATACTAGTATGATACCCATGACTCGTTGCCCTCATCCTTTAATTGTGAGCAAGCCTAAAACATGCTTCTAACCCAGAATGTGACAAAATTTGGGGGATATTACTCCTCTGATTCTGTTCTATTTCACAAAATGTGAAGGAAGTTTGAGTGAGTAATTAAGCAATGTAATCAGCTAGCTTTAAGTTAATCATTGGAAAATCTTCAGTGAGGCTTAAATCAATCAGGTTAACTTTGTATAAGAGATCTTGAGTGCCAGAACAGAAATCAGACTTTATTTCTGTCCTTGAAGAAGTAAGTCAGCTCATCCAGGTGAAATGAAATGAATTCTATCAACAATTGTGTGGAGGGAGGAGAAGACTCCAAGTCTAACATCAAACTCCAGTCCCAGCTTATGCCTATGTTGCAGCCACATAAAACCCTGAGCATAGGAATCAGCTAAGCCACACTGGATCTTTTGACTCACAGAAATGGTCAGATATGACTTAAACTGTTAAATGTGTGGGTGAAAAATAATCGATCAGCATAAGACAAAAAAAAAAATGTAGTGACTAGGATTACATAAAAGAGCTACTCATTAAAATCTAACAATACAAAGAAAATATAAATACAATTTTAAAAATAATTTTAGAGAGAGTATGAATATGCTGATAAATCTTCTTCTTCATTACCAAGAAGGAAATTTTCATTGAACTGATAAATTGAGCAACGGAAGTATGAGCATATTTGAAATTATAAAAGTATATACCAAGAAATATAATAAAATTATATAAGACCAAATGATTAAATAGGATTAGGAGACTATAGTAACTATATTCTTGTATGTATTAGGGAATCAATATCTATTGCTCAAAGAAATAGAAAATTATGCATATCATGTAGAGCATGTAAAAAAATACCATAATGTGAAATATTTTAAGGCATTAAAATGCATAAACAGTAAATATTATGACAAGTTTAAGACAACATACATATCATATTAATAAATGTGATGGGCTAATATCTGTTAAAAAATAGGTAGCCCACTTTAACACATTATGAAAGACATATCAAATTGACAATAAAATTATACAAAAACATACTAGGAAACTGTCAAAGACAGGCAGGGATGTTGATATTTATAAGATAAAGATGAATTAAAGGAAAAGATTATTGCATAAGTCAAAGAAAAAACATTTCAATAGTAAATGTATAAAAGTACAGAATTGCCAATCTAAATGGGTCTTCTTATCTATAATAAAAGACAACAAAGAATGTTATACTGAATTTAATTACTTGTTAAGTAAAAATTCTTAACTTTATCATTTCTAGTCTAAAAAAGAAATATTTCAAACAAACATTTAAAATATTAAAAAATAATAATAATAAAGGTAGGCTAGAAATATAATGACCAAGGAATTTATTCAAAAATCAAAGAAAATGAAATTTGCAATACATTTTTAAATGAAAATAAAGTTATACTTAAAATGAAATAGAACACTAATTATTGTTTTATTCTAAATTGACAATTTTAATAGAACTTATCATTTTATTGTAAATTAAAATTTATAATTATATATTTATGTGATTTATAAATACAATGTGAAAAAACTAAACCAAGGTAAGTAATTACCTGTCACCTCAATTATTTATCTTTGTGAGCTCAGATCATTTCAAATTTGCTGTCTTAGCAATTTTAATAATAAATTAAATACTAGAGCATAAGACTCTAATATTAACTCCATTCACCATGCAATAAATTTTAAAAATATTTTGCTAACCTGAGGTTTTATATCCATTGACTATAATCTCCCCATTCTCCTGAACTCCCAACATTTATTCTACTCTTCCCTCTATAAATTTCATTGTTTTTGAATCCATATATAAGTGAGATCATATGGTAACTATATGTGCCTAGTGTATTTCAGTTAGCATCATATTTTCCAATTCCATCTATGCTGTAGAAAATGATAGACTTTATTTTTTAAGTATTCTATTGTGGATATGACACATTTTCTTTAGTCATTTATGTCCTGATGGATACTTTAGTTGATTAAATGGCCTGGCTGTTTTGAATAATACTGCAGACACTTCTTTGTCAAACTGACTTCAAAATTTTGGGGTAAACAGCTAGAAGTTAGAGTGCTGGGTCATAGGGTAATTCTATTTTTAGTATTTTGAAGAACCTCCATTATAGTTTTCCATAAAACTGTACCACTGTTCCCACCAATTTGTACAAGGATGCCCTTCCCTCTACATCCTCTCCTGTACTTATTTTCTTTTTTCTTTCTGTTAATGATAATTATGACGGGTATAGGATGATATATTAATTTACATTTCTCTAATGAATAGTGCTGTTAAATATGTGTTTTATATCTTTTGACCATTGTAAACATTTTTGTAGAGAAATGTTTATTCTGGCCTCTTTCTCTTTGTGTGTGTGTGTGGGGGGGTTGTAGGTGGTGGTACCAGGGATTGAACTCAGGGGCACTCAACCAATGAGCCACATCCCCAGCACTATTTTGTATTTTACTTAGAGACAGGGTCTCACTTAGTTGCTTATCATCCACCTCGCTTTTGCTGAGGCTGTCTTTGAATTCTCAATCCTCCTGTCTCTGAACTTTCAATCCTCCTGTCTTAGCCTCCCCAGCCATAACAAGTGTGCATCACTGTGCCCCGCCTCTTATATATTTTAAATACTAACTCCTTATTGGATACACCACTTGCAAATGTTCTCTCCCAATCGATTGGTTGACAATTCACACTGTTGCTTCCTTGCTGTACAAAAGATTTTTAATTTAATGTTTTCGCATTTGTCTCATTTTGCTTTCTTTGCCTGCAATTTTTTGGTCAAATCCAAAAGTCATTGTCTACACCAATGCTGTGTAGTTTATACCTTATGTTTTCTTCTGGAAGTTTTAGAATTTCTGGTCTGATGTTTAACTCTTTAATCAATCTTGACTTAATTTTTGTATATGATATGAGACAAAAGTCAGTTTACATTCTTCTGCATCTGCAATCCAGTTTTCTGACCACCACTTATTGAAGAGACCACCATTTGTCCATTGTGTATCATAGTACTTTTGTAAAAAGTCAGTTAATCATGTATACATGGGCTCATTTCTGACATATCTATTCTGTAACATTTGTTAATGTGTCAATTTTTTATGTCAGTAACATGTTATTTAAATTACTGTATTTTGTAGGGTAATTTAATATCAAATACTGAGGTAGGTTACGCTTTATTCCTTTTGTTGTGATAGCCATGGCTATCTGTGGTTGAAATAGAACCTCAAAAAGTAAAAACATATCATGTAAAAACATAGGTTGCAATGTTTATTTTCTACGAATAAATATTTAGATTTTTCCCAGTACAAATTGAATCAATTTAAAACCTGTTTTGAGAATGCAGAAAAATCATTGGATAATCAGATTCCTCTCTAAGCAAAGGCTCCATATGCCAAAATTTTTAAAAACTTGAAGAAAATATTGTAATTTCCTTATGTACAGTGTTTGCTAAAAGAGAAAAGTAATTTAAAGGTAAGTAAAAAAATTAAAAATAACAAAAATTGATGGCAACCTGCCCAGGAATAGCACAAGTACTGACAATGGAAAAACATTAAAGTGCTGAAGTAAGTCTTTTTTTTTTAAAGAGAGAGTGAGAGAGAGAGAGAGAGAGAGAGAGAGAGAGAGAATTTTTAATATTTATTTTCTAGTTTTCAGCAGACACAACATCTTTGTATGTGGTGCTGAGGATCGAACCCGGGCCGCATGCAAGCCAGGTGAGTGCGCTACCGCTTGAGCCACATCACCAGCCCCTGAAATAAGTCTTTTGTATAAAAATGAAGCAACTTTTTCTTTAAATTGTGTCTATTCACAATAATCCAGAAAACTAAACAAAATGTTACCAGATTAAGTCCAACCAACATAGTTCTCTGATTGAGTGGAAAACTGAGAATAGTAATCTATCATACTTGTTTCTGAAATAAAGTGCATACTTTATACATCAAAACATATCTATACTTCAATAAATATCCCTTAGTATTTTATGTCTCTCCCTCTACCCGTCTTGAATTTTGGTCAGACACTTCAATATATAAATTATAAATATTTTTCAAAAGATGAGTAGACATAATAATTTGGGGTTTGATAATCATATAAAATGTTAATCAGTTCAAAATAATTTTCTTCCATAAATTTCAAATAATTATTTAGATTATGTGCTGTTATAACAATAGACAATGCCAGAAACTCTGAGGTGTGGTAGATATAATATTTGTATAAGTAAATTGATTTCCTGTGCAATAGATCAGATATATTGCATAGGAAAATAGTCTGGATTTTTCTAGATTTATATGCCCAATTTCAAATATTTTTGAATGTAACGTAGAGTTTATACATGATGTCTTTGATGTTCCCCAAAATTCAGAGTTGCCTGATGTGAGTACACAGGAATTCTGTGTTGGCACCTTGCCGATGCCATGTAAATGTCTTCATAAAGTATCCCATTAAGATTTCAAATGTTTCTATAGCTATAGTCATTATTTGTTATCCTTTAGAGAAATGGGATTTAAAATTATGTCAGAGCAGCTGTTCAAAGAAGCCGCTTTAGTAGTGAGGGTTATTACTGATGGTCTCAGCATGATGATTACATTACCATGTGCTAGAATATGATTTTGAAAAATGAGAAATACTCTATTTAGGCAGAGAGGAATGACTTACTGTTTGTTGTTGAATAACTCCATTCTGCCACATGTTATGTTGGAATAGATACAAAATCTTTTAATGATTACTGAAATCTAGGTAAAAAGCCTCATTAAAGCAAACAGTAGGAGATTCGAGGTTTGATAGATATTTATCAACCACTAATAGAATCCTTTCCTTTGAAAAATAAAAAGAGTGTCAAGCACATAAATCCTCAAACAGTAATTATCAAAGATATTTTATTATCATTGTTAATCAAATCTTGTAAATTGTATCTGTTTTAAAATGGAGGAAAGAAAGTGTGCCATTTACCCTATCCAAAACTTGTATTGAATTTGTGTCAAAATTTTATTTTGATTATTCAAATTTTATTTTAAATACACCGAGAAGGTTCAGAAAAAAACTGCTCTATGTATAAATTATTTTGAATTATAAATTTGCACTTTTAATGAAAATAATGATCTCAATGAAATTAAATTTTATATATATATATATATATATATATATATATATATATATTCATAATGCTGCTATATACTTTTATATATAAGTTCCAATAACATGATTAAGAAGATAACTTTACTTAATATATTATCAATATACATAAATGTACTGTTGCAGACTAATTTTCCAGTACACCACATTAATCCATAGTTTCCTTCCAATTAGTAAGTAATAATTTTTTGCTTTATCCAAAAGAAGATATAAAGTTTTCTAAAACCTTATATTACTTTTGATTAAAAATAATATGCTGTTGGATTTATGGTCATTCTGATTCCTCACCTTAAAATGTTATTATATTTTACTTCTTATATTAAAGAAGGTAAAAGAAAATAATCTCTATTTTACACCAGAAATATTCATTTTTTTTCAATGTATTCATTAATTCTAGATCCAAAAGTTCATCTAGGAGCCTATAGTGAAATATACTCACTACAGTTATTTTGAGCCAAAAGGTGATTATTACAGGGAACAAGTTACTTACTTACAAGTTTTTTTTTTCCTTAGAAAAACAGAAAAAGTTGAGCTTAGTGAATGATTTGTAAATACTAAGGCCAAGGTACTGTATTTTGCACTAGAATGTAAGAAGTAGCTGTGGCCTACTGCTGACATTATAACCATGCCACAGCTTCAAAGAAGTCAAAGGGTAAAGGACGGAATATAGTCAATGCAAACTCAAGTCAGCTAAATGTTGCTATGAGCATTAAAGCTGCAAATCTCTGTTTCGTCTATCTTCCAACACTCTTTGAATACATCTCACTGTAAAGACTGAAATCATACCCAGAATCTAAATGATATAAGATTCTGGCAAATGTGTTCTAGTTCCTGTTATTCAGGAAGAGCATAGAAGGGATAAAGTGTCACCAATAAATAAATAAATAAATAAATGAAGAAATAACAATAAAAGGAGTGATTATTTCTCTCAAATTAGAATGGCTTCAGAAAAGCAACTCAGAAACATAAATTTTGTGCTTTTTCTTAAGGATTAATAAGTAATTTACTATTAAGAATGAACACTTGGAGAAGTTATTGGTAGACAACCAAACAAATACTCAAGAGTTATAGAAACATGAAAGAGTTTAGAGCAGAACGAGTGCAAGTTGCATGGTAGGAACAAGAAAAGGATCAGTAGTACTTGATACTGAAAAATCCTGTGCAAGTTTACTATGAATATTTTCACAAATTGCAAATTAATTTTTAACTTTATGGTGATTTATGCCACTGAAGAGTGTGTAATGATCCACTTGGTACTTTAAAGGAGGAAAGGAGGTGTATAAAAACTGGGACACCAAGAAAAAAAAAGCTAACATTTTTTTAGATAAATCTTTAAATTTGCTTTAATTATTTACACATGACAATAGAATACATTTATGCACTTTGATATATAATACATAGATGGGATATAATTTCTCATTTTTTTCTGAGTTAAATACTGTTTATAGATATTATGACAATTTTTCCATGGACACAAATATTTTTGTATATTAATTCATTCATTAAGTTAGTTTTTAGAATTCCCTCTGTTTAGAAATTGAGATTCTTTATGTTCAATTTTATGCCAGTTATCATCAATCTTTTTATTGAATCAAAAAATATAAACACAGTTGGAAATGTCCTTGTGTACTTTCTCCTTTAAAGAACATAATTGTTTCAATCAGCTTCTCATTGCTCTGACAAAAAGTCCTGACTAGAACAACCACTAGGTAGAGGTTTACTTTGATTCATGGTTTCAGTCCACTGATGGCCAGCCCCATAATTCTGTGCCTAAAGTGAAATGAACAACACGGAGAAGGGCATGGTGGAAAAAAGAAACTCAAGACACCACAGTAAGGAACAGAGAGAGCTCTGCTTACGAGGAATAAAATATACACTTAGGGGCCACATCTCCAGTACCTACCTTCACTAAATATATTCTACCTAATTAAGGTTATGGTCCAGTTAATCCATATCAGTGGATTAATCCACTGATTAAGTTGTACTTCTCACAAACTAATCATTTCACCTAAAAAATTCTTTATTTTCTCACAGATGAGCTTTTGGGAGACATATCATACATTAATCATAATGGCAGAAAATGTTTACTTTGGCTCATGGTTTCAGAGGTTCAGTCCATAGCCAGCCAATTTCAATGCTTTGGACCTGAGGTGATACAGATCATCATAGCTGAATGGCATGGTGGAGGAAAACAGATCTATTCATGACAACCAGGAAGCAAAGAGAGAAATAGCTCCACTCACCAACAACAAAATAAAAAAGGCAAAGACATGCCCCAATGACCTACTTTCTTTAGATACACCCTACCAGCCGACAGTTACTGCCCAGCAAATTAGTCTTTTCAAACGATTAATCCATCAAATGTTTTAACCAACTGTATGTAATAGCACTCAAAATACAATCATGGCAGCATTCTGCATTGAGCTTTCTTTTTGAAAGAAAATAAAGTGACGAAGAGGGAAAGATGAAAAGACAAACAGAAATGCAAGTTAAGAACACTGCATTATTTGATAAAATTTCCATGCTATTTTCATCTCCCACTTTAATCTTTTAATATTCTATCATGTGTTCAATAGAAATGAATTGACACAGGTTGGAGAAATATAAAATAGGTCATTCAATCTAGTGGTGATTTTTTTTTTATCATTGTGCATCACCTTTCTCATCTGAGAAGAAAAAGACAACTACTGTCATTTCCTCTCCTGAGATGACATTAATCTTCCAGACAAAATATACATGACTTATGTATTACATGACTCAAGAGAGATCAGAAGGTTATATTATAAGCAGTATAAAATTATTACAATATTTTAAAAAGAAAAGATAACAAATTGACATTGGGAGTATAAGGAATGAGGTAGGTCAGAAAAGCATATGTGAAAATTCCAAGACAAGAAGAAAATCAGAAGTAAGAAGTTACAAAAAGAGGACAAGAATTGTGGAAACATTCAGGCTCTACTGCATTAAAAGTAAAGAACATAATTTAATGTTTTCCTCAGTACAGCAATATGCTCATTTTTAGGTAAATTTTATGAAATTAGTTATTTGGCAACATATAACAAATACCCATCTAAGAAATTTAGTTGGGTAAGCTGCACACTTTCTAATCTCCAGGGTAGTGTGATTGCTGATTATATTAGCCAGGGTTCTCTAGAGGAACAGAACTAACAAAATATGTATGCATATTATTGTTAAAGGTTATTTATTAGATTGGATTATACAGTAAAACACTGGTTAGTGTCTAATGGCCATCGGCATACCAGAAGCTGGAGGAACTAGTTTCTGATCAGTCCAAAAAGATGAAATCTCAGATCAATAGGGACAAATGATGCAGCCCTATTTCAAGACTGAAGGCCTAGAAGGTTCCTAAGGATCACTGCTGAAAGTTTATGTTGGAAGACAAATGAAGTTGGAGTCTAAAGTTCTCTGGCCATGGCAGTAGCAGTGAACACACCCAGTGAAGAACTGAACTCATATCCAATATGCCTTCCTCCTTTTTCCACTTGTTGTTCCTTTTGGTCCCCAGACCACCCATATTAAGGCTGTAACTGACCCCCTCAGTTTTCTGTCCTACATGTCAATCATCTCTAGAAATACCCTCACTGACATACCAAGAAGTCTCTTATTCTTGGGCATTTCCTAAGTATGTCGAAATCTAATCAAGTTGACAACCCAGATTAATTGTCACATTGATGATTTTGACAAGATCAGAACTTCTTTAACTCTGCAACTAAATTTATTTTGAATATATCATTATGATTTTATCAAGTTTTGATCAGGATTATGGGCTTGAATATTAGCTCACTGAGAATAGACATTTGAGGATGGCTTAAGGGATTATAAATTGTGATTGAACTCATAAACTCAGATACTAAGCTAAAGTGTCATTCTCCTCATAAATTTGTATGATATTTTAGGTACTACATTAATTATTAGGGAAACATATAAAGAAAGGATGCAAGAACATTGCTTAATGGTCAAGGAAATTCAAATATAATAATAAATTGATAAAATCATAGAAGGAAATCAATGAAGGAATTATCAGTGACTATGAGAGGGAAAAATAGGTTTTTGGGTTAGTAAATAGGTTTTGGGGTTAATACAATGATTTGTATTGCTAACTACTTGTTATCTAGGATTGAAGGAAAATAAGAAAATTGAGGCACTAGGTAAGAGTGTTTGAAAGGTGTTAGTCATGGTTTTCATTGCTGTGACCAAAACACATAACAATAAAAACTCAGGGGAAGAAAGGTTTATTTTGTCTCATAATATAAAAGGTCTCAGACTATGTTTGGCTTACTTCACTGCAGTAGGCCCAAGGTGAGGCAGAACATCATGAGGAAGAGCATGGCACAGGGAAGCCACTTCCCTCTTGGCAGAAAGGAAGAAGAGAGAGAAAAGACAAAGGGAACACAGGGAAGATGTAGCCTCCCTGTGAAAGCCTCTAATAACCCACCTCCTATTGCCTCAAGCCGCGCCCCTTGCCTACAGTTAACAGTTCATTCAAACTAGGATGGACTGATTAAGTCACATCTCTCATAATACAATCATTTTACCTCCAAACATTCCCACATTAACACAGGAACTTTGAAGGATATTTTATATTCAAACCACAAATAGTATGTGAACCTGCTATTCATTGCTGTGAATAAAATAACTTAACATGACAAACTTATCAGAGAAAAAGATTATTTTTAATCTCATGGTTTCAGAGGTTTCAATTCACAGCTGGCTAGTTCAAGCTTTAGGCCTGAGGTGAGGCAGGACATCATGGTAGAAGGGTGTGGTGGTAAAGAAAAAGAAAACTGCTCAGCAGTCAGGAAGGAGTGCGGGAAGGGAGGGAGGGAGGGAGGGGGAGAGAGAGAGAGAGAGAGAGAGAGAGAGAGAGAGAGAGAGAGAGAGAGAGAGAGAGAGAGAGGCTCAGGATAAGATGTTATTCCCATGGGCATACTTCCAATGATCCATTTCTTTAATGAGTTCTCACCTCCTATAGCTCCCAGTAATGCCTTGTAATTCACAGATGAGGTCAAAGCCCTCATGATATCAGATCCCTTCCTGAAAGCCCACTTCTGTGCATTGCTGCATTGAGGACCAATCCTTTAGCATATGAGTCTCAGAGTGCACTGTGTAGTCAAACCATAACAGAAGGGGAAAACGTTGATATATTTTGAGAAGAATGGATAATTTCATAGTGACTATAAGTGAAAGGAAGACAAGATTCTTTTCCTGTTGAGAATTAGGAAAAGAGATCTAATTGGAGAACATAAACTATAAGATATACCATTTCCTTTCACTTATATGACCTTATTAAATGGCTGATGAATATGGAAACAATTGCCATAATTAGAAGATTATCAGGAAACTATAATCATATGTATTATTTCTTCGAATTCAGGATAACAGTCTGTTTTCCTTTATATACAAACTATAATAATTCATTTATCTATAAACTATAGCATTTTTCTCAATGATTTTTAAATTGCATGGTTATGATAAGTTTAGAATGGTAGGTGGTAAGACCATTAGCTGTGTTTTTGTTATATACATATAACTCATTTGTTTTTTATAATATGTAATTCAACCCCTGTGTGAGCTCTAGAAATGAAAAATAACACATTTTAACACTGTTGAAGTTGAAATATATTCATAGAATGGTTATATTTATGGCCATTTTGAAATAAAATGAATATTAAAAACTTATTAACAGAAGCATGAGTAGAAATTTCACTTGATGTTTATTTTCTGAGAGGAAAAAGAAGCAATCCATGGCAAATAAATTCTAATAAATAGAAATTTCATTCCCCAGACAGATTTCTCTTATAAATCATGATAATTCTATTTAATATTCCAGAAACACGTTTGAATAAGAGTCTCCATGCTATTGGATTATAAAAATATATTTCCCACAATCTCATTGCTTTGGCTCTTTATCAACAATGCCCAAATCTCATTTTCTTCTCTATGATAGGAGTGAAATTCTGACTCTAAAAGCTTCTCTGATTGGTAGTGATGGAATGTATTGTCCACTTCTGGAAAATATGGCATAAGGACAAATTTTATTTGTATACAGGTTTTGTTTCTTGGTTAGAAAAAAAAAAAAAAGCAAAAGAGGAGTAAAACAAGTCTTAACATAAGTTCACCTGCTTCATGCCTTACTCTGAATACCCTAGAACAACATGCAAAAATGGAAAGATATGTTGAGTGTATACTTAATGTTACATTAGAAATTGACAAACTCTTTTCCAAAGCAAGTGCACTATTTTATATTCTGATTAGCACCGCATGAGAAGTATGGTGTTCATCATGCTATTAAATGTTTGATAGTTTCAAAATATACTATTTTTGCTATCCCATTGGGCATTTGGAAGGACTTTTAATTGTTTTATTTTATATTTACATTAAAAAGTTATTTATAACAATGTTTCATGTGCCAATTAGCATAACAACCTTTTATGTACCAATTAGCTATCTGTGTCTTCAAATGTTTTGTTCAGCTTTTAATTTAGTTGTTTGATTTGTTACTAAACTATAGATGTTATTTTTAAAATTTTGCTAGGAACATTAACATGAAAATCTTTTTTTTAAATATGTTTTCTTGTAGATGGACACTTTACCTTTATTCTATTTTTGTTTAATTTTATGTGGTGCTAAGGATTGAACCCAGTGCCTCATATGTGTGAGGCAAGTGCTCTGCCACTTAGCCACAATTCCAGTGCATGAAAATCTTTTTGTGAAAATATATTTTAATTGTTCTTAAATACCTAAATTTGGAATTGCTAGTTATTGGTTAGATGTACATTTGTATTAATAAGAAACTGAGCTATTTTCCAAAGTGGTGTTCAAGATAAATTTCAATCGGTTGCTCATATTTCTGTATTCTTTTCCAGCATAGGCACTGACAGCCTGTGTTACAGAATTATTTTCTATATGACAGTTGTCTTGAGGACATAAAAATACTATCTCTCTTTATATTATTTTCTATTCAATGCAAAAATTATGTCTTCCTTGGGTGAAGACAACAGATGGACTTAATGTTTACAACAGTATAGAATCCCCTAAATTTGCAGTTTTTCACTTCTGATGATGCAACTCACTGGGCCCAGTCTTCTCTACTACTTTGTGCTTCTTTCATGGAACTTGAGCCCCGGGGAAGCTGCTTCAAGCCTGACAGCTTATGTTACTTGCTGGACCATGAATAATAAAATCATTTATATGACCCAGATTCTTTGTGGTTTCTATTAGCATCCAGGAAACAGTAAATGATTGATTAATCCATAAGCTTACAATTACGGTAAAATTTTAGACTGTTCATAATTCTTGGCAAGGGACTACACTCCCACCAATGTTTGACAGTACTGATTACTCCATGTTTCTCTCCAAATTAAATGTTTTACAATCCTGATGATAGTTATACTAAAGAATTCTATATCCAAAATTCTTTTTCATTAAGACCTTGAGTTTTGTATTCCATTTTCTTCTGGTTTAATTGATCCTGACAAGAAAACCAGTCACTTTATCATTGTTATCCTGTATGTAATCGGACTTTGAGATTTATTCCTTTAGTTTAAAACAATTCAAACTTTAAGTGCCATATGGTTTATGTGTTTTTATTGTTTGGGATTTATTAATATTTTTATAATTTTAGCAAATTTGGAATTTTTTTATATTACCTATATAAGTTTTCAGTCACCCAAATTTCTCCAGAACTCTAATTGCATATATATTTGTCCTCTGTATATTGTCCCATAGGTCACCCACTGAGGCTGTAGTAATTTTTCTTTTGCAGTCATTTTTATTTTTGTATCTTTATGTGGATAGTTTCTGTCTATATATTCTTAAGTTCAATAATCTTTTTGCTAGTGAATTCAATAATATTTTCTCCTAACTTTTAGATTTTTAAATACTATTATTTTCTGCTTAAGAATTTTCTTTTGTACTTTTTTATGTTTTCTGTTTTTCTCCACATGTCCAGGTTTTCCTTTAAATATTTAAGCATGTTTATAATATGAACTAATAGGCCCTTTTAATCTTGTCTAAAATCTATCATATGTGTCATTTTTGAGTCTGTGTCTAGTGACTGATTCTTCTTCTCATTGTCAGTCACATTTTCCAGTTTCTGGAAAATCCAGTGAATGGATTTTCTTTTTGTTAACTTAAAGATGGTTAATGTTGTTTCATCAGGCATGTGTGTCTTTTATAAGCAATACTGATCTTGTTAAGCTTGCCTCTAAGTTTTGTGTGTGTCTAAAATCATACTGAGATTATTCTAGGATTTTGCAAACACTATTAATAAGATATACCCTGTGTCAATGAGGACTATTTCAATTCTGTGTGAACTCTGGGAAACACATATCTTATCACTTTCCTGACACTGTTTCTCTGGGTTCATTTCACTCAACTATATTCATGAACACCTTCTTATTCAAAAAACATTCAAAGACAG
This sequence comes from Marmota monax, assembly GCF_021218885.2. NCBI lineage: Eukaryota > Metazoa > Chordata > Mammalia > Rodentia > Sciuridae > Marmota > Marmota monax. The sequence goes on from NW_026693153.1 coordinate 11,821,294, forward strand.
CCTTGTGCAGATTTAATAGAGTTTTTTCTCTATAGTACACCCTCTTCTGTATTCTTCTACTCCTGTCCACAATTTCTAACCACCAGACTTGGAATTCTAATTTCAGACTATGAAAGTCAGCAAGACTACTCTGCTTTGAGTGGGTTTCTTACTTGTTTTATATTTTGTCCAATTACCTAGTAGTTTATGACAAAAGGAAAATTCTATTACTACTTACTTCAATAGAATTGAACCAAGAGTGTCTAATACTTGTATGTAAGTAAAATTCAAAATAACAAACAGAAGAAAAAAATGCAATGAAAAATGCACACAAAACTATGATTTGGATATTTTAAAATATTAATCCATCTCACACAGCTAGCTATAAGTAGAAGTAACTCTAAAGTTCAAACATGAATTTTATTTATGCAATTATATTTACAAATTTTTGATTTGACTAAATGCATTCATGACAGTTTTACCTTTTATACCAATATCATTTATAAATTATAATGACTTTTTTTCTGTATCCTGAAATATAAAGAATAAAACCCTTCCAAAAGGTGTATTCCAAATATTACATGAAAAAAGTAGAAGATAAAGATATAACTCACAATTGTCACTTTTAAAAGAATTAAATGGTAAACTTGCTTAATTTTAAAACAACAACAACAAAAATACTTTGCAAAATGACAGTAGAGCGTAAGAATATTTGAAAAGCTAATTCTGTTTAGTATGCAAATAATATAAAACATGAGTTTATGTGATAGGAAATGAGAGTATGTAGAATATCAACAATGACAACACAAAACTTTCTATGTATAATATTATAAAATAAATCTATAATTTATGCCAGAAAATAAAAAATATTTCTATTTATTCTTAAAATTTTTGAATATTTGTTTTGAAGTAACTCATGCCAGCCAATAATAATCTATATAAAAGTAAGAACTGTATCTTTAGTGTTTTTATTGCCAGAATACAGCTTAATATGCATCAAATTACTGAACAATTAATAAATAGATAAATAAATGAGTAGTATAGGGCCAATAGAATGTTGGAATATTATCCATGTGAATGTTAGAAATAACTGTGAGAAATATAGGTTGAAACAATCTAAATAGAGGCAATATTTCATAATCCAGTTTTTATTAAATTAACTCAGGTACATTGCATAAATCTTTGAAATCAGCAAGTTGCTTGGACATAGGGATAAGCAATGCACTTGCACTAAACACTTCCAATATAACCTCAAAACCAGCACATACACAGACAGTTTCTGAGAGACAGACAGTTCTGACAGTTGTGAAACTGCTGGCACAGAAAGAAGGACAAGATAAAATATCCTCAAATGTGTGAACCTACTCAGAAAAGTATATATTCTTATTCCCTATTAGTACTATTCTGCTGAAATTTGATAATCTTTTTGTAACCAATCCAGGAATTTACCATTAGTTAATTTCCAATGGACCCTGGAAAAGGATCACATGAAATGTCACACATCCAAATACAAACTTTCTCAAGCTATACAGATGCTCCCTTGCATTATCTAAAAAGGGAAAGTTGAAAAAGGCGAATGTGCAAATATCTTCCCTGCAGGTAAAAAGATTAATAATCAGGATTGTGTTTTTCCCTAGACGTGTTCCCTTAAAAAGCCATACAGAAATACTTTTAAGAAATCCAGGTTTTCTAGAAGACATTTTTAAAAAGCATATTTTGTAATCTAAGACCTGCTTCCCAATTGTAAAAAGACTTTTGACTTTCTTATACACTACATTCTTGGTTTAAAAATAATTAAATACTAACATTGTTAAATGCACATTTTCATTTTCCAGAAACATAGAAACTTGGTGTTTGTGATAGTTATTCCTCTTTATGGAGAGTCATAAGAACCTGGACACCTAGCATAATTGGACCACCTTCAGGATTCCTTCCACTGATTGAGTGCCTAGGTGAGAGTTGAAGGCATTCATTGTGAATTTGTAATGACCACGGTTAATCCATTATCTTCATAAAAGTCTGCAGATTTAAGGCTCTTTAGGAGTAATACAGCTTGTATTTTCAAAGGCTGTAATCACAAAATTTAACATAAATAAAAATACAAGTAAAGGATGGCCAACTATAAACTGATGTTCCCTCCATCAGGTATCTGAGTCTCTCCACAAATGCACATTGCATTTTGCATTTCTTTCATAAAGCATTAGTCATACTGAAGCAATTTCCTAAATTCCTTGGTCTTGGCTGCTTGTTCTAATATGGATGTCACTTTGAGTGCAACTGTACTCTAAATCTTGACATCATAGATGCCATTAGAAACTAGAAACCAGATATTTCTGTATATTGGGAGTCATAAAGCTGAAAGGATATTTCAGGTGGGCAATTGATTTTTACCTTTCTCTTCAGTATTACATTTTGTTCTATAATTAACCCTGCAAGACTCAGAGCTCAGAGACATATTTAAGCATTATTTCAGTGGTACTTTGGTGGCTTAGAACAGCAAATTACGTGATATTCCTAAAAAAAAGATAAAGAAAGATACAGAATATAAACTCCTGGGAACCAGAGGACTATGAAGCATAATGTCTTCTCTTTTTCTGTTTTAATCCTTGCCTGAAACTCACAAATGATTACACTGAAATTTTGTATCTTGATATTTAGGCAAGTTTTAATAAGCAGCGTTCATTTTTTCTCTGGAATTTATTTTTTAAACTAAGTTTTTTTAGATTACCTCAGACTTTGAATTGATAGCTTTTATTTTACTCTTCTTCAGTCAAAATGTGACAAATGTATTCCATGAATTCTTTTATGATTTCTTTTACAAAACAATCCATTCTTTTAGAAAACATCCATTTCTTTTACAAAACAATGCTAAACATCGGTCATTATATTTAGAAAACACTACTTACCCCCAGTATTCTATTGGCCCAACAAATTACCACCTCTTTAAAAGAAATATTTGGTGGGATAAATTTTAGTGGTGCTTGTAGCCATTTTAGTAACAAGGGAAATATTGCTACCAGACTTTCATTATTAACCTATCCTGTGACCTTTTCCTAGAAGATGGGGAATTTTTTTCCCATTGGCAATTTTTTTTTCTTCAGCATTAAAATATATTTTTAAAGGTATATGAAAATGAAAATGTTTCTTCCCTAATGTATCTCCAAAGTACCTGAAACAACTGCTAGACATTTAGCAATAATAAGAAAAAATGAGAGTATGTTTTGAATAATTATTTTCAATTAAAATTAAAATCAAATGCATTAATGTATACAGTGAAATTCAATGATTTGGTTAGATATATTTATATAAAATGGAGGCAAATAAGCAATTTCATTGATAGAAAAAGCAATTACATAGATTAGATAATTTATTGAAAATTATAAAATTAAGAATTAAAAATTTATTTAGGCTTTTATATTGCAGAATTTCCATTCACAAGAAATATGTGGTTATAACATTTGAATGGAAGATACAAATTAAGTATTTGTAATTCCATGTACCTTAGTGTAATTTCTTTTAAAAATATTACTAAAGCCATGTGCTAAGCAACTCAGTGAGACTCTGTCTCTAAATAAAATATTTAAAAGGGGGAGGGCTGGGAACTTAGAAATGAGGGACTTAAAAAATTTTCACATCTCTAGACATTTTATTTTTAAGCAATAATTATTTTTATTAACCATCTTTGGAATGTTTTCTACAAAAATAAACTAGTGGAAAAGATGCCTATCTTTGAAAAATCTATATTTTCTCATTAAAAAAAACCAGCATTATCCTAACTACAGATTTTTAAACTAAACATACACTAGAAAATAAAACTATTTGCTTAGTAAACAAATCTCATATTTGTCAAAGAGACAATTTTGTCAAATACAGAGACTCTAAAAGAGGTAATTTCAAACTCTCTTGACTCTTGATAAGCATTTGTGATTTTATAAATATTTTCAAATAGATATCTTTGTTTGATAATGATAATAGCTATTAGAAATGACTAACAGTTCAAATAATTTCTCAAAATAATATTCAAACTTACGGTAAAATGGAAACATAATCCCTTTGTTAATCCTATGTTCATGGAATTATTTTCCTTTACACAATCAAAGCTGAGAAGTTCTCAGATTAAATGAAAATTTGGTCAGAATTGCCAATTCACAAATTGAAACTGACAAGTTCTTGGGAGAGGAATGCTGTAGATGGAATCCTACAACTTATAACCTCCTACTTGGTTGCTTCAAGGATTACTTGAAGTATATGCAGAGACAGAAATAAAAATGCAAACACTGGATATGTCATGTACACTTAAGTTAGTATGCTTTAGAAGGAAAAACAATTTTGATTCCATTTTCAAAAGGGTAGGAAAAAGAACAAAGTAGAAAGATGTTGCCATTTAAATATTTTTGGAGTAATTTACATTTTAATAGAATGATGATATTAAAAGATGCATACAGAAGTGTTTTGTCATTCAAATTTCATAATTACAGGCATATTTTAAGTGAAACGATAATTAAATATTTTCAGTTCCAACATTTTAAAAATGTCGTTATTCCTTTAGAGTCATTTCAAAGTGATGTATACATCTATCTTAAAATACTCCACTGACTGTCAGTTGAATCCTGACTAGCCCATGATGCTGGTTTAGGGTGAACTCCCAACTCTTCCACATACAAGGTAGCCGCTTGTCTTCTATTCTTTGCCCTCTTTGCTGAGTTTTTGACGCTAATGACTTAACTACATCTGAAATCTGTTACGATGTCAGTAATTTTCACTTCAAATTCTTTATTTTTAAAAATATTTTATTAAGTTCTCAAAAATTGTTTGCATATAGAAAACTTTTCATGAAATGATGTCACTACAAATCTGTTCAAATTGCAGTAATGTCCTCTTGTTTTCTTTAGAGCTTTCTTGGCAGTTACCATCATTATATTCAGACCATTTTTATTAAAATACATTTTTTTTCCTTTTTTGTGGTTGGTTCTCTTGTCACATTTGTGGAGTGTGAAATAATTTCCAATGTTCTGATCAAATGATATCTTCTAGGTTTATTTTTGGAAGAGCTCTTCTGAAGAAGTAAATGCTTTTCCTTTCCTTTGTGAAAACAACAAAGGATCATCGATTACACCATCTTCTAGTCATGTTGTATGAATACTTGCAAACCCATTTGTTTACATAAAATATGGCTCTTCATTAAAACTCAGACACTATTTATTAACTTATTTTTGAAATATAAAAAAAATACTTGGTTAATTGATACTTTAGGAAATTTCGTAAATTGATAAGATTTCTTATTATAAACAATTTAATGTTAGAATAGAATTTTAAAAATAGAATCTCACCAATATAAAGATAGCTTGGGATAATGCAAAAAATAGTAAGTAATAACAACAACAACAACAACAAAAAACTGAACTGAAACCAAGTCACTGTAGCAATTAGGAAAGGCAAGGGGAACAGTGAAATGGGCTTTGTATTTTCCACATCATGTAAACTTGAATTATGTTCACCATATTAGAGGACAAAAAGACAAAGCCTAGTTCAGTAGAGGCCTCAGAGATATTGATATTTTGAGAATAAGTTTAAGTAGTAGGTACAAAATATTTAGCAACATTTTTGTCCTTTATATTATACCTAATTATCTTATAAATTCTTTTGCATATATGCTGTTTCACAATTCACAGCTTAAAACAGTTGAAATACAATATGAATGACAAATATTCTAAGATTGTCTTTTTGTTGGTATACCGTGCAACTTTTAATAAATCATAAATCAAAATATTTGGTGTCTTCCATAAATAAAATTTTTGTTATCAGACCAATATTATTATATCCATGACGCAAATGAAAATCAAAATTAGTCCCTGATCCTTGTACCTGATTTAAAGCAATCAGGTATAATATCAGTTTCTACTTCTGCTTCTTTTCATCATTTTTAGTCCTGTTCCCTTCATCAGCACTTATATTTTAATCTCAGCTCTCCTGATATGTAGGTAGGCAAACACACTTTTTAATTTATGATTTTTCCATAAACTCAAAATAATACAAAGTAATAATAAAAAATAATAATAATGAATAGTTTGTATTTAGCTACTGAAATTTTTGTTTCTTAAATTATATTTTATCTGTAACTTCAAATAATGACAGCAAAAAAAATATTTGCCCTTAACACTGCTTTACATCTGGACTGGGGGTTATATAAACAAAGGCATCTACTGAAGCCCTTTCTATTGTGAATGACTAAAATTTAGAAGGTTCCTATAAGAGTCATTGGAAATAGACATCATGCCTGGGGCAATTGTCTTGAAAATCACTTCCCTCATGAAAAATTGTTAATATTAAGGGTTTACCACGACCGACCTTACCAAAGTGTTCCTGCTACTGAAGTTTTGATTTCAAATCCTGAAGGACCGTTTGCTTCTCCTTGGTAATTCTCACTCTGAGTAGATGAATGATTCCACTTTCCATGCTCCATAGCCAGCTATCTAGCTCTTCTGAAAGAAACATTGTTAAATTTCTGCATCTCCTGTTTGATTCAATTTCAAGGCTTTTGTTTTCTTTGAGAAATAATATGCCCTTCCCTGCCCCCATATGCCTAACATATTCTTGTTTATATTTCTCCTTCATGTTTCACATAAAACATGTTTACTTAGGCTTATTACTCATTTATAGACTCAGAATAACTTTAAATATTTCAGTGAATACAGCACAATTTCTTTGGCCACAACAATTTATTAAAGATTCACCTAGTTTAACCATAAGAGTGTATTTTACTTAGTGCTAAGAATTTGCTTGGATTTCTTTACTTCTTACAATATTTGTGAAAGCAGATATGAATAAATAGGAGTAAACACAGTATGGTGTGCAATGGAAATTGGTGAATGGTGAATCTAATTCTTTTTGACTGGTCTAAATACTGAATTATGCTGCTCTAGCTTTTATTTGGAAACATAATAAAACCAAAAATTATTTTGAGACCGCTGCCTTTTCACCCATCAGTATTCTTCAGGATGCCCCTTGGCCAATAGATTTCAGATAATTGTGCCCATAACTCCTCAGGAAAGCTTGCTTCCATGCAGATGACTAGGTATTTTGCTGTGATATTGTGATTCATTTTATCTAAGCCAATGGTTTCCTATTTTGATTGTACATTAGAAACCCATGTAGAAGCGAATCTCAAAGCATGATCTCCAGGCCAGAAGTTTTAGTATCGCTGAGAATTTATTTAAAAACATAAATTCTTATACCCTAACTCCAACTATGATGAAAACTATGTCCAATCTATGTTTTAAAAATTCTCCAGATATAGTATGAGTATGTTGTTCCAGTATGGCCCAGAATTATTTTGTTCCTTTTTTTCCCAAATAAATCACATTGAATTATAATCTATATACTTCTACCACTCTTACAAGAAAAATAAATAATGAAAGAGGAGTTATTCTAGGGTTTAAGCCATTCATCATACTTCATGTAAAATTCTCTGAATGCAAGCATGGTCTTATATCAAGAACATCAGGTTATTATGTTTTTCATATCATCATTAAGATCATAGATGCCGACAATATTCTAGTTTAAATAGTTACCAATCAGCACAGTGCATTAGATATAAGAATGGGTGGTAATTATTTGCTGTTTTATGTACTGAAATTTCCTTTCTCCTATAAGTCATATAATTCAAATGCCCCACTAAAGAAGAAAAATTTTAGCATAGTGAGAAAGAGCATTTAAAACATTCCTGTACCATATATGAGCCATTTTTTTCTTTTGATTTATATATCAATATTGTTACTAAAGCATTGTTTTTTTTTCAGGATAATATGGACTTAAGTACTTAAATCCTTTTTTCATACTCAAGCTACTATAATTAACATGAAAGTATTAACTCTCAGGAACCTGGTAGGCAGGCCCTCTTTTCCTGATGATAAAGGAAATCACAGAGGAAACTACAGGGTCAAATCACAGTTGAGTCAGTCTGAGCTCCTCCAGGCCAGCAGAATAGAGAGTGCCGCTCACTGGCAAGGTCCTGAATCCTGAGCTAGATTACAGCAGACTTCTGGCCTATGCATGTGAATACGGTTTTGCTGCTTCAGTTCATGAGGTGCTAGGGGACCAGCCCTCTTACAACAGCCCCACCTGACCCTTCACACCCAGAAAGTGGCCGCTAGCCCCAGCTTCCTCTCTTAGTGTCAGCTATGCAGAGGAATCAGGAAGACAGCACCAGATGGTACTCTTGGAACTGATGAGTGTGAACCAGGCTGAAGGAGTCAGGCTAGTTAGTGAAGAGGAGGTCAGTGGGAAGACAGATGAGACAGCTGTACAGCACTGGAGTTAGACCTGAGTATCTCAGCTCCTGCCCCTGGGAGAGTGGCACATTTGTCACATAGTGAGCATACCTGCAGCCACTGTGACCTTTGTAGCGTGGACATTACTCTGAGAAGCCTGTGCCCTGCCTTCTCATAATCAAAAAGGACTTGCCCCAACCCAAGCATTTATCCACTTTTGGCTGCACTTGTGACCAGCAGGCAGAAGAAGCTATAGGAGGTTGTAGACCAAAGGAGGCCTTGGGGTGAATAGGTATATGGAGTGATGGTGAAAAAGAGAATTAGCTGCAGGAGCAGGGGCCTCCCTGTGATTTGGGACTGCTTGATGGAAACAGCCTCAGGGGAGAGGCTCAGCCTCCACATATATAAATAATTTATTGGATAAAATAATCCTTCTTTCTCAGTTCGAGAGGGATATTTAGCTAGCACACTGGCAAAAGTTGATTTCGGTTTCTAGGAGCCACAGAGAGAATGCCTTCCTGAGAAGTTCCAACCCTGTCAACAGTATGCATAGAAGAAAAGAGTCTGGGACAGCCCTGTCTTTCTTCCCCAGAGACAAAAGTCATTTAAAATAAATAAACAAAAGGTATCCCTCATTGGCAGAGCCTCCTTCCCCAGCTACAAGATTTCCCTTCGTATGCTGTGATTTTCTACCCGCCCCTGGGGTTGTCCAGATGATCCTGGACTTCCTCTGCAGGCACATTCCTCCATGACGCTCATTATGCCTCTCTGGCCTCCCAGAATCTTTTGCACATTGCAACTTTTGAGTCATCACTTTGGCAGTTCATTCCCTATGGCAAGGCTGGATCAGAGAGAGGTCTGTTATTTCTTGACTGTGCACTGTGTGCCCCTGCCTGAGCTTGGAAGTGGCTTTCCCTTAGGGAACGGTATCACCATTTGTGATACTTTTTTTTTTTCCATTTGTTTTAAATATGCTAAGATTTGTTTCTTCACAATTGGAGCCTACCAGGAAACAGTAAATGGTTAAAATGGCAAACACAATGTACATTTGGTTGAGATACATGCATTTCTGGCCACTAAGATGAAGGGCAAGGAGGAACTGCCAGAGCATCCCTGAGGTGCCAGCCCCATGGAGATGCCAGAGCTGGAAGATACTCTAAGTCTCCTGTTCTGATTAACCTGGGTATTTTTTACTCTTTTTATTTGTGTACATTTCATTTTACAAAATTCAGTTTCTATAGAACCCAAAGATAAAAACAATTCGACATTGGCACACTTTGTTTTTATATAAGTAGAATTTTATATAAGATGGTTTGATATCCCCACTCCCAAAATCCTTGTGTGCGCCATCTCCCCACATTTAATAATGGCCACATTTTGGGTAAAGAGGCCCTACAGCATGTGTTTAAACACTTAGTCAGTGCTGCAGGCAATTACAACTTTGTCATGTGGCTTGACCTGCCCTAGCTGCCTACCTCTCTGATCTGGTTTTTACTTCCCTGCACACAGTGTTATGGAGAAATTGACGTAGAACATTCCAGAGTCTTCAATGCCTTGCCAGATGTGACTTCTCCAACAAGAGCCACCTCCCTCTCTACACACTTCACGGAGGGGTCTGAAGACTGTGAGAAGTATTCCTTCTGGCCAAAGCCATTGGCTTAAAGTGAGACACTGGCTCAAGGGGAATCAGTTTTCTATACTGGCCCAAATCATACCCACCAAACCTCACAGTGGTAGAGACCTTGGAGAAGGTGGCTGTTGAGCTCCTGATCTTGCCCTGAAATCTGCCCCCCAACTTCCTGGTTTTCTCTTTTAACTCCTAGGAACATAAATTTTAATTATAAGAATTGCCAGAGAAAGAAGTTTATTAACCATCTCTGCTATTGCAGAATCACAGGAGAAAGAATAAAGACGAACAGGACCAGGGAAGTATCCCAGGAAAAATAGTCTGTGATCTCTCTCCTGGTGGGGCTGGAGGGGCCCTCTCCTATCCAGATGGCTCCTGGGCCCTCCTCCTGGCTCATGGATTCCTCCTGGGAATCCATGCAGAGAAGCCTGAGTTAATCTGTAGTCCTTCTTGCAACTGTATGAGTTCATGCTTGGCCACTTCATGATGTCAGAATCCATAGAGCTCAGGGGCCTCTGGATGTTCCTTGAGTTTTTCTGTCTCATCTGTATACTTTGGGGCCACTTTGTTTCTGAATCCAATGCATGTCTACCTTCCTTTCATTGGAACAAATTTATTTCTGAATGCAGAGCCTATCTTTTGGATTAATCCACAGGAACATGGCATACAGCAAAGTATTTATAGAGTACAGGTAGCAATAGTTCTAATCACTCTCTTCAAGCCCTTGCTGCTCTCACAAGTACAGGCTGCAGTTCCTACATGGGGTTACCTAGTGGAGAGGAAGTTTCTTCTTACCATGTACCCTGAGAGGACTCTCAGTTCTCTGCATCATGCCTACATATGGTTTGAGGAGCTGGATGTAGGGGGCATAGGACCACGCTGCAGGCCATTCTGGGAGTAGAGGTTTTTGCACACAGTCTTGAGGGAGTAATGGCAGGCAGACTGGCTCTATTGCTGCTCTTCTTTACTGTTTGGTACCCTCAGGAAGCTGATGTACAGGGGAATAGAAGGGGAAGCGCCCAAGGGTAGGCTCACTGGCAGTCCTCTTTGGGGAAGAGAAAGGAGGTGAGAGAATCTGTTCAAATGTTCAAGGCCCAACATCCTGATGTACAGAATTAATTTTAATTCCATCCTACCATCTGTTTTATATGGTGCAAAATCATCAGATGTGTAGCCATTGCCTTATTGAGTTTTCTGGTTAGCAAAGATACCCAGGTATTATATGGATTGTAACCCATGTCTAACATGATCATCACTATTGTCGAGTCCAGGTTGTTGTAAAAGGATTCAATGAATATCATTCACCCTGGCTCAGCCATAGGTGCCCCATGATTTAATCTACTATGAACTTATGTGTGGGGTTCATAGTCAGTATTTGACTGATGAGGCTTTACACTTTAGCAGAAACATGAGAGGGAATGTATACTTTAGGTGGTATCATTAAGTGGGTGACTGCCAATGACCATGAGTACAGAACAACACCCAGACTTCAGATATCCACCTGAGGGCTATCATACTTCTCCCATTAGATTTCTGGGGCACAGTATCAGGGAGTGCTCCTGAATCTGTCCAACTTTTACACAGTCATGAACTTGCAGAAGTTGAGATGGATGTTTCCTCTGGCATGCAATGTTCCAACTCATAGCAGAAGCACACAGCATACATGGTTTGGTTGAATACTCTCTGGGTCTCCTTCCCTTGCATATCATAGGACTCCGGGACATGGTACCATAGCTGTCTCCTGCCTGTATGTCCCATCACGAATTAGACATTTTCAACACTTTCAAAAACTTCAAACAATTATATTACATTTAGTTATTCCACAGTCTCCATTATACCCAGTTTGGATATAATGAAGGGAAAGTTATGCTTCACCTTTGCAGGACTTCTACAGTCACCTCTGTTCCAAAAAGGAGGTGTCAGGCTAGTGCTACTTGAGCAAAGCTGTCCTGCCTGCTGTCCTCCAGGACCCTAAAATAGATTGTGAGAGTCTAGTCCTAGAAAGAGCTGTCCAGGAAGCTCTGTCATACTGCCACAACTTCACTAATCTGACTATTCTCACTAAACATTCTAAGCAACAACCACGATTAAAGATGCTAGCCAAAGCAACAACAGTAAAACAAATAGAAAATAAAATAAACCCCCTACCCCCCCAAACAAAACAAAACAAAAAGGCAATGTAAGAAGACCAAAATCATACCCACCAAACCATCAGGTGAGAAAATTAAATATCTACGAGTCTGATAGATTACCAGCCAAAAACTCCCTGAGTTTATATAAGAAAACAAAACAAAACTATCATGACTAGGGCCTTACAAAAGTGATTTATTGTGACATCATTGCTGGACATAACCTATGGTGATTGTCTTCCTTTTGTGCCTCCAGAACTTTTTCCAGTTAAATAATAAAAAAAAAACTCCAGAATTTATTTATTTTTTCTTCAGTGGGTTGTGGAGAATGGAGAATGTTATTTTCTTGTTTAGAAATTAAAATTTGGGGCTGGGATTGTGGCTCAGCTGTAGAGCGCTCACCTAGCACGGGCGGGACCCAGGTTCTATCCTCAGCACCATATAAAAATAAAGGCATTGTGTTGTGTCCATCTACACCTAATAAATAAATAAATTAACTAATTAATTAAAATTTGTTGAATAAGTCAGCAATGTTTTCATTTTGAGTCTGGATTTTTAAGCCTTCATTGTATCTACACTCGATGTATTAATTTCCTTTCTCTTTAAAATCAAAATGATGTGTATTAAAAGAATGGCAATATTTACTCACATTGAAATATTGTAACATGATGCTCTGCTCCTTAAGACACCTTAGGGACATGGCTATCATCCATGGGGCTGAGTGAAGGGGAGCTTTTATTATAATTTCAGAGTAAGGTCCTCATCACACTTCTCATCAGAAATTCTAGGACTCAGAAGGCAGTGAGTTAATATATTAAAAAAGATGAAAGACAAAACCCATCAGAATCCTGTGGCCAGCAAAAGTTCCCTTCCCATAGAAGGGAGAAATTTCAGCATTCCTAGATGCTTTGATCAACACAACAGGAGACTCAGTGTAGAGAGAGGACTGACTTTGTTAACATAGTATCTCATTGCTGTGTTCTCACATGGTAAAATGGGTGGAAGATTTGAACTCATTATCTCCAGCCCTTTTCTTTTCCTTTTAAAGTAGTAATGTTAATTGAACCCAGGGTCTTGTGCATACCAAGCAAATACTCTACCACTAAGCTACATTCTTACCCCTATTTGAGAAAGCAGCTAGCTAAATTACTCAAACTGGCCTGGGTTGTGTAATCCTCCTGCCTCAGTGTCCTGAGTAGCTAGATTTATAGGCCTACACCACTCTGCTTAGCTTGATAAGAGTACTTTTTTTGGTGTGTCTTGCTGGGAATTGAGCCAGAGTCTTGCCATACCAAACAACTGATTTTTTTTTTATTAATATACACATTCCACTCATGGGGTTGGAGCCTCATGGCTTAATCACATCTTGAAAACCCCACATCTCAATAGTGATAAATTGGGATTGAAGTTTGAACAGGAATTTTGGGGGGAACATACACATTCAAACCACAGCACAAGGTGAACAAGAACCAAAGAACTTGGTCAGCACTAGACATGCCCTGTGTGAGAGAAATCCTGCAGGTTGAACTGAAGTACATCAGACAGTAACTCAGCAATGTACCAAGACCTGCATGGCTATTAATTCAAGTAACTGAACCAGGTGATGAGGGGATTAAGAAAGACAAAGAGACACACAAATAGAGAAAAATCCAGTTCCTAGTGGTTCACTAATGTTCCCCATATGGAAGCAGTGAGCATGAACAACCTTTGCATGTTTATTATATAGGTTTTATCATTAAAAGGATTATTGTGAGAGAGTTTCTTCAAAGCAAGCATATTTATGACCATGAGTATGAGCAGCCCCATTATGATCATCAGCTTTTGCCCATAACTTTCTATCCCTGAGCAGCTGGCATCTGAACCTCAAGGTCAAGAATAGCTCCATGGCTGCCACAGAACCTCCTATTGAAAAAGGCATTACTATATCAACTGGGTGTTCTCTACTGATGCCTTCTCACCAAGAGGTCCCCAAAGAGGCATCCCTTCTGTCACAAGACTCTTCAAGACCCATAATTCAGTCACTGTTCCCAACAGAAATGGAAGAAGACAGAAAGATTTCTGGTAAAATCAAATCCATGACAATTGCAAAAGCTAGTGTTAAGTTTATTTTCTCCAAGATGTAGAGACTAATGTAGCAAAACCCCAAATTATTATTCTGTGGTATTCAACATACAATGCAACCTCATGTAATTGTGTGGCTTCATAACTAAGGGGCAATCAGTTTGGCGATATACATGGCACTGCTATAGATTACTATTAGGTTGATATCACTTTCACATATTAAATGGAACCCACATGGGAACCACAAAAATTAGCTTGTGGTTAAGCCATGAGGCTCCAACCCCATAAGTGGAATGTGTATATTACAAAATGAAAGGGATAGGGATTAACATTTTTCATTTCAAACATCAACTTATTAGGAAAGAAGATAATGATGCAGGATATTAGGGGCAAACAAGCTATCAAAAAAGTTATGACACATAGGAAATAAAAAATAATCAAAGCCAGCTTTCTTTATCAGGAATTGCTGTAAGGAAAAATGCATTCTTAGTCCAATAAAATGACAGGGAGAGGCAAAATAAAGAGAAAACAATAGCCAATTTGTTGTCTATAAGAACTAAGGAATAGCATACAGCCCTGGTAGAATCTGAGGAAGCATGTCTGAGGCAGAGGGATTGGCAAGGGAAAAGGTCCTGGGCAGAAATGAGATTAGAAGGATGAAAGTAGAAGAAGGCCGGAGTGTGTGACCTCAGTGATGGATGGAGCAGAGTGAATGGATAGCCAGACACAGGTCAGATCAAGGACTTACTGGGAGCTTGGTATTCTTATATTCATTTTACTTGTGAGGAAATTTAGGGTCAGGGAATGTGAGCCATTCTGCTGAAATACTTTCCTTATACCCTGGTTCCAAAGTTCTCACTTTTCCAAATATGATACCTGGGCCAGAGTCACAAATCTGTTGAGTTACCACCTTCTAGGTATCTATATTTAAGATATTATATTTAAGATATGCTTATAACAGACATAGATTTACAGACAGGCTAATTTATACTTAGTAATTTGATCCACTCTCTTATGAGTGTCAATAGGGTCTCTGCTCAACAAATGTCTTTGGTTCATCTTCTAAAGTGTCTCCAAAGGATTTTCTTCAGCACCTAGTCAGATGGGTGTTTCACCCATCTTTAATATGACTTGAATCTGACTCCTATAATATAATTCTCCTCTAATATAATGGTCTTACAGAATTTGGCTGAACACATTTAGAGCCCTTCCAAGAGCAATGAGGATCTACAATATGTGGGTCACACAGCAGACTGGACATCTGAAGGGAACATATGGGAATTTTAAGATAGTTTGAGGAAATTGTCAGTATGCATCACAGAAAATCAAGATAGAAAAGTACAAGACACACTCTGACAGTCAAGAATGTCCCAGAAACCAATCAGAGTATGAAAGGAGGAGAAGGAAGCATGGGAGACATCCCAAATCAAGCACTTTTCAACCTCAGTTTAGAGTTTCTCTCTCTAGCCCACATTAGCTTTTTTAGATTCTCCCTTGACATCAGAGGAGCTGAATCTTTCTCCAAGGCAGGAGAAAAGAAAGGAAATGAAAAGAAAATGGATGTTAATTGAATGATACTACATGCCACATACCATCCCATCCTTGCTTCACTTATTCAGTCCATTGGCCTCCATTTTGATGTCGGGTGAAGAATCATTGTATTGGTTTGTGTGGCCTTTATGGTATAGTGCTCAATAAAAATTGTCAAATGAGAAAAAAAAAAAAAGAAAAAAAAAGCATTGACTACTTTTGGAGTCACATTTATTTTATTCTCCCTGTGGTTTAAAACATGTACCAAAGGATTTTACAAACATTAACATTTCAAATATGTCAATATCCACCAATATATATTGACTTATACTCTATTTTCTCTATTATTATAATTTATAAGCACACATTTACCTGGTGGTCAATGCCTTATTGCATTCCAGCTTACCAACACTATCTCTTCTATAGGACCATCACATAAAACTTTTTTCTTTTTTTTTTTTTTTTACAAAAAACATGATCCTCAGATTTATTTCCATCAAGTTCACTGATGAAATGTGAAAAAAAAATGACCTTTTCTGGCAGACTGCCAATTGAATTCTGCTTTCAGACACTGAAGGTGTCTTTTGATTGTGTTTTGATGTTTTCGCCAACCTATTACTGTATTGACTTGATGGCAGCTAAAACATACATTTGTGATCTCATTTTTCTCCAGCAATTTTTTCCACTCAATCAGACATGTACACAAATATCCACAGGACAAAAGAATGCTTTTAACTGAAGCACAACTCTTAGAAATAGTGTCATATAAGAACCTATTTTTAAAGACTATAGTCTGCTCTTTATATCAAGTAGCAACTCTGGAATAACAAACTCTAAAATTAATGATAAAAGAAAAGATACATTAAGAACAAGTGATTCTAATAGACAAAATATTCTCACAGTGCTGAAGGACAAATAATTATCATACTTCTATGAGACAATACCCTCTATGACTGAGTTAATAAGGTAAAATTATCTCTTTAAATAAGTATTAGAAATTATTTCGATACCAAAAAAATACAAAACAGCATCAAACATGCATCTTATACAGAATTCAAATCATTGCTGTCTTTCTTGGTCCTCCTTCAGAGTTCACTAATATGATACTAATATGCTTCTGATGCTAAAAGAATTAAATTAGATCACACACCTATAATTATTATTAATAAAACACCTTAGGAATATTCTTATTCTTATTATATTTTTGTTTACATTAATCATACAAGGATGTTTAATCTTTCACCTTGTAGTAAAAAAGTATTTTTCAATGATCATAAGCTATATTAACAATTGACACCAAATTAATTTCCCAGTATGATGGAAATTTTTAAAAATTTTTAAAATCATATTCATATATGATGGTATTTATGTAATGTGATCACTTCCTATGGTAAAAACCTATATCACTATACTATATACTATATCACTCACAAATTTAATGATTTTTCAGCATCAAATAAAGCTTGAAATGACACAAAATTGCTGAGTCTACACAGGGCCTCCTTTAAGGCATGCACATCAGAATGTGTCATATTTCTATAAAGTTCAGAGAAAGATTTTTTTCTCTTCTGTATTTCATCCTAAAAATAATATTATTCTATGTTTTCCATAATTTCTACAAGCAAATTCCTATTAATCTTTCCAAAAGTAAATCAACCAAATTGTTTTTCACAGATAAGTATGACATCATTGACTATTGCTCTTTTTAAAGAATTAAAATTTAATTTATATGTTGTATAAATTGATTTAAATCAAAGTTACTTTTAATTCAAAATGAGATATGGTAAATTAATAGTAAAACAGAAAAAATAAAATATAATTAGCATACATATAAATATTTACAACTTAAATATTTGGGTTAATATATCATTAAAATGTCTATTTTCTCACATATATTTTGGAGTTAAAAAAACCTGACAAATGTGTAGAATACAAGTAAATTGCAGTTATGGTCAAACTATTGAATATTATCAAACCAATTTTATTTTTATTTTTGATTTATGAAAATGTAAATTCATTAAAGACATTAAAATCAGATACATATTTATTAAATGTATATTATTTAGTATTGCAAGAGGAGATTTAGCCTACAGCTACAAGAACTATTTGAACTATATCCTTCTACAAATGTGTGCTTAATTTCAAAATATTTTTACAAATGTTAATTATAACTTTTTTTTAACTATTCATGAATGAGTGCTTGTGTTCTTTAAACTATCATAAGCTTTCTAAATTTCCAATGCAGACACTTAAAGCATTTTTCAAGTAATATAAGCATGCATGCCATCTCCATTTTTTAGTATGAGTACATTCCATTCAATACAAAGAAATATGAATAATTTTAGTTTGAATATAATATTAATAAATACACAACAGAATATTTCTGTTGTAGAAATGTTAGATTATGCCCCAAACAGTGGAAGTTATAAGCTTGGGAAAGACACATTTTGATCCCTTCTTTGAGGAGGAAATACACTTCTGAGATAATATACTATAAAGAAGAAAGCGATCCCCATTATATCAAGTTTTCTTGGAGATAAAAGGAGAGGGACACATCCCTTCAAAGAAGCAAGTGCCTGCCAATGTTTTAAAGGCTGAACCTTAAAGCATCATTGGAATCTTAATTAATCACTGGAAATAAATGAAGAAAAGAATGTGATATTGTCCTCTGAGGGAGAGACACAACTACAGCCAGAAAATTGCGGAGTATCTGCCACCATCCAAGTGGTTACAATACAGGCTATGGAATTTTAGTCTTTCCACTGTGCAACAACTTTTCTTTATTACAATCTTTTCCTTAATATTCAACTATCATATACTGTTTTCCTCTCCTCATCAGTCTGTAATATCCCTTTTAACCTCTTTATTACTTGCACTATCTGAGTTTATTCTCAATAAAACTTCCAAGTTCTACCTTTTTATTCTTTTTCTCTCACCTGCTGTTAAGGCAGATTTGATCAACTATGGACTGGTTTTATACTAAATTTTAAATTTATACTAAATTTTATACTAAATTTTAAATTCTTGTTGTTAAATTTCAAATTGCATAATTTTGTCTCTATAGCAGTATATCTTTCAAGTTCTTTTGATTTTTTACACACATCTTTGCATATTTTAAAAAGTTCCTCTAAGCTTTAAAATGCTATTTAAAGACGACAATAATCAAATATCACAACAAAGAGCACTGCAGAGTTAATTCAGTTTCTTAATCAATATAAACCAAATGTAATTTTTAAATAATGACAAATTCACTGAATTATCGGTTGTCTCATAAACTTTGATGGTCTATTTATTTACCAAATTGCACTTTTTCTGTTGAATAGTTACCTTTGAATATGAGCTCTGTGGATTGTGCATTATTAATCATTGTTCTTAACAGGTTAAGATATTTCAGTAAGAAGCCTGAGTATTAAAATAAATGTAAAACATGTACACTCTCCTCTATGTAGATACTCTGACGCTGTGGAGATCAATTTTGTAAGAAACAGTTTTCACATATAGTTATTATTCTTTGATTGGATTTTATTCAATTCACTTTTTTCAATTTGGTTTAGAGAAAAAATAAAGTAATAGTAATAATAAAGAAAAAATAATAAAGAATAAAATTATTAGAGAGCACTACACTCATCTTGTAATATCACAAAGTAAAGATTATATATCTCTTTCAAATTATACTTTGTTAATGATGTTCGAAATATATCCACTCTTTAAAGCATTCCTTTGTCAAATGTAGTTCCTGATAACAATTTGGTGAAAAGAAATACATGGTCTATTCTATATTGCTAGCAGCAAGTAAAAAATATAACATGAACCAATTTTTAGTGAAAAATGTACTTGAATTATTTGTGCTTATTTTTAAGTAAGTCAATCTTTGCTCCAAGATGGGACCATCAGTTTTAAAAGCCAGAATCTGTTTCCTTTTTATATCAGAGCATGCACTGGTAATTTGTTTCTTTTAAAATTCTTAATTACTTTTCTCAGTTTTCTCTAAAACATTTAATCATAGCATCACCCATTCTCTTATTTCACATAGTAATTTAAAGCACCTCTGTATGCCTAGGTTTTTGTTTACAATGAAATTAAAGTAAAAAAACATATAAAAATTAGAAAGCTATTTCATATTGATAGATCTCTCTCTCTCTCTCTCTCTCTCTCTCTCTCTCTCTCTCTGTCTCTCTCTCTCACACACACACACACACACACACACACACACACTTAAAGTAAGGAGTAAGAACAGCCCTTTGGTTAAATTTTGTAGAATTAAGCTCCTTAATTCTAATTATCTTTATCTTCAATTTAGCTTGAAAAGGGGTAGTAAGGCACTCTATCTACAGTAAATCAAAACTGTTTTTAACTGAAAACAAAATATTCTTGAATTCACTTAATACTGTATCTAAACAACTGATATAACAATGATTTAATGAATTGAATTTTTTTCATTTGACAAACCCTTGAAGACATTTTTAGTCTGAAATATTTAGTGCACACTCATACTTAGCTAAATAACTATGTGCGAATTTTAAAATTTGATGGAATATACTTAGTAAAATCATTGCGCAACCCCAGTGGTGAATTTTTCTCTTTCTACCAAGGACAGGAAACTGTGTAGTACTCACATTCCATCATGTGGCTGCAGCATGTGCCATCCTAGGAGTGACAACTCCAGCAACACCATATGTCTCACCATCTGGATGAGGGTGTGCTGCCCATGCAGTGGTACACTTTTCCTTAACAAATTCTACACAGAAACTTAGAAACTTGGTGAAATCATTACCATTAATTAAAGTCAGTTACTGAAACTTTGATGAGAAGAAATGTGATGGTATTTAGTGCTTGTCATTACACAATAATGTAAAATAAATTATAAAAGCAATTTCAGGTCCTGTAGTTAACACATGACATGTTAGTATTGGAAGTTCACAAACTCCAGTTTTGCTTAATTGATTTTGGTTATATTGAAATTTCTTAAATTTTTTTGAGAACTTGCTAGTTTTTGATAAAGTCATAAAAACAAGCTAAAGCTATTGAATTTTCCAATATATTTGACACAAAATTCCATAATTAAGTCATTAATATTTATTTAAATATTTATCTTCAAAGACTTGTTTTACTTATATAGTCTCACAGTTTATTGTTTGAAATTATTTTTCTTGTATTAAAATAATTATATAAATACAAAGATGAAAAGCAATTTGATATGAAGTCAGCTGCACGCATGTACATATTGTTACCATAACATCAAACTGATTTTTCCATAAAATATTTGAAATAAATGTTTTATTTAAAAGCACGGATCTTGTCTCCTAATAGCAATATTTCCATTCAAATCAGTTAATTAGTGTCTCTTGAGGTGCTTAACAACCCAAAATTCATATTACTTGCTATAGTCATATTATGGTTACCCAAAACAGAATGGTTGGTCAAGTGGAAGGCCTGCTACTTAATTTGCAGTGTCTAATGTAAAGTGAAAATGTGAGCCTCCCTATTAGACAAGCAGGGGAATACTGCTATTCAAGGTAAGAAACATAACATTTATTTTTGTATTCTGCCATCTCAAATTGTCATTGTGTGTGTGTGTGTGTGTGTTAATTTGCTGCTTACTGTCATTTTAGGTAAAGAAAAAAATGAAATTTTAAGTTGTTAGCATGATTTTACCATCATTAAATTGTGCAATGACAGTTTTAAAATCACCAAAGTAACACAGTTTGTATTTTGTGGTTCCCAGATGCATATGCATTTTGTATGAACAGGGAAAGACTGCATAAATCTAACTCAACTGCTTATACTCCACTTCTTGATGCCTGCACATTCCAATATTCTCTTTCTTTTGGCTCATGGAAAGTCGAGATGAACTAAAAGGAAAAGTAACTATGGTTGTTGCCCTTTACTATTTCTTGTAAGTTATCTGTTTCAGTACAAATGGTTGCCTAAGGGGAAAAAGATGAATAAGAAAGGATTTTTAGGGCCTTTTTTATTATTTATGTTCCTTAGAGCAGTCTGAACTTCTGTCAGTATTCCAAACAAAACTGTTCCAAATGGGAGATGAGGCTCTGGGGACTCTCACTGTTATTAATGTGGCACTTACCTGGTATTTGCTTTAAGTCTCATGGAACTCCTATGTATCTTGAGCTTTATGTAACTGATAAAGAATAGTGGATATACATATTGCTGGATCCCCTTTGTTCACATGAATATCTATTGTCTCATCAGTTTTCATTCATTAAATACAAGTTCAAAGATAAAATTATTAAGAATTCTGAAATAGTGACGAAAAAGCATTAACAAAGCAAGAGTGGGCACTTTTGGAGTGCAAGGAACTGTGTGAGGAGATAAGCCATATGATCACGAAGCTTGTCCTAGGAAAATACTAAACTCTTTCCCAAAATCCTATGTTGTGACTTTCCTCTAATTTGGTCTTGAATTCTCGTTCTGGAGAATGGGTATAGAGTCTAGACCTGCCCTGACAGGGTTAAAGGGGATTTGTTTCTGGATATTTACTATGTGCCTTTCATGGGACAGTTCTGTGTCATGATGGATGATCTAATGCCAAGTGTCTTACTCATAACTAGGTGTCCAACTCACAAAACATTTGTTTATACTGGCAGACATCCTTGTGATTCTTGTCTGGCCTGTGTTTAGTTTATTCCTACTAAGATGGCCACTCTCTAGGAGAACTCTGAAAGGGAGATGAGTTTGGTTCTGGATTATTGGTCAAGCGAGACACAAAGAAGGTTGTGTAAAAAAAATGGGGGGCATAACAGAAGAGGACATATCACACTCCACTGTGGGTGAGGACTGAGAGAGAGAGAGAGAGAAAGAGAGAGAGAAAGAGAGAGAGGATTTGTAGGACCACACCTTCACACCTTTACCGGGATCCCAGATATTACTCAAGCAGTATTCTTGAAGGGAGTTCTATTTGATTGGATTTGTAGAAAGCAGGCATGAATCCTATGGATTTAGAGGATGGATAAGGGAGTGACTATTGTCAACTGTGCTGTCCTGGGGTGAGTCCGTGCCACAGAGGCCATTTGAGTAGGTTGTGTCTAGCCACCATAGGGAGATGGTCACCAGGAGGCAGTGATTAAAAGGCACTTATCTGGGTTGAATGATTATCACTTAACCTCTGAAGTCAAAATAATTCACTACCTCCAGGCCCTTTGTAAGTTCTACACAGGCATATTTGATCATTTCTCATTCATTTTTGAGAATTTCATAAAAATTCAAAGACTCTATATCTGTTGTTTTGATTCACTTTTATAATTGAAATATTCTGTTTCCCCATTCCATATTTTTTTAAAAACTAATATGCTATAGAATTTTGAAATAATATGAAAATTATTTTCTAATTTTCCAGTATTGACTCAAAAATAATAAGCTTGAGTTATCACAATTTATTATTCACATATTGCTGCAACAGTACTGACTTGTATTCAGTGGCTTTCAACAGATACATATTTTTCTTCCACAAATACTAATATGTTGACTGGGCTTTGGCTGGATTCATACAAGATATGTTGGTACTGGACCCTAGCTGCATGATTTATGGTTATTCCTTGTGTCTTTCTCTAATCTTTATGTCAATGAAGCTAATCTGAAAAAAAATACAATATATCATATAAAATATTTACACATGCATTTGGTAATTTTATTTATGTGTAAAGGGGGAGCTTAAAAGTAGAAAAAAGTTAAATTTATATATTTCACCCCATGTATGAAATCACACAGATTTTTAAAATGTTAATTAAATACTTTTACATGACTAAAATACCATCATGAGCCCGTAGGGGAGATGTCACATAATTTATGTGAGTCTTGTTCATTTTATCAAAGACCATTCTTGTCACTAAAAGAAAAAATATCAAAACTAATATCTCAAAATTGAAAACAAAAAGGCAGCAGAAGGTGTTGGTTTTTTCTTATGCCAACTGTAGGTGTGAAGCAACTAATGCAAATCATAGGAATGGACTCTAGTATTGTTTTTGTTGATATGTATGGACAATTATGTATTTAGGTAGAATAGAAATCTATACCACATAAATAATAAAGGTTTGGATTGCAGAAATATATTCTATTTCTTTTTGCTTACTTAAAATGTGGTAGTGTCTAGGGAATATTTATATGCCTCTTTTATTTACTATTTTATATTTTATTTACCCATATTGATCATATTCAAATTTCTATAATTATTGGGCGAAATGCTGAGGGTGGGGCTTTGGTGCTTAAAAAACAAAAAGGATTAATTCTTAGGTATCTGTGGAGTGCTGTCCACCTTTGAATCTTGTTGTCTCTTTGAGCATGCTCACTTAGATTATAGTCTCTGGATTCCTTCAGTCATTTGCTATGTGAATTATATAATATGCAAATATTTGAATCTGCTTTCTGTTGTGTTCTTTGTAATATTATGTTTAAAGTCATTAAGATTAGAGATAGAATACAGGAGGAAGTAGAAACCTACTTGAATTTGTAATTTATAATAAACACTGGTAGAAATATTTACCGAGAAAATTTTCTTTGAGGATAAATGAAAAGTACAAGATAAAGGATACTTTAACACTCACTATATATCATATACTGAGAAGCAATGTATCCCATCATGAAAAATATTCAGAGAATAAGCCTTAACTCAGATATCCTAAAAGAGTCAGTACATCCCTTTTTAGACTGTTTTTGGTCACCAGAGCTTGCTGATACCTACCAATTTTGTGTCAATACACTGCAGAAAGGTAAGGCACATATACCCAGAGTGTTCACTTTGTATAACACACACTCCCTTTCTGCCTTTGCTTACTGAAAAGTTTTAATACTGATTTCTGGGTGTTTTCTCTAGGATATCTAGATAGGGTTTCCAAAGATGCATATAACACATTGTTAAATTTTTTAAAAAAGTGTGATAGAGAACTATTAAAATATTTTAAATAATCATTGCTAAATTATTTATTTTAAGGCAGAGAGGGAAAAAAAATTCTAAGTACACATTTGTTTCAAAAAAAGAGATGGGACAGCAAGTTATCCCTCAATAATGTGATCATGGTATATTTTATGCATCATTCTTTAAATATAGAAGCACGTTTTCAACTGAAAATACTATCATTCATTCCAGTAAATAAAATATAATGCATGATATTCTTCTCATGTTTTCTAAAATTATTAAGCTAAATTATAATGATAAAAGTTTCCTATCATAAATCGAATTTTCATATTTCATTTGAGACTTGAATTTGATTTTATATCTACCTTATATCTACTATATTACATGCATGTAATATAGGTACACATGCATGTACCTGTATAGACACATACACATACAGATTATTGCAATCAACCACCATTTGACCCAGCTATCACCCATCTCGGTCTATTCCCTGAGGACCTTAAAAGAGCATACTATAGGGATACTGCCACATCAATGATCATAGCAGCACAATTCACAATAGCTAGACTTTGGAATCAACCTAAATGCCCTTCAATAGATGAATGGATTAAAAAACTGTGGCATTTATACACAATGGAGTATTATGCAGCACTAAAAAATGACAAAATCATGGATTTTGCAGGGAAATGGATGGCATTAGAGCAGATTATGCTAAGTGAAGCTAGCCAATCCTTAAAAAACAAATGCCAAATGTCTTCTTTGATATAAAGAGAGCAACTAAGATCAGAACAGGGAAGAAGAGCATGAGGAAAAGATTAACATTAAACAGAGACGAGTGGGGGGAGAGAAAGGGAGAGAGAAGGGAAACTATGGAAATGGAAGGAGACCCTCATTGTTACACAAAATTACATATAAGAGTTTGTGAGGGGAAAGGAAAAAAAAACAAGGGAGAGAATTAAACAACAGCAGATGGGGTAGAGAGGGAAGATGAGAGGGAAGGGGAGGGGGGATAGTAGGGGATAGGAAAGGTAGCAGAATACAACAGTCATTAATATGGTATTATGTAAAAATGTGGATGTGTAACTGATGTGATTCTGCAACTTGTATTTGGGGTAAAAAATGGGAGTTCATAACCCACTTGAATCAAATGTATGGAAGATGATATGCCATGAGCTTTGTAATGTTTTGAACAACCAATAATAAAAAAAAAATTAAAAAAGCAAAATAACTTAAAGTGAATATTACCATTTAAAAGTTGCTTCACACTTAGAAATATTTAATCAACATGATTTAAATGAAAGCATCTTCTGATAATTAAAAAAAAATAAACATTATGGAATGTAAATTCATTTGAACAGCATAAGCAGAGCAAACAATGTAAACAGTACAACTCCTCAACTGTTCTTTTAAACACAGGGCTATATAAGACAGAGCTTTAAATCTTCAAAGTCATCTCTGGAAAAAAGCTAGCAGTTCCTCAAGGATCACCTGAATGATGAATGTGCAGATTTCTATTTATAATCACATTCCAAATGCTGATGTATATCAACAAACAAGTAAAACAGATGTTATCCAAGTTTCCTACAGAACCAAGAACATATGGGCCAGATGCATTGGGTGAGAGCAAAAATTCACAGGGGCTGTGATCTCATAGAGTGATGCCCCTGACCAAATCTGTTTATAGGAGGACAAAAACATTCTACAAAGATAGAAAAGAAGAAAGCCCAAGGCTGACAAAGCTG
Source organism: Marmota monax (assembly GCF_021218885.2). Taxonomy (NCBI): domain Eukaryota; kingdom Metazoa; phylum Chordata; class Mammalia; order Rodentia; family Sciuridae; genus Marmota; species Marmota monax. The sequence goes on from NW_026693153.1 coordinate 11,847,504, forward strand.
TTGAGCTGTGGCAAAAAAAAAAAAAAAAAACTTGGTGCAATTTACAAATGCACAGTGATGAAAGGATAAAAATATACCCAAACCTTTTTATGAAACAAATATTAAATATTTGAAAATAAATATTTTTCTGTTGTTTATTATTAAGTACATTTTGCTTGCAAAATCCTACTATGAAAAAGAAATTACTATAATCATCAAAATTCCTATCTATTCTATATCTGACTCCACCTATCTGATGCCTCAAATCTAATTTATGCTTAAAAATGAACACAAATTTTAAAGTATTGTATCTTTTCTAAATATCTAAACAGTATAAAGCCTACATATATTCACACAGGAAGATAATCCTATCTCGGAAATAAACTAGTAGCATATGATTTTTAAACATGTCTTTATTCATTGCCACTTGCCGCAGTCTGGCTGGGCACAAAATCACGAGCCACTCACAGCCTTGTAGATTCAAACAGCAATTCTTTATTCCCGAACTCTCACCAGCACTCTACACGCACGTTCTGGGAAAATACACACCTCCACCGGGCTCTGCCTCCCAAATACTCTCAGAACCCCGCGAGAACTCAACGGGAACTCAAGGAGTGGGCGCCTGAGGCAGCAGGATATGCCCTATTCCCAGCAGGATCCACCCTAAACCTGGAACCGCCCTAAACCCGGATCCACCCTGGTCCTTGAGCAGGGTCACCTTTCTCAAACATTCATGCAATGTCACTGCAAATGACCTGGGTCCAAGGCAAGCCCATTTCCACAATGGAGAGTCCTCCCTCTAAGCAACATTGAGTAGGCTGACAAGGAAATTGCCATGCGTCATTCCTGCTTGGCTATGGCTCTCAGCAGCCACTGTTTTTGTACATTAAAATATAAATAAATAAGAAGTGAAAGAAACTAGTGTTCTATCTGTGCTGTTTATCTTTAATGTAATCAGCTTTCAGATTATAAATGTGCTTAATAAAAAAAAATAGAACAAAACTTTTTATCTTAGATAAAAATTTGCTTTTGGTGAGAGGTTTTCCTATCATCTCCTGTTGTATTTGTCCACAGTTCCATGTTCTATAATTGTCTCCATATTCTTTCTTGCTTCCAGTGAGGCATCCTCTATTTTATATAGGCCCAATTCAAGCTGTGAGTTCTTGGCAGTCATATCTGAGCACTGGGAATTATTTATTGGGAAACACAGGATTACAGAGGTGCCATCTGACTGTATAATCTGGACATTATCTATCTTCTTTCTATGAAAGAATCCTACAAACAATTCCATCGTTTTTCACTTTCCTCTTTAAACATATTTTCCAGGACACCATCAGCCAGCCTTATTTCTAAAATGTCCTAAATATGTCTTGAAAAGACTTATCTCACACATTTCCCTGTAGTCACACTTCCAAATATTATCTCCTTTGTAGACTGGGATCTCTCACCAACACACCCTCCCCCTGTCCCCACCCACTTCATTACCCCCTCTATCCTCACTCTGTCTTTCCTTATTAGAGTCCCACCTACTCTAATGAAACTCTGGGGGTCTGCTTCTTGTAAGTAAGCACCTAATGGACACTAACTCCCATTTATCAGAGATAATCACTAAGAAGTCTGGACAAATACAAGAAAATCATTCAACCTGATGTACTGCAATTAATAAAAAGTAAGGAAGGAAATTCTGAGAGAGAGAATAATAACTGAATTCTCTCTTCTTAAAGACTTTGGCTTGGGTATTAGGATGAAGTCAGAGACACTAGAGCATCTACATTGATAAAAAGACCAAAGTCTATCCAGATGAACAAGGAGATTAACCAGGGAACACCCACAGACCTTTGAATGTGAAGAAGCAAGAGGAGAGCTGCAAATGTGGGAACTCCAGATTCTATGTATATAAACTCTGCCCATGTCTCTGGCTGAGCAATGCACTCAAAGCTCAGACTAAGCATTGATGAACTAAGATCTGAGAAAATGTGAGTAAGGAGAAAATATTCAGCTACAAATATTTGCTGGAACTGAGAAGTATATATTTAAATGACACAATTCCAAATTTTTCTCAAATATATTGTCGATTTATAAAAAATTTAAATTGGGCATATACTTGTTTACTGTTCTTTGTATATGCATACAAAGCTCCTCATAGAAATCTTTATGTGGTTGTTAAATTTATATAGTCAGTTTTCAAGTGAGTTTTATCATTTTAGTACATATATTGCAAACTATATTCAGAATATGTACACACATTTCCAAAATTTCTCTGAGATGCATAAGCCTGGGTTTGGACAATTAACATACACATATGTTGGAGAAAAATAACCAATTAACATCTACATTAAACAGTCAAAAAATATATAGAAATAGGGAGGGGGAGAAATTTAAACACTAACGGGCACAGTCAAAAATATAAACAAAATTGGGGGGATATGGGAGAAATATATAAATGTATAATTAAGATTCAATCAGTTAATTTTATATTTATAATGGCATATGTCATCTTTCTAAACTCTCCGAAAAATGCTATTAAGAAATTTAAACTCATAGAAATTCAACACTTTTATAGGTAAGTTTGGAATTATTAACCAGGAAGATATGGGGTATGTAAATGGACTATTCCCATGGATTATGTATATATACACTCAAATATATTTTGCAAACTTCTAGTTCTACAAACATGTTAAGTAACTAAAATAAATCTCATTTTATATTTATCACTTCTAATTAGTCTGTAATGCAGGTTTTGCAGGTTTATTATACTTACTTTCTTGGATAAAGTTTAGGATTCCCTCAAGAATTGGTGTTAATTTGTAAGTTAACTTACTATTATTGCAACAAGTATTTAATGTCTATTTTGTTAAGGAGCACCTATTTCAAGATATCTATGTGAAAGTTTTTCTTTTATTTGCTCTGATTTACATAAATTATTTCCTGCTAGTCAGAGGAAAAAATAGCAGGGAAAAAAAAGGAAAAAAGGGGGAAGAAAAGGCAGAAAGGGAGATTGGAAGGAAGGAAAATGGAGAGAGGAAAATAGGGAGGGGTAGGAAGTGAAAGAGGGAGTGAAGCAGACTGAGTATTGGTATATACGTGTATGTTCACATCAAATTTTTAAAATAAATGTATTTTAAGCATAAATTCTTCTTCTTTGATTTTAGCTAATTCTAGTTACCAATAAAATATCCTATAAATTAAAAGAAATGTATAGTTGCCTTTCTGGTATATTTTAAAGGAGAAGCCATAGAAGATAAAGAGTAAAGCTGGAAATGCCACTCAAGTGGCAACACTATTAATCATACTTTTGATTTAGCAATTAGTTTGAATGATTGAGAAAGCAAGAATTGTTTCTGTCAGCCAGAATTGAGGTGGAAAAAGATTATATAGCCTCCTTACCCTCTGAAACAGCATTAAATTTTGTTCCCTAAGGTTCTCAATGAGCTGAATACAAGTTAAGCTAAAGTCGAATACAATTTAAATGACAGTTGAAAGTGCAAGTTATAAACAGCATGTTGCCTAAATAAATCAGTAACCTTATAATCAGGAACTCCTTGCACTTTTCCAAGGCCAAATATCATTACTTCCCAATCGGTATGATTTTCCTATCCAGTAAAATTTACAATTTTTTTTCAAGTGCAGATTTGTAAGAGCACTTTAAAAAAAAAGACAGTGTTCAAGGCTATTTTTCACCATATAATCATCTTGATTATGGGTTAGTGTTAGCTCTTTCAAACTCTTCATTGTGAGAGATTGGGTGATTAGAAAGGTTTTGAAATCTTTTAAAATTTTATTTGCCAAATAACATTCTAATGATGTTTCATCATGCAATTCCCTCCTTATTTTTAAAAATGAACATAAAATCTCATCTTAACAGAGAGAGGCAATTTGAGTTTGCCAAGGTGTTGTTGGCCTATTAACTTAGAATAGAGCTGGATAGAAGGTGCAGAAAATGACAATTTCTGACAGTCATTTCATTGAGATATTTTTTATGTGAAATTTTATATAATCCCACAAATTTCTTCAGTCTGCCCACCATTATTTTATTAGCTGATATTGGGATTGAAACCATTATCTGCCTATTTTCCAACTGCAAATGTTTTTACTATGTCAAGCTACCAACAAAAGAAGGAAAGTTACTCTTGGGATTTTTTTTCCCTATTTCTATTAAGTAAATTGTGTTTTACATGTATTGGAAATATTTGAGTTCAACAAATAAGTTGCATCAATGAAATGTCCCTGAAATAAAATATTTGAAATGTATTAGAGAAAACATGACAAAATCATGATCAACCCCATGTCTTTACAAATAATTTAAGAACAAAATTATAAGAAAATTATAATTATAAGAACAAAATCCCCAAATATTTACATAACTTTCTATTCTATTGTATAATTTGTCACATTCCAAATATAATTCTTGCCACTATTAGTGATATACAAGTGATTAATAGAAATGTTGGCAAATTTGAAACTGACAGAGATCTTGGAACTGAGAGAGAGTTAAGTACTAAGCAGATCTATGATGAAGCAGAAGAAAATCATTATTAGAAATGATGGTTCAAGTTCCAGTATTTATTTTTATTATGGAAAGTATTTTTTAGGTTAAATTAAAACATACACCTTAAAGACCATTAATGTTTGCAGAACACCATTCAATTCTAAAAAGCAATAGTAGTAGCATAAGATTATAAATTAATTTTGTAGCTGTACTTGAACTTCTAATTGGAGATTATTTTTTCTCAATCACTCTTTTATTTATTCAACCAATACAAACCTAATATTAAGCTAGAAATAGTTGTAAAAATTGAAGAGGCAAGAAGAAAACAATCTGCTCTGACGTGCAACAAAACTTATCGGAAACAATGTCATTAGTGGAAAAAAAATTAAGTATCACACCTGTGATGATTTCCACAAAGAATCTTGAATGTCATCTCACAAGAAATCTCAGTTTTTCATTTCCATGTTTGAAAGTTCATGATCATTTCAAACTTCCTCATGTACTTTGCTTGATAGTACTTCTACCTTATTTCAGATATCCTAGATGTTTCCAGAGAACATACTAAATTTTGAAGTTAAGAAATAAACTTGAAATCACAGACAATCTAGACTTGTGTCTTTTCTAGTAGGGAAACACTTCAATATTTTTGTTGAGAGTATATTTTTCAGTGTTTCCAACATAAATGTTGTGTAGGTCTAGAGTCAATTGAAGCAGAACATTTCCATTGTATTTCAAAATTCAACACATCTCTTTGAATATCCTGGCAGCAATAATAGTATTTCCTACTGAATATCTGGTGTGGATCTATATGGCACTCTGTTGGATCTTTACTACAAGAAAACCCCATAAACATAAATATATAAGGTCACATAAGTGAATATATCAAAAAAGTCTTGTGATGGCAAAAATAAAAATTCATCTGTATTACACAATTTCTTTTGTGGAAATTTTGAAATTTGAAAAGGTGGGGTAATCTGCCTAGGGTGATATTGCTCTTAAATGGCTAAATTAGGATTTGTGGGAAATCTAAATTAGAACCACAATGAGATATCACCTCATATATATTGCAGTGAGTACCAATAAGTAGACAAAAGATAATAACTGTTGGAGCATTAAGGTTAAAAAAAAGGGAAACTTGTACAATGCTAGTATTTAAATCAGTACAGATATTACAGAGAATAGTTTACGGTCTTTCCAAATAGAATAAGAACTAGAAATACCTTATGATTGATCTCACTTCTGAGTGTATACCCATAGGAAATGAAATTATTACATCAAAGATATATTTCTTCTCCATATTTATTATAACATTATCCTCAATGACCAAAATATGAAATCAACCTAAATGCCCACCAATAGATGAATGGATAAAGAAAAGTAATATATTTATCTCATTTAATATATGTATGTCCATATGCATTATATGCACATATATATATATGCACATTATATTTACATATATTCAAAGGAATGCCATTCAGTGTTTAAAAGTAAGGAAATCTTGTCCTTTGTGACCATATGGAAAAACTGTAAGGACATTATGCTAAGTGAAACAGGAAAACAGGCCAAGCATAGAAAAAAAATTACCATATGATCTCACTTAATGTAATCTAAAAAAATCTAACTCATGAAAGTAGAGAATAGACTGGTTGCTGTCAGGAGCTCTAGTTTTGGAAAGGGAAGACGTTGATCAAAGAATCCAAAGTTTCAGTTTGAAAGGATGAATAAGTTTTGGAGATTTAGTGTGCATCATTGTGGCTGACTATAGTTTATGATAATGGATCACATACTTGAAAAGTTTTAAAAAAGTAGATGCTAAAACAGTCTCACTATAAAAAATGACATGTATCTGAGGTGAGAGATATGTGAATAAGCTCAATTTAAACCTCTCCCTATGGATACATATCAAAATATCAGATTGTATATCACAGATATGGACAATTTCTGTTTGTCAGTTAAGTCCTGGATCTGACAAGTTTATATCTTTCCCCACCCTAGACTAAACTCTCACCTTCACGAAGGCTTCTCCTCTGAAAGAGCCAGTTATCTCCCTACTCTGCTGCCTCAGTCAGGCCTCCACTGTATACCTAGGGGCTCCTGCCTCTGGTGAATCTCTCACATCAGCAGCTGCTGCTGCGCCTGCCACCACTCTGCTGCCCTGGTCACCTGGCTCTATCACACCAAACATGCTAATGCTTCAGGGCCCTCTATTTAATCTTTGTCTTTATAGACCATTCATCTTCTTGAAATATGCATGATAGAAACAAAGATTTTACTTATACCAGACCTCTGTTGAAGAACAGTTATATTGTACGGGTCGCTTAAGTGGCAATATTCTACATAACATATGCTGTGAATACATAAATTATTTGAACAGAAAATATTACAATTATCATATGACCTCAAGAGGTCTGGAAGATTTAGGCCATTTTCTTGTGCTTCCTTCCACTTTAGAAATACCTTTTATTATAGACAGGCCTGATAGACACACTCCATGTTATTGAATGATGATATACAAGGATCTCAAACTGTTCAATGTTTATATGAATCATCTTTGAATTTTGTCAATGGAAGATAATTTGCAGTTACCATTGGACTATTACTGTAACATAATTTACTCAGTTCACAAAACATCCTCTCTTATATAAACGTTTCCCTGAAGAAAAGGGCATCGCTGCTCTTACCTGAACTTTGACAGTATTGGAAACATATGTTATACTAATAGGTCGCAAGGACATTTTCAGTTGATATTTTATCACCTATGTACCCATTTATTATGCAGTGGGTATTTTCAAAAAGAGGTGAACTGAGGACCTTACATATGTGCTCAGCTTGTTATTAACATCTTTTTATGTACTCATTTTATGTAATTTTAAATATTGTAATAGTTTAAATTTTCTGTAGAATTTGATATCCTCTCTTTTAATATGTGATTCATAGTTTGGCATCATTTTATTAAAAATATAACAACATTTAAATTATTTTATGTGACTAGCTCAGAATTTGTATCTAATTGCAATGCAAAAATGCAAATATGACCATAAAATATATTACTCATTATTTTTTTTAAATGTTGGATGTCAATTTCCTCATATGTAAAAATGAGGATTTTGACAAATTACAGGATTGACTTGAAAAAAATAATATCAATTAGGCCAAACTTAGGAAAATGTTTAGATTATTTAAAGCGTTTACTTTTCTGAATATCTTGTTTTACTTGTGACTTTTTAGATATTTTTAATGTTAATTAGCTCCCTAATAATTGTACAAACTGATAGATTATGATACAATGTTTTGAAATATATTTATATTTGATAATTGTCAATTCAGGGTAATTAGCATATTGGTCACCTCAAACAGTTTCTCTGTCTTTATGGAGAAACATTCAAATTCCTTTTGGTTATACGGACGTGTATATACATTATTAACTATAATTGCCCTATTGTGCTATAGAATACCAGAAGGTGTTCCTACTGATTTTATTGTAACTTTGTACCTATTGAACTATTTCTTTCCATCTCAGCTTCCTGTGCCATCTTCAGCACTTATTGACTACTCTTCTACTCTCTACTTCCATGAGATCAACTTTTTAAAACAAGGGAGAGCATGTGTTACCTGTCTTTCTGTATAAGGCTTATTTTACTTAACATAATATCCTCTAGATCCATCTATGTAGTTGCAAATAATGGGATTGCATCTTTCCATGGCTGAATAGTATTCCATAGTGTACATATGCAACATTTTCTTTATTTATTGTCCATAGTTTTAAGTTGTCACCACATATTATCCCCTTTAAATAGTACTTCAATAATTTGGAGAGTACATATATCTTCTGAACATCACATTGCTTTGGGGACTATATCCAGGACTGGGATTGCTGGGTTATATGGTGTTCCTATTTTTAATTTTTTGAGAAATAAATATTAACAGTTTTATAAATGATTAACATATTTTAAAAATATATTTTATGTATTTTTAAATAAATTAAATATATTTTATTTTATTTATTTTATTTTTTTTTACATTTTAAAAATAAACAAAAACAGAACAACTTTATTTGACAAAAGACAAAAACAAAGTTATTTACAGTAGTTTTTTGCTCAAATAATTCAATGGGACAACTGTGCTTTATCCTCCAGGTTTACTTACAACCAAACCCAAGCAGAGGCTGCCCTATCCCCAGAGGCCCCATTTTACACAAGAAGGGAATGCCAGACAGAATTCAGCAGCATGGCCCCCTCTCCCCTCACAGTTCAGTGCACTGCAGGAAAGGAAAACCCCACTCCAACCCAGTACACTGAGTCACCTACTGTAGGAGTTACATTAGATCTGGGCTCACACACACCACTGGGGTAGGAGAGATGGAAGCACAGTAGCTTCAGAGCTTCAGCTAACTTGGAAGCTGCCATGTTGACCTTCCCCAACTGGGTCTGATGAGGGTGAAGATACCCAGTTCCCTGCAGCAAAGAGGCTGGAGGGAGGCAGAACAGAGAGCCTAGGAAACCTGCCCATCTACAGAGGGCAAAACTCCCTTTCTGTAAGTAACCTATTCCCATGCCCACTGTAAGGGACGGGCCAAGTCATTCAGGAGAGGTAGGGGAACCTCCCTGAGGGTGTCAGGGATCTCCCGAAAAAGGACAAAGTATATGCCCTTGCTGTGGCCAAGTCAGTCAAGACCCAGGAACCCCTTCCCCTCATGCCCAACCTAGCAATTTCAGGAAACTACAACAGGCCAGGGCTCCTGGCCTATCTTTTGGCCCAGTAACAATGTTATTCAGAACAAAAATATTTTGGCTAATAAAAGTCTAGGATTAGTGTTTCTTAAGATATATAAAGATGGGATATACTGCTGTTGAACACTATCAGCAATGAAACAGCAAAATAAAGGGTGGTGGGGTGAAGACCAATTGTGATGTTTCATTGGGAAACTCAGGCCGGGCCTTTGCAACTCCAGGTTAAAGAAAGGTGAAGCAAAGACACAAAAACTACGTTTCTGGCCCATTTCCAGCCCCACTGCAGGAAATTCCCTGCTTCTTCCAGGAATAGCTTCTACCACCTTTGTGGGAAAAGCTGCCTGTTCTAGTAGCTAGAAGGACTTCCTGACCAGCAGGTGGCTCACTGCTCCCCAAGTGGAGATGCTGGGAGCTTCTAATATTCCAGTCCCAAGTTCCCAAAGGAATTTTAAAACTCAGGCTGCAGGGCAAAGCCTTCAAGGAAAAAAAAAAAAGGTGGGGGGGAGTATTAACAAGGGGAAGAAGGGAAAAAAAATAGCCCATTGCTTCAGTCTAGCTTACTCCCCCACCCCCACCCCAAAACAGAGTAAAAACAAATCTCTGGTTTTATCACCTTTCTCTGCTCTATGTCTAGGTTGAGTCAGGTTCTGCTGTACTCTCTCTTGGCTGTGGCTACGCCCTTCTGTGCCTGATGCAAAAAAGCCAATGCCAAATTTCTTTTTCTGCCCCACCTTTTTGGTAAACCAAAGGAACAATAAAACAACCATTTGGAATTTCTCATTTTGCAGAGATTTAGCTGGTCCCCCAAATAAAAATACTCCTCCCTTGTACAATAACCCCCAGTTGCAGTCATGAAATCATTCACAGTGGAGGATTAGACTCCATCTGCCATCTTGCACTCTCATTCCCCACTCCTGCAATTAATGCAAACCACAGCAAAAGAGGAAAAATAAACAGTTTAGCAAAAATCTAAACCATTCAACTGGAGTCGGTGCTGTTAAATGTGCTGGATCCCTCTTCTTTTGCCCACACTTATGAACATGGAATGTCCACACCTGGTTTGACAGAGGCACAGCTCAGGAGCAGCATGGACCCAGCATAGGTCTGAACTTGGCAGGTTTTCTGAGCCCAGCCAAGGAAAGCAGGCTGGAACAAAAGGTCCCAGGAATTCTCTGGAGGAGCAGCAGCAGCACCATGCCTATCTCCAATCTCTTGGTCTCATCACTGAGGACGACTGGAGACAAGGCAGTCAGCAGAGAGGTCCCTGTCACAACGCAGTGACACTAGCTGGCATCTTCCTGCTGAAGACTTCTGGACAGAGGAGATGATACCGATGCTTGGCAGTGATCCATAGAAAACCCTCTGTATGGAAGGGAATCGAACCAGGAACCCAGAACACCTGGCTTGAGCCTTGAGCACCCCTGTAGCAGATGCCTACTTGGGGTTCTCAGAAACTAAAGGGATTGGAGTATGCAGCAATGGGGGTGCTGGGTCCTGCTGCTTTCTTTTTCTTTCCATAAAAGTGTGTTGTGGCCACTCCAGTTGTGGTTCAAATGGGGTCATTCATGGTTTGTGCCAGCAGCAAGTGTTGGTGGCATCCACGTTGTGCTGCTTCCACAGGTGTACAGAAGGCAAGAGCCGAGGAGTCATGGCGGCTGCCACCAAGAATTTAAATTCAGTAAAAACAGGCAGGAGTTTGCTGAAAGGCTGGAGCCACCACAGGTATTGTGCTCTCCAATGCCTGGTAGAGTGATGGGAACAGAACCAGAGACAGAAACATTAACACCACTTCACACTTACTAGAATGGCTATAATCAGAAAGATAAGTATTTACAAGGATGTAGAACAACTGTATTTATATTTCATTGGTGGGACTGTAAGGGGTGTTGGCCTTTGGAAAACAAGCAGTTCCTCAAAAAGTTAAACATACTGATGCCCTACCCAGTAATTCCACCCTAAATAGATATCTCAAAGAAACAAAAACACAAATCCATGCAAAACCTTGTTCATAAATGTGCTCAGAAGCAATACTTATAGTAAGCAAACATTGGACACAATACAAATATCTTCCCACTAAAGTGTGAATAAATATAATGTAGAATATCCATACAATGGAATGTTATTAAACATTAAAAAATTAAGAAGTACTGGTTACATGGATGAACCTTGAAATGATCATGTAAAAAATAGCCAGTCACACACACAAAAAAATCACACATCATATAATTTCATTTATATGAGAAGTCAAGAATATACAAAGAGGATAGAGAGATTAGCCTTTGTGAAGGTGGAAGGTGGAGAAAAGTGTGAGGTAGGTTTCAAGGAAGTAATGAAAATGTTTTAAACATATTGTGTTGTTAGTTCTTTGTACTTGTTGTGTATTCTTATTAGAATATATTGAAATCATTGAATTGTGTTCTTGAAATGATTGAATTTCAATGCATGTAAATTTTATCCCAGTAAAGACCACAAAGTTATAAGTACTTATAATATTGTTATTAAAATGCAACTTTCACATTAAATATATTAAAATGCTAATATAAGAACTGGAACAAACACCATTTGTTAAGTAATGTTTGCATGAAGTTAAACTACTCAAATGATCTCATAAATATTTCACACTCGGTAATTTTTATTCTAATAGTGCATAAGTCACAAAAATAAACCTCAAATATAGCTTAATCTTTAGTCACACCCACTTAAATTTGAAATCTGGAACTTAGAACAACAGTAATACATTTTTGTATTTAAATATTTTATAAGTTATAATATTATTTGACAATATAATTTCAATATTAAGTGCAATGAGATGTGAATATCTAATTCCTAATGAAGTATGTAAAAATATCATCTCTCTATAAAGTGAATTTAACTTAACACTGAACTAATAAAACTTCTTTTAAAGGAAATACATTATATGACATATATATCCATTTGTTCTTTAAAAAATCTAATATATAGGATTAAAAATAAATATTTAATTGAAATTCCTTTTATATTCATTCTGTTTCATTTGGAATTTAATAAAATGAAATGAGAGTGTACATAGTGTTGGGAGAACATCTATGATGTTTCCCCACACAATTTTAAACTTTCATGCTGAGGCTGCTTCATTTATCTGTTGTCGGAAAGGCTTAATCATCTCTAATGAATTCTGGTGGTATTTTGGGTTAATAGACTTTCTTCATTTCATTAAGCTTTTATGAATTTTATAGGTTTTCAAAATAACTAGGTTGAGTTTATTCACACATATGCTCAACTAATGGTTTATTTTACTTTGTCCATGTATGACAATAATAGAAAAGTGATTTTAAATTGCTCTGTGTTTTCTGACCTTTTTATAGTACTCTGCACATTAGTATTTCCCAGTTGCTCTGTGAAATATGGCCATGTACATCACATTTTGACTCAAGATCAAAGGCCATACTAAATGAAAAACTGCAGTTTGATTTTTATGAGTACAGCTTCCAACCTTGCAAAATCTTTTTGCAAGGTAAAAAGAAGGCAAGTAGAAAGACAAAAGAGAGAAAGAGAAAGCAAATTGGAGAGACAAAGAGAAAAGAAACAGACATATTGAGACAAAGATACATGCACAGACAGCCAGGGAGGAAAAAACATGTAGACAAATGCAGTAATCACATTGCAAATGGATTTAACATTAATTTAAACGGATGGATTGAGGATATTACTCATGGTTGTAGCCTGACTTTATATTACTGAGCAAGATCTCTACTAGAACTCTTCTGATTTTAAGTACTATTGATCTGACGGGATTCTGCTTGAGTTACCAACAGGACATGGACCTATAATTCATCCCTAAAAAAGAAGCAGAAATCACACGAAGGAAGAGACATGGCAAGAGTAATTACTCTGAAAGGTAAATAGAAATCAAGTGTTGAGGAAGTACAAGAAACAGGCAATCTTTGGGGGGCTTTTTTTTCCCCCAACACTGGGGATTGAACCCAGAACACTCTACCACCAAGCTACATTCCCTCTATTTTTGTTTTGTATTTTGAGACAGTGTCTTGCTGATTTGATGAGGCTGGTTTGGAACTTGCAATCTCTCTTCCTCAGCCTCCCTAACTGCTGAGATTACAGGTATGCCCCACCAGGCCCAGCTGGGTGTTACTTTTGTTCAATTTTAGTTCTTCTATACTGAGTGAACATAAATGTTAAAAGACCTACAAAACAACTTAGAAAATACAATAGTAGCATATATAAGAAAATGAATCACATTTTCAAAAAGGAAAAATGAAACAGAATATTTAAATGAGTTGTCTTTCATCACAAAATGATTGAATGTTTTATAAAAGACCTAATTTTATATCATTTGGCATCTAATAGCTTCTTTCTTTCCAAAACACATTTTGAGAGACAGAGAGACGAGAGAGAGAGAGAGAGAGAGAGAGAGAGAGAGAGAGAGAGAGAGAGATTCATTCATTATAGTAATGATTAATTTTCAAAACATTTTATGTTCTCTTATGCAAAATATAATTTCGCCTTTAATTATGAGAACATTTAATCTTCACATATTTTCCTAAATGTCATTAATTATTATTTTATTTTTCCGTATGTAAAAACTTTTCTTCATTTTGAAAATCTCGGTTCATGTTTTAGTTTTGAATAATATCCCTAGGGTGTTCAAAAATATCTATTTCCTTATAAAGTGTGCTACACTACTGATATACTTTAGTTTTGTGGGATGTGTTTATCAAAATGTCTTGATTTAAAATATTTTAATTCTGTTTTTTTGTTTTGCTTTAGTTAGGCTGCATAAATGATAAATACTTTTGGGTACATATATACAGATTAATGTGTACCTTTCTGTTAGTCTAGCAAAGATAGATTAGCAGTTTAATTGATAGTTTTTTTTTCTCACTTTTTAAAATTTTTCTTATTTAATTTCTTGTAAGATAATATTTTTTGTGTCCTTCAGTGATTTATACTTTAGGTATTAAAATTTTCTCTGTAGCTCCCTCTTTATTACTTTCCAAAATATCTTATTTCTTTTTTTTCCAAGTAATGATTCTTTTAAGATCATCTCTCATCTCATTCATTTTAAAATAGTTTTCATAATATGTATTTCTGTCTACCAAGACTTTTTTCTGTTTCTTGAGGGGGCTGTTTTAGCCAACAAATGCTCTCTATTGTCCATTTCTCCTTTGCAGGCTACTTTAGGGTTATTTTCATGTGTTTTACTCTATATTGTTGTATTCTAGAAATTCATAACTATCCACTTTCTCATTTTATACCAATGATGCCTCTTTTAGTGTTCAAGTTTTTCAAGAAATTAGAATTTATCTCTTGTTACTAGTTGATCTAGACAAAATATTTCATATTGGCAGTTCAGACTAGCAATTCCTTAGAGTATTATATATTTATAGATCACATACAAAATTAATTTACTGTGTAATATAAGTAGTTTTTAAAAGAGAACACTAGCTCAGATTATTATTCAGTGATGTTTCAGAGTATATAAATTTAAACTAACAGTTTTAAAAAGAACAACAAATAAAAATGAAATTATAAGAAATTATGTGTTGTTATATCTGTTATGTAGCTGAAAGATGAATGCTGGTCTTGTTATTCCAGAGAAAACTGAATTTTTGGAAAATCAAATGTAAATAACAGCATTAATAAACAACAAAACACAAATAATCCATGTGAATCTCATTTGCAGGGTAAATAGAAATTAAGAAAGTTTATTCACTATTGAATATATGCACACACGTTCGCACACACACACAGGTAAGAAATTTTTCATGTAGTTTACAAATGACAGAACAGGAATCCACACTGGTAGAAAGATAATTGATGTGTAAATCAGTGTAAAACATATTTCTTTCATACATTGCTTGGAATCTTATTCTTTGCAGTCTTACTAAAACATTTGATTAAAAATAGACTGAAAATCCCTAAAGAGATGGGAAATGAACTTATGTTTCTGTGGAATATTTTTAATCTTATGCAAAATACCACATCAACACATTACAGTATATTCAGTACAAGAAAAACGTACCACTACTGAAGCCACAACATGACCAAGGGCTGCAATTTTACTACTTATTCATATCTATTATTGTTTTGTTTTAATAAAAGACATGCATCATCCTTTACTAAACTTTATATATCCAGCGATTAGTTTGGGGTATGAATCACTAAAAAGGAAGACCATGCGATTGAAATATAGCAAGATGAGGTATTATCATTATATAAGTCCATTTTCATGGTTCTAGTTCTCTTGCTGAGGACTTGATAACTTTTTAAAAAATGTAATTTCATCTTTCCCCTGTGGAAACCCCTCTTCTTTGTATCAGAAAAAAATCTTAATTATTTATAATCAAAAATTTCAAAATTGAACACTTCAACGGATATTAGAATGAAATTACCATTTCCAGATCTATCAGGTCATAGATACAAAGTCTTTGTCCTCACGGCAATTTTCTGTAACAATTGAGTACCTTAATTTATCACTTTGCAAAGTCATTACCCCAACATCTCATGTGTCATGACTTGACTATTGAAAGCAGGACTATGAATACAGCCACATGGCAAGGAACTGACAGCTGCCTCTAACAGATTAATATAATCCCCATAACATAGAGAAAATAGAATCTCAAGGAAATTTATTATATGACACTTTTAGACATGGCTCTGAATTCTGTCATACTCTTCTCATCAAAGCCAGGGTCAAAGTCTTTTCTCATTAAAAAATGAGAAGTTTTGTAACTGCTTTGGTTAATTTCCTTAAGCAAAAGAAATACTAGAATGTTAAAGCTATTGGTAATATCCTGCTTTTAAGTCAAGTGTGTGCACATGAGTGTTCATTATTCTTTAAATTGTACAATCATATATCCCTTATGAGTTAAAATAAAGTTTAAAAAACTTAAAAATGTGAATTGGCTAGACTATAGAGCTATTTATAAATACCTTTAAATTACATTACAATATTGCTTAAGTTTCTTACAAGTTGAGTTTCTTAGGAGTGGACGTTTCTGCTCACTGCTGGATCTCCAGTCTCAGAGCCTATTGATGAATGAGTCCATTCAATGCATGATGATATAAATAACATGGGAGATAAGAAATGTTGGAATTTCACTGAAATATTATAAAAGCTTCATTTTCTAAATACACAGCCCTGAAATCACTGAATTCCTTTTTGATCCAAATATTTCCTTTGATCCATTTTTTTCCATAATGCTCTTAGAACTGCCAACTCTCCTCCCATAGTCTTTCTCACATTTTTATTTTCTTCTTTTGCATCCAGCCCTTGGTACCAATTTCAATATTCATTTCAAAATGAATCCTAAAGTTATGCATAATTGAAAAGAACCAATAAAAAAGAAAGTAATTATAATTTTCCTCAGGTGATATTTCAAACCATACTGCAGTCCAAGTTCATCTGTATATTTTACTGATATGTCTGCAAAGTCTAACATTGTTTACATGGAATAAAGAATGTTACACATGGAAAAAAAATATTTTTCGATTGTGCAACAAACTCACATTCTTTTTTCAAGTGTAAACTCTTGTACTAAAAGATATATAGATCTCTGTGTAAACAAGTTAGGAAAACATGCTCCCCACAAACCAAAAGTGACAGGTAAGGAATGGGAAAATAGGAGATAGGAAAAGAATTCCACACTGATAAAATCACATAAACAAAGACACTGAGGCATCCGAGGGAAAAAAAAATAAAGTATAATGAAGCCACACCATATGTGCAATGGGAGCAGAGATGAGAATTCATTAGTGAAAATTCAAATTTAAATTCAGAACCAAATTTGAAGTGCTTTGCATGCATCGTAAATCATATACCTCATTAGGTATAAGTGTTATTTTGTTTCCTTGTAATTTGTCTCTTGGTGATTAATACAATATTAAATGATAGGTATTTTTCAGATATTCTAAATATAGGCACTCTCCAAGGATGTAATAACTTGTATATATACCAAATCTGAAGTTATGCTTTGCTATAAAATCACAAAGTAAACATTGAAGAAAGGAAATTTATCTTAGCTATATTTTTGTTCAAGAAAATAAATGTTTTGAACCATAAAATTCATGTAATGCACTCCACTATTGTCATGTATATAAGAAATTAAAAAAATTCAGAGACAATCTTGAGTTTTATAATACCTGTTATGGTTTGGATGTGAGGTATCCCCCAAAAGCTCATGTATGAGACAATACAAGAAGGTTCAGAGAGAAATGATTGGGTTGTGAGAGCCTTAACCCAATCAGCGAATTGATCCCATGACAGAATTAACTGAGTGGTAACTGAAGGAGGTGGGTCATTGGGGGCGTGGCTTGTGGTATATGTTTGTATCTGGTAAGTGGAGTATTTCTGGATCACCTGGATATGAGCTGCTTCCCTCCACCACACTCTCCTGCCCTGATGTTCAGCCACAACTTGAGCCCCGAGAAATGGAGCCAGCCTTCTATGGACTAAGACTTCTAAAAACCGTGAGTCCTCAACTTTTCCACCTCCACAATTGTTCTGCTGGGTCTTTTAGTTGCAAGAACAAAAAAGCTGCCTAAAACAATACCTGAGAACTAGAATTTTTGTCCATTCCCACTTGCAGAGGTTTTCTCTGTTATTGGTTCTTAATAGGGCCATGCTACTGGTCCCTAATAGGCTTATGTGGTTGACAATGTAGGAATATTCAGAGGTGAAGCTATTAGATGATAAAAGCTGTAACCTAATTAATGTATTAATCTATTTGATGTATTAATAATTTGAAAGTCCGTCCC
Organism: Marmota monax; assembly: GCF_021218885.2. Lineage (NCBI taxonomy): Eukaryota > Metazoa > Chordata > Mammalia > Rodentia > Sciuridae > Marmota > Marmota monax. Next base: position 11,865,459 of record NW_026693153.1, read on the forward strand.
TGGGGGCATGCCTTTAGTGACTATATTTGGTCCCTTGATCCTCATTCTCTCTGTTTTCCACCTCCCATGAATTAAGCAACTTTTCTAAACCATGCTGGCCTCCTTATGTTCTTCCTTATCACAGACCCAGAGCAATGGAATGGGCAAGTCACAGAATGAACTTTTAAAACTGTGAGCTCCAAGTAAACTTTCCCTCCTCTAAGTTGTTTTTCTTGGGTGTTTTGGTTAAAGCAATGGAAAGCTGAATAACACAACTTGTTTTGTGATAAGTAAGCATTAGATATTTAATTTCCATATCCCTTTGGTGCTGCAGAAAACTCTATTTTCTGCTCAATTATAATAGGGAAAATCTGCATGACATTACTGTTGGCAGTAGTTTCTTGGGATATGATACCAAACACACAGGCAACAAAACAAAAATAGAAAGTTAGGCTATGTCAGTATAAAAAGTTTTTGTTCAGCCAAGAAAAAACTAAACAGAATAAAAAGGCAACCTACAGAAAGGACCAAAAAAATTTGCAAACTTGTCAGTGAGGGATTAATACCCAAAGCAACTCTTACAAATCAAACATAAATTAATTAACTTTAAAATAACCAAATGAAAAATATGGGCAAATAACTTGAATACTATTTCTACAAAGAAGAAAGAATATTTAAAAATATTTCACCCATCATTAATCCTCAAAGTAAACTAAGTCAAAACTGCTGTGAGATATTATAGTACACCTATAAAAAGGGCCATTGTTAAAAACAAAACCTACAACTATAGTTTTGGTTAAGATGTGAAGTAAAGGAAAATGTCAAGTGATGCTATGATATAATGTACCTATCAAACTTCTGGATGTAGTCCAAAGAACTTAAATTATAAATTTTAAGGAGATACTTGTACCCACGTATTTATTTCAACATTATTTATAGTAAAAAAAGATGTAAAAGCAATCTAAATTTCCATAGATGGATTTTAAGTATGAGATATTATTACATAACAAACAATAAGGAAAATCTGCCATAAACAACAGTGCAGATGTGTTGAGGGCTGAAATCAAGTCAAGATGGCACCTGGCACTTTGCCAGGAGGAGTGGCTTGTGAAGCAACGCCAGCGAGCCATTAAGATGATGAGGATTCCTTATTGGTTGACTGCTGTATATAGTTGATGTTGATTGAGTTAAGCTGTGTGTAATTAGTTAAGTATATATACCTCTGTGGCTCCCGCTGTATCAATCTTCACAAGTTGCTTGTCACCCCCCCCCACCCCACCCCCGTTATTTAGCCCAGCCAGACTGCAGCACATATGAAACTTAAGGTCATTTTGCTAAATGAAGTAAGCCAGTCATAAAAGGACCAAGACCTTGATTCCACTTATGCAAATTATCTAAAATAGTTAAATTCCAGAAGTACAAAGTAAAATGTTAATTTCCAGATACTAGGAATGGGGGAAATGAGGAGTTACTGTACAATATGAATACATTTTTAGTTATTCAAGATGGTAACTTGTAGACATCTCCTGTACAACATCTCCTATACAACACTGTGCATACAGTTAAAAATATCATGTTATAAGTTAACAAAATTTCTTAAGATGGTAAATCTTATGTTATGCATTCTAACCACAGTAAAATAACAACAAAATTCTCTGTTACGATACCTGCTATATGCACCTTTTATGTATTGCTCTGCCTTTCCCAGTTGTCTCCTCCTGTATCTAATGTATATTCTTTCATATCCTCATATGTCGTGGGTTCTGGAGTTCAGTTCCTTGACTTCCACTCCTGTTGTCCTCTTTTACATAGGGACATGTGCACAACTGTGTACAATAATAAGTGTGCATGAATAAAACTCACACTCCCCAAACCCATTTCCTCATGAATGCATTTTCTAATTTCAGATAACTAACAAGCAAATAAACTTGAAATTTACACCCATTTTTTTTCAAAGGGAACACTAACTTTATTCTCAAGACAGATGTTTTATTTTAAAATTACTTTGGGTATCTTCTGGCCTTCCATTCTTTTGTAATCTAATTTGATAAATTTTAGCAACAATGAATCCTAATGAACTCTACTATTGCTTTATTTTACACAGACAGGAAAAAAAAAAAAACATTCCTTGGAAATCAAAATGGAAAACTTGCCCTTTCACTTACTACTTTTACATTCTATATGCCTTCTGCCTATCACACCCATATTTTAAGCATTGCAAGAATGAAAGTCCACGATACTTGCTTGGCTGACTTAATCTTGGATAGATTAACGTTTTTTTGAGTTTACAAATAATCTCCCAACCAAAGTTCTTCATTCCCCAGATGTTGGATTTAAAGAATATCTAGATAATTCCTGTTACTGGAGCTTCAGGATCTGCTGACATCTATTCTTATTCAGGTTCTGACTTGTACACTAACCCTGACTTGATTCCAATGTTTGAACATGTTTTTAACCCTAATTTCTCATTTGAGACTTGTTTGTCTTTCACCCTGTAGCTTCAAATTTGCAGCAACTTTTATTGTTTTGCAGACAGAACGTACTATATGCAGCTTGCTGGCATTTTGTCCCTATTAACTTCACATTCTCCTAAACTCTGCTTCTTGCTTCAGTTCCCACTGATTTGTGTAGAGGCTGCCATCTCTAAAACTGGCAGAAGACAATCAGAAGACTTTAAGACAGTTTTTAGAGGCAATGACACCAGTTTGCAGAAATCAGGAGAATGGCAGGAACTTGGCCAAGAAGAAACTGGAGAAAAAAGTTCAGAATAGTACAGAATTGACTGTTCTAACTTCCTGAGTACTACAAAAAAATTCATACCTCTGAGAAAAGATTAGTATCACAAATAAGAAAAGAAATTGACTGTATTTTAGTTACAAAAATTAGAGGTAAAGTCTTGAAGAAAAATAAATTTCACTTGTTTGATTGGCATCCCATGCTGCTAAAGAATTCTTGACAAGGCTGTGAGGACATTTCTGAGTGTGTGAAAGGAGCAGGCAGAGGTGTGATTGTCTCTATCTGACTCCTGAGGAAGCAGGGAACAAAGCTGGCTGGTTTGAGTTGAGGCTCATGCTTTATGAGCAAATATTTATGTTTCTTTCATCATAGTTGGATATCGATATATTTTCATTACAATGTTAGTAACTGTCTTATAATCTTTCAGACTTTCTTAATACTTATAAAAGAAGGTAATTCATGAGTAATACTTATTTGAAATAATTTATAAAGCTATTACAGCCTTTTCTACACATATCTTAGATCAATAATCAGATACTATGCAATGTCTTTGGAGGCTAGGGTCAATTCATTGATCTCTCAATATTCTATTTAATAAAACACTATTACATTAGCTCTCTAAACCAAAATTTCCACTTAAAATTGCTTTGTTGCCTTTTACTAAAACTAAAACATGTTGATTTTAAACTATTTGATGACTTTTTTAATCAAAAAAAGAAGAGCCTGAGCATTTAGTGTAAGTTTCAATAATTAAGAACTATATGTTATAATAAAAATATCTTTTACTCCTGACCTAGTGTATTATTAGTGACATTTTGAATCTTGACATGTTTTCTGTGAGTGGAAAATTAATTATAGTACTTTAATTTACTACCAGTCTATTTTAGAGTAGTGTGTCTAAGACTATATGATTTTGAAAGTTTATTGCTCTCCTTTTTACAAAGTTATTATTCTAATTTTATTTGTATGAGGATATTTTTTCTCATTATAAAGTTTATATAAAATAATCTATCCACGTGGAATATGATATGTCAAGAAATTTGTAATGTTTTGAACAACCCACAATAAAAAATTAAAAAAAAAAAAAAAAAAAAAAAAAAGTACTGGGAGTCTGTGCTATGGGGGCATCTTGTGAAGCAAATATCCAATGGGTAATTTTGGTTATTTCAGTATATAAATTTTCTTGGTTGGCATCCACATAAACAAATAAACATAACTTTTATAGATTCCACTATTATCCCTAATACTACACATAATTTCCAGATAAATAGCTGACTAATGGGATTCTAAAAGCTTATATCTTTTTTCCCTTGATAAAAGACTTCAATGTTATAATTTTCTGTGATTATAATAAAATAGAGAAAACAAAAAAAAAAAAAAATAATCTATCCACATGTAGTCTGCAGATTCAGACCTTAGTTCTTTATATTTTGGTAATAATACTGAGTTCTAATTTATGCCAACTCAATAACTGTCTATTGTGAGAAGTAACAGGCTGATTAAAATTTTTCACAAAGTATATTTCTTTTGTGTAGTTATAGAATCATTTAACTAAACTCACACAGATAAAATGTTTCAATATTATTACAGTTTTTAATATTATTGGCTCAAATGCTTTAATAAATATATCCCACTCGTGGAACTTGGTCCATGGAAATAATTTTTGAACTAGTTTAAATCTTGGTGCACTTTAGAAACATAAATATTTAGATACCAACTTTCTTTTTTTTTATTGTTGGTTGTTCAAAACATTACATAGTTCTTGATATATAATATTTCACACTTTGCTTCAAGTGGGTTATGAACTCCCATTTTTAGCCCATATACAGATTGCAGAAGCACATCAATTACACATCCATTGATTTACATATTGCCATACTAGTGTCTGTTGTGTTCTGCTGCCTTTCCTATCCTCTACTATCCCCCCTCCCCTCCCCTCCCCTCCCCTCTTCTCTCTCTCTACCCCCTCTACTGTCCTTCATTTCTCCCCCTTGTATTATTTTTCCCTTTCCCCTCATTTCCTCTTGTATGTTCTTTTGTATAACCCTGAGGGTCTCCTTCCATTTCCAGGCAATTTCCCTTTTCTCTCCCTTTCCCTCCCACCTCTCATCTCTGTTTAATGTTAATCTTCTTCTCATGCTCTTTGTCCCTACTCTGTTCTTAGTTACTCTCCTTATATCAAAGAAGACATTTGGCATTTGTTTTTTAGGGATTGGCTAGCTTCACTTAGCATAATCTGCTCTAATGCCATCCATTTCCCTGCAAATTCTATGATTTTGTCATTTTTTAATGCAGAGTAATACTCCATTGTGTATAAATGCCACATTTTTTAATCCATTCGTCTATTGAAGGGCATCTGGGTTGGTTCCACAGACTTGCTATTGTGAATTGAGCTGCTATGAACATCGATGTAGCAGTGTCCCTGTAGCATGCTCTTTTTAGGTCTTTAGGGAATAGACCGAGAAGGGGAATAGCTGGGTCAAATGGTGGTTCCATTCCCAGCTTTCCAAGAAATCTCCATACTGCTTTCCAAATTGGCTGCACCAATTTGCAGTCCCACCAGCAATGTACAAGTGTACCCTTTTCCCCACATCCTCGCCAGCACTTGTTGTTGTTTGACTTCATAATGGCTGCCAATCTTACTGGAGTGAGATGGTATCTTAGGGTGGTTTTGATTTGCATTTCTCTGACTGCTAGAGATGGTGAGCATTTTTTCATGTACTTGTTGATTGATTGTATGTCCTCCTCTGAGAAGTGTCTGTTCAGGTCCTTGGCCCATTTGTTGATTGGGTTATTTGTTATCTTATAGTTTAATTTTTTGAGTTCTTTGTATACTCTGGATATTAGGGCTCTATCTGAAGTGTGAGGAGTAAAGATTTGTTCCCAGGATGTAGGCTCCCTATTTTCCTCTCTTATTGTTTCTTTTGCTGAGAAAAAACGTTTTAGTTTGAGTAAATCCCATTTGTTGATTCTAGTTATTAACTCTTGTGCTATGGGTGTCCTATTGAGGAATTTGGAGCCCGACCCCACAGTATGTAGATCGTAGCCAACTTTTTCTTCTATCAGACGGCGTGTCTCTGATTTGATATCAAGCTCCTTGATCCATTTTGAATTAACTTTTGTGCATGGTGAGAGAAAGGGATTCAGTTTCATTTTGTTGCATATGGATTTCCAATTTTCCCAGCACCATTTGTTGAAGATGCTATCCTTCCTCCATTGCATGCTTTTAGCCCCTTTATCAAATATAAGATAGTTGTAGTTTTGTGGATTGGTTTCTGTGTCCTCTATTCTGTACCATTTGTCCACCCGCCTGTTTTGGTACCAGTACCATGCTGTTTTTGTTACTATTGCTGTGTAGTATAGTTTGAAGTCTGGTATCGCTATACCGCCTGATTCACACTTCCTGCTTAACATTGTTTTTGCTATTCTGGGTCTTTTATTTTTCCATATGAATTTCATGATTGCTTTCTCTATTTCTACAAGAAATGCCGTTGGGATTTTGATTGGCATTGCATTAAACCTATAGAGAACTTTTGGTAATATTGCCATTTTGATGATGTTAGTTCTGCCTATCCATGAACAGGGTATATTTTTCCATCTTCTAAGATCTTCTTCTATTTCTCTCTTTAGGGTTCTGTAGTTTTCATTGTATAAGTCTTTCACCTCTTTTGTTAGGTTGATTCCCAAGTATTTTATTTTATTTTTTGAAGATATTGTGAATGGAGTGGTTGTCCTCATTTCCATTTCAGAGGATTTGTCACTGATATACAGGAATGCCTTTGATTTATGCGTGTTGATTTTACATCCTGCCACTTTGCTGAATTCACTTATTAGCTCTAATAGTTTCTTTGTAGATCCTTTTGGGTCTGCTAGGTATAGAATCATGTCACCTGCAAATAGTGATAATTTAAGTTCTTCTTTTCCGATTTTGATGCCTTTAATTTCTTTCGTCTGTCTAATTGTTCTGGCCAGCGTTTCGAGAACTATGTTGAACAGAAGTGATGAGAGAGGGCATCCCTGTCTTGTTCCAGATTTTAGAGGGAATGCCTTCAATTTTTCTCCATTCAGAATGATGCTAGCCTGAGGCTTAGCATAGATTGCTTTTACAATATTGAGGTATGTTCCTGTTATCCTTAGTTTTTCTAGAGTTTTGAACATAAAGGAATGCTGTACTTTGTCGAATGCTTTTTCCGCATCTATCGAGATGATCATATGGTTCTTATTTTTAAGTCTATTGATGTGGTGAATAACATTCATTGATTTCTGTATATTGAACCAGCCTTGCATCCCAGGGATGAATCCTACTTGATCATGGTGCACAATTTTTTTGATATGTTTTTGTATCCGATTCGCCAGAATTTTATTGAGGATTTTTGCATCTAGGTTCATTAGAGATATTGGTCTGTAGTTTTCTTTCTTTGAAGTGTCTTTGTCTGGTTTAGGTATGAGGGTGATGTTGGCCTCGTAGAATGAATTTGGAAGTTCTCCCTCTTTTTCTATTTCCTGAAGTAGCTTGAAAAGTATTGGTATTAGTTCCTCTTTAAAGGTTTTGTAAAACTCTGCTGTATACCCATCCGGTCCTGGGCTTTTCTTAGTTGGTAGTCTTTTGATGGTTTCGTCTATTTCCTCAATTGATATTGGTCTGTTTAGGTTGTCTATATCCTCCTGACTCAATCTGGGCAGATCATATGACTTAAGAAATTTATCTATGCCTTCAATATCTTCTAATTTATTGGAGTATAAGGATTCAAAATAATTTTTGATTATCTTCTGTATTTCTGAAGTGTCTGTTGTGATATTGCCTTTTTCTTCCCGTATGCTAGTAATTTGAGTTCTCTCTCTTCTTCTGTTCGCTAGCATGGCTAAGGGTCTGTCAATTTTGTTTATTTTTTCAAAGAACCAACTTTTAGTTTTGTCAATTTTTTCAATTGTTTCTTTTGTTTCGATTTCATTAATTTCAGCTCTGATTTTAATTATTTCTTGCCTTCTACTTCTTTTGCTGTTGTTTTGCTCTTCATTTTCTAGGATTTTGAGATGAAGTATGAGATCATTTATTTGTTGGGTTTTTCTTTTTTTTAAGGAATGAACTCCAAGCAATGAATTTTCCTCTTAGAACTGCTTTCAATGTGTCCCATAGATTCCAATATGTTGTGTCTGTGTTTTCATAAATCTCTAAGAATTTTTTAATTTCCTCCTTGATGTCTTCTATAACCCATTGATCATTCAGTAACCTATTGTTCATTCTCCAAGTGATGTATGCTTTTTCCTTCCTTCTTTTATCGTTGATTTTCAGTTTCATTCCATTATGATCAGATAGGATGCATGGTATTATCTCTACTCCTTTATATTGTCTAAGAGTTGCCCTGTGACATAATATGTGATCTATTTTTGAGAAGGATCCATGTGCTGCTGAGAAAAAAGTGTAACTGCTTGATGTTGGGTGGTATATTCTATATATGTCAATTAAGTCTAGGTTATTAATTGTGTTATTGAGTTCTATAGTTTCCTTATTCAACTTTTGTTTGGAAGATCTGTCCAGTGGCGAGAGAGGTGTGTTGAAGTCTCCCATGATTATTGTATGGTGGTCTATTAGACTCTTGAACTTGAGAAGAGTTTGTTTGATGAACATAGCTGCACCATTGTTTGGGGCATATATATTTATGATTGTTATGTCTTGTTGGTGTATGGTTCCCTTAAGCAGTATGTAGTGTCCCTCTTTATCCCTTTTGATTAACTTTGGCTTGAAATCTATTTTATTTGATATGAGTATGGACACTCCTGCTTGTTTCCGAAGTCCATATGAGTGATATGATTTTTCCCAACCTTTCACCTTCAGCCTATGTATGTCTTTTCCTATCAAATGCGTCTCCTGTAGGCAGCATATTGTTGGGTCTTGTTTTGTGATCCATTCTACTAGCCTGTGTCTCTTGATTGGTGAGTTTAAGCCATTAACATTTAGGGTTATTATTGAGATATGGGTTGTTCTTCCAGCCATATTTGTTTATTTATGTTACTAAACATGGTTTGTTTTCCTCTTTGATTATTTTCCCCCCTTTACTGTCCTACCTCCCACTGTTGGTTTTCATTGTTATTTTCCATTTCCTCTTCCTGTAATGTTTTGCCAAGGATATTTTGAAGAGATGGTTTTCTAGCTGCAAATTCTTTTAACTGTTGTTTATCATTGAAGATTTTAATTTCATCTTCCATCCTGAAGCTTAATTTCACTGGATACACAATTCTTGGTTGGAACCCATTTTCTTTCAGTGTTTGGAATATGTTATTCCAGGATCTTCTAGCTTTCAGAGTCTGTGTTGAAAGATCAGCTGTTATCCTGATTGGCTTACCCCTAAATGTAATCTGCTTCCTTTCTCTTGTAGCTTTTAAAATTCTCTCCTTATTCTGTATATTGGGCATCTTCATTATAATGTGTCTAGGTGTGGATCTCTTATAATTTTGCACATTCGGCGTCCTGTAGGCTTCTAGGATTTGGGATTCTGTTTCATTCTTCAAGTCTGGGAAGTTTTCTCATTATTTCATTGAATAAATTGCTCATTCCTTTGGTATGGAGTTCTATACCTTCCTGTATCCCAATGACTCTTAAGTTTGGTCTCTTAATGTTATCCCATATTTCTTGGATGTTCTGCTCATGATTTCTTAACAGTCTTGCTGAGCTGTCTATGTTCTTTTCAAGTTGAAATACTTTGTCTTCATTGTCTGATGTTCTATCTTCTAAGTGTTCTACTCTGCTGGTAGTATTCTCCATTGAGTTTTTAAGTTGGTTTATTGCTTCCTGCATTTCTAGGATTTCTGTTTGTTTGTTTTTTATAACCTCTATCTCCCTGTATAGTTGATCCTTTGCTTCCTGGATTTGTTTGTGTAATTCATTGTCGAAGTGATCTTTCATTGTCTAATTTTGCTGTCTAATGTCTTCCTTGATACTCCAGATCATCTGAAGCATGTATATCCTGAATTCTTTATCTGACATTCCATCTGCTGCAGCTGTTACCTCTTCTAAAGTTGAGTTGACCTGCATTGCTTGTGGTCCTTTCTTTCCTTGTCTTTTCATACTGCTTGCGTTTCTTTCTGCTTGGTGAAACTGTTGTGTTTTTGAAATTTTCCCCCCTATATATTTATATTGCTCTTGTATAGTTGAAAAGTCTCCCTTGAAGGCGCAGGCGGGGGCTCTGCTCTGTCCCTCCTCCAATTGGTGTGAGGTGTCTACCACGCCCGCGGACCCCTGGGCCTGATCCACAGGTCTGTCGCAGGTCTGCCTACCTTGCAGGCGCGGGCGGCGGCTCTGCCCTGCCCCTCCACCACGCCCGCAGACCGCTGGGCCTGATCTGCAGGTTTGTCGCAGGTCTGCCTACCTTGCGGGCGCGGGCGGCTGCCCCGCTCCACCCCTCTGGCTCGACAACAAAGCGAGAGAGACTCGGGTATCTGTGACTCACCCTCCCCACCAGGAGACCAACTGTTTCCGTCGCCACTGGCACCGATGGAGTTCTCTCCTCTGCCGCTCTCCGATGGCATCAGATCTCTGCCATGCTGGCATCCCCTGCGAACAGCGGCATCTCGTTCCCTCCGCAGGGCGACCAAAGCAACGGGTGAGTCCCGACCGGCCCCCACAGGCCCCGTCTCAGTCCTACTGCCACTGCCCACGAAGGCTCGGTTGGCATCCACCTCCACAGTACTCAGCAGGACCCGGACCGAGAAGCAGTCTCCACGGGCTCCTCATCCCTGGGCCAGAGCAGTTCCAGGAGCCGGAGCTCGGCCTCTCCGTACTCGGTGTATGCTCTGATAAGAGCAGGCTCCAAGAAGCAGTTTCCACAGGTTATTTAACAATGAGCCTGAGTAATTTGTCTGCTAGCCGCAGGCAAATTGCAGCCTGAAATTACCTGTTCTATGGCTGAACCCCATTTTCTTCTCTTCCAGTAAGGAGGAGCTGTGCCCTCCAAGCCGAGCTTCTGCCCTCTATGTGCTGACAGAAATCCCTGTAAGGCGGCTCCTGGGAGTCTCTCAATCCTGTTAGTCCAGAGCCCTTTCTCTTATCCGGCCCCTCCCCCTGTTCCTCCTGCCAGCCAGCCAGCCAGGTCCTGTTCACCGGAGGTGGTTCCCCAAGGATCTGATTACACTTGCAGCCCCACCACGTGTCCTATATCTCGAACGATGAACACCCTCTCTGTCATTCATCTAAGCCCCAGTGCTGTGGTGGGGTGATCTGGGAACCAACAGTTTAATTTTTCTGGTCCCCTTTTGTGGGCATGCCCCCAGAAACTGGCGGCTAAGATCTTGGGTGTCACTGCTGGTGTTAAGGGGAGGTGGGGATCGGGAATCCTCTCTGCTTCCCTACAGACACGCCCCTGGAGAGATTCCCGAGGTTTCCTGGCTGCTTGTATCTGGAGGGGGTAGGAGTCACACACCTGCTAACGTGGATTCCGCTGGGAAGGAATTCTGTCGGCGGAACTCCAGTGATGTCACCTCTCTGCTATGGCGGGCCCCAGGCTCCTTGCCAGAGTGTCCGAAGGGAGGGGTGGGACTGGTCTGTCTCTGGTTGGTTTCAGCTCCCGGTTTGCTATTTCATGAAGGCTTGGCGAGAGACCTCTTCCTAGAGTCCCTGCACCGCTCCTGCTGCGCTGCGCCTCGGAGGCTATCCGCCCAGACGCGGGGGCCATGTGCAGGCAGCCGACAGTCGCCGAGTCGCGTGGGCAGCGGCTGTCGGGTCTGGACCTCTGCGCTGCGTGGCGGAGATTCACTCATCTGGGGCAAACTGTCACCTCGAAAAATCCTACCAATTCCTGGCCGGTCTCTCTTTAGTGGAATTTTCCTAGGAGTTTCTCAGCAGGTCGAATCTAAGCATATCAATGCGTCTCTCTGACCCCGTTATTGAGGAGGTACTGAAAGCGCTGCCTCCCCACTCGCCGCCATGTTGGATCCCCTCTAGATACCAACTTTCTTATGATTTTTTTCTCCTTACCTTTTTAAGATAATATTATTTCAAAAGGCAAAAATACCATATAAACACAGGTGTTTTTTATTAACTTCTTTAATAAAAAGAATGGTTATGCTTTATTAGAGCAAAGCAGAATGAAATCTAAATTCATATCTATTTTTCCTAGTATTTGAATTGTATTCCTTAAAAAAATAACTATCTCAGAAAAGCACAATTAATTTCTGCTTCCAAGAACCCTGCTCTGATTTGCATTGATTTTCAATGACTTTCTTAATACTTGAGACTCTTGCCGGCTGAATACATTGTACAAAATATATGAACCCTGGAATAGCAACACAAGAACAGCATGCCATAGTCAATGTGGTGCTTGTGAGTCTTAATGGCAAAGCATTCTCATAGTAAGTTCTAATATGATCTGAATCTCCTATTTAGAGTGAAAGTATGTGCCTCTGTATTAACTTTAGATTACAAAACTCTGGGCAGTAACTTTAAGTTATTTTGAAGTCTTTCATTATGTTTTAGTTTTAACATAACACACATTTCATTTATGTATAATAATGAGGTTTGAATTTTTTGTCTTCAGAAATGAAAGGCAGTTGTACTCAACTTGCTATCACAAGTGTCAATGCGTACAAATAGCCTTCAACTATATAAAATTATAATTGTTAAATTAAAGTTCTTTCTTTGACTCACATGTGTTGATGCATGTGGCACAAATTATTCATAGTATGAATAATAAGATATTCAAACAAATACATCAAAGTACACAAATATTAATATGAAAAAAATTACATAAATCTATTTTACCAGCACTTAAACATAAACTGTCATCATTAAAGAGAATATTTCATTGTTTTAACATTTTTAGAGCATATTTCTTCACACAAAAATTTTATTGTCAAAAAATTTACCATTTTTCTTTTAATTTTTCTCAGTAATGCATTAATTTTGGTCTCATGCCATATCTTTTTTACTAATGCCTTAAAATATATCTCTCACTATGTTGTAGTGTAGCATTAAGTATTGGACCATCGATTGACTTGGTCAAAATATTCAAAAACTTTCTTTATTTGAAACAAATAAACAAATTCATCACACAATGAAATGAAATATAAAGAGACTGGATACAGATGTTCTGTCATCAAAATGCAAGATGGCTGATCTGCAGGAAAGATAGGTGATTTATGTGTTTACACTGAGAAAGACTTAGAATGGCTAGAATGGCTTAGATCAAGGAAGCCAGGAAAATTATCAATATGAACACTACACTGAATTATTTTTTCCCAGTCAATAGTTTGAGCATTTGGTGGGTACAACAATCAAATGAACCAATAGAACTGCTATTAATGGCATTGCACTCAAGCCCCACTAATGAAAATTGACAAAAAGACAAATAGTATGCAAACAGGGCACAAAGGTTTGAAATCTAAATTGGACAAATTAGCAGAGAAAGTTAATAATCTGGAAACAGCAATCGATGGCCCAAAGGAACAAACTGCTAACATTGACTGAGTCATTACATGAAACTCAAAGGAAATGATCCACTCTAAAAATTTTGCACCTGGGGGACAGAAAGGCAGGTAAAGTTTTGGGATTTTAACTAGAAACCACTAAGAACTGTGCATGCTCCATAAACATCAAATTTACCTCAAGGGATAGAGAAACCAACCAGTTAGACTGCTGGAAAAATGATGACTCCAGAGTCTTTTAACACGATGGATGTAGTTAGCTAATGCCTCAGGAAAGAAAGCAAGAGGGAAGATAGGCACCTAAACTCTCTTAGTTTTTGCATCTATGTATTTTTAAGTTGATAATGGTGCAAAATAATAAACTGAAGTGATTCTAATTTACTTTCTATAAATATTAGTCTAAATAAATTTGTCTCTTGTATGGTTTTCACAGCATCCTAATACTTCAGGAGAATTAGTGAGCACAATGACTAAAGGACAAATTAAAGATGAATCCAGGCTTGTAAAAAAAAAGTTATCTTTTAAACCTTTTATAAGATGTACTATTTCCATTATTTTAATTCATTCTTGATTCTGGAGTTACATGGTGCTAAAGAGTTCCCAAATTTCACAAGAACCATGAAAAGCTATTTGAATCAGTTAAGATATATTTAGAAGTTAACATTTGGGAAATGAATGTTTTTCAAATGCTATTTTTTTATTATGAACTGAAAAAAAAAGTTTCTTGTAGAGTCCTCCAGATCAGTCTTCTGTGCCTTTGACAATAGCATTTAATAATTTTTATAGAATAGACCTGAGAAGGGCTGGGGATGTGGATCAAGCGGTAGCGTGCTCACCTGGCATGCGTGGGGCACTGGGTTCAATCCTCAGCACCACATAAAAATAAAAATAAAGATGTTGTGTCCACCAAAAACTAAAAATAAATAAATAAATATTTAAAAAATTCTCTCTTTCCCCCCCCCCCAAAATTCTTTTTTTAAAAAAAGAATAGAGCTGAGAAAAATACCTGACTAGAGTCCTTCTTTAGAGTTGTTTACTTCTACATGTTCTTTTTCTATTTGATAACATTGTACAATATTTTGTATAGTCTAGAACTAAGAAAAATATTAGTACAATGAGATGTGTGCTAGGAGATGGGTTCATAAAACACAAGTAAGACATGACACAACATTAACAGTTTGGAACTTCTAATATAATTTGATATAGGTTTGAGAATGTAACATAAGAGACAATAAAAAGCAAAAAAGAATAAATTATACAAATCTAAAATTTTATTTTTGATTCACATCGATTCTTCATATGAATATCATATTGAATAAATTCCAGTGGAGGACCGACATGAATGACTAGTATATTACTCTGAATAATAAGATCAAAGAGTGCTTAATGTTACAGAGGGAGGATGACCCCAGTAGACTGTTCTGGGACCCATTAAAGAAAAATTAAATCACAATAAAAAAGCTGGACCCTGGACATACTCACTAACAAATATAAGAAGGATTTTAAATTTTTCATGTATACTTTCTGATCTTTCCAATCAATGTTTTAGGTTAGAAGAATGGTCTCTTTAAGTCCCTTACTATGCTAATGGCATGCCTCCAGATAATGGATTTAGTTTGTTTGGTAACTCTTTATTTTTTTAATCAGTAAACCAAGGGATTGGGATTGTTCCATTTCTTATTCAAATCAATGTTTTTACATGTAAAACATAAATATATACACATATTTATTGTATACATATTAATTACTCTCTGAAACCCTTACTTTTTTTTTCCTAATAGAAGAATAAAATGCTTGTCCAAAATTCAAAAAAAAAAAAAAAAAACAGAAACCCATTATAACATACATTCAGCTGTGAAAATGTTTACATTACGACAATTCCAGAGGAAAGAAAATCACATATATTTGCAACTTGACCACTCCTCTAATAAATTTTCATGCAAATATTATTTTAATAGATATGTACCTATCATTTTTTCTTTAATCACGTATTCTCTCAATTTATAGATTTTTGCTCTTTTAGAATTTATTACCTAATAGCAATAGCTGTTACAGAGTCCGATTTTATCTTTTTTTCACCAAATCTCATTTTATCAACTCTGAAGTTGAAAAAAAAAAACATTTTAAAGCCCTTTTGCTTATTTTATATTTTAAAATAGATTTTGTAATTTAATATATCATCTCACTTTTATTAACCTTGAAACACATGTGCAAAAATGGATGACATAATTAATTTTGATCATTGTGCTGACAAATGCTAAACTTACATTTACTGAGAATTGAATGATTAAGCAATCATTTCATGAATGTTGTATAATTTGTCTAAATAGTCAACGGTAAATTATATTCAAGAGAGTTTTAATAATTTGGGAAGAAATTATTTAGATCATTCAGATGAACTAAGGAAGTAATCATTTTTACTACTTAAGGATAGAAGCCTGTATTACTGGTTAGAACACTTACTATTAATTTATGCTTCAAGAACTGAATAGAATCTGTTATTTGTGATATATTATACTATATATAAATTTTCTTATATCATGAGTATAATGTTATACTCTGTAATGCCCTGTAGAATTCTTCCCTTGTCAACAATAATTTAGAAAATAGAAATGTTGTGTAAATAACTTTGAAGGGTATGATCTTCATATTTCTCAAAAAATTGGAAACAATCTTTGCTTAACATTTTAGGACTATTTAACTTCATTATTATTAATTCAGGAAGAACAACAACAGCAACATAATCCTCAATAATTTGTGACCTAAAACATTTCCCATCAGTTAAATGAGCTCTTCTGTTTTCTATTCTAGGTTTCCTCTCCAATAGTGATGGCAAATAGTATAGATAAGAAAACTTGGTTAAAACATATCATGCTTATTTATACTGTCTAATATTCTATCAATGAGAGAGGCAAATTAGCCTGCATTACCCAAGAATACCCAGAGCTATTTACTTGAAATATCACCCTTTGTCCATTTCATGCATAATTTTTAAAATATTTCCTCATAAAGTATAAATAAGTAGGTCATGTTTTTACCTATTATTAATTTTTGTAGTCACAAGACAGTGAGGTTTTTTGAGTAATCTTGCCAGTAAGGAAGTGAAACTCCAAACTCAGGGATAAGAATGCAATGCATGCATTTACTATAAGGAGAATTATTAGCTAGGGGACTTTATCTTCAGGAGTACTACTGGCAGAAGAATTACACATAAGAAATTTGAGGAGCTCATGGATTTCCCCAATATCAAAGCACAATGTTTAAGCATAGCATGCCCATAATTGGAGGACTCTTTGCTTTCAGTATAAAAATTTATTATCCATTTGTTAAGCAAAGTAAAGAATTACTTATGTTTACTATGCTAGAAAGTAATTGACACAGGGTTTACTTTTGTAAGATTTATATAGATTTTTGCTCTTTTAGAATTTATTTTAAAACTGGAATTTTCAAATTTTAAATACAAATATTTAATTAAACTCTAGGCACTGTCAACTCTAAATTCTATTTTTTAACTTGAGTAATCATGTCTATTCTTTTACTTTGGTTTACTTTTTAAAATGAAAGCATAAGAGATGTCAATTTTTTAATTTTTGTATTGAAGTTTTAGAAAAGTGATGATGTATTTGAATTACAGTAATTGTGAACATATTAAATATTGCACTACTGAATAAGTACTAAGAACTTTTGAGAAACCTACTCTTTTCAGAAAATAAATTAAGAAAACTTTATTAAATCATTTTTATTTATTTACCAAAATATCTCTTATAAAATAACTACTTGGCAGAAAGAGAGAGCATATCTCTTGTATTTCTTTTGTCTGCACATTTTTTAAAATTACTTTAAAATGATATGAGTATTTTCAACTATGTTTTTAAACTAATTTCTTCTTTCATTTTTACATTTACATCTTGGATCAGTATAATAATTATTTAGGAGGACAATATGAAGTTGTGCTTCAAAAGTTTCTCCAATTTTTCTGGCAATAATTTTTATTCTTTCCAAACTTACTAGTAATACAATATTCCTGATAGGTATTTCCGTTAATTTTCTATAATTGGTGGGTACTATGCTTTAAAAACTGTCTTAAGAATTTGGAATTAACAGTAAGCAATATGGATAAGATTTTTAGTCCTCATGAATTTAAATTCTACTTGAGAACTTTAAATATTGCTCTAAATGGAAAAAAAGAAATAATAGGCAATGTGAAAATGTAAAAAAGAAAGTTGAAATATTTTCCTATGAGGAGGACAGGTTAAATACCATGGTCAAAACTCTTCATTTTGAGTCTTAATCACGTTTCTGACACTAGGACTTTTATGTAATACTAAATGTTGGGAGTGGTGAATTGGCTCAGGATCTCCTTCTGGCTGAAGGAGCCTGCACCTGTGCTTGGAACTTCCTGTGGAAATGTGAAGGTCAAGACTGCTTAGTTGCTATGGTGATGCCCTGCATAAAGAGGTTTTATGCAAGGCACAGGACTATCAGTCTTGACCCTAAGTTCAGACAACAGCCCCCAAGGGTAGAGAATTGTAAGTGCAAAGAGAAAATTATAATTGGTTTCCAATACTTCATCTCTCACAGAAAATCCATTTGATGATAAAACCTATATAATAAGCATGCTGAGCTAGCTCTGGGTCATTGTCCCTCCATCAGAGGATAGTGTCCCACCTTTCTTTCTATGTGTCTGTTTGTTATTTCTAATCCCCCATCAACCCTTGTTTGTTTCTGAATTAATGGAGGTGTAGGTCATGGCAACTATACACCTGTGTTTTCATTTTACAATGTGGGTAATCAAATTCAAAAAATAGGTAGAGATTCTGTCTAGGAAAACTGTGTATGATTGAATATGATCACATTCAATTAATTTGGAAATTACATATTGGAGTAAAGTTTAGAGATCAACTACTACTCTTTTTAAAATATGGATTGAGATCAAAATAAGGTAAGTATGAACAGGAGTTTATTCCTCATTTCAGTTGACTTTGCTTAATTAAAATGGAATAACCCAAATTCTCAAACATATGTAATCTGCAAACTAAATTATGTGCTTCTATTTATATGAATACATGTTTTGTTTTTAGTGTTGATTGGGGTAAAAACAATAAACCACCAAAGTTTTATTATTAATACATCATTTAATCTATCAACTAAAGATTATCTAATCAAGGTTTGGAAGAGATTAGACTTTAGAAACTAACACTGTTTAAAAAATATCAACTGCACAATATCCTCAATATCTCCATCATCTCAGTAGTGTTCCATCTTAAGATTCAAGAAATGGTTGTATCAACAAGGAGTTTTTTTTATGAACAAGTGGCTCACTTAATCTTTGGGACTAAATAGAGGTTTTTTAAGGAACCATTTACAAATATTTAGAATCATTATCAAGGAATGGTATAGTATAACAGGGTTATCATATCACAAATCTAACTGAGTCTTAGTGTCACTTGATAGGAACCAGAAGAGCTAGAGGAATATAACCAATCTGTGTATAGGAGCAAAGAGAATCCTGAAGGAATAAGAACACTGGTTTCTTTGTTCTCCTGCCTTCTAATTTTGATGGGCCCAAACCCAATCTGATCCAGTGGAGAAAAGGCAAGATAACTTTTTTGCACTAGTATAGTAGTCAGGCTCCTGAGGCAGAAAACTGCTGAAGAATGGAAAATAATGGATTTAAAGGGGAAATGGAAAATATCCAGCACAGTTAGCTACAGATGCACACTAACCAGATCCGATATGGTATGCTTAAAATATGCAAGTGAACCTTAACTCATAGTCACAGAAATCAGTTCACTCGCCCGGACGCTTTGCCGCCCAAAGCCACGGACGCTTTGCTCCCATCTGCTTCCTCTTTCGCTTCGCTCCGGGCAGAAAAGGTGAATGTGTAATCAGCAGTTGATTGATCACTAGGCAATGCTGAGCTGACGTGGATCTGGGGTGTACAGTCTGGGACCCTCAGAACACACACACCAAGCCCGGATCGGCTGCATCCAAGCTCCGGTTCGCCTGCTTCTAGTGACTCAGCACTAACAATCCCGCTGAAATAACTGGTTGGCCCTTAGGAACTTTCAGAGGTAAAAACCAACCGAGCCTTCATAGGCAGTGGCCACAGGATTGAAACGGGGATTGGGAGAGACAGTCAGGACCCACCCGTTGCACTGGTCACCCGGCAAAGGGAACGAACGGTCACCATTTACATGTGATACCAACTTGGCAGAGAACTGATGTCACGGGCGGAGGAGATAACTGCATTGAAACCAGCGCAACAGGGCTCCCAGGAGCAGCAGACATGGCGTGAAGCCAGTATTGTGGTGAGCGTCACAGGTGAACGTGGCCTGGCTTGAGGAAACACAAGAGAAGGCCCTAGGCACTCAGGATTGGAGACCTGCCCAGTCTGTGAGGAAGAGCTGCTACACAGTGATTGGTTCCCACTTAGTGAGAGGAGAAGCTTGACCCAGTGGGCACAGCTCCACCTACTGGAAGAGAAATTAATCGAACTCTATGACTGCATTTATTATTATTATCATTTTTTTTCTTTTTCTTTTTTTCTTTCATTTTCAATTTTTTATGGTTGTTGTTCTTTAACTTTTTTAATGTTTCTAATTTTTTTTAATTTTTTTATTATTATAATTTTTTAAATTTTAATTTTCATTATTTTTATTATCATTATTATTTTTGTAAATTTTTTTTTTCTTTTCTTTCTTTATTTTCTAACTTTTTTGTGGGTGTTTTGTTTTTGTTTCTTTTGTCTTTTCATTTCTTTTAAATTTTCTTATTCCCCCTTCCTTGAATTCTACCTGCCTACTCTCATTCTCTTTAGTGACTTCTTCCCTTCTCTTCTAATATCTTTCTTCCCAAGCATCAAATAAATTTATAAGAGTAAACAGTAACTCAGCAGTAAAGCAGAACAAGAAGTAACATGAGCAGCATAAAAAAGCAAGGAAGAAAAGGGGTACAAACAATGAAGGACAGCCTAAATATTCAGGAGGACCTAGAGTCAGCAGAAAAATGGTCATATAAAGAACTCAAGTAACACCTTAGACAGATTGAATGGAACCTTAAAGAGGATACAAGACAGCAAATCCAAACAGTGAAAGAACACTTTGAAAATGAATTACATAAACAGATAAAAGAAGAAGTTAAGCATCTTTATCAGGAGATAGAGATTATAAAAAAAAATCAAACAATAATTCTAGAAATGAAGGAAATGATAAACCAAATTAAAAACTCAATTGAGAGTATCACTAACAGAGTGGAGCAAGTAGAAGCCAGAACGTCAGATAATGAAGACAAAATATATCATTTTGAAAAGAGCCTAGCCAACTCAGAAAGGCTGGTTAAAAATCAAGAGAGAAACATCCAAGAGATATGGGATAACATAAAAAAAACAAACCTATGAGTCATCGGGATAGAAGAAGGTACAGAGATTCAAACCAAGGGAATGAGTAGCCTGCTGAATGAAATAATTACAGAAAACTTTCCAGAAATAAAAAAGGGAACAGATATACAAATTTTAGATGCATACAGGACACCGAGCACACAAAATCACAGTAGACCAACGCCAAGACACATTGTTATGAAGATATCCAATATACAGAACAAAGAGAAAATATTAAAAGCTACAAGAGAAAGGAGGCAGATTACATTCAGGGGTAAACCAATAAGGTTAACAACGGATTTTTCATCACAGACGCTGAAAGCGAGAAGATCCTGGAACAACGTATTTCAAACACTGAAAGACAATGGATGCCAACCAAGAATTCTGTATCCAGCAAAATTAAGCTTCAGGTACGACAACGAAATAAAAATCTTTCATGATAAACAAAAGCTAAAAGAATTTGCAGCTAGAAAACCAGCATTGCAAAGCATCTTGAGCAAAACACTACACGAGGAAGAAATGAAAAACAATAACCAAAACCATCAGTGGGAAGTGCCTCTATAAAAACAGAGGGCGGGGGGAAAGCTAACCATGGAGAAACAAACTAAATTAAATTAAAAAAAAAAGAAGATAAATAATCAAACATGGCTGGAAGTACAAACCATATATCAATAGTAACTCTAAACGTTAATGGCTTAAACTCTCCAATAAAGCGACATAGGCTGGTAACATGGATTAAAAAAACAAATCCAACAATATGCTGCCTCCAGGAGACACATCTGATTGGAAAAGACATACACAGGCTGAAGGTGAAAGGTTGGGAAAAAATATACCACGCACACGGTCCTCATAAGCAAGCAGGGGTGGCCATCCTCATATCGAATAAAATCGACTTCAAGACTAAGTTAATCAAAATGGATAAGGAAGGACATTATATACTGTTAAAAGGAACCATTCACCAACAAGACATAACAATTATCAATATTTATGCACCAAATAATTGTGCTGAGACGTTCATAAAACAAATTCTCCTCAAGTTCAAGAATCAAATAGACCACAACACAATAATTATGGATGACTTCAACACACCTATCTCACCATTTGACAGATCCTCCAAACAAAAGTTGAATAAAGAAACTATAGAACTCAATATCACAATCAACAACCTAGACTTAACTGACATATATAGAATATATCAACCATCATCAAGTGGATATACTTTTTTCTCAGCAGCACATGGATCCTTCTCA
Organism: Marmota monax; assembly: GCF_021218885.2. Classification (NCBI taxonomy): domain Eukaryota; kingdom Metazoa; phylum Chordata; class Mammalia; order Rodentia; family Sciuridae; genus Marmota; species Marmota monax. The sequence continues at coordinate 11,887,218 of NW_026693153.1, forward strand.
AAAATAGACCATATATTATGCCATAGGGCAACCCTCAGTAAATATACAGGGGTGGAGATAATCCCATGGATTTTATCTGATCATAATGGAATGAAACTGGAAATAAATGATAAAAGAAGGAAGGAAAAATCCTACATCACATGGAAAATGAACAATATGTTACTGAATGATCAATGGGTTACAGAAGACATAAAGGAGCAAATCAAAAATTCTTAGAGATAAATGAAAATACAGACACAACATATCGGAATCTATGGGACACAATGAAAGCAGTTTTAAGAGGGAAATTCATCGCCTGGAGGTCATTCCTCGAAAAAAGGAAAAACCAACAAATAAATGAGCTCACACTTCATCTGAAAGCCCTAGAAAAGGAAGAGCAAAACAACAGCAAATGTAGCAGAAGGCAAGAAATAATTAAAATCAGAGCGGAAATCAACGAATTTGAAACAAAAGAAACTATTGAAAAAATTAACAAAACTAAAAGTTGGTTCTTTGAAAAAATAAATAAGATCGACAGACCCTTAGCCATGCTAACGAAGAGAAGAAGAGAGAGAACTCAAATTACTAACATACGGGATGAAAAAGGCAATATCACAACAGACGCTACAGAAATACAGAAGACAATTAGAAATTATTTTGAAAACCTATATTCCAATAAAATAGAAGATAGTGAAGACATCGATAAATTCCTTAAGTCATATGATTTGCCCAGACTGAGTCAGGAGGATACTCACAACTTAAACAGACCAATATCAATAGATGAAATAGAAGAAGCAATCAAAAGACTTCCAACCAAGAAAAGCCCAGGACCGGATGGGTATACAAAACCTTTAAGGAAGAATTAATACCAATACTTTTCAAGCTATTTCAGGAAATAGAAAAAGAGGGAGCTCTGCCAAATTCATTCTATGAGGCCAACATCACCCTCATACCTAAACCAGACAAAGCCACCTCAAAGAAAGAAAACTACAGACCAATATCTCTGATGAACCTAGATGCAAAAATCCTCAATAAAATTCTGGTGAATCGGATACAAAGGCACATCAAAAAAATTGTGCACCATGATCAAGTAGGATTCATCCCTGGGATGCAAGTATGGTTCAATATACGGAAATTAATAAATGTTATTCACCACATCAATAGACTTAAAGATAAGAACCATATGATCATCTCAATAGACGCAGAAAAAGCATTCGACAAAGTACAGCATCCCTTTATGTTCAAAACATTAGAAAAACTAGGAATAACAGGAACTTACCTCGACATAGTAAAAGCTATCTATGCTAAGCCTCAGGCTAGCATCATTCTCAATGGAGAAAAATTGAAGGCATTCCCCCTAAAATCTGGAACAAGACAGGGATGCCCTCTATCACCACTTCTATTCAATATAGTTCTCGAAACACTGGCCAGAGCAATTAGACAGACGAAATAAATTAAAGGCATAAAAATAGGAAAGGAAGAACTTAAATTATCACTATTTGCAGGTGACATGATTCTATACCTAGAAGACCCAAAAGGGTCTACGAAAAAAACTACTAGAACTAATAAATGAATTCAGCAAAGTGGCAGGATATAAAATCAACACGCATAAATCAAAGGCATTTCTGTATATCAGCGACAAAACTTCTGAAACGGAAATGAGGAAAAACACTCCATTCACAATATCCTCAAAAAAAATAAAATACTTGGGAATCAACCTAACAAAAGAGGTGAAGGACTTATACAATGAAAACTACAGAACCCTAAAAAGAGAAGTAGAAGAAGATATTAGAAGATGGAAAAATATACCCTGTTCATGGATAGGCAGAACTAACATCATCAAAATGGCGATATTACCAAAAGTTCTCTATAGGTTTAATGCAATGCCAATCAAAATCCCAATGGCATTTCTTGTACAAATAGATAAAGCAATCATGAAATTCATATGGAAAAATAAAAGACCAAGAATAGCAAAAGCAATTCTAAGCAGGAAGTTTGAATCAGGTGGTATAGCGATACCGGATTTAAAACTATATTACAGAGCAATAGTAACAAAAACAGCATGGTACTGGTACCAAAACAGGCGGGTGGACCAATGGTACAGAATAGAGGACACAGAGACTAATCCACAAAGCTACAGCTATCTTATATTTGATAAAGGAGCTAAAAGCATGCAATGGAGGAAGGATAGCATCTTCAACAAATGGTGTTGGGAAAACTGGAAATCCATATGCAACAAAATGAAACTGAATCCCCTCCTCTCGCCATGCACAAAAGTTAACTCAAAGTGGATCAAGGAGCTAGATATCAAATCAGAGACTCTACGTCTGATAGAAGAAAAAGTTGGCTCCGATCTACATATTGTGGAGTCGGGCTCCAAATTCCTTAATAGGACACCCATAGCACAAAAGTTAATAACAAGAATCAACAAATGGGACCTACTTAAACTGAAAAGTTTTTTCTCAGCAAGAAAAACAATAAGAGAGGTAAATAGGGAGCCTACATCATGGGAACAAATTTTTACTCCTCACACTTCAGATAGAGCCCTAATATCCAGAGTATACAAAGAACTCAAAAAATTAAACAATAAGAAAACAAATAACCCAATCAACAAATGGGCCAAGGACCTGAACAGACACTTCTCAGAGGAGGACATACAATCAATCAACAAGTACATGAAAAAATGCTCACCATCACTAGCAGTCAGAGAAATGCAAATCAAAACCACCCTAAGATACCATCTCACTCCAGTAAGTTTGGCATCCATTATGAAGTCAAACAACAACAAGTGCTGGAGAGGATGTGGGGAAAAGGGTACTCTTGTACATTGCTGGTGGGACTGCAAACTGGTGCGGTCAATTTGGAAAGCAGTATGGAGATTCCTGGGAAAGCTGGGAATGGAACCACCATTTGATCCAGCTATTGCCCTTCTGGGACTATTCCCTGAAGACCTTAAAAGAGTGTACTACAGGGATACTTCTACATCGATGTTCATAGCAGCACAATTCACAATTGCTAGCCTGTGGAACCAACCCAGATGTCCTTCAATAGATGAATGGATAAAAAAAATGTGGCATTTATACACAATGGAGTATTATACATCACTAAAAAATGACAAAATCACGGAATTTGCAGGGAAATGGATGGCACTAGAGCAGATTATGCTTAGTGAAGCTAGCCAATCCCTAAAAAACAAATACCAAATGTCTTCTTTGATATAATGAGAGCAACTAAGAACAAAGCAGGGAGGAAGAGCAGGAAGAAAAGATTAACATTAAACAGATACATGAGGTGGGAGGCAAAGGGAGAGAAAAGGGAAATTGCATGGTAATGGAGGGAGATCCTCATTGTTCTACAAAATTACATATGAGAGGTTGTGAGGGGAATGGGAAAATAAACAAGGAGAGAAATGAATTACAGTAGATGGGGTAGAGAGAGAAGATGGGAGGGGAGGGGAGGGGAGAAAGTAGAGGATAGGAAAGGTAGCAGAATACAACAGTTACTAATAGGGCATTATGTAAAAATGTAGATGTGTAACCGACGTGATTCTGCAATCTGTATTTGGGGTAAAATGGGGAGTTCAAAACCCACCTGAATCAAATGTATGAAATATGATATGTCAAGAGCTTTGTAATGTTTTGAACAACCAATAAAAAAAAAAGAAAAGAAAAAAAGAAATCAGTTCACTCATAGATTGTATCTCACAAACTGTTCTGGGCAGTAAATAATTAGATCACCATAATTTTGTCCTTTAACAAAAACTAAGAATAAAACTAATCATTATGGTAGACCATTAAAGAGATAGAAGAATCTGTGCCCATATAAATTCTGTGCACCCTCATAAATTATGCCTGAACCATATCTATCATGTACAGTATATATGACTGTATATGTAGGAATTAAATTATATAAATGAATTAATACTTTGAAGTATCTCATGTATTGTATTTAATTAATGATGAGCCAGACTATATATGTACATGAGAAATGCTAATGGTTTAGAAATTAAAGATCATAAGGAAATATGGTATATTTTAAAAGGATCAGTCAGAAAAGCAATCTTCTAGCTCTTCATTTCACATTAGACTGAGCACAGTAGCATATGTTTAAAAGCTGGGTTACTTGTATAATTCTAATTATGGTTTTATTGTACTCACTTAAAATAAGCATGACATTTATTTATTTCAAATTAGTTGTGAAAAAGTTATACCAAAGAATGTAGCCTTATGCCAGAAACTAGATGCATGCAGCCCAAAGAAATGACCTTTCTGTAAACACAGGAAACACAACTCCCAAGAGAACGTTTGATTGTCCAGACTCAAGCAAGGAGAAGCATGGTTTAAGCTGCTAGTGATTTCTTCATATATTAAACTAATGAAGATTCAAATTAAATGTGTTAACATACTTCTTAGGAAAATCATTGACTGGAAAGAACAACAATGGAAAATGTATAATAATTCTCTTTAGAAACATGTTTATATAGTAGGAAGAAGTAGTTAAGGAAATTATAGTGATTAATGGATAAATTCTATTTAGGAACACTTCGTTAAATTTGTATTTTTATAACATTCTTGGAAGCAAACAAACATCTAAGCTATTCTTTTATAAGTGATTTATCTTATTTCACCACAATTCTACCATTATTCCATTAATTTTAATCCTTTTAGCTGTTCTTGAAAGCAAATGACACTTGAAAGTGTGCATGGCTTGACACAGATGAAGTGGTGTGAACATCAAGCTAACCAAGCCGTGAAAGCATCAGCTACAATAAGGTCTCATCTTCTCCACTAAAGGAAATATTTTTTATTTGAAAATAGGAATGTAAATATTGACCAGGGTTTATACTCTCTGATTACTAAAATAATATACAAGAGAACTTCAATTGACAGTCTCAAAATCATGATCCATTTTGAAATGGGGCATGTATCTCCTGTAATAAATATATGTAAGACTATCTGTTTAGTTTAACTGTTGAGCTATGCCACCTAAAATAAAAGGTTTTATTTAGGTGGCATAACTGTACTACCTTGAGTATGTAAAAAATAGTCATGTATTACCATCACAGTAGACAATACACATGAGCTGTTATTTAAACAAGCTTGCAAACTTACATATATTAGGTAAATTTTTACAACCACTATTTTATCGAAGCTGTTTATTAAAGCAATATTTTAATTAATTGCAAATATTCATTCTATTTATTGCTATAAATCAAATTAATGTACATTATAGATTTGAAAAAAGATATCATGGGAAGAAAATCATGAGGAAGTTTCCTATAACTTACATTTACTCAGTATTGCCATAAGTCAGAATATTAGTACAGGAAAGATATACAGTTTCTTGTTTGTGATTATTTTTAGGTGACCATGGCACTACAAATTGACATGTCATTGAAAGAAAGTTAGGTTTTGCTTTACCATGCAATATTTTAAATTGAGAAAATTATATCCAGAGAACAAGTGTATGAGATACTTAGATATAAACAACACTGTAGAAACATATTTTGAATATTATCTCATCTTGCCTGTCTTTACTCACTGTTTAGCTTGATTTCTATAAAATGGAAGGGAAGTTATTTATGCATATAAATAAAGGAAAATCACCAAAGGGAAGGATAAATAATTGATAACCTATTTCCCTAAGAAAGAGTGTATAAGAAAAAGCCATATGGTTTGTTGATAGGATTTGAATTAGAAGCCTTCATATTCTTTTGAAAGAAATCTATAATAAGTGTATATAACACTAGCTGTTTAGTTTAAGTGGAAAATAAATTACAAAGCTTTAATCTTTTAGACTTCATAATTTAGAAATCATTTGATACAATTGAACATAAACCATCTATATTTTCTTTGTCCTCCTAAGTAGTTTAGCACAAGCATGCTGAGAAATAAACATAAGATTATTTCTTTCAATGTTCAATAGTAGCTGTTGGCATTGTTGTCAAAATTTAACCCCCAAAAGAAAATGTTTTTCAAGAATCTATACTGTACCTTCACATTTAAATAATATTTCTGTGAGAGAGAAAAGAAAGAATTTGGTTCATTTTTTAAAAGAAAAATGCTCTATATTCTAAATTACTTCACTTTGATTCAATTGAAAAAATCACTAAAAATCAGGTTCATTCATTTGTATCTATTTATAATTAATGGGAGAATAGCATTATTATCTTTCAAAATGAATATAATGAATTTCAATTAAAAATGCTGTGCATGTGAAAGAAAAAAGAGAGCTCAGGCATCAATAAAATAAGGATCTGTAAAATTATCTACAATAATAAGGTAGTTGTTTTATTATTTGAAGGTGATGACTTAATCTCAGAGCCAAAATTCAAGCATACCATAATGCCATCTTGGAAGATATCATTAATTTTGGAATGCAAATAGATGGGGGTCAAGATGCAAAGAAAGCTGTAAAATTAAAGTGTCATTATATTCAGGGTATTTTTAAGTTATAAGCCTGAAGAAAAACCCAGATATATGTAAAACTAGAATCCTGAGCCTTAGGAAAAACATAATTTTTCATAAGGGTTGAGTCTTAATCAAGATATATGGAGAAACATCCTCTAAAATTCAAGATCCTTAAATACTGATTGAGGAAAATGCAAATAATATAATGTCCCCGTCCTCATCTAGTTTTTCAAAAACCAGTATACAGAGAATCCACAAAGCTCAAAAAATGTTCTAGGGAGAATTCTTTACATTATGTCATCCATATAGATCCTCAAAGATGTAACAAGCCTGTGAAAGTTTCCTCCCTGGAATGAGAAGATTTATCAAAGCTAAATAATTAATGTCATTTAATTTTTTGTTTTTATGAACACAGTAAATTACAGTTTATCATTTTTTAAGTGTTCAGTCTTCAGTATTTGGAATTCATTTTTTTCTTTTCAAGTGACAAAGATGGCCTTAATGTTCTCCCCAACATAATTAAATTTTAGATAGGCTTTTTCTTGACTCTAGGCTTCTGACCTCCTTTATTTGTAGAACATTTAATTTAGAATACCTGCAATTGCACATTCTTTCTCTGGCCCTTTTTAAAAGCTCTCTTGCTGGTTTTATGACCCAATCATGTCTTTATCAAAGACCTTGGAGCCATTCCTTTGAAGAAATGTGACCATCAGGGAAAATACCATACCTATCTCCTAATCTCTTTGGGAAGGTAAGAGCCTAATTCAGTGGGCACCAATTAGCAAACACAGATAACCTAATGGCAGAGAAAAGCATTCAGAAGCTTGGAAATAGTGTGACATTCTTAGAACACATTCCATAGACCAACTTCAGAAGCAAAAGTAGGAAAGGAGAGCTCTGAGGCAGCTAAGCTAGTCTGAGACTTATGAATAAATAAAAAAGAAGACAATATTATAGGGAGAAAATATTATTTAAGAACTGTTTTGAGAAAGCCCAAGCAAAAATAATGGAGAGTCTGTAAACCAAAAAATTTTATATGAATCCTTTCCATATTTAGATATTGCTGAAAGTAGTCCAGAGGAAGTGGTATGGGGACATATATTTGGTAATTCCAAAGGTTTAAGTATTGATTTTCAATTGTTAATTTGTAGATATTTTATGGATTTAGAGTTTACTCTAAGAGCATATCATTTTCTAAGGGTTACTATTGGGAAGAGACAAACTTTACAGATTTTAAAAATTTATTGTCTCTCGGGCAAATTTAATGAATTATGTATTAGTCATTGTGATTTATTAAACCATTGAATTTTCATGTAGACAATCATACCATCATTAAATGATTATACCCTTTCTTCCCTTTGAAATCTTTCTAAAATGTTTTTTTCTTTTCAGATGGACTCAGCCTTGTGGGACTATTTTGAGGAGGACATTTTGTGCTACAGTGATGATCAGGAAAGCAATGATTCACTATGGAATATATGCCAGAGATAAAAGAATGGATAAAAACTTTTCTGTAAACATGTCTTATCTTCCCTTAGGCTGTTTTTTAGTTCCATGTATGTTGAGAGTCCAATTCTCTCTACCAAAGAATTTCTCACAGAATTTTTAAAAATCTTTTAGATCCATGTACTTTCCCCTCATTTTCACTGTGTCTTCAGAGAGTTATATAGAAAATATGTTAACAATCTATAGTAATTTACCATTTAATCCATTATTAAAATATATTATAATACTCCTGGGTTAAAGTGATGCATTAGAGACACCAAGTTTCAGTTCTCATTTGTACAGAGTTTAGACAATGTCATTTCTTTGCTTATAACAAGTAAAAAAAAATGAAAAAAAATGAAAATGAATGGCTTTTCTTGTAACAGTTCATGAACTGTTTCAAAGTAAATCATCATTACAAAATCTGGAGAGAGTTGAATGGAGAGAGATTCTGTGACAAGTTTTTCTCTGTAGCAGAAGCCTAAGGAGTCATTAATTAGTAGGAACTTTTGATAAATTACTGTAAGCTTAATATAGATTACCTTAAGAGCAGCAAACCCTTGATTGCCTAAGTTTGAGGAGAACTCCACACTTTTATGAACTTTCTTCAAAAATCACACCTGGTTCTCACTCTGAAGACTGAATAAAGATCTATTAAGGCTCTGGCAAGGGAAGGAAAAATGAACCACTATGAAACATGCACGCAGCCTTTTCCATTAAAAACAGACATAATGTAAAAGTGAAACCAAATATTATATACAATTATAATGCTCTAATAAAAAAATAGAAACAAAATCAAAACCCACTGTCCACCTTAAAGGTTTTTCTCTGAATGAAATTCTAAAACATTATGCTAATTGGTGGAAATGAATTAATTATTCCCCTAAGCTCCTTCAGCCTTCAGGTATCTAAAGAAGGAATGGAAGAGTCAATAGGGATCAAGGTTTTCAGAAAACAGACTCCTAATACTGAATCCAGGGAAAGAAATACAGTACAGTAAGAAAATAAATGATATATTCCTTAAGATGGAGTGGCAATATTTGTCCACATCAAGCTAAGAGATGAAAAAACACTAACAAAAACATAATAGGGACATCACAAAGCACACCTTTCTATTCAGTATTACCACATCAATATAATATTTATATTGTTATAATAACATAATAAAAGTTATAGATTTCAGCAGAGTTTCAAGAAACAGCATGTTTATTTGAAGCAGAACATAAGGAAGCTCCAAAATTAAGAATGAAGAGAAAACAAAAACACTAGAGAAATCTAAGTTCTCTGGTAAATTTAAATGCAACACACATTAAACCTAGTCTAACCCTAAAAAATTAACAATAAAACCTCCTGCCAAAAATCTATTAAAACCAATTTCTATGCTGTTTACAATGTACCTGGTATAGAAATAAAAAATCAAATGATTAAGAGGAAATAAAAGAGTTATGTAAAACACTCAGTTAAAACAATAGATTATAAATCTAGAAGACAGAAAAAATAAACACAAAAAGAAAATATTTATAATAATATTAGAATGTTAGCTATTTATTCAATCACAGTAATGATATCTTTAACAACTAGAGGTTTAAATACCAAAACAAAACAACTTACCAATTAACAATTAGGAATGGTTAGTGTTGAATAAAAAAAAGCATGTTTTATAAAATAAAGAACTTCAAAGACTCAATTAAGTTCAAAATAAAGGATCAAGAAAGTTATACTATGCGAGATCTCGGTTTAGGCACCAGGAGGGTGACCTGAGAGGAGGCGACTCCCGAACGACTCAGACTGTGCACTGCCAGTGGACAAGGAGGCTCAGCCAAGACTACCTAGATTCAAAATCCTGACTTTACTGCTTCATAGCTGAGTGACCTTGACAAATCGCCCCATGGCTAGAGTCTGCGGCGCGCACTGGGAAACGACGAGATAGCAACGCAAAGATACAGCGCTGCGGATTCTGCGGGCTTCTGCCAGCTGTGCAATCACCATGCTCAGTGCTGAATTCTGGGTTTGAGTCGGGGGAAGGAAGCGGTCCAATTCGGTTCTCCACACCGGTCAGACCACAGAGGAAGCCAGCGGCCACCATCTTGGAGAGCTGACTTCACCATCCCTGTTTTCGAATGATCGCAGCTCATTCAGCCATAGAACAGGTAATTTCAGGCTGTCATTCGCCTGCATCTCGCAGACAAATTACTCAGGCTCAGTGCTAAAGAACCTGCGGAAACTGCTTTTTGGAGCCTGCTCCTATCAGAACATACACCGAGCCCGGAGCGGCCGAATTCTGGCTCCCGGAACTGCTCTAGCCCAGGGCTAAAGAACCCACGGAAACTGCTTCTCGGTCCGGGTCCTGCTGAATACTGTGGAGGTAAATACCAACCGAGCCTTCATAGGCAGTGGCAACAGGATTGAGACGGGGCTTGTGAGGGCCGGTCAGGACTCACCCTTTGCTTTGGTACACAGCAAAGGGAACGAAATGCTGCCATTCGCATGGGATACCAACATGGCAGAGATCTGATGTCATCAGAAAGCGGCGGAGGAGAGAACTTCATCGATACCAGCGGCAACAGAAACAGTTGGTCTCCTGGTAAAGAAAGTGAGTCACAAACACCTGAGTCTCTCTCACTTTGTCATCAAGCCAGAGGGGCAGAGCAGAGCCGCCGCCCGTGCCTGGAACAGGCCCAGCGACCTGCTGGCGTGGTAGTCACGACACCCCAATTGGAGTAGGGGCAGAGCAGAGCCGCCACCCGCGACCGCAAGGTAGGCAGACCTGTGACCAACCGGCAGAACAGGCCCAGCGGCCGGCGGCGTGGTAGACACATCACACCAATTGGAGTAGGGGCAGAGCAGAGCTGCCACCCGCGCCCGGAACAGGCCCAGCGGCCCGCCGGCGTGGTAGTCACGTCACCCCAATTGGAGTAGGGGCAGAGCAGAGCCACCTCCCGCGCTTGGAACAAGCCCAGCGACCCGCCGGTGTGGTAGACATGTCACCCCAATTGGAGTAAGGGCTGAGCAGAGCCGCCGCCCTCGCCTGCAAGGTAGGCAAACCTGCAACCGACCCGCAGAACAGGCCCAGCGGCCCGTCAACGTGGTAGACAGATCATCCCAATTGGCGGAGGAGCACAGCTGCTGCCCAACCCTGCAAGGGAGAATTTTCAACTATACAAGAGCAATATAAATATATAGGGGGAAAATTTCAAAAACACAACAGTTTCACCAAGCAGAAAGAAACGCAAGCAGTATGAAAAGACAAGGAAAGAAAGGACCACAAGCAATGCAGGTCAACTCAATTTTAGAAGAGGTAATAGCTGCAGCAGATGGAATGTCAGATAAAGAATTCAGGATATACATGCTTCAGATGATCTGGAATTTCAAGGAAGACATTAGACAGCAAAATCAGACAATGAAAGATCACTTCAACAATGAATTACAAAAACAAATCCAGGAAGCAAAGGATCAATTATACAGGGAGATAGAGGTTATAAAAAACAAACAAACAGAAATCCTAGAAATGCAGAAAGCAATAACCCAACTTAAAAACTCAATTGAGAATACTACCAGCAGAATAGAACACTTAGAAGATAGAACATCAGACAATGAAGACAAAGTATTTCAACTTGAAAAGAACATAGTCAGCTCAGCAAGACTGTTAAGAAACCATGAGCAGAACATCCAAGAAATATGGGATAACATAAAGAGACCAAACTTAAAGAGTCATTGGGATACAGGAAGGTATAGAGCTCCAAACCAAAGGAATGAGCAATCTATTCAATGAAATAATATGAGAAAACTTCCCAACTTGAAGAATGAGACAGAATCCCAAATCTTGGAAGCCTACAGGACGCTGAGTGTGCAAAATCATAAGAGATCCACACCTAGACACATTATAATGAAGATGCCCAACATACAGAACAAGGAGAGAATTTTAAAAGCTACAAGAGAAAGGAAGCAGATTACATTTAGGGGTAAACCAATCAGGATAACAGCTGATTTTTCAACACAGACTCTGAAAGCTAGAAGATCCTGGAATAACATATTTCAAACACTGAAAGAAAATGGGTTCCAACCAAGAATTGTGTATCCAGCGAAATTAAGCTTCAGGATGGAAGATGAAATTAAAACCTTTCACAATAAACAAAAGTTAAAAAAATTTGCAGCTAGAAAACCATCTCTTCAAAACATCCTCGGCAAAACATTACAGGAAGAGGAAATGGAAAATAACAATGAAAACCAACAGTGGGAGATAGGACAGTAAAGGGGGGAAAATACTCAAAGAGGAAAACAAACCATGTTTAGTAACATAAATAAACAAATATGGCTGGAAGAACAACCCATATCTCAATAATAACCCTAAATATTAATGGCTTAAACTCACCAATTAAGAGACACAGGCTAGTAGAATGGATCACAAAACAAGACCTAACAATATGCTGCCTACAGGAGACGCATTTGATAGGAAAAGACATACATAGACTGAAGGTGAAAGGTTGGGAAAAATCATATCACTCATATGGACTTCGGAAACAAGCAGGAGTGTCCATACTCATATCAAATAAAATAGATTTCAAGCCAAAGTTAATCAAAATGGATAAAGAGGGACACTGCATACTGCACAAGGGAACCATACACCAACAACACATAACAACCATAAATATATATGCCCCAAACAATGGTGCAGCTATGTTCATCAAACAAACTCTTCTCAAGTTCAAGAGTCTAATAGACCACCATACAATAATCATGGGAGACTTCAACACACCTCTCTCGCCACTGGACAGATCTTCCAAACAAAAGTTGAATAAGGAAACTATAGAACTCAATAACACAATTAATAACCAAGACTTAATTGACATATATAGAATATACCACCCAACATCAAGCAGTTACACTTTTTTCTCAGCAGCACATGGATCCTTCTCCAAAATAGATCATATATTATATCACAGGGCAACTCTTAGACAATATAAAGGAGTAGAGATAATACCATGCATCTTATCTGATCATAATGGAATGAAACTGAAAATCAACGATAAAAGAAGGAATGAAAAATCATGCATCAATTGGATAATGAACAATAGGTTACTGAATGATCAATGGGTTATAGAAGACATAAAGGACGAAATTAAAAAATTCTTAGAGATAAATGAAAACACAGACACAACATATTGGAATCTATGGGACACATTGAAAGCAGTTCTAAGAGGAAAATTCATTGCTTGGAGTTCATTCCTTAAAAAAAGAAAAAAACCAACGAATAAATGATCTCATACTTCATCTCAAAATCCTAGAAAATGAAGAGCAAAACAACAGCAAAAGAAGTAGAAGGCAAGAAATAATTAAAATCAGAGCTGAAATTAATGAAATTGAAACAAAAAAAAACAATTGAAAAAAATTGACAAAACTAAAAGTTGGTTCTTTGAAAAAATAAATAAAATCGACAGACCCTTAGCCATGCTAACGAAGAGAAGAAGAGAGAGAACTCAAATTACTAGCATACGGGATGAAAAAGGCAATATCACAACAAACACTTCAGAAATACAGAAGATAATCAGAAATCCACATTTTTAAATTTTTCACTCCAAATAATCCATGGATTTAAGAAAAACTCTCAAGAGAATTAAAAAATACACATTTTGAACTAGATACAAATATACCTTTATCAGTATTTGAGGGATATAGAAAAAGTTTCTAGAAGACAATTAAAGAGACTATATTAGGAAAGGTTAAAATTATACAACTAGTAACTTAATCTTAAATTTTAATAGATTAACAAATTTAAAGAAGCAAATAAAATACAGTAGAACAGAAATTAATAAAATTAATATAAGAGAAATAATGAAAATAATAAATCAAAACCTGGTTCTTTAAAATAGAAAATTAATAATATTTTAATTGGTATAACTGAGGAAAAAAGAAATGGGCACTCGTCATTAATATTATAGTGCATTGGGGCCATAACTAATACTCTCAAGGATATTAAAAAAAATAAGTGATCACTACAAAGAATACTGTGCCCTCAAAATTTAATAACAAAATGAAATTGATGCATTCCTTAAAAACCACAAAGTATTAAAATTTATATTAGTAGAAATAATTTCTTATTACATAAATTTAATCAATAAAGTAAACCAATCCAGAAACAAAAACAAAACTATACAAAATACACTAGTCTCCATGGGTTTTGCAAACAAAATGTTTCAAACATTTAAGGAAGAAATAATGACAATTCTCTTCCATCTTTCCAAAATGAGAAGAAAACAGAATGCTTCTTAATTCATTTCTGAAGTCAGAATACTAATACTATCATCATATACCTACATAAAAAATAAAATTACCATCTAACTTGTCTAATAAATATAGATTTCAAAACCTTTAGTAAAATGTTGGCAAGTATTACCAATAAATTAAGTATAATAATATACCAAAACCAAATTTACTATACTATACTAAGTTAATCCTGGGTCAATATTTGTGAATCAGTTATTCTAATTTATCACATTATGAGACAGAAAAATAACAACAACAAAAAGATCCAAGAAATATCCAGAGATACACAAAAAAAAAGAAAAGAAAAGAAAAAAATTGATATGTTTCAATATACTTTTAGGGAAAAATTTCCCCAAAATGTAAATGTGAAAGGTAAGCTGTTTTTTTTTTTTTTTTTTACTGAATAAATGAAATATGCATACCAAAGCAAAATAAAATAAAATTTGAGATTCCATTATACAGTTAATGATAAAAGTGAAATATTTCTCAACACCATTTTTAAATAAAATATTTGAAGTCATTGTTAGTGTAATAAGACAATAACAAGAAATATATACATCAAAAGGAAATAAACTGTCATGACTTATTTATGGCTTGATTGTCCATATAGAAACACCAAAGGATCTAAAAAACAATGTGACTCTATTATGAATATATGAAACAACCCTATTGAAGGGAGTTGAAAAAATGATGTTTTGGAAATTAGTGGAGACTGTGAAACTAAAGGCAGTTCAAATTGTTTTCCACAGTGATATAGGTTATCAATTCTAAAACTATATTATAAAATAGAATCCATAATATAATGAAATCAAATAATGAAGTAAATAGTTTGCCAATGTTAGGAGTCAGATTTCTCACTCATGAACTTTAAGGTTACACAGAACCAAAGGTAGAATGTAAGAATAATACATGGGAGTGGAAGACATCAATATGAGCTCCTGTTTAGCACTAATAATGACATAGACAAATAAATAGTGAAACACTTAAATACATGTTACATACATGGATTTAGTATATATGTGCGTATTTTCTTGGTCCATTTACTAACAACAACCTAGACGCAATGAGCACACAGCATTCCTAGAACTTCGTTTCCATGCCATTAAAAAAAAGAATTAGGGCCTCTTGGAGAAACAGTTGATTATATCATTAGTACAAGGAATGTACAAGATGAGCCTGGAGCATCTTATAGTAGAAGAACTTAAGAAATTAATAAATAAATCTCCTAAACACAATTAAGGGTGATAGGTCAAAATGACATAGGAGCTGAAGGAAAGAGTTCCCAGTAGACAAATCTGAACCAATTTGAGCACCAAAATTAATGTCAGTATTAGATTAAAACCTAAAATAGACCATAAGTATGCACACATTCATAATTATAGAAAAATCTATCTTGAAAAATTTTAAATAATTTGTGTAGACACTGGGGTGGAGCCTAACTCCAGTTTTATTAAGTGTGAACTATGCATAATGATGTCCCTTTAAAATTCTAATATAGAAATAGTGATAAACAGAATAAATGACACAATGGGGAAACCTGACGTGCACTCCTCAACCAGGCAATCACAGTTAACTTGCCAGTGATATATCATGTTAATGTGTATATACTTTATGTGACATAATAAAAAGGTCACTGTACCTTACTAATTTTCTGCTTCAAAATCCATAATCCTAGTTTAATCAGTAAAAACATCAGAAAAATCCAGGGGAGGGACATTCTACAAAACATCTGATTAGTAGACCTCAAATTGTATTGTGATGATCTACAAAGGTAGGCATCAAAAGCATCCACTGTTATCTTCTATTTTCATGCAAGTTATCAAAAACAAGAAAGGTCTTAATAACTGTCACTGCCAAAAGAGACCCAATGAGACATAGTCTTGAATAAATACTTGGAACAAAAAGGGGACAATGTATAAAAACAAATCCAGTTAAAGTATGATTGTTAGTTGAAAAAAAAGAGATAAGTCAAATAAATATTGAGTGTATGATCTATTGTTTTATGCTATTTATGGTAATGTCCCATTTTGTAACATTCTAATATATTTAAATTGTAATTGTCATTGAATGGAACAATCTGTTAAGGAAATTAACATGGCTGGACTGTATAAGAGGTTATGAAATTCCATTTTAAATATTGAAAGAGAATACATGTTTATTCATTATTAAGCTGTATCTCTATTTTGTAGTTCTTTGGATATGATTTGAATATCATTTGAGTTTTGTAAACATTGATATTCATATTTTCTTATATTATTAAAATTCAACTATATAATAAATTAAATGCCACCTATAAAATACTGTGTGTTGAACTATATCCATAAATGCACTTTTTTATTTTTTATCATATTCAAATTGGGTATAATTCATTAAAATGGAGGATCACATTATATATTGTCTACCTAAGAAAACTTCCTAAGAATTTCTAGACTTACTAAAGTTTGTTCAAATTAGACAAAAACTTGATGCACTTACATTAACATACACACTTTGATTTAAGAACTTGAGGTGCAATAAGTTTAAATAAAAGCAGTATATGCAAATAAACATTAGATAGACCTCAGTACACAATCTCTGGAAATGTGGAAAAGGGCTATTTGATAAGGTCCATGTCATAATCAATAAGGAAAGATAAAGCATGTACTAAGTTTGGAAAAAAGCCATGTAATTCTATATATGTAGAAAAAGATGAACTTGGATTATCACCAATATAACATATAAATTCAGATAGATTATGAATTCAATGTGAAAGATAAGTCCATTAGAGAAAAATATAGAAGGATAGCTTTTATAATGACAATGTACATAAGATTTGTTAAGCTAAATTAAAAATTTTAAAGCATAGGGAAAAATATTGATAAATTTTAATACATAAAAACAAAAATAGCTCTTTAAAAAGAGAAATTACCCAAAATATTGACATATGAATAACTGGGAGACGATATCTTTCATGTTTATAAATGACAAGGGATAATTACCTGAAATATCAAGGTATGTTTCTAAACCAGATGTAAAAAGTCAACTCAATATTAAGGAAAGACTATGAATAACAAATTCATAAAGAGGGAAACTTGAAAGGCTAATAAAGCTACAGAAAACAAATGCTCAATTTCTCTATTGATAGAGAATGATAGCTAAAATAACAAGGCAAACTTCTACAAATTTAATATTGACAAATTTTAATTCAAGTGCTCATTATGAGAAAGCCCTTTACTTTCCCAATATAAAGGATATTGTTCTGTATGTATTAAGATGTTTCAGGTTCAAAAGAATAATTTTTCTGTAAATAAAAAATTTTACTGAATTTTAAATAGAAATAAAGTGCAAATTGCCAGGAAAATAAAACCATAAATACACAAATACATACAGAAGTTATAAAATAATAAAAAAGCATTTTTTATTATAGCATGGAACTAATTGGTAGAAATATCTTAAGAGTATGTTTGTAATAAAAATGTTTAGATAAATTTGCTCAAGGCATATAACTTTTTAATTTTCTTTAAAAAGAAGTTGCTGTTTACATTTTCTTTTTTATTTTTTTGTACCAGGAATTGAATGGAGGGGCATTTAACAACTGAGCCACATCTCCAGCCCCAATATATATATATATATATATATATATATATATATATATATATATATATATATATATATATATATATATATTTGAGACAGTGTCTTGCTAAGTTGCTTGAGACCTTGATAATTTTCTTTTCTTTGTTTTTTAATATTTTTTGTAGCTGTACATGGACAGAATGCCTCTATTTTATTTATTTATTTTTATGTGGTGCTGAGGATAGAACCCAGTGCCTCAAGCATGCTACTTAGTTACAGCCCCAGACACTGAGCTCCAGCTCCAGCCCCTAGGACCTTGCTAATTTTCTGAGGCTGGCTTTGAATTTATAATCCCCATGTCTCAGTCTTTGGAGCTGCTTTCGAGGTATGCACCACAACACCCTGCTACTTTTTTTTAACTCCAATGAAAGTAAAAATAGGCTAGGAAAATTCAAATAACTTTTTTTTAATTTTTAAGAAATCCTCTTTATAAATAGAATTAGCCTTCATTTTTTTTTTCACTTTCTAGGCAAGTGAAATTTTAAAAATGAAACAAAATAAATACTATTCTCACCTTCTGTAGTTGACAGCACTTTTGGAAATTATACTAGAGTAACTTATTTTGAGTATGGAATTATGTATTGTCCATTATGTACACAACAATATGCAAGATACTGCAAAGAAATGAGTTCAACATATGGTGTTTTTCTAACATGATTGGATGAACAAAACCAGACACATATCAATAAAGCAATATAACAATGTGTAAACAGCTAGAATTGAAACCAGAAAATCCAAATATATAGAGAAAGATTTGATGTGGTTATTAAGATATAAAATGAACCTAAAAAATGAATGGAGAAATGAATTAAAATGTATGCAATGATAAAGATGGTAATCATCCTGATCAGTTAAGAAATTTAGAAATCTTTTTTTTAATATTCTATTTCATAGTTGTAGTTGGACACAATACTTTTATTTTATTTATTTTATTTTTATGTGGTGCTGAGGATCAAACCCAGGGCCTTGAACATACTAAGCCAGCACTCTACCACTGAGCTACAACCCCAGACCATAGAAATCTTTATGAAAGGAAATTCACATGGAAAGTTACAATTAGATTATATGGTAAAACAAGTTAAACCATGAAGAAAAGAAGAATCAAAGCATTGTCCCTAAATCTCCATCTTGGATATCTACATACAATTTGAAGGATGAAAATTTATAAAGAATACAATATAATTTTTAGTAATTTAGGCATGATTTTAGAAAAGTTTTGAATATGGTAGTGGTAATGTAGATGAAGAATAAATATGAATGGAAAACATTTGGGCAAAAATGCTTGAAAATCAAATGAATCTAATTTGAAGGAGTGGCTATAAAGTGAAAAGTTCACTTACAAGTGAATGAATGTTGAAGAAGAGAGCATCACAATGAGACACTGGTTGCATACAAATGTTTCCCCCAAAAAATATATTTACTGAGGATAATGAAATATGTTTCTTATTAGTAGAAAAATATGTTTCTTATTAATAGAATTGGAAAAGACTGGAATGAATTCTGTGGTATTGGATTACATTTTGAATTGTAAGTGTGAACTGATGGTTCACAATGTTACTTTGTGGGCTGGATGTGCTCCTCCAATATTCAGGTTGGAACATCATTCCAACAGAAAAGGTATTAAGAAGTGAGGCCTATGGGAAGTGATCCACCACACGTCTCCCCTAATTTGTGAATTTGATGTTCTTATGAAGAGATGGAAGGAAGCTTCCCTGCCATTCAACCAAGTGAAGACATAAAACAATATCTTTAAAGTCAGGAGCCCTCACCCAACAAAAGATATACTATGGATTTCATAACCTCCACAACTCTGAGAAAATAATTTATGAATTACCCAGTCTTAGGCATTTTTATACAACAGCCATAACAGACTAAGGTGAATGTGTATTAATAAACAAAAGTGGAAAAAATATATGTACACATATATAGTTAGCATATATAATATATGAATATATATTTTCTTGGCTCTGATCACTGAAAGAACCTGGAAAAAGGACACCCAATTGTAGCAATGAGCATGTGTACTGTCCAGAATTCTGTTTTCAATTACAATGTCCCTGAAAATAAATCAAGAAAAAATTTTAGTACTGTAGCAGAAAACCAGATGACTCTAAAATATCTTCTTGATCATAAATAAGATCTTGATCATAAATAAGAAATGCTGGAAGAATAACCTGTTTGTAAAGAAAATAGAAGCCCACTTGAGGAGGTTTCTAATGCTCAAATTTCAGTTTATTTAGCATCAAAAGTAATAATCATTATAGTGGAGTGTACGTTATACAGTAAAAGATGGATTCACAAGTCCATACTTATACAAATTGAATGGATGCAGAAATAGACATATATAAAAGGTTCTCTCTCTCTCTCTCTCTCTCTCTCTCTCTCTCTCTCTCTCTCTCTCTCGACAGTGCTTTAACCTAGGGACAATTTACCAGTTCTTTTTTATTTTTTATTTTGAGATAGTAATTCCCAAAATTGCTGAACTGTCTCACTAATGTGCTGAGGCTGGCCTCAAACTTGCAAACTTCCTGTATCAGTCTGAGGAGTTACTAGGATTACAGGCATGTACTTGCTGACAGAAGAAGGCTTCAAAATAATTATGTAAGGTAAGGAATTAGAAACTATCTTTCAATAAACATTATAGTAAGAATTAATTCAGCCATTAAATATATTAGTTCTTAAAAGATTGAGTGAAAATTTGACAAATATCAGGATTCAAATTTCTAAGTACTTTCCCACAAAAGACTATATCTTTTACAATTTTATTTATATATGAATGATCTATAAAGGCAAAACTTTAAAAAGATATACTCATGATTGCTTTGATCTGAGCTGGGAATGGAAATTGATCACAAATATGTGTTGATAAAAATATAATGAAAACAAATAGAGGTGATGGTTTTACAACTTTGCAATTTACTACAAATCATTGCATTGTACATTTAAGTAGATTTTATAGTATGTAAATCGTGCCTTAATAAAAATATTTTAAAATATATTTCCCACAAAGCAAGAAAGAGTAAGATCACAAAAAAGAAACTTGTCAAACACTACCCTAAGTAGGTGATTAAATTTAACAGTATTAATAATGGAACGTATTAAAATCATGTACTACCTGACAAGAAGAAATGAGAACACAAACTTCTGTTATATTGCTGGCAAAGTTCCATAAAATTAATTTTACTAAATAGTGAATAAACTCAAATAAAAATTATGTAAAACAATTAGCCAGGAACCTTCAAAAGTATCACATTCATGAACATAAAAAAGGTGACTAAATTCTTACACCTTAGTGAAAGAGGACAAGGAACCATGATGCTAAATAGAATGTGTGATCCTGAATTATATTCTGTGGAGTCACTCAATTGAAGAAAGTTTTATAGTTTCTGAAAATTATATAGTAGCCATGAATCACTTCAAATTTCCTGAATCTGAATGTTGTATTATGTACATGTAGAAAAATATACTCATTTGGAAGAAATTCACACCAAAGTATTTATGGGAGATGAGATATCCTCAGAAATCATCTTATATGTTTCAAAAAATGGTGAATTTTTACAGCAATAATTTAGAGGGAAATAATCAGGTAAAAAGAATAATATCAATATTGATCTTTAGTAAAAAAAATTCTCAGGAATCACCAAGTTGTATTTATAAGTGAAATGTTAATGAGACATTATTTTAGAAATCTGATTTGCAGGGAGAATATCAAGAACTATTTTAACAAGCATACATCAAATAGAGCAAGTATTGCAGCAGAATATGTTTCAAAAAATATAAAATAAATATTAAAGAAAAAGTACTGCTTATTCTTTTAAAAATAAGCCCATATTTTAGATGACATATTGCTCTCTCCATGACATTTTGAAATTTTATGTCACATTCTACATAGTTTGGTAGTACATATGAATGCCTCTCTATATGTATATCCCTCCTACTTCTCTAGATAACTTCAGCAAATTGAAGAGTGAACCAAACTTGGTAAACATAGAAAGAGGTTTAAAAATAAATCTAATTTGGGAAATAATAGCAAAAGTTATCATTGAAGTGAATCATCAATAATTTCAAGATGGAAAAGTTATAAGTCTAAGATTATGTACAAATAATTTGAAAGCATGATTAATGACTACCTATTTTACCCTCATAAGCTGACTGTTAGATGTCCTAACATATGATGGGCTTCATTTTTCTGACATTGTTGATACATATTCTCTGGTCTGATAGCAGGTATTAATTACCATTATTTTTATTATTGGCACAGAATTTCAAGTGGTATATTTTGCATTTAAATCTAATCATGAATACATCATTCATAGGCTTTCACCTTGTAAAAAAATTGACCAACTCTAAATAGTTGGTTAAAAATTGCAAAACCCTTCTTTATTCATGAAGTACAGTCAAACATTTCATGGTGATGCCGGATTTTGACATTTTTATGTTATGGTACAATGAAACTATATTTTAGTAATTTGTGAGTCTACATAAGAAAGGTTATAACATTCTGGGTTTTCACTTTTATGAAAAATTACAGTTATTTAATTTTCATCATTGCTGGGATGTGAATTTAAGAATTTAAAGACATTATTCAGTTAAAGGTTATAGTTCCCTGATCATTCCATCAATACTGAGTATATAAGACACTGAGTTTACATGGAACACCTTTGGAAAATATAAAGAAATATTCATTCTGATCCATTTATTTCAAGTCACATTATTGTTATTAGTTGTAACATGCACAAGGATACATTTAATTGTCCAATGCATTCACCATAGCAATGCAAAATCTGACAAGCTTTTATTTGCCTAAATTATATTTTTTGTTTAGATTTATGATGCTACATAAGTAAGCAATTTGTTTATATCTTCTCAGATATACACTTTCACTGAAATATGTTGTTATTGCTTAACCACCCCTAATTTGTACTAATAACACAGAGGGATACTATAAACTCATACAGAAGAAATTATATAGATTTAGATCCATCCAGATATGGGTAAATACACAAATAATAGCAAAAAAGCAAGGGAAAAAACCATCCCATGAAGAATCCATAAACAGCAGACATCACAGTAAGAATGTCAAAGAAGGACTTTAGAAAGTCCATAGTCAAACTGATCTACAAGGTAGAATATAACATAAGAAATGAAATCAGAGATAAAAATACAAAAAGTCAAAGACTCACTTCAATAAGGAGATAGAGATCCTGAAGAAGAACACATCAAAAATCGTTGAAATGAAAGAATCAATAAATTGAATTATAAATTCAATGGAAAACATCCCCAACAAAATAGACCACTTGGAAAACAGATTTTCAGGCCTCAAATACAATGCATATAATCATGAAAATACAGATAACTATTGAGAAAAGATGTTAAGAGACCATAAACAGAACTTTCAAAAAGTATGGGATAACATGAAAAGGTGAAACTTAATATTAATCAGGATAGATGAAGACTCTGAAATTCAAACTAATACACAATCTTTTCAATGAAATAATATTGGAAAATTTTCCCAAACCTGGTGAATAAAATGGAAATTCAAATACAGAAAGCATATAGAATTCCAAATATACAAAATTACAATATACCTACTCCAAGACAGATTATTATAAAAATGCCTACATACAATGATAGAACTTTAAAAGAAGCAAGATTAAAAACAACTGGTCACATTTAGAGGTGAACCAATCCAGATCTCAGACAGTTTTTCTACCCAGACCCTAAAAGCTAGGAGACCTTGAAATAATATGTATCAAGTACTAAAAGAGAATGAATGCCAATCAAGAATACCACATCTAGCAAAATTAAGCCTCAGAATTGAAGATGAAATAAAAACCTTTCCTGATTAAAAAATGTAAAAATAATTTAGAATCAGAAAACTGGCACTACAAAACATAATAAATAAAACATTTCATGATGAAGAAATTTATATTAAAAGTGAAAACCAGCAGAGAGAGAAACAAGATTAGAAGAATATTCAATCAAAGGAGAAGCTAGTTCAAACTAAAAGCTAGACACAAGCTAACAAAGCAGTAAATAAAAAGTATCTTTCCATAATAACACTGAATGCAAATGGTCTAAATTCATCAATCAAAAACACTGGCTTGCAGAATGGACTAAAAAAAAAAGACTCAACAATATGTTGTCTCCAAGAGACTCACTTCAAGACAAAGACATCCACAAACTGAAGGTGAAAGAATAGGAAAAACTATATTATTCACATGGTCCTTGTAAACAAGTAGGGGTTTTTATTATTATATCAGATAAAGTGGGCTTTAGATCAAAATTAATCAGAAGACAAAAAGAAGGCCATTCATATTCTTTAGGGGAATCCTACAACAAGAATAAATAACAGTTATAAAATTTATGCCCCCCAAAGTTGAACAGCAATGTACATAAAACAAACCTTCCCCAATATTAAGCATCAAATACCACAGCATAAGAATTCTGTGTGATTTTAACACAGCTTTCTCAGCAAAAGATAGATCATCCAAACAAAAACTAAATAAAGAAGGTATAGTACACTAAAAAATACAATCAATAATTTAGACTTATCAGACATATATGGAATATTTCATCCATCAATGCCAGAATAAACCTTCTTCTCATCAACATATGGAACATTTCTAAAATACAGCAAGCCTATTTTAGTCCACACAGCAACTCTCAGCAAATACAAATAAATAGATATAATATCCTGCATAATATCAGATCATAATGGAATAAAATTAGAAATCAACAATAAGCAAAAATTAGTCTAACACCTGTAGACTAAATAATTCCCTACTTAATGATGAATGGATACAAGAAGAAATCAAAATAGAAATAAGAGCATATGTAGAAGTAAGTGAGAATAGTGATACAACATATCAAAACCTCTGGGACACTATGAAGGAAGTTCTAAGAGGAAAGTTCATTGCATTGAGCTCATTCATTAAAAGAAGACAAAATAACCAAATAAATAACCTAAATTTACATCTCAAAGTCTAAGAAAAATAAGAACATATCAACACCCAAGTCAATGGAAAACCGGAAATAATAAAAATCAGAACGAAACTCGATAAAATTGAGAGTAAAAAAAATTCAAAAAAATCAATGAAGCAGAGTTGTTTCTTTAAAAGAATAAACAAAATTGATAAACCCTTAGGCAAGCTAACAACAACAACAATAAAAGAAAATAAAAACTCAACGTTGAAATCCATGATGAAAATGAAAATATCAGCACAGACAGTACTGAAATACAGAGGATAATTGGAAACTATTTTGAAAACTTATACTCCAATAAGCTAGCAAATAAGCTAGCTTCTGAAGCTATCAAAAGCCTACCAAAAAAGAAAAGCCCAGGACCGAATGGATTCTCAACCAAGTTCTACCAGGACTTCAAAGAAGAACTAACACCAATCATCCTCAAATTATTTCACAAAATAGAAAAGGAGGGAGGTCTTCGAACCTCATTGTATGAAGGTTGAATCACCTGCACTTCAAAAGCAGACAAAGACATATCAAGAAAAGAAAACTTCAGGCCAATATCCCTGGTGAATTTGCATGCAAAAATTCTTTAAAAAAATCAGCAAATCACATACAAAAGCTCTTTCAAAAGATGGTTTGCCATAATCAAGTGTAAGTTTACAGAAATCAATAAATATAATACATCAGATAAATAGACTTAAAGAAAGAAGCATATAATTATTTAAATAGATGCAGAAAAAGCACTTGAAAAATACAGCATCCATTCATGTTTAGAACACTGGACAAACTAGGGATAAAAAGAACTTACCTCAAAACTGTAAAAACTATATGTCACAAGCCCAAGGCCAACATCATTCTAAATGGATAAAAACTAAAAGCATTCCCTCTAAAAACAGAAATGATACAAGGATGGCCACTTTTACCACTTCTATTCAACATAGTCCTTGAAATTATAGTCAGAGTAATTAGGCAAAAGAAAGAAATTAAAGGGATATTAATAGGAAAAAAGATCTCAAACTCTCTGTTTGCTGATGACATGATTACATATTTAGAAGACCCCCAAATCCCCACCAAAATATTATAGAACTTATAAATAAATTCTGTAAAGTGGCAGGATACAAAATTAAAAGCAATAGTGCTCGCTTTGGCAGCACATATACTAAAAATTGGAACGATACAGAGAAGATTAGCATGGCCCCTGCGCAAGGATGACACGCAAATTCGTGAAGCGTTCCATATTTTTCATTCTACGAGGCCAACATCACCCTGATACCTAAACCAGACAAAGACACTTCAAAGAAAGAAAACTACAGACCAATATCTCTAATGAACCTAGATGCAAAAATCCTCAATAAAATTCTGGCGAATCGGATACAAAAACATATCAAAAAAATTGTGCACCATGATCAAGTAGGATTCATCCCTGGGATGCAAGGCTGTTTCAATATACGGAAATCAATAAATGTTATTCACCACATAAATAGACTTAAAAATAAGAACCATATGATCATCTCGATAGATGCGGAAAAAGCATTCGACAAAGTACAGCATCCCTTTATGTTCAAAACTCTAGAAAAACTAGGGATAACAGGAACATACCTCAATATTGTAAAAGCAATCTATGCTAAGCCTCAGGCTAGCATCATTCTGAATGGAGAGAAACTGAAGGCATTCCCTCTAAAATCTGGAACAAGACAGGGATGCCCTCTCTCTCCACTTCCGTTCAACATAGTTCTCGAAACACTGGCCAGAGCAATTAGACAGACGAAAGAAATTAAAGGCATCAAAATCGGAAAAGAAGAACTTAAATTATCACTATTTGCAGGTGACATGATTCTATACCTAGCAGACCCAAAAGGGTCTACAAAGAAACCATTAGAGCTAATAAATGAATTCAGCAAAGTGGCAGGATATAAAATCAACACGCATAAATCAAAGGCATTCCTGTATATCAGCGACAAACCCTCTGAAATGGAAATGAGGACTTCCACTCCATTCACAATATCCTCAAAAAAAAATAAAATACTTGGGAATCAACCTAACAAAAGAGGTGAAAGACTTATACAATGAAAACTACAGAACCCTAAAGAGAGAAATAGAAGAAGATCTTAGAAGATGGAAAAATATACCCTGTTCATGGATAGGCAGAACTAACATCATCAAAATGGCGATATTACCAAAAGTTCTCTATAGGTTTAATGCAATGCCAATCAAAATCCCAATGGCATTTCTTATAGAAATAGAGAAAGCAATCATGAAATTCATATGGAAAAATAAAAGACCCAGAATAGCAAAAACAATGCTAAGCAGGAAGTGTGAATCAGGCGGTATAGCGATACCAGACTTCAAACTATACTACACAGCAATAGTAACAAAAACAGCATGGTACTGGTACCAAAACAGGCGGGTGGACCAATGGTATAGAATAGAGGACACAGAAACCAATCCACAAAACTACAACTATCTTATATTTGATAAAGGGGCTAAAAGCATGCAATGGAGGAAGGATAGCATCTTCAACAAATGGTGCTGGGAAAACTGGAAATCCATATGCAACAAAATGAAACTGAATCCCTTTCTCTCACCATGCACAAAAGTTAATTCAAAATGGATCAAGGAGCTTGATATCAAATCAGAGACACGCCATCTGATAGAATAAAAAGTTGGTTACGATCTACATACGGTGGGGTCGGGCTCCAAATTCCTCAATAGGACACCCATAGCACAAAAGTTAATAACTAGAATCGACAAATGGGACTTACTCAAACTAAAACGTTTTTTCTCAGCAAAAGAAACAATAAGAGAGGAAAATAGGGAGCCTACACCCTGGGAACAAATCTTTACTCCTCACACTTCAGATAGAGCCCTAATATCCAGAGTATACAAAGAACTCCAAAAATTAGACAATAAGAGAACAAACAACCCAATCAACAAATGGGCCAAGGACCTGAACAGACACTTCTCAGAGGAGGACATACAATCAATCAACAAGTACATGAAAAAATGCTCACCATCTCTAGCAGTCAGAGAAATGCAAATCAAAACCACCCTAAGATACCATCTCACTCCAGTAAGATTGGCAGCCATTATGAAGTCAAACAACAACAAGTGCTGGCGAGGATGTGGGGAAAAGGGTACACTTGTACATTGCTGGTGGGACTGCAAATTGGTGCAGTAAATTTGGAAAGCAGTATGGAGATTTCTTGGAAAGCTGGGAATGGAACCACCATTTGACCCAGCTATTCCCCTTCTCGGTCTATTCCCTAAAGACCTAAAAAGAGCATGCTACAGGGACACTGCTACATCGATGTTCATAGCAGCACAATTCACAATAGCTAGACTGTGGAACCAACCTAGATGCCCTTCAATAGACGAATGGATAAGAAAAAATGTGGCATTTATACACAATGGAGTATTACTCTGCATTAAAAAATGACAAAATCATAGAATTTGCAGGGAAATGGATGGCATTAGAGCAGATTATGCTAAGTGAAGCTAGCCAATCCCTAAAAAACAAATGCCAAATGTCTTCTTTGATATAAGGAGAGTAACTAAGAACAGAGTAGGGACGAAGAGCAGGAGAAGAAGATTAACATTAAATAGGGATGAGAGGTGGGAGGGAAAGGGAGAGAGAAGGGAAATTGCGTGGAAATGGAAGGAGACCCTCAGGGTTATACAAAAGTACATACAAGAGGAAGTGAGGGGAAAGGGAAAAATAATACAAGGGGGAGAAATGAATGACAGTAGAGGGGGTAGAGGAAGAAGAGGGGAGGGGAGGGGGGATAGTAGAGGATAGGAAAGGCAGCAGAACACAACAGACACTAGTATGGCAATGTGTAAATCAGTGGGTGTGTACCTGATGTGATTCTGCAATCTGTATACGGGGTAAAAATGGGAGTTCATAACCCACTTGAATCAAAGTGTGAAATATGATATATCAAGAAATGTGTAATGTTTTGAACAACCAACAATAAAAAATTTAAAAAAAAGCAAAAAAAAAAACCAAGATTAAAAGCAATAAATGAATTGCTTTCTTATATTCCAATGATGAATTTGTTGAAAGAGGAATTAGGAAACTATTCCATTCATAATAGCCTCAAAAAATGATTAAATGCTTAAGAATAATTCTAACAAAAGAGGTGAAGGATCTCTACAATGAAAACAACAGAGCAGTAAGGAAATATATTGAGAAAAACCTTGAGAATGGAAAGACCTCTCATGTCCTGTGATAGTCAGAATCAATATTGTCAAAATGACCATATTGCCAAAAGTGCAATACAGATTCAATGCAATTCCTATCAAAACTCCAATGATAGAGAATAAATAGAGAAATAGAATAAATAGTCATAAAATTTATTTGGAAAAATATGAGGCCCAGAAGAGTTAAAACAAAGCTTATTGTGTAATACTAAGCAGGATATAAACCAAAGAGTGGGTTAGCTGAGTCAAATGGTGGTTCCATTCCCAGTTTTCCAAGGAATCTTCATACTGCTTACCATATTGGCTGCACCAATAGACAGTACCACCAGCAATGTTTGAGTGTGCCTTTTCCATTCTGTCCTCCCCAACACTGATGTTTGCGTTCTTAATAGCTGCCATTATGACTGGAGGGAGGTGAAATCTTAGAGTGGTTTTGATTTGCATTTCTCTAATTATTATAGATGTGAACATTTCTTCTTATATTTGTTAATTGATTGTATATCATCATCTGAGAATTGTCTGTTCAGTTCCTTGGCCCATTTATTGACTGGGTTATTTGTTTTTGTGGTGTTAAGATTTTTGAGATTTTTATTTATCCTAGAGATGAGTGTTCTATCTGATGTGCATGTAAAAAAAATTTGCTCCCATTCTGTAAGATCTGTGTTCACTTTACTGATTGTTTCTTTTTCTGAGAAGAAGCTTTTTAGTTTAAATATATCCCATTTATTGATTCTTTATTTTAATTCTTGCACCATAGGAGACTTATTAAGTAAGACATACTTAAAAACAGCATACTACAGGGACATAGCCATATCAATGTTTAGAGCAGCACAATTCACAATAGTTAAACTGTGGAACCAACCTAGATGCCCTTCATGAGATGAATGGATAAAGAAAATGTGGTATATATACACAATGGAATATTACTCATCATTAAAAGAGAATTAAAATCATGATATTTTCATGCAAATGGATGGAGTTGGAGAATATAATGCTAAATGAAGTTAGACAATTCCCAAAAACCAAATGCCAAATGTTTTCTCTGATATAAGGATGCTGATTCATAATAGGGATGGGGTGCTGCATTCATAATGGAAGAATGTAGGAACTTTAGATAAGGCAAAGGGGAGCTAGGGGAAGAGAGGGGAAATGGGGTTAGGAAAAACTGTGGAATGAGATGGACATCATTATGTTAAGTACATATATGAAAATATGAATGGTGTGACTGTACTTTGTGTATCACCAGAGACATGAAAACTTGTACTGTATTTGTGTAATATAAATTGATTTGCATTATGT
Organism: Marmota monax; assembly: GCF_021218885.2. Taxonomy (NCBI): domain Eukaryota; kingdom Metazoa; phylum Chordata; class Mammalia; order Rodentia; family Sciuridae; genus Marmota; species Marmota monax. Next base: position 11,917,439 of record NW_026693153.1, read on the forward strand.
TGTCATATATAACGAACTAGAATAAAAAAAAAACATACTAAGCAGGAGGCATCACAATTCCAGGCCTTAAATCATACTATAGAACTATACTAACAAAAACATCATCACCAAAGCAGGCAAGAGGACCAATGGAGCAGGATAGAAGGCACAGAGGTAAACTCACGGAAATACAGTTACCGCATATTAGACAAATGTCCCAACACACACTTGAAAAGAATACCACTTTAACAAATGGTGCTGGGAAAACTAAAAATCCATATGAATCAGAATGAAAGTTAATACCTATCTCTCACTCTGCAAAAAGATCAACTCTAAATGGCTCAACTACACCAGAATTAATGAGGAACTCAGAACCTACTAGAAGAATATAAAAGCCCAACACTTCAACATATGTGCACAGGAATTGACTTTCTTAACAAAACTCCTGAAACACAAGAAATAAAATTTGAGAATCAACAAATGGGACGGCATCAAACTAAAAACCTTCCTCACAGTAAAAGAAATGATCAAGATTGTGAAAAAAGAACCTATAAAACAGGAGAAAATCTTTTCCACAAGCACTCAGAAAGGGCATTAATTTCCAGGATATACAAAGAACTCAAAAAGCTTTACACCAACAAAAGATTTAACCGATGAATAAATGGGAAAAGGAACTGAATGAAGCTTTCCCAAAGAAGAAATATGAATGATCAACAAATATATGAAAAGTGTTCAATAACTCTAGTAATTAGAGAAATGAAAATCAAAACACTGAGATTCCATCACATTCCTGTCAGAATGGCAGTTATTAATACAAGTAACAAAAAATTGTTGATGAGGATGTGGGGAAGGGAAAAACTCATACATTTTAGGAGGGACTGCAAATTGGTGCAACCACCATGAAAAACATTATGAAGATTCCTCAAAAAACTAGTAATGGAATAACCATTTGACTCAGGTATCCCACTCCTCAGCATATATCCAAAGGATTTTAAATCAGTGCACTACAGTGACACAGTCACATCTCTATTTATAGCAGCACAATTCACAACAACTAAGCTGTGGAACCAACTTAAGAGCCCATCAACAGATGAGTGGATAAAGAAATTATTATATATTTATATGATTATTACTCAGCCATAAAAAAGAATGTCTTTATTACATTGCCAGTAAATGGATGAAATAGATTAATCTGGCAAGCAAAAAAGCCAGTTTGGATTGGCTAAGCAATAAAAGCCAATCACAAAAAAAAAAAAAGGTTGAATGTTTTTGCTGATACATGGAGGCTAAATAACCATAAACAGGGAGAAGGGGAAGAAGAGAAGTTCAGTAGATTAGACAAAGGAATTGAAAGGAATGGAGGTGGGTGTACGAATAGAAAAAAAAGTAGAATAAATCTAACATAATTTTCCTTATGTACTCATAGGAAAATACCTAAGTGAACCTCAATATTTTGTCCTCACACAAGAATGGATTCTTAATTAGAAAAACATATATCCTATGCATGTATATTTTTTCCAAAATGGATTCTAACTTCATGTATCACTAAGAAGAACAAATAAAATAAAAAATTCTTCTTTTCGAAACAATAAATGCACATTGATATAAAAATGGCATGATTTTAAAAGTTTTTAATTGTACAAATGAATAAATCAAACTATATTCATTAACAGTGTGATATAGCTCTTAATCATACTCTTTACTTGGTTTTTGAAAATATCTTTCAAAAGTATAAATTTATCTACTAGTAATTATTTATTTATTTATATAATTATTAAGATTTTTAATATTTGCAGCAACATGGAATAATATTTAGATGTCGAGCCACAGAATAGAAACATTATTTTGTAATGATTTAAATAAATTTAAAAATGTTAGCAAAATGCAAAATGTGTGGTGTGGCATGATTTGGCACAAAAGATAAACTCAGGATAGATATATTTTAATCCCAGCACTATTGGTGTGGTGTGTATATAGCCTCGGCTAGACCAGTTGTTATTAGTTACCACATACAGCCCTTAAATAGGAGGCATTATGTGACCTTTAATGCCCCTTTCAGTTATAATTACCATATATATACACACACACACACATATATATGTATGTATATATATATATATATATAATATAATAATTTAAAAATTAAATTTTCATATTAATTATACTTGATTTCAAGTATACTTTGGCTGTGCTTAGGTTAGTTATATGACTTTTCAAACTTCTTTTAAACACATAATAGCAACACTTCAGTGAACTATAATTATAGCATGTCATCAAGGTATCATCAAAGGAATTATGGCCAAATATTACACATAATTGTATAGGACTATTGATGAATGAAGATGCTACAAGGTAATTTCCTTCAAATTATATTACAAGTAATTTTACACAATCCAGGTTTTTCTTATGTATATATAGAAAGTTGCTACCTGAACAGAAGCACCCTCTCAAGGTTGAACTCACATTATATGTATGAAATAATGATTATTTAATCCAGAAACAGTTCATTGATTACTTCTATATGGAAGATTTCTGCTAACTCCTATTTTCTACATGCACTAAATGTTGTGCTTTAAAGGAGGAGCAGTCATTTAATGTTTTACTTGTGGAAGCTTTGTGTGGATTGGGTGATGGTGTCTAATGTACCTTGAAATGTGCCCTGAAGTAGGTTTCTATTAGTAGAGCCAGAGACTTGAAGGATAATAGATCTTACTTTTAAGCAAATTAGAAATCCCATATCACTTCAATTAATTATGAAAAAGGCGAAAAAAAGCACATGTGAACTTTTGAGATAAAAATTATGTAGGTTTTCAATGTCTGAAGCAAAATATATTTTAATGATTGCAGGTTGTTAGCAGTGATATTAACTGAAACTAGTGGCACTCTTGATCTACAATGCTATCTCATGGGATGTGATAACACAAGCATAAAAGAATTTTTCAATTATCTAAATATTTAAAAGTTAAACTTTTAGTATTATCTGTTTAAAATTTTTTTTAATTAATTTGAAACAAATTATACAATTGCAAACTAAAGCTTGTGGTTAAAGTGGAAAGCCTAGCACATAAGGATCAAAATGAACTATTCCTTTTAAATTTTTTAGCATGGAAGGCAACTTAGTAGTCCTGATAGAAACTTATCTTTCAAGATATTCACCCTGAAGAGAGTTGCAAGTGACTGAATAGAGGCAGCCAGCTCTCACCAGTTCTTCTACAAAGAGGAACAAATGCAGCAGGTATATAAGTGTATTTTTAGGTGACTGCCCATGGGAGAGCACTGGAAATTAGTTTAGGGAGAAACTGGAACCTTTTTACATTCAAAGAGACAATAGCAAAGTAAGAGAAAAATAATATTCCAGACCTGCCACACAAGCTCCACAGATGGGGTAGTAAAGGGGGGAGGTCTGTTCTCTGCAGGGTAAAGTGTGAGTGAGGCCCAGAAAACTCTATCAGCATGGATGCTGGCAATCCCAGATGCTGTTAAGTTACACAGTCCTCATAGGCTTGCAGCCTATTTAATTAAGTAACCTTAAATCTGCACTGTAGTCTTATTTAGTGAAAGAATTTCACATTATCTCTCAACAAATCCCAGAGTGTTTTAGCCAGGAGTCATCTTGAGAAGAGACCTACTTTCTGAATTTGCACTGCTCTAGGAATTATAAATTCAATACATCCCAATTCACTGGGTCACTAAGTAGCTGCCTCACTAACCAAACTAGGGCCAGTAAAATGACTATGACTCAAATCCACTGTGTTCCCTACACTGTAGGGAATGAGTGTTACAACAAAGAAGGGAACCGGAAGATCAGAGAACTTGTCCTCTGAGACTAGAAGTATGCCCAAGTACATGTAGATTCATTCTGATCTCAGGATTCAGTCAGATGCCGTGCAGTTTCTACCACCACTTCCCTGAGCACTTCACACAGTCTCCTGTCACTAACAGATTATAACTTCATGGTTCTACTGCTGACCTCCCCACTGCAGTGGACTGAATAAACCTTGAACAAGGCAATGGCTCTGATTATCATCCCTACCAGGGGCCATGGCCTAAGCATGTCCAAAGAGAACCTTTTCCTAGCTCTGAATGGGTATTAATCCTGTTTGCTTCCAGAGACACTTGAGCTGGATGAGTAGAGGAAGAAATCCCAGCTATAGTCTCATTCCCAGCCATGCAGGGAAAAGGAGACCCTGAAAAGAATTTTGCATACACCCAGCTCCATACAGCAACTGGCTCCATAAAAGTGATGGCTGAAAGGACTTATCTCACAGAAAGGTAAGTCCTGGCCATTGTTTAGTCTCCAGCTCTCCATGTTAAGGAAGAACTCAAGGTTCCAAGTAACCTCATAGTGTATATCACAAATATTTTTGCTGCCTGCATGAACTGCTAGAGTGCCCCAATTCTTGCACAGACTGGGGTCTCTGATTTTGAACAGTACATACACTGCCCAAACTCATTGACCACAGCCAAAAAATCTACAGGAATATTAAATTATGGAGTACAACTGGAAATAAAGCAACCTAGCATAACAAAACAATATCCCAAGACATATCTTCTGAAGAAAGCCACTTACTAAAGAGACCATTCCATAAAAATGCTAGAATTTCTGATATATCAGACATACAAATCTCACCATAAAGAACAAAACAAATAGGAAAAAAATAAGATAATATGACAACTCCCAAAGGTAATAATTCTCTAGTAAGAGATTTCAGATAAATGAAAATTGATAAAATACTTAACAAATAATTCAAAATTATGATTTCTAAAAAAACATAACAAGATCCAAGGTAACATAGACAGGATTTGAATGAAATTAGAAGACAATGCAGAATGTAAATGAGAAATTTATCAGGAAAAGAGAACCAAACAGCAATTATTAAAATGAAGAGCTTAATAAGTCAAACAAATAATTTCAGTTGAAAGTTTCAACAATAGACTAGATCAAGTAGAGCAAAAAATATCAAACCTGAAAATCAATTGTCTGAAAAACATGTTCAGATGGAAAAATTAAAAGAATGAAAAGCATATTGAAGATCTTTGGGACAATCAAGATCTTTGGGATATTATTAAATAATACACATCAATGGAGTATGCATAGGTTGGATGTGTATGAAACTTATCTGAGAAACACACAGACATCCATGTACTGCAGGGCTAAGGAATCCCAAATAGACATAACCAGATAAGATCTTTAGAACTACATATTATAGTCACAGTGTCAAATGTATAGGAAAAAGGAAGAATGTTAAAATCTGCAAGAGGAAGACACTTGTTATGGGAAAACTGGATATTCACACAGAGAAAATTGAAATTTGACACCTCTCTCTCACCTTGTACAAAAATCAACTCAAATCGATGGAAGACCTTAAAGTAAGACCTGAAACTATGAAAATCCTAGATGAAAACATAGCGGAAGCACTCTGAGGTATTTGTATAGGTAATGGCTTTCTGGCTAGGATTCCAAAAACACAGGAATAAAAAGCAACAATGGAAAAATGAAATTACATCAAAATTCAAACATTTTCACCACAGAGGAATTGATAAACAGTGAAGAGGAAACCAGTAGAATGAGAGAAAATATTTACCAGCTGTTCATTTGACAAAGGATTAATATGCATGATGTACAAAGAACTCAAAAAACTTACCATGTCTTTCCAGGTAGAAGATTATAAAACAAACAAAAATTAACATATATCAGTCCATATATGTAGAAAAAGGAGTTCATATACTCTTTGGGAGGAAGAAGATTTCAAAATTTTCCTCAAAAGACTCTAAATAAAACTACTAAATGATCCTGTTATTCCACTGATGGGTATATATCAGTGAAAGAATTGATATCAGCATACAAAGTAGATACCCACCTGCACGCCCATGTTTATTATGGCATTAGGTACAATAGTTAAGATATGGAATCAGTCTAGGTGACACTCCACAGATGAATGGATAAAGAAAATGTTATACACACACATACGGGCACGCACACACACACACTCACACTCACAATGGGGTATTATTTAGTCATAAAGAAAAATGAAATTCTGGCACTTGTAGCAAATTGGATGAAACTAGAGGGCATCATGATAAACAAGCTAGAAACAGAGACATAGATACCATATTATCTTTCATATAGAAACTTTATAAGAACATTCACCAGAAAGTAGAATAGTGACTGCTAAGGACTGATGGACTGGGAAGAGTGATGGAATAGGAAGCAGACAAGGAAGAAGGTGCACACTATATGGGTGTATAGAAATATCACACTGAATCCCATTAATATTTACTATTAAAATGTGTTAATAAAAATTATTCGCCTTTAAGTGTTTGTTTAGTAATAATGGAGGTCTTCGCAATTTACAATCAATAAATTCCTTTTTGGCTGTAGCTCTGACATGCATACAGAATCCTCTCCCATCTCATTTACCCTATTGCAAGCAGTTGTCCTTTCTCACATGGATAAATGTGATATATCCTAAAGGCTTCCTTCTTTAGCTTTGTCCACACGCTTGCCACATGCCATATTCAACATAGATGCCAGAGCTATTCTTTTAAAATATGTCAAATCTCATCCCTCTCTGTGAAACCCTGCAGGCTATTGTCTTTTCATTCAGACTGAAAAAGTCAAAGTCCTTCACTAGATAACAGAAGTTGACCTCATCTGACCCTGTTACCTTTCTAATCTCACCTCTTATTACTCTGCCTAGTTCACTTCACACCGGATACAGTAGTATACTAGTTCCTTCCATTCACTGGGCAAAGTCTCACCTGTAGGCCTTTTCTCTACCTGTTCCCCATGCCCAGAACACTTCTCCCAGATATGTGTTTAAACATTTGTGTGCTAACTCCCTCACAAATCTTTTAATTTTTGTTTTAATGAGGCTTGATCCCACTCACCTATTTAATGCTGCAAAACCTTTCTCCTAACACATTTGCAATCCTGCCCCCTTGTCTATTTTTTTAACAGTAGCTTTATCACTGTAAAATATGCTATACATATGCTTTCACATTATGCATATGGTTTATTATCTTTCTGTGCTAGAAAGAGAATACTTGTAATGATGTGATAGTAAATAGGCTTTTTAAAAAATATTGGGGTTTATTTTGTTTGCACAATTTCTGTAGTGTAAATATTCCCACCATCTCTGATTTCCAGCTACTAGTGGTAATGTTTCAAAAAACTGACACAATAACTTCTTAAATATTAAACAATCTGTTATAACAAAGTAGGCTTGTAATTATAATTTCAAACAAATTGCAAAATCTCATTTCAGAATACTTGGTCTGCATGGTGAAAATTAGCTTTCAAAACTTTTTTCAATAATAATAAAATAAACTTTAACCTATATTGTGCTTGAGAATTTGTTTTTTGATGTTTTGACATGATTTGCTTTTTCATACAAACTCATTTCAAGAGCATATATGCATACATATGCATATATATTTACATATTTAAATGTGAAGCCTATTTTAATTATATAAAATAATTAGTTGTAAGAAAGAAAATATCACATAAATTAATAGTATCAAAAAGAAAAAAAATGTTGTTTTTTAAAAAGAGTATATTATAGACTTAAAATTAATAGCTTAAAAGCAAAATTAACTTGTTTATATATGTAATTTAAAAATTTTTTAAATGGAAGTAAATTGGAAAAAAAAATTCCCTAAGGTGTTTCACTTTTAATGTGACAAATAGTTCTAAATGAGAATGTTTTCATCTAGAAAAGTATCAGATAAATAAAAGAATAGAAAGGCAAATTATTGCTGGAAACATGAAAGAAATTTTTTAAAAATCCAGATGTGGATTAGTCAAATTCCAATCTAAAGTTACACTGAGCAGTGCTGTCTGTTGTTATTTATTCTTGTTTATTTATTTAAATTGCTTGTCATAACCTTGAATTATATTATATTCTCAGAAAAGATTGGGAATCTTTAGAACATATTTTATGACCTGGAGATTAACTATTAAGGATGCTTATCATATATAATCAGAGACATAAGAAAGACTTTAACAAAATCCAAATCAAAATAGTGCTTGTTAACCGAGAATAAAAGATCACCCTAGTAATATCAACTCCTGAGGAAGACTGACAGAACAATTAAAAGTTGTTTTCTCCTGGGAGATACATATGTTTAAAAAAAATAGTATGCACTTAGAACACTTGAGGTATTCTTATCTAGGAGTTAACTATTATATAATTGTTTGTGCGTACATTCAATAGTAAGCCAACCTCTATCTTTTATTTATGCTTTTTGTTTCATCATTTTCATCTGTTTCACACTACTTAAAACCATACATGCATTCTTGCAATTAGAAGTTTTTTAATTACTAAGAGACATATATGTCTCTGTTTAATAATTACCTTTTTCTTTTTTTATTTCTCAAGTAATGTGGGTATTAATATCATCAAATTTTTTTCCCCATAGAATTTAGAAACATTTTCAGGTTTAAAAAAAAAAAAAAAACCCTTGGAAACATTGGTTGAGATTTTATTAATCAGACACTTTAATAATATTCAGTATTATTAAAAAACTAACTTTTCATAGTCAAATTAATAAATCCCTGGTGCCCTCTGACTAATAGCATGCTTGTGTTTGAAATTTTTAAAATCTAAGAAACTTTTCCCATTAACTGTCATAATTCTCTCACTGTATATAACTTTTTAAATTTTCTGATTGATGGGTCCTCCTATCTCTTTGAAGTTTACACAAAGGTAACCTAATTTGTTTTATACCTCAGACAGTTTAAATCTTAGATAATCCCAAACATCATATACTCCAAATTTTATGTATTTACAATCTTGCCATTGAGTAATTTGTAAAATTATTGGCTATTTTTGAGTATTCCCTATGGTCTTAAAAACATAAAATCTCACACCAGCATAACAAAATAGCAGAAAATCAAATGACAGAAACATGGAAATCAAATGACAGACATAGAAATTTTCTGGATTTGGACAGTTTTAAATATCTAACTTTATTTTCTTAATAACAATAAGTGCTTTTCATAAGCTTCAACTTTTAGCTCAGTAATTATGTGAATATTACCATGTATATAATACATTTATTTACTGATGGCATAAATACAAATACATATTTGTACTAAATATACATATAAAATTTATATAAAATAAGTGTATTTTATTCAACTTTTATTGAAGGAATATATATTCTTTAAATAGCTTTTGAATTTTTGTAATAGAATAGAAGTTAGTGGGTGAAAATTTTTACATATAAAACTTTAAAAAATAATTTTTAATCCAGAATTTGAAGTTAAAGAAATTTAAAAAATAGTTGTTGATGGACCTTATTTTATTCATTATTTATATGTGGTACGGAAAATAAGCCCAGTGGCTCACACATTTGAGGCATGTGTTTTAGCCACTGAGCCACAATGCAAGTTCACTGAGCCATAACCCCAACCCTAGAAATTTTTAAAAAATAAAGGAAATGTATATTTTCACATAGGTATTGCAATGATTATTATAAAAAGATAGAATAAACAATGAAAAGGATAAAAAATCATGTCAATAAATTTTGAAAATAACAATTTGAATAAAAACAAAAGACCTGACAAAAAAGAAGTAGAAAATAAGAATTTAACTATGTCTGACTAAAGAAAAAAGAAAAAAAATTATAGCTGCAATTCTATATACTCCTTCAAAACAATCTAAAACTCAATTACTTCATCTTTAAATTTTTCCCAATATTTGAATTAATTATTACACAATTTACATAAACCCTTTCAAAGTACACAAAAGAAGAAATATTTTCTCTGTCATAGTACTAAGACTCTAACAATAAAATCTGAATAACATTGCAAATGAAAAAAAAAATTAGACTAATATGCTTAAGGAAAATAGATGCAAAATCCTTAATGATGCTAATAAATCAAATACAGTCATATATAAAAATGTTAGATACAGACAAGTGAATATTTAACAATGTACTTTTCCTCCACATTATCCAAATGCATAAGAAAAAAAGATCATTTCAATGGATTATGAACAATGATTAATACAACTCAAACACCTATATTAATAATAATGATCAAGTACTTATGAATAGAA